>NC_140584.1:1205828150-1207236900 GCF_964204655.1 Triturus cristatus
TCCTGTTCTGAAGTCTCAGGGACTTAACAGGCTTCCAACCACCCTGCGTCTGCACTTAGACTTTGCCAGCTGTGAGTCTACCTGGCCCAGATGTGCCACCCCAGTCCTGGACCCTTGGAAGTAGGCCTACGGTGCTTACCAGTAGAATTGCGGCACCTTCTCTGCTGAGCGGCGCATCCTAAAGTATAACTGATTCATCTCCTCGGCTTAGCGGTGCATCCTCGAGCAGAACTGATACACTGCCACTGCTTTGTGGATTGAGCTTGGCGCAGAAGGTCCACTTTGCCCTTGACGACTTTGGAACTGACGGATCACCGACGGCGTGGCACACCTCCGATCCAGGTCTTCATATCTCTCAATGCCAGCCTACGCATTGCAGCCGCACAGCTCTTCAGAACTGATGGATCGCCAGCTGCTGCCACATCCTCCACACCCGGACTTTGCAAGGCAAGCCCAGTCTTCGGGATCCTCAACGATGATCACACTGCGGCATCACCACATCTCGGATCCGACGCATCACTTTGGCTGCCCGATGTTTCTTCACCTTAGATCCACACACCGCTCCACAACCAGGATTTAAGGTACTTTGTTCGGCGGCCCTCACCTGGTCCCTGTAGCCAGCCTGTGCTCCATTGCGGTCGGCATGAACCTGTGCGACCAGATATCCTATGTTGGTGCTTTGTGCTTTTTGGTGCTATTTCATCCTAAAACTTTAAAATTCAATAGCTTTGGTTTCCTCTGATTGTATTTCTGTTGTTTTGGTCTTGTTTTATTTATTAAAATATACACTATTTTTCTAAAACCTGGTGTGGGATCTGTTGGTGTGGTGTTTTCACAGTGTGTTCTGTTTGGAGTGTTGCACAAATACTTCACACATTGCCTCTAAGTTTAGCCTGACTGCTCTGTGCAACGCTACCAGAGGGTGAGCACAGGTTCATTTAGAGAATAGCTGCCTCTTATCCTCACTAGGATTGTGGTGGTTCCTTGCCCAGGAGTCATACCCCAGCTTCAAGCTGAACTTCCAAGGGCACACACACGACATTCTGTGCCGTTAAAGTGTGTCAGACAGCTAGATTTATGGCAGCAGCACAGATAGGAGGAGGGCAGTCCTAAACCTACATGAATTATTAGCTCTGGCTTGTCTCAACTGTCACCTGACCTTTGAACCCACATCAATATTGTTATGCATCTCTTCAGTTGCACCACACAAATACATGTCCACTCCCATGCGATCTACTTTCAATGCTTCACATTATGAACACAATTCTTTCAAAGCCAGACCTATTGGCCTTGCCGAACATTGACTAGAAGAAAGTAGGGGGCAGATTTACAAGCCCCTTGCGAAACATTTACGCCGCCGTTGCGTCACTTCTGTGATGCAGCGGCGGCATAAACCATGCGCCATGTTGCGCCTTATTTACAACGTGACGCATCTATGGAGATGCGTCACGGTGTAAAGCCCTGCGCCACATTAAACCTGCGTCAGGTTTAATGTATGCAGGGTGGGCGTTCCATCGGAAAAAGCCTCGGAAAAGTGACGCAGTGAAATCTACAAGATTTCACTGAGTCACTTTTCCGACGCTGCTGCGTCACAACCCTGCGCCTGCTTGAAGCAGGCGTAAGGCATGACGCTGCTTGTTAGGTATGGGCAGCCCCTGAGCATTGCTGGAGTTGCGTCGTGCTTGCGACACGACTCCAGCAATGCGCCTCCCTTATGCCATCAGATGCGTCACGCATCTGTTTATCCTTGCGCCATGATGCGCTGCATTGTAAATGCGGTGCATCAGTGGTGGCACAAGGGTAAACGTGCCTGACGCATCTTTCCTGGCGCATCCCTGCTGATTTGCAGGGATGAGCCAGGAAACATAAATCTGCCCCTAGATATTTATGGCAACTTTTTTTGCACTCCTTGGGTAACTATAAAAAAGTTAGTAACTTTCTGCATGTCTCTTAACAAAAAAAACAAATTTGTATTAAACTGCTTCAAATTCCTTTTTGCAACACATTTTTAGAGGCTTTTTTGACATGTTTGATTTTGCACAAGAGATTCTGTTTTCATTCTTTCTGTTTGCAAACCTGCGCTCTCTTTCAGTTGAAAGAGCCATGCATGAAGGATGTAAATGGTTTATAGGAAAAGCGATGGTGTAAAGAACATAACACCCTCTGCCGAGCGCGGTAAGGATGCTGCAGTCGCCTCGGAGTCCCGTACCCTCATAAAGAAACTCGGCCTTCAGTCTCGTTCCTCTATATGGTCATGGAGGTCCTCGGTGACTTGCAGGATCATTCTTTCATCCTTCTGAGGTCGATAAAATGAGTATCGTTGAGTTGGTTAACAATAAACACCTGTTCTTCAGCGCCAAGGTGCCCTTCTGAGGGACCGTGCGCTTTACAAATACACATGTCATGTGCTGGTCGGGCGGGGTGGAGGGGGGGGGGGGGAGGTGGAAGGCAGCAGGGGGGCCTTGTTAATGACCTGGGGAGGCGAGGTTGTTTCTTAGCTCCGCTGCTCTTTGATCTTTTCCCGCTGGTCTCTTAGGGAGACTGCACTTCTTCCGTTTTTAGGTCGAGGACTACCGGTCTGCCGAAGGCAGAACCGGAAGTCGAGATTTAATGTTTCCTAGAGTGGCTCCTTAGCCCGCCTCTCTTTTTGCCTCTCCTCCATTGGCTGGCTTCCTAAACGGAGGCCAGCCATTGGAGGAGAGAGCCGTCCCTCCAAATAGGCTCCGTCTTTTTCAGATTCGGGGGCGTGTTCCTTGCTGTTCTTTCCACTTTTTAGCCACGCCCTTTTACAACAGCAGGAACACGCCCCCGGATCCGAAAAAGTTTGGAAGCTCCCATCCGCCATTTTTTATCCATCGTCTGGCCGTGAGGATCTTCTTGCTGTTGCTCCTGCGCGCTGCCCGCTCTCTGTGTAGATTAGACTAACTCTTTTTGAAACAGGTCTCAGAATTGTTTAAATAAATATGCTAAGGAAACAACGTTTGTTGAAAGTATTTGTTCATTTTATTTCATTTAAAAAGGTGCCTGGTTGATAAGTTTGGAGAACGCTGTGGTGCGTCAGACAGAGACACAATGATTTGGAGAAAAACAGGACATGTAAAATTGCAGAAACACGACCTGGAAGCAGAAGGGCAGCGGTGCATGTGGCGCAGCAGCATGTGAGGGCTTGCGGGCGGGGGGCGGTTGTCCTTTTGTGCGGCGTGTGGGTTGCAGCAGCGTGTGTGGGTCGCTTGTAATTGTTTTTACCTTGTTTACTGGAGCTTTGTTGGCTTATTTGTTGTTCCAAGCCCTTTGTGTCTTGCCCTCTCTCCCGGGCCCCCCACCTCACGTTCTGGACCTCCCAGAATTCAATGTGCACCCCTTCCGGAGCCCCGCCCCCACGTCAGACCTCACAGAGGCACGAGACCGGACACAGACAGGGACTGGCGGCCCATGCGGCCTGGCCATCTCCCTCACCTAGAATGGCGCCTGCTTTACCCGTGCATTCTCACCCATCCTGGGGACAGCCGCCGACGTGCCTTTATCTTAGCGGACTCTGACAAATATTATGGAGGGCTAGGAAGGCCGGGGCAGCGTCAGTCACACGTCAGGGCCAGCCCACGCCTCCTTCAGAGGCACCGACATCAGGGTTTACTCTAAATCTTCCGTCGTTCCTGACCCACAACCAGTCAGTCTACTGATCCTGCCCAGCCCTTCCAACTTTCATAAGGCATCAGGACATGTACTACCAGCCTTTCGGTAGTTCGACTGACCCACCCGGGTTCAGCCCTACCAGGTATTTCCAATGCCAACTTGTAGAGAAATGTACTGACGCCCGGCCCTACCTACACCTACCGTTCCCTGACCAAACCGTTAGCCATCGGGCAGTACCAGGGTGGAGGAAATCTACTAATAACTGGAGCATGCCACAGCCGCCCTAGCCTTCCAGAGGTACCGGCTTGTTTTGAAATCTACTGCCCCAGCTCCTCTGTCCTTTCAGACTCCAGACCTGCCAATAAATCTACTGGCACTGCCCCAGCTCAACTGCTCTTCCGCCCTTTCAGACTCGCAGACCTGCTCAGGGCCGTTTTCTGTTCCCAGATCGGCCCTGGACCTGCTAGTATATCTACCGTCACTGCCCCAACTCCACTGTCCTTTCAGACTTCCAGACTTGCTAGTAAGTCTATCGTCACTGCCCCAGCTCCACTTGCTTTCAGACTCCCAGGCCTGCTAGTAAGTCTACCATCACTGCCCCAACTCCACAGTCCTTTCAGACTTCCAGGCCTGCTAGTAAGTCTACTGTCACCGCCCCAGCTCCACTTGCTTTCAGACTCCCAGGCCTGCTAGTAAATCTACCAACACTTCCCCAGAACTACCGTCCTTTAGGAGTCATGTTCCTGCTTGTAAAGCTATTGTTCATCTGATTATGCCGTAGTCTACAGTCTTTACGAGTCACAGGGCCGCCAGTGAACTTACTGACCCTTCCCCGCCCCACTGGCTTCCAGTCGGACGGCAATCTACAGTTCATCTAATCATGACCCTTCTCCACCAGCCACCGAGACTCACTGGGATACCAGTGAACCTACTGACCCTTTCCCAGCCGACCAGCCTTTCAGAGGCACTGGCATGAGGGCAGTTTATATCATGCAAAGGTCTTTGTCGAACCTGCTGTAAGCAGTGACTTGTCAGATCTACTGCCCCAGATCTACGGTCTTCAAGTATATCTACCGATGCTCCCCGCCCCCCTCGGCCTTCCAGAGGTACAGAGGCTCTGAGGGGAACCAACCAACTGTCCACACTCCAACCCTACTGCCCAGCTCGTGCTCTACCGTCTGCCAGTAAATCTACTGATCCTACCCAGCCCTACAGGCCTTCTAGGGGCACTTGTTAGCCCCTCTACTGTCCCCATCCCCTGCTCTACAGTCTGCCAGTAAAACTGCTGATCCTACCCAGCCCTACCTGTCTTCCAGGGGCACTTGTTAGCCACTCTACTGCCCGAGCCCCTGCTCTACCGTTTGCTAGTAAATCTACTGATCCTGCCCAGCCCTACTGGCCTTCCAAGGACACTTGTTAGCCACTCTACTGCCCCAGCCCCTGCTCTACCGTCTGCCAGTAAATCTGCTGATCCTACCCAGCCCTACTGGCCTCGCAGAAGTCACGGCCCGAGGGGGCCCCGCAGCCCCCTGGTGCTTGTCGCCGGCCCTCCTGCCCCCAGGTGCCGTGTTTTGGCCCGCCCTACTACTCGTGTGTCGCCCCAGCGCTGCGTCCTCCTCGCTTCCCTGCACACCGGGTTTTCACCCCGTGCCTTTTGTTTGCGGTGAGTGTAGTTTCTTTGGGCCCAAGGAATGGCAGCGATTGAGTGCCATAATTCAAGGCACAAACCGTGGGTAGGAAAGTGGCAATCGGATTAAAAACAGAACCGGGAGACGATGGTAGAGAGTAAACAAAGGTAAACTGGAGACGGCATAAAGTTTATGTGAGTGCGTGTTGCAGCGGCCTTTAAGACTTCATAAAGTGCGTGTATGTGCGTGTGTTGCAGCGGCCTTTGAGACTTCATAAAGTGCCTGCGTGCATTGCAGAGGACGTGGAGAATATGAATACACCGTGCGCTTGTGTATGCAAAAAAAAGCTAATGCCAATAGAAATGACAATGCCATTTATTTAGGGATACAAAAATGATAAAAAAAATTATTAGCAATACCAATAGCTCTACCTATAATATTGCCGAGACCATTGCATTGTAAATGCTTGTTATCTCTAGACGTTCATTATATGCGGTGATCTGGTCACCCTGGTGATGCGCAGCCAGTTCACTGGGTGAGTTCACACTGTGTGTAAAATAAATACATTATTAATATGAGTAGGGCTCGTGTAATGGAGTTACTTTAGAATAAAAAGTACTTTGTGTGGGGGTTGGCACCGAGGACCCAGGTTTTTATTATTGATTGGAAATGTACTGTTTATGGACCAATAGAGCCACGAGTGCTACATCATGTCACTCGAACCCTTACAATGGGGGCTGCTCAGTAGAGCCCTCCCAGAAGCATGGAAGGGACGCCCGCCAGAGGCGTAACACAGGCCCCCGCATCGCCCGCGGTGCGGGGGCCCTCAAACTGCAGGGGGCCCCCTCAGCACAGTACTTAAACCTGAGCGCTCCGTATTAAATCCGGTGTGGGAGCCCCTCTGTGTACATTGCAGGGGGGCCCCATAAACTTTCGTTTCGCCACTGACGCCCACCGTGGCTTATGGCCATGCTCGGCTACCTATTGGAAACGGGTCATATGTCTACTTTAAATTGACACCTCCGTTAGAAAGGTCTTAAAAATATCACCCGCGACAGGCGCGGGGCATCTGTTCAGAGACGCGGCCGTGATCTTGGGAACGCGGAGAACAAACCCAGATTTGGAAGTCTTTAACTGCTTTGACAAGGATACCTTTTCAATCGGAGGCAGGTGGGTGTCTGCAGGAGCCGTGCAGGGGCAGGTGGGTGTCTACAGGAGTCGTGCTGGGGCAGGTGGGTGTCTGCGGGAGCCGTGCTGGGGCAGGTGGGTGTCTGCGGGAGCCGTGCTGGGGCAGGAGGGTGTCTGCGGGAGCCGTGCTGGGGCAGGTGTGTGTCTGCAGGAGTCGTGCTGCGGCAGGTGCTGGGGCAGGTGGGTGTCTGCAGGAGCCGTGCTGGGGCAGGTGGGTGTCTGCAGGAGTCGTGCTGGGGCAGGTGGGTGTCTGCAGGAGCCGTGCTGGGGCAGGTGGGTGTCTGCAGGAGTCGTGCTGGGGCAGGTTGGTGTCTGCAGGAGTCGTGCTGGGGCAGGTGGGTGTCTGCAGGAGTCATGCTGGGGCAGGTGGGTGTCTGCAGGAGTCGTGCTGGGGCAGGTGGGTGTCTGCAGGCGTCGTGCTGGGGCAGGTGGGTGTCTGCAGGAGCCGTGCTGGGGCACGTGGGTGTCTGCAGGAGTCGTGCTGGGGCAGGTGGGTGTCTGCAGGAGCCGTGCTGTGGCAGGTGGGTGTCTGAAGGAGTCGTGCTGGGGCAGGTGGGTGTCTGCAGGAGTCGTGCTGGGGCAGGTGGGTGTCTGCAGGAGCCGTGCTGGGGCAGGTGGGTGTCTGCGGGAGCCGTGCTGGGGCAGGTGGGTGTCTGCGGGAGCCGTGCTGGGGCAGGAGGGTGTCTGCGGGAGCCGTGCTGGGGCAGGTGTGTGTCTGCAGGAGTCGTGCTGCGGCAGGTGCTGGGGCAGGTGGGTGTCTGCAGGAGCCGTGCTGGGGCAGGTGGGTGTCTGCAGGAGTCGTGCTGGGGCAGGTGGGTGTCTGCAGGAGCCGTGCTGGGGCAGGTGGGTGTCTGCAGGAGTCGTGCTGGGGCAGGTTGGTGTCTGCAGGAGTCGTGCTGGGGCAGGTGGGTGTCTGCAGGAGTCATGCTGGGGCAGGTGGGTGTCTGCAGGAGTCGTGCTGGGGCAGGTGGGTGTCTGCAGGCGTCGTGCTGGGGCAGGTGGGTGTCTGCAGGAGCCGTGCTGGGGCACGTGGGTGTCTGCAGGAGTCGTGCTGGGGCAGGTGGGTGTCTGCAGGAGCCGTGCTGTGGCAGGTGGGTGTCTGAAGGAGTCGTGCTGGGGCAGGTGGGTGTCTGCAGGAGTCGTGCTGGGGCAGGTGGGTGTCTGCAGGAGCCGTGCTGGGGCAGGTGGGTGTCTGCAGGAGTCGTGCTGGGGCAGGTGGGTGTCTGCAGGAGTCGTGCTGGGGCAGGTGGGTGTCTGCAGGAGCCGTGCTGGGGCAGGTGGGTGTCTGCAGGACTCGTGCTGGGGCAGGTGGGTGTCTGCAGGCGTCGTGCTGGGGCAGGTGGGTGTCTGCAGGGGCCGTGCTGGGGCAGGTGGGTGTCTGCAGGCGTCGTGCTGGGGCAGGTGGGTGTCTGCAGGAGTCGTGCTGGGGCAGGTGGGTGTCTGCAGGAGTCGTGCTGGGGCAGGTGGGTGTCTGCAGGAGTCGTGCTGGGGCAGGTGGGTGTCTGCAGGCGTCGTGCTGGGGCAGGTGGGTGTCTGCAGGAGCCGTGCTGGGGCAGGTGGGTGTCTGCAGGAGCCGTGCTGGGGCAGGTGGGTGTCTGAAGGAGTCGTGCTGGGGGTAAGCCGGGCTTGTAACGGAAGAGAAACACAACATTCGACTCCAGTCCAAAGCTCTGGGCTTGATGTTAATTGGTTACGTGGAAGAAGGTGGGGGCCAGCAGTGACTTGGAAAATGTATGGGGGGGAACGGCCCATGATTGTCCTTTCAGGCAGATTTAGAGTGTATTGAATATAAAAACATTTCTGTCTTTGGGAAGTGGAGAATGGAGCCAAGGAACCGAGGGTGGCCTGTCCAACCGTTGTCATGGACCCAGCAGACACTTCTGCTGCTATGAAACGGTTATTATGAGCCCAAGGCAGCCAGAACTTCTCCGGCTATCTAATATTCCTTATGAGTCCAAAGATGCAGAGCCGTCCTGCTAGCTAACGTGTGCTATGAATCCAAGACTGCTGAGGCATCCTGCTATCTAACGTGTGATGAGCCCAAGGCTGCTGAGGTGTCCTGCTAGCTAACGTGTGCTATGAGTCCAAGGCTGCAGAGGTGTCTTGCTAGCTAACGTGTGCTATGAGTCCAAGGCTGCTGAGGCATCCTGCTAGCTAACGTGTGCTATGAGTCCAAGGCTGCTGAGGCATCCTGCTAGCTAACGTGTGCTATGAGTCCAAGGCTGCTGAGGCATCCTGCTAGCTAACGTGTGCTATGAGTCCAAGGCTGCTGAGGCGCCCTGCTAGCTAACGTGTGCTATGAGTCCAAGGCTGCTGAGGCGCCCTGCTAGCTAACGTGTGCTATGAGTCCAAGGCTGCTGAGGCGCCCTGCTAGCTAACGTGTGCTATGAGTCCAAGGCTGCTGAGGCGCCCTGCTAGCTAACGTGTGCTATGAGTCCAAGGCTGCTGAGGCGTCCTGCTATCTAATATTCCTTATGAGTCTAAGGCTGCTGAGGTGTCCTGCTATCTAATATTCCTTATGAGTCTAAGGCTGCTGAGGCGTCCTGCTATCTAATATTCCTTATGAGTCTAAGGCTGCTGAGGTGTCCTGCTATCTAATGTGTGCTACGAGTCCAAGGCTTCTAAGGTGTCCTGCTAGTTAAAGTTTGCTATGAGTCCAAGTCTGCTGAGGCGTCTTTCTACCTAACATGTGCTATGAGTCCAAGGCTGCTGAGGAGTCCTGCTATCTTACGTTTTCTATGAGTCCAAGGCTATGGATATTTCTCCTGCTAATCAACATTTGTTATGAGCCCAATGATGTGTGGACATCTTCTATTTAATGTTTGTTATGAGTCCAAGGATCTGGAGACTTCTCTGGATAATATTTGTTACACGGTGAGGGTGCCAGAACACAAACTTGTGTCTCACGGTGAGGGTGCCGGAAAAGAAACTTGTGTCTCATGGTGAGGGTGCCAGAACACAAACTTGTGTCTCACGGTGAGGGTGCCGGAAAAGAAACTTGTGTCTCACGGTGAGGGTGCCGGAAAAGAAACTTGTGTCTCACGGTGAGGGTGCCGGAAAAGAAACTTGTGTCTCATGGTGAGGGTGCCAGAACACAAACTTGTGTCTCACGGTGAGGGTGCCGGAAAAGAAACTTGTGTCTCATGGTGAGAGTGCCAGAACACAAACTTGTGTCTCACGGTAAGGGTGCCAGAACACAAACTTGTGTCTCACGGTGAGGGTGCCGGAACACAAACTTGTGTCTCACGGTGAGGGTGCCGGAAAAGAAACTTGTGTCTCACGGTGAGGGTGCCGGAAAAGAAACTTGTGTCTCACGGTGAGGGTGCCGGAAAAGAAACTTGTGTCTCATGGTGAGGGTGCCAGAACACAAACTTGTGTCTCACGGTGAGGGTGCCGGAAAAGAAACTTGTGTCTCATGGTGAGGGTGCCAGAACACAAACTTGTGTCTCACGGTGAGGGTGCCGGAAAAGAAACTTGTGTCTCATGGTGAGGGTGCCAGAACACAAACTTGTGTCTCACGGTAAGGGTGCCAGAACACAAACTTGTGTCTCACGGTGAGGGTGCCGGAAAAGAAACTTGTGTCTCACGGTGAGGGTGCCGGAAAAGAAACTTGTGTCTCACGGTGAAGGTGCCGGAAAAGAAACTTGTGTCTCATGGTGAGGGTGCCAGAACACAAACTTGTGTCTCACGGTAAGGGTGCCAGAACACAAACTTGTGTCTCATGGTGAGGGTGCCAGAACACAAACTTGTGTCTCATGGTGAGGGTGCCGGAAAAGAAACTTGTGTCTCATGGTGAGGGTGCCAGAACACAAACTTGTGTCTCATGGTGAGGGTGCCAGAACACAAACTTGTGTCTCATGGTGAGGGTGCCGGAAAAGAAACTTGTGTCTCATGGTGAGGGTGCCAGAACACAATCTTGTGTCTCATGGTGAGGGTGCCAGAACACAAACTTGTGTCTCATGGTGAGGGTGCCGGAAAAGAAACTTGTGTCTCACGGTGAGGGTGCCAGAATACAAACTTGTGTCTCATGGTGAGGGTGCCGGAAAATAAACTTGTGTCTCATGGTGAGGGTGCCAGAACACAAACTTGTGTCTCATGGTGAGGGTGCCAGAACACAAACTTGTGTCTCATGGTGAGGGTGCCGGAAAAGAAACTTGTGTCTCATGGTGAGGGTGCCAGAACACAAACTTGTGTCTCATGGTGAGGGTGCCAGAACACAAACTTGTGTCTCATGGTGAGGGTGCCGGAAAAGAAACTTGTGTCTCATGGTGAGGGTGCCAGAACACAAACTTGTGTCTCATGGTGAGGGTGCCAGAACACAAACTTGTGTCTCATGGTGAGGGTGCCAGAACACAAACTTGTGTCTCACGGTGAGGGTGCCGGAAAAGAAACTTGTGTCTCACGGTGAGGGTGCCGGAAAAGAAACTTGTGTCTCACGGTGAGGGTGCCGGAAAAGAAACTTGTGTCTCACGGTGAGGGTGCCGGAAAAGAAACTTGTGTCTCACGGTGAGGGTGCCGGAACACAAACTTGTGTCTCACGGTGAGGGTGCCGGAAAAGAAACTTGTTTCTCACGGTGAGGGTGCCGGAAAAGAAACTTGTGTCTCACGGTGAGAGTGCCGGAAAAGAAACTTGTGTCTCACGGTGAGGGTGCCGGAAAAGAAACTTGTGTCTCACGGTGAGGGTGCCGGAAAAGAAACTTGTGACTCACGGTGAGGGTGCCGGAAAAGAAACTTGTGTCTCACGGTGAGGGTGCCGGAAAAGAAACTTGTGTCTCACGGTGAGGGTGCCGGAAAAGAAACTTTTGTCTCACGGTGAGGGTGCCGGAAAAGAAACTTGTGTCTCACGGTGAGGGTGCCGGAAAAGAAACTTGTATCTCACGGTGAGGGTGCCGGAAAAGAAACTTGTGTCTCATGGTGAGGGTGCCAGAACACAAACTTGTGTCTCACGGTGAGGGTGCCGGAAAAGAAACTTGTGTCTCACGGTGAGGGTGCCGGAAAAGAAACTTGTGTCTCACGGTGAGGGTGCCGGAAAAGAAACTTGTGTCTCACGGTGAGGGTGCCGGAAAAGAAACTTGTGTCTCATGGTGAGGGTGCCAGAACACAAACTTGTGTCTCACGGTGAGGGTGCCGGAAAAGAAACTTGTGTCTCATGGTGAGGGTGCCAGAACACAAACTTGTGTCTCACGGTGAGGGTGCCGGAAAAGAAACTTGTGTCTCACGGTGAGGGTGCCGGAAAAGAAACTTGTGTCTCACGGTGAGGGTGCCGGAAAAGAAACTTGTGTCTCATGGTGAGGGTGCCAGAACACAAACTTGTGTCTCACGGTGAGGGTGCCGGAAAAGAAACTTGTGTCTCATGGTGGGGGTGCCAGAACACAAACTTGTGTCTCACGGTGAGGGTGACGGAAAAGAAACTTGTGTCTCACGGTGAGGGTGCCGGAAAAGAAACTTGTGTCTCACGGTGAGGGTGCCGGAAAAGAAACTTGTGTCTCACGGTGAGGGTGCCGGAAAAGAAACTTGTGTCTCATGGTGAGGGTGCCAGAACACAAACTTGTGTCTCACGGTGAGGGTGCCGGAAAAGAAACTTGTGTCTCATGGTGAGGGTGCCAGAACACAAACTTGTGTCTCACGGTGAGGGTGCCGGAAAAGAAACTTGTGTCTCACGGTGAGGGTGCCGGAAAAGAAACTTGTGTCTCACGGTGAGGGTGCCGGAAAAGAAACTTGTGTCTCACGGTGAGGGTGCCAGAAAAGAAACTTGTGTCTCATGGTGAGGGTGCCAGAAAAGAAACTCATATCTCTCATGGTTAGGGTCCCAGAAAATGAACTTGTCACTCATAGTTAGAAGGGCAGAAACCTCATGTCATGGAGAAACCATGTTTCTAATCGTGGGTTTCCTTTTACAATTAATCTCTAGTCAAGGGGAACAGAAGCCCCCACCTCCCCCACACCCCACACACAGTCACAGCAAGAGGGGCGCGCATGGGGCGCGCATGGGGCGTGCATGGTCCTTAACGCAAGCGAGTTAAATGGACGCCCTGCTCCAAAGCTGTGTAAAAAAACGCGTCATAAGTGAGGTGTTACAGACTCCTCACACCGCGGGGCATTGGTTCAACTGCACCTGCTGCACCAGTGACAGCTGAGATGGAGGGCCGAGCATTGAGGAGATCGGAGATGTAGGTGGCACACAGATGGCTCCGGTGCCAGGAAGTGAATGGGAAGCTGTGAGTGATGAACAGGCAGTCGTTGTCTTGGGGCCTGAGTGTGAGCTCAGGTGCGCCTGAGCATCATTGGCCCCTACCCCGGCCTCTCGAGCTCTCACTCGGATGCGCACATAGCCCACCTGCCCCTGCTGTTGCCCATCCGTTGCAGGCCCCGCCCACAGCCGCGCGTCGGTAGCAGCCTGTGCTCTTTGTACTGTATCACTGTCGTCCAAACTCTCCTATTTTTATAACTCTCTTTCCAAACGTTCTGTACCTCGAGTATTCTTAGAAAGCGCTAAGTGCCTTCAGCGCCAAGAAAGAGATTTATACTCCCTCGGCGCTGCCTCTGCGGTCAGACACTCTTTGCTTCCCATAAACACCGGCTCCGAGCCTCAACCGCTGCTAAATGTTTAATATTAACAGAGAATCAGATGTTTCTCACGCGCCTGCGCAGGAGGCCCTGCTTCTCTCTCCATGGGAGGAGGTGTCAGTAGGATTCACTGTATTTCACATCATGCTAATGTCCCATCATGCTCTGCTTTATTCTGCATCATGTTACTGTCGCACCATGCTCTGCTTTATTCCACGTCACGCTAATGTCCCATCATGCTCTGCTTTATTCCGCATCACGCTACTCTCCCATCATCCTCTGCTTTATTCCGCATCACGCTACTCTCCCATCATCCTCTGCTTTATTCCACATCAAGCTACTCTCCCATCATCCTCTGCTTTATTCCACATCACGCTACTCTCCCATCATCCTCTGCTTTATTCCGCATCACGCTACTGTCCCACCATGCTCTGCTTTATTCCACGTCACGCTAATGTCCCATCATGCTCTGCTTTATTCCACGTCACGCTAATGTCCCACCATGCTCTGCTTTATTCCACGTCACGCTAATGTCCCACCATGCTCTGCTTTATTCCGCATCACGCTACTCTCCCATCATCCTCTGCTTTATTCCGCATCACGCTACTCTCCCATCATCCTCTGCTTTATTCCGCATCACGCTACTGTCCCACCATGCTCTGCTTTATTCCGGGGAACAACCTTTACAACGCAACTTTTACAACGCACTACCATTACAACGCATTTTTTACAACGCATAATCCATTACAACGCATGACATTACAACGCATGACACTACAACGCATTTTTAAAAACTACCTTTACAACGCATTCCATTACAACGCATACTACCATTACAACGCATACCATTACAACGCATAATATTACACTATACTATCCAACACTTACCCTACTGATGCACCCCCTGGAGTTAGAATAGTAATTTTTACCCCTACACTATCCAACACTTACCCTACTGTTGCACCCCCTGGAGTTAGAATAGTAATTTTTACCCCTACACTATCCAACACTTACCCTACTGATGCACCCCCTGGAGTTAGAATAGTAATTTTTACCCCTACACTATCCAACACTTACCCTACTGATGCACCCCCTGGAGTTAGAATAGTAATTTTTACCCCTATACTATCCAACACTTACCCTACTGATGCACCCCCTGGAGTTAGAATAGTAATTTTTACCCCTATACTATCCAACACTTACCCTACTGATGCACCCCCTGGAGTTAGAATAGTAATTTTTAGCCCTATACTATCCAACACTTACCCTACTGATGCACCCCCTGGAGTTAGAATAGTAATTTTTACCCCTATACTATCCAACACTTACCCTACTGTTGCACCCCCTGGAGCTAGAATAGTAATTTTTACCCCTATACTATCCAACAGTTACCCTACTGATGCACCCCCTGGAGTTAGAATAGTAATTTTTACCCCTACACTATCCAACACTTACCCTACTGTTGCACCCCCTGGAGTTAGAATAGTAATTTTTACCCCTACACTATCCAACACTTACCCTACTGTTGCACCCCCTGGAGTTAGAATAGTAATTTTTACCCCTACACTATCCAACACTTACCCTACTGTTGCACCCCCTGGAGTTAGAATAGTAATTTTTACCCCTATACTATCTAATACTTACCTTAAATGTAATTTAATATTATGCGTTGTAATGCTATGCGTTGTAAAGGTAGTATGCGTTGTAATGGTAATGCGTTGTAAAGGTATTTTTTAAAAATGCGTTGTAGTGTCCTGCGTTGTAAAGTCATGCGTTGTAATGGATTATGCGTTGTAAAAAATGCGTTGTAAGTGCATGCGTTGTAAAAGTGTGCGTTGTAACGTCATACATCCCTTTATTCCACGTCACGCTAATGTCCCATCATGCTCTGCTTTATTCCACGTCACGCTAATGTCCCACCATGCTCTGCTTTATTCCACGTCATGCTACTCTCCCATCATCCTCTGCTTTATTCCGCATCACGCTACTGTCCCACCATGCTCTGCTTTATTCCACGTCACGCTAATGTCCCATCATGCTCTGCTTTATTCCACGTCACGCTAATGCCCCACCATGCTCTGCTTTATTCCACGTCACGCTAATGTCCCATCATGCTCTGCTTTATTCCACGTCACGCTAATGTCCCATCATGCTCTGCTTTATTCTGCATCATGCTTCTGTCCCACCATGCTCTGCTTTATTCCGCATCACACTACTGTCCCACCATGCACTGCTTTATTCCACGTCACGCTAATGTCCCATCATGCTCTGCTTTATTCCGCGTCACGCTAATGTCCCATCATGCTCTGCTTTATTCCGCATCACGCTAATGTCCCACCATGCTCTGCTTTATTCCGCATCATGCTAATGTCCCATCATGCTCTGCTTTATTCTGCATCATGCTTCTGTCCCATCATGCTCTGCTTTATTCCGCATCACGCTAATGTCCCATCATGCTCTGCTTTATTCCGCATCATGCTAATGTCCCATCATGCTCTGCTTTATTCTGCATCATGTTACTGTCCTACCATGCTTTGCTTTATTCCGCATCACGCTACTGTCCCATCATGCTCTGCTTTATTCCACGTCACGCTAATGTCCCATCATGCTCTGCTTTATTCTGCATAATGCTTCTGTCCCACCATGCTCTGCTTTATTCCGCATCACGCTACTGTCCCACCATGCTCTGCTTTATTCCGCATCACGCTTCTGTCCCACCATGCACTGCTTTATTCCACGTCACGCTAATGTCCCATCATGCTTTGCTTTATTCCGCATCACGCTACTGTCCCATCACGCTCTGCTTTATTCTGCATCACGCTACTGTCCCATCACGCTCTGCTTTATTCCGCATCACGCTAATGTCCCATCATGCTCTGCTTTATTCCGCATCATGCTAATGTCCCATCATGCTCTGCTTTATTCTGCATCATGTTACTGTCCTACCATGCTTTGCTTTATTCCGCATCACGCTACTGTCCCATCATGCTCTGCTTTATTCCACGTCACGCTAATGTCCCATCATGCTCTGCTTTATTCTGCATAATGCTTCTGTCCCACCATGCTCTGCTTTATTCTGTATCATGGTAATGTCCCGTCACGCTCTGCTTTATTCCGCATCACGCTTCTGTCCCATCATGCTCTGCTTTATTCCACATCATGCTACTGTCCCATCATGCTTTGCTTTATTCCGCATCACGCTACTGTCCCATCACGCTCTGCTTTATTCTGCATCACGCTACTGTCCCATCACGCTCTGCTTTATTCCGCATCACGCTAATGTCCCACCATGCTCTGCTTTATTCCGCATCATGCTAATGTCCCACCATGCTCTGCTTTATTCCACATCATGCTAATGTCCCATCATGCTCTGCTTTATTCTGCATTATGCTAATGTCCCATCATGCTCTGCTTTATTCCACATCACGCTACTGTCCCATCATCCTCTGCTTTATTCCACATCATGCTACTGTCCCGTCATGCTCTGCTTTATTCCACATCACGATACTGTCCCATCATCCTCTGCTTTATTCCACATCATGCTAATGTCCCATCATGCTCTGCTTTATTCTGCATCATGTTTCTGTCCCACCATGCTCTGCTTTATTCCGCATCATGCTAATGTCCCATCACGCTCTGCTTTATTCTGCATCATGCTTCTGTCCCATCATGCTCTGCTTTATTCCGCAGCACGCTACTGTCCCATCATGCTCTGCTTTATTCCGCATCATGCTAATGTCCCACCATGCTCTGCTTTATTCTGCATCATGCTAATGTCCCATCATGCTCTGCTTTATTCCGCATCATGCTAATGTCCCATCATGCTCTGCTTTATTCTGCATCATGCTAATGTCCCACCATGCTCTGCTTTATTCCGCATCACGCTACTGTCCCATCATCCTCTGCTTTATTCCACATCATGCTACTGTCCCATCATGCTTTGCTTTATTCTGCATCATGCTAATGTCCCACCATGCTCTGCTTTATTCCGCATCACGCTACTGTCCCATCATCCTCTGCTTTATTCCACATCATGCTACTGTCCCATCATGCTTTGCTTTATTCTGCATCATACTAATGTCCCATCATGCTCTGCTTTATTCAGCATCATGCTAATGTCCCACCATGCTCTGCTTTATTCCGCATCATGCTAAGGTCCCATCACGCTCTGCTTTATTCCACATCATGCTAATGTCCCATCATGCTCTGCTTTATTCTGCATCATGTTACTGTCCTACCATGCTTTGCTTTATTCCGCATCACGCTACTGTCCCATCATGCTCTGCTTTATTCCGCATCATGCTAATGTCCCACCATGCTCTGCTTTATTCTGCATCATGCTAATGTCCCATCATGCTCTGCTTTATTCAGCATCATGCTAATGTCCCACCATGCTCTGCTTTATTCCACATCATGCTAATGTCCCATCATGCTCTGCTTTATTCTGCATCATGCTAATGTCCCATCATGCTCTGCTTTATTCTGCATCATGCTTCTGTCCCATCATGCTCTGCTTTATTCCGCATCACGCTACTGTCCCATCATGCTCTGCTTTATTCCGCATCATGCTAATGTCCCACCATGCTCTGTTTTTTTTCGCATCATGCTAATGTCCCATCATGCTCTGCCTTATTCTGCATCATGCTAATGTCCCATCATGCTCTGCTTTATTCCGCATCATGCTAATGTCCCATCATGCTCTGCTTTATTCAGCATCATGCTAATGTCCCACCATGCTCTGCTTTATTCCACATCATGCTAATGTCCCATCATGCTCTGCTTTATTCTGCATCATGCTAATGTCCCATCATGCTCTGCTTTATTCTGCATCATGCTTCTGTCCCATCATGCTCTGCTTTATTCCGCATCACGCTACTGTCCCATCATGCTCTGCTTTATTCCGCATCATGCTAATGTCCCACCATGCTCTGCTTTATTTCGCATCATGCTAATGTCCCATCATGCTCTGCCTTATTCTGCATCATGCTAATGTCCCACCATGCTCTGCTTTATTCCGCATCACGCTACTGTCCCACCATGCTCTGTTTTATTCCACATCATGCTAATGTCCCATCATGCTTTGCTTTATTCTGCATCATGCTAATGTCCCATCATGCTCTGCTTTATTCCGCATCACGCTAATGTCCCACCATGCTCTGCTTTATTCCGCATCATGCTACTGTCCCCCCATGCTCTGCAACACTGCACCCTAAAAGTATTTACACCCCTTCCTACCTCAGCCATAACACACTCGACCCATCTCGCCAGAGTAGGGATGTGAGAGTCCGGAAAGGAGTGCGCACAGTAATCAAACGTTGACCTTTGGAATCCCTCGTAAGCTCCTGGTAGAATCCTCCGAAGCTTCTAAGCACTGCACCACACGAAGTGTGAGATTAGTAGGGACACTCGGCTAAGATGCACACTTAGGAAAGGTCTTGGTACATCTGGAAATATGAAACAATACCGCATCTGGAGAAAACACTCCTGCTGGTCAGTCCAGTGCCCGCACATGCGACTCTCCTGCACGAAGGGAGGCACTCAGGACTCGTCCGATTCGCAGACAGCTGTTTGCGTGGATAAACACCAGGGCAACTATGTGCAGATGTTGACACCACATCCACATTCCATCAATGAGGATACTGCGGTGTGGAAGGCTTAGGCAACTAAATGCCCTTCAACACCCTACTAACCAAGGGGATCTCCAACCTGCTGCAGCAACCTTCACAACAAACCATCAGACAAAGAGGATGAACACACTTACCTGTGCCTCCACGGGATCCACCCTCTCACACCGATGCATCCATCTTCTGTGCCTCCACGGGACCCACCCTCTCACACCGATGCATCCATCTCCTGTGCCTCCACGGGATCTGCCCTCTCACACCGATGCATCCATCTCCTGTGCCTCCACGGGATCCACCCTCTCACACCGATGCATCCATCTCCTGTGCCTCCACGGGAACCACCCTCTCACACTGATGCATCCATCTCCTGTGCCTCCACGGGATCCACCCTCTCACACCAATGCATCCATCTCCTGTGCCTCCACGGGATTCACCCTCTCACACCGATGCATCCATCTCCTGTGCCTCCATGGGACCCGCCCTCTCACACCGATGCATCCATCTCCTGTGCCTCTACAGGACCCACCCTCTCACACCGATGCATCCATCTCCTGTGCCTCCACGGGATACGCCCTCTCACACTAATGCATCCATCTCCTGTGCCTCCACGGGATCCGCCCTCTCACACCAATGCATCCATCTCCTGTGCCTCCACGGGATCCCCCCTCTCACACCGATGCATCCATCTCCTGTGACTCCACGAGACCCACCCTCTCACAGCGATGCATCCATCTCCTGTGCCTCCACGGGATCCGCCCTCTCACACCGATGCATCCATCTCCTGTGCCTCTACAGGACCCACCCTCTCACACCGATGCATCCATCTCCTGTGCCTCCACGGGATACGCCCTCTCACACTGATGCATCCATCTCCTGTGCCTCCACGGGATCCGCCCTCTCACACCGATGCATCCATCTCCTGTGCCTCCACGGGATCCCCCCTCTCACACCGATGCATCCATCTCCTGTGCCTCCACGAGACCCACCCTCTCACACCGATGCATCCATCTCCTGTGCCTCCACGGGATCCGCCCTCTCACACCGATGCATCCATCTCCTGTGCCTCAACGGGATCCGCCCTCTCACACCGATGCATCCATCTCCGGTGCCTCCACGGGATCCACCCTCTCACACTGATGCATCCATCTCCTGTGCCTCCACGGGATCCGCCCTCTCACACCGATGCATCCATCTCCTGTGCCTCCATGGGATCCACCCTCTCACACCGATGCATCCATCTCCTGTGCCTCCATGGGACCCGCCCTCTCACACCGATGCATCCATCTCCTGTGCCTCTACGGGACCCGCCCTCTCACACCGATGCATCCATCTCCTGTGCCTCCACGGGACCCGCCCTCTCACACCGATGCATCCATCTCCTGTGCCTCCACGGGATCCACCCTCTTACACCGATGCATCCATCTCCTGTGCCTCCACGGGATCCGCCCTCTCACACCGATGCATCCATCTCCTGTGCCTCCACGGGATCCCCCCTCTCACACCGATGCATCCATCTCCTGTGCCTCCACGGGACCCACCCTCTCCCACCGGTGCATCCATCTCCTGTGCCTCCATGGGATCCGCCCTCTCACACCGATGCATCCATCTCCTGTGCCTCCAAGGAACCCACCCTCTCACACCGATGTATCCATCTCCTGTGCCTCCACGGGATCCGCCCTCTCACACCAATGCATCCATCTCCTGTGCCTCCACGGGATCCGCCCTCTCACACCAATGCATCCATCTCCTGTGCCTCCATGGGATCCACCCTCTCACACCAATGCATCCATCTCCTGTGCCTCCATGGGACCAACCCTCTCACACCGATGCATCCATCTCCTGTGCCTCCACGGGACCCACACTCTCACACCGATGCATCCATCTCCTGTGCCTCCACGGGACCCGCCCTCTCACACCGATGCATCCATCTCCTGTGCCTCCACGGGATCCGCCCTCTCACACCGATGCTTCCATCTCCTGTGCCTCCACGGGATCCGACCTCTCACACCGATGCATCCATCTCCTGTGCCTCCACGGGATCCCCCCTCTCACACTGATGCATCCATCTCCTGTGCCTCCACGGGACCCACCCTCTCACACCAATGCATCCATCTCCTGTGCCTCCACGGGATCCGCCCTCTCACACCGATGCATCCATCTCCTGTGCCTCCACGGGACCCGCCCTCACACCGATGCATCCATCTCCTGTGCCTCCACGGGATCCGCCCTCTCACACCGATGCATCCATCTCCTGTGCCTCCACGGGATCCGCCCTCTCACACCGATGCATCCATCTCCTGTGCCTCCACGGGATCCCCCCTCTCACACCGATGCATCCATCTCCTGTGCCTCCACGGGATCCGCCCTCTCACACCGATGCATCCTCTCCTGTGCCTCCACGGGATCCACCCTCTCACACCGATGCATCCATCTCCTGTGCCTCCATGGGACCCGCCCTCTCACACCGATGCATCCATCTCCTGTGCCTCCACGGGACCCGCCCTCTCACACCGATGCATCCATCTCCTGTGCCTCCACGGGACCCACCCTCTCACACCGATGCATCCATCTCCTGTGCCTCCACGGGATCCGCCCTCTCACACCGATGCATCCATCTCCTGTGCCTCCACGGGATCCCCCCTCTCACACTGATGCATCCATCTCCTGTGCCTGCACGGGACCCGCCCTCTCACACCGATGCATCCATATCCTGTGCCTCCACGGGATCCGCCCTCTCACACCGATGCATCCATCTCCTGTGCCTCCACGGGACCCACCCTCTCACACCGATGCATCCATCTCCTGTGCCTCCACGGGATCCGCCCTCTCACACCGATGCATCCATCTCCTGTGCCTCCACGGGATCCGCCCTCTCACACCAATGCATCCATCTCCTGTGCCTCCACGGGATCCGCCCTCTCACACCAATGCATCCATCTCCTGTGCCTCCACGGGATCCACCCTCTCACACCGATGCATCCATCTCCTGTGCCTCCATGGGACCCACCCTCTCACACCGATGCATCCATCTCCTGTGCCTCCACGGGACCCGCCCTCTCACACCGATGCATCCATCTCCTGTGCCTCCACGGGACCCGCCCTCTCACACCGATGCATCCATCTCCTGTGCCTCCACGGGATCCGCCCTCTCACACCGATGCATCCATCTCCTGTGCCTCCACGGGATCCGCCCTCTCACACCGATGCATCCATCTCCTGTGCCTCCACAGGATCCCCCCTCTCACATCGATGCATCCATCTCCTGTGCCTCCATGGGACCCACCCTCTCACACCGATGCATCCATCTCCTGTGCCTCCACGGGATCCGCCCTCTCACACCGATGCATCCATCTCCTGTGCCTCCACGGGACCCGCCCTCTCACACCGATGCATCCATCTCCTGTGCCTCCACGGGATCCGCCCTCTCACACCGATGCATCCATCTCCTGTGCCTCCACGGGATCCGTCCTCTCACACCGATGCATCCATCTCCTGTGCCTCCACGGGATCCCCCCTCTCACACCGATGCATCCATCTCCTGTGCCTCCACGGGACCCACCCTCTCACACCGATGCATCCATCTCCTGTGCCTCCACGGGACCCACCCTCTCACACCGATGCATCCATCTCCTGTGCTTCCACGGGATCCACCCTCTCACACCGATGCATCCATCTCCTGTGCCTCCACGGGATCCACCCTCTCACACCGATGCATCCATCTCCTGTGCCTCCACGGGACCCACCCTCTCACACCGATGCATCCATCTCCTGTGCCTCCACGGGACCCACCCTCTCACACCGATGCATCCATCTCCTGTGCCTCCACGGGATCCATCCTTTCACACCGATGCATCCATCTCCTGTGCCTCCATGGGACCCACCCTCTCACACCGATGCATCCATCTCCTGTGCCTCCACGGGATCCATCCTTTCACACCGATGCATCCATCTCCTGTGCCTCCACGTGATCCACCCTCTCACACCAATGCTTCCATCTCCTGTGCCTCCACGGGATCCACCCTCTCACACTGATGCATCCATCTCCTGTGCCTCCACGGGATCCACCCTCTCACACCGATGCATCCATCTCCTGTGCCTCCACGGGATCCACCCTCTCACACCGATGCATCCATCTCCTGTGCCTCCACGGGATCCACCCTCTCACACCAATGCTTCCATCTCCTGTGCCTCCACGGGATCCACCCTCTCACACAGATGCATCCATCTCCTGTGCCTCCACGGGACCCACCCTCTCAAACCGATGCTTCCATCTCCTGTGCCTCCACGGGACCCACCCTCTCCCACCGGTGCATCCATCTCCTGTGCCTCCACGGGATACGCCCTCTCACACCGATGCATCCATCTCCTGTGCCTCCACGGGATCCACCCTCTCACACCGATGCATCCATCTCCTGTGCCTCCAGGGGATCCACCTAATCACACCGATGCATCTATCTTCTGTGCCTCCACGGGACCCACCCTCTCACACCGATGCATCCATCTCCTGTGCTTCCACGGGATCCACCCTCTCACACCGATGCATCCATCTCCTGTGCCTCCACGGGATCTGCCCTCTCACACCGATGCATCCATCTCCTGTGCCTCCACGGGATCCACCCTCTCACACCGATGCATCCATCTCCACGCTGAAGTACAGCGCTCACGGACACCAGCCGACCAAGACCCCTGGATGAAGAATGTGGCTTGCTTCGAAAGGAAGGGCACTAGCCAACAACTCTACAAAGTCTCCAGGCCACGATATGCAGACTCCCTGCTAACACCAGGGGATACAAGGACCCTGCATGATCTGACAACATTTGCAGGAACTGAGGAATGTGCACAGGAAGCTCGCAGGACATCTTTAGGCGAGTCGGAAACCAAGAGTGCATTTTCCTCAATGGAGTCAGATCTGCGTTCGCTCTCCTCACTTGAGCAGCTACTCGTGGAATGATCATGAATGGAGGGAAGGCAGACTGAAGCGCTCCACCGCAGTCCTGCAGAAATGCATCCATCACTAGAGCCATTGGGTCCGGCCTCCAACTGAAGAACGTCTCCAGCCGACTCCTGAGGCAGGATGCACAGAGGCTGCTCGCTTACTGACCCTAAAGATGACGAAACACATGCACATGTCATTTCCGATCGCTGACTTCTCATAAGTACCCAGAGTTCCAATGTGCCACAGCATTTTCTGTCCCGCAGATACTCTTCTACCTCTGAAATCTTGTGTTGGAGGCAGGAATGGCAAAAATCCATGGCAATGTCCACCAGCATCTTTGGCCTTGGCTCCCATCTTGTTGTTGTAGCAAATTGCAGACACATTCCTGTCGCTATTGCTGTATATTGCTGTTGCTTTGCCACAATTGTCTCCCCGCTTTTGTGTCTCACCTCTTCTGGTAAGGCGCTCTGATACCCGATAGGGTCCTGTTCGCGCTATGCAAACCATTTAAAATAAATAACTAAAATAAATAAATAAACATAGTCCACCCGAAGAAGAATGCAACAACTTGCTTTCTAAGTTTTAACTGGCTCCCAAACCCCACCTTTGGCACTCAACGTGACAATCATCTCCATCTTTGAACTCAATATTGTCCTCCCGTTCCAGGCCTCCATGTGTTCGAGCCACAAGACAGTTCTGCTTAGGCCTCCAGAGACAGCGGTATCTGGTCTGCATCTGCTAGACCCTTCTGCAGTTGCAGGAGTTTTAAACTCTGAAGAGCTCTGCAATGCAAGGGCCCCAGAAAAATGGCATGGATGGACGACTGCAAGAGCTCCGCAATCCTGGCTGTCACCCGCAAGGATGGCATCTCCCTGCTCAAAGTCAGACAGATTCCCTTCTTTATCTCCTTCATCTTCTGTGTTGGCAACAACTGTGGAGCTGTCACTGGATTGACTTGAAGACTCAACACATTCTTCTTTTCATTCACCACAAACCCCAATTCCTGCAAAAGATGTATCGTCCAGGTCAAATGGGTCATTGATCGCACCCTGTTGGATGCCATGATAATCAGATCTCATCTAGATAGACATTCGTCGCTGTGCTCAATCTGCATCAGGGTGTTGTCTCAGCACACTGTGTTATTCTACATCATGATGTTGTCTCAGCACACTGTGTTATTCTACATCATGGTGTTGTCTCAGCATGCTGTGTTATTCTACATCATGGTGTTGTCTCAGCACGCTGTGTTATTCTACATCAGGGTGTTGTCGCAGCACGCTGTGTTTATTCTACATCAGGGCGTTGTCTCAGCACGCTGTGTTATTCTACATCAGGGTGTTGTCTCAGCACGCTGTGTTTATTCTACATTAGGGTGTTGTCTCAGCATGCTGTATTTATTCTTCATCAGGGCGTTGTCTCAGCACACTGTGTTTATTCTTCATCAGGGTGTTGTCTCAGCATGCTGTGTTTATTCTACATCAGGATGTTGTCTCAGCACGCTCTGTTAATTCTACATCAGGGTGTTGTCTCAGCACGCTGTGTTATTCTTCATCAGGGTGTTGTCTCAGCACGCTTTGTTAATTCTACATCAGGGTGTTGTCTCAGCACGCTGTGTTATTCTACATCATGGTGTTGTCTCAGCACGCTGTGTTATTCTACATCATGGTGTTGTCTCAGCATGCTGTGTTATTCTTCATCAGGGTGTTGTCTCAGCACGCTTTATTAATTCTACATCAGGGTGTTGTCTCAGCACGCTGTGTTATTCTACATCATGGTGTTGTCTCAGCAGGCTGTGTTATTCTACATCATGGTGTTGTCTCAGCATGCTGTGTTATTCTACATCATGGTGTTGTCTCAGCACGCTGTGTTATTCTCCATCAGGGTGTTGTCGCAGCACGCTGTGTTTATTCTACATCAGGGCGTTGTCTCGGCACGCTGTGTTATTCTACATCAGGGTGTTGTCTCAGCACGCTGTGTTTATTCTACATTAGGGTGTTGTCTCAGCATGCTGTATTTATTCTTCATCAGGGTGTTGTCTCAGCACGCTGTGTTATTCTACATCATGGTGTTGTCTCAGCACGCTGTGTTAATTGTACATCAGGATGTTGTCTCAGCACGCTGTGTTATTCTACATCAGGGTGTTGTCTCAGCACGCTGTGTTTATTCTACATCACGATGTTGTCTCAGCACGCTGTGTTAATTGTACATCATGGTGTTGTCTCAGCACGCTGTGTTATTCTACATCATGGTGTTGTCTCAGCACGTTGTGTTATTCTACATCATGGGGTTGTCTCAGCACGCTGTGTTTATTCTTCTTCAGGGTGTTGTCTCAGCACGCGGTGTTATTCTACATCATGATGTTATCTCTGCACTCTGTGTTATTCTACATCAGGATGTTGTCTCAGCACGCTGTTTTAATTGTACATCATGGTGTCGTCTCAGCATGCTGTGTTATTCTAAATCAGGGTGTTGTCTCAGCACGCTGTGTTATTCTTCATCAGGGCGTTGTGTTGTCTCAGCACGCTGTGTTTATTCTACATCAGGATGTTGTCTCAGCATTCTGTATTTATTCTTCATCAGGGTGTTGTCTCAGCATTCTGTATTTATTCTTCATCAGGGTGTTGTCTCAGCACGCTCTGTTAATTCTACATCAGGGTGTTGTCTCAGCACGCTTTGTTAATTCTACATCAGGGTGTTGTCTCAGTACGCTGTGTTATTCTACATCATGATGTTGTCTCAGCACGCTGTGTTATTCTACATCATGGTGTTGTCTCAGCACGCTGTGTTATTTTACATCATGGTGTTGTCTCAGCACGCTGTGTTATTCTACATCAGGGCGTTGTCTCAGCACGCTGTGTTATTCTACATCAGGGCGTTGTCTCAGCACGCTGTGTTATTCTACATCATGGTGTTGTCTCAGCACGCTGTGTTATTCTACATCAGGGCGTTGTCTCAGCACGCTGTGTTATTCTACATCATGGTGTTGTCTCAGCACACTGTGTTTATTCTTCATCAGGGTGTTGTCTCAGCATGCTGTGTTTATTCTACATCAGGATGTTGTCTCAGCACGCTCTGTTAATTCTACATCAGGGTGTTGTCACAGCAGGCTGTGTTATTCTTCATCAGGGTGTTGTCTCAGCACGCTTTGTTAATTCTACATCAGGGTGTTGTCTCAGCACGCTGTGTTATTCTACATCATGGTGTTGTCTCAGCACGCTGTGTTTATTCTTCATCAGGGTGTTGTCTCAGCATGCTGTGTTATTCTACATCATGGTGTTGTCTCAGCATGCTGTGTTATTCTACATCAGGATGTTGTCTCAGCATGCTGTGTTATTCTACATCAGGGTGTTGTCTCAGCACGCTGTGTTTATTCTTCATCAGGGTGTTGTCTCAGCATGCTGTGTTAATTGTACATCAGGATGTTGTCTCAGCATGCTGTGTTATTCTACATCATGGTGTTGTCTCAGCACGCTGTGTTATTCTACATCAGGGTGTTGTCTCAGCACGCTGTGTTTATTCTTCATCAGGGTGTTGTCTCAGCACGCTGTGTTAATTGTACATCATGGTGTTGTCTCAGCACGCTGTGTTATTCTACATCAGGGTGTTGTCTCAGCACGCTGTGTTTATTCTTCATCAGGGTGTTGTCTCAGCATGCTGTGTTTATTCTACATCAGGATGTTGTCTCAGCACGCTCTGTTAATTCTACATCATGGTGTTGTCTCAGCACGCTGTGTTATTCTACATCATGGTGTTGTCTCAGCACGTTGTGTTATTCTACATCATGGGGTTGTCTCAGCATGCTGTATTTATTCTTCATCAGGGTGTTGTCTCAGCACGCGGTGTTATTCTACATCATGATGTTATCTCTGCACTCTGTGTTATTCTACATCAGGATGTTTTCTCAGCACGTTGTGTTAATTGTACATCATGGTGTCGTCTCAGCATGCTGTGTTATTCTAAATCAGGGTGTTGTCTCAGCACGCTGTGTTATTCCTTATCAGGGCGTTGTGTTGTCTCAGCACGCTGTGTTTTTTTTTTCTACATCAGGATGTTGTCTCAGCACGCTCTGTTAATTCTACATCAGGGTGTTGTCTCAGCACGCTGTGTTATTCTTCATCAGGGTGTTGTCTCAGCACGCTTTGTTAATTCTACATCAGGGTGTTGTCTCAGCACGCTGTGTTATTCTACATCATGATGTTGTCTCAGCACGCTGTGTTATTCTACATCATGGTGTTGTCTCAGCACGCTGTGTTATTCTACATCATGGTGTTGTCTCAGCACGCTGTGTTATTCTACATCAGGGCGTTGTCTCAGCACACTGTGTTTATTCTTCATCAGGGTGTTGTCTCAGCATGCTGTGTTTATTCTACATCAGGATGTTGTCTCAGCACGCTCTGTTAATTCTACATCAGGGTGTTGTCTCAGCACGCTGTGTTATTCTTCATCAGGGTGTTGTCTCAGCACGCTTTGTTAATTCTACATCAGGGTGTTGTCTCAGCACGCTGTGTTATTCTACATCATGGTGTTGTCTCAGCACGCTGTGTTATTCTACATCATGGTGTTGTCTCAGCATGCTGTGTTATTCTTCATCAGGGTGTTGTCTCAGCACGCTTTATTAATTCTACATCAGGGTGTTGTCTCAGCACGCTGTGTTATTCTACATCATGGTGTTGTCTCAGCACGCTGTGTTATTCTACATCATGGTGTTGTCTCAGCATGCTGTGTTATTCTACATCATGGTGTTGTCTCAGCACGCTGTGTTATTCTCCATCAGGGTGTTGTCGCAGCACGCTGTGTTTATTCTACATCAGGGCGTTGTCTCGGCACGCTGTGTTATTCTACATCAGGGTGTTGTCTCAGCACGCTGTGTTTATTCTACATTAGGGTGTTGTCTCAGCATGCTGTATTTATTCTTCATCAGGGTGTTGTCTCAGCACGCTGTGTTATTCTACATCATGGTGTTGTCTCAGCACGCTGTGTTAATTGTACATCAGGATGTTGTCTCAGCACGCTGTGTTATTCTACATCAGGGTGTTGTCTCAGCACGCTGTGTTTATTCTACATCACGATGTTGTCTCAGCACGCTGTGTTAATTGTACATCATGGTGTTGTCTCAGCACGCTGTGTTATTCTACATCATGGTGTTGTCTCAGCACGTTGTGTTATTCTACATCATGGGGTTGTCTCAGCACGCTGTGTTTATTCTTCTTCAGGGTGTTGTCTCAGCACGCGGTGTTATTCTACATCATGATGTTATCTCTGCACTCTGTGTTATTCTACATCAGGATGTTGTCTCAGCACGCTGTTTTAATTGTACATCATGGTGTCGTCTCAGCATGCTGTGTTATTCTAAATCAGGGTGTTGTCTCAGCACGCTGTGTTATTCTTCATCAGGGCGTTGTGTTGTCTCAGCACGCTGTGTTTATTCTACATCAGGATGTTGTCTGAGCATTCTGTATTTATTCTTCATCAGGGTGTTGTCTCAGCATTCTGTATTTATTCTTCATCAGGGTGTTGTCTCAGCACGCTTTGTTAATTCTACATCAGGGTGTTGTCTCAGTACGCTGTGTTATTCTACATCATGATGTTGTCTCAGCACGCTGTGTTATTCTACATCATGGTGTTGTCTCAGCACGCTGTGTTATTTTACATCATGGTGTTGTCTCAGCACGCTGTGTTATTCTACATCAGGGCGTTGTCTCAGCACGCTGTGTTATTCTACATCAGGGCGTTGTCTCAGCACGCTGTGTTATTCTACATCATGGTGTTGTCTCAGCACGCTGTGTTATTCTACATCAGGGCGTTGTCTCAGCACGCTGTGTTATTCTACATCATGGTGTTGTCTCAGCACACTGTGTTTATTCTTCATCAGGGTGTTGTCTCAGCATGCTGTGTTTATTCTACATCAGGATGTTGTCTCAGCACGCTCTGTTAATTCTACATCAGGGTGTTGTCACAGCAGGCTGTGTTATTCTTCATCAGGGTGTTGTCTCAGCACGCTTTGTTAATTCTACATCAGGGTGTTGTCTCAGCACGCTGTGTTATTCTACATCATGGTGTTGTCTCAGCACGCTGTGTTTATTCTTCATCAGGGTGTTGTCTCAGCATGCTGTGTTATTCTACATCATGGTGTTGTCTCAGCATGCTGTGTTATTCTACATCAGGATGTTGTCTCAGCATGCTGTGTTATTCTACATCAGGGTGTTGTCTCAGCACGCTGTGTTTATTCTTCATCAGGGTGTTGTCTCAGCATGCTGTGTTAATTGTACATCAGGATGTTGTCTCAGCATGCTGTGTTATTCTACATCATGGTGTTGTCTCAGCACGCTGTGTTATTCTACATCAGGGTGTTGTCTCAGCACGCTGTGTTTATTCTTCATCAGGGTGTTGTCTCAGCACGCTGTGTTAATTGTACATCATGGTGTTGTCTCAGCACGCTGTGTTATTCTACATCAGGGTGTTGTCTCAGCACGCTGTGTTTATTCTTCATCAGGGTGTTGTCTCAGCATGCTGTGTTTATTCTACATCAGGATGTTGTCTCAGCACGCTCTGTTAATTCTACATCATGGTGTTGTCTCAGCATGCTGTATTTATTCTTCATCAGGGTGTTGTCTCAGCACGCGGTGTTATTCTACATCATGATGTTATCTCTGCACTCTGTGTTATTCTACATCAGGATGTTTTCTCAGCACGTTGTGTTAATTGTACATCATGGTGTCGTCTCAGCATGCTGTGTTATTCTAAATCAGGGTGTTGTCTCAGCACGCTGTGTTATTCCTTATCAGGGCGTTGTGTTGTCTCAGCACGCTGTGTTTTTTTTTTCTACATCAGGATGTTGTCTCAGCACGCTCTGTTAATTCTACATCAGGGTGTTGTCTCAGCACGCTGTGTTATTCTTCATCAGGGTGTTGTCTCAGCACGCTTTGTTAATTCTACATCAGGGTGTTGTCTCAGCACGCTGTGTTATTCTACATCATGATGTTGTCTCAGCACGCTGTGTTATTCTACATCATGGTGTTGTCTCAGCACGCTGTGTTATTCTACATCATGGTGTTGTCTCAGCACGCTGTGTTATTCTACATCAGGGCGTTGTCTCAGCACGCTGTGTTATTCTACATCCGGGCGTTGTCTCAGCACGCTGTGTTATTCTACATCATGGTGTTGTCTCAGCACGCTGTGTTATTCTACATCAGGGCGTTGTCTCAGCACGCTGTGTTATTCTACATCATGGTGTTGTCTCAGCACACTGTGTTTATTCTTCATCAGGGTGTTGTCTCAGCATGCTGTGTTTATTCTACATCAGGATGTTATCTCTGCACTCTGTGTTATTCTACATCAGGATGTTGTCTCAGCACGCTCTGTTAATTCTACATCAGGGTGTTGTCTCAGCACGCTGTGTTATTCTTCATCAGGGTGTTGTCTCAGCACGCTTTGTTAATTTTACATCAGGGTGTTGTCTCAGCACGCTGTGTTATTCTACATCATGGTGTTGTCTCAGCACGCTGTGTTATTCTACATCATGGTGTTGTCTCAGCATGCTGTGTTATTCTACATCATGGTGTTGTCTCAGCACGCTGTGTTATTCTCCATCAGGGTGTTGTCGCAGCACGCTGTGTTTATTCTACATCAGGGCGTTGTCTCGGCACGCTGTGTTATTCTACATCAGGGTGTTGTCTCAGCATGCTGTGTTAATTGTACATCAGGATGTTGTCTCAGCACGCTGTGTTTATTCTACATCAGGATGTTGTCTCAGCACGCTCTGTGTTATTCTACATCATGGTGTTGTCTCAGCACGCTGTGTTATTCTACATCATGGTGTTGTCTCAGCACGTTGTGTTATTCTACATCATATGGTTGTCTCAGCATGCTGTATTTATTCTTCATCAGGGTGTTGTCTCAGCACGCGGTGTTATTCTACATCATGATGTTATCTCTGCACTCTGTGTTATTCTACATCAGGATGTTGTCTCAGCACGCTGTTTTAATTGTACATCATGGTGTCGTCTCAGCATGCTGTGTTATTCTAAATCAGGGTGTTGTCTCAGCACGCTGTGTTATTCTTCATCAGGGCGTTGTGTTGTCTCAGCACGCTGTGTTTATTCTACATCAGGATGTTGTCTCAGCATGCTGTATTTATTCTTCATCAGGGTGTTGTCTCAGCATGCTGTGTTATTCTTCATCAGGGTGTTGTCTCAGCACGCTGTGTTTATTCTACATCATGGTGTTGTCTCAGCACGCTGTGTTTATTCTTCATCAGGGTGTTGTCTCAGCACGCTGTGTTTATTCCACATCAGGATGTTGTCTCAGCACGCTCTGTTAATTCTACATCAGGATGTTGTCTCAGCACGCTGTGTTATTCTTCATCAGGGTGTTGTCTCAGCACGCTGTGTTATTCTTCATCAGGGTGTTGTCTCAGCATGCTGTGTTATTCTACATCATGATGTTGTCTCAGCACGCTGTGTTATTCTACATCATGGTTTTGTCTCAGCACGCTGTGTTATTCTACATCATGGTGTTGTCTCAGCACGCTGTGGTATTCTACATCAGGGCGTTGTCTCAGCACGCTGTGTTATTCTACATCAGGGCGTTGTCTCAGCACGCTGTGTTATTCTACATCATGGTGTTGTCTCAGCACGCTGTTATTCTACATCAGGGCGTTGTCTCAGCATGCTGTATTTATTCTTCTTCAGGGTGTTGTCTCAGCATGCGGTGTTATTCTACATCATGGTGTTGTCTCAGCACACTGTGTTTATTCTTCATCATGGTGTTGTCTCAGCACACTGTGTTTATTCTACATCATGGTGTTGTCTCAGCACACTGTGTTTATTCTTCATCAGGGTGTTGTCTCAGCATGCTGTGTTTATTCTACATCAGGATGTTGTCTCAGCACGCTCTGTTAATTCTACATCAGGGTGTTGTCTCAGCACGCTGTGTTATTCTTCATCAGGGTGTTGTCTCAGCACGCTTTGTTAATTCTACATCAGGGTGTTGTCTCAGCACGCTGTTATTCTACATCAGGGCGTTGTCTCAGCACGCTGTATTTATTCTTCTTCAGGGTGTTGTCTCAGCATGCGGTGTTATTCTACATCATGGTGTTGTCTCAGCACGCTGTGTTATTCTACATCATGGTGTTGTCTCAGCACGCTGTGTTATTCTACATCATGGTGTTGTCTCAGCATGCTGTGTTATTCTACATCATGGTGTTGTCTCAGCACGCTGTGTTATTCTACATCAGGGTGTTGTCGCAGCACGCTGTGTTTATTCTACATCAGGGCGTTGTCTCAGCACGCTGTGTTATTCTACATCAGGGTGTTGTCTCAGCACGCTGTGTTATTCGACATCATGGTGTTGTCTCAGCACCCTGTGTTTATTCTACATCATGGGGTTGTCTCAGCATGCTGTATTTATTCTTCTTCAGGGTGTTGTCTCAGCACTCTGTGTTATTGTACATCAGGATGTTGTCTCAGCATGCTGTGTTAATTGTACATCAGGATGTTGTCTCAGCACGCTGTGTTATTCTACATCAGGGTGTTGTCTCAGCACGCTGTGTTTATTCTTCATCAGGGTGTTGTCTCAGCATGCTGTGTTTATTCTACATCAGGATGTTGTCTCAGCACGCTCTGTTAATTCTACATCAGGGTGTTGTCTCAGCATGCTGTGTTTATTCTACATCAGGGCGTTGTCTCAGCACGCTGTGGTATTCTACATCATGGTGTTGTCTCAGCACGTTGTGTTATTCTACATCATGGGGTTGTCTCAGCATGCTGTATTTATTCTTCATCAGGGTGTTGTCTCAGCACGCGGTGTTATTCTACATCAGGATGTTGTCTCAGCACGCTGTGTTAATTGTACATCATGGTGTCGTCTCAGCATGCTGTGTTATTCTACATAAGGGTGTTGTCTCAGCACGCTATGTTATTCCTTATCAGGGCGTTGTGTTTTCTCAGCACGCTGTGTTTATTCTACATCAGGATGTTGTCTCAGCACGCTGTGTTTATTCTACATTAGGGTGTTGTCTCAGCATGCTGTATTTATTCTTCATCAGGGCGTTGTCTCAGCACGCTGTATTTATTCTTCATCAGGGTGTTGTCTCAGCATGCTGTGTTATTCTTCATCAGGGTGTTGTCTCAGCATGCTGTGTTTATTCTACATCAGGATGTTGTCTCAGCACGCTGTGTTAATTGTACATCATGGTGTTGTCTCAGCACGTGGTGTTATTCTACATCATGGTGTTGTCTCAGCACGCTGTGTTATTCTACATCAGGGTGTTGTCTCAGCACGCTGTGTTATTCTTCATCAGGGTGTTGTCTCAGCATGCTGTGTTTATTCTACATCAGGGCGTTGTCTCAGCATGCTGTGTAATTCTACATCATGGTGTTGTCTCAGCATGCTGTGTTATTCTACATCAGGGTGTTGTCTCAGCACGCTGTGTTTATTCTTCATCAGGGTGTTGTCTCAGCACGCTGTGTTATTCTCCATCAGGGTGTTGTCGCAGCACGCTGTGTTTATTCTACATCAGGGCGTTGTCTCGGCACGCTGTGTTATTCTACATCATGGTGTTGTCTCAGCACACTGTGTTTATTCTTCATCAGGGTGTTGTCTCAGCATGCTGTGTTTATTCTACATCAGGATGTTATCTCTGCACTCTGTGTTATTCTACATCAGGATGTTGTCTCAGCACGCTCTGTTAATTCTACATCAGGGTGTTGTCTCAGCACGCTGTGTTATTCTTCATCAGGGTGTTGTCTCAGCACGCTTTGTTAATTTTACATCAGGGTGTTGTCTCAGCACGCTGTGTTATTCTACATCATGGTGTTGTCTCAGCACGCTGTGTTATTCTACATCATGGTGTTGTCTCAGCATGCTGTGTTATTCTACATCATGGTGTTGTCTCAGCACGCTGTGTTATTCTCCATCAGGGTGTTGTCGCAGCACGCTGTGTTTATTCTACATCAGGGCGTTGTCTCGGCACGCTGTGTTATTCTACATCAGGGTGTTGTCTCAGCATGCTGTGTTAATTGTACATCAGGATGTTGTCTCAGCACGCTGTGTTTATTCTACATCAGGATGTTGTCTCAGCACGCTCTGTGTTATTCTACATCATGGTGTTGTCTCAGCACGCTGTGTTATTCTACATCATGGTGTTGTCTCAGCACGTTGTGTTATTCTACATCATATGGTTGTCTCAGCATGCTGTATTTATTCTTCATCAGGGTGTTGTCTCAGCACGCGGTGTTATTCTACATCATGATGTTATCTCTGCACTCTGTGTTATTCTACATCAGGATGTTGTCTCAGCACGCTGTTTTAATTGTACATCATGGTGTCGTCTCAGCATGCTGTGTTATTCTAAATCAGGGTGTTGTCTCAGCACGCTGTGTTATTCTTCATCAGGGCGTTGTGTTGTCTCAGCACGCTGTGTTTATTCTACATCAGGATGTTGTCTCAGCATGCTGTATTTATTCTTCATCAGGGTGTTGTCTCAGCATGCTGTGTTATTCTTCATCAGGGTGTTGTCTCAGCACGCTGTGTTTATTCTACATCATGGTGTTGTCTCAGCACGCTGTGTTTATTCTTCATCAGGGTGTTGTCTCAGCACGCTGTGTTTATTCCACATCAGGATGTTGTCTCAGCACGCTCTGTTAATTCTACATCAGGATGTTGTCTCAGCACGCTGTGTTATTCTTCATCAGGGTGTTGTCTCAGCACGCTGTGTTATTCTTCATCAGGGTGTTGTCTCAGCATGCTGTGTTATTCTACATCATGATGTTGTCTCAGCACGCTGTGTTATTCTACATCATGGTTTTGTCTCAGCACGCTGTGTTATTCTACATCATGGTGTTGTCTCAGCACGCTGTGGTATTCTACATCAGGGCGTTGTCTCAGCACGCTGTGTTATTCTACATCAGGGCGTTGTCTCAGCACGCTGTGTTATTCTACATCATGGTGTTGTCTCAGCACGCTGTTATTCTACATCAGGGCGTTGTCTCAGCATGCTGTATTTATTCTTCTTCAGGGTGTTGTCTCAGCATGCGGTGTTATTCTACATCATGGTGTTGTCTCAGCACACTGTGTTTATTCTTCATCATGGTGTTGTCTCAGCACACTGTGTTTATTCTACATCATGGTGTTGTCTCAGCACACTGTGTTTATTCTTCATCAGGGTGTTGTCTCAGCATGCTGTGTTTATTCTACATCAGGATGTTGTCTCAGCACGCTCTGTTAATTCTACATCAGGGTGTTGTCTCAGCACGCTGTGTTATTCTTCATCAGGGTGTTGTCTCAGCACGCTTTGTTAATTCTACATCAGGGTGTTGTCTCAGCACGCTGTTATTCTACATCAGGGCGTTGTCTCAGCACGCTGTATTTATTCTTCTTCAGGGTGTTGTCTCAGCATGCGGTGTTATTCTACATCATGGTGTTGTCTCAGCACGCTGTGTTATTCTACATCATGGTGTTGTCTCAGCACGCTGTGTTATTCTACATCATGGTGTTGTCTCAGCATGCTGTGTTATTCTACATCATGGTGTTGTCTCAGCACGCTGTGTTATTCTACATCAGGGTGTTGTCGCAGCACGCTGTGTTTATTTTACATCAGGGCGTTGTCTCAGCACGCTGTGTTATTCTACATCAGGGTGTTGTCTCAGCACGCTGTGTTATTCGACATCATGGTGTTGTCTCAGCACCCTGTGTTTATTCTACATCATGGGGTTGTCTCAGCATGCTGTATTTATTCTTCTTCAGGGTGTTGTCTCAGCACTCTGTGTTATTGTACATCAGGATGTTGTCTCAGCATGCTGTGTTAATTGTACATCAGGATGTTGTCTCAGCACGCTGTGTTATTCTACATCAGGGTGTTGTCTCAGCACGCTGTGTTTATTCTTCATCAGGGTGTTGTCTCAGCATGCTGTGTTTATTCTACATCAGGATGTTGTCTCAGCACGCTCTGTTAATTCTACATCAGGGTGTTGTCTCAGCATGCTGTGTTTATTCTACATCAGGGCGTTGTCTCAGCACGCTGTGGTATTCTACATCATGGTGTTGTCTCAGCACGTTGTGTTATTCTACATCATGGGGTTGTCTCAGCATGCTGTATTTATTCTTCATCAGGGTGTTGTCTCAGCACGCGGTGTTATTCTACATCAGGATGTTGTCTCAGCACGCTGTGTTAATTGTACATCATGGTGTCGTCTCAGCATGCTGTGTTATTCTACATAAGGGTGTTGTCTCAGCACGCTATGTTATTCCTTATCAGGGCGTTGTGTTTTCTCAGCACGCTGTGTTTATTCTACATCAGGATGTTGTCTCAGCACGCTGTGTTTATTCTACATTAGGGTGTTGTCTCAGCATGCTGTATTTATTCTTCATCAGGGCGTTGTCTCAGCACGCTGTATTTATTCTTCATCAGGGTGTTGTCTCAGCATGCTGTGTTATTCTTCATCAGGGTGTTGTCTCAGCATGCTGTGTTTATTCTACATCAGGATGTTGTCTCAGCACGCTGTGTTAATTGTACATCATGGTGTTGTCTCAGCACGTGGTGTTATTCTACATCATGGTGTTGTCTCAGCACGCTGTGTTATTCTACATCAGGGTGTTGTCTCAGCACGCTGTGTTATTCTTCATCAGGGTGTTGTCTCAGCATGCTGTGTTTATTCTACATCAGGGCGTTGTCTCAGCATGCTGTGTAATTCTACATCATGGTGTTGTCTCAGCATGCTGTGTTATTCTACATCAGGGTGTTGTCTCAGCACGCTGTGTTTATTCTTCATCAGGGTGTTGTCTCAGCATGCTGTGTTAGTCTACATCATGGTGTTGTCTCAGCACGCTGTGTTATTCTACATCAGGGTGTTGTCTCCGCACGCTTTGGTAATTCTACATCAGGGTGTTGTCTCAGCACGCTGTGTTATTCTTCATCAGGACGTTGTCTCAGCATGCTGTGTTATTCTACATCAGGGTGTTGTCTCAGCACGCTGTGTTTATTCTACATCAGGGTGTTGTCTCAGCACGCTGTGTTTATTCTACATCAGGATGTTGTCTCAGCATGCTGTGTTTATTCTACATCAGGGTGTTGTCTCAGCACGCTGTGTTATTGTACATCAGGGTGTTGTCTCAGCACGCTGTGTTATTCTACATCATGGTGTTGTCTCAGCACGCTGTGGTATTCTACATCATGGTGTTGTCTCAGCACGCTGTGTTATTCTACATCATGGTGTTGTCTCAGCACGCAGTGTTTATTCTACATCAGGGTGTTGTCTCAGCATGCTGTGTTTATCCTACATCAGAGCGTTGTCTTAGCACGCTGTGTTATTCTTCATCAGGGTGTTGTCTCAGCATGCTGTGTTTATTCTACATCAGGATGTTGTCTCAGCACGCTGTGTTATTCTACATCAGGGTGTTGTCTCAGCACGCTGTGTTATTCTTCATCAGGGTGTTGTCTCAGCATGCTGTGTTTATTCTACATCAGGATGTTGTCTCAGCACGCTGTGTTATTCTACATCAGGATATTGTCTCAGCACGCTGTGTTAATTGTACATCATGGTGTTGTCTCAGCACGCTGTGTTATTCTACATCAGGGTGTTGTCTCAGCACGCTGTGTTTATTCTTCATCAGAGCGTTGTCTCAGCACGCTGTGTTATTCTACATCAGGGTGTTGTCTCAGCACGCTCTGTTAATTCTACATCAGGGTGTTGTCTCAGCACGCTGTGTTATTCTTCATCAGGGTGTTTGTGAGACCGGCCTCACGGCGTTGCCCTCTCCATCATCCCGCCAACCTGCAACCACCCTCAAGACCCGACATCCCCGACTCCGGCCGCCCCAGCCACCCCCGATCCACGGGCCGGCCAGAGACCTGACAGACTCAACACCCTACCACGCATGCCCAACCGAGGGAGCGGGAACCCTCGAGCCAGACCCAGAGGCGCCAGCCCAGTCACACCTCGGGTCGCCTTCCCCGGGAGGACTCAATCGGCCACCAGGCCCCTGGGGAGCAGGCGCCTCCCCTACCGAGCGTCTGGGGTCCCTCCCAGACCCACATGAAAAGACCAAGAAGTGAGCGGCAGGAAATCCCGCCGAACCCCCTCCGTCATCCCAGTCCCCCCTCTGCGAGCACTCCGGACTTCAAAGAACCAGCGGAGTATAACAAGGGGTGCCGGAGGAACAAGGACAGAGAAGACCTGGAACCATCTGAGCCTGCTGACGCTGTCGCGGCTCCTGAACGCTGAAGTCACCTGGGCCTGCTGAGTGACTCGCGGCCGCTTGCTATTGAACCATCTGAGCCCTGCGGACGAGGTCGCAGCTCCCGAACACTGAACCACCTAGGCCTGCTGAGCGACTCGCGGCCCCCAGCATTGAACCATCTGAGCCTGCTGACGGAATCGCGGCTCCTGAACTCCGACCACCTGTGCCTGCTGAGAGACTCGCGGCGCTCCCCTTGAGGACGACTCGATAAGAGATCGCCCAGAGACACGACACCCTCCAGCTCGAGGATTGTGAGCTTCCGCAGGGTATTTCGCAGAGACACTATCTTGAAAGACTGTCCTGCTACCCCCATTCCCCACGACTGAATTGTGGTACGTTGTGCCGCTGCTGTACTATTTGCCTTTTGGGTCATAAAGATCCCTGAAATCATCGATAAAAGAACTTATCGTCCTACAAAGAATACGTGTGGTGTCCCTCTGTTCACAGTGCAGCTCAGGGTGTGCGCGCCTGGTTCGGCTTACTTGGGAGAGGTGGGTCAAAGGGGTGGGCAAGACGTGTTCGAACCCCCTTCCGGCGGACGCCTTTCCAACATTTGGTGGCAGACGACGGGATCCGAGCCGACACCGAAGGAGAGCGTGTAGTAAACGATTGACGCACTACCAAACAGAAATGGAAGGAGAAACCTCCCTGGGTGCCACAGGTACCGAAATAAGCTCACCGTTCCGAGAAGATCAATTGGACTATTACACGCATAGAGAACTAAAACAGTTTTGCAAAGACCTTGGCATCGCTACCACCGGACTGAGCACAAAGGAAGACTACCAGAAAGTACTGAAAGCCTGGGTCGAGACGGGGGCGCCCCCGACCCAAACGGAAAGAGACTCTACCCATGAACAAACAAGCACCCCGGCGAGAAACAACGGGCCAGAGGGGAACCTGTCCGCCGAGGAACTAGCGGACCGAGAGAGAAGCCGCAACCACGAACTGGAACTGGCAAAACTAAAAATCGAGGGAGAGATAAAACTGGCAGAGAAGAAGTTAGCCGTCGAGCAGTTACGGCTACAAGGGGAACTCGAAGAGAAGAGACTCCAAAGGGAGCACGACGAAAAGAAACTCCAGCTAGAACATGAACGCGGCCTGAAGGAAATTGAGTGGCGGGCTAGACACGAAAAGTCACAGCCGCCCGGGAATCCCCAGCCCGCTCCCGCCGGGGAAACCAAAGTCCACATCCCCAAGGATGTGGTCAAGGAGTATTATAAGAACGATGATATCCAGCAGTGGTTTAAAGCCTACGAAGTCGCCATGACCTCTCACCGAGTCCCGCAGAAGGATTGGGGGGCTGGCCTATGGGGCCGGTTCTTAAGCGAAGGAAGAGACACTCTGCTCGATCTGCCCTCCGCGGTCATGAACTCCTACAGCCACATGAAGGAAGCCCTCGTGGGCCGGTACGGACTCACCCCCGAAATGTACCGACAACGGTTCCGAGATTGCAAAAAGATACCGGGCACCACGTGGGTCGAATACGTGAACTTTTACAGCCGAGCTCTGGACGGGTGGATCAAGGGCAGCAAGGTCTCCACCTTCGAAGAACTGTTCGATCTGATCGCCTGGGAACATTTAGCGGCCAATTGCTTTATAGAACTGCGCCAGCATCTCCTAGACAGTAAACTCACCGACCCTCGGAAGCTGGCCGCTGAGGCTGATCGTTGGGTGAACACCCGGGCCACCCGGGGCCCCGTGGGGGACTACGGCCGCAACAGTCAGGGTCCCCCCCGCCAGAGGGGCGGAGGGAACCACGGCCGACCAAGAGACTTTGCCGGGGGGTCCTCCACCAGCCCCCACAGCAGCCCACCAACGGCGGGTTCGGCCCAGTCTCCAGCCAGCACCGGAGCCCCAGGACGACCAGGTCCACGAGCTAGGATCACCTGCTTCCGCTGCCAGCAGCCCGGACACTACGCCAATGACCCCCAGTGTCCCCAGTATCAGCGAACCACAACGACCAACCCCACGACCCGGCAGATGGCCTCCGTGGCTCTGGGAGCAGAAATGGAAGACTCCGAGGAATGGGAACCGGCGGCCATGGCCCTGGTCTCCCTTGGGGATCGAGAAATGGTCCCCGGGACACCCTTGCCCGCCAACACAGAGAAATACCGACAGCAGGTGACTATCAACGGCCACCGAGTCGAGGGCCTTCGCGACACCGGGGCGAGTGTCACCGTGGTCCACCGCAGCCTAATTGCCGAAGACCAGATCCTAGCCGGGGCCCTCTGTCCGGTCGTATCCTCCGACAATTCTGAGAGCCTCTGCCAGATGGCCCTGGTGCCCTTCGAGTGGGGAGGGGTCTCCGGAGAACTGAAGGTAGCGGTCCGGACCTCGCAGCCCGTAGACTGCCTCCTGGGCAACGACCTGGAAAATTCCCCGTGGGGGCAGGTGGAACGAAGAGCCCACCTAGAGATGATGGGCCTACCGGAGTGGGTCTGCGCCACCACGCGCTCCATGACCGCACGAGTGGCCCCCTCCAAGGGCGGTGAAGCCCTCTTACCGAACACTTTCCCCGAGAACAGGGACCCCCTACCAGAAGCAGACAACCCTCCTTCCGAGGAAGTAGGAGACACTAACCCAGGGGAAGGACCGGAACCTTCCGCCCCAGAGGCCCCGATGGAACCCGAAGAACTGCCCGAGTTGGCCCAGTGGCACTGCGAAGGGGGGCCCTCCCGCAAAGAGTTCTGCCAGGAACAGACCACTTGCCCCTCCCTCGAGGGACTTAGACAACAAGCCGAAGCCCAGGTCGCCGGTGATCAAACCGGAACCCATTGGGTTTATTGGGACAATGGCCTCCTCTACAGCGAGCAAAAGTCCGCCAAGCTAGGCGCAGCACGAGTACTGGTGGTACCCCTGCGGTTCCGGAGCCTCCTCCTGGGCCTGGCCCACGATGTACCCTTGGCAGGACACTTAGGCCAAGACAAGACATACCAGCGATTGGTGACCCACTTCTATTGGCCCAAGATGCGAGCGAATGTAGAAACACACTGCAAGTCCTGCCTCACGTGCCAGGGCAGTGGGAAGAGTGGCGGAAAACGCAAAGCTCCCTTACAACCGTTCCCCGTTGTAAGTACCCCGTTCGAGCGGGTCGGCATCGACATCGTGGGACCCCTGGATCCGAAGACCGCCCAGGGCCACAGATTCATCCTCGTCCTGGTGGACCATGCCACCCGCTACCCCGAGGCCATCCCCCTCCGCACCGTGACGGCTCCCGTGGTGGGCCGGGCTCTCATGGGGATCTTCTCCCGGGTCGGATTTCCCCGCGAGGTTGTGAGTGATCGCGGCACGAACTTTATATCCCGCTACATGAAGTCCCTGTGGCAGCAGTGCAGAGTCACGTATAAATTCACGACCCCCTACCACCCCCAGGGCAACGGCCTGGTGGAACGCTTCAACCGAACTCTGAAGGGAATGATCCTGGGCCTCGAAGAGCCCCTGCGCCGGAAATGGGACGTCCTCCTCCCTTGCCTCCTGTTTGCGTACCGGGAGGTTCCCCAAAAGTCTCTGGGGTTCAGCCCCTTCGAACTGCTGTACGGACATCCCGTTCGGGGGCCCCTAAGCCTGGTCAAAGAGGGCTGGGAGACAAGCCCTCGGGGAACACCCCCAGATGTGTTCCGCTACATCCTGGCGCTCCGCAACCAGACGAGGAAGTTTAGGGAACTTGCAGAGGCTAACCTCGAGGCCAGCCAAGAAGAAATGAAGCGCTGGTATGACCAGAACGCAACCTTAGTCGAGTTCTAGCCGGGCCAGCAGGTTTGGGTCATGGCTCCGGTGAGACCCTGCGCCCTACAAGACAAATGGACTGGTCCATTCAAGGTGGTCGAACGGAAGAGCCAGGTCACGTATCTGGTCGAAGTACAATCCCCACGGAACCCCCTCCGGGTCCTCCACGTAAACCGTCTCAAGCCCCACTTCGTAAGGACAGAACTGAGTTTGCTACTGGCCACCGATGAAGGGGCAGAAGAGGACACGGAACCCCTGCCCGATCTCCTGTACACAAAAGAACTGGACGGTTCCGTGGAGGGTGTGAAACTGTCGGACACCCTCACTCCCCAGCAGGCCGACGACTGCCGCCAGCTGCTCGGACAATTCGCAGACCTTTTCTCCCTCATTCCAAGGGTGACCGACTGGTGTGTCCACGACGTAGACACCGGCGACTGCCCGCCTGTGAGACACAGAGCCTACCGGGTGCCTGACCGGGTCCGCACCTGCATCAAGACCGAGGTACAGAAAATGCTCAACCTGGGGGTCATCGAGCCCTCCGACAGCCCCTGGGCCAGCCCGGTGGTTCTGGTCCCGAAGGCTGCCTCCCCAGGGGTCGCCCCCGAACTAAGATTCTGTGTAGACTATCGGGGGCTCAATGCGGTCACCCGCGCAGACGCTCACCCTATTCCCCGAGCCGACGAGCTCATCGACCGCCTGGGGGCCGCCCAGTTCCTCAGCACTTTCGACCTGACCTGCGGGTACTGGCAGATCGCTCTCACGGAAGGGGCGAGAGAGCGCTCTGCCTTCTCCACGCCAGATGGCCACTACCGCTTCAGGGTCATGCCGTTCGGGATGAAAAACGCCCCAGCCACGTTCCAGCGGTTGGTGAACAAGGTCCTGGCCGGACTCGAGGAGTTCAGCGCAGCGTACCTTGACGACATCGCCGTATTCAGCTCTCAATGGCACGAGCATCTCCAGCACCTCCGACAAGTACTAATGGCCCTGCGCCAAGCGGGCCTGACAGTGAAAGCCAGCAAATGCCAGCTCGGACAAGGCTCCGTGGTCTACCTGGGGCATCAGGTGGGCAGCGGCCAGGTCGCCCCTCTCCAGCCGAAGATCGATGCCATCAAGTCCTGGGAGCCCCCCACCACGCAGACAGAGGTTCGGGCCTTCCTGGGCCTTACGGGGTACTACCGGAGGTTCATTAAAAATTATGGTAGTATCGCAGGGCCCCTCACAGAGTTGACCTCCAAAAAACTTCCGCAGAAGGTGCAGTGGACCCCCCAGTGCCAGCAGGCGTTCGACGCCTTGAAAACCGCCATGTGCACCGCTCCCGTACTCAAGGCCCCCGACTACTCCCGAGAGTTCGTGGTCCAGACCGATGCATCCGAACATGGCATCGGGGCCGTGCTCTCGCAGTTCGACGACAAGGGCATTGATCAGCCCATAGCCTTCATCAGCCGAAGGCTGCTGCCGAGAGAGCAGCGTTGGAGCACTATAGAGCGAGAGGCCTTTGCCGTAGTCTGGGCCCTCAAGAAACTGCGGCCCTACTTGTTCGGAACCCATTTTCGAGTACAGACGGACCACCGGCCCTTGCAGTGGCTAATGCGGATGAGGGGGGAGAACCCCAAGCTACTACGATGGTCCATCTCTCTCCAAGGGATGGACTTCACTGTCGAACATCGCCCCGGGAAGGATCATGCCAACGCCGACGGCCTGTCCCGGTTCTTCCGCTTCGGCGAGGAGAACCCCCCAGTGGATGGGTAGTTCTCCACGCCTTTCAGCTGGGGGGGACGCGTGTGAGACCGGCCTCACGGCGTTGCCCTCTCCATCATCCCGCCAACCTGCAACCACCCTCAAGACCCGACATCCCCGACTCCGGCCGCCCCAGCCACCCCCGATCCACGGGCCGGCCAGAGACCTGACAGACTCAACACCCTACCACGCATGCCCAACCGAGGGAGCTGGAACCCTCGAGCCAGACCCAGAGGCGCCAGCCCAGTCACACCTCGGGTCGCCTTCCCCGGGAGGACTCAATCGGCCACCAGGCCCCTGGGGAGCAGGCGCCTCCCCTACCGAGCGTCTGGGGTCCCTCCCAGACCCACCTGAAAAGACCAAGAAGTGAGCGGCAGGAAATCTCGCCGAACCCCCTCCGTCATCCCAGTCCCCCCTCTGCGAGCACTCCGGACTTCAAAGAACCAGCGGAGTATAACAAGGGGTGCTGGAGGAACAAGGACAGAGAAGACCTGGAACCATCTGAGCCTGCTGACGCTGTCGCGTCTCCTGAACGCTGAAGTCACCTGGGCCTGCTGAGTGACTCGCGGCCGCTTGCTATTGAACCATCTGAGCCCTGCGGACGAGGTCGCGGCTCCCGAACACTGAACCACCTAGGCCTGCTGAGCGACTCGCGGCCCCCAGCATTGAACCATCTGAGCCTGCTGACGGAATCGCGTCTCCTGAACTCCGACCACCTGTGCCTGCTGAGAGACTCGCGGCGCTCCCCTTGAGGACGACTCGATAAGAGATCGCCCAGAGACACGACACCCTCCAGCTCGAGGATTGTGAGCTTCCGCAGGGTATTTCGCAGAGACACTATCTTGAAAGACTGTCCCGCTACCCCCATTCCCCACGACTGAATTGTGGTACGTTGTGCCGCTGCTGTACTATTTGCCTTTTGGGTCATAAAGATCCCTGAAATCATCGATAAAATAACTTATCGTCCTACAAAGAATACGTGTGGTGTCCCTCTGTTCACAGTGCAGCTCAGGGTGTGCGCGCCTGGTTCGGCTTACTTGGGAGAGGTGGGTCAAAGGGGTGGGCAAGACGTGTTCGAACCCCCTTCCGGCGGACGCCTTTCCAACAGTGTTGTCTCAGCACGCTGTGTTATTCTACATCAGGGCGTTGTCTCCGCACGCTTTGTTAATTCTACATCAGGGTGTTGTCTCAGCACGCTGTGTTATTCTACATCAGGGTGTTGTCTCAGCACGCTGTGTTATTCTACATCATGGTGTTGTCTCAGCACGCTGTGTTATTCTACATCAGGGCGTTGTCTCCACACGCTTTGTTAATTCTACATCAGGGTGTTGTCTCAGCACGCTGTATTATTCTACATCAGGGCGTTGTCTCCGCACGCTTTGTTAATTCTACATCAGGGTGTTGTCTCAGCACGCTGTGTTATTCTACATCAGGGTGTTGTCTCAGCACGCTGTGTTATTCTACATCATGGTGTTGTCTCAGCACGCTGTGTTATTCTACATCAGGGCGTTGTCTCCGCACGCTTTGTTAATTCTACATCAGGGTGTTGTCTCAGTACGCTGTATTATTCTACATCAGGGCGTTGTCTCCGCACGCTTTGTTAATTCTACATCAGGGTGTTGTCTCAGCACGCTGTGTTATTCTACATCAGGGTGTTGTCTCAGCACGCTGTGTTATTCTACATCAGGGTGTTGTCTCAGCACGCTGTGTTATTCTACATCATGGTGTTGTCTCAGCACGCTGTGTTATTCTACATCAGGGCGTTGTCTCAGCACGCTGTGTTTATTCTTCACCAGGGCGTTGTCTCAGCACGCTCTGTTCATTCTACATTGGGGTGTTGTCTCAGCACGCTGTGTTATTCTACATCAGGGTGTTGTCTCAGCATGCTGTGTTATTCTACATCGGGGTGTTGTCTCAGCACGCTGTGTTATTCTACATCAGGGTGTTGTCTCAGCATGCTGTGTTATTCTACATTGGGGTGTTGTCTCAGCACGCTGTGTTATTCTACATCGGGGTGTTGTCTCAGCACGCTCTGTTTGGTCTACAATGGGGTGTGGATGAAATTAATGAAAGTGATAATGTTTTGAGATTGATTGCCAAATCTGTTTTGAAGTTGAGTCAGGATTGCAGGAAAAGGAGCAAACCTGAAAACTGAACGACAGCTGGAGGAGGAGCGACTAAAATGAATGCTGACTCCGGGTCTCCTTACGCCACTGTCATCAAGGACGTTTGGGGGGATAAGTTTCTACACACAATTGGTAATAGTTCATTAACTCCAGATATACATCTCGAAGGGTATATTGAGCAGACTGTTGGAATGTAGGGGTATCGCAGTTTGGTTTTTAAGTTTAAAAATTGGCAAACTATTGGGAATTTGTATATAAAATGGAGGTAAAAATGACCTTAGGGCTTAGGGCGGACCATAGTTATTTTCACATTGTATTAATCGAGTAGCAAAGAACAAGGGTGGGTTGTAAACGGAGGAGAGACTACGGGTAAAGCAACGCTTGAGAAGTTTGCTGGTGTTTTTTAAGAGAGGATTGGAAAATTGTGTGAATCGGAACATAAAAACGTATTCAAAGACGATGCGCTACCAAAGATGCATAAGGCCAGGAGCATCCCCACGCTGTTGCAAGAGGATGGGTTCAATCAATTGTAGAAAACAATGTTTTATGATATAATCAATCTGATTGGCTTTATATCCTAGTGATAGCACAACATAGTATGGCAAGATCAGGTTGTGTGTCAACCTCCGACATGTAAATAACAATATAATCTTGGACAGGTCTCCATTGCCCAAGACTGCGGGGACGCTGGCAATGGAAAAGGCGGCAACATGGTTCTCTACTGTTAATTTATCCTCCGTTTATCAGCACATTTCTCTTAACTACAACTGTAGAAAATACACAGCATGTTCTGTTTAAACGCATGTTTTGGTTGGCATCAGTAGCTGTAGGTTTTTACCATGTAATGTTTCCACTTTTTGGAAGGTAGAGGGGAGCATGTTTTTTCAAGACAGTCTATTGATATTTGTGAAGGAGCGGAGGAGCATGGTGCAGGTTAGAGAGAGCGCTCAGTGTTCTAGAACAGCAAGGGATCCCTGTTCAGAGATCCCAATATACATTTGTGGAAACAAGTATGACTTATTTAGGGCATTTTACTTGTGAGGACGGGGTAAGACCAAAGCCCTCCCTGGTAGTAGCCATTGTGAATTCCCCTACACCAACTAATAAAGTTGAAGCTGAGTCGTTCTTAGGACGAGTATAGTTTTACACTGCGTATGTTCCCATGTTTGTTAATATGCAGCAGTTAAAAAAAACTTAAGACTTCATGATCTGACGTGTGCCGAGGGGATTTTGAGACTGTCATGACTGCCAGCTGCATTAAAGGGACTTGCTCCGAGTGCAGACAGCATTATAATGAAGGGCGAAAGCAAGAAAGGGGCTAGACATGGTTCTATCACAGTTACATGAAGCGATTATTGCTATAGATTCACGTCCATTGCTGCAGACGGAGGGGAAGTACTCTGCCATTGAGAGAGAGACGCTTGCATGTGTCTGGGCCTTGGAACACTATGGACCTCTGTGTGGGGAAGCACTTTACTGTGAGGGGGGATCACAGTCCTCCTGTGAAGACTCTAGCTACTGAGGATACTATGAATGCTTCTGGGAGAGGTGCCAGATGATCCGCCCAGGCGCGAGAGTCCATCTGCAGAGGTGTTTATGAGCCAGGCTACTGTCACTTCTGATTTGCTATCAAGGATGCCTACACGACTGGAGGAGGGTACGGATGAAGCGAGGAATGAGTATCACGCGGCATCAGTGCATGAGTGGCACTCCTGCTGTTAGAAGAAAGGGTGCGTGTATAGGATGCAGATGCTGCGTTACCAACAGAGATGCTGTGAGTGAGCAAAGGTTGTCCTCCAAGGATCAGTAAACAGTGCTAGAGAGACCATTTTGGGGAGTTAGACAGGGATTGGCTGTGGTAAGGGAATGGCACAGAGAGGGGACAGAATGGGAAAACATTATCAAATTGGCCATTTTGGAATTTTGAGAACTACAAATAAATGAGATTGGTGGAGGGGCGTAGACATTCCGTGGCAAGAGGGGTGAGAGACAGAGGCATGTGCTTACTGGCTGAGAAGTCGTGAAAGAAACTCAAGCCTCCAATGTATGCAACAACTCTTCAGTGTGGTCCTTGGCAGTGTGTTGCCATGGACATTATGGGGCCTGTGGGCATCACCAGCAGTATACGATTGTGTTACCACATCTCATGTTGGCCAATGAATAAGGTTATTAACGAAGCAGGCACTGATTCAGTTTTGAGATTCTTGGACCATGTGTTTTAAATGAAAGAAACCATCACCGGTCTTTTGAGTGGCGATGGGGTTCCATTTTCATCTAATAAATCACAGAGTTATATTGAGAGATTAGGGGTGAAACACAGAACCACGTCATTCTGCAAACATAGCAGTAATGGAATGAGCGACAGATTTCATTCTGTTCTAAAAGGCATCATCCATATTATTCAAATGTTTTCAATACATCGTTATTCTAATATATTGTGAACCTGCAATTTCAGTATATTCCTTTTTCTACTTAATAAACTTTACTTTTAAAACTTGGAAAAAGAGGGCAGACTGGGGATCAGGGGGCAAGATGGCGGCTGTGTGAACGCTGCTGAAAGCCACTCATCAGCGCTCCATGGATTAAACGCGGTTTGGATGCTTTAAACCCCCGACTTTACAGATGATTAACTCCCTGATAAAAGACGACGGATGGCACAGAAAGAGGTTGTTAGGCGAAACAACCCGTTCCACTTCTCTGTGGGTGCTGGTCCGAGCTGCGCTGAAGTCGTTTCTCCGTTGGTGCGGCGGGGAGGTGCGAGCTTGGTCTCCACGCAGCAGGATGCCTCCCAAGCCGTCGAAGCCTCAGCGGGAACGAGCAGAGTGGCGCGTTGGTCGGGAATGCCGCAGGAAGTCACCGAGGCCCGCTGGCTTCGCGGAAGGCTCTGGTCGGGAGAAAGGCTGGGGACGCTACTCCCTTGGCAGGCAGCAAGGAGGCGGAGGAAGCCAAAACCAGAAACAAGGAGCAGCGTCCCGGGGAAGAGGCGGAACCTGTCAGACAGCATAGGGTGATTCCTGAGATGTTCGCTGGACAAGGGAGACTAAAGGAGAAGACGAATACTGCTGAGAAAGCGGAGGCTTCTTTCTTGAATGGAGGGACTTTGGCAGTGCTGACGAAGGAGAACACTGACCCCCCAGTGGATACTGTGAGTGCCAGTCTAGCTGCATTGGGGGTTCTTGTTCCTGGTCAGGGGAGTTGTGGAGCACTCGAAGCTATAAGAGCTGTAACAGAGAACAATCAATGTAGTGGGGAGCTAACTGTGGACGACAGCTCAATAAAAGACCCCAAGTTTACTACTATTCTGGGGAAGGCTAGGGGGACCCCCAAATGTGTCGAGAAATTCTTCTCTCTTAATTAAGATTCTGAACTATCCAATCCCAGTGAAGGGGAGACCTCAGAAATGGATAATACAGGTTCATATTCAGATAGCGCCCTCTCTAATCTTAGCACTCAAAAACGCCTGCCTTCTCTAACCAAAAGAAGAAGGGGGAAAAAATGGTCTATCAGGTTCATATAATAGTCGCTCCAGTCAATTAAAATGGGATTACTCGACTACTCAGTGTTTAACTGAAGATGGAGGATACGATGAAGTAGACCTTGCAGAAGGCCCTAAAAGTCAATCTGAACACTCCCCGACGGAGGCAGAATCTTCCCCATCGATGAGTTTGATATATTCAACTCTCAAACAGGTGCAGGGGGAAGCTAGACAAGAGCATAAGCGGGCCCACCTTGCTACAAAGAAGCTTCAATGTGCCATTAGAAAAGTAAATAAATTGTGCGCCGAGATCGCAGAGAGAACTACGGATCTTGAAGAACGGGTGGTTGCTTTAGAGGCTGAAACTGAAAAATCAGCCCGACAAGCCACGTCAAATGAAACACGGATTACGGACGTGATGTGGAAATTAGAAGATTTTGATAACCGCCAGCGGCTTAACAATTTAAGACTTCTTGGTATTCCAGAAAATGCAGAGGGTGGGGACATTAGAGGCTTTGTGCTGCGCTTGCTGAAGGGTGGCTTTCCCGAACTCTCACATTGGGACTGGGATACTGAGGTGCAGCGAATACATCGCTCTCCACTTATGCTCAAGAAAAGGCAGGCGTTACAGCAAACAATTGATGGACGGAATGCTGACAATGCAGACATTCTCCCCCAGTCAAGAGATCTGGGTTAAATCCATCGTTCTTTTGCCCACTACACCACCCCAGTTTAGACATGGCCATATGCAAATCAGTCTTGACCCTGTGCCTCATGGGAACAGTCCAGCCCGAACTGCCAAGCCATGTCTTCCCTGGACCGGAATCAAGCATCCTAGGACCGGTTTCTGGCTATCAGCCGTCATCAGCCAGGATAGCTTGACTCCAGTGGCGTAGTGAGCACGGGTCCCACGTCTGGGAATACCCATCCCACTTAGGGCGAAAAGCGTTACAACAAACAATTGATGGACGGAATGCTGACAATGCAGACATTCTCCCCCAGTCAAGAGATCTGGGTTAAATCCATCGTTCTTTTGCCCACTACACCACCCCAGTTTAGACATGGCCATATGCAAATCAGTCTTGACCCTGTGCCTCATGGGAACAGTCCAGCCCGAACTGCCAAGCCATGTCTTCCCTGGACCGGAATCAAGCATCCTAGGACCGGTTTCTGGCTATCAGCCGTCATCAGCCAGGATAGCTTGACTCCAGTGGCGTAGTGAGCACGGGTCCCACGTCTGGGAATACCCATCCCACTTAGGGCGAAAAGCGTTACAACAAACAATTGATGGACGGAATGCTGACAATGCAGACATTCTCCCCCAGTCAAGAGATCTGGGTTAAATCCATCGTTCTTTTGCCCACTACACCACCCCAGTTTAGACATGGCCATGTGCAAATCAGTATTGACCCTGTGCCTCATGGGAACAGTCCAGCCCGAACTGCCAAGCCATGTCTTCCCTGGACCGGAATCAAGCATCCTAGGACCGGTTTCTGGCTATCAGCCGTCATCAGCCAGGATAGCTTGACTCCAGTGGCGTAGTGAGCACGGGTCCCACGTCTGGGAGGCCCGAACCCGGTTCTAGGATACTTGTTTCCAGTCCAGGGAGGACCTGGCTTGGCAGTTCGGGCTGGACTGTTCCCATGGGGCACAGGGTCAAGACTGATTTGCATATGGCTGGGTTCAAACTGGAATGGCATGGTGAGCAAAAAAACTATGGATTTAGGCCCAGATCTCTGTACTGGGGTGAATGTATGACATTGTTCTGCATTCTGTCCATCAATTGTTGTTTTTGCATTTGTCACCCCGAGTGGGAAGGGTATGCTCAGACGTGAGTCCCGTGCTCTCCATGCCACTGGAATCAAGCTATCCTGGCTGACGAGGGCTGAAAGCCCGAAACCGGTTCTAGGATACTTGTTTCCAGTCCAGGGAGGACCTGGCTTGGCAGTTCGGGCTGGACTGTTCCCATGGGGCACAGGGTCAAGACTGATTTGCATATGGCTGGGTTCAAACTGGAATGGCATGGTGAGCAAAAAAACGATGGATTTAGGCCCAGATCTCTGTACTGGGGTGAATGTATGACATTGTTCTGCATTCTGTCCATCAATTGTTGTTTTTGCATTTGTCACCCCGAGTGGGAAGGGTATGCTCAGACGTGAGTCCCGTGCTCTCCATGCCACTGGAATCAAGCTATCCTGGCTGACGAGGGCTGAAAGCCCGAAACCGGTTCTAGGATACTTGTTTCCAGTCCAGGGAGGACCTGGCTTGGCAGTTCGGGCTGGACTGTTCCCATGGGGCACAGGGTCAAGACTGATTTGCATATGGCTGGGTTCAAACTGGAATGGCATGGTGAGCAAAAAAACGATGGATTTAGGCCCAGATCTCTGTACTGGGGTGAATGTATGACATTGTTCTGCATTCTGTCCATCAATTGTTGTTTTTGCATTTGTCACCCCGAGTGGGAAGGGTATGCTCAGACGTGAGTCCCGTGCTCTCCTTGCCACTGGAATCAAGCTATCCTGGCTGACGAGGGCTGAAAGCCCGAAACCGGTTCTAGGATACTTGTTTCCAGTCCAGGGAGGACCTGGCTTGGCAGTTCGGGCTGGACTGTTCCCATGGGGCACAGGGTCAAGACTGATTTGCATATGGCTGGGTTCAAACTGGAATGGCATGGTGAGCAAAAAAACGATGGATTTAGGCCCAGATCTCTGTACTGGGGTGAATGTATGACATTGTTCTGCATTCTGTCCATCAATTGTTGTTTTTTCATTTGTCACCCCGAGTGGGAAGGGTATGCTCAGACGTGAGTCCCGTGCTCTCCATGCCACTGGAATCAAGCTATCCTGGCTGACGAGGGCTGAAAGCCCGAAACCGGTTCTAGGATACTTGTTTCCAGTCCAGGGAGGACCTGGCTTGGCAGTTCGGGCTGGACTGTTCCCATGGGGCACAGGGTCAAGACTGATTTGCATATGGCTGGGTTCAAACTGGAATGGCATGGTGAGCAAAAAAACGATGGATTTAGGCCCAGATCTCTGTACTGGGGTGAATGTATGACATTGTTCTGCATTCTGTCCATCAATTGTTGTTTTTGCATTTGTCACCCCGAGTGGGAAGGGTATGCTCAGACGTGAGTCCCGTGCTCTCCTTGCCACTGGAATCAAGCTATCCTGGCTGACGAGGGCTGAAAGCCCGAAACCGGTTCTAGGATACTTGTTTCCAGTCCAGGGAGGACCTGGCTTGGCAGTTCGGGCTGGACTGTTCCCATGGGGCACAGGGTCAAGACTGATTTGCATATGGCTGGGTTCAAACTGGAATGGCATGGTGAGCAAAAAAACGATGGATTTAGGCCCAGATCTCTGTACTGGGGTGAATGTATGACATTGTTCTGCATTCTGTCCATCAATTGTTGTTTTTTCATTTGTCACCCCGAGTGGGAAGGGTATGCTCAGACGTGAGTCCCGTGCTCTCCATGCCACTGGAATCAAGCTATCCTGGCTGACGAGGGCTGAAAGCCCGAAACCGGTTCTAGGATACTTGTTTCCAGTCCAGGGAGGACCTGGCTTGGCAGTTCGGGCTGGACTGTTCCCATGGGGCACAGGGTCAAGACTGATTTGCATATGGCTGGGTTCAAACTGGAATGGCATGGTGAGCAAAAAACCGATGGATTTAGGCCCAGATCTCTGTACTGGAGTGAATGTATGACATTGTTCTGCATTCTGTCCATCAATTGTTGTTTTTACAAGAAAAGGCAGGGGCAGAATGAGGTGACTGAAAAACCCGGAACTATATTGATTTTTTTGGGAAATTTCCTCCTTCGGCAGGTAGTGTTTGAAAAAGCTCGACCAGAATCAAGATGCACGGCTGAAGGGCACACCTTCTTTGTCAGGCCAGAATTCTGCCATATTACAGTAGAAAGAAGGTGGAGGCCAGTTAATTTTACCATTCCAAAAGAAGGGATGCAAGGCCTATTTACTCAGCCCGGCACGACTCAAAATCATATGCAAGGGAACTACTTAAGTATTCTCCTCAGAAATACAGGCTAAAGACTTTTTGCGGGAATTCTCTGAGAATAGGGGCATGAGCGGACCTGAGGTATAATCGGGGATGTTAGCGGGATGAATCTGGTCAAAACTCTTTTGGTTTGCTTGTTTGCTCTTTATGATCACTTGGGGGTTAATTTTTCTTTTTTTGTAGGGTGGAGCAAGATGAGTGGCAATGGGTGGCAGCTTTATGTAGGAGGCATCACAAGAGTCCATGCACCTTTTTTGCCTAGGGAAAGAGGAGGGGGTGGACGAGCGAGGGAGGGGGGTGGTGGGGTGTTGGGGAGAGGATCCAGCCAACTAAACCTGTTGAGTTAGTATTAGCAGGTAATAGGAATAGGAACAGACTGGACTTGCTCTGGACTATAGACGGCACTGGGTAAATTGTGGATAGCCTCAGTTAATATATGTAGCCTGAATAATCCCTAAAAAAAAACGCAGGATTAACGAAGATATGAAATATCTAACGGCAGACATAGTTTGTCTCCAAGAGACTCATCTCGAAGCAGGCAGACAAAAGATAGTTGTGCTAGATGGATACTAATTGATTTCTGCCACGACCCAGGGAACACGCACAAGAGGGGTCGGGATTCTGGCCCGCAAAAAAGGTTTTAGGTTCCCATGCTCAAAATCGGACCAATACGGTAGATGGGTTAACACTCACTGCTGCTTGGATAATTATTCTTTTACACTATGTTCTGTCTACGGATCAGTGTTGGATGAGCCGGCCTTATTTGATTGGCTGAATGTGGAGTTGGTTGGTTGCCCACTGTCCATAATCATGTGTGGGGATGTTAATGTAAATTTGAACAATGAGAACATGAAATTAGGCGTGCAGTCATATCAGGGTCGCAAACCTTACGTTTTTAATGCTCTGAATAATTTCTGTAATACACACAGACTTTTTGATGCATGGGCTACACTAAAACCTCAAGATGTGGGATACACATTTTTTTCTACCCCCCACCAAACTCATGCTAGGCTAGATTATTTTTTTGTGTCCCAGGAGGTGTTAATGAGGTCCAACATCATTAAATTTCCCCGGGTGATGTCGGATAACAATCCGCTTATATTCGAGATCTCACTCCATACATCAAAGCCCTCTATGTCTCATTGGACCTTTAACAGAGCACTTTTATACGAGGAAGATTATGTCCAACATATGATGGATTGGATTCCGAGATTCATAGAGGAGACTAGAGGCAGCGCAGAGATAGGGATAATTTGGGACACACTTAAAGTGGGGATAAGAGGGGAGGTATGGCTGGGCCTCGCAGGCAAAAGAGAAAAGGTATCTCCAAGAACAAAATCGGGCACTGAGTGAAGCAGAAACACAATTAATACAGGCATTCATAAATAAGAGAGAGGTAGAGCAGGCACAAATTAAGGTGGCTTTAGTCAAATCTACAATTATGGATCTCTCGGCCAACAAGGCGGTAGGTAAATACTGTGCTTGGCGATCCAAAATATATGACTGCAATGAGAGAGTGTGCCATCTTTTAGCAGTGCGGACCACACAACGAATAACACAGGGGGGGATATTAGAAATAGATGATCCCGGCTAGGGTTAGTCAATCAGCCTCTAGAAATACGTGCCACTTTCAGCAGTTTTATCAGAAGCTCTATACGGATGATATCACTAGTGAGGAGAAAGCCATACAGAGTTATTTAACAGGGAGTCCTTGCGAGAGTTTGTCGACCGAAGAGAGGGATGCGCTCGAAGCACCTATAACAGCAGGTGTTTTTGGAAGCTCAGGCGGGGAGAGGAGCTCCTGGTTCTTGGGGATCAGCTAATATTGTTATTTTCCCTAAGAAAGGTAAACCGGCGAGAGAGATGGGGTCTTATCGCCCCATCATTTTAATAAATAGTGATGTCAAAGTATATGCTAAAATTCTGGCTAAACGATTGACGACAATTATTAAGAAATTGGTTTCTCCAACCCAGCATGGATTTGTACCCGGACGGAGTACAATAGATCATACCAGAGGGTTATCGCTCTTTTTGATGAGGCAGAAATTACCGGGGACTTTATCGGGCTCATCCTGCTTGATGCCGAGAAGGCCTTTGATAGGGTCTCCTGGCCGTTTCTGTGGGCAACTTTGAAGAGCAGAGGGTTCGGAGACGGCTATATCACTGCCATTGTAATAATGTATAAAGACCCTGTGGCAAGAATATCAATGATGGGAGAGATGTAGGACCATGTTGTGATCAGCAGGGGGGCCCGTCAGGGATGCCTTTGCTCCCCCTTATTGTTCGCACTATATATAGATCCGTGAGTCAGGAAGATCGAATACAACAATAGGATTCCAGGAGTACAGAGCATAGGGGGGAGCACCAAGATACTAGCATATGACGATAATCTCGCGATTATTGCTTCCAGTCCCATGACAGCACTGAGGGAGATTGAAAAAGAAGCCGATATTTTTGGGAAACTTTCTGGCTACCGACCTGAATTCAACTAAAACTCAGGTTTTGGTTGGCAAAGGTCTTCAGATGAACGACTCTCGTGTGGTACAGAGTGCTATTTACTTGGGCGTAGAAATTACGGCAGATGTTGCGAAGATTACGGGAAATAATCTGAACCCGCTGCTCTCCAAATTTAAAGCTGAATTCAATAGATTAGAAAATCTCAAACTTACGATGGTAGGGAGATGTAATGCTATCAAAATGCTTTTTTTACCTGAGATTTAGTATTTCTTTAGGGCCATTCCTTTGAATGTCGGTAATTCTTGGTTTGTCGCAATGAATCACTTATTCTCTAGGTTTATATGGGCTAACTGCCGCCCTCGGAGAGCGCTTACATTTTAAACATTACCAAGAGAAAGAGGGTGGTGGGCAGTACCCAATCTTCACCTTTACCATTGGGCCTCAGTTTTACATAAGGCGGGGAAATTACTTAACGAAAATGCGGAGGCTACACGGATGGGGTCGCCTGCATCTGTCTTTGAGTTGTTACTGGGAGATGAGGCTCGGGGTGTCTTTTAGGACATATAGAATTGAATTACTACAAAAGGGTTACATTTAAAACTCTACTCTGTGCATTTAAGGTTTGGACCGAGTTCTGGAAAAAACTCGGCCTTGGGCGTGTTAATGCTTATACCCCAATATTTGAGAACAGTTGTCTTCCAAATATTTTTAATGATTGGGCACATGAGGTACTGGTATGATAAAGGAGTTAGGGTGGTGGGCGATGTCACAAATGGGACTGAGGTGTTGCAATTTGAGACTATTAGAGATCGATTTGGGTTACATAATCGGCAGTTTTTAAAATATCTTCAAATAAGAGATTTTCTAGTCAGGAAAACGGGGGGTGCCAGTGGTTTCTCTGGGGTTAAGCTGATTGAGGGTTACTTAGGAGCTCTACCACACTAGGGGGGATATATAAAATGCCGAATGAGCCGACAATGGATGTTTCGAATAGACACGCAGATCGATGGCAGGGACTCTTACAGGCCGGACCGGGAGAAATAGAAGATTCACTACACTCGGCCCATACGACATTTATTGCGGCTAATCTTCGGCTCCAATGTTTTAGAACATGGTTTAACCTCTGTATCACACCAGCTAAGATCGCTCAATGGGGTTGGGTGGTCGGATCAGCATCCCCCCAGCGCAGCTATCAAGCGGCGGATGTCATTCATGTTTGCTGGGTGCCCCGCGCTAGATGCTGGGAACCATGCTGGGCTGTGCAATTGTTTTATCATCTCAATTGATTGTACTGGGGGTTGGACATCCTGTATCTTCAAATCAAAGCCAGGCCTTTCTTTTTATTGCCATGACAGTCTTTAGACTATGCCTGGCCACTCATTGGCGTGGTCTCATTCCTCCATGTGGCCAGCAGTGGCTAGGAAGATTTCTTGCGGTGCATAGGATGGAGAGAGCTGTTTACTCTAGGAGAGGCCACGGGGCGAAAGCCAAAGGGTTCGCTATTTGGGCTCCCCTGATGAACTGGACTCATTCTAACAGTGAACAGGAATGATGAAGGGAGTTAATGGGGGAGGAAAGGGGGCTAATCTAACTGTTAGATACTATCCGGGCTCGATCTGCTGAGGGCAGGGATGGGGGGGTTGGGCGGGTGGGAGGGAACGGTGAAGACTACATGTTTGGATTTTTTTTCTCCACTTTGTTGTACAAAAGAAAATTGAATAAAGTGTTATTTTTTTTTAAGAACTTGGAAAAAAAAGGTGTCATCCAGTTAGCAATGCAAGGTAATGTGGACTTGGATATAGAGTTGGGGCACAGAGAGTAACCAATAAGGAAGACACAGGTGAGCCTCGCGTTGAGGCCATGAGAGGGAAGACAAGAACTAAAAGCCATGCAGAATGGTTGGTTAGATCTGAACTGGTTCATTGGGCTGTGGGTAAAATCAGGAGCAGAATAAACAGTCATGAGAAGTCTGAGCAGTTCTATTGCCGCAGGAAAGAAGGGCAGAAGATTGATGGGCGGCTTGGACAACAGGTTAGAGTGAAAAACTAAAGAAGGTACTCAAGGGGGAAAGCAATTTTCATGAATCTTGGGAAATTGGGGAAGTTTAGCACAATTCGGTAGGGTCGAGCAGTGGTGAGGTGAGGGATCGCCATTGGAGGCGAGAGCAGATGAAAGGGTGTTCCATGAAGGAACAATGGGGGATGAGTGATAGGATTTGGGGGCTGCACTCCATTGCTACTGTGGGAGAACCCCAGGGGCTTTCGGAAGCGGGTACTTGAATATATTGGGGGTACAAAGTAAAGTAGTGATGAGGGGGCTGCAGACATTCTGAATGAAGGCTCAGTGTGTGAGCCTAATGTTGAGCATAAAGGCTCAGTGTGTGACGTGAAAACATCAAGGAAACGAGGAATCACTTGATCTGTCACACATCCCAAATCACCTAACCTCCCTGTGCCTAAAAAACAAGCATTTGCAATGCAATAGGTCTCGCATTTGCGAGAGTTTGAGCTATTGGCATTGTAAATAACAATGCCTTTTATTTACGTGTTGGTTTTTAAAACATATATAAAAGGCATTGTCATTTACAATGCCGATAGCTTAAACTCTCGCAAATGCGAGACCTACTGCATTGCAAATGCTTGTTGGCAGGTGGGCGGGGAGCTCGGGTGGGGGGAGTAGTGTCCGCACGGGGCTTGTCACTGCACCCTGTCCTGCCAGCTCAGGTGAAAGGGGGCGCGGGAGGTGCGGTGGTCCTTGGCGCGCCACTTCAACAAGCGGTTCTTACCTTCTCTTTCCTCCCCTTCGTTCGTTCCGCTGTCTATTGGCTGCCCAAGTTCTGTGCCAACCTCAAAGAAGATAGTTACAGGGGTGGGGTGCCCAATAAAATATTAATGTGCTTATAACCCTGGTGCTCTTTGATCAATCCGAGTCAAGTGGGCAAGACGTTAGCAAATTATACCAGTTCACAAGATCCAATGGGGGTGGGGGGGAGGTGCAGGGTGAAAATGGGAAGGGAGGGGTCAAAATATTTTTTATTTACTAATATCTTTGGCGCTGTTTGATGGTTCTGCACAAACTTGGGCCTTTTTATCCCTCTTTTACAATTTTAAGTGTCTGCAGATCTACCAAGGGGGACCCAAGGTAAAGGGGAGGGGGTAAAAAGCGTGCATTAGTGTTTGCTAATTACCTGGCACTGTGGGATGAATCTGTGAACAATTTGGCTGGAGATTGTAAGGTTTGGTTTTTGATTGGTATGTCAAGTTTTGTACCAGTGCATTTGGGGTGGTAAATTTAAAGTGTGCTGGAGGAGGGGGGGAGCAACAAAATGTTCAACTGCTTTTACCTTTAGCAATGTTTGATGAGTCTATAGCAAACGTGCCCCGTAGTTAAAAAGTTACAACCTGTGCAGGTATTTCAGGTTTTGTGCAAATCCACCCTGGAAGAGTTAAAGGGGGAGGGGGATAAAACATTTTTAGATTTCTTACTAATGTTGGCACAGTCTGACCAATCATGAAATGTGACAGTTGGCAAAAAAAGCCCCATGAAAGGTCAGGCAAGCACTGCAAGCAACCCCCGCTGCTCACGGATGAGGGTGGTTGGGCATAGTGCCCGGGCAAAGACTGTGCAGAGTGCAGAATAGGCACATGGCAGAACATGCACAATGGGGGGTTGGCCATCCATAGCAGGTTGGGCTTACGGCCTGGCTATGCAACCAATCCCCATGGCATGCAGCCATAGGCCGAGCACAGCTTGGGTTGGCCATCCATGGCAGGTTGGGCTTATGGCCTGGCTATGCAGCCAACCCCCATAGCATGCTGCCATAGGCCAAACACAGCTTAGGTTGGCCATACATGGCAGGTGGGGCTTATGGCTTGGCTATGCAGCCAACCCCCATGGCATGCAGCCATAGGCCATGCGCAGCTTGGGTTGACCATCCATGGCAGGTGGGGCTTATGGCCTGGCTATGCAGCCAACCCCCATGGCATGCTGCCATAGGCCAAACACAGCTTAGGTTGGCCATACATGGCAGGTCGGGCTTATGGCTTGGCTATGCAGCCAACCCCCATGGCATGCAGCCATAGGCCATGCGCAGCTTGGGTTGACCATCCATGGCAGGTGGGGCTTATGGCCTGGCTATGCAGCCAACACCCATGGCATGCTGCCATAGGCCAAACACAGCTTAGGTTGGCCATCCATGGCAGGTGGGGCTTATGGCCTGGCTATGCAGCCAACCCCCATGGCATGCAGCCATAGGCCGAGCACAGCTTGGGCTGAAAGGCCACAGTGAGCTGGCACATGGCCCGGCTACAGGCATTGGGGGGAAGGGGTTTAAAATAAGTTAATCATAAAAAAATGAAATTAACTGAAACATGGTTTAACAAAGTGAGTTATGGTTCTGGCTCAAATTTGTCAAACCACTGAAATTTGATAGTTATGGTTATCAACACACACAACACATGCCATAACACATGCCACCACCCATGCTCAAAACATCAGTTCCGCAGGGATAAAGAAACAAAACAAGGGTCAGGATAACAAAGTGGTGCCATGCCAGGGCGTGAGTGCCTGTGCAGTGTGTGTTGATAACCATAACTGAGGCATTTCAGTGGCTTGACGACTTGAAATTGGAACACGATTGTTAACTGTTTATTTCTGTGTATTTTCTTTCAGTTAAACCGCGTATACTTTGATGTGATGTGTATGTGTGTGGGGGGGGGGGTGAAATGCGGGTTCTTTCCTTGTCATGGTGCGAGGGTTCTGCAGTCAGTCGTTGATAGCTGCTACTGGGATTGGAAGCAAGCGGTCTGCCGAGAATCCTTGAATAAATCTCACAGAACCCCCACGTCTCTGCTGCGTGTCCTTGTGAAAATATGTTATGTTATGTTAGCCAGATTTATAAAGCGCACAGCTGCCCCAGCAAAGGGGCGTCCCAGCGCTACAATAGACAAGATATCAGGCCACAACATAACCAGAGACAAAAGCATAGCATTAAATGTTCTGAGGAAAAAGGAAGGTTTTTACAGCTTTCCTAAAAACCAGAAGATCGTCTATAGCACGAATGTGGACAGGGAGAGAGTTCCAGAGCCTGGCCGCTAGTACTCTAATAGAGCGACCACCGGCCCTCACCCTCTTAAAACGTGGAACTATAGCAAGATGAAGTCCAGCGGACCTTAAAGTACGCAAAGGGACTTAAGGCTGAATAAGAGGCTCCAAGATTTGAGGAGAGGAATACTTGAGAATTTTAAACAGTAAGCAAAGAGACTTAAACTTAATCCTCTGAGAAACGGGGAGCCAATGAAGTTGCTCAATGGTTTTTTTAGCCGATCAGAATCTCGGTAAGCCAACCAGAGCTCTGGCGGCAGCGTTTTGAACGCGTTGGAGTCTAGCAAGTTCGGCTAGATTGGCTCCTAACAGAAGGGAGCTTGCATAATCCAGCCGAGACAAAATCGTAGCTTGGACAATGAGTTGTCTGGTTGGAGCCTCAAAAAATTTAAAAGTAGGTCTTAGCCTTCTAAGTATCCCAAAACAAGTGGCAGCAGTTTTCTTTGTGTGAGAAACAAAGCTGAGTTTGGAATCTAACCAGATCCCAAGATTTTTAACCTCCATGGCAGGGAGAGGAGTAGGACCAAGCTCCGATGGCCACCAATGATCACACCAAAGATGACTCTGCTTGCCAACAATGAGCACCTCGGTCTTTTTAGCGTTCAATTGCAGTCAATTATCAGTCATCCAGCGCGCTACTGAGCTAATTCCCTCCCGGAACTTAGCAGCTTCGAGGTCTGAAGCCCCACTTAATGCTACCGCCAGCTGAGTATCGTCCGCGTAGGACACCATAGTCAGGTCCCACGTTTGGCGACAGCAGCCAGTGGCTGTACATAAAGATTGAAAAGTGTGGGGCTAAGAGCCGACCCCTGCGGCACGCCCTGGGCAATAGGATAAGGTTTAGATTGGAAAGGAGGTGTAATAACCCTAAATGTGCGATCAGATAAAAATGATCGAAACCATTCCAGTGCTGTGTAACCGACACCAGCCTCACCCAGACGTTGTAACAAAATGGCATGGGAGACGGTGTCAAACGCGGCACTGAGATCGAGAAGTCGAGTCGACCAAGGTTCGCAAATGGTCGACCATGAAAAGCAACGCCGTCTCCGTGCTATGGCCGGGTCGGAAGCCATTCTGAGTGGGGTCCAGAATATCCGCGCAACAAAGATGATCCGATAAGATGGCATTAACATGGGTCTCGGTCAGTTTAGCCGCCCACGGAAGGAGTGATATAGGGCGATAATTCTCCAACTTGGATGGATCCAGGGCTGGCTTTTCAGAATGGGCATCACCTGGGCTTGTTTCCAACTGGCAGGGACCTAGCCAGATGTTAAAGATAAATTAACAAGACCGCACAGTGGAGGAAAACAGAGTGATGCAAACTCTCTAAACTGAACAGGACGAAGAGGGTCCCTGGGTGAGCCTGATTTAACTTTCACCACAATTTTTGTGAACTCCTCTAACGAAAGCTCAGGAAAAGAACACAAAGACAGCGTTGTCATTGGAGGAGATTCCACCTTAACCAGGGGAACGGATAAAACAGGAAAGGAACGATATATAGCCGCCACCTTTTCCACAAAGAAGGCGGCCAAGTCCTCGCAATGCGAGGCAGAACAAATCTCATCAAGTGAGGCTCGGCTAGCTGTGAGATCCTTAAGTACCCTGAAAATTAATTTGGTAGGATTAGTGCTCGAGTTAAATTCATGGGAAAAATAGGCGGCTCGTGTTGTCACTCTGTACCAAGAGAATGGCTGTCCGGTCAAGGCATGGTGTAGACTGGCCTGCCTTCTTCTGGGTCAGTGTAGACTAACACTTTGTGTCCAGTATTGGCCTCTGCACCCCTCTATGCACACACTATTAGTTTGTGTCTAATACTGGCCTCTGCATCCCTCTATGCACACACTATTAGTCTGTGTCTAATACTGGCCTCTGCACCCCTCTATGCACACACACTATTAGTTTGTGTCTAAACTGGCCTCCACACCCCTCTATGCACACAATATTAGTTTGTGTTTAATACTGGCCTCTGCATCCCTCTATGCACACACTATTAGTCTGTGTCTAATACTGGCCTCTGCACCCCTCTATGCACACACACTATTAGTTTGTGTCTAAACTGGCCTCCACACCCCTCTATGCACACAATATTAGTTTGTGTCTAATACTGGCCTCTGCATCCCTCTATGCACACACTATTAGTCTGTGTCTAATACTGGCCTCTGCACCCCTCTATGCACACACACTATTAGTTTGTGTCTAAACTGGCCTCCACACCCCTCTATGCACACAATATTAGTCTGTGTCTAATACGAGCCTCTGCAACCCTCTATGTACGCACTATAAGCATGTGTCTAATAGTGGCCTCTGCACCCCTCTATGCACACACTATTAGTCTGTATTTAATATTGGACTCTGCACCACTCTATGCACACACTATTAGTTTGTGTCTAATACTGGCCTCTGCACCCCTCTATGCACACACTATTAGTATGTGTCTAGTACTGCCCCCTGCACCCCTGCACCCCTGCACCCCTCTATGCCTACTAGTTTATTGTGTTTGTGTCCGGCACTGACCCACAAACCCCTCTATGCAGTCACTATTACTGTGTGTCTAGTACTAGCCTTTGCACCCCTCTATGCACACACTATTAGTTTGCGTTCAATACTGGTCTCTACACTCCACTATGCACACACCATTAGTTTGTGTCTAATACTGGCCTCCGCATCCCTCTATGCACACACTATTAGTTTGTGTCTAATACTGGCCTCTGCACCCCTCTATGCACACACTATTAGTCTGTGTCTAATACGAGCCTCTGCACCCCTCTATGCCCGCACTATTAGTATGTGTCTAATAGTGGCCTCTGCACCCCTCTATGCACACACTATTAGTCTGTATCTAATATTGGACTCTGCACCCTTCAATGCACACACTATTAGTATATGTCTAGTACTGCCCCCTGCACCCCCTCTATGCCTACTAGTTTATTGTGTTTGTGTCCGGCACTGACCCACGAACCCCTCTATGCACTCACTATTAGTGTGTGTCTAGTACTAGCCTCTGCACCCCTCTATGCCAACTATTTATTTTCTTTATTTATTAATTGAATTTATTAAGCGCGACAGCTACCCCTGAGGGTTTCCCGGTGCTAAGAGACAGATTGACAACATAAGGCAGAAGATTTAGAGATCGAAGAGCCAGGTCTTCACCGCTCTGCGAAATCGCATGTGACAGTTTTCCATCCGTAGGGCCAGCGGAAGTGAATTCCACAGTCTGGGTCCTAAGTTCGCAAAGGAACTACCGCCCATTCTGGTAAGTTTGAACTTAGGTACATTAAAGAGATGATGGGATGAAGAACGGAGAGCCCGAGTAGGAAGATAGGGGCTGACAAGGGCCTGAAGGTAGAGGGGTGCTGATCGGATTTCATTGTGTTTGTGTCCTGCACTGACCCACGAACCCCTCTATGCACACACTATTAGCTTGCGTCTAGTGCTGGCCTCCTAATCCCTCTATGCACACACATTTAGATTGTGTCTGGTGCTGGCCTCTTCGTCCTTATTGCACCCTCTATGCATGCACTATTAGTTTGTGTCTGATACTGGCCTCTGCACCCCTCTATGCACACACTATTTGTGTCTAATACTGGCCTCTGCATCCCTCTATGCACACACTATTAGTCTGTGTCTAATACGAGCCTCTGCACCCCTCTATGCCCGCACTATTAGTATGTGTCTAATAGTGGCCTCTGCACCCCTCTATGCACACACTATTAGTCTGTATCTAATATTGGACTCTGCACCCCTCTATGCACACACTATTAGTATATGTCTAGTACTGCCCCCTGCACCCCCTCTATGCCTACTAGTTTATTGTGTTTGTGTCCGGCACTGACCCACGAACCCCTCTATGCACTCACTATTAGTGTGTGTCTAGTACTAGCCTCTGCACCCCTCTATGCACACACTATTAGTTTGCGTTCAATACTGGTCTCTACACCCCACTATGCACACACTATTAGTTTGTGTCTAATACTGGCCTCCGCATCCCTCTATGCACACACTATTAGTTTGTGTCTAATACTGGCCTCTGCACCCCTCTATGCACACACTATTAGTCTGTGTCTAATACGAGCCTCTGCACCCCTCTATGCCCGCACTATTAGTATGTGTCTAATAGTGGCCTCTGCACCCCTCTATGCACACACTATTAGTCTGTATCTAATATTGGACTCTGCAACCCTCTATGCACACACTATTAGTATATGTCTAGTACTGCCCCCTGCACCACCTCTATGCCTACTAGTTTTTGTGTTTGTGTCCGGCACTGACCCACGAACCCCTCTATGCACTCACTATTAGTGTGTGTCTAGTACTAGCCTCTGCACCCCTCTATGCCAACTATTTATTTTATTTATTTATTAATTGAATTTATTAAGCGCGACAGCTACCCCTGAGGGTTTCCCGGCGCTAAGAGACAGATCGACAACATAAGGCAGAAGATTTAGAGATCGAAGAGCCAGGTCTTCACCGCTCTGCGAAATCGCATGTGACAGTTTTCCATCCGTAGGGCCAGCGGAAGTGAATTCCACAGTCTGGGTCCTAAGTTCGCAAAGGAACTACTGCCCATTCTGGTAAGTTTGAACTTAGGTACATTAAAGAGATGATGGGATGAAGAACGGAGAGCCCGAGTAGGAAGATAGGGGCTGACAAGGGCCTGAAGGTAGAGGGGTGCTGATCAGATTTCATTGTGTTTGTGTCCTGCACTGACCCACGACCCCCTCTATGCACACACTATTAGCTTGCGTCTAGTGCTGGCCTCCTAATCCCTCTATGCACACACATTTAGATTGTGTCTGGTGCTGGCCTCTTCGTCCTTATTGCACCCTCTATGCATGCACTATTAGTTTGTGTCTGATACTGGCCTCTGCACCCCTCTATGCACACACTATTTGTATCTAATACTGGCCTCTGCATCCCTCTATGCACACACTATTAGCCTGTGTCTAATACTGGCCTCTACACCCCTCTATGCACACACACTATTAGTTTGTGTCTAATACTGGCCTCTGCACCCCTCTATGCACACACTATTAGTCTGTGTCTAATACGAGCCTCTGCACCCCTCTATGCATGCACTATTAGTATGTGTCTAATAGTGACCTCTGCACCCCTCTATACACACACTATTAGTCTGTGTCTAATACGAGCCTCTGCACCCCTCTATGCACGCACTATTAGTATGTGTCTAATAGTGGCCTCTGCACCCCTCTATGCACACACACTATTAGTTTGTGTCTAATACTGGCCTCTGCACCCCTCTATGCACACACTATTAGTCTGTGTCTAATACGAGCCTCTGCACCCCTCTATGCACGCACTATTAGTATGTGTCTAATAGTGACCTCTGCACCCCTCTATACACACACTATTAGTCTGTGTCTAATACGAGTCTCTGCACCCCTCTATGCACGCACTATTAGTATGTGTCTAATAGTGGCCTCTGCACCCCTCTATGCACACACTATTAGTGTGTATCTAATATTGGACTCTGCACCCCTCTATGCACACACTATTAGTTTGTGTCTAATACTGGCCTCCGCACCCTTCTATGCACAAACTATTAGTTTGTGTCTAATACTGGCCTCTGTACCCCTCTATGCACACACTATTAGAATGTGTCTAATACTGGCCTCTGCACCCCTCTACGCACACACATTATTAGTCTGTGTCTAATACTGGCCTCTGCACCCCTCTATTCACACACTATTAGTATGTGTCTAATACTGGCCTCTTCACCCCTCTATGCACACTGTTGGAAGGGCGATCCCAGGGGGATTACAGAACATGTTCCTGACCGCCCTGTGACCCGCCTCTCCCAGAACCAGGCCGAGCACCAGCTGTGAGGCCCCTTCAGGAAGGGGGGGTCTCGTACCTAGGCTCGCATGCGCTGAGCTTGCACTACTTGACAAAGAGACACCACACAGTAGGTTTCAGTAGACGGAGATCTTTATCAAAGATTCTTTGGACCTTTATGATCCGCAAGATAGTCTTTGGTAGATACAATAAGCTTGGTAATTCCTTCACAGGGGGTTGGGGTAGCGGGACAGTTCTTGGTTCAGAGTCAATGCCGAGTATCCTTCGCACAGCTCTCAATCCTCGAGCAGGGGGACACGTTGCAGTCTCGGGTCCAGCCGGACCAGTGTATTCTCGAGCCGCGACCACATCCGCAGGGCTCTGGCGGGAAGGAACTGTCGATCGGGCGATCTTCGGGGAACCGCGATTCACTCGGCAGGCTCAGCCGGGCTTGAGTTGGTGGAAGCCGCGAGTCTCTCAGCAGGCTTCGGTGGTCTTAGGATCGGGGGAAGCCGCGAGTCTCTCGGCAGGGCTCCAGTGTTCTTAGTGTTCTCGGGAGCCGCGACGGCGTCAGCAGGGCTCAGGTGGTTTCCAAGGATCGGGTAGCGTCTTTCCTTCAGGTTTCGTCGAGCCGCGACCAGGTCCGCAGGGCTCTCGTAGTTCCAGGTCTTCTCTGCCCCAGTCCCCTCAGCACCCTCTGTTATACACCTTCTTCCCTTTGAAGTCCAGCGTCCTCACAGAGAGGGGTCTTGGCGTCGGGGGCGGTGTGTTGGGATTTCCTGCCGCTCGGCGCTTTGATCCTTTGAAGTAGGGCCGGTAGGGACTCCAGACACCCAGCATGCGGGGAGCCAGCTCCCTGGGGGCCCGGAGGGCGATCGAAACCCTCCATTGAGAGGAGGTCAGAGGTGCGACAGAGACTACCCCTCCCTGTTTTGCTTGGGGGGGTTTCCTCTCCCTTGGCCGGGCATGGCGCGTCTAAGGTCTAGTTTTGGCTGGGGCCCTGGGTCGGCCATCGGAACATCGGGACATGGTGGCGGGGGTCTATAGCCAGGGATCAGGGGGGTTGCATGAGTCGGGTTGGGGGGCTAATGGTCAGGGGGGTCCACGCCACGAGGCCGGTCCTACACGCGTCCCCCCCAGCTGAAAGTCGGGGAGAACTACCCATCCTCTTGGGGGTTCTCGTCGCTGAGGCGGAAGAATCGGGCCACGCCGTCAGCGTTGGCGTGGTCAGTACCTGGGTGATGCTCTACAGTGAAGTCCATCCCCTGGAGGGAGATCGACCATCGCAGCAGTTTGGGGTTCTCTCCTTTCATTTGCATCAGCCACCGTAAGGGTCGATGATCTGTTTGGACTCGGAAGTGGGTTCCGAACAAGTACGGCCGTAGTTTCTTTATTGCCCAGACTACTGCGAAGGCCTCTCTTTCAATGGTGCTCCACCGTCGTTCACGGGGTAGTAGCCTCCGGCTAATGAAGGCTACGGGCTGGTCTAGACCCTTCTCGTTGAATTGTGAGAGGATGGCCCCGATGCCGTGCTCCGAGGTGTCCGTCTGGACTACAAATTCCTTGGAGTAGTCGGGGGCTTGGAGCACGGGGGCAGTACACATGGCGGTTTTTAGGGCGTCGAACGCCTCTTGGCAGGGGGGGTCCATTGTACTCTTTTCTGCTGTCTCTTGGAGGTTAGCTCTGTGAGGGGGCCTACTATGCTGCCATAGATTTTAATGAACCTTCGGTAGTAGCCGGTGAGGCCTAGGAAGGCCCGAACTTCTGTCTGAGTCGCAGGGGGTTCCCAGGCCAGGATGGCGTCGATCTTGGGCTGAAGGGGGGCGACCAGCCCGCTCCCGACCTGGTGCCCCAGGTAAACCACTGAACTTTGTCCTATTTGGCATTTGCTGGCTTTGACGGTTAGGCCCGCTTGGCGCAGGGCCACCAGCACCTGTCGGAGGTGCTGGAGGTGTGCGGTCCATTAGGAGCTGAACACCGCAATGTCGTCTAGGTACGCGGTGCTGAACTCTTCCAGCCCGGCCAGGACCCTGTTGACCAGCCGCTGGAAGGTGGCCGGGGCATTTTTCATTCCAAAGGGCATGACTCGGAAGCGATAGTGCCCATCGGGGGTGGAGAAGGCGGACCGCTCCTTGGATCCCTCGGTGAGCGCAATTTGCCAGTATCCGCAGGTCAAGTCGAAGGTGCTGAGGTAGCGAGCAGCCCCAAGGCGGTCAATGAGCTCGTCGGCGCGGGGAATAGGGTGAGCGTCGGCTCGGATGACCGCGTTGAGCCCCCGGTAGTCCACACAGAACCTTAGGTCGGGGGCGACCCCAGGGGCCGCTGCTTTCGGAACCAGTACCACGGGTTGGCCCAGGGACTGTCGGAGGGCTCGACCACCCCTAGGGCTAGCATTTTGGCTACCTCGGCCTGGATGCAGGTCCGGACCCTGTCAGGGACACGGTAGGCTCTGTGCCGTACTGGCGGGCTGTCTCCGGTATCCACGTCGTGGACACACCAGTCGGTGATCCTGGGGGTGAGGGAGAAGAGGTCTGCAAATTGCCCCAATAGCTGGCGACAATCATAGTATTGTTGGGGGGTGAGGGAGGAGGAGAGTCTCACTCCTTCGATAGAGCCATCGGTTTCTTTAGCGCACAGGAGGTCCGGGAGGGGCTCGGTGTCCTCGGTCCCATCGTCGGTGGCCAGGAGCAGACTCCATTCCGTCCTCACGAAGTGAGGTTTGAGGCGGTTCACGTGGAGGACCCGGAGGGGGTTCCGAGGGGACTGGACGTCAACTAAGTAAGTTACTTGACTCTTTCGCTCTATGACCTTGAAGGGTCCAGTCCATTTGTCTTGGAGGGCGCAGGGTTTCACCGGGGCCATCACCCAGACCTGTTGGCCCGGCTGGAACTCGACCAGAGTGGCATTCTGGTCATACCAGCGCTTCATCTCCTCCTAGCTAGTCTCGAGATTGGCTTCGGCGAGCTCTCGGAACTTCCGAGTCTGGTTGCGGAGCACCAGGATGTAGCGGAATACATCCTGGGGGGTGCCTCGGGGGGCGGTCTCCCAGCCCTCCTTGACCAGGCTCAGGGGTCCCCGGACGGGGTGCCCGTACAGCAATTCGAATGGGCTGAACCCCAGGGATTTTTGGGGGACTTCCCGGTAGGCGAACAGGAGGCAGGGAAGGAGGACGTCCCACCTGCGCCGGAGGGGCTCCTCGAGGCCCATGATCATCCCCTTCAGGGTCCGGTTAAACCGTTCTACTAGACCGTTGCCTTGGGGATGGTACGGGGTGGTGAATTTGTACGATACCCCACATTGCTGCCATAAGGACTTCATGTACTTCGAGATAAAGTTAGTGCCGCGATCACTCACGACCTCGCGAGGGAACCCCACGCGGGAGAATATCCCCATCAAGGCTCGTCCCACCACGGGAGCCGTCACGGTTCGGAGGGGAATGGCCTCGGGGTAGCGGGTGGCATGGTCCACCAGTACGAGGATGAACCGGTGGCCCTGGGCAGTCCTTGGATCTAGGGGTCCCATGATGTCTATCCCCACCCGCTCGAAGGGGGTACTAACGACGGGGAAGGGTTGTAGTGGCGCCTTGCGCTTCCCGCCACTTTTTCCGCTGGCCTGGCACGTGGGACATGACTTAAAGTGGGCCTCGACATTAGCTCGCATCTTGGGCCAATAGAAGTGGGTGACTAAGCGATGATAGGTTTTGTCTTGGCCCAAGTGTCCCGCCAGGGGCACATCATGGGCTAGGCCCAGGAGGAAGTCTCGGAAGCGCAGGGGTACCACCAGTACCCGGGCCGATCCTAGCTCGGCAGACTTCTGCTCACTGTACAGGAGGTCGTTTTCCCAATACACCCAATGGGTTCCGGACCGGTCGCCCGCCGCCTGGGCTTCGGCCTGCTGCCTGAGTCCGATGAGGGAAGGGCAGGGGGCTTGTTCTCTGCAGAACTCCTCCCGGGAGGGGCCTCCCTCAAAGCGCCATTGCGCCAACTCGGGTAGGTCACCTAGCTCTGTCATTTGCTCGGGGTTCCGATATAATGGTCGGGGACGGGTTCCCCTTCTGGGGGGAGGTCACTGGGCTCGGGCAGCCCGTCCCGTCCCTCGGGGATGGCGACTGGGTTCAGGGTTGGGGCCTCACCTCCCTCGAGGGAAGGCGATCTGGCTGACATGGAGCGCGTGGTGGCGCACACCCATTCGGGTAGGCCCATCATTCCTAGGTGGGCCCTTCGTTCCACCTGTCCCCACAGGGAGCTCTCGAGATCGTTGCCCAGGAGGCAGTCCACTGACTGGGAAGTTCGGACGGCCACTCTTAATTTACCGGTTACTCCCCCCCACTCGAAGGGTACCAGGGCCATCCTGCAGAGGCTCTCGGAATTGTCCGAGGATATAACCGGACAGAAGACGTCGGGTAGTATCTGGTCTTCGGTGACCAGGTGGCAGTGGACCGCTGTGACACTCGCCCCGGTGTCGCGGAGGGCCTCGACTCGGTGTCCGTTGACTGTCACCTGCTGTCAGTATTTCTTGGTGTTGGCGGGTAAGGGAGTTCCGGGAACCATCTCTCGGTCTCCTAGGGAGACCAGGGCCATGGCTGCCGGCTCCAACTCCTCGGTGTCCTCCATCTCCTCCCCTAGGGCCACGGTGGCCATCTGCCGGGCTGGGGGAGCGGTCGCTGCTGCCCGCTGGTACATGGGACATTGGGGGTCACTGGCGTAGTGACCAGTCTGTTGGCATCGGGAACAGGTGATCTTGACTCGGGGTCCCTGTCTCCCCGGGGGCCCCGTGTTGGCTGGAGGTGGTGCTGGGAAGTGCGGGAGTCTTCCCTGGTTGCCCCCATCCCTCTGGCGGGGAGGTCCCTGACTGTGGCGGCCGTAGTCTCCCACGGGGCCCCGAGGGGCCCAGGTGTTCACCCAGCGGTCAGCTTCGACAGCCAGTTTCCGAGGATCTGTGAGCTTGCTGTCGAGGAGGTGCTGGCGTAACTCTACAAAGCAATTGGCGGACAAATGTTCCCAAGCGATTAGGTCGAACAGTTCCTCAAAGGTGGAGACCTTGCTGCCCTTGATCTACCCGTCCAAGGCTCTGCTGTAAAAGTTTACGTACTCCACCCACATAGTACCGGGTATCTTTTTGCAGTCTCGGAACCGTTGCCGGTACATCTCGGGGGTGAGTCCATATCTCGCTAGTAAGGCCTCTTTCATGTGGCTGTAGGAATTTAGCACGGTGGAAGGTAGGTCCAGCAGGGTGTCTCGCCCCTCACTCAGGAACCGGCCCCACAGGCGAGCCCCCCAATCCTTCTGTGGAACTCGGTGGGAGGTCATGGCGACTTCGTAGGCCTTGAACCATTGCTGGATGTCGTCGTTTTTGTAATACTCTTTCACCACATCCTTGGGGATGTGTACCTTCGGTTCCATTGGGGGAGAGGTCTCTTGATTCCCCGAGGGGTTGGATTCCTTATTCTTGGCTTTGAGTTCGATCTCTTTTAGGCTGCGCTCGTGTTCCAGTTGAAGTTTTCTTTCTTTGTGTTCTCGCTGGCGTTTCGTTTTCTCTAGTTCCCCTTGTAGGCGTAACTGCTCTACAGCTAACTTTTTTTCTGCCAATTTTAGCTCTCCCTCTTTCTTAAGCTTGGCCAGTTCGAGTTCGTGGCTGCGGCCCCTTTCCCGGTCCGCTAGTTCCTCCGGGGATAGGCCCCCCTCTGGGGCGTTGCTCCTCACCGGGGTGCTTCGGAGTTCGTTCGTTCGGTCGTTCCCCCTCTCGAGCGTTTCCTTCGGTTTGGGAAGGGGAAGCTCCGGACTCTATCCAGGCTTTCCAGAGACACTCTTGGTGAGATCACCGAGTGTGCGCTTGGCAGCGAATTGTGATTTTTTGACTTGTTTAATGTTTAAATAACGAAGAAACTAGTATACCGTTTACCGTTTTTAAAGTGTCCAATTTTAAAAATTGTGTTTTTAAACCCTTACATGATTTGCACATTTGAGTGTTATACTGTGTCATTTTGCAAGCTTACCGTCTTCTGCCCGCCCCGGTCCATCCCGGCTGTGTGCCGTTTGTGTGGAGGGCGGGGCAGAGCATGTCAGGACACACCACTTCTGGTCTGGTCGGCAGAGGCGGGGCTTCCGCCGGATTGCCTTCAAGTAACCGAAGTGAGCGCGACCGCGCAGAGACACTCTAGGTGAGATCATCGAGTGTGCGCTTGGCAGCGAATTGTTTATTTTTTGACTTGTTTAATGTTTAAATAACGAAGAAACTAGTATACCGTTTACCGTTTTTAAAGTGTCCAATTTTAAAAATTGTGTTTTTAAACTCTTGCGTGATTTGCACATTTGAGTGTTATACTGTGTAATTTTGCAAGCTTACCGTCTTCTGCCCGCTCCGGTCCATCCCGGCTGTGTGCCGTTTGTGTGGAGGGCGGGGCAGAGCGTGTCAGGACACACCACTTCCGGTCTGGTCGGCAGAGGCGTGGCTTCCGCCGGACTGCCTACAAGTAACCAATATGTTCGCGACCGCGCGCAGCGGGCACGCCGTGGGCGCGCCTTCGCCCGACCGGGACCTAGGGCTAGGGACCCTGAAAGTATAAGGCCGGATTTAAAGAAGAAGTACACTAAAAAGGAATTACTTGGTCTACGAACAGCTGTCAGCACTGTTTGCAGGCATAGCACGAACGTGGATAACATGGAACCCGCATGTACACACTGTAAAGCTAGACTTTCACATAGGGTACCTACTCTTAAGGAATCTAAAACTCAACTAGCTCTTTTAAACTGTAGGTCTTTGGCCAAACACAAGCTTGAGATATGTGATCTCCTTATCGAAAAACATATTGATGCCCTATTTCTGACAGAAACATGGCTCAACGAACACTCAGCACCCGATATAAAAGACGCAGTCCCGAAGCACTACCACATAGTAAGGCAGGATAGAGAGGGCCAGAGAGGCGGGGGGATCACCATTATCTACAAAGATGATATGTCATGCGAGATTAAACAAGCAGGTTTAGAAAAATGCGAGGCTTTCTTTTTTACCCTGTCTACGGTAGAGGGCAATACTATGACCGGTTTCCTTATATATCGCCCTCCGGGCCAGATAGCTCAGTTTGTGGCCAGTTTGGAGGATAAGATAGTAAACCCTGCTCTGAGACACAACAAATTGTTGATACTAGGAGACCTAAATATACACTTTGACGATACTGATAACCAGGAAGTAGGGGCTATTTGCAAAGATATGCTCACACTTAATCTAACACAGAGAGTAGAAACGCAAACGCACCAAGGAGGCCACATAATAGATCCTATTTTCACCAACTTCGAGGAGGTTGAAATAGGAGATCCCTGGCCAGTCCCATGGTCAGATCATTTTTTAGTCCCGTTCACAGTGCCATCACATAGAAGGAGGGCGCCTTTTTCCAAGGAGGTCATTACCACTAGAAAGTGGAATAACTTTAACCCCTCATCCTTCGCCCAAGCATTGGGGGAGCAGAAACCTACGCTAGATAATAACATCGACGTAGTGAGCAGATTGAGCTCGGGATCACCAAGGCTTTAGACAAAGCTGCACCTTGGAGTACTAGAATCCCTCAGAGAGAGAAAGCGACAGCACCCTGGTTCAATGAGGAATTACGTATGGCAAAAAAAAGATGTAAAAAGGCAGAACGAACTTGGAGGAAAACCTATTGTACTAAATTAAAAGAAGAATACAATAAGGACCTAAAAGCTTACCACTTGTTGATAAAGAAAACTAGACGTGTCTTCTACTCGGACAAAATTGATAGTGCAGAAAACTCTCACAAAGAACTGTTTACTATCCTAAAATTCCTCAAAAACCCTGGTGAGGAAAGAGTTACCACCTCCTCCAAAGAGATCTGCAATGAAATGGCGGATTTCTTTGCAAACAAAGTCACGAAGATATACTCGTCTTTTCCGACTGCGGCTCAATTGGGCTATAATCAGTCTACGGGCAATCAGGGGGAGTTTGCTGGAGTGATACTCAATGAATTTATAATACAGGAAATGGAAGAACTTATAGCCACTATCAATGGAATAAAATCTGGATCACCCCGCGATCCAGCACGACCTGAAAGAGTTATGGTAGGGATTAACATGATCCTGCCGTACATCTCTGGACTAATCCAACGTTCTTTTAGGACTGGGACAGTTCCTTTAAGTTGGAAACAGGCCATCGTCAAACCTCTGAGGAAGAAACCCTCACTTGATTTCACTGTACTAGAGAACCTACGTCCCATCTCACTACTACCTTTGATGGCAAAAATTGCGGAAAAAATTACCAATAAACAACTAGTGGAGCACATCAACGCTAACAATCTTTTTCATCCTTCTCAATCAGGTTTTAGAAAGGCGCACTCCACTGAATCAGCCTTACTAATGGCAACTGAGACCCTAAGAAAATATGCGGATGAAGGGAAGACAGCTGCGCTGATCCTACTGGATCTCAGCGCAGCTTTCGACACTGTTTCTCATCCCCTGTTACTACAGAGACTAGAGGCTTGTGGCATCAGGAGCAATGCCCTCAAATGGCTGACTTCTTTCCTATCCCAACGGAGCTTTCAAGTAGGCCAACTCTCACATATATCAGACAGTCATCCATTAATGCAGGGAGTCCCTCAGGGATCTATTCTAAGCCCTACCCTGTTTAACATGTATGTGGGACCACTTGCAGAGTGTGTGCAAAAGCATGAGATATCAATTGTATCCTATGCTGATGATACCCAACTAATCGTTATGCTATCCCAAAATAGAGAACAGGCTGCCATCCGCTTTACAAAATGCCTTGAAGAAGTGGCAGGCTGGATGACTGACCACTGCCTCAAACTTAATGGGAATAAGACAGAGGTATTGGTAGTAGGAAAATCACCTTCCATTTGGTCATCTGCATGGTGGCCTGAAACACTAGGACAAGTCCCCCTCCCTAAAACAGAAGTAAAGAATCTGGGGATCTAGGTTGATTCCAAACTGTCTTTTGACAGCCAGATACGTAAGGTTGCGGGAAAATGTTATGGAGCAATGAAAACCCTGAGGAAGGTTATAGATTTGCTCCCATTTTAAAAGCCAGGAGAACCATAGTCCATGCAATAATTACATCTCAACTAGACTATGGCAACGTACTGTATCTAGGTGCATCTAAAAGAGGACTAATGAAATTACAAAGGGTGCAAAATGCAGCTGCCCGCCTAGTCCTCAGCCTACCCAGGAGAACGAATACGAAAAGGGCTTTGGCTTCCCTTCACTGGCTGCCTATAGAAAAGAGAATTCTATTTAAGGCCATGTGCTATTGTCACCGCATACTCACCTACAAAAGCCCTCTTTATCTTCAATCACTATTGACAAGATATACCCCTGGACGTAATCTACGATCCAGGGATATGGCCTTACTGACTGTCCCCAGAATATTTAGAGCCAGAATGGGAGCCCGCTCCTTTAGGTACCTGGCAGCCAAATTGTGGAATACTCTGCCAATGACCATGAGAACAGAATCTAGCGAAAATACTTTTCGTAGAACTCTCAAGACATGGCTATTTCATAAAACAGATCTCTGATTGGCGCACGTTTTTTTCTATCAGGTCCTCCTCTTGATGTCTCAGCGCGGGGACACACCGCTAGGTGTAACCAGGCGCTTTATAAGTAAATAAATAAATAAATAATGCTATCTGGAAATCTTCTTTTGTGCTTAATCCGGTGGTAGCGATTCCTAGGTCTTTGCAAAACTGTTTTAGTTCTCGGTGCGTATACTCTTCCAACCGGTCAACTCGGAACGTAGGGCTCGCGTTGGTTCCTGTGTTACTCATGTCGGCTCCTTCTTCCATCTTTGTTCGGTAGTGCGTCAGACGTTTACTGTGCGATCTCTAGGTGTCGGCTCGGATCCCGTCGCCTGCCACCAAATGTTGGAAGGGCGATCCCAGGGGGGTTACAGAACACGTTCCTGACCGCCCCGTGACCCGCCTCTCCCAGAACCAGGCCGAGCACCAGCAGTGAGGCCCCTTCAGGAAGGGGGGGTCTCGTACCTAGGCTCGTACGCGCTGAGCTTGCACTACTTGACAAAGAGACACCACACAGTAGGTTTCAGTAGACGGAGATCTTTATCTAAGATTCTTTGGACCTTTATGACCCGCAAGGTAGTCTTTGGTCGATACAATAAGCTTGGTAATTCCTTCACAGGGGGGTTGGGGTAGCGGGACAGTTCTTGGTTCAGAGTCAATTCCGAGTATCCTTCGCACAGCTCTCAATCCTCGAGCCGGGGGACACGGTGCAGTCTCGGGTCCAGCCGGACCAGTGTATTCTCGAGCCGCGACCACGTCCGCAGGGCTCTGGCGGGAAGGAACTGTCGATCGGGCGATCTTCGGGGAGCCGCGATTCACTCGGCAGGCTCAGCCGGGCTTGAGTTGGTGGGAGCCGTGAGTCTCTCAGCAGGCTTCGGTGGTCTTAGGGTCGGGGGAAGCCGCGAGTCTCTCGGCAGGGCTCCAGTGTTCTTAGTGTTCTCGGGAGCCGCGACGGCGTCAGCAGGGCTCAGGTGGTTTCCAAGGATCGGGTAGCGTCTTTCCTTCAGGTTTCGTCGAGCCGCGACCAGGTCCGCAGGGCTCTCGTAGTTCCAGGTCTTCTCTGCCCCAGTGCCCTCAGCACCCTCTGTTATACGCCTTCTTCCCTTTGAAGTCCAGCGTCCTCCCAGAGAGGGGTCTTGGCGTCGGGGGCGGTGTGTTGGGATTTCCTGCCACTCGGCTCTTTGATCCTTTGAAGTAGGGCCGGTAGGGACTCCAGACACCCAGCATGCGGGGAGCCAGCTCCCTGGGGGCCCGGTGGGCGATCAAAACCCTCCATTGAGAGGAGGTCAGAGGTGCGACAGAGACTACTCCTCCCTGTCTTGCTTGGGGGGGTTTCCTCTCCCTTAGCCGGGCATGGCGCGTCTAAGGTCTAGGTTTCGCTGGGGCCCTGGGTCGGCCATCGGAACATCGGGACATGGTGGCCGGGGGTCTATAGCCAGGGATCAGGAGGGTTGCATGAGTCGGATTGGGGGGCTAATGGTCAGGGGGTTCCACGCCACGAGGCCGGTCCCACACACACGCTATTAGTATGTGTCTAATACTGGCCTCTGCACCCCTCTATGCACACACACTATTAGTCTGTGTCTAAAACTGGCCTCTGTGCCCCTCTATGCACACACTATTAGTTTGTGTCTCATACTGCCTTCGCATCCCTCGATGCACACACTATTAGTCTGTGTCTAATAGTGGCCTCTGCGCCCCTCTATGCACACACACTATTAGTCAGTGTCTAATACTGGTCTCTGCACCCCTCTATGTACACACTATTAGTTTGTGTCTAGTATTGGCCTCTGCACCCCTCTATGCACACACACTATTAGTTTGTGTCTAATAGTGGCCTCTGCACCCCTCTATGCACACACACTATTAGCCTGTGTCTAATAGTGGCCTCTGTACACCTCTATGGACACAGTATTAGTTTGTGTCTAGTATTGGCCTCTGCACCCCTCTATGCACACACTATTAGTTTGTGTCTAATCCTGGCCTCCGCACCCCGCTATGTACACACTATTAGTTTGTGTCTAATACTGGCCTCTGCACCCCTCTATGCAAACACTATTAGTATGTGTCTAATAGTGGCCTCTGCACTCCTCTATGCACACACTATTAGTATGTGTCTAATACTGGCCTCTGCACCCCTCTATGCACACACTATTAGTCTGTGTCTAATACTGGCCTCAACACCCCTCTATGCACCCACTATTAGTCTGTGTCTAATACTGGCCTCTGTACCCCTCTATGCACACACTATTAGTTTGTGTCTAATACTGGCCTCTGCACCCCTCTATGCCTACTAGTTCATTGTGTTTGTGTCTGGAAATGACCCACGAACCCCTCCAAGCACACACTATTAGCTTGCGTCTAGTACTGGCCTCTTAATCCCTCTGCACACACATTTAGATTGTGTCCGGTGCTGGCCTCTTTATCCTTATTGCACCCTCTATGCATGCACCATTATTTTGTCTCTAGTATTGGCCTTTGCATCTCACTATGCACATACTATTAGATTGTGTCCAGTACTGGTCTCTGCACCCTTCTGGACACACACAATTGGATTGTGTTCAGCACCGGCCTAGTCGCCACCAGTCTAGGCACATACTATTTGACCGGTAGTCTGTGTCAGGTACTGGCCCTTGCACTCTCTTTGCACACTCCATTAGTCTGATCCCGGTACTGGCCTTTGCACCCCGCTATCCGCACACTATTGCTTTGCTTCCAGTACTGGCCTTCACCCTGCTATGCACACTCTATTAGTTTGTGTCCGTAGTGGACCCTACGCCCCTCTATGTACACATTATTTGTTTGGTACTGGCCTCTCCACTCCCCTATGCGAACGTTATTGCACACCTACCAGTACTTGGGAAGAAGAAAGGGGGAGGGGGGGGGGGGGGGTTGTTTGTAAAAATAAAATGGGGATTCTGGTACTTTATTTTCCTCAGTGACGTGAATAATATTCCATGCGGAAGGCAGCTAAAATAAGGACATTTTTTTTGCTAAAAAATAGTGAGTCTCACGCCTGGTGTGATACCATGTATGTTGAGTCTGATGTGTTGGCAAGTATGGTGAACCTGGTGTGTTGGTGTGAATGTTAACTTGAGTCTGGCGTGTCGCTATGTATTTTGAGCCTGGAGTGTTGGCATGAATATTGAGCCTGGGGTGTGGGCATGTATTTTGAGCCTGGTGTGTTGCCATGTATGTTGAGCCTGGTGTGTTGCCATGTATGTTGAGCCTGGTTTGTTGGCATGTCTGTTGACCTGAGTCTGGTGTGTTGGCTAGTATGTTAAACCTGGTGTGCTGGCATGCATGTTGAACCTGGTGTGTTGGCATGCATGTTGAAGCTGGTGTGCCGCTATGTATGTTGAGTCTGGTGTGTTGCTATGTATGTTGTGTCTGGTTGTGTTGGCAAGTATGTTAAACCTGGTGTGTTGGCATGTACGTTGACTTGAGTCTGGAGTGTTGGCTAGTATGTTAAAGGTGGTGAGCAGGCATGCATATTGAACCTGGTGTGTTGGCATGCATGTTGAGCCTGGTGTGTTGCAATGTAGGTTGACTTGAGTCTGGTGTGTTGGCAGGTTGAACCTGGTTTGCTGGCATGCATGTTGAACCTGATGTGTTGGCATGCATGTGAAGCTGGTGTGTTGCTATGTATGTTGAGTCTGGCGTGTTGCTATGTATGTTAAGTCTGGTTGTGTTAGCAAGTATGTTGAACCTGGTGTGTTGCCACGTATGTTAACTTGAGTCTGGAGTGTTGGCTAGTATGTCAAACATGGTGAGCAGGCATACATATTGAACCTGGTGTGTTGGCATGCATGTTGATTTGAGTCTGGTGTGTTGGCATGTTGAACCTGGTGTGTTGGCATGAATGTTGAACCTGGTGTGCTGGCATGCATGTTGAAGCTGGTGTGTCGCTATGTATGTTGAGTCTGGCGTGTTGCTAGGTATGTTGAACCTGGTGTGTTGGCACCTATGTTGACTTGAGTCTGGGGTGTTGGCTAGTATGTTAAACGTGGTGAGCAGGCATGCATATTGAACCTGGTGTGTTGGCATGCATGTTCAGGCTGGGGTGTTGCAATGTATGTTGACTTGAGTCCTGTATGTTGGCATGTTGAACCTGGTGTGTTGGCATGAATGTTGAACCTGGTGTGAACCTGGTGTGCTGGCATGCATTTTGAACCTGGTGTGCTGGCATACATGTTGAATCTGGTGTGTTGGCATGCATGTTGAAGCTGGTGTGTCGCTATGTATGTTTAGTCTGTCGTGTTGCTATGTAAGTTGAGTCTGGTTGTGATGGCAAGTATGTTGAACCTGGTGTGTTGGCACGTATGTTGACTTGAGTCTGGAGTGTTGGCTAGTATGTTAAACGTGGTGAGCAGACATGCATTTTGAACCTGGTGTGTTGGCATGCATTTTGTGCCTGGTGTGTTGCAATGTATGTTTATTTATGTATTTATTATTTATTTATGCATTTTTATAAAGCGCAGACTTTACCTGAAGGTGTCAGAGCGCTGTACAATAGAACCAGTTACGTTACATGAGAGAAATGTTACAAAATAGAACGTACAAAAATATCAGGACGCATAATCAAACACAGCAGGCAAGAGGAACACAATATCAAACACAGCAAGCGAGGAATGTACAAAAAATAAATATAACAAATTTACAATGACTAACAAACTTCCTGGCGGGGTCTGAGAATGAAGGAATTAGTTCTGAAAGTGTCTTTGGAATAGAAGAGATTTGAGGTCCGCTTTGAAGATCCAGATAGAGATGGTGGCACGGAGCAAAGGAGGAAGCGAGTTCCAGATTCTCACTGCATTACCTGAGAACGATTGAGCCATCAATTTTTCCCTTTTGAAGGAGGGGGGCTCAGGCAGGAACTTTTCCGCATTCCAGAAGGTCTCAAGCCTCCGGACAATTTCAGTTTATTCGCCAGATAGCGAGGGGAGGAAGAGGGCAAGGCTTTGTGGGTGTGACTTGAGTCTGGTGTGTTGGCATGAATGTTGAACCTGGTGTGTTGCAATGTATGTTGACTTGAGTCTGGTGTGTTGGCAGGTTGAACCTGGTGTGTTGGCATGAATGTTGAACCTAGTGTGAACCTGGTGGTTTGCTGGCATGCATGTTGAACCTGGTGTGTTGGCATGCATGTGAAGCTGGTGTGTTGCTATGTATGTTGAGTCTGGCGTGTTGCTATGTATGTTAAGTCTGGTTGTGTTAGCAAGTATGTTGAACCTGCTGTGTTGGTTGGCACGTATGTTAACTTGAGGCTGGAGTGTTGGCTAGTATGTTAAACGTGGTGAGCAGGCATGCATTTTGAACCTGGTGTGTTGGCATGCATTTTGTGCCTGGTGTGTTGCAATGTATGTTTATTTATTTATTATTTATTTATGCATTTTTATAAAGCGCGGACTTTACCCGAAGGTGTCAGAGCACTGTACAATAGAACCAGTTACGTTACATGAGAGAAATGTTACAAAATAGAACGTACAAAAATAGCAGGACACAGAATCAAACACAGCAGGCAAGAGGAACACAATATCAAACACAGCAAGCAAGGAATGTACAAACAATAAATAAATATAACAAATTTACAATGACTAACGAACTTCCTGGCGGGGTCTGAGAATGAAGGAATTAGTTTTGAAAGTGTCTTTGGAATAGAAGAGATTTGAGGTCCGCTTTGAAGATCCGGGTAGAGGAGGTGGCACGGAGCAAAGGAGGAAGCGAGTTCCAGATTCTCACTGCATTACCTGAGAACGATTGAGCCATCAATTTTTCCCTTTTGAAGGAGGGGGGCTCAAGCAGGAACTTTTCCGCATTCCGAGAAGGTCTCAAGCCTCCGGACAATTTCAGTTTATTCGCCAGATAGCGAGGGGAGGAAGAGTGCAAGGCTTTGTGGGTGTGACTTGAGTCTGGTGTGTTGGCATGAATGTTGAACCTGGTGTGTTGGCATGAATGTTGAACGTGGTGTATGTTGAACGTGGTGTGTTGGCATGTACGTTGATGTGAGTCTGGTATGTTGTGCTGGTGTGTTGGCATGTACGTTGGAGTCTGGTGCTGCTGCAGCCCTGTGACCGGCCCCTCTAGCTGCCAGATCTGGGCACAGAGCAGATGTGTCTGTACCCTCTGCCCAGATACTGGTGCTCCGGTTGCTGCCTGTACCAGCCCTCGCTATACAGAGACTAATCTTCAAGGCCCAGTAACACGACTGAGTAATGGCTTCGGCCCAATCTAGTCAGTACGTGCTCCTCCCCCCACCATGGCAACAAAATTAATAATGGTTCAGTCTGGCGCACGCGCACCGCCCCTCTTGTCTGTCACTCACCGGATCAGACTCAGGCCTTGTGCTTCCAGCCAGCTTGCGCCTCGTCTACCAATCACACGCACGCTTTACACCTTAGCAACAGCGCTCCTCCAATCAGAGCGCTTCCTTCGCCGCAGGGCGGGTGGGCAGGAAGCGCTTTGGCTCTCTCTGACAGGGGATTAATGAACGGCTGCCTGAGCAGCTGTTCCCACCTTAAGTCTTCCGGGTCCGAGGCGGCGCGCGGCCGGAAGTGCTGCCGAGCCGCTGACGGTCAGTCAGTGCAGAGTAGTCCTCTGCCTCGGAGGCAGCGACGGTGTGGCAGTGTGCCCTTAGTCCTGAAGCCGAATACAGTTTATATTGAATGATTGTATCTGGAGCCCCTGTCAACACAGAGCACGCACTGACCAGCCCAGTAATTGCTTTGGGTCCCCTGATTTCCAGTCCTATCTACCCTTTTTAATATGAGGACTGCATCTCCCAGAATGCAAAGCAACATCATGGTGTGGATGATCTACGCACACTCGGGCCTGGGAAGCCTGGAGGGCTCTGCTCCAGCCACTCTCACCAAGGTCGACTCTCCTGGCCCCCCAACTCACCGGTACAACAGGGTCCCCATCAATTCAATCATACCTGTCACCGCACCTGCATTCAGGGGGCGTCGTCATCTTTTTACTTCTATTCAGCCAGCTAACAATCAAACTGCCCCCATAGACTTCAATGGGGTCACATGCTTTTCAAACATCTATCACCTTTCAAAAAGGTGTTCATTGTGATCTCACCTTAACAAAATCACCCTTTTAAATGCCTGACTTCACCTGCAATTTTGAGTAAATAAGTGGATAGGTATATGCAATGCTAAACTGCTTTATTGCAGTGTCGTTTTTTTTACATTTGAAACATTAAGAATAATGCTCCTGAAAGAAAGAAACAACAGAGTAATAGTGAGCGGTCACAGACTCCTTGCTGTCTTGTTCATACATGACGTGTCCTTAAATCTAGGTGGGAAACTCCTTATTTTGTAATCCAAAAATGAAATTATTTTTACCTTCTTCTTGCTTAAAGTATACTCCACTTCAATACACGTTCATGGGAAAATCTCCCTCTTGACTTTTCACATTTTGACATCTATGGTAATTAATATTTCTTCACACTGTGTCTGTTATGTTTATGGAGCACTGTTTTGTGTATTACTTGGTAAAGAACTCTCACAATTTAAGCAACATTTATCGTATAAGAGAAGGGGATGAAAACAATTGATGGAAATCCCCGAACTATTAGAAATATGCTCACATTACAAAGCAGTGTGGCGTCACACTCATATTTTTAAGAGAGTGTTATACCAATGCTCATTACAAGATATCTTCTGTAAAGACTTTCTGGCGCAGGCAGCTTCAAGCCTTCTCACGTGTCCCATGATTTATGGAAGTGTTGTTGCTCATTGCTAAGTATTCTGTTGCTTTTGTGACCACTCACAATCTTCACTTAGCAGGAGTTGTAACTTGTTCGCCGGTTAGCTTTTGGAAGTCTTTAAATTCCTTTTCAAACTACCTTATAATTGTATTAACCACCGAAATCTGAACCAATTCTTAAGTAACGCCATACACCTCACTTGCGCTTCCCCTGATCCAACTACAGTTCAGTTATGTTTAAATTACCCACATCTCAACAACCACAAACTGGATGATTATTTCCCCCAACTGTAGACGTCTCCGTTTTAGCTATGTATCCACACCGGGCCTAGTCTAGCAGAATCATGATCACTGGCCCATCCACCACACCTAAGGGACCACCTACTATGAGCCCAATCCTGTCAACCACCTTTGAATCAAGCCAACCCCCCCTCTACTTCTTCTTTATATCTCTATCACATGCCTCGTCACAGAATAACTAACCCAGGGGCATATCAGCAAAGGCCGGCGATAATTATCGCTCAGCACTCTTAGCGCGAGGATAATTATCGCCGGCCAACTCTGAATTTTATCGCGGAGATAGTGTGCTATTAGCAACGCTTATCTCCAAAGCGATAAAATTCAGAGCGCAAGCTGCCAAATGTGCGATTATCGCTGGAAATGCAACTTTTGGCGATAGCTTGCTGATAGGGCCTCACATACTTAGCCATGATATCCACCTTCCATAGGATATCATGGCTAAGTCAGTTTCAAAGCAGGCGTAAGGAAAGTAGTGATAACAGAGGTTATCGCTACTTTTCTTGTCGCTATGCTGCTTTGTGTGAGGCTTGATAATAGGAGAAATGTCGTTTAGCGACATTTCTCCTGTTATCCTGGGGAGGAATGCCCACTTTGCATCTCATTAGAGATGCAATGATGGGCGTTAAGGGAAATGGCGATGAGGCAAGGTTTCACGCGATAGCGTGACCTTGCTGATAAGGTGATAAAATTATCGCCACTTTTCGTCCGAAAACAGACGCAAAAGTGGCGATAATTTTTTATCGCCTGCTTGCTGATATGCCCCCCAATCCCTGAAACACAACTACACGCTTATTTACCATTTCTCAGTCCACCCTATTTTCTACCCAAACTGTTATCAGCCCAATCTTAACCCATCAGTTTCCCCCCAGCAGAAATTCATGCCAGGCTATGTAATTTCTGTTCTGCAAACCCAAGCAACACCATGTACCTATTCATCTAAAACTGGAAGAGCACCCTGACACACTTCATGACTATCCAACCCTTCTTACATTCTTACACAATCAATCTATCTCTCTCTGTATTATGAGTCTACACAGCAAAGCACACCCTTCTCAACCCCTTAACACATAACAACAACCTTGTTTAATTCAACTCAGTCCATCCTGTGCTCTGCCAAAACTGCACAGGATCCAGCAGATTACCCCACCAGAATATCACACCAGACTATCTCACCTCTGTTCACCAACCACACTCAAAATCACATATTAATTTGTCTTAACCCATACTAAAAATGTAACCTAAGCAATGTCTATCCACTCCAAGCAACCATAGCTTCAACCCCGTAGAGGTCCCTCACCACTCCTTTCACATACCAACTCCTCACCTCAGTGCTTCCCAAGGTAATCAATATCTAATTCACTAAAGCACGCTACCATGAAAAAAAGAGCCTCCAACACTGTTTTGTGCTCTTGTTTTTTTAACAAATTCTTTGTTTGTTGTGTTTCGAGAATCATTGTGCTGAGGGTATGTGGCGTAACAACTCAGTAGAGCCCAGCTTGGAGCAGGGTAGGACCATTTTAAATAAAGTTTGGTCTCCTTGGTAATGACACACACGAGGTTAACATTCTAAAAAATACTCTCTACGTTCTTCCTAGATGTCTAGAAGTACCTAAGCCTGTCTGTCGATCACAATTTCAGTTCTCAATTTAGTCTCCATAAATGGAGTGGGTATTTCCGGATGAGGACTAGGTCTGGGCAAAAGTTTAATTACACTTGTGAAATTTGAAAAATCAGTATATTTGACATCCCTAAAAACTGCAAAATTCACAGAACTTCATGTTTTGCAATTCCTTTTGGGGGTCAAGACGTGTTCATTGTATTTTATTATATATATGTGCAAGAAATGTATCCACAGAGGATCAGAAGGGACACAGTGGAACTCCTTGGTGAGTGTTCAATAGAAACTTTATTAAAGCGCTTGTGAGCTATGGACTGTCAGCGCGTTTCGGTTGCACCCAGCAACCTTGTTCACAACAGAGTGCGCCATCTTGTGATGCAATAAATAATAATGTGCACAGTAAACATAAAAGACATCTCTAGGTTAGCGGAGAAGTAACATGCAAGTACAATCCATAGAATTAGTTGCCTAACAAATGAAGTGTGAATCAATCAATCAATCATGTGCTTGTTAAGCGGGACTACTCACCCATATTGGACTCAAGGGCCTGGAGAGGAGGAGAGGTGCAGGTTCCAGTCCATCAAGGAGGAGGTCTATTGAAGAGCCATGTTTTGAGGTTTCTCGTGAAGATGGGGAGTGATGTCGTCTGTCTGAAGTGGAGTGGTAGGGCATTCCAGGCTCTGGCCGTGAGAAAGGAGAAGGAGCAGCCTCCCGATCTGGTCTTCCTGGTGCAGGAGACCAAGGTGTAGGAAAGATGGGCTGATCGTAGGGTCCTATGGGGTGCGTGGAATTCGTGCCAGCTGTTCAGGTATGCTGGTCCTGTGTTGTGGAGGGCTTTGTGTGTGTGGGTGAGAATCTTGAAGGTGATTCTAGCCTCGATGGGGAGCCAGTAGAGTGTGCACAGGTGCTGGGAGATGTGGCAATGTCTTGGCAGGTTGAGGACCAGTCTTGCGGCGGCGTGCTGGATGTTTTGTAGCTTGCGGGTGATTTTGTTTATTCCGGCATAGAGTGCGTTGCCGTAGTCAAGTCTGCTGGTGACGAGGGCGCCAGTGTCAGTCTCTCTGTGCTCGAGGGGGATCCATTTGAAGGTCTTGCGTAGGAGGCGGAGGGTGTGTAAGCAGGAGGATTTAATGGAGTTGATCTGGCGGTCCATTTTGAGTTCAGAGTCCTGGATAATTCTGAGGTTTTGTGCGTGGTCCGTGAGGGTGGGCGGGCTTCTGAGGGTGGGGTGCCACCAGGTGTTGTTCCAGGCGTCGGGGTGTGGGCCCATGATGAGTACTTCTGTTTTGTCAGTATTGAGTTGTAGGCAGCTGCTTTTGATCAATTTGGCGACTGCTTCCATGCCTTATTGAAAGTTGTGTTTGGCTGCTTTGGGTTCATTGGATAGGGAGAGGATGAGTTGGGTGTCGTCTGCGTATGAAACAATGTTGAGTCCGTGGGTTCTGATGATGGGGGCGAGTGGAGCCATGTAGACGTTGAACAGTGTGGGGCTGAGGGAGGATCCTTGGGGGACTCCGCAGGTGGTTGATGTAGGGTCCGAGAGGAAAGGAGGGAGTCTGACCCTCTGCGTTCTGCCAGAGAGGAAAGAGTGGATCCAGTCGAGGGCCTTGTCCTGGATCACTGCTTCGTGAAGTCTGCGTGTTAGGGTGCGGTGAGAGACTGTGATGAAGGCTGCTGAGAGGTCAAGGAGGATGAGGACTAATATTTCTCCTCTGTCTAGGAGGGAGCGGATGTCGTCTGGTGCGGTGAGGAGGGTGGTTTCTGTACTGTGTTTTTTTCTGAAGCCGGATTGGGAGGAATCAAGGATGTTGTGCTCTTTGATGATGGTGGCGAGTCGGCTGTTGATGGCTTTCTCAATGACTTTCGCTGGGAACGGGAGCAGGGAGATGGGTCTGTAGTTTTTGAGGTCGGTGGGGTCTGCCGAGGGCTTCTTCAGGAGGGGGTTGATCTCGGCATGCTTCCAGTCATCAGGGAAGGAGGCGTTCGCTAGGGAGCGGTTGATGGTGTGGCGAAGCATGGTTGCGATGGTGTCGGCAGTTCTGTTGAGGATGTGGTGAGGGCAGGGGTCCGTGGTGGCCCCGGAGTGGATTGACATCATCGTCTTCAGTGTGGCAAAGTATGTATATCATTCATCACTAATGTGAAACAAGAAAACACATGTCACATTAGAAAACATCTGCTATAGGGCCATACACAAACAGCTTTGTAAAAAAAAGGCAAGATGGCGTCCGAGTGTTCGGACGTGTGAGCTGACCGCTCCTGGGCTAACCCGTCTCTACACAGAGTGGAGTGCTGTACCTAACGGTTAACCTTACTTTGGCACTCGGCATGGCGGCGGGCGGCTTTTCTTCCATGGAAAAGCGAAGGATCTTTGCATGACATTTCGGATAGAAAACACATCGGAACGCGGTCTGTGCTGGATGCGGTTTATGCTTGGACGCACTGATGCACACAGGTTCCGCGGTGTATTCAGGACTAAATGAAGGTGTTTGTTTCGCCTAGAGCGGGGGATAGCACTAAGGAAAAAATTGGCGCTGATACACATAAAAACGCCAGTGGTAGATGTACCATTCCCCAGCTGTTTACTGGTGCCAAAGAAAAGGGGAAAAAAACTATCGACCCTCTGACTCTCCCAAATACGGGCACCCCAGACATAAATCCTCTGTCACTAACAACCATGGATGACGGGGCAAGCGTCTATGATGGCGCGGCAAAACTGGTTAAAGCTAGTACTATTTCTGTAACACCCCTACATACTCAGCCAGAGGTTGATTTTCAGGCTACAGACTCACTTGTGAAGGAAGTTGATTCTGGTGAGAACTTTTTCTCACTTTCAGAACACTCCAATTCCAGTGAGGATACTGACCTTGGCTCTAAGATCTGTGATGAGCCACAAGGAGCGGGGGGGGGGAGCGATTTTAGTAGTACGCATCCAGATGATATCGAGTGGGACATTTCGGATGATAGTCCTGGCACAGTGGGAAAAAACTATGAGAATAAGCAGGGCTCTGTATTAGTGGATAGTACTAATAACGATGATGCCTTTTACTGGTATAATTCTTTTATGAATAAAAATGGCTCTTGTGAAGTGGGTAAAAGTAAACCCACAGATTCTTCAGAAGAGATTTCGCTCACCTTGATTTATAACACTATGATGGCACATAGGGAGGAAACGAGGGTGGAAAGCCAGAAGGTACAGAGCTCTTGCCGTAAATTACAGAATACAGTACGGCAGATAGCAAAGACATGTGCGGAATTTACAACGAGGCTGAATGAAGCCGAGGCTAGGATTTCCACCCTAGAAGATGAATTGGCTGTGCAGAAGACTCTAACAGAGACCTTGCGCTCCACGAAAGAAGACATGCAATGTAAACTAGTCGATTTAGAGAATCGCGCTCGTCGTAGTAACCTTAGAATTTTGCAGATTCCAGAGGGGGTGGAGGGTCAAGATCCACGCAAGTTTGTTTCTGAGTTGTTTTCTGAGGCTTTCCCGGAACTAAAAAACTGGGACTGGCAGAGGGAGGTGCTAAGGGCGCACCGACTTCCATTTTCTATCCGCTCTAATCAATCTACAAAACCTCGTGTGATTCTAATTTCTTTAAATAATTTTCTTGCTCATGAGGCTCTGTATGAGCTTGCTCGCCCCGATAGAAAGAGAATGGGAATAGGTGTGGAATTTTTTGTGCGACCTGACTACTGTCATTATACAGTTGAGAAACGTTGGCAGCTTCGCCAACTTATTTCGCTATTTCAGGCCAAGGGGCCACAAGCCTTCTTGCTTAATCCAGCGAAGCTAAAGGTGTTGTTTAAGGATCAGGTTAAGTTCTTTTTTTCGGAAGTTCAAGCTAAGGAATATCTTAATTGTTGGAGCCGGCCTCGTGGCGTGGTCCTGTTCCCCCTCGCCAAGCCGCACGAGGTCCCCTGCACCTCGGGGCTCCTCCATTTTGGATTGTACGTGACTCTGCGCACCAGCCTACGTGACCCCGCTCAACCCGGCCTCGGCCCCAGCAAGCCCCGACATCAAGGCACCAACAACTGGTCAGGGGGTACCACGTGGATACTTCCCCACTCCCGGCGGAGGGCAGTATCGATGGGACCCCCACCGTCCTCCCACACCTAGGTGCGATCGCCCCACAGCTCTCCTGGGCCTGGCGCCTCTCCTGCTGAGCGTCTGGCCGCTCCCGACCCGGCCTCTCCGCCCCCCCGGGCGCAAGGGTCCGGACATCAAAGGGCTCCAGACCTATATCTGGGGCGATCCTCCAACAGGACAGCAGTTGTATCCCGGAGTCAAGAGCCCTGCTGATCGGATCGCGGCTGACCCTACGGAGAAAGACTCATCCTGGAACCACGCTCTGAGCCCTGCTGACTACGTCGCGGCTCCACCGTGCTTAAAGACCTTCACGAACCTTTGGGGCCCTGCTGACGCTGTCGCGGCCCGACCTTGTTGAACTTGCCATCAGAGCCCAGCTGACCTCATCGCGGCTCGACCGAAGCGGAGCTACCACCGGAGCCCTGCTGACTGTGTCGCGGCTCGACTCAAGCGGAACTACCACCCGAGCCCTGCAGACACCGTCACGGCTCTCCACGTCCGAGCTGCTTTGAGACCAGCACCTGCCGCTCCGATCTCCGGAGCCACCTTCGGCCTAACGCAAGGTCTGGCGCAGAGCTTCTCCGTACCAGGCTGGTACTAAGACTGTCCCGCTACCCTGTCCCTACAAAGACATTGAGACTCTTTCTGGATCTCTCGATCCCCCTGTAAATATTCCGAATGTACTACTATTGATAAAGTACCTAGATAAGCAACTGATACGGAGTCCTGTGTGGTGGTGTTACTGGGCCTAGTACGATCATAGGAGAAAGACCTCCCCTAGGAGGCTTCTCAGCGGCGCTCGGCTATAACTTTGCGGTAGGAAGGTGCCCCGGAGGGGCCCCCCTGACTCCCCGCTGGTCCTCCCTCCAACATTTATACTATCTAAAATAGAACAACTTATGTACAATGATGTATGATTAATTGCTTTTCAATATTGATGGATGGTCAGTATCATGGTTATAATCTACTCGGGTTATTAACAAAGCATGTGCAGATAAGGAATTTAGTTTTAGCTGTTCTTTTCCCTGACATGCAGAGTGGTTGTTAAATGGTTGGATTTACTGACTACTAGGGTGTTTTCTTGTTGAGGGTGGGACGGGGGGGGGGGGGGCCTGGGTAGGGGGAGCTTGTCATTACTGGGACTACGAGTCCCTTTGCCTTTTTGTTGGGACTGGGGGGTGGGGGAGTGGGTGTAGGTGTAAGGGGGGGAAAGAAAATTAATCCACAGTATCTATGATTTGGTGATAATGATGAATATTAAAATTTTGGCCACAGAATTATTTAAGGGATGGTATCCATATTATTCATATGGCTAAAGTAGGGTTAAGAATTTGCTCGTTTAGTGTTTGTGGATTTAATAATTTCAATAAACGGCAAAGAGTTGCTGCCGAACTTAGGGTGATAGAACCAGATTTTATATGCATTCAGGAGTCACATATACCGTGGGGGAATCGCAAAGTATTATTAGATTTGGGGTATTCACTTCTAGCCACATCACACCAGACAACTACGAATCGGGGGGTGGCTGTATTGGCTAAAACCAGTATACAAGCCTCAGGCCTTGTAGTGGTAGACAGTTACGGAAGGTGGGCAATTGTCGAATGTGCAATGGGGGGGAGGGGGGGTCAAATTTACGGTCTGCACAATATATGGGTCTAATCTGGATGAATCCCTTGTTCTTGAATATCTACATGTTGAACTTGCATCTTGGCCCACTCCCCTTGTGCTATGTGGGGACTTTAATATCAATTTAGCGCCCGGTGAGTTATTAGCAGGCACTCAACAGTATAAAGGCTGGAAACCTAAGGTGTTTAATGCTTTGTTTCACTTGATCTCGGATCATGGGTTAGTAGACACATGGGCTGCACTTAACATACATGATCCTGGGTATACCTTTTATTCTTACCCACACGATAAATTAGTGCGGCTTGATTACTTTTGCATATCCTCGTTACTATTAACTAAAGCTCAAATTCAAGTTTTTCCCCGAATTACTTCAGATCATTCTCCAGTTGTTTTGGATATTCCAGCATTGGGGGGGTAAGGGGACACCGAGGGTATTTACGTTTGACAGAGCTCTCCTCTTGTATAACGGCTTTATTGAATATATGAATTTATGGATTAGAGACTTCTTTATGGTAAACCGCTATTCCACAAACTGTGGGAATGTTTGGGATACTTTTAAAGCCTGTTTTAGAGGGGAGGTGTTGAGCTTTGGACTTTACAAACAGAAACAAGCTAAACGTATAATTCTGGAATTATATGACAGATTGAAACTAGCAGAGGGAAAATTAGTACATGGGATCCAGTCTGGAACTAATCTTACTGAGGTGCAAATGGAAGTGGCCAGATGTAAGGCCAATATCAATCTGACATGGAGTAAGGAGATTGCTATAAAATATCAGCTCTTTAAGAAAGAGCGCTATGAATTTGGGGAGGCCCAGGGCGCTGTTTAGCCCAAAGGCTACGCACTAAAGAAGCATCACAAAGAGTAGAAGGTATGAAGGATCTGTCGGGTCGATTAACACACAACCCTCATGAGATCCTAGAGATATTTCATAGTTTTTATCAAAAACTTTATACTGAACAGTATGGAGACATTGACAAGGTGGGTTTCGGAACTTTAGATGTTCAATGTTATCATTTAGGCCAGGAGGAGGCTGGGGTGCTAGACAGCCCTATTACAATGGATGAATTAGAGCAAGCTATTAATTCTATGACTCGAGGCAAAGCGGCAGGGCAAGATAAGCTTCCATCAGAACTATATACCGGACTTTCTTTCATAACCTTAAAATTTATTTTCTGGCAGTATGCCATGCCGCCCAAAATGGTATGGCACCTAAACCATGGAGCGAAGCTACCATTATTGTTTTAAAAAAAAAGGATAAACCTTCGGATATCCCTGGGTCGTACCGCCCAATCTCTTTGACAAACTGTGATGGGAAGATCTATGCGAAAATTTTAGCAATGAGGCTAGCCAAGGTTATCTCCCCCTTAGTTTCCCTTAGACAGAATGGTTTCATTCCCGATAGGGGGGCGGTGAATCATATATCAAGAGTTATCACTTTGTTGGACATTGCCTAAGTGGAAACCAGGGATGTTGGAATAGTGCTTCTCGACGCCGAGAAGTCGTTCGACCGCTTATCTTGGAGCTTTTTGTGGCAAGTGTTATCAGCTATGGGCTTTCCTCAGGGCTATATTCAGGCACTACAGGTTTTATATCACTCCCCAGTTGCTCGGATCTGCTCTATGGGTTTAACATCTAGGATAGTTCAGATTTCGAGAGGTACACGCCAGGGCTGTCCTTGCTCTCCGCTCTTGTTTGCGCTTTATATCAATCCATTTTTAGACATACTTGAGCGGAGCTCTAGGATTAGACCTTTTATGGTGGGACAGGATCAATATCGTGTCTGTGCCTATGCAGATGACATCGCCATTATTACATCTGATCCAATGATGGCTCTTCCCGAAATTGAGCACCTTGCACACAAGTTTGGCTGTGCTGCAGGGTATAAGCTTAATACATCAAAAACCCAGGTTCTCTGTACTAATCAGAATAGTAATAATGATACAAGAATTTTTAAGGAGGTTACATATCTCGGTATTAAGTTACGGGTTTGCTTAAAAGATCTGTTTGATACCAACTGGGGGACCTTGATGGCAAGCATTAAACAAGCTCTTGATAGGTGGCAATGCCTCCATCTTTCGTTGGTTGTAAGGGCAAATGTGCTTAAAAGGAATGTTTTGCCGAAAGTGTTATACTTTTTTAGATCAGTACCCCTGGAGATCTCTCATACACAATTACAACAAATTCATTCTCTCTGTTCCAGATTTCTCTGGGCCCCAGGGAAACCACGCAGGGCTGCTCGATTCATGACTCTACCCCGTGATAGAGGTGGTTGGTCTGTGCCTGATTTTACAGTATACTATTATGCTTGTATTCTATCTAATATCCGAGTTATGTTAACAGGGGAGGCAGTGGCTAATCCCGCTGTAGCTCCATCAATTTATCAGATGGTTCTTGGGTCACAGGTTAAAAACTGTCTTTTTCTCAGGGTTAATGGTAGTTATTATAAAAGAACTCGCTTTAAGATCTTGGGGGCTGTATTCAAAGTTTGGAGGATAGTCTGTAAAAGTTTTCAGATTAACAGACTTTCATTGTATACACCTCTGTCAGCAGTAGGTATCCTTCCAGCAATCTTTCAAGATAGTGTGGCTGGGAAACTGAGACTCTTCGGAATCTCACAACTAGGACATTTTATGGATGCAGAAGGACACCTCGCTTCCTTTTCTGATTTAGCATGCAAATATGACCTTCCTAAATGTCATTTTTTCAAATATCTTCAGATACGTGATTTTTTAAATAAACATGTTATCAGGCTAAAACCACTGAAAGTAGTCGAAGCTATTAGGATTCAGGGACGTATTGGGGTTCTTGATAACATACTACAATCGGTCAAAACTGATGATCTTGAGAAACATAATCGTAAGTGGGGGACTATTCTGGGTTCACATGATGTGTTCATAGAGGATTCGATTGATTCAGCAGTTAACTTATTTATGGCTGCGAATCTAAGAACGCAGCACTACAAAACAATATTTAATCTTTGTTTTACCCCCGCTAAGATGAAGAAATGGGGGAGCCAGTATGGTGGGAAATGTTTTCGTTGTGATGATGCAGGTACTCTGCACATTTTTTTTGCTTGTACTAAATTAGCCTTATATATATATCATATTGAGAGGTTTTTGTCTCAAGTTACGTGCACGGATAGAAATATTTCTGCTTCGACTATGTTATTAGGCACTGGGAAGGATTTGTCTCAAGGCACATCGATGTTTAAATACAGACAACTTATATTTGTTGCTATGGGGGTAGCAAGGCTATGTTTAGCATCTACATGGCTTCAGCCTGAGCCACCCTCTTTTGAAATGTGGCGGGCTAGGCTTTATAATACTTTTAATTTAGAATTTAGTTTGTATCCACTCAAAGGATCACGTAAGCGCGCGCTGGGAATGCAAATCTGGGGCCCTATCCATGATCATCTGACTGCTTGATTAAGATCTCTCTGATTTGATATGTATGGTTCAGAATGAATTTATTTGTATATATCTAACACTTGTTTTGTAACTATGATCATGTGCATAATTTTTGAATACTGTGGATCTTTTTTTTAATAAAAAAAAGAAAAAAACAAAAAAGAAAACATCTGCTATATACAAATAATTACTATTCATAATAAATTATATTACAGTGCATGTGAAAAATCACAATAATTAACACTCGATAATAAATTATCGTCATAATAATGAATTTCATTAAAGTATTACGGAGAAGCTGGTAAAAGCATAAAAACATATTAAAAATGTTTGTTAGACCTTAGAATCACCTCCAATCATAAGAAACAAATCAAAAGGCAAGTGCCTGACTCCTTTCGACACAAGATTCCCCTAAAGTCACCTATAATAAAGTGCAAAGTGCTAGAAATACTATCTGAGAAGTCAGAGGTTAAGAAGCTTCTTTATTAGCCTATAACAGAGATTCTAAAGATTCTAACGGAAACCAAAGTTACAAATATCCCATCCGATTAAAATACTGCCAGTTAGGGGAAAAAGTTCATAAAGCTAGCCAAGTGGCTAATAACTATATATTAATGAATGCATATGGCAACATTTGGGTATATCTCTTTATGGAGCTCTGGAAAAGAGAGGGAGAGAAAGAAGGAAAGGATGAGAAAAAGGATGAGAAAAAAAGAAGACATTAATACATGGTGTAGCATATATCCCCTCAATGATTTAAAAGGTAGTAATCATAAATGTAGGGTATAGCAATATGTATGTCAACAATTATTAGAGGAGACAGGTATACAGTTTTTCATCTATATTCAAACCCATTGGTTCTTATTAAAACCCATAGGTTCCATACTATCTAGTTCTAAAATGAACAATGTTTCCATGAATTTACGCAGATCTTTTTCTCTGTCACCACCTCGTTTTGTTTTTGCAACTTGGGCCACACAGCTATATCTCAGATCAGAGGGGTCACCCTGATGATATTTTTCAAAGTGACGAGCAATAGGATAGCTACGATCCCTATGTACGATTGCACGGATGTGTAGTAATATCCTCTTATGCGCCGGCAAAGTGGTACTTTGCACGTACACTTTTCTACAGGGACATGTGAGGATATAAACAATAAACTCTGTTTTGCATGTGTGATTACCTCATGTCTTAATTTTCTTCTTGAATGGAGTCTCATTTATTGTGCGATTCTCTCCATTCTTGCATGCTTTACACTTAGAACACTTCCTGAAGCCTTCATACTTGGATAGCCACGTTTGGGATCTTGTACTGGTATCAAACACACTCTTAACTAGATGGTCTCTCATAGATTTAGCTTTTCTATAGCTTATCATTGGACACTTGGAAACCAATGGGCTAATGATAGGATCTTCTTTCAGGAGATGCCAATGTTTTAGCATAGCCTGTCAAACTCTCTGATGTTCCTGATTATACTTGGTTATAAATCTATGCGTCTGGGTGGATTCTTTTTGCTTCATACTAATTCTAGAGGGGTTAAATAATGCCTTTTCTCTATTCAGTTCTCTAGTCCTCTTACTAGCAGCATCTAAGATGGAATTGGACTAACCTCGTTGTTTAAATCTCTCAAGCATTACTTGTTCCTCTTTTTTTTATTGGACTCCTGGCTACTACAAGACCTTTTGGCCCTATATAGTTCCCCAAATGGGATGCTTCTAATGATGGGTGCAGGGTGGAAACTTTTTTGCGTAAAGGATAGTATTGCCTGCAGTTGGTTTTTTCAAAATTTTGAGGATTCCAAGCCCTCCTTAGCAATATAGATGGTAACATCCAGGAAATCCACAGATGTTGAAGCTAAGTGTGGCTGTAAATTTAAGATTGCGGTAATTAATATTGAGTTCCCTCGCAAATTGTTTAGCCACCCTCTCCGTACCCTGCCATAGCATGAAGAGGTCGTCAATATACCCCAACAACAAAATGGCGTGATGTTGCCAGTGTTCCAAGGCATGTCCGCCGAGCACCTGCTCCTCCCACCAGCCCATGTGAAGATTCGCATAACTGAGGGTGAAGCAGGTGCCCATAGCATCCCCTCTTTGCTGTTGGTAAAACTGATTCCCAAAAATAAAGATGTTAATAGTAAGGATCAATTCGATCATTTCCAGAATCATATTGTTATGCATGGCAAACTCTAATGGTCTCATACGCAAAATGTGTTGCACAGCTCTTAAGCCATCCCTATGATGTATACTTGTGTACAAGGTAGAGACATCAAGAGTCATGAGTAACATATTGCTCTCCCATTCAACATCATAAATATGCTTTAAAAATTCTGAAGTGTCCCTTATATATAATGGTAACAAACTGCCTATAGGATTTAAAAAATAGTCAATGTATTTGGATTTATTTTCAAAGAGACTGTCCTGGGCTGCAATAATTGGTCTGCCTGGCGGTCTCACTTTGTCTTTGTGTACTTTAGATATCATATAAAATGTCGGTAATTTCAGCGTTGGGAGGCCCTAGGGTAGCCATGCGCTTTACAAATGCCTCTTTCTTTCATTTCATTCATATAACCGGAAAATCTTGCTTGAGAAAGCGATGTTCCTCCCAACTTAAAGGGCCTGCATCTTTCCAAAACCGTAAGCTGTCAAATAAATCTTCCTTGATGGATGTATAGTGTTCCATAGTTACTGGGATATGACAGATTCTGTCATTCAATTGTGACATAGCTTCATTTCATATAGTTCTCTGTCCCACAAAACTACGTTCCCACCTTTATCAGAAGGTTTCACAATTACATTGTCCATCTTTTTTAATTTATTGATGGTTTATATATATAACCTCGATACAGGCATTTCTTTGAATGTTATTAATAAAGAATTCTGAAACTTGAAGTCATCATATGATTCCAGGCAAGCAACACTTGAACAAACATACATTGGCCTTCCCAAAGTATCTATATTATATAGCCTAATACAAAACGGTTGGGCACCGGAGGGTCCGAGGGAGCAAGTTTAGAGACCGCACAGGATTAATTCCCCCATACAAGTACATATAACACAAAAGAAATCCTGGGGTCTAATAGTAAAGAGAGAAAGGTGGTGTGTATGGTGAGGAGGTAAAACCTAATGTACGTAGTGGAGAAAGCTCCAAGACCATGGTCATCCAATCACCGTGGGTAACTAACCCCATCACATGGGATTTTCATCCCAAAGAAAATCTCAAGATCTCAAGGGGCGGCAGCGCCCTTGTATGAGACGTGAGTGCTTTGTGCTATGATTATTATGCACTAGGAAAGAGGAATAAATCCACAAATGAGCCTGAAGTGAGTGGGGATCGCAGTGCTGATAGTAGTGAAAAAACAAGGGAAGTGTATTAAAACTAATGACGGGACGGCCAGAGGACTTCTGTGAAACAATGCCGTACCGATATTAGATTAAAAAAGAGTAGAGGCAACACTAATCTGGTTTGATCAATGAGGCAACGTGAGGGAATGTGGTCGACATGTTTCAGCCATAGCGCCTATCTAGGCTAGGCTTTCATCAGGACCTCAAAGCTACTGCAGGGAAAAAACAACAACGTGACAAAGGATATAGGGCACCCTCAGCTTGATTGTAGAGTGCAAATCTCCTCAAAAGTACAAACAACACCTGGATAAAAAAAAGGAAAGGGAGACAGTGTAAAAATTGTATTGGAACTCATATGCTCAGTCATGACTAATATGAAAATTATAAACTTGAAGCATGGTCCAACTCACCCGTACAAACTGGGTGGTAGGAGGACCTCCACCTGGCAACCGCTCAGGAAGGAACACCGCTCTAAAAGAAAAAATGTAAGGCTGCTGAGGGGACTTACATAACAAGAGCAAGTGTGGAAAAAGTGGGAAGATCTGCTGAAAAACAAGGGAGAACTGCCAGAGGCAGAGTCTGCACAAGGAACTGACCTCGGGAAGGTCATCGTGAAAATTAAAACGTGGCTAAATGCAGGGCAGATAGACAGAATGGGTGGAATAATGCAAGTCCGTTCAGTGGCGAACCAAAGTGGAGATAAAAAAGGCACCGCTCGAGGGTAGACGCTTTCAGAATCAGGCGATCAAGTGAAACCCAGCGAGCGAAAAAGCCTACCTATCCGTCGGGGGACCGGGCTGGAATCTCCACTTTGGCAGTTCTCCCTTGTTTTTCAGCAGATCTTCCCACTTTTTCCACACTTGCTCTTGTTATGTAAGTCCCCTCAGCAGCCTTACATTTTTTCTTTTAGAGCGGTGTTCCTTCCTGAGCGGTTGCCAGGTGGAGGTCCTCCTACCACCCAGTTTGTACGGGTGAGTTGGACCATGCTTCAAGTTTATAATTTTCATATTAGTCATGACTGAGCATATGAGTTCCAATACAATTTTTACACTGTCTCCCTTTCCTTTCTTTTTTTTATCCAGGTGTTGTTTGTACTTTTGAGGAGATTTGCACTCTACAATCAAGCTGAGGGTGCCCTATATCCTTTGTCACGTTGTTGTTTTTTCCCTGCAGTAGCTTTGAGGTCCTGATGAAAGCCTAGCCTAGATAGGCGCTATGGCTGAAACATGTCGACCACATTCCCTCACGTTGCCTCATTGATCAAACCAGATTAGTGTTGCCTCTACTCTTTTTTAATCTAATATCGGTACGGCATTGTTTCACAGAAGTCCTCTGGCCGTCCCGTCATTAGTTTTAATACACTTCCCTTGTTTTTTCACTACTATCAGCACTGCGATCCCCACTCACTTCAGGCTCATTTGTGGATTTATTCCTCTTTCCTAGTGCATAATAATCATAGCACAAAGCACTCACGTCTCATACAAGGGCGCTGCCGCCCCTTGAGATCTTGAGATTTTCTTTGGGATGAAAATCCCATGTGATGGGGTTAGTTACCCACGGTGATTGGATGACCATGGTCTTGGAGCTTTCTCCACTACGTACATTAGGTTTTACCTCCTCACCATACACACCACCTTTCTCTCTTTACTATTAGACCCCAGGATTTCTTTTGTGTTCTATATTATATAGACCATAAGAATTGCAGCCACCGTCCCCAAATATTATCACATTTCCTTGTGCATCCTTATACAGTGTAGACCATGCACACCATCAATCAGCATCTATTTATACACATTGCTCTACTACTATCAATCTTCTCCAAGAACCCTAAAAGTGCCACATTTGGCATCAGGGCCATAGGTTGACCCATAAACTTGGTAAGGCAGTGATAGACTCCATCCCAATAATGTCGTACACCAAGACAGTCTCAGATCATGTGCATGAGGGTAATCCTCTCGGCGTGATAAATAGTACAGTTCAGGGATATCCCCGTTTTCATTTTAAACAGCCTTTCAAAGTTATTATAGGTATGGGCTAGGCAGCAAAATTAAATGAGGTGGAGGCGAGAGGAGATATCCGCAGTGTGTGGAGCCATTTTGGCCTCCCTCCACTCATCGTCATCAAGTGTACCAATGTCTATTTCCCAACTAGCTGGCAATTGAGTCAATGGGTCTGGGGAGTTAACTATCAGAGAGCGACAGGTCCTTGAGATCCCACTTTTTTCCAGCGGTTCCAAGATCATTTTGGTTTCTAAGGGGTTATACTTCGGGGAGCATACCAGTTGGGATTGCATGGATTCCAGCATATGGGGCAATGAAGGACTCTGAAAAAGTGGGACTATAAAATGCATGGGGCATATAAAATGTACTACTTGAGGTATCACATGGCTTCATATAATCTCTTTCCCATATTTCTTTGAGGCAGGAAATACCAATGAGGTCCCATGATTTAAATGCCAAGCCCATCTTGGCAGTTATGAGTAGGTTGCCTTGCCAAAAGTTAATTTGTAACATGATCTATTTTTGCCAGCATTTATGAGTTAGTGCTTTGCACTATGCCATGAAGCCTGAGGCGGTGACTTCGGAAAGATGTTTGGGAATAGTGGGTTGGTACAAGAAGTGCATTAGGTTAGTGTCTTGAAAGTATTGTAGTTCCAATCTGCATGCCGGGCCATCTTGTCATTAATGACGGTAAGATGGGAGGCCCAGTAGTATAGGTGGATATCGGTCATTCCCAACCCCGTCAAAGATAGCTTGTGTGCCTTTGGCCTAGAGCACTCTGAGATGTTTGCCCAACCATACATATCTTCTTATTCTAGCATTAAGGTCATCAGAGAAGGATTGTGGAATAGGATTAGCAAAATTTTGGAGCACATATCAACATTTTGAAAGAGCTATAATCTTGAATAGGGCTTTTCTGCCCTTAATGGAAAATGGCAAAGTGGACATCATCGAATTCTAACGTCGAATTGCATCAGCAAGGGAGAGATATTACACTTCCATATCTGATGAGGGAACATAGCAATGTGGATCTCCAAATGCATAAAAGCTGCCCAACATTTTGGGAGGCGAGGCTGCCATGGCATTGTACCGTCGGACCCATCGAGAGGGACCATCAGAGACTTAGTCCAATTCACCGCTATGCCGGCAGTGTCTGCATATAACTGCAACATTGCATTATATGGGTTTCGGTTATGTGGGTTTTCCAGAATTTATTTTAAATAAACATCTGTTTATAAGGAAATGCGATCTTCTGGCTGATCCACCCTCTGAAAGCCATCCACCAGTGCATCTATCCTGCCCCCCTCTGCTAGGGGCTCAAATGCCAGAGCGAACAAGAATGGGGATCTAGGGCAGCCCTGCTTGGTGCCCCTTTCAATCAGGAGTGGTTTCAAGAGAACCCCGTTGACCCATACCCGGATCTAAAGTGACGAGTATACTATATGCAAGTAGGTCAAAAACCCGGGACCGATGTTCATTTTATGAAGGACTTACAACTCGGACCGAAACTCCAACTTACTGAGTCAAAGACTTTCTCAAAGCAAAAAATAAAAGAATGTGTGGGCCCAGCAGCTCTCTCCTCTTGGCCAATATGAAATGTAATCTCCACAGACAGTGCTTAGTGCAATGGCCAGGCATGAACCTGTTTTGGTCTCGCAGCACAATTGGTGAAATGACCTTAAATAATCAATTAGCAAGTATTTTAGCTAGGACTTTGATTTCTACTTACATAAGAGAGATCGGCCGGTAAGAAGAGCAATGTTGAAGTGGTTTACTGGGCGTCGGGATCACCACGATTGTAAGCTCACCTATGCTTCTTGCCTCCTCCAATAGTGAATGTAGATTGGAACCGGCTGATGGTATAAATTTTTATAAAATTCTACTGAGAAACCATTTGGGCCCGGTGTTTTCCCAGATTGTCGACTAGTAAGAGTTTCTCCGATTTCAGAAAGTGTTATAAGCTCATCTAAGTAATTTTGGTGTGTTGATCGCAATGACTTAACAGCGAGGTCCTCAATAAGGGGGTGTTCCTCCTCATCCGTGGAAGGCTCTAGACGAGTGTACAGGGCCTGGTAATGGCCCACAAAGGTGCCTGCAATTTCTTTAGCATCTGATTGTAAATTACTGCTATTGTCTTCTATACCCGGGATTACTGCTCCAGTGTGGTTAACCAGTATATCAATTTTCCAGGTTTATCCCCAGAATCATACATTTTCCTTCAGTTGGCCATCTAAATATGTTGAGCATTATTCATGGAAATAGCCCTAAATTAGGACATGGAGAGTTCAAGCTGACGGATATAGAGGGCTGGCGTTGGACCAACAACAAGGCCCTCAAGAGTATGTATCTTCGTCTCAAGTTCAGTAACTAGAACTGCCATTACCACTCATGGGTCCTATTAAGGACTTGCCCCTCATTACAGCTTTGAACGCTTCCCTGATCATATTCGAGGAAGAAGCAGAGTCTCGGTTGGTCTGGAAGTATTCCTCAATGTTGGAATGGAGACTAAGTCACCATTCGTGAGCACCAAGAGCTAAACCGCGTCTTCCCTCTGGTCCTAGGGCCTGCACTATGAAGCGTCATTAAGAAAGGGGAGTGATCTCAAATACCTCTCCATAAAGTGGCCATGCCAACAACTGCGTCGATATTTAAGGGGAATAAAAATATATAATCTAATCAGGAAAAATATTTATGTGACGAGTAGAATTTGAAAAGTAGTTTGTGGGTATGCCTAGCCCTCCAGGCGTCACAAAGGCCCCAGGAGTCTATTCAGTCTCATCGGCTAGAGGGTCTCCTAGTTGTTAAGGGATGGCAGATGCTGAACATCCAGCTGCTATTCATACCTGCAGGAAGTCACCACTAGTTTTCAGGTAGTAAGTTCAAAGGTATGTTGGTAAGGGACTGTAGTTTGGATTCCAACAAAAAGAATAAATCCCAGGACAAACTAGTGATGGTTAGCCAGTTTTCTACAATCAGCAACAAACTGAAAAATATAATTATTTGGAATTGGAAAATCCGCAATGATGGGTAAAGCAACGGACTCCTAACCCCCTTTATGCTTTTAGGAAGAATAAGAACTTGAGAAATTCTTTAGTATTCACCTACAGAGAAGATCACATTGAGACACAAATTACCCTGGAAGGGGGAAGGCCATAGGAAATCACAAGTATGGTAACTGCAGTATATGTGAGCAATCTGTAGTGACAAAGGAAATATCCCTAAATGGGGTCATGCACAAGATCACCACTCTTAACAACTGCAGAAGCAACAATATCATATACCTTCTACTTTGCCCCTGTGGTCTAGGGAATAGAGGTGAGACAGGCAGGGAATTCAGGCAAAGACTATGCGAGCATAGATCTGAGATTAACACTAGAAAAGACAATGCACCTCTAGTAAGTCACTGGTGGAAAAGAAACATGAACCCGCAGAGATTAGATAGATTTTTCTAGAAAAAATTAAAGACCAGCGAAGAGGTAAAAATAAGGATAATAAAAGAAAAACAAGAGAGCAGTGGTTCATCATCAAATTTGATACCATTAAAAGTGGTCTAAACAGTAGAGAAGACTGGGAGAAAATAATTGTAGGATAAATAGAGTAACAACATCATCCAAGACTCCAGATCAAAGGTTTTCTCTGTATTGCATAACATTGCTCTAAACAGTAAATATTTTAGAGAAGCTCCACGAAGGTCGTGTTTAGGAGCCCTATAAGCATAGGTTTGTGTATATGGGCCAATTAAATAATTTTGTCCACTCTGACAATAAATTTTGCATACATTGACCATCTTAATGCCATACCTACACGTTATAAAAACTATCCAAGCAATTTGAAATGGGTTGCTTAAGGGACAGTTATTCTTAATTAATTTGGGTCGCAGGATGATATGCAACAGGGTTCTCCATCTAAATTTGTCCGCCAAGAAAGATTCTAAGAAAAGTAGTAAAACCGGGTGGCTCATAACCCCAATACGGCCATAGATTGCATAAGAGTAATTTAAGATATTGAATAACATAATATTGAAAAGATGTGGGACAGTATAGAATAAGAAGCGAGGGTCCTGCCCAATAAAAAGATGTGTAAGGTACAAATCACTTTCACATACAAGTACAATGTGCAACTTTAGACATTCCAATATGGCCGACATACATGCGTAGTAAGTACATTATGGGGAACCCGGAAAGATGTGATAGAGGACACTTTCCAGCTCCCGAAGACTTTAAATGCGAAGCAAGGTGTAGAAAATTCACCTATTCTGATCTCGACGCATACGCGCCGTAAGAAAGGTGAGTGCAACGAGAGGTGTACCTCGCAGTGTAAAGGCCGTTCTAGAAAATGGGCCCAGACCGTAGAAATAGTTAGTAGCAGCTAAAATCCACCGTGGGTTAAAAATAGAGGGATACATTAATACTGCCACACGGAGTCAGTGATATTGGGCTAAATTGTTCACCCTCTCTACCGCTTTTTAAATAACAACCATACACCCGCTAATAATCATAATAATCATGATATTCCCCCTACTTTACGGGAAACTAAAACGAAAGGGATATTTGACATATATATTGACCCTGAACACAATCAGTACAGAAATAGGAGCCAGGGGTTATCAGAAAGTGGGAATAGATTTTTCCAGTTAGAAAAGCAAGCGCTCTCCTCATTTGCCTGATAAACCGTTTTGTTCTAAAAATATGCTATTTTTGCTCTTTCTAGAAAAACTGTTATCTACTATCTGCCATTTTAAATTTGGGCGTAAAACTGCAAACTAGACATTGTCCACCACTCGATGGCAGGCTAAATCAGGAGAACTAGTTTCCCTGTATAAAGAAAGGACGAAGTGTCCATCTATATATAAAGCAATTTTCTTTGGGAGGTAAGACATTGTTTAATTCTCCTCAAAAGAAGGTGTGAAGTTTTTTCTAATAAACTAATCTCATACAATACAACCCCTTTCTCTCTTTTTTATTATAGCAACAACGTAATAGCGATTGTAAGCAGCTTGAAAGTGGCATCACTGAGTATACAGACGTCACAAAGAATTAAAATTTCCTCGTTTGGATACACTAGACCAGGAGTGGCGAGAGTTAACTTTTTTTAACATGCAAGAATGTGGATACACGCGTAGTGTGAAAGTAAGTTGTAAGATATGGGTTTGAAAATCCAGGGTTTTTTCTGAAAACCACCAAAAATAGAGATAAAGTGCAAATTAATTCTGTTTTGAAACATGAATATGGTTAAAAAAATTATTTTAAAGTGGGGCAATGCACTTGAGAGTGAGAGAGGAGGAATAGTGGATAAGTAGTGTAGAAACTAAAATCCCTCTTTATATGTTTGCCTTCCCTATATAGACTACTATCTTTCTTAAGTACTCCAAGGAGGAACAAATCCCTTAATTTTGTGTCCTGATGAAGGTGGTTTTTAAATAGAGTGATTTAACACCGAAACGCGTCGACGCTGACTAACTCTGAATCCAACCACAAGAAATTCTGGGAAGAACTAAATTGAAACACCTAGCAGTATATGATCTTGATGTATAATGTTGGCTCAGTCTAAGCAACAGCTCGCTTAGAACTGTGTAAAAAGGGTCCCCTGTGTTCATTTGTTTTTGTCTTTTTTCATGCTTATGATTGTGAACATTCTTCGTCGGATTTTAATATTAGTGTATACTGTATTTGATTAAATAGTGCATGCTGTATATACATTTTGTATTTCCTGTTCATGTGCTTTCAACTTTTAAACGTTTTAAAATACATGTTTTTTAAATAATTAAACAATTCTTGAGCGCTACATCTTAAGTTTGGTGGTACGTTAATAAGTGGGGTATATATTTGCTTAGTGGGTACTGCATTTCATAATTTGTGTGACTGGTATGTGAGTGAATCAGAGAGTCCGGTATAAAGTGATTACCAACGGGAAGCCACATTTTCACTACTGTTTAGTAGTGCCCTGTACCCTTTGGCAGTGGGGCCACCTCTCTAGTTTAATTACTTTATTGGATTCCAATAGGGCCAGAACAGAATAGATGCTCAAGAATGCCCACCACTGACCATGCAAATGTACCGTTTCCATCATGTACCTGCCATGGGGATCCTTAAGGGACCTATCAAACACTATGAGGAGGGACCTGTGCAGCAATGTCCTCTTGAACCCATCGACCTGTACAATAGGACTCATAGCTATCTCTAAGTGTGCACTGGCCCTCTATCTGTCCACATAGGACTCAGAGCTATCTCTAAGCTTGTCCTAACCATCTATCTGTACACATAGGACTCGGAGCTATCTCTAATCATACCCTGCCACTCTATCTGTACACATAGAGCTCAGAGCTAACTCTAAGCTTATCCTAACCCTCTATCTGTACACATAGGACCCAGAGCTATCTCTAATCATACCCTATCCATCTATCTGTACACATACAACTCGAAGCTATCTCTAAGCGTGCCCTGACCCTCTATCTTTACACATATGACTCCATATTCTGTCCCTCCACCTGTTAATACGACTCAGAGCTATTTCTAACCGGGCCCTGGGCCTGTACACATAGAACTCAGAGCTATCTCTAAGCTTGTCCTAACCCTCTATCTGTACACATAGGAATCCGAGATATCTCTAAGCTTGTGCTAACCCTCTATCTGTACACATAAGACTCAGAGCTATCTCTAATCATACCCTATCCATCCATCTGTACACATACAACTCGAAGCTATCTCTAAGCGTGCCCTGACCCTCTATCTGTACATATATGACTCAGAGCTATCTCTCACCATATTCTGCCCCTCCACCTGTTAATACGACTCAGAGCTATTTCTAACCGGGCCCTGGGCCTCTACCTGTACACATAGAACTCAGAGCTATCTCTAAGCTTGTGCTAACCCTCTATCTGTACACATAAGACTCAGAGCTATCTCTAATCATACCTTCCCCCACTATCTGTACAATAGGGCTCATAGCTATCTCTAAGCGTGCCCTGACCCTCTATCTGTACACATAGGACTCAGAGTTACCTATAAGCATGCCCTGACCCCATATCTGTATACATACGACTCAGAGCTATCTCTAACCGGGCCCTGGCCCTCTACCTCTTCAGTTAGGACTCAGAGGTATCTCTAAGCGTGTGCTGACCCTCTAGCTGTACAGATAGGACTCAGGGCTATCTCTAACCGGGCCCTGGCCCTCTACCTGTATACATAAGGCTCAGAGATATCTCCAAGCATGCCCTAACCCTTTATCGGTACACATAGGACTCAAAGCTATCTCTAACCATACCCTGCCCCTCCACCTTTACACATACGACTCAGAGATATCTCTCAGCATGTCCTGGCCCTCTATCTTTACACACAGGACCGAGAGCTAACTCTAAGCGTGTCATGACCGTCCATCTTGACACATAGGGCTCAGAACTATCTCTAAGCGTGCCCTGTCCCTCCACCTATACACATAGGTGCACAGGTACACATAGGAGTTAGAGCTATCTCACAGCGTGCCCTGGTCCTCTATCTGTACACATAGGGCTCAGAACTATCGCTAAGCGTGCCTTGTCCCTCCACCTATACGCATAGGTGCACAGGTACACATAGGAGTTAGAGCTATCTCTCATTGTACCCTGAATCTTAACTTGTACACATAGGACTCAGAGCTATCTCTAACCGTGCTCTCTCTTTTTCCTTGCAGGGCATCGCTGAACATTCACAGCGTTTGACTCTGACCCCAGCGAGAGGTCAAACAGGCTCGAGCCTCCTACCTGGAAACGCCAGCACCATGACGTCCACCGTCCAGACGCTACGCTTCAAGCTGATGCCGCACGACATGGGGCTGGACTGGAGCCACCGCTGCGAGCAGGAGATCGAGCGCAAGTACGAGATAGTCCCGTCGGTTGTGTGCGCCATGTGCTGCCTCTTTGGAATCATCTACTGCTTCTTTGGTGAGTGCTGAGGCGTTGGCCAGCTGAAGTGGGAGGGAAGGGGCTGAGCCCCACATACAACAGTGCTTGGGAGGGGGCAGCATACACCTCAAAGTCACCCACTGAACGTGAGTCTCACACCTTAGAACACAGTCTGATCATTAGCCAATCAAATGCCTTGTTTCATTCTAAGGATGACTGATTGATTTGCTGATTTGAAAAGCCCAGAATTACCCAAAAAGGGAGGGGGGCTACTGAATGAGAAAAAGGAGCATGGAGAATATCTGTGTACAGAGGGGGGAGGGAATAGACATGTTAGAGAAAGCGTGAGAAGGGATCAAAATGAAAAGGGCAAGGAACACAGGTAAGGTCGGCACGAGAGGGAGGGTGCCCTACAGAGTCCAGAGCTGAAGAAAGGACTGGGAGGGAGGGTGCCCTACAGAGTCCAGAGCTGAAGAAAGGACTGGGAGGGAGGGTGCCCTACAGAGTCCAGAGCTGAAGAAAGGACTGGGAGGGAGGGTGTCCTACAGAGTCCAGAGCTGAAGAAAGGACTGAGGGTGTCCTACAGAGTCCAGAGCTGAAGAAAGGACTGGGAGGGAGGGTGTCCTACAGAGTCCAGAGCTGAAGAAAGGACAGGGAGGGAGGGTGCCATACAGAGTCCAGAGCTGAAGAAAGGACTGGGAGGGAGGGTGCCTTACAGGGTCCAGAGCTGAAGAAAGGATTGGGAGGGAGGGTGCCATACAGAGTCCAGAGCTGAAGAAAGGACTGGGAGGGAGGGTGCCTTACAGGGTCCAGAGCTGAAGAAAGAACTGGGGGGGAGGGTGCCCTACAGAGTCCAGAGCTGAAGAAAGGACTGGGTGGGAGGGTGCCCTACAGAATCCAGAGCTGAAGAAAGGACTGGGAGGGAGGGTGCCCTACAGAGTCCAGAGCTGAAGAAAGGACTGGGAGGGAGGGTGCCCTACAGGGTCCAGAGCTGAAGAAAGACCTGGGGGGGAGGGTGCCCTACAGAGTCCAGAGCTGAAGAAAGGACTGGGTGGGAGAATGCCCTACAGAGTCCAGAGCTGAAGAAAGGACTGGGAGGGAGGGTGCCCTACAGAGTCCAGAGCTGAAGAAAGAACTGGGGGGGGGCCTACAGAGTCGAGAGCTGAAGAAAGGACTGGGTGGGAGGGTGTCCTACAGAGTCCAGAGCTGAAGAAAGAACTGGGAGGGAGGGTGTCCTACAGAGTCCAGAGCTGAAGAAATGACTGGGTGGGAGGGTGCCCTAAAGAGTCGAGAGCTGAAGAAAGGACTGGGTGGGAGGGTGTCCTACAGGGTCCAGAGCTGAAGAAAGAACTGGGGGGGAGAGTGCCCTAAAGAGTCGAGAGCTGAAGAAAGGACTGGGTGGGAGGGTGTCCTACAGAGTCCAGAGCTGAAGAAAGGACTGGGAGGGAGGGTGCCCTACAGAGTCCAGAGCTGAAGAAAGGACTGGGAGGGAGGGTGCCCTACAGGGTCCAGAGCTGAAGAAAGAACTGGGGGGAGGGTGCCCTACAGAGTCCAGAGCTGAAGAAAGGACTGGGAGGGAGGGTGCCCTACAGAGTCCAGAGCTGAAGAAAGGACTGGGAGGGAGGGTGCCCTACAGGGTCCAGAGCTGAAGAAAGAACTGGGGGGGAGGGTGCCCTACAGAGTCCAGAGCTGAAGAAAGGACTGGGAGGGAGGGTGCCCTACAGAGTCCAGAGCTGAAGAAAGGACTGGGAGGGAGGGTGCCCTACAGAGTCCAGAGCTGAAGAAAGGACTGGGTGGGAGGATGCCCTACAGAGTCCAGAGCTGAAGAAAGGACTGGGAGGGAGGGTGCCCTACAGAGTCCAGAGCTGAAGAAAGAACTGGGGGGGGGCTACAGAGTCGAGAGCTGAAGAAAGGACTGGGTGGGAGGGTGCCCTACAGAGTCCAGAGCTGAAGAAAGGACTGGGAGGGAGGGTGCCCTACAGGGTCCAGAGCTGAAGAAAGAACTGGGGGGGAGGGTGCCCTACAGAGTCCAGAGCTGAAGAAAGGACTGGGAGGGAGGGTGCCCTACAGAGTCCAGAGCTGAAGAAAGGACTGGGAGGGAGGGTGCCCTACAGAGTCCAGAGCTGAAGAAAGGACTGGGTGGGAGGATGCCCTACAGAGTCCAGAGCTGAAGAAAGGACTGGGAGGGAGGGTGCCCTACAGAGTCCAGAGCTGAAGAAAGAACTGGGGGGGGGGCTACAGAGTCGAGAGCTGAAGAAAGGACTGGGTGGGAGGGTGTCCTACAGAGTCCAGAGCTGAAGAAAGGACTGGGAGGGAGGGTGCCCTACAGAGTCGAGAGCTGAAGAAAGAACTGGGGGGGGGGGGAGGGCTACAGAGTCGAGAGCTGAAGAAAGGACTGGGTGGGAGGGTGTCCTACAGAGTCCAGAGCTGAAGAAAGGACTGCGTACATTGGAGGTTGCCTCTCTGAGGCTCCGGGATCCCGATCGGACAAGGACTCTGGTTATCTTTAGAAGGATACAGGGTACATAGGAGACTGCTCCACTTGGGCTCCAGACTCCTGGTCGGACAACGGCTGCGTCTGTTTTTAGAAGGGTACAAGGTACATTCGAAGTTGCTTCTCTTTGACTCCGGGCTCCCGGTAGGACAAGTGCTGCAGCTGTCTTTAGAGTGATACAGCGCACATCGAACACTGCTTCACTTAGCCTCCAGACTTCTGGTTAGACTAGGGCTGTGGCTGTCTTTAGAAGGGTACAGGCAGTGGCGTAACAAAGGCCTCCGCAGCCCCCAGGGTGCAGGGGGCCTGAGCTCCAGGGGGCCCCCTCAACACTTTACCCTGGCCTGACAGCTCCTGAGGAACTCTGATTCTCTCTCCTAAACATGAATAAGTTCTAAAGTTATCTAATCAAGGCTCTAAGTTTAGAATAAGGATGGTTCATAGAATCGGGTCTCAAGGAAATTCAGAAGTGCGAGAAGGTGTCAGCATTGTAAGAACGCCAGTAGAAGCCCTCCAGAGTTGGAATAAGTGTTTAGCATGAAGCATCACACTTGAGTAATAAAGAATAAAGAAAGCAGAGAGCTCTGTACACCTCCAAGCCTAAGGGATTCTGCTCTAAAGTCTAATGGTGTGAGCACTAATTAAATCCAGTAAACCTTCAACACCAATCATAGCCCTGCCCACCCCACCAGGAACCAATCATTTCACTTCTTGTGGTGTTCCTCGTTCCTGATTCGCAATGAGTAGGAGGCTTCATCTGCACATCAGGTCTTCACGTTTCTTGCCAAGATTTTTCTTCTCAGGCCGTACTATCAAGAAAGTAGTGCAGACAACACGGCTGCTTTACTCTAGCTAATGAAACCACGAGAACGCACCGGAAAAGAAAAAGAACAGACTGACCAGACGAAATACATTTCAAAATCAAGGCCTTTAGTCACACTTGCTTGAACTGAACATTGAATTGTGCCCTTCAAATACATGGATTTACTTGTGCATATGTAACTCAAGAACAAATTCAAACATGAGTGAAAGCATACATGATTACTCTTTCAAATATGACTTCCAGAATAGATGTAAACGTGAATATAGAATACATGTATTCATGTTAAACTGAACATTAGTGCACACATTAATAAAACTCTAGTTTGTACAGTAAATAATTTTCATTAATGCGTTTAAATGTTCACTCATGTTAATAAAGGTATGGCACACAGTAAATATAGTGTTACATGTACATAACAGCATTTCTTTGACCTGTAAGGGTGGAGTCTAGAGGCTGCTACTTCATTACCGTTTGTAATTATTCTGTCCAAGTTAAAGTTTCTTGTTAGAGCTACATATATTCATTTATGAGCCCTAGCATTTCAAACATAAACATAGATTAGGATTGATTGAATGGTGAGCCCCCTGCGAAGAGAGTCAATATTTACATTTCCTAATAATACAGATGAACAAGTATGAATATTATCATAGCGTGATGAGAGAGTCGCAGAGTTGTGACGTTTCGTACCTGTGAGCGGTATTTCTGGTGGTCTTCGCCCTCTGCTGCCTGCAGTGAGTGATGGATCTTTAGACCAGTGTTGAATGGCTGGAGTGCGGCACCGGCTGTGACGTCAGATAGGGAGGAGCTTCGGGAAAGGAGGTCTGTCAAGAACCTGACCCAGCACAGGACTGTGTGGGGTGCGCCGGCAGGCTCGGTTAGATCTACATTATGAGGCGGGGTATGCTATATAGGTGTGGTACACGTCAGAGAGGTAGTATGCCATGAATGGATTTGAATTCTGTTTAGTCAGTAACCTGCATTCAGCGGGTTGTTTTTGAATGTCTGGCGGCCTCTGGGTAATATTTAGAGACACAGGGGTTCATTTGGAGACTGCGCGGGGCTCTGGTAGTGATATGTTAATTGTTGCTTGTGAGTTGATCCACACACAGTATACCACAGAACTAAGATCTACACGTCGTACGTTATCATGTCATCACATGCTGCTACCTTGTCTGCCTCTCCAGTTGGATCAATTGACTTGATCAGAGTTCAGAACATGCATTGACCCGCTAACTAAAATACCAGGAATGTAAATAAAGAGTCCAGTGACGTACACTCACCGAGTAAGGCTAATGTGGGTGCTATTCTCGGCTTCACTTCCTGTTCATATTTGGATGTGCACAGGAAGTGAGTCCAAGAATAGGTCCTTGCCAGACCAGCAGCCTCCACACACTTCTGGACCCCATCATTTGAAGCCGGCTCAGTATTGTTAATTTTAAATGGAACACATTATGTGGGCAGGAAAACCAGTCCCAAGCTCTGCCTGGCTATTCTTTCTTTAATATGGGTCATTTTAAAACGAAAACAACAATGCCAGTTATAGTTTTAAAGGCACATTTGATGCCTATTCACCTACGCTTTGCTTTTTGCAACAATTCAATTTAAGGACAGACCCACAGAGTATATTTTTAGAACCTCTCGCTCCCCCTCCGCACAGCTCCGCCTGTGTGTCCCTGCTCCAGCTGCCGCTGCTGAGGAATCGTAAGTTTGTTCATCTTCCGCCCACTGTTTTACTGTATTGCCTGTATTTTCTTTGTTGTGTCTGTGACCCCTGTTGTCTGTCTTCCCCCGCTGCCTGCACGTGGTCCTTGTCTGTTTTCTTTCCTTCTGTACCCCTCGCTGCCACCGTCTCTCTGCCCGGTTTTCCTTTCTGTACCCCTTGCTGCCCCGTGTCCCTCTGCCCGGTTTTTCCCTTCTGTTCCCCTCGCTGACTGCCCACTGCCCATTCGCTGCCCCCGTCTCCCGCCTCCCAGCTGCTCCTCCCTTCCACTTCCCCATATATGCTGGCCGCTGTGCGGCCGCGCCGCTGGCGCGCCAAATGCATGCCTAAGGCAAGCCTGTCTGCGCATGGACCGCGCCCAGCGCCAGAACCTCTGGCCCCCGCTCCAACCACGATGACCGCCGCCGCTACGATGCCAGCACACTCCACGCCCTCAACCCTGGACGGACCCACACCTGCTTCAAGGCTGCCTCGAAATGCACACACGGTGCCTTCACCTGCCGGAACTGCAGCTACTCCAGCCTCAGAACCGACGAACCACCTGCCAAGAATGACCGCACCCACCTGCGATGCATACTACTGAACACCCGCTCCGCGCGCAAACACGCCGTCTAGCTCTGGGACCTGCTCGACACAATATCCCCGGACGTCGCCTTCCTGACAGAGACCTGGTTGAATGACTTCTCCGCACCCGACATCGCCATAGCCATCCCAGACGGCTACAAGATCACCCGCAGAGAACGCACCAACAGAGTCGGAGGAGGAATCATCATCGTCCACAAGAACAGCATCAGGGTCGCGACTAGCACGGACGACGCGCTTAGCACCGCCGAACACAAGCACTTCCATATCCACACAGACCCCAACTCCACCCTCAGAGGCACCCTCGTCTACCGACCCCCCGGACTCTGCCCCCAGTTCAGCGACTCCATCGCCGACTTCATCAGCACGCACGCCCTGACTCACACCGACTACATCCTCCTCGGAGAGACCTGAACTTTCACCTTGAGAACAACAACGACAACAACTCCACAACCCTGATCGATAACCTCGCCAACCTCGGACTAAAGCAACTTGTCACAATGCCCACCCACTCCGCCGGCCACACGCTCGACCCCGTCTTCTCCTCAAGCCCGCACGTCTCTGTCAGCTACACCACCAAACTCCTCTGGACCGACCACTGCTGCATCCACTTCACCTTCAAGAAACCCACCACACACCACCGCACCCAACAGATTCCCCGCCGCTGCTGGAGCAAAATCTCCGAAGACCAACTACATGCAAACCTCGCTCTCAGCCCACCCACCGAACCCTCCAACACCGACAATGCTGCCCACAGCCTTAGACGCTGGATCGAAGACTGCGCCAACACCCTCGCCCCACTGAAGAATCCCCCCCCACAGAGACACCAGCAAGAGGGCTAGCTGGTTCACCCCAGAACTCCTAGCCTCCAAGCAAGCCTGCCGGAAACTAGAGAAGAAATGGCACAGCGAACAAACTCCGGACAACCGCACAGCACACAAGGACGCCATCCGCAACCACCACCACCTCATCAGGGCCGCCAAGAGAACCTCGTTCAAAGACCGCCTCGACAACAACGCACACAATAGCAAGGAGCTCTTCAACACCGTGAAGGAACTCTCCAACCCCAGCTCCAACACCAACGACATCCCGCTGTCACAAGCCCTGTGCAATTCCCTCGCCACCTTCTTCCACCGCAAGATAGCAGACATCCACGACAGCTTCAACACCCAGACAGACCCAACAGACAGCAACACAACAGACCCTCCGCACATCATCGACCACGACCCCCTGCTAGCCTGGGCCATTGTGAGCATCAATGACACCATCAAGACCATGAGCACAATCCACTCCGGCTCTCCATCAGATCCCTTCCCGCACCACGTCTTCAACAAAGCAAGAAGCTCCATCGCACCCCACCTGCGCAACGTCATCAATCTCTCCCTCAAGACCGTGACCTTCCCAGAGAGCAGGAAACACGCCGAGATCAACGCCCTACTGAAAAAAGCCAAGGCTGACCCAAGAGACCTCAAGAACTTGCGGCCCATCTCTCTGCTCCCCTTCCCGGCCAAGGTCATCGTCAACAGACAGCTAACCCGATACCTCGAAGAAAACAAAATCCTGGACCCTTCCCAGTCAGGGTTCCGCAGCAACCACCGCACCGAGACCGCCCTCATCGCCGCCACAGATGACATCAGGACCCTGCTGGACAACGGCGAGACTGAAGCACTAATCCTCCTAGAACTCTCCGCAGCCTTGAGCACCGCCTGCCACCGCACACTACGCGCACGCCTCCACGCCGCAGAGATCCGAGACAAGGCACTGGAATGGACCACCTCCTTCCTCTCTGGCAGAACCCAGAGCATCCGCCTCCCCCCATTCCGGTCCGAAGCATCTGAGATCATCTGCGGCGTACCTCAGGGATCCTCCCTCAGCCCGACACTGTTCAACATTTACATGGCCCCGCTCGCACACGTCGCCCGACAGCACGACCTCAACATAATCTCCTACGCCGAAGACACTCAACTGATCCTCTCCCTCACCAAGGACCCCATCATCGCCAAAGCTAACCTCCACGAAGGAATGAAGGCCGTCACCGACTGGATGAAGACCAGCCGTCTGAAGCTGAACTTGGACAAGACGGAGGTCCTCTTCCTCGGCTCCAACCCTTCAGCCTGGGACGACTCCTGGTGGCCGACGGCACTGGGAGTAGCCCAGACACCCACCGACCACGCACGCAACCTGGGAATCATCCTCGACTCAACGCTCTCAATGACCAAGCAGGTCAACGCCATCTCCTCCTCCTGCTTCAGCACCCTCTGCATGCTCTGCAAGATCTACAGATGGTTCCCGACAGATACAAGATAGACAGTCACCCAGGCCCTCGTCAGCAGCAGACTTGGCTACAGAAACGCCCTCTATGCGGGAGCCCCGACCAAGCTCATCAAACGACTACAATGCATCCAAAACGCCTCAGCACAACTGATCCTCGACGTACCACGCCACGGCCACATCACCCCCCACCTTAGGGACCTGCACTGGCTCCCCGTCAAAAAGAGGATACCCTTCAAGCTCCTCATCCACGCACAAAAGGCACTCCACAAGACCGGCCCAGCCTACCTCAACAGACAGCTCTCCTTCTACATCCCCAACCGCCAGTTACGCTCCGCCGAGCTCTCACTCGCCACAGTCCCGTGCATCCAAAGAACAACCACCGGCGGGAGATCCTTCTCCCACCTCGCCGCCAAGACATCGAATACCCTTCCACTGATCCTACAACAGACCCAAGACCTGCTGACCTTCAGGAGGCTACTCAAGACCTGGCTGTTTGACCAGTAGTGCCCCCCCCCCCCAGTGCCTTGAGGCCCTCGCAGGTATGTAGTGCGCTTTACAAATGATTGATTGATTGATTGATACTCATGAAGGCACTTTGGAGACTATAAAGCAGTCCTCCTGTACTACTCTTTTACGTACTCGAGTATATAAAGCAGTCCTCCGGTAGTGCTCTTTTATGCACTTGAGTATATAATGCAGTCCTCCTGTAGTACTCTTTTACGCACTCGAGTATATAAAACAGTCCTCCTATAGTACTCTTTTACGCACTCAAGTGTATATAGCAGTCCTCTTGTAGTACTCTTTTACGCACTCCACAATGTAAAGCAGTCCTCCTGTAGTACTCTTTTACGCACTCAAATAATATAAAGCGGTCCTCCTATAGTACTTTTTTATGCACTCGAGTATATAAAGCAGTCCTCCTGTAGTACTCTTTTACCACTCGAGTAAATAAAGCAGTCCTTCTGTAGTACACTTCCAACGCACTCGAGTATATAAAGCAGTCCTCCTGTACTACTCTTTTTACGCACTTGAGTTTATAAAGCAGTCCCCCTGTAGTACTCTTATCCGCACTCGAGCATGTAAAGCAGGTCTCCTGTAGTACTCTTTTACGCACCCGAGTATATAAAGCAGTCCCCCTGTAGTACTGTTATCTGCACTTGAGTATGTAAAGCAATCCTCCTGTCGCACTCTTACGCACTCAAGTATATAAAGCAGTCCTCCTTTAGTACTTTTCTATGCACTCAAGTATATAAAGCAGTCCTCCTTTAGTACTTTTCTATGCACTCAAGTATATAAAGCAGTCCCCCTGTAGTACTTTTCTATGCACTCAAGTATATAAAGCAGTCCTCCTTTAGTACTTTTCTATGCACTCAAGTATATAAAGCAGTCCTCCTTTAGTACTTTTCTATGCACTCAAGTATATAAAGCAGTCCTCCTTTAGTACTTTTCTATGCACTCAAGTATATAAAGCAGTCCTCCTTTAGTACTTTTCTATGCACTCAAGTATATAAAGCAGTCCTCCTTTAGTACTTTTCTATGCACTCAAGTATATAAAGCAGTCCCCCTGTAGTACTGTGATCCGCACTTGAGTATGTAAAGCGATCCTCCTGTATACTCTTCTACGCACCCGAGTATATAAAGCAGTCCTCCTGTAGTACTTTTCTATGCACCCGAGTATATAAAGCAGTCCTCCTGTAGTACTTTTCTACGCACCCGAGTATATAAAGCAGTCCTCCTTTAGTACTTTTCTATGCACTCAAGTATATAAAGCAGTCCTCCTTTAGTACTTTTCTATGCACTCAAGTATATAAAGCAGTCCCCCTGTAGTACTTTTCTATGCACTCAAGTATATAAAGCAGTCCTCCTTTAGTACTTTTCTATGCACTCAAGTATATAAAGCAGTCCTCCTTTAGTACTTTTCTATGCACTCAAGTATATAAAGCAGTCCTCCTTTAGTACTTTTCTATGCACTCAAGTATATAAAGCAGTCCTCCTTTAGTACTTTTCTATGCACTCAAGTATATAAAGCAGTCCTCCTTTAGTACTTTTCTATGCACTCAAGTATATAAAGCAGTCCCCCTGTAGTACTGTGATCCGCACTTGAGTATGTAAAGCGATCCTCCTGTATACTCTTCTACGCACCCGAGTATATAAAGCAGTCCTCCTGTAGTACTTTTCTATGCACCCGAGTATATAAAGCAGTCCTCCTGTAGTACTTTTCTACGCACCCGAGTATATAAAGCAGTCCTCCTGAATACTCTTTTACGCACTCTTCCATGTCTTTGTGAATCGGCCTTAAAACATCTAGAAATGGAATAAAACGGGAATTTTCAGGGAATCGCAAACATATTCTGTGCAAAGGTATGCAAGGGAGTAGGGCACAGGGTGGGGCTCTCCTGTGGTAAGGTGGCAGAAGGGGGTGGGGGGCCAGGCATACAGCATCAGGGATGAGGCTCTACAGAGGGATCCTCAGCAGGGTGGGCATCGAAGAACAGGGTGGAGCTGCAGGTGGAAATGTGGTGGGTGGGAGGTGTGACGGTGTGAGGGTGGGAGGAGGGAGGTGTCAGGGTGGAACTCCTCAGAACGTCTGCTAAACACACAAGAGGTATTCTGTAAATTTGCTGCTTTACTTATTTTTAGTACAAGTTATTTAGGGGCCCGGAGGGGGGTGGGGGCGCTCTCCTGCATTTCATTAGCATCTGTACAATAGGAAAAGAACATTCATCCATGTGGCTTCAAAAACAACCCCCTTCATGCTTATCTGTGGCATGTGTCTGAGGGAATCACCTACCGCAATTTACAGTGTTTTATGTCGATCTGTCCATTTTGACAGGGGCCTTCCCCACATCTTAGTCCCGCCTTAATTTACTTGTCGTGCCCGAAGCCTCTACAGAGGGCTACTGATGCAAGGTTTAAGCTGTAGAGAAAACCCCTCCACTCCTTCCCTCCAGCACACACCCCGGACAGCTCCCCTCACACTGGCAGAGTGGACCCTGGCGCCCACCGCCGGGTGATGGTTCGAAGGGACCCAAGGCTGGGAAGCAGAGACCGAAGTCTGGGCGCTTCCACTGTCCACTCATGGGTGTGGCCCTCTGTCCATTGCCTAGCAGAGGCGGGATGAGGCCTGTGCAGGTTCTAAGCTTCTCTCTCGCTCTAGCAGGACATAGGTTCTCACAGCCCCTAGAAGGAGCCTGGTGTCTACAGTGACCTTTGGTCTGCCATCTAGTGCAGCCTTATAAGTAACTCCCTCAGCCGGACTGATCAAATGATGAATTCCACTGAGGCCTGACTGAGGGAAATATGTTATTTCACTAACTCCGCAAAGGAATCCGGCTGTGCCAGAAATATCTGGATCCAGGCCCAAAGCGTCATATACACAGCAGGGACTTTGATCCTTTACCATGTTCCAATCTAGAAGTGCAGTTAAAACATAAGTTACACATAGAGTACACAGTGAAACATTACACATTGATACACTGCACCCAAGAAAGATAGGGCAGGTACCATAAGTACTCAATTGACTCATAACTATCGAGAATGGACCTATGTGCAGAGGTCAGGCTGAGACTCTATTGAGAAAAGACCTATGCGCAGAGGTCAGGCTGAGACTCTATTGAGAATGGACCTATGTGCAGAGGTCAGGCTGAGACTCTATCGAGAATGGACCTATGCACAAAGGTCAGGCTGAGACTCCATCGAGAATGGACCTATGCGCAGATGTCAGGCTGAGACTCCTATCGAGAATGGACCTATGTGCAGAGGTCAGGCTGAGACTCCATCTAGAATGGACCTATACGCAGATGTCAGGCTGAGACTCCTATCAAGAATAGACTTATGCGCAGAGGTCAGGCTGAGACTCCATCGAGAATGGACCTATGGGCAGATGTCAGGCTGAGACTCCTATCGAGAATGAACCTATGCGCAGAGGTCAGGCTGATCCTCTATTGAGAATGGACATTTGCGCAGATGACAGGCTGAGAATCTATCGAGAATGGACCTATGTGCAGATATCAGGCTGAGACTCCATCGAGAAAGGACCTATGCGCAGAGGTCAGGCTGAGATTCCATCGAGAATTAACCTATGCGCAGATGTCGGGCTGAGACTCTATCGAGAATGGACCTAGGCGCAGATGTTGGGCGGAAACTCTATCGAGAATGGACCTATGCGCAGATGTCAGGCTGAGACTCTATCGAAAATGGACCTATGCGCAGAGGTCAGGCTGAGACTCCATCGAGAATAGACCTATGCACAGAGGTCAGGCTGAGACTCTATCGAGAATGGACCTATGTGCAGAGGTCAGGCTGAGACTATATCGAGAATTGACCTATGCGCAGATGTCGGGCTGAGACTCTATCGAGAATGGGCCTAGGCGCAGATGTTGGGCTGAGACTCTATCGAGAATGAACCTATACGCAGATGTCAGGCTGAGACTCTATCGAGAATAGACCTATGCGCAGATGTCGGGCTGAGACTCTATCGAGAATGGTCCTATGCGCAGATGTTGGGCTGAGACTCTATAGAGAATGGACCTATGCGCAGAGGTCAGGCTGAGACTCTATTGAGAATGGACCTATGCGCAGATGTTGAGCTGAGACTCTATGGAGAATAGACCTATGCGCAGATGTCAGTGTGAGACTCTATCGAGAATAGACCTATGCGCAGATGTCGGGCTGAGACTCTATTGAGAATAGACCTATGCGCAGAGGTCAGGCTGAGACTCTATCGAGAATGGACCTATGCGCAGATGTCAGGCTGAGACTCTATGGAGAATAGACCTATGCGCAGATGTCAGGCTATGACCCTATCGAGAATAGACCTATGCGCAGATGTCAGGGTGAGACTCTATCGAGAATAGACCTATGCGCAGATGTCAGGCTGAGACTCTATCGAGAATGGACCTATGCGCAGATGTTCAGCTGAGACTCTATAGAGAATGGACCTATGCGCAGATGTCGGGCTGAGACTCTATCGAGAATGGACCTATGCGCAGATGTCAGGCTGAGACTCTATTGAGAATGGACCTATGCGCAGATGTTGGGCTGAGATCCTATCGTGAATGGACCTATGTGCAGATGTCAGGCTGAGACTCTATCGAGAATGGACCTATGCGCAGATGTTGGGCTGAGACCCTATCGAGAATGGACCTATGCGCAGATGTCAGGCTGAGACTCTATCGAGAATGGACCTATGCGTAGATGTTCAGCTGAGACTCTATAGAGAATGGACCTATGCGCAGATGTCGGGCTGAAACTCCATCGAGAATGGACCTATGCGCAGATGTCAGGCTGAGACTCTATCGAGAATGGACCTATGCGCAGATGTTGGGCTGAGATCCTATCGAGAATGGACCTATGCGCAGATGTCAGGCTGAGACTCTATCGAGAATGGACCTATGCGCAGATGTTGGGCTGAGACCCCATCGAGAATGGACCTATGCGCAGATGTCGGGCTGAGACTATCGAGAATGGACCTATGCGCAGATGTGTAGCTGAGACTCTATAGAGAATGGACCTATGCGCAGATGTCGGGCTGAGACTCTATCGAGAATGGACCTATGCGCAGATGTTGGGCTGAGACTTTATAGAGAATCGACCTATGCGCAAATGTCAGCTTGAGTCATACAACAGGCTTCCTCACTGAGCCTGCTTGTATGCATGTGGTTGTGCATACATCACTTGCACCCTGCTCAGATCTCGTAGCCCTAACTGTACACTGCATGTACATTATTGTAACGTGTGCACCAGTGGTGGCTTACATCTACTAAGGGCGGGCGCAAACAAAATTTAAAAAAAGAAAAACACTTACCTGATCGTGACATCAACGTCCTCCTCACTCCGACCTCCTCTCCTGGGACTGCAGTGCAAGCCCCAGCAAACTCCCTCAACCAATCCTGGCCTGTTTAGGAGCCGTTAACCACCATGTGAGCAGTGCCCTGATTGGAACCAGCATGTGAGCAGTGCCCTGATTGGTTGGATGCATGCACTTGCCCTCAACCTAGCTGTCTTAAGGCAGGTGGTTGAGAGGTTTGTTGTGCACATCTGGCTGGCCATCGCAAGACGGCCGGCCGAAGGGGCATGCGTGCTTTAACCTGTGCAAAGGCAGCCCTCTGCTAACCACTCCTCCCTGCTGTCACTCACCAGGCCCCGCCCCGTCCTGATGCCCGGTTCATGTGTGCTTGAACCAGTGCGAAGGCAGCCCTCTGCTCACCACTCCTCCCTGCTGTCACTCACCAGGCCCCGCCCCGTCCTGATGCTCGGTTCATGCGTGCTTGAACCAGTGCAAAGGCAGCCCTCTGCTCACCACTCCTCCCTGCTGTCACTCACCAGGCCCCGCCCCGTCCTGATGCTCGGTTCATGCTGCTTGAACCAGTGCGAAGGCAGCCCTCTGCACACCACTCCTTCCTGCTGTCACTCACCAGGCCCCGCCCCGTCCTGATGCTCGGTTCAGGACGGGAGGATGAAAGATAAAATGATAACGAGCTACCCTTGTATTTTTCATCCCTGGGGCTTTGGGGGGTGGCCAACACTCCTCCTCCCAGTGGAGGAACGACCTCTGGTGTGCCCCGGTTGCAGCTCAAAACCTTTTACTAATGGTATTACTGAGGTCCGTGTTACAGCAGAAGTCCAAAAACCAGAGGGCCAAAGGCAAAAGAAATTCAACGTTTTTCTAGGTGGAATCAAGCGCGCAACAATCAGGTACACATAATGTTTTTTTATGACTAAAAATTCTCATGTGAATGCAGAATTCATTCTTAGCTTCCTAATTAGGGTAGATATGTTCTTACTGAGAAGTGGGCACATCAGGACAGAAAGCCCTCCTCGTACCCTGACTGCTAGTTGTCAGAGGACGTTGAGGTACACTGGCCAGGACAAGAATGCTAGTTACCAGGTGATAGTTGAGAGCAGTAAGTATGGCGGGAGGAGTCGGTGCTGAATGCTCTTCAAATGCCAACATGCCACACTGGTGGCGGGCGCATGCCAGGGCAAATTCAGAACTGAGTTTGAGTAACTAAGGAACTTGAGATGTTGGCAATTTATGCAGGTGGCGTGGAGAGGTTACAATTTCAACAGTTCATTTTGCCTTTGTCTCATTAAATTGTTGTACAATTCCCATGTGCAGATTTTCTCTAGACTAGAATTGCTGTGCCCCATATCTTTTTTTTTTTTTTTAGCAGAGTTTTATATAGCGCAAACTTGACCCGAATCCAATCAGGTATCAGAGCGCTTAACATAGCACCGGTTACGTTACATGAGGACACACACTCATTATTTTTTTTTTTTTTTAGGCACGGGGAGATTAAGTGATTTGCCCAGAATCACAGGAGATTTAGCGTCATTACCGAGACTCGAACCCAGTTCCCCCAGGTCTGAGGTCGAGCGCCCTAACCGTTAGGCCAACTCCTCTCCTCTCCAACTCACCTCTTCTGGTTGAACTCCGGTTTGGGCAATCCGGTTTTGTAGGAAAAGTGTTCCTTTTGACACAGTTACCCCCCACTTTGTGCCTGACTCTGAATGCAACTTTGACTAAGTGTGCACTGAGTTCCTGCAGGCTCCTGCTGCCTGTGTTCTTTCCCAAAACTGTACATTTGTTTTCATAATTGGCGCACCTCAGCTCACAAGTCCTGTGTAAAAGGTACCATTTGTACCAAGGGCTTTGTGACTAGAGAGGGTCTCTAAGGGCTGCTTCATGTATTATGCCACCATAACAGACCCCTCACCAATCCCTTGGATAGGAGGAGCCATCTTGGATGAGAGGAACCATCTTGGATGGGAGGAGCATCTTGGAAGGGAGGGGCCATCTTGGATGGGAGGAGCCATCTTGGAAGGGAGGACCCATCTTGGATAGGAGGTTACTCAAAAGAAGATGGCCCCTGTCCCGTGGATTCCCAGTGTGTGCGATGCAGTGCGCATTGTAAGAGTTTCTTCAGCGTTGAGAAATCCGAGCCGGAGTCATGCGGTCCCATCTGCTCAGGTGTAGGACATCTCTGGTCACCGCATTCTAGATGAGCTGACACTGGCCCATTAGGGTTGTAGGCTTCTGATGTCGTGGCCATACCCATAGCCAAGAGCTGAGGCAGGAGGCGTGAGGTAGTACACGCAGCAGAGATCTCATCATCAAGAAACCATCTGTGAGTGAGCGATGAGCAGTGGGTGATGGGAAATGTTTGAGGGATGAGGAATGAGGGATCAAGAGTTACAGAGGAGCAGTGAGGACCGAGGAGTGAAGACTGAGGAGTGAGGACTGAGTGACAAATGAGGGATCAAGAGTGAATTATGCGCTGTGAGGATCGAGGAGCAAATACTAAGGACTGAGGGATGAGTGATAAATGAGGTATCAGGAGTGAATGAAGGGCAGTGAGGATCGAGGAGTGAGGGATGAGCGAGGAATGAGGGATCAAGAGTGAATGAGGAGCAGTGAGGGCTGAGGAGTGAAGACTAAGGAGTGAGAGGTGAAGAGGGGTGACTTAGGAGCCGGAGATGGCCAATTTGAAGTGAGTAGAAAGAGGGAAGTATGAGGAATGTGAGACAGGATGGGTGAGGAATGAGGAGTGAGGGATGACGAGTGGACGAGGGACCGTGAGGACTCAGGAGTGAAGACTGCAGTGATGAGTCAGGAACAAGAGATGGCCGACGTCAAGTGAGGTATAAAGAGGGAGGGCTGAGGTATGTGAGATGGAATGGGTGAGGAATGAGGAGTGAGGGATGAGGAGTGAACGAGGAGTAGTGAGAACTGCGGAGTGAACACTAACGAGTGAGGGGTGAAGGGTGGTGACTCTGGAACAAGAGATGGCTGATGTGAAGTGAGGTAGAGAGAGGGAGGAGTGAGGTATGTGAGATGGGATGTATGAGGAATGAGGAATGAGGAGTGAACGAGGAGCAGTGAGGCGTGAGAAGTGAAGATGAGGAGTGAGGGATGAGTGACAAATGAGGGTACAAAAGGTGAGCACTGGCATTCCCTGCTAGCAGGGTGAAAAGGCCCTCTCTGAGTGTAGGGCCTCTCTGCATAGGATAGGCAAAATAGTTACCTGCAGTGGGTTGGCACAACGCCTGTCTCTAGAGGTGACTATGGGCTCCCCCTGCAGGGTCATACTCTTAGTCCATGCCTGCAGGGGGTGAGTACCTGTCTGTAGGGGGTGACTATGGGCTCCCCCTGCAGGGTCATACCCTCAGTCCATGCCTCCAAGGGGTGAGTACCTGTCTGTAGGGGGTGACTATGAACTGCCCCTGCAGGGTCATACTCCCAGTCCATGCCTCCAGGGGGTGAGAACCTGTCTGTAGGGGGTGACTATGAACTGCCCCTGCAGGGTCATACTCCCAGTCCATGCCTCTAGGGGGTGAGTAACTGTATGTAGGGGGTGACTATGGGCTCCCCCTGCAGGGTCATACTCTTTCAGTCCATGCCTGCGGGGGTGAGTACCCGTCTGTAGGGGGTGACTATGGGCTCCCCCTGCAGGATCATACCCTCAGTCCATGCCTCCAAGGGGTGAGTACCTGTCTGTATGGGATGACTATGGGCTCCCACTGCAGGGTCATACTCTCAGTCCATGCCTCCAGAGGGGTGAGTACCTGTCTGTAGGGGGTGACTATGAACTTCCCCTGCAGGGTCATACTCCCAGTCCATGCCTCCATGGGGTGAGTACCTGTCTGTAGGGGGTGACTATGGGCTCCCCTTCAGGGTCATACTCTCAGGCCATGCCTGCAGGGGTGAGTACCTGTCTGTAGGGGGTGACTATGAACTGCCCCTGCAGGGTCATACTCCCAGTCCATGCCTCCAGGGGATGAGTACCTGTCTGTAGGGGGTGACTATGAACTGCCTCTGCAGGGTCATACTCTCAGTCCATGCCTCCAGGGGGTGAGTACCTGTCTGTAGGGGGTGACTATGAACTGCCCCTGCAGGGTTGCCCATGCCTCCAGGGGATGAGAACCTGTCTGTAGGGGGTGACTATGGACTCTCCCTGCAGGGTCATACTCTCAGTCCATGCCTCCAGGAGGTGAGTACCTGTCTGTAGGGGGTGACTATGGGCTCCCCCTGCAGGGTCATACTCCCAGTCCATGCCTCCAGGAGGCGGGTACCTGTCTGTAGGGGGTGACTATGAACTGCCCCTGCAGGATCATACTCCCTGTCCATGCCTCCAGGGGGCGAGTACCTGTCTGTAGGGGGTGACTATGAACTGCCCCTGCAGGGTCCTCCTATCCCAATCCATGCCTGCAGGGGCGAGTACCTGTCTGTAGGGGGTGACTATGGGCTCTCCAGCAGGGTCCTATCCCAGTCCATGCCTGCAGGGGTGAGTACCTGTTTGTAGGGGGTGACTATGGGCTCCCCAGCAGGGTCCTATCCCAGTCCATGCCTGAAGGGGTGAGTACGTGTCTGAAGGGGTGACTATGGGCTCTCCAGCAGGGTCCTTATCCCAGTCCATGCATGCAGGGGTGAGTACATGTCTGTAGGGGGTGACTATGAACTGCCTATGCAGGGTCCTATCCCAGTCCATGCCTGCAGGGGTGAGTACATGTCTGTAGGGGGTGACTATGGGCTCTCCAGCAGGGTTCTATCCCAGTCCATGCCTGCAGGGGTGAGTACATGTCTATAGGGGGTGACTATGGGGTATCCCTGCAGGGTCTTATCCCAGTCCATGCCTGCAGGGGGGGTGAGTACCTATCTGTAGGGGTGACTATGAACTGCCTCTGCAGTGTCATACTCTCAGTCCATGCCTGCAGGGGTGAGTACCTGTCTGTAGGGGGTGACCATGAACTGCCCCTGCAGGGTCATACTCCCAGTCCATGCCTCCAGGGGGGGGTACCTGTCTGTAGGGGGTGACTATGAACTGCCCCTGCAGGGTCATACTCTCAGTCCATGCCTCCAGGGGGCGAGTACCTGTCTGTAGGGGGTGACTATGGGCTCTCCAGCAGGGTCCTATCCCAGTCCATGCCTGCAGGGGTGAGTACCTATGTGTAGGGGGTGACTATGGGCTCCCCAGCAGGGTCCTATCCCAGTCCATGCCTGTAGGGGGGAGTACGTGTCTGTAGGGGGTGACTATTGGCTCTCCAGCAGGGTCCTTATCCCAGTCCATGCCTGCAGGGGTGAGTACATGTCTGTAGGAGGTTACTATGAACTGCCTATGCAGGGTCCAATCCCAGTCCATGCCTGCAGGGGTGAGTACATGTCTGTAGGGGGTGACTATGGGCTCTCCAGCAGGTTTCTATCCCAGTCCATACCTGCACGGGGTGAGTACCTGTCTGTAGGGGGTGACTATGGGCTCTGCAGCAGGTTTCTATCCCAATCCATACCTGCACAGGGGTGAGTACCTGTCTGTAGGGGGTGACTATGAGCTCTCCAGCAGGGTCCTATCCCAATCCATCCCTGCAGGGGGGGTGAGTACCTGTCTGTAGGGGGTGGCTATGGGCTCTCCAGCAGGGTTCTATCCCAGTCCATGCCTGCAGGGGTGAGTGCCTGTCTGTAGGGGGTGACTATGGGCTCTCCAGCAGGTTTCTATCCCAATCCATACCTGCACAGGGGTGAGTACCTGTCTGTAGGGGGTGACTATGGGCTCTCCAGCAGGTTTCTATCCCAATCCATACCTGCACGGGGGTGAGCACCTGTCTGTAGGGGGTGACTATGGGCTCTCCAGCAGGGTTCTATCCCAATCCATCCCTGCAGGGGGGTGAGTACCTGTCTGTAGGGGGTGACTATGGGCTCTCCAGCAGGGTCCTATCCCAATCCATCCCTGCAGGGGGGGTGAGTACCTGTCTGTAGGGGGTGACTATGGGCTTTCCAGCAGGGTTCTATCCCAGTCCATGCCTGCAGGGGTGAGTGCCTATCTGTAGGGGGTGACTATGGGCTCTCCAGCAGGTTTCTATCCCAATCCATACCTGCACGGGGGTGAGTACCTGTCTCTAGGGGGTGACTATGGGCTCTCCAGCAGGTTTCTATCCCAATCCATACCTGCACGGGGTGAGTACCTGTCTGTAGGGGGTGACTATGGGCTCTCCAGCAGGTTTCTATCCAAATCCATACCTGCACGGGGGTGAGCACCTGCTGTAGGGGGTGACTATGGGCTCTCCAGCAGGGTCCTATCCCAATCCATGCCTGCAGGGGTGAGTGCCTGTCTGTAGGGGGTGACTATGGGCTCTCCAGCAGGTTTCTATCCCAATCCATACCTGCACGGGTGAGTACCTGTCTGTAGGGGGTGACTATGGGCTCTCCAGCAGGTTTCTATCCAAATCCATACCTGCACGGGGGTGAGCACCTGTCTGTAGGGGGTGACTATGGGCTCTCCAGCAGGGTCCTATCCCAATCCATCCCTGCAGGGGGGGTGAGTACCTGTCTGTAGGGGTGACTATGGGCTCTCCAGCAGGGTTCTATCCCAGTCCATGCCTGCAGGGGTGAGTGCCTGTCTGTAGGGGGTGACTATGGACTCTCCAGCAGGTTCCTATCCCAATCCATACCTGCACGGGGGTGAGTACCTGTCTGTAGGGGGTGACTATGGGCTCTCCAGCAGGTTTCTAACCCAATCCATACCTGCACGGGGGTGAGCACCTGTCTGTAGGGGGTGACTATGGGCTCTCCAACAGGGTTCTATCCCAGTCCATGCCTGCAGGGGTGAGTGCCTGTCTGTAGGGGGTGACTATGGACTCTCCAGCAGGTTCCTATCCCAATCCATACCTGCACTGGGGTGAGTACCTGTCTGTAGGGGGTGACTATGGGCTCTCCAGCAGTGTCCTATCCCAATCCATCCCTGCAGGGGGGGTGAGTACCTGTCTGTAGGGGGTGACTATGGGCTCTCCAACAGGGTTCTATCCCAGTCCATGCCTGCAGGGGTGAGTGCCTGTCTGTAGGGGGTGACTATGGACTCTCCAGCAGGTTCCTATCCCAATCCATACCTGCACGGGGGTGAGTACCTGTCTGTAGGGGGCGACTATGGGCTCTCCAGCAGGTTTCTATCCCAATCCATACCTGCACGGGGTGAGTACCTGTCTGTAGGGGGTGACTATGGGCTCTCCAGCAGGGTTCTATCCCAGTCCATGCCTGCAGGGGTGAGTGTCTGTCTGTAGGGGGTGACTATGGACCCTCCAGCAGGTTCCTATCCCAATCCATACATGCAGGGGGGAGGGGTGAGTACCTGTCTGTAGGAGGTGACTATGGGCTCTCCCTGCAGGGTCATTCATTCATTCATTTGAGGTTTTATAGAGCGCAAACGTGACCCGTTAGGGTATCAGAGCTCTTTACAGGGATAAACACATTATGTACAGGTTAGACATAGGCAAAATACAAGGGATGGGGGTTAGGAAAGTAAACACAATAGGACAAGAGCAGAGATATATACAATAACCAGTGCAGTACCAAAATCAGCAAGAGACACGTCAGCGATAAAAAGGGAAAATCAGCAATTGTATACGAGGGGACACGATAGCAAAAGGCAGAGAGAACTGGCAGAACATTGGAAGGAGTGAGAATTGGTGCACAGAGAGGGCTGAGCAGTCACGGAGAATATGCACAGAAACAAAAGCCATGATAAAAGGCGCTATGCGCAACAAAGGAGAGTCATTAGAGGAATGTGTTCGTTAGGAAGGCTTTAGGTTCCTTTTTGAAGATTGACAGAGAAGGTATTCTTCTGATGGAGGATGGTAGCCTTATCCCAGTCCATGCCTGCACGGGGGTGAGTACCATGTAACCAAGGCCCCAGAGCAGCAGCTGTCATGACTCACACATGCAGCACAAGGTGTGGGGGTGTAGAATGAACCATCTCCGCCCGCCCCTGGAGTGGGGGCTGCTAAGAACAGCTTTTGGTGAAGCTGAAAATAGCGCCTCTCGCTGCCTCCTCTCCCTCATTCGGGCTGAAGATGTCACTCCTTGATGGCTGCTGGGGTGTCTCATCGAGGCGGTGGGCCTGCTGCTGAGCTCAAAGTGCAACTTGAAAGTCACGAATCCTGCAGGGGCGACACAGGCTGTCGTCATCCTCAGGACTCTGAAAGGAGCACCTTGAGTAGGGCGCCAACTGATTCCTAGTGCCTAAACACGGAAGAAGCGTGAAGCGGTGTCTAGAAATAGCACCATTTCTATGAACTGCTATTTCAGCGCTAGCTCGGTGGGAGCCTCAGCAGAGGGGTAACAGACTGAATGGGCAGCAGGTATTAAGTGTTCGCTGCAGATCTGTCTGGTGGGAGGTCTGTGGGTGATGACACGTGACCTCACAAGGCTGACTCAGTCTACATGCTTCTAAGGACAGTAACGGAGTACTGGCTAGTCCTGTTAGTTATAGCGCCTAGAAGTAGCAGAGGAGTGGTGCTGACCACCAATAAATAAAGAAATAAATACCAGGGCAGGGAGACCCTGCAGCCGAGATGGGCTGGGCAAGTGACCCTGCGGCAACCTCTGGTCCCTGTAAGCCCTTGATTACCTTCTTTTATTATTCAATGTTGTAGTTAGTGACATAGCGCTGGTAAACCTCAAAATGGGTTAGAAAGCGCTGTACATTGGAGGTGTGGCAAGGACAAATGTTTTAATGGACTGGATTGTATTTAATCATTCTGTGTATATTCATAGAAATAATCACGCACAAAAACAGAGTTAGGTGTGTGATATAGGATAACTGAAACCATAGGGAAGAGGATGTGGCCTCACGGCTAGGGCTAGGGCGGTCCTTCACTCATCTGGGGAACCGGGTTCGAGTCTCAGCAAGGACGCTCAACATCCTGTGATTCTGGGAAAATCATTTCATCTTCCCGTGCCTTACACTAATGAGTGTGTCCTTGTGGAACGCAACTGGTGCTCGTGTAAAGTGCTCTGATACCTTCGGGTCAAGTTCACGCTATATAAAAACAAACAAAAATACCAATTGTAGGAGGTGATTGGCTGATGGAATAGACCAATAGTCTGGTGGGAATAAAGGGGCAGAAGCTTCGGTTCATTCGTCACAGACCTCAACACCTGGATAGACTGTTAACGCTCTTAATGTTAGATGTTAGCATCTGGCTGGATTCTTAACTCTCAGAATGTCAGACCTTAACACCTAGACATGCTCTTAAATCTCAGAATGTCAGATCTTCCTTTCTAGACAGACTCTTAACTCTCATAATGTCGGATCTTCATATAAAGACATGCTCTTAACTCTCATAATGCCGGATCTTCACATGTGGACAGACTCTTAATTCTCATAATGTCGTATCTTCGTATCTAGACAGACTCTTAACTCTCATAATGTCGGATCTTCGTAACTAGACAGGCTCTTAACTCTCATAATGTTGGATCTTCGTATCTAGACATGCTCTAAACTCTCATAATGTCAGATCTTCGTATCTAGACAGGCTCTTAACTCTCATAATGTCGGATCTTCGTATCTAGGCAGGCTCTTAACTCTCATAATGTCGGATCTTCTTATCTAGACAGGTTCTTAACTCTCATAATGTCGGATATTCGTATCTAGACAGGCTCTTAACTCTCATAATGTCGGATCTTCATATCTAGACAGGCTCTTAAATCTCATAATGTCGGATCTTCGTATCTAGTCAGGCTCTTAACTCTCATGATGTTGGATCTTCGTATCTAGACAGGCTCTTAACTCTCATAATGTTTGATCTTTGTATCTAGACAGGCTCTTAAATCTCATAATGTCGGATCTTCACATGTGGACAGACACTTAATTCTCATAATGTCGGATCTTCTTATCTAGACAGGCTCTTAACTCTCATAATGTCGGATCTTCGTATCTAGACGGGCTCTTAACTCTCATAATGTCAGATCTTCGTATCTAGACAGTCTCCTAACTCTCATAATTTCAGATCTCAACATCTAGACATGCTGTTAAATCTCGTAATGTCAAATCTTTGTATCTAAATAGGCTCTTAACTCACAGAATGTCAAATCTCCTATCCGGAGGGACTTTTAATGCTCATAATGCCAGATCTCTGTAACTGAGCAGACTCTTTACTCTTGTAATATCAGATCTTCACATCTGGCTGGACTCTTAACTCTCATAATGTCAGACCTTAACATCTGGCCAAACTCTTAACTCTCATAATGTCAGACCTTAACATCTGGCCAAACTCTTAACTCTCCTGTCAGACCTTAACATCTGACCAAACTCTTAACTCTCATAATGTCAAACCTTACCATCTGGACGGGCTCTTAAATCTCTTAATGTCAGACCTTAACATCTGGATAGGCTCTTAACTCTCATAATGTTAGATCTTCACATTGGGATGGCCTCCTAACTCTTATAATGTCCGATCTTTCCATCTGGCTGGAACCTTAACTCTCCTAATGTCGGACCTTCGTATCTGGCTGGACTCTTAACTCTCATAACGCTGGAACTTAACATCTGGACAGACTTTTAACTCTCATATTGTCAGATCGTTGCATCTAGATGGACTTTTTTCTTTTAAAAAAAACATCTTTTTATTTCCAAAACAACCTTGCAATTACATTCACCACAAATACAACGTATTAGCACTTCGCATGGACACATCTTCAACCTACTTAGCGTTCTGTATAACATCACTTGCGAGGCATCACTTCCTTCCTCCCTTCCTCAGTCAATTTCCTCCTGAGTTTCCTTCCACCTCCTTTGTGGTCTCTGGAGTTTACAGGGGTTGTCTCTAAAGTCATTTACTTCAAACTCTCCCCATTTACCGGGGCATCCTCTATTAATATAGACTGCCTTCTCCACCACCATACACCAGTCCATATCTCTCTTCCAATCCATCAAGGAGGGAGTTGTATCAGAACCCCATGCTCTTGCTAGGTTCCACTTCTAACTCTTATAATGTCAGGCCTTCGTATTTAGCTGGTCTCAACTTATAATGTCAGAGCTTGAATTCTGAATGTGCTCCTAACTCTCTTAATTAGCGTCGCAATTCTGGGTATGTGATCTTGATTAACCCGCCCACTCATTAACATTAACCAATGGTTTATGATTAAGGCTTCCAGTTTTCCATTTTTACTGATATTTACCAATAAATACAGACAGAAAACAACCTATTTCCTGTCTGTATTTGTTTTTAAAAGCTGAAAAATACAGAAAATTGTGCTTTTTTATGAGTGCCTCTGCTTGTTGTCCTTCACAAAGTCCAGACCAACTGCTAAGCAGCCAGACACCACTGGGATTTAAAAAACGGATAAGATGCCCTTAAATGCAGGCATATGTTAACGCACATTTGTATCTAATGCTAATGTTTACCTCTTGGAGTCGGGTTTTGTTATGTTTGGCTGCTTAGTTTGCTAAAAGCGCGACAGGCATCAAAGTACGAATGCATGTGAATGAGTTGAAAAAACATGGAAAGATACCATTTTATGACTTTTTATTCTCAAGACACACAATAAATATGGATAAATGCCAAGAAAATGGCCACATAAAAATAGATAAATACAGATGTAAATGTAAAATATATATATATATATACCATAAAACCGGTAGCACTGTGCATGATCTGCCATAAGTGGGAATATTTTGCCCCCCACCAAACACTTGAAACGTTCAAGGGTCCAGTAACATGCAACAGTTCTTTTTCAATAACAGGTGTTTTCTTTTGTTGTCTGCGGAGCCCTAGACACAAAGCCTGCTGTTTTCTCGCCCTGCTTACTGTTTGAGGTAAGGTGTCCCCAGACCACTCATGCTGGTCTCAGGGAGTGGACACCCCTGGCTGTGAGCTGCTCCATGGTCTCAGGGTGTGGACACCCCTGGCTGTGAGCTGCTCCATGGTCTCAGGGTGTGGACACCCCTGGCTGTGAGCTGCTCCATGGTCCCAGGGTGTGGACACCCCTGGCTGTGAGCTGCTCCATGGTCTCAGGGAGTTGACACCCCTGGCTGTGAGCTGCTCCATGGTCTCAGGGAGTGGACACCCCTGGCTGTGAGCTGCTCCATGGTCTCAGGGAGTTGACACCCCTGGCTGTGAGCTGCTCCATGGTCTCAGGGAGTGGACACCCCTGGCTGTGAGCTGCTCCATGGTCTCAGGGTGTGGACACCCCTGGCTGTGAGCTGCTCCATGGTCTCAGGGAGTTGACACCCCTGGCTGTGAGCTGCTCCATGGTCTCAGGGAGTTGACGCCCCTGGCTGTGAGCTGCTCCATGGTCTCAGGGTGTGGACACCCCTGGCTGTGAGCTGCTCCATGGTCTCAGGGAGTTGGCACCCCTGGCTGTGAGCTGCTCCATGGTCTCAGGGAGTTGACACCCCTGGCTGTGAGCTGCTCCATGGTCTCAGGGTGTGGACACCCCTGGCTGTGAGCTGCTCCATGGTCTCAGGGAGTTGGCACCCCTGGCTGTGAGCTGCTCCATGGTCTCAGGGAGTTGGCACCCCTGGCTGTGAGCTGCTCCATGGTCTCAGGGAGTTGACACCCCTGGCTGTGAGCTGCTCCATGGTCTCAGGGTGTGGACACCTCTGGCTGTGAGCTGCTCCACAGCTGACCTTTGCTGTGGCTGTGGGGGTGGGGTACAAATGTCAGCTTAGCCGCTCTCTGCAGGGATTTCGTTCATGTTTTAATTGTCGAGAGAGAATCCTGTCAAGCAGCAGAGACTCTTGAAATAGAAGGCAAGCAGGGAAGCCGATCAGCAGCTTACAGCAAGCTGCGAGGGCAGGAGGGGCTGGGGCGAGGCGGCCACCGCCTCCCTCAGATTGACACCCCCTCATATGCATTTGCACACGCTTGGTTTTTTAAGTCTCGCCCACAAACCGCTTTAGTTGTGTAATGTGGATGACCTGTTGTCAACAGACCAAACATTGAGTGGTCTTTGGGTCAGTTTCTTGCTAATCAATGGACAGCAGTATTGTGTCAGTTCAAAGCCCTGACAGGCTGGTTTTCTACACCATTCTTGCCTTGACCTGCTCCCGGGGCGTAGTTTCTTTGCCACCACTGCTTCCATAGGATTCAGCGTTTATTTCCACTGTTTACTTCTGGGAACTGTTTTTTTCATTGACTTTCAGCACCTCATGAGAGTGTGTAGCTTTCCACTCTCTCCCACCTGCTGCCACCCTCCCCCTGTCTCTTGCTCAACTACTGCCCCCATTGCCCCCTGCCCCTCCTTAATTCTTTTTCAATCTTTTTTCATAGCAATTTTGATAATGGTGTGAGTTGCTCTCCGTCCCTCCCTTGTCACCTGTGCTTTACTTACTTTTAATGAGTTAAAAAAAAATATGATTACAAAAACCAGTCCGCACTATCCGCTGTATGTGCACGCTCCTGCGCGTACATTGTGAAGTATCGCGCGTTATCCGCTCATAAACAAAAAACATTCTAAGATGGCCGCGCACGAGCACGAACGCGTCATAGTTCGGGCTCCCAGTTTTATGGTAGTTATTTTTTTAACACTTCGGTCTGCATTTATCCATATTTCTTTTTTGGCCATTTTATTGGTATTTATACATATTTACTTTATGTTTTGAGACTAAATGGAGACAAAAAATGGTGCATTTCCACATTTATTTAACTGATGAACGTGCACTCATACTTTGACACCTGTCACGTTTTTGCAAATTGAGCAGCAAACTATATCAAAACACAACACAGAGAAGTAAATATTAGCATTCTATTCAGATATATGCGAACATATGCCTGTATTTAAAGCAATCTTACCCTGCCTTTAAATCCCCATGGTGTCTATCTGCTCTGCCGTTGGTCTGAAACTCATGACGGACAACGAGGAGTATCACTAACAACAAGCACATTTTTCTGTATTTTTCCACTTTTCAAAAAAAATGCATGCAGGAAACATTTTGTGTTCTGACTGTATTAATCTGTAAAAATCAGTGAAAACAGAAAACTGGAAGCCGTAGTCATAATGCACCTGCGGCCATATTGGATTTTTTTTCTGTTACCAGTCTTAGTTTAAACAAACATCGGCAAATCCAATATCTCAGCAGTCACCTTTTTAAAACGCAACCTCTTGGCTTTGCCATGGCTTGTTTTCTGTACCTCCGGTTGCAACTTTTGTACTACGACGGAGTACCGACGGAGAGAGCGGGGCTCCCTTTCCTGAGTTGTAACCAGGTTGAGGTGGTGCCTCAGATTGGACAAGTTCCAGCGAGATTGAATCCGCGAGTGGATGACTGGTTTGGCTTTTTGAAACTATATCTTCACGTTTAGTTATATTTTTTACAATATATTTTTAACACTTTATTGCAGCAGCTTTGTTTTGGTCCTGACGAAAGCCAGACATACTTTCTAGATGGTTGGTGGCTGAAACATGTTGACCTTGTTTTCATCAGGCAGTTTTCAATAGTCACTGCTTTGCACTGTTTTTTACTCCTGGCAGTGCTAATGAGCTAATAAAATTATTTTCATCAGCACTAGCCAGTTTTAGATCACATTCACCAATTATTATTGTTTTTTCGCGCTGCACCCTCATATCACTCAATTGCTCCTCTTTGGGATTTTAGCATCCTAATTCTCCATATAATTGAAAACATCCCTGAGCTCCCACCTCTCAGTGAGGTGGTTGTAGCCCTCAGTGGGACTAGGATTTCCCACTGAGAGGAGAAAGCCCAAATGATGAAGCATGTCACCTTTCGGTGAGTGAGGGCATTCATCCTATAAAGGGATTCTTTCCTCATTAGGGTACTGCTATCTTAGACACAGATTGACCTTTGCATTCTTCTTTTTCCATGCTTATGCTTGAAGCCTGTTTAGACCCGAGAAGTTGATTGTGTTTTTTGTGAATATTTATTGGGGTAAAACTTCTTGCAGGTCTTTAAACGTATTCCCTCGGACCCCCTATTCCCCTTGTGTGTTACATTGTTTTCTGTACTGCCACTGGCTATAGCACGTGCTAAGACTGACCCCTGGGGGGATGAGGGCGGGGGATTGGTGTGCCGATTGTACTCAGGGTAGGACTGGGAACAGAAACTGGCCCTGGCAAACTGCTCAGCCAGCCCCCCTCCCCCCCCCGGGGTGAGGGGAAGTGCAGCCGAGCAGTTTGCGAGGGCCCGTTTCGGGCGATTTTGTTACCGAGGGCCGGTATTGCTGACCCCCGGTAACAAAAACGGACCCCCAGGGGCCCAACACCAGCCCCCACCCTAGCGGCCTACCTGGGAAACGCCCGGTGCCCACTATGGCCAGTCCGGCCCTGATTGTACTAAATGAGACCTCACAGCCTGGTCTAAGGCACAGGGGTGGAACAAGCCCCTGCAGCTCCTGTGACACAAGGTAAATCAATATTTGTGAGATATGGGAGACTGAGTGGCCCCTCATCACATTCTGCAGGGGGGCCCCATCCTTTGGCTGTACCTCACTGCTTAGGCATTATATATACCACAGGGTTTTAGACCTGTCATCCACTAGGTGCAGGGAGACCCCCCTACCCCCCCCACCCCCTCCCCATTGTAGAGAGGGGGCCCCTCCCTGGGGAGGGCAGGCTTGCAGACCCTGTGTCTGGCTCACAGCTCTCCTTCTTCCAGGAATCTTTGTTAAGTGTGCTTCAGCCCAGGTGCCCTCTGGGATCTGCAGCAGTTGAATCCTTTCTCTGACGCCCCCTGCGGCTGCACAAAGAGGCTTTTAACCCCCTGGGAGTGGGCATCAGACTAGAGTGCTGGCCTCAAATAGAGCTTCACCCCCTAGAGGCATCAGAGGGGAGGGCACAGCCGGGAATGCGGCACCTCCAGAAATACCAGCAAACCGACATCATTCAATTCACCTTTTTGGGTTCTGGGAGTTTCTTGAAGTGCTGAGCAAATGCAACCCGACACCTGACTGCTGAATTAGACGAGGGCGCAGATCTGCGCAGGGAGAGAGCGCGGGCGGTAATGGGATGGGTAAATACCCACAGAAACCCAGAGTAAACAACAACTGGCCATCGTATTTGTTAAACCTATTGTATTTGCCCCTGCTCGTTTGCCTGGCTGCACTGACAAGAGCGTCAGGAAAACGTATCCCTAATAAAATGAAGGAACACTTTTTAGGTCTGGTTAAAGTCTGCGTAATGAATCGAACACCTTATGTGATCCATTCTGTGAGAAGTTGGCCTGATATATGCTGTTCACTAGTTATAGTGGGCACCCTGTATCAGTCCAAACATCCCCTTATTGGTTATAGGTTAAAGACAACCTTTATTGAAAGCTATCCTAGTGGTAGCTATGGAGAGCAGCCTTCAGGCTAAGTCTTGAAGGAATGTAAAGCAGCTTGTTTTACCGGTCTATAATCTCTTGAGTCACTAAATGAAAGATATCCACACCAGGTATATATATAACATATACGTATTTATTACTAAACACACCCTCCTAGTCTCTTTATGTGACTAGAGGTCAAAACACATAAGTTACACTTCAATAATCACAATAAAATAGCACAAATACATGTCAGGCCCTAGGGGCGAGCCAAACCATATACTAAAATAGCGGTAAAAGAACCACAACTTATCTAGACACAAGGCCTAGAGCCTGTAGAATCGCTGGGACCCCAAGGAACCACCCAAGGTAGTGACACAGGGGACCCACGGGGTCCGTGTGCACTGTGTGAACACAGCTGCGAGCTCCCGCTAGCTTCTATGGGGAAAGTCGCGGTTAGATTTTTAAAGATTAGGGACACTTAGAAATGAGTCAGGACCAAACCCTTTTGGACTTAGGAAGTTCTAGGGCTAGCACCCACGGGAGCACCGGAGTACTCGTGTTACCTCACCCAGGGAAGCCGGGTGCATAGGTGTCTTTTGGTGTCGGGTCGCTTCGTCGATTTCAATGGGAGCTGGCGAAGAAGTGCTGCTGCCGTGAAGATGCGAAGTGTCCGAAGAGATCCAAGCCTGGATCGAAGATGAGAAGAACCTGAAAGCAGAGGGGACAGAGTCTGGGTCACTAGCCAGTGACCAGGAAGGCGATGAGCAGATGCCCACCGATGTCGGGTGATTTCAGGTGAAAGAGGTGAAGCTTGACTCTTCAGCCACGAGGACCAGGAGGTGTCGAGGATGACCAGGAGCTGGATTCGAGCTGTCCCACGAAGGATGTCGAGTGCTGCAGCATCGGTGCCCGGATTGGACACAACAAGCCTTGGCAACAGCAACCCACGCAGAAACGAGAAAGATGCTTTGGTGCAGACCAGCAAGGTCTGGGGGACTCACGACTTGGTTGGGAGTCAGGGCACGTCTGGAGCAACCAGGGAAGCCCAAGGAAATGCAAAGTTACCACCTCAGGGACCCACCAGTCAACGGACCAGGGATCGCAAAGGGACCTTGAGACGAAACACAAAATGGCGGCCCACGGGTCACTCGGAATGACCAGGCCGACAATCTTCGGTGGATTCCGTGCTCGAGGTGGGGGTTACAAGTTAGCCCATGCACGACTTCAATAGGTGTTGAGAAGTTAATGCATTTGCAAAAGTGCACGGTGACCAGGGGTTCCGGTTCCACTCTACTCACGAGGGCTGCGGGTCTCAGCTTTGCTAGGGACTCGGGTCGGCCTCTGAGATGTCTGGAAATCCTCTTCCTGGGCTGCAAATACTTCGGAGTCCGGCGGGAGCTTCGAAGATGCAGACCGGCAAATTGCTTTGTTGGTGCCTGCCAAGCAGGGGAGTCACTCCTTGACCCCAGGGAGATTTCTTCAGTCCTCTGGTCTTGAGCAGAACGTCGAAGGTCCAGGATTCGGCTTCAGAGTTTCGCCCAGGGTAATCTAAAGTCCTAAGGACTGGGGTCCCATACTTATACTAAGGTAAGGGGTTGGACATACTCTGTGAACCCACCTATGGGAGGGTTTGGAAAGAGGGGTGGCTACACCCATTTCCTTTGTCCAGTTTTGCGCCGGGGCAGGGGCTGGAAGCCCCTGAACCGGTTTGAGCTGAACTATGCACAGGGACACCAAATGTGCACCCAGTGCAGGACTTCAAAGCACTCAGAGAGTGCTCCCACCCAGCCCCAATACACATAAGCCTGTCTGGGAGGTGGTTATACCTCCCTGTGACAGGAAACCTATTGTAAAGGCCTCCCCTGCTGGAGTTTCGGTTAGCAGCAGGAAGCCAGACCTGTGTCTTTGGCTGCAGCATCCATTTTGTGATGCCAGGGCTCTATTAAGTTTCTACCGGATAACCAGTGCTGTCATGTCTCTCCCTCTAGAAGGGTGGGATCATACTCCCACACCAGCTACTGATGTGGGGGTATGATTCCAAGTCGTTTGACACCAACATGACATGTTTCCTTGCAGCCAGTCCAAAGTTAGCATTTACCGTTTGGTTATAATGCACTTAAGAGTATAGGGTCAGGCTGCACTACTGACAACCCCGGAGAAGAGATTCCAAAGGCTGCAGAGGGGCTCAGCTCATGCCTGGGCACCCCCTCACATATAACCAAGCACCCTGCCTTCAGGATTGATAAGGCCTGCCATAGGGGTGACTGATAGGTTTGTATGTGCAGTATATGGTGAGATATGGTGAACCTATATTTCAGTAAGGGGTGCATGCACCACCTTACCCAGGCTGCAGTAGCAGACCTGTGGTGTCACAAGTGGTGTCATTTTGGGTGGCTTTCCAGGGGTGGCATAATCCATGCTTCAGCCCCTGGTAGGCCTCTGGGGTACCTATGTCCTGGGTACATAGTATACCATATACTAGGGACTTATAAGGGCATCTCAGATCCAATCTGAACTGTACCTAAAGTACATGGAATCATTTTAGAGAGGAAGCAGCTAGGATGGGGCCCTGAATAGCAGAGTCCCAGCCAGACTAAAGTCGAAAAACAGTGAAACACCAGCAAAAGGTGGGGGTAAACATGTGAAGCAGATCCTACTCTTCTACACATTCTTCAAAAACAGTTAACGTACAGAAGGCATAGGAGCAGGAGGGGGCTTGGGTCTTTTCCCTTCAGCCACTGGATGGTGCATCTCTCCTAAGGTATGCAGTGCTTGGTTGGCCTGTCCATCAATGGAATGGCATTACGCGGATGGTTACACTGCCCAATTAGGTTTTGTAATGGGGATTCAAGTAGTCCTTCAGTTAGACTTGAGTCAGTTGCTCTTTGATGTCTATTTTACTGACACAGCAGCATTTTATTGCTGGTTTATTGATTCTTTGTTTAAGCAGTGACTGCTGTTCGGATGCTTCCGCCTGTAATAAAGACAGAGTACTGTTCACTCCTACCCCTTCCACAGTCTGTGTTGCATATCACAATACAGACATGTGCACACATGGGGCTGCTCAAAGAGGCAATGAACATCTTGGCCCTGTTATCAAAAGTGCATACGGTGCAGTACCTTGTTTTGGCATACACCCCGCATTCTGGACACCCCATTCTCACACACCCTTCGGCACACAGAAGGCTGGGACAAACCGCCACCCCTGAAATCCAACAGGTCAGGACTGAATTCCATAGAGCAATAATGACTGAGTATCCGAGGCTGAGGAGCAAAGCAGCACCTCAGGGACTCATCATTACACTGCTTAATTTATCCAAAAAACACAAGTGCCCGGGCTCTGGTCAGGAGGCTACAGAGGCTTGCACCACACACTGCCCCTGGCATGCTGCAAACATTAGTAACAACCTCACTACTAACCCTCACACTCCTACAAGTGTGACAATTGGACTATTCCAGGCCCCGAAGCTATAAGAATGGCTTGGGCGGCAGGCAATAGTCATTTTTAATGTATAGTGAATTAATAATGAACTCTAATGTGGTCATCTCCAGATTAGACAGACAGTGCCACCCCAAGCACAGGTGTTGACAAATACGTGCTGGTGCCGATCACCAGAAACCACTGGCTCAAATTAAGCACTGCCATTATAAACAAAACCAGAGGTTTCCTGGAGGACACATTCTTTGGGAAAGATTAGTCATTAATATCCTGGTGCTGCACCATGATTGGCTAATACTAATTATTAATAAAAACCAAATGACTGTCTGATAGTTTAATGCCCAGATGGATGTTCAGCCTTCCTCCTCCTCAGCACCTTGAGACCTTTACGGGTGAGTAGTCGCGCTATATATACCTCTGATTGATTGATTGAATGAAACACAGACATTAGAAGCCAAAATTTCGACCACTATTCAGCTGAGTATAGATAACAAACATCTTGATGAGACCCCTAAAGCGATCTCAGAGACTAGGGAGTCTCTTACCCAAACTAGGATTAACAACATGAAAAGAGACTATCCTTAAATCGGGATGAACATTCAGTGCCACACACATGAAACCTAAGAACAGGTAAGTGCCAAATCCCATGAATGAAAGGAACAACTTTATAAAGGCAATAAATGAAAAATAAAATTCAAAATAAATCTTTTTAGGTCTCGCCTAGCGTTGCAGCGTGCATGCGTTGTCGCTCGGCGAGACATATTGTGAGAGAGGAGATTTTAGGAAGGGACTTGAAGCCCCTGAGCATCATTTTCATTGGTTCGTGTCAGCGTTTATGCTAAACGCTGGCTTTCCCATTGAAAAGGATGCTTTTTGGTCACTGCCCTTTCTCCCTTTTGGATGGCCCATCCGTGCTTGGTCGTCTGCTTCACGGCTGTCGTGAAGCAATTTCTTATCTTTAGGGGGCCATCTGTTTCTAATTAGCGTGGAGGGGCGAATACCTCCAAGGTTCACAATGTAAGAAAGGCAGAGTTAAACATGTCTCCTTAAAATATCATAACAGGAGGCTGCCATCCTGGAACTGTGCATTATATGGATAGCCAAACAGGAAAATACAGAATATAAAATATATATATATGGTTTTTAATACAATTTAAGCAAATATGCTTCGTAGGTTTTCAGCACATAGGTATTTGAATCTGTTCAACAATTAACATCTAAGTCACAAAGTTAAATGTTAGCGCAGTGTTTTATTTTTTAAATTGTAAATGTAAACGATTCTTTGACTTTAGCTTCAACCGAATCATAGCCTAACATTTTTTCTTTCTTGTTAAAAAGCATACCATTGTCGACTTTGAAAATGTATCTCTTCTTGCTCTGTTGCTCTTTCTTGGTATCTTTTGCTCTACCCCTCTCCGTGCCGTCGGGTGAGCCACAGCGGCCTGGCGTATCTTCGACGCTTAAGCTTCCATTAAGCCCTTTGATTGGGCAGCGGGTGCAGTCCGGTGAGTGTGGCAGCCAATGGCTGGCTGGAATGCTGGGAGGTGGGCTAGGCCTTGGAGTGGTTGCCCTGTTCTCCTCACACACTCATACAGACCCGGACAGACCCTTGGAGTATTTTCTGGAAGCAGCGCTCCCCGGGCCAAAGGAGAGCAGGGGAGCAGTCTGTCCGCGTCGCTTAGTCCATCCATAGACCAGGGTATTAATTGGTAAAAAATACATCCGCAAAGACCCCAGGTTCAGTGCACCCTCGGCATAGCCTCTCTTTCACATAAAGGAAGGGTCCACTTTCCCACCATAGCGGTACTCCCGGCGCCTGCCCCTCCTCCGAAAAGCAACTATTAACTCGCATGTGAGCATTTGCATCCTCCTCTTTCTAGCGGATGAGAGACGCCCCCTTCCATAGTGCCCTTATTGGGGCATATCGCCCCCTCCCGGTTTGACCCCCCCACAAAGCGTCGCACCGAGGAGAGGGGGTTCCTTTCACAGGGGCAGACGGACCACCTTCCCACAGACCGGGGAACAGGCCTTTCTGCCCCCCATTCCGTTCCATAACCTATATTTAGGGCCTGTTGGGTTCTTATGATCCTTGCTATCGCATGCAAAAGAGTATGCCCATACCGAGAGTAATAGTTCAGAGCCATTATTTTATGGCGAATTTCAATTGATCTTCAACTGCTACATTATGGAGACCTGCTCCCATCATGGTTCCAGTTGCTGTCCTATCTGCCTTTGAGCCTTCTCTTATGCTCGATCTTCTTGCTGAAGCCTGAATCCCGTCAGAGGATTACGGTTTCCGCTTGCTGTGAATTCTGCTCAACTGGGACTTACTGTTCTCTTGTGTTGTTATCTTTTTGAGACCTCTGCACCAACTTGCATTCTCGTTCTCTTGTCTCGTCGTTATATCACATTGCTACACTGACTCTTAACGTGAAGGACAGACTGCATACACCCGTATACCCTCACTTTTTCTCTTCCCAGCCCTTAGCTCCCTCGACGACTCCTATTTATTTATTTTATTTATTTTTCACATTTATAAAGCGCACTGTTACCCAGAGGTGTCCTGGCGCTAGTTGAGAGAGTGTGTATAAGCAGGGGGTTACTGTGTGAAAAGCCAGGTTGTTAAAGCTTTCCTAAAAGACAAGAGGTCCGGTAGTTGTCTGAGGTTTAGTGGTAACGCATTCCATGCCTTTGCTGCCCCTAGAGAGAAGCTCCTGCCTCCCCAGCGGGCTTTCCTAACTCTGGGGATGACTACCAGACTCTGCTCAGCTGATCTCAGAAGTCTTGTTGGTCTATGCCACTGAAAGAGTTGGGAAATACAGTGGGGGCCTAGGCCATGCAAGGCCTTGAAAGTTACGCAAAGTGATTTAAAAATAATTCTCTTGCGAACTGGTAGCCAGTGTAGCTTGGCCAGGTCCCGAGATACAGAGGCAAATGTAGGTGTGCCTGTGATTAGTCGGGCTGCAGCATTCTGCAGAATCTGGAGTTTGTTGAGGAGCCCCTGTTGGGCGTTCAGCAGAAGGCTGTTACAATAGTCCAGTCGAGACATCACCAGCCCTGTGACCACGGTCTTCTTATGCTCATCTGCAAGAAACGGCAAAACTTTCCGAATGGTTTTTAGGACAAAGTGAGTTGCTGAGGAGAGTGCATTGATTTGAGGCTTGAAGGACAAAGAGTTGTCCATAAGTACACCCAAGTTTTTGACCTTTGGGAGCGGAGCTGGAGGAGTGCCCATTTCCTCGGGCCACCAACGTGGGGACCAGAAATTATCGCTGGACCCGAACAGCAAGACTTCGGTTTTAGTAGAATTTAATTTGAGGCAGTTATCAGCCATCCAGTTACTAACTTCCCGCATACAGCCTCTGAATCTATCCGCTGTGCTGTCAGTTTCCCCTGGTAGCAGAGATACCACTATCTGAGTATCATCTGCGTAAGAAGTTAACTTAAAGCCAAAAGATCTGATGACTGGTGCCAAGGTGGAGACGTATATATTAAAAAGGGTGGGACTCAAGGAGGATCCCTGAGGGACTCCGCAGGGAAGCATGAAAGGGTCTGATTCGTAGTCCCCTAGTGCCACCTTCTGAGTCCTATCCGACAAGAAGGCGAGCAGGAGTTTAAGCGCATTGCCCTGAATCCCAGTGGCCCTGAGCCGGTCCCCAAGTATCTTATGGTGGACCGTATCAAAGGCCGCGGACAGGTCCAACAGGATCAGGGCAGCTCTGCCTCCTGCATCCATCACTGTTCTCACATCTTCTGTTGCTTTAATCAGGGCAGATTCGGTACTATGCCCTGCCCTGAATCCATGTTGGGAACAGTCCAGGCCCTGGCCTGCCCCTAGAAAAGCGCTTAGCTGAGTGTTTAGGATACCCTCCAGGATTTTCGTCGGAAGGGGTAGCCTAGCTATTGGCCGAAAGTTGTTCAGGTCAGTCACCCCTAAATTAGGCTTCTTCAACAGGGGTAAGATGGAGGCTTGTTTCCAACGTAAGGGAAATTCCCCATTTTCCAACATGACATTGAACAGTGGGGTGAGCCCTGCGGCCACGGCCGAAGAGGCCAGTTTGGCCACGCTGGCTGGGCACGGGTCATTGGGGGAGCCTGAGTTTGTCCGTAGAAGTCTGCTCTCCACCTCTTCCTCCCTAATGGGGGAGAAGTTGAGAAGCTTCGGAAGGTTAATGTCTGCCTCAGGGTTAAATTCAGGAGCGGCGGTATTGACACGCATGTCTAGCGGACGGAAGATAATTTCTACCTTTTCTAAGAAGAAATTCGCCAGCTCTTGGCATAGTTTGCGGCTAGGGGGTATCTCCACTGGTTTGATGGCCGCCAGGGACGATACTGTGCGAAATAATTCCATAGCGGAATTACTGGCCTCCTTGATACGTTTCGTGTAGAACTCATGTTTTGCCTCTTGGATCGCAAATTTATACCTTTTAATCTCTAGATAGAGAAGCTATCTGTCCTCCTCTTTGTAGTTTTTCCGCCAGATTCTTTCCTGCTTTTTACAAAGCAGTTTATGGTCCCTGATAGGTTCAGAGAACCACGGCGCAGAGGGGCTGGATCGGGTGGAGTGAAACGTTTTTGGAGGGGCAAGGTTGAGGCATGCTGCCTCCAGCCAGTTAGTGTATGAAGTGGCTGCATCTTCCACGTTAGCCATAAGGGGCCGCATGGAGGTTTTGAGCAGATTCTCTAGGGCCTCTCCATCTATATTTTTCCACCTCCTGATCGTTCTAGGCGGGTTCATGACCTTACTAGGTCTAGAAGGCGGGGCCAGGCTGATTTCAAAGTGCACTACCGCATGGTCAGACCAGGAGACCGGAAGAATTGCCGTGATTTCAAGGTTGGGAAGATTGGAGAAAATCCCATCTAGAGTGTGCCCAGCCCTGTGGGTTGGGCCGATAACCCTTTGGTTGAGCTCAACCCCACGCATCTGATCTAAGAGATTCCGCGTGTCGGGATCTAACTCACATTCCAGATGAAAGTTAAAATCTCCCAGCGCAGTAAATGTTTTTGCGCAAAGTGCTTCTTCTAGCAAGCAACTGAGTGCAGGGAGGAACGGGGCTTTGGGTCCGGGGGACCTGTAAATTAGGCCACCCTTGAGAGATTGATGGTTAGAAAGGGTCAGGTTATAGATAAGGGCTTCAAAATGGTCGGTGGTACCCGACTGGAATGAACCTCTGATGGAATTATGGTAGATAATAGCGAGACCTCCCCCCCCTTTTATTTCCTCTGTTCTGGACAAAGCAGTCGTACTCAGGGGGGGTAGCTTTGACGATATCCGGACCTGAGGCTGCATCTGTCCAGGATTCTGTTACGAATGCTATCTGTGATTTGGTTTCAACTATGAGGTCCGCTAGCTCTATACTGTGTCTCACCAGGGATCTAGCGTTAAGTAACAGGCATTTAACTGCAGTGTGTTCTTTTCTTATCCAAGGCACTGATGAGGCCGAACAGAACTTACTAGTTTGCCAATAAAACTTGGGGAGAGCTTGATTGCAATTGATGCAGCGCTGTTGGGGGGGGGGGGCAGTCCATCCTCACACATTTCTAAAATCACGCATCCCGAGCTCCTGCCTTTGTATCGAAGAGCCAGAAGGGTGTCACGGCAGTAGACAAAGTGACTGGACGTTTTCCCTGACCCCGGACCAAAGGTTCCGGCACTAGGCGCGGAACCGGCGCGGACAGGCGCAGACGGGCTTGCCTTCGGCGCGCCGCCGGCGCGCCCGCTGCTCTCGTCTGCTGCGCTTCCTGGGGAAAGTAGCCATTTTATACCAATCGTGGAGTGAGGGGCAGAGCACTAGTCTGCTCGCCCGCCTCCTCTGTCACGAGGGCGGAACAACGGGCCACTCGTCACGGGTTCGATCCCCGATTGTGCAAAAGAGCAATATTTACAAGCTGAGCGGTTTCAAGGTACTGGTATTAAAATATAACGAGTGCAATTAAAAACAAGCAGCAGGTTAAAAGTATAGAACCACGTACCAAACAGCAATGTGACAAAGCTTAAGTCCCGGCTTCTGCCTCAGGACCGCACTGTTACATACACACGTAAACACCAGCTGTGATGTGAGGGGCGGGAAGTTTATACCAATCGTGGAGTGAGGGGCGGAGCACTAGTCTGCTCGCCCACCTCCTCTGTCACGAGGGCGGAACAACGGGCCACTCGTCACGGGTTCGATCCCCGATTGTGCAAAAGAGCAATATTTACAAGCTGAGCGGTTTCAAGGTACTGGTATTAAAATATAACAAGTGCAATTAAAAACAAGCAGCAGGTTAAAAGTATAGAACCACGAACCAAACAGCAATGTGACAAAGCTTAAGTCCCGGCTTCCGCCTCAGGACCGCACTGTTACATACACACGCAAACACTCGCAAACACTCCTAATGGTGTAGAGCAGCAGGGACGGTAAGTCACTGATACTGCTTCATATTTGGAGTTGTCCATCCCTGTTGACATAAGTGTTAATTAATACCCAGGGGTGTGGAGAGGCAACAAAGTGCTGAAAAGGGTTTCTTTGTGTATCCAGAGTCACTAATTTTACTGAGGAATAACTTTCTGCCTGTTGCCAGAATTCCTACAATCACATTTTCCTCAGACCCTTTTATGTTAATAGTTGTAGATTAAGTGTGGATGAGCCAAAGTTATTTTCTAAGAATCCCTGGAAGAAGGCCTGTAAGTCTGTTATTCTCACTGTATTTGGGGTGTATTAGCTACAAATGTACCAATCACTTCCTCTCTACACAACTCCACAGGGGCCTTATGTGAGTGGCCCAGTCAGTTTATCCAGCTCAAACATCTGTTTGCATGGGGGGTCGCATTACAAGTCATTTTGAGGGATTTTATTGGAGCGGTGATTACCAGGTGTGATAAAGTCCGACCCCTGAAGTAAAATTGTAGTTGGTTAAACATGCTTAAATGTAAAGGGTTAAAAATAAACCCAGTAAAATTTGTGATATGCGAATTAAACACACTTATGTCAAGTAGGTAGAGCTGTCAATTGGCCATTGCCCTAAGAAAACTTAAGGGTGGCACAGCAAAGTATGTTCAAATATCGCCCCTCGTTGAACCCACTTCTCCTGAAAATAGTTTGGCTTCCAATCCCATTTTCCCTGCCTGCACGGTTGAGGGCTAGCGCTAGGTGCAGGTGTCCACCGCCCTCAATGCAGTTATCAAACCGGACAATTTTAAGCTATTAATATTGGAAATAACAATGCCTTGTATTTATGTTTTAAAACCCAAAATATAAATAGAAGGCATTGTCATTTACAATGCCAATAGCTCAAAATTGTGTGAATGCGAGACCTATTGCATTGCAAATGCTTGTTTTCATTGGCATTAAGGCATACGACCATTAAGGCAAAACTTCCTACCTGCACTGTTCTTTAGTCATATTTAGTTAGTGTGGAGAGGCAATATTTTTTTATAATTCAATTATTTAAATATGGTTTTATAATAAAGAACAAAAGTGACCAGATGTGGTAAGCAGTATAAAATAAAACTGAGTAAATGCAATAAAAATATGTCTATAAGAAACACATTATTTTGTATTCACTTTAACAGGGAGAAAATGCATTACATGGGATGGCCTGCAATGTATCGCATGGGGATTAAATTACATATCAGATGTTAAATTAAATTAGGCATGGGTGATATTTAAAGATACAAATTACATTTTGTGGACCAGTTTTTACATATAGGATGGAGAGAGGGTGTAGGTTGGAGATGCATGTAGGTCACCAGTAGGTAGTTATAGTTAGGACCTACTTTTCATAAGAAAAGCGTTTTTTGTTTTGCTAATATCTTTATAAACTTATGTCCCAAGTTACTGTAACTCGCACCCTCGCCATGCACTGCTAATTACAGCACATATTACATCACTCATGACATCTTCTGTGACATCATTGATAATATCACTACAATACTTGCAATAACATTATTAATGAGAAAACTGTACATGGCGGGGACGTGAGTTATAGTTACCATAGGGCACAAGTTATAGTTTCTTGAGATACCTATAGCTGCTGAATTTCACTGGTTTTCTGCGTGTAAAATCTGAACCTAACTATAACGTCCATATAACCTTTGGTTTTGTAGTGAATTTCAAAGTTATCTTTTTTTAATATATATCTTTTTATTAACTTGAGGCAGTAAAAACAATACACCACAGTTGTATCTAACACAATGATAGAGTATGACAATAGAGAGTTGCACCATACCAATTATCTTGAATTTAATGCGTTGTAACCCCCGTTCATCTGCTCTGATGGTCTAGCTGGCCCTCCTCTTCGTGTATTAGAGTATGTAGTGTATCCCCCGTGGGTGCAGTGCATGGATTTCCCCTATATGTATTTCATTTGTCCCACACTTTCCCCCTTTTCCGGGGGCATCCTCTGTTCACATAGATTGTTTTTTCTGCCACCATACACCAATCCATGTCTTTCTTCTAATCTCGATGGATTGGAGGAGATCCGCCCCCAACTCCGCGCTAAGTTGCATTTTGTTAGAATCAGGCTTAGGATAAACCCAAATTTGGTCCGCTCAGCCCAGGTCCGTGGCCTCCCAGACATTGAGAAAACACCCTTTGGGCAGGAGCAATAATTTCTCCCCACATATCTCCGACATACATGCTACTACGGTATCCCAATATGAGTGGCTTTTCGGACAGGACCACAAAATGTGTTAAAATGACCCCTCCCCCACAACGTGTAAGACAAAGTGGGTCAGTCCTCCTACCCATCCTGGCCATCGTGTTGCAGCAGATGTAAACTCTATGTAACATTTTCAGCTGAACTGATGCGCTCTGATGGCCACCTCCCTAAAGGACGCCAGGGCTTCTAGCCAGTCCTCTTCATGTAGGTCTGCAATGTCGCTTTCCCATCGTTTCCGTAAGTGTGTGAGGGTGTTGGGCAGTTGTTAATGAGCTTGTGAGATGTGAGAGAAGTCGCCCTGCGCGTTAGATGTTCTTCCAGGAGCCTACATTCGAATGGTGACGCCTCAGACCGGGTTTCCCCACGGGACGCCACTGCCTGAAGGGCATGACGAATCTGCAGGTATCAGAAGGTCTCGGTGGGGGCCAGGCCATGGGAACTCTGCAGCTCTATAAATGGTATTATTTCCATCCCAGAGTTAAGATCCCCCACTCGCGAAAACACAGTCAAGTCCCACTGTGATGCCATAATTTTAAATTGCCCGCTCTTTCCAAGAGTGAGGGAGGAAGCAACCGCCACTGTTGTATATCCTTCTTAAGTCGGGTTAGGGGGCTCAGTAAATTGTGAACATGAACAAGAACCGAGTCAGTAGTGACAATAATACCAAGATAGCGAAACCCATCAGTGACTATTCGCGCCTCGCATCTTTTAGGTGATCCGGGCGTCAGTCCATGAAGGACAAACACCACCGATTTAGACCAGCTGATCGTATATCCAGAGTACCTACTGAAGATCACAATTTATTTTTACTTCTGGGAATAGAGGACCAGGGGAGATGCCACATAAAGAAGAATATCTTCTGCGTATAGTGATATTCTGTCTTCCTAGACCACAGTCCAACGGAGAATTCTGACAGAAACCCTCTGATCCAGGCCGCCAGGGGTTCTAGTATTAGGGTAAATTTGAGGGGTGACAGGGGACAGCCCTGTCTTGTCCTTTGCTGTAGGGGAAAGACTCTAGACCCCTCCCCATTGACCACTACTTGCGCTAGGGGGTCTGTGTACAAGAGGTGGAGCCAGGACAAGAAACGTGGCCCAAAGCCCAAGCGTTTAAGCACAGCTTGGTATGGCCACTCAATTGTGTCAAATGCCATGCTTGTATCAAGAGACAGGACCAATACATCGTCTCAGATTCTATGTGTGCGTCCTAACACTCCATGGAGACGTCTCAGATTCAGCGTGGTGCTGCACCCTGGCATAAAACCCGACTGGTCTGGATGGGCCAATCTGGAGAGCAGCGGGGGAAGTTGAAGGGCCAAAGGTTTCACTAAAAACTGCTTCTGCATTGAGCAGTGAGATAGGGCGATAGGAGGTGCACTGCTCTGCAGGCCTCCCATCCTTGTGAATAACAATCAAGGGTGTAAGTCTTTGATCAGTGGGTACCTGTCCTGTCATCTTTCTTCAAATCACTTCAATAAATGTGGTGCAGTGGAGGGGGCTGTTAGTTTGGATAGTTCTATTGGAATACTGTTCGGGCCCATTGTCTTACCTGGGGTAATGGACCCCACTGCTTGCTTTACTTCATCTTCTGTAGAATCATTATCTAAAAGTCGTGCATCTTCATGACTTAGGGGTGCTCTGACGATGTAGACTCTGCGGAGTAAATCTGTGAATAGTGGTCCGCAAACGCCTCAGCAATCGCCTTTGGATCGTGGAGGAGCTCCCCCTTTTACGTACATATGGCCGCAACCCATCGCTTAGCCCTCTTGCGTTAATCAACCATGCGAGTAGTTTTCCTACCTTGTCTCCCAGCTGTATACCCTATGCTGTGTCACCCTGGCCATGGCCCTGGCCTGTTCCCTTAAATAGCCCTTGTGTTCCTTTTGTTTGAGGTCTAATATATGTCTTGTGTTCTCGTTGTCATGTATCACTAGTTTAGCCTTGGGATCCTGTATCGCCTGCTCTCGTTCTGTCACACATGCTCTCTTATCTCGCTTGTGCCCTGCTGTCTTGTATACGTTCCAAAGTGTCAGTGGTGAACTAACCAAGTGTATATTTTCTTGAAAGTAGTGTCCGTTGCCTCAACAAGTCCATGCCTGATTCTCTGCATTTTGATATACCAGGGATTAACGCCGATTGGTCCATTGTGGCGAGGGCTACCCACGCTACATTGTGCCCATAAGGGGGAGTGGTCAGAGATGCCTCTCGCCATGTGTCTCACGTCTGTCAAATGTGGGAGATGTGGTGCTAATGATATGAGGAAGTCGATTCTCGAGCGGCTCCCGTGTGCCCCACGAGTAAAACGTGTATTCCTGTGTGGTATGGTTTAGCGTTCTCCAGATGTCAGTCAATCCCAGGGCGGAGTGAAACTCCGCCACAATTGTTTGGGAGGGGTGCGGTGTCCTTGGTGGTAAGCAATCCAAATACTCCCATCTTGCTATGTTAAAATCGCCTCCCAACAAGAGCCGTCCTGTCGGGAATTCGTGCATGAGGGCCCCTAGGTCAGACAGAGTCGACTCCTTCAGAGTCGGGGGAACATAAGCCGGAAGGATATTAATTGATTCTCCTGCCCATGTACCTGAGAGTGCCGTGTATCTGCCTAGCTTATCAGCCCACATTTTGTCAATTATGAGGGGGAATAGTTTCCTGAAGAGAATCCCAGTGCCCCGAGACTCAGATGTGTAACCTGCATGTACTCTCGGTTGATTCCCCCTTGGTCAGGGGCTTTGTACGTATTACCCATCAAATGCGTTTCTTGCAATAGGACAATGTCAGGAGAATGCCTTTTAATAAATTGAAGTACTATTCCACGTTTAAGGAAGGGGTGGGACCTGTTACAAGGTGGGGGAGGGGTAGGTGAAAAGGGAAGACAGTGAAAGCTGAGTCCTGTGCAGTGAAAGATGCAGTCACTGCGCAGGCGTCGGCTTTCAGTTCCCTGCTCCAGTGCCAGAGGCGGGAAGAGGCTGCGCCTGCCCCAGGGTGGAGGGTCCGAGGCAGCCCAGGGCGGGCCTGGCAACTGAAGCCAAGTCAGAAGCAATTGTGCAAATGATGTATGCGTGTGAGTGAAAGAGAGGCTGCGAGTGTGTCTGCATATGTCTGTGAGTGAAATTGAGTGGGGGTGAATAGCAAGAAAATGAGGGAGAATGATTGAGAGGGAGTTAAACTGTGAGTAGGTGAGGGGGTGTAACTGTGAGAGAGAGTGTTTGCAAGTGTGAGCAGGTGTGTGTGTCTGTGAGTGAAAGTGAGTGAGGGTGAACAACAAGAAAATGAGTGAGAATGATTGAGAGGGTGTTAAACTGTGAGTGGGTGAGGGGCTGTAACTATGTGAGAGAGAGCGTGTGTGTGTTTGTGAGTGGAAGGGAGTGAGGGTGAATAGCAAGAAAATGAGTGATTGAGAGGGAGTTAAACTGTGAGTGAGAATGAATGAGGCAGTGTGAGTGAGAAAAAGTGATACTGAGAATGAGTGGGAGTAAGAGTGAGCACTAGTAAGTGGGAGTGAGAGTGGCAGTCAGTCAGTGACCGAATGTGCATGGATGAGAGAGTATGAGATTGGGGAATGAGGGTGAGTTACTATTGCATTTCCCAGGGCCTGATTCACAGAACTAACTTAAGACAAAATCCTAAACTTACTACCATTTTGGTATTCACAGAAGGCACTTACTCATTTCGGTATTCACAGAAGTTAGGAGTCCTTACTTTAGGACTCCTAAATGCCTTCTGTGAATACCAAAAGTCCTAAAATTAGGATTTTTCTCAGTTTAGGAGTCCTAAAGTTAGGACTTGTTAGAAATGGGGATTTCTGGTTGGCTAAGGCTTGCGCCAAAGCCAGGCAGAAACCACCACTCTAGTCAGGGCAAGGAAGTTACATGCCAAAGATAACCCCTGCTCACCCCCTTGGTAGCTTGGCACGAGCAGTCAGGCTTATCTCTGAGGCGATGTGTAAAGCGTTTGCGCGCGCACCCAGCAACAACACCCAAGGCCCACCACAAAGGAAACTCCACACCAGGTATTCTATAAAAATAGCCTTTGTATTATACACAACACATTAGATAAAAACACACACTTTACAATGTGCCAACAGGCACGGGCAGAATTTACAAGGGATTATATATACAGGGGACAGGGCCACATGGACCACTGTCAGGAATTAGCACTTTTTAGAAATACACTTAGAACATAGGAATAAAATTGTAGTACAAAAACATATATAGCACACAACCAGTACTTACTGGTATCAGGTAAGTACCACCTACGCAACCCTAACCACCTTAGGAGAATGTCACGCAGGGAACTAGAACCTCACTAGCACCACCTGTACTAGGAGAAAGCAAACAACCACCTAAGTATCACAATACCTGTAGGGGTAATAGGACGTTACACATGATGCATCACATTCAGAGGTGTAGGGAAGGAAAAACACATGATGCATAAAATACATTCAGCGGTGTAAGAACAAGGCACATGACGCATCAAAACACATTCAGAGTTGCAGGTTGGAACAACAGCTCAAAACTCCAGATGAGCCACCACCTGTGGCAGTCCCTGGGCCAACTGGCCTGGTAGGGGCTAGGACGCCCTGTGTTCAGCAAAGTCAGGGGCAAGACTGCGCAGGAGGCACAGTCCAAAACTCAGAGGGCCACAACCTAAACGTGGCAGCTGCCCACTAAGTGCTGGGCAGCTGTGGAACGAACTCAGGCACCGGCGTGCCTCTGGAGCCCTCTCTGGGCTCTGTCCACCCAAAATGTCCCCTCGAGCCTCGCAGGCTCTAAACAATAATGCTCCCCTTCGTTGGAGCACTCAGGGCGCTCTGAGCAACCAATGCGGGCCTCGTAGGAGCCTCTCGGGGCTCGGAAACACTGCCCCCGTCGTCGGAGTCACACTGGACTCTGAAGAAATACAATGCGCCTCGTTGGAGCCTCAACCGGCTCTGAAATCAAACAATGCCCCCTTCACTACATGCGCGGAGTCCCCCAGCCCTTTGCACTTACCGGGCTGCCTTCCGGGGACTCCAGCATCGTCTCCGCTCTCCGGGGACTCAGAGGCTTCTTCTCCACGCGGAGGGGCAGGCACCGACAATGTGCCTCGCGCCCCCTCCGCACCCGCTCCTGCCGCACTCCTCTCCTGGGCAGAGCGTCCCGGGGCGCAGGGTAGGCTCCTGCCTGCTCCGGGGCTCTGAATAGCCGCGACGCTCGGTAGGAGGCGGGGTAGGCCCCCGCCCTCCTGGTCTCAGTTCCGGTTGTCCCGGAGGCCCGCCCTCGGCCCACCTGACTTCCGGCTGAAGCCCGGCCGCAGCGGTGATTCCCTCTGCAATGAGAGGGGTAGGCTCCCTCGCAAATGAGCACAACGGCGGGGTGGGCACCCGCCGAACCTGGCGGACACCGGCAAAATCGCGGGGTGGGCACCCGCTATCAGGATCGAAGCGCTCACAGCGCTATACAGCAAACCAGCGCTCCCAGCGCTCTAAAGCCCATAAAGCGCTCCCAGGCGCTGCCAGTCAAAAAGGTCCAGCAGAAAGTCCTCCAAGAGCAGGGGGGCAAAGACTGGGCCCAGAGCCAGCTCACAGGGCCCTCCAGCAGGGAGGCAGTCCCCAGTGGCGGTCTCTCCTGGCGCCCAGCAGCAGCAGGCCCCCCCTCAAGTGGATCCTGCAAGAGAACAACTTGTAAGGGGACACAGCCCCTTTTTATACAGTAAAAGTCTTTGTCTGAAGGTGCAGGGAAGGGGCGAACCAGTTACAACAGGTTCCTGAGCACTTTGTTTTGCTCAGCCCCTCTCCCTATTCACTGGCAGGGCTAGGGTCATTAGACGCACCACAGGGGCCGGAGCCAGCATTGTGTGGGGAAAGCCCTGTCCTATTCAGGACCCAGGTACACTCCTCCCCAGCCATCAACATGCTAACTCCCCATTCACCACTGGGTGACTCCTCCTGACTCTGGGGAATCCCTAGCCCGTCACATGACCTCCACCAGCCAATCGCCAGACAAGCCACACATTTCATACTGCACACTGAAGTGCCCACTTCTAGAAGTGGCACTTCCGCACTAGGTACATGCACGCCGCACACATCATCGCGCAGCATTCAATCACACGAGTCCGCACATACCAAACTCGGGCCTGCACACCCCACGCATCAGGAACTACCAGGACACATACATTCCCCCATGCATTCCTATGGGAGGGCAGGCCAACCTCAACACACGCACGCACTTTACCCTGGGACACAGCGGTAAAGTGCGCAGAAACCCAAAAAGCACTACACCAAGTCACCAATAAAAAGCAAAAAGTCTCGGGGGTGAACCTGCCAGAAGGGCCAAGTCCAACAGAACTCCTAACTTTACTACTCCTAAACTGAGAAAAATCCTAATTTTAAGACTTTCGGTATTCACAGAAGGCTTTTAGGAGTCCTAAAGTTAGGACTCCTAACTTCTGTGAATACCGAAATGAGTAAGTGCCTTCTGTGAATACCAAAATGGTAGTACGTTTAGGATTTTGTCTTAAGTTAGTTCTGTGAATCGGGCCCCTAGTCTTTTTTCGAAGAGGCGTGACACTCCTTTCTAACTAAAGTCCCGCGCACTATACTCAGCTCGATTTGACATTCTCATGCAGCGCTTAGTTAATAAAAGTAACATTCTTGGCGCATCAGTTGTTTAGAAATGACTTCCACTGACCCTCCATCACCGTCTTTCACGTCTTTCATGAGCTCGTCCCAGATAGAACTGGCCCCCAGGAGGCTGTGGCTGCTGCGTGTGAGGGGGGCCAAGATAGCAGTGCCCCCCCAGTAGGCCTAGGCTGCTGGGCGTGAGGGGTGCCAAGATAGCACTGCCCCCCCCAGGAGGCTGTGGCTACTGGGTGTGAGGGGGGCAAGATAGCAGTCCCCCCCCCCAGTAGGCCGAGGCTGCTGGGTGTGAGGGGTGCCAAGATAGCACTGCCCCCCACCAGGAGGCTGTGGCTACTGGGTGTGAGGGGTGCCAAGATAGCACTGCCCCCCCCCCCCCTCCCAGGAGGTTCCGGTTGCTGGGTGTGAGGAGGGCTCAGATACCACTGACCCCCCCCAGGAGGTTCCGGCTGCTGGGTGTGAGGAGGGCCAGATACAACTGCCCCCCCCCCCCCCAGGAGGCAGTGGCTGCTGGGTGTGAGGAGGGTTCAGATACCACTGCCCCCCTCTCCCCCAGGAGACTGTGGCTGCTGGGTGTTAGAAATCTGTGCATAACAGGAGCCTGTGGGCCCGCTCAGCACATTCTGCAGGGGACCCCCTTATCTTGCCTCACAGCACTGGGTTCAGCCGAGTTTTGGCCCAGGCCTGTCAACGCCCCCACCCTGCATGCCTCTAAAGTGGGGTGCGGGCGCCCACCGCAGATATAGACTTGGGTGGCGATCTCGCTGGTCTTGGAGCAAACACCCCCGCCCACACACACACACACACCGGGGCATTTAGGTGCTACTGTGAGTCTCGGGTGCTGTCAGAACCGTTTTCATGAATATTATAACGCGCCTCCATAGACCCCTTTAAGACGACATAAGACTGTTTTCTCGCACTCCCGCTTCAGCGGGGGCCCCCTTCACACACTGAGACATCACTGCCAACATTAGCATCTTCGTGGTGTGTCACACATGTAAAAGCTGTTCCTGGAGTGATAACTCGAGCTGTCCTAGAATGAGTCACCTCCTCCCCCGCGAGCGCCGGAGCCAAGACGGGACCAGCAGTGGTGATGGAGGTAACACGAGTTGTTTCTTCCCGGCACCATCTTCGGCCAGAGGAGCCTCCTGCAGTTGTCATTGGCCAGGAAGATTGAGTGCCGGGTCCGAAGTGTGGCTTGAAGCCTGCGGCCGGCGCTGTCGAGGGTCGGGGGGCCGAATAACAAGGCAGCGTAGGCTTGATTCCACCGCAGGCCTCTTTAATCAACATCAGACACTCCCTGCCCCTTTACCTCCCTCTTAGAGGGTTCGGTCCAATCCTGCATCTCCCTTTGTTTTCAGTCTTTTCATTTCCTCTTTCCCCCTCCCCTCTATCACCTCGCCCCTTTCCCTTTTTGTGCCCTTTCTTCAGCTCCCCCCACCATTAACTCCATGGTTTCTTCCTTACAGTGGAGAGGCCACTCTGTGAAGTTCCCGCCCTGTTCAATCGATCAGCCAATCAGGGGGTTTGTATAGCGCGGTCTTCTCACCTGTAACAGGTCTCAAGGCGCTGAGGGAGGGGTGGGGGGTTTCGCAGACGCTGCAGGTCACTGCGTACCATCGAAGAGCCAGGTCTTGAGGTCCTTTAGGAACTTGGGGAGCGATGTGGTCTGACGTAGGCGGAGAGGGAGGGAGTTCCATGCCTTGGCCGCAAGGAGGGAGCAGGAGCGCCCTCCTGTTCTGCCTTTCTTGATTCGAGGTACAGTTGCTAGGGAGAGCTGGGCCAAGCGGGGAGAGCGTTGGGGTGCGTGGAACATGAGGCGGTGGTTCAGGTTGGCGGGTCCGGAGTTGTGAAGGGCCTTGTGTGCATGGGTGAGGAGCTTAAAGGTGATTCTCTTCTTGACGGGGAGCCAATGTAGGCTCAGTAGGTGTTGGCTGATGTGGCGGTGGCATGGTAGGTTGAGGACTAGTCTGGCGGCGGCGTTCTGGAGTTTGCGGGTGAGGTTCTTGTTGATCCTGGCATAGAGTGCATTGCCGTGGTCCAGTCTGGTGCTGACGAGGGTGTGCGTGACCATTTTTCTGTGTTCGGAGGGGGATCCACTTGAAGGTCTTGCGGAGTAAGCGAAGGTTGTGGTAGCAGGAGGAGGTGATGGCGTTGACCTGGTGGTCCATTTTGAGTTCGGAGTCCAGGATTATCCCGAGGTGGCGTGCGTGGTCTGTGAGGGTGGGGAGAGTCCCAGAGGGCCGGGGCCACCAGGTGTCGTTCCAGGCATCGGGGTGTGGGACCATGAAAAGTATCTCTGTTTTATCTGTGTTGACTTGTAGGCAGCTATTCTTCATCCTTCTGGTGACGGCTTCCATTCCGTCTTGCAAGTTGCATTTGGCGATGTTGGGTTCGCTGGAAAGGAAGAGGATTAGTTGGGTGCCGTCTGCGTATGATGTGTGTTCTCTGACGATGGCTGCGAGCGGGGCCATGTAGATGTTGAACAGGGTCGGGCTGATGGAGAATCCCTGTGGGACTCCGTAGGTGGTCGGAGTTGGTTCTGAGAGGAATGGAGGCAGTCTGACTCGTTGCGTTCCGCCAAATAGAAAAGAGAGGATCCAGTCGAGGGCCTTGTTCTGGATTCCGCATCGTGGAGTCTGCAGTCTAGGGTGCCATGTGAGACAGTGTCGAACACCACAGGGAGGTCGAAGAGGATTAGGGCCACCGTCTCTCCTCTGTACAGGAGGGCTCAGATGTTGTCTGTTGCTGCAGGGAGTGTGGTTTCGGTGCTGTGGTTCTTCCTGAAGCCTGATTGGGAGGGGTTGAGGATGTTGTTCTCTTCGATGAAAGTGGTGAGTTGGCTGTTGATGGCTTTTTCCATGACTTTGGCTGGATAAGGGAGAAGGGAGATCGGTCTGAAATTTTTGAGGTCGGTGGGGTCCGCAGAGAGTTTTTGCAGGAGAGGGTTGATCTTGGCGTGTTTCCAGTTGCTGGGAAAGGAGTCGGTCTCGAAGGAGCAGATGATGTTGTGTTGAAGTTCGGGGGAGATGATGTCTGTGACTTTGCGGTAGATGTGGTGGGGGCAGGGGTCCGTGGGGGCCCTGGAGTGGGTGGTCTTCATTATCTCAGAGTGTCTTCGATGCTGAGGTCGGTCCAGCTGTTAAGTGTCGGTCGCGTGCTGCTGGGAACAGTGGGAGGGGGTTCCTCATGGGGGTTGTTGACATTGAAGTTGTCATAGATGGTCTTGATTTTGTGATGGAAGAAAGTGCTGAGTCTGTCGCAGAGATCCTGGGAGGGAATGATGTCTGTGGACTCGCTGTTGGGTTGGATGAACTCTTGGATGATGCCAAAGAGTTCCTTGCTGATGTGAGCATTGGTGAATATTCTGTCCTGAAGTGCTTCCTTCCTGGAGAGTCTGATGAGCTTGTGGTGAGTCGCTGAGGCAGTTTTAAAGTTGTTGAGGTCGGCCGTGGCTTTGGAGTTCCTCCACATTTTTTGAGTCGTCTGCCAATGCGTCTGGAGTCTCTGAGTTCGGTGGAAAACCAGCTGGCTTTCTTGCCATTGGGCTTGGAACTTTTCTTGAGGGGGGCGATGGTGTTGGTGCAGTCAGTGATCCAGTTGTGTAGAGTGTGGGCGGCAGTGGTGGGGTCATCGTCTGTGGTGGTGGGAGCAGAGCTGCTGACGGCGAGGGCAAGCTGGTCGTCGGAGATCTTGTTCAAGTTCCTGCATTGGAGCTGATGCGGACGTCTGCGGGGGATGTTGGATTTGAAGGTGAAGTGAACACAGCGGTGGTCCGTCCATGGGAGGTCGGAGGTGTGACTGAAGGTGACAGAGTTCCCTGCTGTGAAGACGGGATCAAGGATGTGCCCAGCTGCGTGCGTTGGTTTGGGTACTATCTGCCTGAGTCCGATGGTGCAGAGGTTATCCAGGAGGGTGGCGGAGTTGGGTTCTGCTGTCTCCTCCAGTAGCTGTGCTTATATAGAGACAAGGAAGGCTAAATTGGTCAGTTTTCCACATCACTGTTCCTGATTGGTCCTTCAGGGGTGAGGCGTGGTAATGTAGAAAGTAGGCAATTTCCATTGGTCAGAGAGCTTGTCCATTTTGAAGTAGGGTGGGCCTTAGGTCCTTCTCCACCCTTCGGGCATGCTCCTTTTATGTTTCAGAGCTCTGAGGATACAAAGTGGAGAACGTAAAAAGTGGGCAATTCTTATAGGCCAGACCTCTTGTCCACTTTGCAGGAGGCGGTCTGTATTTTCTGTGAGGATGCCTCCTGCTGTGAGGCTTTGGGCCCAGGGGCTGTGAGGAGCCATGCTTTGGGCTTTGAGCACAAGCTTATGAGGTGAGCAAAGAGGTCCACTCTCTCCCTGACCTCCTCACAAGCACCGCCCCCGTCCTTAGAGTTCATCCTCCATGTCCTCCTGTCCTTGGAGACGCTGAAGACTGGCCAAGCCCCTGTAGCGGAGCAGGAGGCACAAGTACACCAGGAAGCTGCTACTCTTCCATACCACCATGGACTGGCCTGTCCCATCTGGAGCATCATGCAGACTGGGTGCTGGCCACCGGCACGGGAATGGCCACTAGCCTTGGTGTCAGAGAGATGCGGGGGAGGAACAGCCAACGCCAGATCCTACCTCAGGGTCCCCATCCTGAGGCGTGTGCCGCTTAACCGGGAACCTCAAGACCTGAGTGTACCCCAGGTTCCCCATCCTGAGGCACGGGCCCTGGAAGAGTGAACCTCATGACTTGAATCTATCCCGGGGTCCCCATCCTGAAGCACGCACCTCGTTACAAGGAACCTCAGGACCTGAATGTACCCCCGGGTCCCCATCCTGAGACACGCACCTCGGTACAGGGACTCTCGGGCCCTGTTTGTCCTTGGGCCTCTATCCTGAGGCACATGCCCTTTTACAGAGAACCTCAGATCCTGAATCTACCCCAGGGTCCCCATCTTGAGACACGCACCTTGCTTGGTACAGGGACCCTCGGGCCCTGTCTGTCCTTGGGTCCCTATCCTGAAGCACGAGTCCTGTTACAGGGACCCTCAGGCTCTGTCTGCTCTAGTGCCCAATCCTGAGGCACATGCCCCGTTGCAGAGAACCTCAGATCCTGAATCTACCCCAGGGTCCTCATCCTGAGGCATGCACCCCAGTAAAGGGAACCCCAGGTCTTGAATGTACCCCAGGGTCCTTACCCTGAGACATGCGCCCTGTTACTGGGAACCTTAGGCCACGTCTTCCCTCGGGTCCCCATCCTCTGGCATGCACTCTGTTACAGGTTTCCTCAGGTCCTGAATGTACCCCAGTGACCCCATTCTGAGGCATGCTCTCCAGTAGAGGAAACCTTTTGGCCTGAATATCCCCAGGGCCCCCATGCTGAGGCACGTGCCCTGGTACATTGAACCTCAGGACCTGATGTACCCTAGGGTTCCTATCCTGTGGCACGTGCCTCGTTACAGGGATCCTCAGGGCCCGATGTACCCTAGGGTTCCTATCCTGAGGCACGCGCCTCGTTACAGGGATCCTCAGGACCTGATGTACCCTAGGGTTCCTATCCTGTGGCACGCGCCTCGTTACAGGAATCCTCAGGGCCTGATGTACCCTAGGGTTCCTATCCTGTGGCACGCGCCTCGTTACAGGGATCCTCAGGGCCTGATGTACCCTAGGGTTCCTATCCTGTGGCACGCGCCTCGTTACAGGGATCCTCAGGGCCTGATGTACCCTAAGTTTCCTATCCTGAGGCACTCGCCTCGTTACAGGGATCCTCAGGGCCCGATGCTCTCTTTATTGTTTTGTACATGGAAGAGTGGTCTGGGGATCCAGAAAGACCAGCTGGGCACCTCTGGCAAATAAACTTTACTAAGGTTTCACTGTAAACAGTGCTTCATGCACCACGTTCTTGTTCCTGCTAACCCTTGGGAACAAGACTTTAGCGCAGTTTGAGAAGAACAAATGAAAACATGGTGGAACGAGAGTCTATACTACGCAGCGGATAGAAGATATGAGTGTGTGTACATGTACAGCAGATAGAGTATATAAGAGTATGTATATACTATACAGCAGGTAGAATTATGAGTAAGTATAATCTATGCAGCAGATGGAATATATGAGTATGTAATAAACTATGCAGAAGATATACTTTATGAGTCTGCATTTACTATGCAGCACATAGAGTATATAAGATAAAGTATATAAGAGTATGTATACACTATACAGTTGGTAGAATATATGAGTATGTATATACTATACAGCATATAGAAGCACTGTGGCCAGTGCAATGGTTGGTTAAATGATATTGATGAATGCAAAAGAATCAGTAAGTGATGTTTAACTGCCCAGACATTAGTCCGTTGGACGACGGACACTCAACTCACTGCTACTTCATTCCAGAATGGGGAGGAGGGTGAGCGCCCTGAAAAGCAAAGCTGCGACACCTGATAAAGAACTTATGAACAATATTGTGCAGAAGCCGCTGCGGATGGAGTTGTACATGCTCACCCCACTCATGTCTCCTTCTCCTCCTCTCCTCCAGGTTACCGCTGCTTCAAGGCTGTGATGTTCCTCACTGGCCTCATGTTCGGCTCCATCATCATCTTCATGCTTTGCTACAAAGAGCGAGTCTTGGACACGCAGCTGAGTGTGGAGGCCAGCGTTGGCATTGGCTTGGGCATTGGGATTCTGTGTGGCCTGGTCACCATGCTGGTGCGTAGTGTGGGGCTCTTCATGGTGGGACTCCTGTTGGGGCTACTGATTGCCGTGGCAACCTTGATCATCATGGAACAGTTCTACCACCCCCCCACCGTCTGGATTCCCATTGGGCTGCTGCTGGGGGTGGGGATGCTCTTTGCGGTCTTGACGCTCCAGTGGCAGCGGTTCTTCACCACGCTGTCCACAGCGGTTTTTGGAAGCGCCATCATGACCGTCACAGTGGACTACTTCATCGAGCTCTTTCTCCTCGTTCAGTACGTCTACGACCGTATGAAGGTGGCACCACCGCAGACAATATGCTGGTACAGCTGGGTCATCCTTGGCATCTGGCCCGTCCTGAGCATCCTGGGTGTGCTGGTACAATGGAAGGTCACGGCGGAGGGATACTCGCACACTGAAGGTAAGAGCGATAGTCTGAGATCCTGGGTGTGCTGGTACAATGGAATGTCACGTCGGAGGGATACTCGCACACTGAAGGTAAGAGCGAGAGTCTGAGATCCTGGGTGTGCTGGTGCAATGGAAGGTCACGGCGGAGGGATACTCGCACACAGAAGGTAGGAGCGATAGTCTGAGATCCTGGGTGTGCTGGTACAATGGAATGTCACGGCAGAGGGATACTCGCACACAGAAGGTAAGAGCGATAGTCTGAGATCCTGGGTGTGCTGGTGCAATGGAAGGTCACGGCGGAGGGATACTCGCACACAGAAGGTAAGAGCGATAGTCTGAGATCCTGGGTGTGCTAGTACAATGGAATGTCACGTCGGAGGGATACTCGCACACTGAAGGTAAGAGCGAGAGTCTGAGATCCTGGGTGTGCTGGTGCAATGGAAGGTCACGGCAGAGGGATACTCGCACACAGAAGGTAGGAGCGATAGTCTGAGATCCTGGGTGTGCTGGTACAATGGAATGTCACGGCAGAGGGATACTCGCACACAGAAGGTAAGAGCGATAGTCTGAGATCCTGGGTGTGCTGGTGCAATGGAAGGTCACGGCGGAGGGATACTCGCACACAGAAGGTAAGAGCGATAGTCTGAGATCCTGGGTGTGCTGGTACAATGGAATGTCACGGCAGAGGGATACTCGCACACAGAAGGTAAGAGCGATAGTCTGAGATCCTGGGTGTGCTGGTACAATGGAATGTCACGGCAGAGGGATACTCGCACACAGAAGGTAAGAGCGATAGTCTGAGATCCTGGGTGTGCTAGTACAATGGAAGGTCACGGCGGAGGGATACTCGCACACCGAAGGTAAGAGCGATAGTCTGAGACTTCTAATGGTGAATACTCACACACTAACTAAAGGTTAGCATGCTCCAAGGAGAGCAACATCTTGGGCGATACTTCCACATTGAAACATAGGACTACACCGAAGAATGATGGGTAGAAAATACTGCCAACTGATGGCAATCACCTTAGAGTGAGATCTCATGGGGAAGGACCCTCACTGTGAGGTTAAGAGTTACAGAGTGAGATATTCAACCCCAATTCAATGTGGTAGAAATGAACCAAGCTTCAACCACCATTACTGCACAAGTTTCAGTTGTTTCTTCAAACGGAGCATCCAGTGGGGCGGAGGATCCTGTCGGGTGGAGCATCCAGTGGGGTGGAGCATCCAGTGGGGCGGAGGATCCAGTCGGGTGGAGCATCCAGTGGGGTGGAGCATCCAGTGGGGCGGAGGATCCAGTCGGGTGGAGCATCCAGTGGGGTGGAGCATCCAGTGGGGTGGAGCATCCAGTGGGGTAGAGCATCCAGTGGGGCGGAGCTGCTCCGTAGTCGTGGTCCAATTTGACTGCCATTACTTACTACAATGTGGTTTAAACAGAAACACCTAAGAAGCTTGTTGATGCTACAATATGTTATGTATACTTGAACTGATGATTGTTGCACGTCCTATGCTCAGTGACTGTTTATTGCCTTACTCTCGATTTTGTAAAGTGCTCTGATACCTCCGGGTCTAGCCAACGCTATACAAAACCTTAAATAAATACTTTAAAAAAGTCATGCAAGATACCAGCAAACCACATTTTGCTATAAAAGTATATATTTGTGACACAAAATGACACCATTTTGCACATCTCTTATTATAATATAAGGGGATCTACTCACTTGATCAAAGTCATGTTGTAGGAAAAAGATGGAGGTGGTGGTAAAGAGGAGGTACTTCCAAGCAAGAGGCCAGTAGACAGACAGTGGGGACTGTAGAGATAGAAACAGTGCTTAATTTGACCCACCAGCACTTCATCCTCATAACATTCATTTTGCTTAAAAACCATAAAAGAACAAATAAAAATACATACAGAATAAAAACACATAACATTTAAATCAGGCAATTGGCATGGAAGGAGTCAATTGCCAACAGTCCAAGTTGAGGTAAAGTTCAATACAAACAATACTGTCATAAAACCATCAATCACCACCAATAAAAGTTTGATAACAATCATTGCAACTGGTGCTTTCTTAGGCACTTCGAAGCAGAAAGGATATACATTATTGGCTTTCTTCCCAGGGCAGTAAAGTGCAGGCGCTACTATGAGATTCAAGCAAGCAATACAAACATAAAACAATGAGGTACCATCAATAAAAGTTTAGATAAAAATCGGTACCACCAAAACTTTGATGGAGCACATTAAGCGTCAGAAAACATACACATATTAGCTATCTGCCCAAGGCTGTAAAGAGCAGGTGGTACCCCGAGGCAGTATCAATGCGGGGCCAGCCTCTTGACAACCGTAGGCAGTATATGGCTGGTCCTTGGTTTGCCTCCTCGTCATTGATTGCAAATATCGTGAAACTGCAAAGATAATATTTTGAATTGTGTCGTAGTTCAGTAGTCAGAGCACCTCAATATATGTCCTGACACCCAAATTCCGGCACAGCGGAACCAACCCTCTTCTCTTCCCTTACGAGTAGGCCCGGCAGAAGAACAGGGCGTGCGCCTCCGGGTCACTGATATCGCCACCGCCACGTATTTTTTAGACCAGCACTTATTTTACCTCATCGGACATGTGCCCAGCGAAAGAGATGGAAAACACAAAGGCAAAAGAAGGAGAAAGACGAACAAAGAGGCTCAAAGGAAGAAAACAGGACCCTGTTGAAGTGAGAAAAAGGGTCAGGTAATGATTAGACCTGGGCTAAAATTCCGTTCCGCTCACGGAAATTGCGATAATTTGACATTTTCACATTCCACGGAGAGCGCGAAAATGTCAAAATTTCCGCAATCCGCATCTTACCGGAAATTTTTTTCTTGCTCGCTCTGTAAAAAAATACATTCTCACGTGCGCGCGATCGCCTTACCTGAATCCCCGCGTTCGCCGACAAGTTCTCCCGATCCGGTCGCGTTCTCCACGAGATGTTGGATTCTTGGTAGCCATTTGCGCTGTCTCATGACAGTTCGCGCCCGCATTAACGTCATTTGTTGCGGGATCACGTCTTTCTTCTTGCGATCATGCACAGTGAGAGTATGAGATGATTGAGATCTCGCCTCCATGAGCAACCGCATGGGTAAGTTGGCGAGCCGCGATCATGCAGAAAATACCGCGAACGGGCGGCAAAAAAAACGTCTGCATCTTCGTGATATTTCCGCGTTTGCGGAGATTTTTAACATTTTCGCGATAGTTTGCGAAAGTGAATTTCGCAAATTCCGCCCGCCCCTAGTAATGATGGACGATTAAAGAGGCCAGAGGTGGATTCCAGACTACACAGTCTTGGCATTTGAAACCTGACATTTAACGCCCAAATAACGAACTTCATCGAAGAGAACTCCTTCCTCGACCCCTTCCAATCCAGATTCCGCAGCAACAACAGCACCAAGACTTCCCTACTCGCCACCACAGATAACATCTGCACCCTCTTCAACCAAGGCCACAGCGCGGTCCTGATCCTGCTTGACCTCTCTGAAGCCATTTACACCATCTCCCCACACTCTCGTCACCAGACTCCATGACCCCGGCATACAGGGAGCCACCCTCGACTGGCTCCGCTCCTTTCTCACTGGCAGAACCCAAAGAATCAGACTCCTGCCCTTCCTCTCCGAACCCACAGAAATCAACTGCGGAGTGCCACAGGGATTGCCACACAGTCCCACGCTCTTCAGCATCTACATGGCCCCCCTCGCCGCCATCGTCAGACAGAATGGACTCAGCATAGTATCCTATGCCGACAACACCCAGTTCATCCTCTCCCTCACCAAGGACCCCCACACCACCAGACTCAGCTTCCAGGAAGGAATGAAGGACGTCGCATCCTGGATGAACAGATACTGCCTGAAGCTCAACTCAGAGAAGACAGAAGTCCTCATCCTCAGACCTACTCCCTCAGCATGGGACATCACCTGGTGGTCCACCGCCCTTGGCAACCCCTCCACCCCCACGGACAACGCCTGGAACCTCAGCATCATACTCGACTCCTCCCTCACTATGAACGGACAGATCAATGCCATCGCCTCCACCAGTTTCAGCACCCTGTGCATTCTTCGCAAGACCTTCAAATGGATCCCCCCGAATCCAGAAAGCCCGTCACCCACACACTCATAACCTGCAGACTAGACTACGGAAACACCCTCTATGCTGGAATCAACAAATCCCTGCTCCGCAAGCTCCAGACCATACAGAACACCGCAGCCAGACTCGTCCTCGGCATCCCTCGACATTAATACATCACCCAACCCCTGCGTAACCTCCACTGGCTCCCCGTCGAGAAGAGAGTAACCTTCAAGATACTCACCCACGCCTACAAATGCCTCCACAACACCGGACCCAAATGTCTCAACAAAAGAATCTCCTTCCACATACCCAAGAGAAACCTCCGATCTGCCGACCTCGCCAGCACCGAAACCCCGCGCATCCCCAGAGCAAGAACGGGTGGAAGAGCCTTCTCCTACATCGCGGCAAAGACCTGGAACGAGCTCCCTATCAACATCAGGCACGCCCCCACTCTGCACACCTTCAGGAAGAGCCTCAAGACCCAGCTCTTCGACTGACCCAGAGCTGCACGCCTCAAAGCCCCAGCGCCTTGAGACCCTCTCGGGTGAGTAGCGTGCTTCACAATTCCCTGATTGATTGATTGATTAACATGTAATGGTGCCAATGACGGGCCTCTAAGCACAGCTTGGGACACCCACTCTCATTCTTTTACAGATTAAGCGCTGCCTTGCGCTTATGCAGCAGCCACAATGTTGAGTAGGCTGGAATGGGGTGAGTTATTTACCTGTCCTGGCAAATACAGGTACCCCAATTTACCGCATTTACCTGTAGCAGTAGTATATCATTGCCCATGTAGACACTCCTAATATGTGGAATTACATGTGGAAACAGGTGTCTGAGTCACCTATTGATGAACATATCTGTGTTTTTACCGCATGTTTTCCATTTGGAAAATATGGAAGGTTTGTTCTGCCAAAATTTGCCAGTTATGTGCAGTGATTACCCGTATTCAGAATTCCTATTTCTGAGCAAGCACTGATCTACACTGGGATCAGAATTTAAAGGCCCGTTCGTCATGGGGCAAGAATAGGGGTAAGAGTGGCTGATATATAGTTTGGTAGACTGGTTACTCCGTCACAACAAGACAGCTATCGCGTCACGACCCACCAAAAATTGGCTCCATCACGACCCACGGTTTGAGAAACACTGCCTGTCTCCTCTAGAGTCCGGCCTTGCACAATACTGCCACCTAGTGCTATAATAAAGAAACTTTCTTACAGTTTTAAAAATACGATTTGATGAATTTCTGTACTGAGAACTAAGACATGAATGTGTTAAAGGATGTTGTTGCTGCAAAGCTTGCAATTCATGAAATCTCAGACTTTATGATCATGAAATACAAAGTTGTGATACACAAAAGATACGTTGTGAGTAGGAAATGTCTTTCTGACTTGCAAAGTTCAGTTTGAAACTTATTGCGATTCAGAGAGTGGAAGGGGCTTCAAAGGGCCGTGTCCTCCCCCTTCGAAATGGTTTGCACCACCCGTGTGGTCTCAAACATTCATGAGATGCGGACTGGTCATAGCAGTTGTAGCGTCCTCCCCAGCCTGGGTACCTGCAATGACTACGCCACACACAGAGCTTATTATAACGCGTCTTTGTTCTTCTGCATGTAAATGCAAACTCTACATTCTAAACCTGCATTCACTTCACTGCGCTCTAACACTTACGTCACAATTTTGCAGGGTGAGTCAGGAGCCATAGGGGTTCCGTCATTGACAGCGCACACAACACTACATCTCCCCCTCTGTCAAATAAAAAAATTAAAAGTTTTTTAAAATATATACACAATCATAGCTCTTCAATGAGTTCTCGTGGCGTCTTGATCACATGGCCTGACCATGTATTCGGAAACTGGGGGCAGGCAGTAGAAGTGTCCGTGATCTGCACTGTCGATGTAGGCACTACAGCAGTCCGGATTTTCACTTGTCCTTTCAGACCCAGTCTCTGCATTGACAATAGTGCCTGATGAGTGACGAGCCACATGTCGGACATGCGAGGAATCTCGGGTAACAGACCTCCCAGGACGCAGGGCTGCCACCATATGTCCTTTGCTGGTCACAACATGAAAATGCTCAGTATCGAAGGGAGCATCAGATTGTCATTTCTAGATTGATGCACAAGAACCGGATCTCCTCCAGTGAAAATAACGTCTTTTGCTTGTCGACACTTGTCTGCATAGGCCTTCATTTTCTTTTTATGATCCGAGTCTTTCACATGGATTTCTTCCTCAGTGTTTGAACTTCTAGTGATCCATTGAGGTAACATGGTTGTCATGGCTCTCCCGAACATCAAGGTTGCATGGCTTTCACCTGTGGTCGAGTGAGGGGTCGAACAGTGAGCTCGAAGAGTAGAATTAATGACAGTTTTAAGGTCAAGCTTTTCCGGTACAGCATGCTGAACAGCTTTCTGAAGAGCACCCATGAAATGTTCGACAAGGCTGTTGGCCCGTGGCCCGACAGGTGCGCTCTTCAGATGCTTCACATTAAGATGACTGAGAGAGTCTCTGAATTCTTGACTGTCAAAAGGTGGTACGGTGTCACATTTTATGATCGCAGAAACACCCCATGTTGCGAATATGCAGTCTAATTTCTTGATAACTCCTTCTTGAGCGATAGATAAGAGATATCTATCGATGGAAATCCGTAGCATTCATCATCAGGTAATGTCCGTTGTCAAGAGGACCGAAGAAGCCAATAGCAATTCTTTCCCATATATGGCAACTCTGACGTGTTTAAGGTGTGCTGAGTGGTTTTGATGGAAGGCAGTGGCATAGATGGCAGGCCTCCAATTCACTTTAATTTCTCTCATCGAGATCTGGAAACCAGACACGGTCTCTTAGAGCTCCTTTTTTGACAATGATTCCTTCATGGACAACTTCAGTTATCTGCATAACAATTCTTGAACCGCTTAGGATAAAGCCTTCCTGAGTCATGGACAGTTCATCTTTGACATTTTTAAACTTTTGGTATTTACTGTCACAGGCAAGAGGTAGAGGATGCCGGTGCCAAAACTAATGTGTAATAATGTCTTTTGGTTTCAACATGTCACTATCTTGACTCGTTATTATAAGAAACAATAGTTCTGTCGGGTATGAACAAAACAATTACTTTGTTCTACGAACGGATCGAGGACAATTGAAGAATTAATCCAGAAATGACCACATAAATTATGAAGTACAAATCACACACACAATGTTAAAGTACAACTCACGGTAAAGTCAAATTTAGTGGGTGAAATGCTGTTCTTTATACATAAATTGCATCATTTATATAAACACCCATATCATTTGTAAAGCAAGGTTACCAAAGTAGTAAACTGTAAAGTGAATTTGTGAATCAGTGACAAAGTGACAAAAGTGACAGAATTGTGCATAATATATACAAAGATTGAATACAAAAAACTTTTTATGTACAAAATATACAAGAAGAGGGCCAGTATTAAAGAGAATTACAATGACACCGTTTCACGAATAAATCAGAGTATGTATAGAAACAGGTCTTGAACTGGTCCTAGCTATTGTCGTCGACGTTTCAACCCAGTGTAAGCGACACTAAATCGTCATGTAGGGTCTTCATCAGGACTTAAAATAAACGATGGCAACCTGCAGAAGCAAGTAAAGTACGTATCAAAAATGTGATATGTAATTATTTTAGTGTGTGGTCCTAAATATAACGTTGTGATGTACTGATAATGGAGAGGCCATAACTCACCTAGCCAGTGGTCTAGGATGGCCTAACAATCAAGCGTTCAAGTGTTCAAGGACAGAGTACCTCATCCAATGGGGTTTCTGAAAGTGAAATTAAGCGCGGAATGATGTCAAGATACCGCTAACACCAATTATCATAAAACATTGAAGTTGCGCCTCGACAATATTTAAATTACAAGAAGTACGTCAGAGGGAGAATTACGATTTATCAAACGAATTCGCCCCAATGGAAACTAACCAAAAGAGTTCAAACCTACAAGCGCAAACCGATTTGGGAGGTTAAATTCATAAACAAAAGGTTCGAGTGACAATCTCGGAGTAAACACAAAGGTCTAAGGCACTTGGAAAAGGCTCACCTCAAAAGGCGTTTTCCTATATGAAAAGCCGTGTTTGTTGAATGATATGCGTCGGATCCAATCCGAAGTTAAAATTCCGTACCAATATCTGTAAGGGCAAACGCGCATTAAATAAATAGAGGAGGGGCTCATGGCTGAGTGAAAAAATGTCAAGGGAGGCTTTAGGAGAGTACTTACTTTAGTTCAATGGTAATTAATGCCCAGCGATCCCGACTCACGCTGCCACACCACCTTTCATAGTTGGAGGAAGCCGCAACTGACAGACCGGCTGCTATATGAAGGCAAGCCAGTGCAGTCCTATTTGACGTAGGTAGAATGACGTACCAGGGAGGTTGCCAGGCAACCATGGTCGCGTCTGAAACCTTGACTCGTGGCAGTGACAATTTGTTCCAGTGAAATGGCACCTGGTGTGCTTGACTTCACAATGAAATGTATGTAGGTCATCCATCTTGGAAGAGGTACCATGGCACATTAGAGGCACTTGTAAAAAGTATTCAGTAGGGTTATGATCTTTTCCTAGACGGTGCATGCTGGTGTAGTTGTATTCTTGTAATCGTAGACCCCAGCGTTCAATACGTCTCCTCCGCTTGCTTCCTCACCTTCCGAATGTTCAGAAAGGTCTTCAGATGGCTCCCACCCAACACCAGGTGAACTGTTACTCAAGCTTTTGTCACCAGCAGACTTGACTACGGTGACTCAGTCAGCGTAGGAATTGCCGCCCAACTCATGAGGAAACTCCAGACCAGCCAGATGCATCCTCAACCTCCCCAAACAAACGCACATCACCCCTCACCTCAGGAAACTCTCTGGCTACCAGTCGCGAAGAGATGCCAGTTGAAGCTGCTCATCCACGCTTACAAGGCACTACACAACGAAGGACCGGAGTACCTCAACAAATGAAATGAGTGAATTTCCACCAATGTACCAGGGAACTCCATTCCAGATGCCTCTGAGATAGCCGCTGGCTCCCATCGAAAGAAGAATAACCTTCAAGCTCCTCACTCACGCTTACAAGGTCCTCCACAACATCGGACCAGCATACCTAAACAAGCACCTCTCCTTCCACACACCCAAAAGACACTTCCGATCAGCCGAGGTCTCTCTGGCCACCATCCCATGCATCTACAAGACCAGAACAGGAGGAAAGTCCTTTTCCTTCCTCACAGCCAAGGCCTGGAACGACCGCCCCACCTATGGCAAATCCCTAAACTGATCCAGTTCACAAAGAACCTCAAAACGATTGATTTAGGCCCAGATCTCTGTACTGGGGTGTATGTATGACATTGTTCTGCATTCTGTCCATCAATAGATCTTTTTGCATTTGTCACCCTGAGTGGGACGGGTTTGCCCAGACGTGAGACCCGTGCTCTCCATGCCACTGGAGTCAAGGTAGCCTAGCTGATATGGGGTTATGCCCTGAAACCTATCCTAGGATGCTTGTTTCCAGTCCAGGGAGGACCTGCTCTGGCAGTTGGAGCTGGACTGTTCCCACGAGGCACAGAGTCAAGACTGATTTGCATATGGCTGGGTTCAAGCTGGAATGGCATGGGGAGCAAAAAAACGATGGATTTAGGCCCAGATCTCTGTACTGGGGTGAATGTATGACATTGTTCTGCATTCTGTCCATCAATTGTTCTTTTTGCTCTTCGGATGACCCCAGGACTCAACGGAGTCCCACCCCCCCCACCATGTTCGCCCCAACGCCGTGAGACCCTTGCAGGTGAGTAGCTGCACTTTATCAACCCTGATTGATTGATTGACCTCTTCCTAGCAGCTACCCGGGCAAACAGCATAGGCCGCTCCTTTTCATACCTGGCAGCTAAGGCCTGTAACACCCTCCCCATGCACCACAGAGCCCCACCATCACTCCAACAGTTCAGGAAGGATCTCAAGAGCTGGATGTTCAACTAATAGGAACAGGCAGTGTGATCCCAACAGTGCCTCATGACCCTCATGGCTGATGCTGCCACACTATACAAATCCTGATTGATTGAATACAAGGAGGCATCTTTGCCTTTGGAATGGCCAACGGTGGCCAACTTTGCTTGATGATCTGTCACAAGCATGAAGGCTTTCCACATAACCACTTCTGCTTGCACATGCCACAATATGTCATCGAGCATCTGGAGATCCACTCTGCTGTGCAAGGATTGCGCTTAACCTGATGGAGCTAACATCAACAACAACCTTGCTATGAAGCTTTGAATCAAAGTGTGCAATTTCAGTAGCGTTCCCAATAGCCTGTTTGATTTTCTTGAAGCTGTGACTAATTAAATTAAGCATTCTTTTTCGTCAGGTGGCAAAGTCTTGTATATATCTTGAACAGTAGCTTGCCATTCCAAGGAATGAACGTAACATGGAAACAACTTGTGGGGGAGCGGCAGTTGATAACGCTTGCACTTTAGCTGGATCGAGTTTTATACCCGCATCAGAAAGAAAAGGCCAATGAATTTTAACTTTGTCTTATAGAATTCATATTTCTCAGCATTCAAAGTTAAACCTGCATCAGCGAGCAAACAACACACTTGTGTGAGAACTTTATAATGTTCTTTTTGTTTAGCTCTGAAAACCAATATGTCACCACTATAATTAAAAGAATTCATGACAGGCTGTATGATATGTCAAATGACATCTTGAAAAAGCGCTGCAGCAGAGTGCACACTGAAACCTAGTCTTTTATAACAGAACAGACCAATATGTGTAGAAAAGGTTGTAATCTACCTGAAATTCTCCTAGAGTTCCGACTGATAGTATCATTGATTCAAATCAAGGCGAGAGAAGACCTTCTCACCACCCAATTGTGTTGTCATGTAAGCAATGTGCAGTCCTGGATGTCGTTCTCTTTCAGTTGCCTTGTTTGCTTGACGCATATCCACGCAGATGCGTACAGCTCCTTCGCTGTCCCTTTTGGGTACTACCACTATGGGAGAAACCCACAGAATTGTGCCAGTGAAATACTCAATGATATCTTGTTTAAGTAAGGATTCAAGTTCTTTTTCAACAACTTCCTGTAAATGTAATGCAATTTGCCTGTGTCATTGAGTAATAGGACGGACATCCCCATTAATGTTTAATTGTGCATTCATGGTCTTGAGTCTTCCCAGCCCATGAAACTACATAGGGAACTGACTTATTGTTTTGTGATGATAATTTATGTTATAGTTCAGTGATATCAGTCCCATAGCAGCAGCTGTGCTGAAGCTGAGTAAACATGCACTTGATGCCGTACCCTTAAGTACATGAATCGGTGCTTGTACATTTGTTTTCTTGTGTTTCATCGTTGCTACAAAGGAATCTTGACTTTTTAATGGCGTCGATACAACGCATGTATACACTTTAGTTTTTGATGGCGTAAGTCGCGGAAATGGTGGTAGTTCATTGTAGTTTTCTTCAGGCATGATATTTATCGATGCACCACTGTTGATAATAAAAGGTATTAAGCAAACGTTTAACTTTTAGTGTACACTTCGGACAATGTTTGAATGACTTTGGTGGTTTTTTATGTTGACTTTGTTTTTAACTTTCATTTCTCTTCATATGGGCCAGTTCAACATGCGCATGTTTCTCTGAGGTAGACATTGCACAATCATTTACTTCACTTTCACTAGATGTTGATACTGAATAACTGTTTAATGATGATTTAGATGACGATTGACTTCTTTTGGTGTCGACTTGCCTCATCTGTTGTGGTCGCTTGGCCTTGTGGGTGGGTGTCAAATGTCACTTCCGGAATGCTTGTGTGAGACCGGCCTCACGGCGTGACCCTCTCCATCATCCAGCCAACCTGCAACCACCCTCAAGACACGACATCCCCGACTCCGGCCGCCCCAGCCACCCCCGATCCGCGGGCCGGCCAGAGGCCTGACCAACTCACCACCCTACCACGCATGTCCAACCAAGGAAGCGGGAGCCCTCAACACAGACCCAGAGGCGCCAGCCCAGTCACACCTCGGGTCGCCTTCCCCGGGAGGACTCAATCGGCCACCAGGCCCCTGGGGAGCAGGCGCCTCCCCTACCGAGCGTCTGGGGTCCCTCCCAGACCCACCTGAAAAGACCAAAGAAGTGAGCGGCAGGAAATCCCGCCGAACCCCCTCCGTCACCCCAGTCCCCCCTCTGCGAGCACTCCGGACTTCAAAGAACCAGCGGAGTATAACAAGGGGTGCCGGAGAAACAAGGACAGAGAAGACCTGGAACCATCTGAGCCTGCTGACGCTGTCGCGGCTCCTGAACGCTGAAGTCACCTGGGCCTGCTGAGTGACTCGCGGCCTCTTGCTATTGAACCATCTGAGCCCTGCGGACGAGGTCGCGGCTCCCGAACACTGAACCACCTAGGCCTGCTGAGTGACTCGCGGCCCCCAGCTATTAAACCATCTGAGCCCTGCTGACGGAATCGCGGCTCCTGAACTCCGACCACCTGTGCCTGCTGAGAGACTCGCGGCGCTCCCCTTGAGGACGACTCGGGAAGAGATCGCCCAGAGACACGACACCCTCCGGCTCGAGGATTGTGAGCTTCCGCAGGGTATTTCGCAGAGACACTATCTTGAAAGACTGTCCCGCTACCCCCATTCCCCACAACTGACTTGTGGTACGTTGTGCCACTGCTGTACTATTTGCCTTTTGGGTCATAAAGATCCCTTGAAATCATCGATAAAAGAACTTATCGTCCTACAAAGAATACGTGTGGTGTCCCTCTGTTCACAGTGCAGTTCAGGGTGTGCGCGCCTGGTTCGGCTTACTTGGGAGAGGTGGGTCAAAGGGGTGGGCAAGACGTGTATCGAACCCCCTTCCGGCGAACGCCTTTCCAACATTTGGTGGCAGACGACGGGATCCGAGCCGACACCGAAAGAGAGCGTGCAGTGAACGACTGACGCACTACCAAACAGAGATGGAAGGAGAAACCCCCCTGGGTGCCGCAGGTACCGAAATAAGCTCACCGTTCCGAGAGGATCAATTGGACTATTACACGCATAGAGAACTAAAACAGTTTTGCAAAGACCTTGGCATCGCTACCACCGGACTAAGCACAAAGGAAGACTTCCAGAAAGTACTGAAAGCCTGGGTCGAGACGGGACCCAAACGGAAGGAGACTCTACCCATGAACAAACAAGCACCCCGGCGAGAAACAACGGGCCCGAGGGGATCCTGTCCTCCGAGGAACTAGCGGACCGAGAGAGAAGCCGCAACCACGAACTGGAACTGGCAAAACTAAAAATCGAGGGAGAGATAAAACTGGCAGAGAAGAAGTTAGCCGTCGAGCAGTTACGGCTACAAGGGGAACTCGAAGAGAAGAGACTCCAAAGGGAGCACGACGAAAAGAAACTCCAGCTAGAACATGAACGCGGCCTGAAGGAGATTGAGTGGCGGGCTAGACACGAAAAGTCACAGCCGCCCGGGAATCCACAGCCCGCTCCCGCCGGGGAAACCAAAGTTCACATCCCCAAGGATGTGGTCAAGGAGTATTATAAGAACGATGATATCCAGCAGTGGTTTAAGGCCTACGAAGTCGCCATGACCTCTCACCGAGTCCCGCAGAAGGATTGGGGGGCTGGCCTATGGGGCCGGTTCTTAAGCGAAGGAAGGGACACTCTGCTCGATCTGCCCTCCGCGGTCATGAACTCCTACAGCCACATGAAGGAAGCCCTCGTGGGCCGGTACGGACTCACCCCCGAAATGTACCGACAACGGTTCCGAGATTGCAAAAAGATACCGGGCACCACGTGGGTCGAATACGTGAACTTTTACAGCCGAGCCTTGGACGGGTGGATCAAGGGCAGCAAGGTCTCCACCTTCGAAGAACTGTTCGATCTGATCGCCTGGGAACATTTAGCGGCCAATTGCTTTATAGAACTGCGCCAGCATCTCCTAGACAGTAAACTCACCGACCCTCGGAAGCTGGCCGCTGAGGCTGATCGTTGGGTGAACACCCGGGCCACCCGGGGCCCCGTGGGGGACTACGGCCGCAACAGTCAGGGTCCCCCCCGCCAGAGGGGCGGAGGGAACAACGGCCGACCAAGAGACTTTGCCGGGGGGTCCTCCACCAGCCCCCCCAGCAGCCCACCAGCAGCGGGTTCGGCCCAGTCTCCAGCCAGCACCGGAGCCCCAGGACGACCAGGTCCACGAGCTAGGATCACCTGCTTCCGCTGCCAGCAGCCCGGACACTACGCCAATGACCCCCAGTGTCCCCAGTATCAGCGAACCACAACGACCAACCCCACGACCCGGCAGATGGCCTCCGTGGCTCTGGGGGAAGAAATGGAAGACTCCGAGGAATGGGAACCGGCGGCCATGGCCCTGGTCTCCCTTGGTGATCGAGAAATGGTCCCCGGGACACCCTTGCCCGCCAACACAGAAAAGTACCGACAGCGGGTGACCATCAACGGCCACCGAGTCGAGGGCCTTCGCGACACCGGGGCGAGTGTCACCGCGGTCCACCGCAGCCTAATTTCCGAAGACCAGATCCTAGCCGGGGCCCTCTGTCCGGTCGTATCCTCCGACAATTCTGAGAGCCTCTGCCAGATGGCCCTGGTGCCCTTCGAGTGGGGAGGGGTCTCCGGAGAACTGAAGGTAGCGGTCCGGACCTCGCAGCCCGTAGACTGCCTCCTGGGCAACGACCTGGAGAGTTCCCCGTGGGGGCAGGTAGAACGAAGAGCCCACCTGGAGATGATGGGCCTACCAGAATGGGTCTGCGCCACCACGCGCTCCATGACCGCACGAGTGGCCCCCTCCAAGGGCGGTGAAGCCCTCTTACCGAACACTTTCCCCGAGAGCAGGGACCCCCTACCAGAAGCAGACAACCCTCCTTCCGAGGAAGAAGGAGACACTAACCCAGGGGAAGGACCGGAACCTTCTGCCCCAGAGGCCCCGATGGAACTCGAAGAACTGCCCGAGTTGGCCCAGTGGCACTGCGAAGGGGGGCCCTCCCGCGAAGAGTTCTGCCAGGAACAGACCACTTGCCCCTCCCTCGAGGGACTTAGACAACAAGCCGAAGCCCAGGTCGCCGGTGACCAAACCGGAACCCATTGGGTCTATTGGGACAATGGCCTCCTCTACAGCGAGCAAAAGTCCGCCGAGCTAGGCGCAGCACGAGTACTGGTGGTACCCCTGCGGTTCCGGAGCCTCCTCCTGGGCCTGGCCCACGATGTACCCTTGGCAGGACACTTAGGCCAAGACAAGACATACCAGCGATTGGTGACCAACTTCTATTGGCCCAAGATGCGGGCGAATGTAGAAGCACACTGCAAGTCCTGCCTCACGTGCCAGGGCAGTGGGAAAAGTGGCGGAAAACGCAAAGCCCCCTTACAACCGTTCCCCGTTGTGGGTACCCCGTTCGAGCGGGTCGGCATCGACATCGTGGGACCCCTGGATCCGAAGACCGCCCAGGGCCACAGATTCATCCTTGTCCTGGTGGACCATGCCACCCGCTACCCCGAGGCCATCCCCCTCCGCACCGTGACGGCTCCCGTGGTGGGCCGGGCTCTCATGGGGATCTTCTCCCGTGTCGGATTTCCCCGCGAGGTTGTGAGTGATCGCGGCACGAACTTTATATCCCGCTACATGAAGTCCCTGTGGCAGCAGTGCGGAGTCACGTATAAGTTCACGACCCCCTACCACCCCCAGGGCAACGGCCTGGTGGAACGCTTCAACCGAACTCTGAAGGGAATGATCCTGGGCCTCGAAGAGCCCCTGCGCCGGAAATGGGACATCCTCCTCCCTTGCCTCCTGTTCGCGTACCGGGAGGTTCCCCAAAAGTCTCTGGGGTTCAGCCCCTTCGAACTGCTGTACGGACATCCCGTTCGAGGGCCCCTGAGCCTGGTCAAAGAGGGCTGGGAGACAAGCCCCCGGGGGACACCCCCGGATGTGTTCCGCTACATCCTGGCGCTCCGCAACCAGACGAGGAAGTTTAGAGAACTTGCAGAGGCTAACCTCGAGGCCAGCCAAGAAGAAATGAAGCGCTGGTATGACCAGAACGCAACCTTGGTCGAGTTCCAGCCGGGCCAGCAGGTTTGGGTCATGGCTCCGGTGAAACCCTGCGCCCTACAAGACAAATGGACTGGTCCATTCAAGGTGGTCGAACGGAAGAGCCAGGTCACGTATCTGGTCGACGTACAGTCCCCACGGAACCCCCTCCGGGTCCTCCACGTAAACCGTCTCAAGCCCCCCTTCGTAAGGACAGAATTGAGTTTGCTACTGGCCACCGATGAGGGGGCAGAAGAAGGCACTGAACCCCTGCCCGATCTCCTGTGCACGAAAGAACTGGACGGTTCCGTGGAGGGTGTGAAACTGTCGGCCACCCTCACTCCCCAGCAGGCCGACGACTGCCGCCAGCTGCTCGGACAATTCGCAAACCTCTTCTCCCTCATTCCAAGGGTGACCGACTGGTGTGTCCACGACGTGGACACCGGCGACTGCCCGCCTGTGAGACACCGAGCCTACCGGGTGCCTGACCGGGTCCGCACCTGCATCAAGACCGAGGTACAGAAAATGCTCAACCTAGGGGTCATCGAGCCCTCCGACAGCCCCTGGGCCAGCCCGGTGGTTCTGGTCCCGAAGGCGGCCTCCCCAGGGGTCGCCCCCGAACTAAGATTCTGTGTAGACTATCGGGGGCTCAACGCGGTCACCCGCGCAGACGCTCACCCTATTCCCCGAGCCGACGAGCTCATCGACCGCCTGGGGGCCGCCCAGTTCCTCAGCACTTTCGACCTGACCTGCGGGTACTGGCAGATCGCTCTCACGGAAGGGGCGAAAGAGCGCTCTGCCTTCTCCACGCCAGATGGCCACTACCGCTTCAGGGTCATGCCGTTCGGAATGAAAAACGCCCCAGCCACGTTCCAGCGGTTGGTGAACAAGGTCCTGGCCGGACTCGAGGAGTTCAGCGCAGCGTACCTTGACGACATCGCCGTATTCAGCTCTCAATGGCACGAGCATCTCCAGCACCTCCGACAAGTACTAATGGCCCTGCGCCAAGCGGGCCTGACAGTGAAAGCCAGCAAATGCCAGCTCGGACAAGGCTCCGTGGTCTACCTGGGGCATCAGGTGGGCAACGGCCAGGTCGCCCCTCTCCAGCCGAAGATCGATGCCATCAAGTCCTGGGAGCCCCCCACCACGCAGACAGAGGTTCGGGCCTTCCTGGGCCTTACGGGGTACTACCGGAGGTTCATTAAAAATTATGGTAGTATCGCAGGGCCCCTCACAGAGTTGACCTCCAAAAAGCTTCCGCAGAAGGTGCAGTGGACCCCCCAGTGCCAGCAGGCGTTTGACGCCTTGAAAACCGCCATGTGCACCGCTCCCGTACTCAAGGCCCCCGACTACTCCCAAGAGTTCGTGGTCCAGACCGACGCATCCGAACATGGCATCGGGGCCGTGCTCTCGCAGTTCGACGACAAGGGCATTGATCAGCCCATAGCCTTCATCAGCCGAAGGCTGCTGCCGAGAGAGCAGCGTTGGAGTACTATAGAGCGAGAGGCCTTTGCCGTAGTCTGGCCCTCAAGAAACTGCGGCCCTACTTGTTCGGAACCCATTTTCGAGTACAGACGGACCACCGGCCCTTGCAATGGCTAATGCGGATGAGGGGGGAGAACCCCAAGCTACTACGATGGTCCATCTCCCTCCAAGGGATGGATTTCACTGTCGAACATCGCCCCGGGACGGGTCATGCCAACGCCGACGGCCTGTCCCGGTTCTTCCGCTTCGGCGAGGAGAACCCCCCAGTGGATGGGTAGTTCTCCACGCCTTTCAGCTGGGGGGGACGCGTGTGAGACCGGCCTCACGGCGTGGCCCTCTCCATCATCCAGCCAACCTGCAACCACCCTCAAGACACGACATCCCCGACTCCGGCTGCCCCAGCCACCCCCGATCCGCGGGCCGGCCAGAGGCCTGACCAACTCACCACCCTACCACGCATGTCCAACCAAGGAAGCGGGAGCCCTCAACACAGACCCAGAGGCGCCAGCCCAGTCACACCTCGGGTCGCCTTCCCCGGGAGGACTCAATCGGCCACCAGGCCCCTGGGGAGCAGGCGCCTCCCCTACCGAGCGTCTGGGGTCCCTCCCAGACCCACCTGAAAAGACCAAAGAAGTGAGCGGCAGGAAATCCCGCCGAACCCCCTCCGTCACCCCAGTCCCCCCTCTGCGAGCACTCCGGACTTCAAAGAACCAGCGGAGTATAACAAGGGGTGCCGGAGAAACAAGGACAGAGAAGACCTGGAACCATCTGAGCCTGCTGACGCTGTTGCGGCTCCTGAACGCTGAAGTCACCTGGGCCTGCTGAGTGACTCGCGGCCTCTTGCTATTGAACCATCTGAGCCCTGCGGACGAGGTCGCGGCTCCCGAACACTGAACCACCTAGGCCTGCTGAGTGACTCGCGGCCCCCAGCTATTAAACCATCTGAGCCCTGCTGACGGAATCGCGGCTCCTGAACTCCGACCACCTGTGCCTGCTGAGAGACTCGCGGCGCTCCCCTTGAGGACGACTCGGGAAGAGATCGCCCAGAGACACGACACCCTCCGGCTCGAGGATTGTGAGCTTCCGCAGGGTATTTCGCAGAGACACTATCTTGAAAGACTGTCCCGCTACCCCCATTCCCCACAACTGACTTGTGGTACGTTGTGCCACTGCTGTACTATTTGCCTTTTGGGTCATAAAGATCCCTTGAAATCATCGATAAAAGAACTTATCGTCCTCCAAAGAATACGTGTGGTGTCCCTCTGTTCACAGTGCAGTTCAGGGTGTGCGCGCCTGGTTCGGCTTACTTGGGAGAGGTGGGTCAAAGGGGTGGGCAAGACGTGTATCGAACCCCCTTCCGGCGAACGCCTTTCCAACAGCTTGGGTGGCCATTTTGTCTTCGTGCTGTGACGCATTTACATTTTCCTTGTCCTTGCAAAGTTTTTACAAAATGGTTCTCCTTCCCACAGCCTTTGCAGATCTGTCCAATGACAGGAGATTTATCTTTGTGTGGAAATGAAAATCCACATCTGAGGCACAACCTATTTTTCCGTGGAGATATCACTCTGTCCCCCTCTGCTTTGTGCTTTGTCTTACTTTTCACTTTCATGACTGACTCACTTTGGGCACCTTCAGCCTCCACGTCAGCAGCTTGTCGATCAGCACTCTCTTCAGCTCTGGCAGCCATGACATTCTCTCAACATTCGTCGTCTGAATTAATCTGACAGGCATCCATCAAGAGCTATGACAGGCATAGCTTCCGCCACATTAAATTAATTGAACTTACAGTGTTTGATGAGCGTATCCAGTCTCTCAACACATTTGTCAATGGTTTCACCAGCTTTCTGTCATTCTTGACTGGAAAGGTATTTTTCGTAATCTACGTTTGACATTGGATTGTACTTGGGGTTCAAGGCTGCTTTAATCTGACTGTATGTAACTTCGTCAGCTCAGCATTTTCTTTATGACTTCTTTTACACCTTCACCAGCTCGAATCTTAAGGTGTTTGATAACCTTCCTGTTATCTGCTTTTTCTATTGCTTCAATGAAATCATCAAATGTCTCTTTTCAAGCAGTCCACCTGTCGCCAATATTTAGCTTTTTGGCTGTCTCGCATGGTGTTGGTGGTTTTAAGAAGGTGTATTGTAAGTATTTCGGAGATTGCCTGACACTGAGGCTGGAGCGCTCTCCAACACTGTCTGCTGTCCGCTAGAACGTGTTTATCCATACCCTCTCTAGGGCCCTGTGCTGCGCTGGCCTCTGAGTCATCTTGGATAATTATGGGAAACATAGCCTCTTTCTCGGTCTCCATTGGAAAAGCAAACTTTTGCTATTCCAATCGCCGTTCTCGGTTTTCTGATCTTTGGAGACCTCTGGAGCTATTCTGAGCTGCCACATAGCACCTTCGGTGGTGTGCCACTGCTTGTATGTAGGTGACCGTTTCTTGTTTACGGTTCACTCTGCTTTTAGGTGTCTCTGGGTTCTGTCTGACACCTGGTTGATGTCTACCTCACAGGGTTTCTGATTGCAGCGTTATCTTGCAATTTGCTGCTCTTTCAAAACTTGGTTGCATCCTCCTTTAGCTTAGTCACTCCTTATGATGTATAGCTTTAGGTGTGTAGTAGCCCGGTACCGCTCTTTACTGCCTTACCAGCAGGTTCTTGGCCAATAATGTGTAGACTTCTCAGTGTAGCTTTCATTATCTTCACATGCTTCATACAGACTGGAGTTGCACTTTGACTCCACTTAGCCATCCACGATAATTCTGCACTTCGACTACGGCACACATGGCATTCACCAGCAATTTGCTGAACCCGGCAAACTTTCTGGGAGAGCACTGTTGATCTTATCCCTTATCTCATCGTCAGTTATAGCTTCCTCCCCAGTGTGGGTACCCTCAATGACCACGCCACACATGTACCTTAGTGTAACATGTCTTTATTTATGTGCGTGTAACTGCAATCCCAACATTCTAAACCTACGTTCACTTAGCTACGCTCCAGCGCTTACGTCGCAGTTCTAATAAGTCCATCAGGAACCACAAGGCTTCCGTCATTGCTAACTCACACGACACTGCAGCAGGTAGCAGGGATTTTACAAATGGAAGCTGTGGGTGACAGACTGGTTCCACTTTGAGGATGACAGTAGTGGGTACTGGAGGGACAGAGAGTGCCGCCCTAACCTCCTCGCTTGCTCTCCCTGCAGCATGTCATTTCTTCTTCCAGAATGCAAACCCAGTGGAAAGACCTGTTTGCGATGGTTAATCTAGACATGGAGGTGAGGTTGTTCGTCCTCCCAGACTTCCATCCTTGCACTCACAAGCATTCTATAGAATTTGGAAAAGGGCATTCTATCTTGTTATTGTTAGTAAGAAAGGGTTCTGTGAATCCCACTAAATGAACATTTTACATGAATGCGTTGTACATCCATCACAGCACAAAATTAAAATTAAGGTGGGAGTGTCAACAGCGTACCAGAAAGATTGACTTCTGTGTGACCCCCACCATTGTGTGCCAGGCCCCAAGAGACTGATTTACAGAAGGGGCAGCAGTGGGCGTCAGAAAACAAACAGCAGAAGAGTCTTTGGTGTCCTCCTGTCCTATCATAAGGACGCAGTGGGGGGTAGATGACCTGTTGATGACGTCTGCTCTGGCTCTACCACCTTCTCCCTCATGTTGATTGGCTGGCCACCCAGGCTAGGGTGACCTATTGTCTGTGGCATCAACAGATAGGAGTCTTTCATGAAATGGGCGCTTAAGTGCTCTGGCGTGTTTGCATCAAACTCCCAGCATGTCAGAGGCCCTTGAAACACAGATCCTGCTGATGCCCCCTACTTATGAAGAACGTTCCCAGCACCCACATAGTGTGACTGGAATCACCCCATGTTCCTAGTGACATGGGCTAGCTAGAGGCTGTTCATTCACATGCCCAGGTCCATCCTCCTGCATGACACTTCTCTGACACGAGACACCGAGCGCTGCTTGAGTACAGCAAGGCCCGGGACGGGGATATCTGGTGTTCATTCAGGTCCAAGATCTTCCTGCTCTCGCACCCGCTACGCTAATGCGGGTACACTCCACAACCCTGACGGGTCTATGTGAAGGGCCATTGGGACGTGGAGTGGAGTTAAATGTACACGAACTTGTCACACCTGCAACAAACTCCCTTATCTCCTGCCACTTGCCGAGTGACAACTATTACTAAGTGGGAAGATCTAAGACTAAAATGCAGCCCTTGAAAGCTGTGATCCGTGACATGGTTCTGCAGCTGTCGGCCATGATGGAGTCTTCCTGGAGTTTGAGTTGGCTTCCTGTGATGAGAATGGGCAAAGCTGTGCTAGAAAGGCGATGTCCAAATATTCAACTACTTTGACGCTGCTGAGGGCAGTGTGTACAGAAATAGAGAGCCGGTCTCAATTAAGAACTGCCTAAAATCAAAGAGCCTCTTTCCAATTACAAACAAGCCCTTGTCAATGAAAAGAAAGCATTTTTAAGGTAAGCAGTCAGATCTGCCCTACATGACGCCAGGGAACCTTTCCTGATGATCCATTCCTTTTCTGACCCTGTGTGTCTTCACGTCTCCTGAACTCCTTCATCCAATAAATGTCAGTCTTTAATAGCCGATTCTTGATCAGTGAAATGAGGCTGGGTCAACCATCACTGGGCTCAAGGTGGGATGGGTGGAGGAGAACCTAAAAGGGCTCCTAAGCCAGGCCACATCCCTGAAAACATGAGCTGGATCTGCACTTAAGGAGGTGGACACACGTCCCTCAACTCAACCAGATGACAAACTCTCTGGAGCCTTCCTGGTGCTGGGGAAATGATGGGCTGGTGCCTCCTACCACTAGGTGAAACTGTCCTTCACTGCGTCAACTCTACTGCAGCCGCTTCCCATCAGGGGTCACTGGAAGGTGCCTGTCACTCAAGAGAAGAGCATGGTGGACACACAACAAGCGGGTGTTCATACCACGCATGCAGATAACCTTCAGCATTGTGTCCCGTGCAGGCGGAGGAGCCATAGCGATGCTTGTCTTGTTGCGTCGGTCTGTGGCCTTCAGCGGCACCGACGAGTCACGTCCGTTCCTTCCGCTGTCAGCATGGGCCGTAGTCTTTCAGGCCCCCTGAGTGGTTCAGGCCCCTCCTGGGTTGTTCAGACCACCACCTGAGTAGTCCAGGCCGCCCGAGTGGTCCAGGCCCCCCTGAGTGGTCCAGGCCCCCCCGAGTGGTTCAGGCCCCCCCTGAGTTGTTCAGCCCCCCCCCCCCCCCCTGAGTGGTCCAGGCCCCCCGAGTGGTCCAGGTCTTCTTATGTGCGCCAGGCTCAGCAGGTGAAGCTTGGTGCCTCTGTCTCTCAGGGGGCGGTGGGGTCCCTCAGGGGTTCCTGCTGCCATTGAAACTGCCAATGTCCACCTGAAGAAGGCTTGATGACCGGAGGCTCTGGTTTACCTTTCCCTCTCATGCCCTGATGGCGCGTCACCTCTGCCTCAGTGTAAGGCAGTAGAGCTGTGGCCCCCTTCGGAAAGGGCAGTAGGTGAATTCATAGAAAAACAAAAACATAGAAAGCATATTGGAGGAAACAAAGTCATGGAAATTGTTATTAAAGGAAAGCCATTTATAACGAAACACTGAAACATCGAAAAGTAGAGGAAACATATAAATGGAAATACATTTAAATAGAAAATGTATAGCAGCATTGAACTGAAAACACAATTTAATCCAAACTACAGTACAAACAGAGCTGTGTCAGGAGTGATTCAGTGATTGTTAAACAATAAAGCAACAGTTGTTAAAATGTCACTAGAAATAGAAGTGTGATCAATGTGTAGTTGAACGGCACAAACAGAGACGTTTTAAGGATTTTGGGGGCCCTGGGCCAAACGTATTTTGGGGGCTCTTTTACAGAACAACTTTGATTTTATGATCCAGTTTCAGCTCTTCCATGCCCTCTTTAGCCAGGTCACTGAGAGTGCACAGGCACATTGATCAAAATTCTAAATGTGTTTACATCTAATATTCAGGGTGAGTGACCTGTTTTCAATATTGTAACACAGCAGCAGCTCATTCATATTGCTGCAAATAATCTCTGTGACACCCTCCCATTTCTAATATGTGAGGTCCTGTACCAATCGAAAAGAAACTTTTTTAATGAATTTTGCATGAAATATAAACAAAACATATGTCTGCAAAATGTCTGTGATAGACTCTCACACATTACCCACATTAAAAATAAATTAAAGGAAAACGCTATTTGCAAAAATCTGTTTATGAATTATTCGACGTCATCGGGGCAAGACTCCCTGCATAACAGAGCGGGCTCTATCAGGCCCCCCCCTGAAAGGCTGGGGCCCTGGGCCAGAGCCCACTTTGCCCATGCCTTAAAACGTCTCTAGGCACAAAGGTTAAAGTGCACAGGCAGCGCCCTTCTTCTGCGTGGGGGTGTCTGTCTGTCCCTGCACTATGATCGATACAATGTATAGTGCGGGCCGGGTGGCGCCGTCACTTCAGGGCGCACAGGGCTGAAGGAACCGCTCCCCTGGGGGAACAACCCAAGAGGAGTTCTACTGTTCAATGGAGAACAGAACACACCGGGGCTGCGTCACACGGACTCCTGTTTGTTTCCAGAGATTCTGTTGAATGTGTTGTGCAGAACAAGGAGAAGCTTTTAGTTGATTTCCTTGTGCTTTCTGGAGGGTTTGGAAACATCTTCTCCAGCAATAGATCGATAGAAACGGGGCTGAGCAGGTTTGAGTCAGCAAGGGGTTAACCTTACCTTTTCTGCGGCTGATGGAGCTCGCAGAAGTCTTGTGCTCCGGCGCCCTCTGCTGCCTTCCAGGTAGCATGACAGTTGATCTGACCACAAACTGCGGCGTGCTCTGGAATAAGATCTCAAAGGGCATTTCCAAAAAGGGGGAGTGGTCAAGGCGGCCCTCTGTAAACTCAACGTCCGCTGCTGTTTCTCTGTGAATGCCAAGAGGTACTGGTTGGAGAATATGCAAGGAGAGGCCTCTTTTTGTATGGTCACCCCCTAGTTTTATGACTGATGCCACAGGTTTTTCGACTCTGAGAGGGCACTGAGGTCTGCTAACCAGATCTCAGTGTCGGTGCCCTGACCCTAAAGTGTATGCTGAGTTCGCTGTATCCCATTAGGAATGGCTAACATACCTGTAAGTCCCTAGTAAATGGTACCCTGGTACCCAGGGCATGCAAGCTTGAGGGGTACCCCCAGGTCTTGTAGGACTGATTGTGCCAACCTGGAGGTCTCCCCAAGTAAAACAAGTGTCATAGCCCACCACTGCAGACTGGTAGAGCAGTCGTACACTACTAGCCACATTTTGCCACCACTTCCCCTGGACATGTGTGTAAGTCACTCCTCTGGCATGCCTATAAAGCCCTAAAAGCAGGGTGCAACATAAGGCAGGACATATACATAATAATAAAATAATAATACCAGCATTTGTAAAGCATGCAGCTACCTCAGGCGAGTTGTCCCGGTGCTGGGGGCCGTCGGGAAGATTAAGCGAGCTATTGCCCAGAGTCACAAGGTGCTGGGCTAACCTGCTGCTGGTGTCGGGGATCGAAACATGACCCCCGTGTACCAGAGTCCTGCTCAAGGAGAAGCTGTCTCCAGAGCCCAGTCAAGCCAAGAGTACTCCAAGGGCCAGCTGACTGTAACACAACAGCTGAAGAAGCTGCTGGGGCAAGTTGATAGCCCAACATCTTCAAGTCTGTACCAGCGCTGCCGTGCAGCACAAAGGACCAAGGACCAGGAACACAGAGATGCACCCAATTTTGCCGAACTTGAGAGTGCTGCCTGAGTTTTGCTGGGTCCCATGCAAGGCGAAATATTGATTCAGGAAGGATTGGCCTGTGACCACGACAACGGGCGACTGGTACTCCAGTGGTCACTGGACTTCAGCCAGACTAGAGAGGACTTCATGGGATGTCGACCCTGCAACCAGGACCCCCTCATCAACTTCTTGGACCGAGGAACATCTGAAGGAAGAAACCTGTTGACTGCGTCGCACCCACAGCACCCCTAGAGCATCTTCAGCATCCTCCATCCCTTGCATCAGGACCACTCCATAGGAATCCATTGTAATGCGGATAACATGTCTGGAACTACTGGAGGACTGCTTCTTCTGTGGAGGTAACTGTTCTTGAGGACCTCGCTGGTCCCCCTGACAAGCTCCCTCCAGGGTTGGTTCCCCCAAGTACTTGTGACTGACCACATTGACACTTTCTTTGAAAACATTTCTAAGTGTCCAATCCATTGACTTTCCCAAGGCTTGTTTGCGTGAAATTGCTTTGATTTATTTTTGCTCATAAAATCTATATCTCTGGAACCCTCTGATGGGTCTTTTTCAGTCTAGTGACCACATTTTCATAAAAATATAGGGGGATATTCACAAGGATCTATCGCTGAGTTAACGGCACTTTATCGCAGCCAAAGTTGCGATAAACTTATCGCCCCAATCACAAGCTGGTGTTAACAGCCCACAGCACCAGTTTACCCACAATAGCAATATCGCCACAGATGACCCCCGCAACTATCGCTAATAAGATGCAGAGTAGGAGTTCCCGTGCCAAAAGCTGTGACAACACCACTCCACAACATTCACAACGACCAGCCAGAACTGCGCTAAGAACACAAAACAGGTGATAAGGCGCGTTAGCAGTAGGAAGATAACACCTGCTCTGACCTGGTGCAAAGTCGGACCACAGCCTGCACCACAAAAGGGAGCACAGCCCACAGCCACAACTGAAGAACAACAGATGCACCAGGGCAACTGAACATGCAGCCCGGAGGGCCAAAAGGGCAACAACACCCGCCGCCACCACCCCCCAGACCCCTCTCCCCGGCATCCCCCGACCAAAGACATGCCACATCAGCTACACCTAAACCTGTACAAAATAATCCGCTTGATGACGCACAATCTGGTGACATGCATGTGTCGTCACAAAAATGAACATCACACATTCACTTACGAAGCAACAAATGAAACTTCATTAAAATGAACACTGAAATGAAATGAAGACACATGGCGGCTCCCCTCGGGACAATCTGTAGGTCACAGCCTGCAAGACAAAAATCATGATGAGAAGGTGTGTCCAGCGCATATCAAAGGACAGAGAGAGAGCGAAGGGGAGAGATAAGAAGAGAGGAGGAGAGAGTGAGAAAAAGAGAGGGGGAGAGAGAGAGAAGAAGAGAGGGAAAGAGAGAGAAGAAGAGAGGGGGAGAGAGAGAAGAAGAGAGGGGGAGAGAGAGAGAGGGGGAGAGAGAGAGAGAGAGAGAGAAGAGAGGAAGAGAGAGAGAGAGTGCCACCCCTGCGAACCCAAGCCACACTGCTCACCTGCTGCCACCGGTGTGTCTCCAACCACTTGCCGGTATGTATAGCAGTACACCAGGTCACACATCTGAGACAGAGGCGTCATCTGAAACAGAGTCCAGATATATGATTGGCACAGTACACACAATTGCACAAGACAGCATCGCCTGCCCGCCCATGCACACCCAGGCATCACTGCTCACTTTCCTCCTCCGGCATGTAGACAGGAGGTCCCACCACGTGCCGCTGCAAGCCACAATCCCGGTGCCTGCGGACATGGCACCCTCCACACCATGCAGCACCGCTCCGCAGGCCACCAGGTCTCATGTTTGGTGCTGGGTCTTGATTACTCCATGGCATAGGACATACCAGTGCACCCAGCATCATCGCAGGCTGCACACCCGCTCAGCCCAATGGGTGACACTAACTCTATGATCCCGGAAGCGACGCCACATGGCGGTAGGCCTGCGCTGCCCACTGGCTCTGGCCTACACTGCGGTCCAGCAGGGCACAGAAAACCTGAGCTGTCCGGACCGCCGGGACAGGGCATCATCGCAGGCTGCACAACCACTCAGCAGCTTAAGGTGCCACTAACTCAGTGCACTCAAAGTCACCGTCCAGTGGCGCGGTGCCCGTGCCGGTCGCAATGCTCCAGGTGCCACTAACCCTGTGCACAACAACTCATGAGCCCTTTATGATTGAGAACCGTGAAGCGTCAGTGATCCAGTCACCACCAGCAGAGGGGAATGTGACGTCTTCGGCCCCTTATGTTGGCGGAGTCACATACCCTGTGACGCCTGTGCCGGATGGGGGTGGTGTGCGAGCCAACCTGCCCTCAGGGAGTGGCTGTGACATGCTGACAACTAGACCAGTGACCTGCACACCACCAGCGAGTACGCCTGCGACGGGTAGCAATGAGGGCCCCCCCTCGGAGCGTAAGCGGAGTGGTCTAGCCTGTCGTACGCCGGTCCAGACATGGTGCGTGTGTCCCTGTTGTTATCTTCACTGAACCCGATACACAATATGCAATGTAGCACCCTCTGACTGGCATCCCACAGGATGAGCATCATTGACGCAAGGAAAATCACTGTCCCTACATTCATCCACACATTCCTACATGAATGATGAAAGACATGACACTGCAGTGCGTCACTGGATGTTTATTGCACATCCAGTGCAGTTCTGCAGCTGGAGCGGTACAGGTCAATGCCGAGCACACCACACAATGTGGGCCTGTGGAGGGCCAGCCAGAGTCCATCCGGGGATGACAAGAACTGCGGAAGAGGAAGGGCACAGTCCGCAGTCTGGTCGCCGTGTCATTGGTCATCAAACAGGATATGGCAGTCCAAGTCGCTGTCCAAGGTGAGTGCATCGGAGTGTATCGGAGGTCAGTGGAAGGTCACGAGGCCATGTGCGTCACCAAGCAGAAACAGGCCAGGTGGCGGCAATGAATGCTAGTGCCTCCTGATCACATACCCATCCACGTCCTCGTCCCCGGATGTGTGCTCTGCCCCACCTGTGGGTGTTGCAGTTCCGGCTGAGGCACTGTGTGCCACTGGCACATCAGGTGCCAGAGTGGATACGTCTACCGCACTGTGAGGCAATGGCACACCAGGGGGCGGAGATGTGGATGGTGTGGGGGCAGCAGCATTCATCTGCGCCACGCCTTGTGGCAGCAATGCCATGATGATGATCTGCAGGGCATGCTAGATCCCAGCTACATTTTGCTGATGTGCAGCGGTGGCTGCCATCCTTTCCGCCTCCATCTGCACCATGTCCTCCATGAGCCTCCGCATGTGTGCCAGCTCATGGCTGGTATCGCTGGTGCCCCTCTGAGCGGACAGGTGTTCTTCTCTCCACGTCAGGACTCCAGCGATGTCAGTCAAGGCTTGTTGTAGACCATGGAGTGGGCCTAGACACCCATGGATGGGATCCAGTTTGGTGGCCATGAGGTCGAACCCCACCCGCACCTGCTCAGCCGTCTCCCTCTGGGCCTCCAGCACACGGTGTTGGAAGGCCGTGTGTTGTTCCTAGGGGTCTTGGGAGACTGCCGGACCGTGGGTGCCTCCTGCTGGGTGGTTTGGGTGGTGGGTGGGGTCTCCTCGATGCAGCTGGGAAGACCTGATCCTGGAGGTGAGTCAATGATGTCTAGGAGGGCTTCTGCATCGATGCTGGGGTTGTCCTCCTGGTCATCAGTGAAAAGTGGCTGGGACTGCTGTGCAGGGGGTGTTGACTGTGGCCTTGCAATGTGAAGGGGGTTGGTGTATTGAAATGTGTCCACATGAGTGTAGCCGCATGGTACATGTTGACATTCAGACAGCATGGCATTGTACATTGTGACAGTCTATAGATCTGGGCGATGACCCAGAGTCATTGAGGGTGTGCACTGTGCTCTGCTTGATTGTGCATGTGTGCCATACTGACCATCTCCACCCGTCCACCCAGTACCTAGTGGTCACTCACCCTGTTGCGGTTGTGTTGTGTCCTGTCACACAGTGTCCGGTCCCCCGACTCTGGCCACAGTATCCACACTGATGACTGTCAACACCAGATCCTCCATGTCATCCAGCTCCAGCTGTGGCGCTGGGCCCCCACCTCCAGCCTGCATTGCTGCCTTCTGGTTGGCTGCGAGTTTCATCCTTGGTCTTCCGCTTGATGTCATTCCATCGCCTCTTGACCTCGTCCATTGTCCTCTTGTGCTCTCCGATGGCATTCACTTTGTTCATGATGTCCTGCCATATTCCAGTTTTGGTGGCCAATGACACGTTGGAGGTGACGAACAGTTGTTGATGGTGTTCCATCACCTCAGTGACTATGATCATGTTCGCCTGCGGACTGAACTTCGTCTTCCTCTTCTTCTTGTCCTTGCCCTTCCCTGTCCCCGAGGTTCTGGGCTGGTCGTCCGGGGTGCTTGTGGGGTTGCGCTCATCCTCTGCGCCTGCTCCAGCTGCCTCCATGGTGCTTGGGTGTTGGTCAGTTTGTGTTTTGGTGTTTTTTCTACTTTTATGGTGAATATTCCCACCTGCCAGGTGTGTGTTGCAGGCCTGGTGCTGCTTATCACTGATTTCCTCATCGCGTGTTGGCCCATCGCACTTTTTTTGTGTTGTGGTTTGTGGTTTTATCTCCATCGAGGTGGTTGTATCGCGGACATTGTCTATCAGACCTGATCACTGGTGCTGTGGGTTTGCTTTCTTTCAGATCTAGTAAGAAGATCTGGGAACCCAGAGCTGGTGACCGTCAAGAACCGATGGAGCTTACAGACCCTTATCCTAACTTAAGATCAGCAGCCCATTCTGATTACGATCAGCTGCCCATGCTGATTACGAGCAACTGCCCATGCTGCTTAAGATCAGTGGCCCATGCTGATTATGATCAGCTGCCCATGCTGATTACGATCAACTGCCCATGCTGCTTACGATCAGCTGCACCTGCTGATTACGATCAGCTGCCCATGCTGCTAACGATCAGCTGCCCATGGTGCTTAAAATCAGGTGCCTGATGGTATGCATGGATTGCTTTCACGGTGAGGCCTGCCTGGCGCAGGGCGGTTAGCACCCTCCGGAGGTGCTGGAGGTGCTCACTCCATTCGGAACTGAAAACTGCGATATCGTCTAGATAGGCAGCGCTGAATTTTTCCAGCCCGACCATGACTCTATTTACCAGTCGCTGGAAGGTGGCCGGGGCATTTTTCATCCCGAAGGGCATCACGCGAAAGCGATAGTGCCCATCCGGGGTGGAGAAGGCGGACCGTTCCTTGGCTCCTTCTGTGAGCGCAATTTGCCAGTAGCCGCAGGTGAAATCGAAGGTGCTGAGGAACCGAGCAGCCCCGAGTCGGTCAATGAGCTCGTCGGCTCGGGGAATGGGGTGGGCATCGGCTCTGGTGACTTCATTGAGTCCCCGGTAGTCCACGCAGAAGCGGAGTTCTGGGGCGACACCGGGGGCAGCTGCTTTCGGGACCAGGACCACGGGGCTGGCCCAGGGACTGTCGGAGGGTTCGATCACTCCTAAGGTCAACATCTTCGAGACCTCGGATTGAATGCAGGACCGGACCCGATCAGGGACTCGGTAGGCGCGGTGTTTCACCGGTGGGCTGTCTCCGGTGTCCACGTCATGGACACACCAGTCGGTGACTTGGGGGACCAGGGAGAATAGGTCGGAAAACTGCCCTAGTAGCTGGCGGCAATCCTCACGTTGCTGGGAAGTGAGGGATGGGGAGAGGTTCACTCCCTCTACGGAGCCATCCTTCTCTTTGGTACACAGGAGATCCGGGAGGGGATCCGACTCCTCCTCGGCCCCGTCATCGGTGGCCAGCAGGAGGCTCAGCTCTGTCCGCACAAAGTAAGCCTTGAGGCGGTTCACGTGGAGGACCCGGAGGGGGTCCCGTGGTGACTGGACGTCCACCAAGTACGTGACCTGGCTCTTCCGCTCAATCACTTTGAAGGGCCCGGTCCATTTATCCTGGAGGGCGCAGGGTTTCACGGGGGCCATGACCCATACCTGCTGGCCCGGCTGGAACTCGACCAGAGTGGCATTCTGGTCGTACCAGCGCTTCATCTCTTCCTGGCTCGCCTCCAGGTTGGCCTCGGCCATCTCTCGGAACTTCCTAGTCTGGTTTCGGAGGGTCAGGACGTATCGGAACACATCTCGGGGGTGGCCTCGGGGCGCCGCCTCCCACCCTTCCTTGACCAGGCTGAGGGGCCCCCGGACGGGGTGCCTGTAGAGTAACTCAAAGGGGCTGAACCCCAAGGATTTCTGGGGAACTTCCCGGTAGGCGAACAGGAGGCAGGGGAGCAGGACGTCCCACTTACGCCGGAGGGGCTCTTCCAGGCCCGCGATCATCCCTTTCAGAGTCCGGTTAAACCGCTCTACCAGGCCGTTTCCTTGGGGGTGGTACGGGGTGGAGAACTTATAGGACACTCCACATTGTTGCCACAGGGACGTCATGTATCTGGAGATGAAGTTTGTACCGCGATCGCTCACGACCTCGCGGGGAAAACCCATACGGGAAAAGATTCCCATCAACGCCCGGCCCACCACGGGGGCTGTGACGGTGCGCAGGGGTATGGCTTCAGGGTATCGGGTGGCATGATCCACCAGGACGAGGATAAAGCGGTGCCCTTGGGAGGTTGGGGCGTCCAGGGGCCCCACGATGTCGATCCCGACCCGCTCAAAAGGGGTACTGACGACATGGAAGGATTGGAGCTTTGCGCTTTCCTCCGCTCTTCCCACTAGCCTGGCACGTGAGACAGGACTTGCAGTGGGCTTCTACATCCGCTTTCATTTTGGGCCAGTAGAAGTGAGTCACGAGGCGACTGTAGGTTTTGTCCTGCCCAAGTGGCCTGCGAGGGGGACGTCGTGGGCCAAGCCCAGGAGGAGGTCTCGGAAGCGTAGGGGTATCACCAGCACCCGGGCGGATCCTAGCTCCACCGACTTCTGCTCGCTGTACAAAAGGTAATTCTCCCAATACACCCGGTGCGTTCCAGTTTGGTCGCCCACGGCCTGGGCCTCTGCTTGTTGCCGGGGCCCGACCAGGGAAGGACAGGTAGCCTGCTCTCGGCAGAACTCCTCTCGGGAGGGCCCCCCTCGTGGCGCCACTGGGCCAACTCGGGCAGATCGCCTAACTCGGTGACCTGTGCGGAGTCGGAAGGTGGGGGTTCGTCACTGGTGACCGACCCTCCTTGTGGGGGGATGTGGGGACCCTCGGCGGGGACCATCCTGTCTTCAGTGGTCGGGGCGTCGTCGACTTCCCCAAGGGGGGTCAGTCGGGCTGCCGTGGATCGGGTGGTGGCGCACACCCACTCAGGGAGACCCATCATCCCTAGGTGGGTCTTGCGCTCGACTTGTTTCCAGGGGGAACTTTCCAGGTCGTTCCCCAGGAGACAGTCGACTGGCTGGGAGGTTCTCACTGCGACTTTCAGTTTACCGACCACCCCTCCCTACTCAAAAGGCACCAGGGCTACCTTACACAGACTTTCCGTATTATCAGCGGAAATTACCGGGCAAAAGACGTTGGGGAGGACCTGGTCTTCGTTGACCAAATGACTGAGGAAACCGGTGATGCTGGCCCCGGTGTCACGAAGGGCCTCTACTTGGTGGCCATTGATCGCTACGAGCTGCCCATATTTCTTCGTGTTGGAGGGCAGGAGGCTTCCAGGGACCATTTCTCTATCTCCTAAGGATACTAGGGCCATGGCTGCGGGTTCCCACTCTACGGTCTCCTCAACCTCCTCCCCCAGTGCTACATTGGCTATCTGTCTAGCGGGGGGTGCTGCCTGGGTGAGGTGTGGGGCCATGGGGCATTCAGGGTCGTTGGCGTAATGCCCGGGCTTCTGATAACGGAAACAAGTGATGGTCACCCGGTGCCCCCGTCTCACGGGGGGGGCCGGATACAGCTGGTGGGGGTGCCGGGAAAGGCGGAGGTTGGGTTTTCGGGGGACTGGACTGGGACTCTCTCTGCCCTCCCTGGTTCCCCCCCCGCTCTGGCGGGGTGGTCCCTGACTGGCTCGGGGGTACTCTCCTACAGGGCCCCGGGAGACCCAGGTGTTGGTCCAGCGATCCGCCTCGACAGCCAGCTTTCTCGGATCCGTGAGCTTGCTGTCGAGCAGATGCTGGCGCAGTTCCACAAAGCAGTTCGCAGCCAGGTGTTCCCACAACATAAGGTCGGTTAGTTCTTCTAGGGTGGTTACCTTGCTGCCCTTGATCCACCCATCGAATGCGCGGCTGAAGATGTTTACATACTCCACCCAGGTGGTGCCCGGGATCTTCCTGCAGTCCCGGAACCGCTGGCGGTACATCTCCGGGGTGAGGCCGTACCTGGTGAGGAGGGCCTCTTTCATGTGGTTGTAGGAGGTCTGCATGGAGGTTGGTAGGTTGAGCAGGGTGTCTCTCCCTTTGCTCAGGAATCGTCCCCACAACCCGGCCCCCCAATCCTTCTGCGGGACCCGATGGGAGGTCATGGCGACCTCGTATGCCCTGAACCACTGTTGAATGTCATCGTTTTTGTAATATTCTTTGACCACATCCTTGGGGATGTGGACCTTCTGCTCCGCCGGGGAGGCCGCCTCTCAGTTTCCCGGGGGCCGCGCTTCTTCGCTTTTTGCTTTTAGCTCCATTTCCTTCAAGCTGCGTTCGTGCTCCAGTTGAAGTCTCCTTCCTTCGTGTTCCCGTTGGAGTTTCTTCTCTTCTAGTTCTCCTTGCACTCGCATCTGTTCTACTGCTAGCTTTTTCCCGGCTAATTTCAACTCGCCCTCGATTTTGAGTTTGGCTAATTTGAGTTCGTGATGGCGACTTCTTTCTCTGTCTGCAAATTCCTCCGGGGATAGGCCCCCGTCTGGTACGTAGCTTCGCACCTGGTTGCTGCTGCGTTCTCCTTGGGAGGGTCCAGCTTCGTCGTGGGGCTCCACCGCTCCATCTGGGCGGGGGGCTCCAGAATCCACCCAAGCTTTTAGTGCCTTCTGCATATCTTCTTTGGTGTTAAGACCCGTGGTAGCGATTTTGAGTTCTTTGCAGAATTGCTTCAGTTCTCGGTGTGTGTACTCCTCCAGTTGTTCCGCCTGGAACACGGTACTGGTGTCGTTTTCTGTGAGAACCACGGCGTTTCCTTCTGCCATCTTTGTCGGTAGTGCGTCAGCCGTTCACGGTACGATCTCTAGATTATGGGCCCGAATCCCGTCGCTTGCCACCAATGTTAGAAGGCGACCTCAGAGGGGCCCGGAGGGGCACTGACTAGCCTGAGGTCAACCCTCAAGGTATCGTAGCCGGGCACTGGCGGAGACTCCTCAGGGGAGGAATCTCGTATCTAGGATCGTACACTCGGCACCACATGACAAAGAGACACCACACCAGGAGTTCTTAAGAACAAATCTTTATCAGATCGGAGTCGTAGGATCTTTATGATCAGCAAGGCAAATATATACAAGTGGAGCACGGGCTCACAGAGTCTCGGGGGGGTAGGAGGTAGCGGGACAGTCTTTGGGGATATGGATCAAATGCAGGGGCGTACCCGGCGCACAGCTCACAATCCTCGAGCTGGGGGATACGCTTGTCGTCGTCGGGGTCCGGCGGGACCAAGAGAGTCTGTGGGAGCCGCGAGTCACTCAGCAGGGCTCAAGCACAAGTCGGAGGTCTTACGATCTTTTCGGGGAGCCGCGAGTCACTCAGCAGGGCTCAAGCACAGGTTCGGAGGTCTTACGATCTTCAGGGAGCCGCGAGTCACTCAGCAGGGCTCAAGCACAAGTTCGGATGTCTTACGATCTTCAGGGAGCCGCGAGTCACTCAGCAGGGCTCAGGTGTTTCCAAAGGCGAATCTGCCGGATAGTCCCAGAGCACCCCTTGTTATAGGACGACTCCTCTTTGATGTCCGGAGTCTGTGCAGGCAGGGGTCTTGTCACCTGGGGGTCGCTTGTCGGGGTTTCCTGCCATTGTCTTTTGATCCTTTCAGGGCCGGGTCGGGAGGAGTCCCAGACACCCAGCAGGTGTGGAGCCAGTCCTCGGGGAGGCCGGCGGGCCGATCGAAACCCACCTTCCCAGGGGAGCTCAGAGGTGCGATGGAAACTGCTCCTCCCTCTCTCATCCTAATGGGAGCGCGATGTCCCCCAGCCGGAGTGGCGCCTCTAGGCCAGGGTCGTGCTGGGGCCGGGCGGCCATCATGGTGCATGAAGTGGGCACGCGGGCCCGGTGTGGCCGAAAGGAGGAAGGCCACGGACGGGGAAGTCCGGGTCGGGTGTGTGTGTGTTCTGGTGGGAAGGATCGGCTAGGCCGTGTGCTCGGGGGCTGCGTGAGGTGCATGGGTCAGGTTATGTGGTGCGGGGACAGGGATGGCTATGCTACGAGGCCGGGTCTAACACGGATTATCTGCCCGATTCTGCTTACGAACAGCAGCCCATGCTGCTAACGATCAGCTGCCCATGCTCCTTAAGATCAGCGGCCTATGCTGATTACGATCAGCTGCCCATGCTGATTACGATCAGCTGCCCATGCTGCTTAAGATCAGCAGACCATTCTGATTACGATCAGCTGCCCATGCTGATTACGAGCAACTGCCCATGCTGCTTACGATCAGCTGCCCATGCTGATTACGATCAGCTGCCCATGCTGCTTAAGATCAGCGGCCCATGCTGCTTATAATCAGGTGCCTGATGCTGCATGTGATCAGCTGCCTGATGCTGCTTACAATCATCTGTCTGATGCTGCTACTATTGCTTAGAATGATTTGCCCAATGCTGCTTGTGATTACCTGTCTGTTGCTGCTTACGCCTGCTTATGATCCGCTGCCCGATGCTCCTTACGATAAGCTGCCCGATGCTCCTTATGATAAGCTGCCCGATGCTCCTTGCGATAAGCTGGCCGATGCTTCTCTCGGATCAGCTGCCCAATGCACCTTACGATAAGCGGCCCGATGCTCCTTATGATAAGCTGCCCATGCTGATTATGATCAGCTGCCCATGCTGATTACGATCAGCTGCCCATGCTACTTAGGATCAGTGGCCCATGCTGATTACGATCAGCTACCCATGCTGATTACGATCAGCTTCCCATGCTGCGTAAGATCAGCGGCCCATGCTGATTACGATCAGCTGCCCATGCTGATTACGATCAACTGCCCATGCTGCTTACGATCAGCTGCCCATGCTGATTACGATCAGCTGCCCATGCTGCTAACGATCAGCTGCTCATGCTGCTTACAATCAGGTGCCTGATGCTATGCAAGGATTATCTGCCCGATTCTGCTTACGATCAGCGGCCCATGCTGCTAATGATCAGCTGCGCATGCTCCTTAAGATCAGCGGCCCATGCTGATTACGATCAGCTGCCCATGCTGCTTAAGATCAGCGGCCCATGCTGTTTACAATCAGCTGCCCATGCTGATTACGATCAGCTGCCCATGCTGATTACGATCAACTTCCCATGCTGCTTACGATCAGCTGCCCATGCTGATTATCATCAGCTGCCCATGCTGCTTAAGATCAGCGGCCCATGCTGATTACGATCAGCTGCCCATGCTGCTAACGATCAGCTGCCCATGCTGCTTACGATCAGCTGCCCATGCTGCTTAAGATCAACGGCCCATGCTGGTTATGATCAGCTGCCCATGCTGATTTCAATCAACTGCCCATGCTGCTTACGATCAGCTGCCCATGTTGATTACGATCAGCTGCCCATGCTGCTTAAGATCAGCGGACCATGCTGATTACGATCAGCTGCCCATGTGCCACTGGAGAGCGCAGAGACTGGCCCACAGGGAAGCACAAAAGACTGGGCCACAGGATAGCCCAAAAGACTGGGTGACAGGAGAGGACTGGGACTGGGCCACAGGCGAGCCCAAAAGACTGGGCCACTGGAGAGCCCAAAAGACTGGGCCACTGGAGAGCCAAAAAGACTGGGCCACTGGAGAGCCCAAAAGACTGGGCTACTGGAGAGCCTAAAACACTGGGCCACTGGAGAGCCCAAAAGACTGGGCCACTGGAGAGCACAAAAGACTGGGCCACTGGACACCACAAAAGACTGGGCCACTGGAGAGCCCAAAAGACTGGCCACTGGAGAGCACTGAGACTGGGCCACAGGCAAGCCCAAAAGACTGGGCCACTGGAGAGCACAAAAGACTGGGCCACTGGAGAGCCCAAAAGACTGGGCCACTGGAGAGCACTGAGACTGGGCCACAGGCGAGCCCAAAAGACTGTGCCACTGGAGAGCACAGAGACTGGGCCACAGGAGAGCACAAAAGACTGGGCTACAAGAGAGCGCTGCAGAGCTGCGCAAGAAGCCGAGTGGATAGTCTTGGTAACTAGCATCAAACTGCGCTGTTGAAGCAAAGTTGCCCTGGACTTCCAGTTTTATTTCAATCCCTAGGCACATGTGGAACCCCTGTACCTGTCTCTTAGAGTGAATCTATAACCTCATTCATGGGAAAGCCTGGACATCCTGGGTCTCGTTATGATAGCAGCCGCGCAGCTCATGCATTCCACCCGTCTCAATCTCGCCTCCAGTTGTACACCTGCTGTGTCTTTTGAGCTTCTTTTCAAACTGTTTAAGATACTGGATGCATCTCCTGCACAAATGTGATATCAAACACCTGTCATGGACTTTTGTAAGTTTGGAGCTGGAATATATCTGAGATTCACATGCTGCCCATTACCCTGACATCTACTGGTGGGGCGTGGAATTGCACTTATAATGTTAAGAGTGATAATCGACTCCCAATGATTGGCATGCAAATATACACAGTGTTCGCAGAGGCATTTTTTACACCTTTACACGTCTAGATGTACACAGCCACTGTGAACCAAAATCATCTCCAGACAATAGTTATAGGTGTGACTATCAACACATACCCAATAGAACTCATTATATCGGCCTCATGAAGATGAAAGTCTGCGTGGACCCTCTGGGGTTCTAACTTGAGCCCTTTCTGTTGCGCAAACATCCCTGCAGTCGATGCATTAGTCACAGAATTATCCTACTGTTCCTTTCAGACTTTCTCACTGAGGTCAGTATTCTTGCCCACACTGCAGACACTCGCTCTGAGTTGTCTGCGTTAAACTGGAAACAATGAGGGTACTGACTGGAAGGCAGACATTAGCAGCACTTACAGATATCTGTGGTAAACAAAAATGCAGTTAGGAAGAAAGCTCTTTCAATATTAGATCTAGTGGGCTGGATTGACGCGTGTATATGTTTTTATTTAGTTTGGCAGATAGAAGCCATCTAATTATGCAAGACCTCATGCTACAAAAAGCAGAGATGCTTCACAAGACTCCGAGTAAACTTGCTGTATGAGACACGTAAAGCTGCAACATGGCACCTGTGCCTACACTTGCCAAGTACAACAATCCTGATTGTAGGAAATCTGCCTTTTCTGCGTGGTCACCCTGGGTTTTTCGCCTTTTGTTGGACCCCATATTTTCTTCTGGCTGTAGGACTCTGTGACCTCACCATTGATGAAGTGCCTGTGGTCGTCCTTTCAACATGGTAAATTGAGATACACCTAATTAGCATATTTAACTTACCTATATAATTCCTTAGTATATATTACAAAGTGGACCCAGGGCCACATGCATCTTTTATGGCAAGTGGTGTGTGCCCACATCTCCCTGAGCCTTCCAGAGGCCCCATGCACCCCATCCCAGGGTATGAATGGATCATGGGGAGAAGGGCACTCTGCCTCATCCTCAAAACTTGCAAAGCCCCAGAGACTCCTGCCCCTGGGGCCAGTATTTAAAGGTTGGGGAGGGGGATAGGCAGCACACTCTCCAAGCACAGATCAGCCCAGCGAACCCATCCCCCGGGGCCCGATAGAGATGCAGTGTCCCGGCGAACCCATCCCCCGGGGCCCGATAGAGATGCAGTGTCCCAGGGACCCATCCCCCGGGGTCCAATAGAGATGCAGTGTCCCGGCGAACCCATTGCCCGGGGCCCGATAGAGATGCAGTGTCCAGGAGAACCCATCCCCCGGGGCCCGATAGAGATGCAGTGTCCCGGCGAACCTATCCCCCGGGGCCCGATAGAAATGCAGTGTCCCGGCGAACCAATCCCCCGGGGCCCGATAGAGATGCAGTGTCCCAGGGACCCACCCCCCGGGGTCCAATAGAGATGCAGTGTCCCGGCGAACCCATTGCCCGGGGCCAGATAGAGATGCAGTGTCCCGGCAAACCCATCCCCCGGGGCCCGATAGAGATGCAGTGTCCCGGCGAACCCATCCCCCGGGGCCCGATAGAGATGCAGTGTCCTGGCGAACCCATCCCCCGGGGCCCGATAGAGATGCAGTGTCCCGGGGACCCCATCCACTGGGACACTAATTCCCTGTCCGGGAGAGCGCGGCCATTCTCTGCCCGCACTCTCTTGGGCAGGGAACACAACTTTACCCCTGCCCAGACAGAAGCAGAGAAAAAAGCTGCTCCTGTCCAGGTTGAAGCAAAGTGAAAAGGCCAGATTAGGAATTAGGAAGGGGAGCTGGCAGGGGCCACGGGGGCATTGGAAATTCGTAGAAGCCCCGGGTGGGCACAGGAGCACCCACTTTTAAAAAACAGGCTAGCTCCCACTGGCACCCGGTATCGGGTGCTGGTGAGTAGCCGGTAGGGGCAACGGGGGCCCCGGGGGTTTCCCCAGTGCCCACAATGATTTCCTCAGTTGCGGGTCTCCTGAAGCACACCCTTTTTAGAAAGATGTTTGTGCATGCTGGCACCCGGTATGGGCCCTCCGGCAGTCCACAACTTATAAAAAGTTTTTTTTTTAAAAGTGGTAGCCCCAGGGTGGGCAGCTAAAAAAGCCAAAAAAATTAGTTCCAGCAAGCGCACCCTATAATGTACCAGGGTTTATTAAAAGTATATTTTTTAATCCTGGTGTTGCCCCTAGAAGAGGCAGGGACAGAACCACCCCTTTTTAAAATGGTGTGGAGGCTGCAGGGAGTGCTGCATCCCCCCAGCAACATAAACAAAAAGACACAGAACGTCTCCTGGGTCAGTGAATCCGTGACCCCAGGAGAGCGTACCATATATCTTTTTAAAGCACTCGGAGCTGGAGCCGTCTTCAGCTGGAGTGCAGGCATCCCTTGCCGTGGGTTCAAAGGTTCCAGTTTGTGGTCTGAAAATGTTGGGGGTTTTTTTAGTATCAAAGGCATGTTGATGTATTTTTTTTTTTAGTAATACTTTATTTAAAATATTTTATGACAATTCAACATAGATATTTGATTCTAATTTATTGGTTACTTTTTGACAAAGACAGTAGGTCTGTTCAGTATATGCTGATGTGCCTTCTCCTTGATAAAGACAACAGTCCCTGTTTTTATATTTTGTTGTACTGACACTGACAAAGGCAGTAGGCCTGCCTTACTTAAAATGGCACCCTTTGCATTCTTACATCACATAATAAGCCCTGGGTGCCCACATGGGGGAGGTGGTTGGGTGCAAGGGATCAGATCTGTACTGATTTCGGTAGGAAGAGGAGGGTAGCTAGTTCTGTACAAATTTGCTACAGAAAACATTATTTTAACCCATAGGAATATGTTACAGTTTGCAGACAATTGGAATAGACATTTTCCCTTCAGGCTGACCGCAGTCTCTTCAGGGCGTGATAGGTCTAACATTTCAGAATTACCCATGTTTATTTTATACCCTGCAAGGGTTTGGAAACGTTGTGGGTGTCAGTGCAAGAAGAGATCTAACATCAGGCCCAAAAGGTAGGCTGTGGACATACTGGACTGACATCTGTGACATGCTCATGGCTCACTACTCAAGGAAATGAGATGGGGGTAGCGACATCCCTACCTGGTTCCTCTCTTCAGTTGTATTCTTCTAGAAGTCTGGCCATCTAACTTCATTCCAGCTGCGGGATTTTGATACTAAGCCATGAGCATATTCATGAACCTAGGTCCGAGCCAAATCCCTTTGGCACGAATCCCAGAATCAACCAAACCGCCTGTTCGAAGGCCTTGTCTACAGTCAAGGACGCAAGAATCATCTGTAGATGTTTCTCCTGACCTTTCTGATCAGATGAACCACTCTTCCGATGTTATCTTTGTCCTGTCTATCTTTAACAAAACCAGATTGCTCCTGCTGCACCAGTCCCTTCACTAGAAGTTTGAGCCTAGTGGCCCGGATCTTTGACTCTATCGCGGCATCAGTGTTAAGGAGAGCTATTGGTCCATATGAAGAGCAGAGCAAGGGATTGTTCCCTGGCTTGCGCATTACTGCCACTGCGCCTTAAACCATGCAAGACTACAGCCTTTCCGTTTCTGCTTTATGGCTAAATGAAATATAGCATCATCTGAGATGCAAAGGTTTTTATAAACGTTTCCCTTAAACCTGTTAGGTCCCAATGCTTAAGCGGTATTGAGGTCTCCCAGATATCCATCTTGGAACGGGAGAGTTTAGGAATGTGTGCCCGAGTTATACATGTTACTTGGTCATCAGTCAGGCACACCTCTGCCAAGTATGGATTAGTATAAAAATTTCTACATTCTTCAAATTTTTCTCCTCCTTGTAAACGTTTGTCCCCGTGTTGGTGAGTATTTCTCATATGTGACCTATCTACTTTGTCACTCAGCTGACAAGCTAGGCCTGTTTCCACTTTATTGCTCGCCTCTTAAGATGAAGGAGGGGAGTTACGCCATAATGATTGCTATTTTCCATGACCGCTGAGGGAAGGAGATACTTTGTTTCATTTCTTTAATGACTGCCATTCTTCATGATCAATAAGGGAAAGATATGTCTGTAAAACTATTCAGACCTCTTGAGTTCTGACTCCAAATTGTGTGCCTCCAAGCAGCATGTTTTATAGAGACCTGCCATCATCAAAGTAAAATGTCCTCTCATGTCTGCTCTGAATGCATCCCAGACTCCCTGGACAATACTTATCTTCCCTTGTTAAGCATTTCCTGCTTAACAATGTAACAATCTCTGAGAAATGAGCGTTGTAGGTACCATTCCTTTAGCTTGTTCAGGTTGTGACCCAAGTCTGTCTCCACCAATAGGAGCGCATGGTTGGAGATCAAACCAATCTGCATCTGTGTAACTGCGGGGGGCAAAGCACTGATTATGAAGAGGTGATTATTTTTTTAGAAAGATTATGAAAATGCAACAACATGTGTATCCCTGTTCTAATCATATAGTTCTTGACACACATGTCGCGTTCTTAGAAGAGGTATTGGCATTTGTCTTCCCCGTTCCTGATCTGTTTCATGTCGCATCTCGTACTGAGTTGATATCTTCTGTACGACTAACGATGCTCTCCTCAGAGTCAGAAAGGCGAAGTATGAAGTCCAATGGGAAGGAGCCGTGTCCACTGGTAGGTCTGTTGACCATTGTCCTGGAGTCTCCCAATATCGCTTGTATCATTCTAAACCTTCCATCCTTCTCTCCTGTAATATCGAAGACAGAGAAGCTGAGATTGAAAAGTAGGACGAGAGCTGCAGCATCGCCCTTGGTAAGTGCAGAGTAGTCGGTTGTCGCAGGGTAGAGATTATTTCGTATCCAGTTCTTATCCAGGGGTTACGGATGTGTCCTAAAGTCCTGGTTTGTCTCTAAGAAGCGACTTGACATATAGCAGATTGTTTATCTTGAGAATGGAGCCTCTTCACATTTAGAGAAAGAGATTCTAAATAGGAGCGGGCGTAACTGGCGTAACTGTCTCTAGCATAAATACTCGTAATTGCTGCAAAACTACTTGCATTTATGTAAAATTGTGTGAGAAGCGTAATCCAGCATTTAGTGCTACTTTCTTAGTGCAAAATGTACCCTCGCATTCAAAACGGGCTCGAGAGCACCTAATGTTAAAGGACACAAACACCAGTCACCAGCAGCTGCTCTCTCTCTCTTATTTCATTGATCCTTTGCTCCCGTGGCAGGATTTTTGCCCCATATTACTCGGAATCCCTTAAACTGGCTGGAGTAATTGCTAATTTCGCATCACGAGACCGATGCATAATTGCTGAAATTGCTCTCATTACTCTGGCATAATTAAAATTCCTCCTGGTCTAATTGTAACAAGTCTTTGATGGGCTTTCTTTAGTGATCACCCCTTGGGCAGCAGCCTCCACCCTCGCGAACACACGGGGCAGTGGCCCCACCCGCGTAAACACACAGGGCAGTGACCACCACCCTCGCGAACACACGGGGCAGCGGCCCCACCCTCGTAAACACACAGGGCAGTGAACCCCTCCCTCGTAAACACACAGGGCAGCGGCCCCACCCTCGTAAACACACATGGCAGCAGCCCCACCCTCGTAAACACACAGGGCAGTGACCCCCACCCTTGCGAACACACGGGGCAGCGGCCCCACCCTCGTAAACACACAGGGCAGTGACCCCCACCCTCGCGAACACACGGGGCAGTGGCCCCACCCTCGTAAACACATAGGGCAGTGACCCCCACCATCGCAAACACACAGGGCAGCGGCCCCACACTCATAAACACACAGGGCAGTGACCCCCCCACCCTTGTAAACACACAGGGCAGTGACCCCCACCCTCGTAAACACACAGGGCAGTGACCCCCACCCTCGCGAACACACGAGGCAGCGGCCCCACCCTCGTAAACACATGGGCCAGAGACCCCCACCCTCGCGAACACACGGGGCAGCGGCCCCACCCTCGTAAACACACAAGGCAGTGACCCCCACCCTCACGAACACACGGGGCAGAGGCCCCACCCTCGTAAACACACAGGGCAGTGACCCCCCACCGTTGTAAACACACGGGGCAGTGACCCCCACCCTCATAAACACACAGGGCAGTGACCCCCACCATCGCGAACACACAGGGCAGCGGCCCCACCCTCGTAAACACACAGGGCAGTGACCCCCACCGTCGCGAACACACAGTGCAGCGGCCCCACTCTAGTAAATACACAGGGCAGTGACCCCCACCCTCGCGAACACACGGGGCAGCGGCCCCACCCTCGTAAACACACAGGGCAGTGACCCCCCACCCTTGTAAACACATGGGGCAGTGACCCCCACCCTCATAAACACACAGGGCAGTGACCCCCACCCTCGCGAACACACAGGGCAGTGGCCCCACCCTCGTAAACACACAGGACAGTGACCCCCACCCTTGTAAACACACAGGGCAGCGGTCCCACCCTCGTAAACACACAGGGCAGTGACCCCCACCCTCGCGAACATACGGGGCAGCGGCCCCACCCTTGTAAACACACAGGGCAGTGACCCTCACCCTCGCGAACACACGGGGCAGTGGCCCCACCCTCGTAAACACACGGGCCGGTGGCCCCCATCCTTGCAAACACACGGGGCAGCGGCCCCACCCTCGTAAATACACAGGGCAGTGACCACCCACCTTTGTAAACACACGGGACAGCGGCTTTATCTGGCGGCTCATCTGCTCTGCCCCAGAAATCCCAACGTTTCCCAAAGCACACCCCAGTAGCCCATCTTGGGCGTTATAAAGAACAAGCATTTGCAATGCAATAGGTCTCGCATTTATAGGAGTTTGAGCTATTGGCATTGTAAATGACAATGCTTTTTATTTAAGTTTGGTTTTTTTAAAACATAAATAAAAGGCACTGTCATTTATAATGCCAATAGCTCAAACTCGTATAACTGCGAGACCTATTGCATTGCAAATGCTTGTTCGAAGCGCTGCGAGATTTAAATGATATAGCGCTACATACCCCCGAAAAGCGCCGAGAAGCGTGTATTTTCGACTCCCTCTGCCCCAATTATACAACTTGCCAACATCGGAGGATTTAGAATGTAAAATTAGTAAGTATGCAATGTACGTAAAAAGAAAAAAATAAGAGCTTGTCCCGTGGAGAAGCGCCTAAAAGCGATTCCAGGTGTATACAAGTGTCGAATGTATTCCCTATGGACTGCTGGGGTAGTACTGTGTCCTTCAGAAGAGTGCCATAGCAGGCGCAGGGGAAAGGCTATATTGAAATAAGGCTGGGCAAAAAAATGTGTATTAAGGACCTGCGTTGGTAAAACGAACTGTCGGTGATCTGCTCCCTCCCCCAACAAAGTCCTCATCAACAGTACAAGAGCCCCCCCCCCATTATCTACCGGGGAGGCTCCCTGTTTTCTTTGTGAAGCCGCTCATGCGTGCAGGGAGTTCGCCTCTTTGAAGTAGGCCGACAAGCCGTCTTTCATCACCCCAGATTTAAAGAGTTTAGACTTTAATCGCAATAAAGACAATGCAAAAAGCATAAATAAAATCAGAGTAAAGGAGGGAAGTATGCTGACGAGGGAGAGTGCAGGTCAGTGAGGCTTATGGGGGGAAGGAGATGAAGAGGGAAGAGATGAAGAGGGGGGCTGAGGGTAGAGGTGATAAAAGGAGAGATGAAAACATTGTAACTCTCCGAAAAGGGGACAGCAGGGGAAGGAGGGAGCGTTGATGGGTAGCGAGGGGATGGACTAATGCAGGGGGAGAGTAGTGGAGGAGAAGAAGGCGGGATGGTAAGTGAGGTAGGAAAAAGTTAAAAAGAAAGAGAAGTGCGGGGAGAGGGAACTGACCTGGTGGAGGTCATGAGAAGGGAAGGGGGAAAGGAAGTAGAAGTGCTGGGTACAGGAGATGAAAGGATGGGGAGAGAAACATAGGAAATGACAGTAAGGGTGTCTAGTCAGGAGAAGGCGCAAGGGTGGTAGCAGAGAAGTTGGGAGGCACATCATAGAGGAGGCAGTGGCAGGCGAAAGATCATTAAAGAGGAAAGAAGTGGGGGAGTTGTAAAGCACTCCAATACCTTCGGGTCGAGTCAGCAGTAAATATAACTGCAAAAATGCCACACACAAAAAGACTTGCTGATAAATAGAGAAGAAAGTGTAGAAATTAAGGGAGAAAGAGGGAGACAGAAAATGTGAGGGAGTGAAGACGAGTAGGGGAGTAGAGGGTGTGAGGTGTAAATGAATGAAGGAGGTATGGGACATAGAGACGGGACGTGGACGAAGGAGGTGAAAGAAATCCTACAGAATTTGAACAAACCCCAGAGAAAAGTGAGTCATTTATAGATCGCTTGGAACTACCTTTGAAATGCGGTTGAAGGAAAAAAAAAATCGCTACTATTGAAAGCTATATCAGAGAGAGGAGGGGGGGGGGTTGAGTTATGCCAGATGAAAAGTGGGGGGAAAAGGGCATCACGATGAGAAATGACAAAAAAAAGTGTGGGTGGGAGAGTAAGGGAGTGTAGCGTGACAGGAAGCAAAGGCAACAAGCAGGAAGGGGGTGGCAAATGGTGTGCACTTTCACGGCCGCTTTGATGTCCTCAGTGGCCGCGCGGCTCACTGAGGACATCAAAGCGGCCGTGAAAGTGATCAGGCAGTGCTTTTCAAGCTGCCAAATGGTGCGCGCGCTCGGCGCACATGCACTGTATTTGGAGGCCTGAAAAGCACTCGTTTGCACTTCCAGATCCCCCTTTCACAAAAGCTCTCGCGAGAGCAGCGCTAAAGCACTGTCTCAAGCGAGACCTAAAAAGTGACGTGTGCAGGTTAAAAGAGCATATAGGGTACACGTGGAGTTAAAAAAAATTCAATAAATGGCAGATACTCAAAACACTAAAAAAAAAGTTTGAAGGGCACCACGCACGCTATCTCAAGCAGGACGACATAGTGAACCTTGTTTAAAGTAGCTGAAATTTCTATTAGGATTAAAAATTCCAACTTTATCGTCTTTTGTAAAGCTCCAGAGATAATATAGAATGTATGTAACAACTGTTTGAGTTGCACATAGTGGATAAAACGTCGACTAGGAAACATATTCAATCACCTCTGAATCACAAGCAGTCTGGATGGCTGGGTGGGTTATGCTTGAAGACACCACACAAAGACAATGTGCGCATGTTGTACATGACAGATAGTATGGTTTTATGCTGGGTTACTGGACCAGGATCCAGACTGCACAATTTCAGAATACATCGTCAACAAAAGTTACGTTACATGAGGCAGTGGTGGCCGTTGTGCATGTATCAAAAGCACACAAAATACTGTGTTGCTGAAATAAACTGTGTTGCTGAAATAAACGAGCGCCCGCCGCAAAAGTGAAAGTAAATTTGTAACGCGACGGAGTGGCGCGCGCGAGGTCGTGGTCAGTGGGCTAAAGCGCTTCCCAAAAGCGGAGTGCATGGCGGCACGATGCGCGTGATTGTGTGCGTGCTAGCCATGCAATCTGCTTTTGGGGGCACTTTGAAAAGCCCCTTTACAATAGTCTCGCTTCGCGATCGCTTACGTGATAGCAAGGCGAGACCTAATAAAAATTCACAAAACTGATGACATAATCAGCCTAACGCTGAGGTGGGGGAGACATCACTGGCTGTGATGTCACCTGTGATCCAGTCTCCGATTCTAGGGGAGAACAGGTGGAGCCCGGAAATGTCGCCCTCTCTCTGAACAGTGTAAATGTAATGTCTGAGGCCATGAAAGCATACCTGCCACCTTGTAGAGCAGTCTCCCCGCATGAGAAGGGGGCGGGCCTTGAAGGGGCAGGCCCTCATGCCGAGAAGTACCTACTAGGCACTTTTGAAGCCACCCCGCCCCAACCCCCCTACACCCCCCCAAAAAAGCTTGCTGAGGCTGGTGCCAATGTCCTGGGATGTTTTCACACCCCTTAACATCAGCAGTTCAAAGCCTCAGAAAACGAGCTGGAAAACCACCATGTACAGAGATTTTGAGCTTGTTTTCCCTGCCACCGCGAGATAACAGCTCCTCACCGGGAGACCGTGTGATGTGAGCCGATATCGTGTGTCACACGGTGCCACTGCAGGAGGTGGAAAATATGATTAAAGTACTGCTCCCCCTCACCGGGGGCCCCACAAGATGTAGTATTTATAGAGTGAAACGGACGTCCCAGGCAGGAGAGTTTGGAGCATGACGGGGGAGGGCCGGGGCAGGGCGGTCATCCATGCTTCGCTCCTGCCATAGGTCAGGTGGGGGCAGTGCTGCACTTGTGCTCACGGCCCCTGTCCGATTCTCATGTGATTCTACCAGCCAGATGTTTTGGCCAATAAAATTGGACCTGGTGTTCCTGCACTAAAAAAGTCTGGGTGGGGATGACCAGGCCAGGTGTGGACAGGTGTGGCAAGTGGGTGCCCTCCATCAGACTCCTGTGTTTTCCTGCTTCGTGGCCTGCGCCTGGCAGTGCCCACATCTGCGCTGCACCTACCACAGCTGTCCCTCAGGGGCCTGGCTCCCTGTGCCAATCGCTGCCCGTGTGATGGACATATTCAGGACAATCCCCGTGCCTGGAGGGCATCTCATCTCTTCTGTTCATTGCAGAGAGGGACAAGCTGCATTTATCTGACAGCTCTGCCCCTGTGAGATGGCTCAGTGAGATAAAAGCCTCCGCTGCGGCAATGTAACCTGCAGGTCACTTGTTTGACTCGTGACCACCTTGGCTTTTTATCGTTCAGAGGGTGAAAATGTGAATCTTAACTGAGTTCAACAAGAGTAACACCTAAAATTGTACATTCATGAAGCCCAGGATGGTGGGATTAGGCGCCTGTGTAAAAACAAAGGGGCTACTCGCGAAGGCATTGTAGAGTATGTAAGTAGCACACCTGTAAGACAGTTTTGCGTACTCTCGCCTCGCCATTGTGAATAGTCTCAAAAACATCTTGTGAGAAGTTGGCCTGGCATATGCTGGTCACTAGTTATAGTGGCCACCTTGCACCAGTCCAATTCGACTCTTATGGTAGATAGGTTTAAGACAACCTTTTAAAGAAAGCTATCCTAGTGGTAGCTGTGGCGAGCAGCCTTCAGGCTAAGTCTTTAGAGGAATGTAAAGCAGCTTGTTTTACCTTATAATCTCTTGAATCACTAAATGAAAAGACACCACACAGGTATATATATAAAATATATATGTATTTATTACTAGACACACTCTACTAATCTCTTTATGAGATTAGAAGTCAGGAACATATGCACAAATAAATGTTTCACAACAAATTAAGCACTTATATGGCTGGGACCCTAGGGGCGTACCAGACCATATACTAAAAAAGAGGTATAAGAAGAAAGACTTGAGAAGGGAGGAGGCCTAAGGTCTTCAGAAGCGCTGGGGCCTCACTAATTCACCCAAGGCAGGTAAGTAAAGGACGCACGGGAGACGCATGCAGTGTGAGAACACAGCCGCAGATCCCAATAGACTTCAATGGAGCAAGTCACGGTTGGAATTTTAAAGTTTTATGGTACTTCAGGAGAGTCTACAAGCAAGTCACTTACAGGGTAAGTAGTTCTAGAGCCAACACACACAGGAGGACCGGAGTGCACGAGTTACCTCACCCAGGGAAGCCGGGTGCATAGGTGTCTTTTGGTGTCGGGTCGCGGCGTCGTTTTCAATGGGAGCCAAAGAAGACTTGATGCTTGTGAAGACAGGAGAAGTGTCCGGTGGAATCCAAGGATGGATTCTGAAGAAAGAAGACCTGAAAGCAGAGGAGACAGTGTTCAAAGTCACTTGCTAGTGACCCGGGCCCAGGAAGATGGATGCCCACAGTTGTCGGGTGATTTCAGGTGTTCACGGGTGTCTTGACTCTTCAGCCACGAGGTCCAGGAGGCGTCGATGATGACCAGGAGCTGGATTCGGAGTGTCCCACGAAGTCTGCAGCTTACTGAGGTGTCGGCAACCGGATTGGAGCCAACAAGCCTTGGCAACAGCAAGTCTCATGGAAAGTGAAGAAAGTCAGCGGTGCAGACCAGCAAGGTCTGAGGGACTCACCCAGCCCCAATACACTAAATCCTGTCTGGAAGGTGGTGACACCTCCCTGTGACAGGATGCCTATTGTTGGGCCTCCTCCACTGTGAGTTTCGGTCAGCAGCAGGAGGGCAGCCCAGTGTCTGTGCTGGTGGCATCCATTTTGTGATGCCAGGGCTCTTTCAGGATTCTACCGTGTTTCCACAGTAGGTACATGTCTATCCCTCTAGAAGGGTGGGATCATACTCCCACACCAGTTTCTGGTGTGGGGGTATGATTCCAAAGCGCTTGACACCAAACACGACATGTTTTCATGCAGCCATCCCAGAGTTAGCATTTACCGCAAGGTTATAATGCACTTAAGAGTATATGGTTTAACTGCATCCACAAACAGCTACAGAGAATAGACTCTGAGAGCTGCAGAGGGGCCCTGCTCAGGCAGCGGCACCCCCTCACATGTAAACCAAGCACCCTGCCCTCAGGATTGATAGGGCCTGCCTTAAGGGTGACTGATAGGCTTATATGTGTGTGTAAGGTGAGATATAGGGAACCTATACCTCAGTGAGGAGATTTTTCTTGTGATCTGTACCAGTGAAAAGTGTCTTGCATACATCTCCAGGTGCTGTATCGTGGCCCAGCTGCATAAGGGGAGCATGTGGCCAGCTGCATAAGGGGAGCATGTGGCCAGCTGCATAAGGGGAGCATGTGGCCAGCTGCAGAAGGGGAGCATGTGGCCAGCTGCATAAGGGGAGCATGTGGCCAGCTGCAGAAGGGGAGCATGTGGCCAGCTGCAGAAGGGTAGCATGCAGCTGTGCAGTTTCTTTTTTTTTCTTTTTTTTCTTTTTTTTTTATTAGCCATCAATTAGAAACATTACACAAAAAAAAGAACCATAAATAGCACAGAATAACAGAGCAAAAGCAATCTTCAAAACGCATAAGAGCACATGGAGAAATAAAAAATGTGTTAATAATACAGAGAAAAGGTTCAATCGAATATAAATAATAACATAAAATTAGATATCGTAAGCAATACGTCTTCTAGTCCCATTGAAGACTCAGTCATACTCTTTCAAATTTTGCCCTTGAACGCGGACCCCTAGCTTTGGCTAAGGCCATTTCCGTTTCATAAACCCCCCTCAATAATACCCAAAATTCAGTAATGTTTGGACTCTGTGCTTGAATCCAAGCCCTGGCAATACATAAATGAGCACATACTATAATAATCGAAACAAGAGATTTCGTTAGACTACCGGATTCTGTTACTACCCCCAATTAAATTTCTTTCTCAGTTAGTTGAATATCATGGCCTGATAGTTTAACCAACTCGCAGGTTACATCAACTCAAAAAGTATTTAACTTTTGGCATGTAATAAACATATGGCGGAGATCAGCAGCATATTCTTGACACTTCGGGCATCGTGACTTTACAGAAGCGTAGGTCGAAGATAACCTCTGGGGTACAATACAACATAAACATGATCCGATGTTGCTGTAACTTCAAATTAACTGAGGTGACTGCAGAATTTATTAAAGCTAAAGATTCATGCATTTCCTCGATTGAGATATCGATTTCAAAACTCCTATTCAATTTAGCTACGAACTGTGTACAATCATCACCAGCAGCGCTAAGAATTTCTGGTATATTTTTCTTATACATGCCCTTCCTGAGATCTGAAAAATTGCCGACACTACCTCCGTTGAGCAAGGTAGGACAAATATCCCCACTCCATGTATAAAATAGTCCCTAACTTGCAGGTACTTAAAAAACGAATTCTGTGATACCCCAAATTCCTCTTTCAGTGATGCGAATGATCTAAAACCTTGCTCATCATACAGTTGCCCAAGCTGTGAAATACCACAGCGTTGCCACCCTCTCCCCACAGAATCTAAGAATATCTCAGGAAATCTCGGATTTCCCCAAAGAATTGTGCACTCGTGCAGGTCAGGTAGTGAGTAAGCCTTGCGTATATCTTGCCAAATCCGAGCAATGTGTCTAACTACCTTGAATCGAACCCTCTTATAATAAGTAGGGTCAGCCATATTGTGAAGTAAAAACCCCGTGTTCGGGCCACAAGTCAACTGATATGATAACCAGATCGTACCCGAACCAGGCCCCTTGAGTAAACTTTGAATCCGATTGACAAAAGCAGCCCAAAAATAAGCTTTAAAATCAGGAAGTTTAAAACCACCTTTTTCGTATGTAGGCTTAATATACCTGAGGGCTCTCCTTGCCCTCCGGTAACCCCATATAAAGCTGCATACTGCACTATCAAGCCGCTTGAAAAATGAAAGAGGAACCCTCAGTGGAATAGAACGAAACAAATATAAAAACTTCGGAAGGAGGTTCATTTTTACTGCATTACACCTCCCAATAATACCGAGTGGAAGCTTGTGCCAACTGCGCATATTTGCAACAACCTTTTTAAGCAGTGGCTCGTAATTCAAAGCGAACAACATCGTCAGTTTGGCAGCTAAGACGGACACCAAGGTATGTAGTGACTTTAGTAATTCCTAAAGAGGATGGGGCTGGTTCCGGCTGAAAATTTAAGACTGACTGTGTCTTATTTATATTATGTTTATAGCCAGAGAAAGAGCCAAAGCACTGAGCCTCTTGGGTTATCACGGCTATAGTTTCCACTGGTCTTGTGGTATACACATCGATATCATCTGCGTACGCCGTAACTTTTAACACCATGCCATTAAGGGAAACTGGGGTAAAAAGTGCATTATGCAGCAGATGCTTAATAAAAGGCTCAATGTATAATGCAAATAAAAGTGGGGATAACGGACATCCCTGCCACGTTCCCCTCTGGATATTGAAGAGCGAAGAAGAAAGACCATTAAGCTTGATGGCAGCTGTTGGTTTGAAATATAGTTTCTGTACCGCCAAGATAAACCTCCGACCGAGGCCTAAAGATGACATCGTATACCATAAAGAACCACAGGCCACTTGGTCGAAGGCCTTCTCGGCGTCCAACATCAGCATCCCAAGCTGCTGATTCAGAAGGCTAGAAACAGCAAATGCAGCGATATCTGCGTTTATATGGGCAGAAGTATCTCGACCCAGGACAAACCCATGCTGTTGATCCGATACCAAAAGATGAATCATAGGAGCTAAGCGAGCGGCGAGAATTTTTGAATTTTTCTTTGCGTCCGCATTAATTAAGGATATTGGGCGATACGAGCTCCTATCCTCTACTGGTTTCCCCTTTTTAGGAAAGACGATAATGTTAGTTCTATTCCAGGAGGGGGGTGCGTCCTCACCTTGCAAAATTTTATTAGTCAGCTCAAGCAAGACCGGGACCAATATATCCTTAAAAGTTTTATAAAACTCAAGGGGTATAGTATCTTCGCCAACCGCTTTGCCTGAAGGTAGTGCACCAATTGCTGCGTTTAATTCAATTAAATCAACCTTTTGGTGTAATTTCTCAGATTTAAGTGAATCCAAAACAGGCATTGCACTTTTTTGTATATAATCCATAACTTTTTGCTCATTAAAGCATGATGAATCACTGTAAATCTCAGCATAAAATAACCTAAACTGTTCTATTATGTCTTGAGATTTAGTAAAGACTGTACGATCTGCTCCTTTGATTTGCTCAATGTAAGATTTAGCCCTTTGATCAGCTAGCTGATAAGCCAATACCCGCCCAACCCTTTCTCTGTATTCATATTGTCTAGTTTTAAGCTTGTGAAAACTGTGAGCTACTCTGTCCCTTAGTCTTCTCCTGAGCTTTGCTCTTATTTCAATAAGCTGTAAATAAATCACTAATTCCTCAGTGTCCCTCAGGGCAATAGCTTGAGCATGTGAGAGTTCTAATTCTATGTACTGTCTGTGTTTCTTTTCTACCAAGTTTGCATTTAGTCGATTTTGTCTAATGACATATTGTAGTGTTGCCCCTCTAACATAAGCCTTCAGGCAATCCCAGACCATTGCACAAGATGCAGTGCATTGGTTAATCTCTACGAATTCCCTCAACGTTCCCTGCATGAAGTTTACATAGTCAGGGTTACTGAGGAGATGCCTGGGAAATGAAAATCCCTTTGCTGACTCTCTCCCACCAGACTGACGCTGGACTATCAACATGATGGGATTATGGTCTGATGTAATTTTCGGACAAACCTCCATGGAAGAATTTTCTAACATAACTTTACTAGTAAATATCATGTCAATTCTAGAATATTGTTTATGCAGGTTCGAAAAAAAAGTATAACCTGGTATAGTAGGATGTAGTTTTCTCCAAGCATCTTCCAGTTGATGTATATGAAGTAGATCAAATATAGCTGTCCTTGTCTGAGCCATTCAAACTCATGCTACAGTGTTCGTAGTATCAATTTTCTTGTCTAAAATACAGTTAAAGTCTCCCATAACTATAAAATCCCCTTCCCATTCCAGTAATTCAGAACATAAAAAGAGATAACCTCCGGGCAGTCACTATTGGGAGCATAAACCATACATATAGTAATCTTGCAGCTAAGAATCAAAAGTTGAGCAATTGCCCATCTTCCTTTAGAGTCAGCCAAAGCCCGTACCACTGTTGCTACACATTGTTTAGACTTCAATAGAGCCACCCCTCGAATAGACACTGATTGTGAGGTGCAGACAAGTAAATCATAACCAAGTTGTTTGAAGATGGTTCTATCCTTAAAAACCAGATGTGGTACAGCTAGCCCAACTATTTGAGGTTTAAATACCTTAAGTTCTTCTGCTACCAATCTTCTTTTGCTGGCCTGGTTGAGCCCTGACACATTCCAACACATAAATTTAACACAAGGCATTGTACAATTTTTGTAACTTCATACCAGTCTCCATCCCCAAAGATGAGAGTTCCTTACTCCTATGCTCTATCGGTGCGATTCTAACTACATTCTGACTATTTCTACCCCTCCCTCCCTGCCACCCCCCACCACCACCCACCCACGCTTTCCAACCCCCAACCCCGTATCTGAAAAAGGAATCGGCCCCTTCCTTGCTGTCCTTGTGTGACAGCATACAGAAGACGCCACCCTGACCCCTCCACCCCCAAGAACCTTCGTGAGCCCGCCGTGTCCCACCTACACCACCCAAAGCTAAGCATGTGAAACAAACTATCATTGATTCATGAGAAAAAATAAAAAGAAGTAAGAAAGAGAAAAGCCAAAAAGACAACATATCAAAGCGATACTATTAGAGGCAGAAAGCTTATTCAGACTTAATTTGAAATTATTGGCCTGAGATCACGAAGAAAAGAAAACCCCCTGCCAAAAGTCAGATCAGATTTTTGCGGAAGGCTGCCACTTAGAGAATGCCTGTTTAGCCTACCGTTCATTGAAAAAGAAGTGTGTGCGACCATCCTTGATAATTTTTAGGCGGGCCGGCTCCTGTAGAAAAACCTGTGTGCATACAGCTTTCAAAGTGAAGTACTGGGTTTTTCGGAACCCAGCGGTGCCAGGGAACACACCCGAAGACTTCGAGTTCTTCCTGTTTCAGACTACAGAAACACAGAGTCTTCTTGGTGAAGTCAAAGATCGTATTTATTGGCTGCAGCCAGTAACAGGTATCCTAGAAGTACAACACGTGTATATTCTCAGGAGACTGCCACCTTACGAAAACCAGCCTTCTCCTTATATACCAATATTATGCTTTGGGCAAACATTCCTCGTTTTACGGTATGATCATTCACATGCATTCATTACAAAGGAAAAGACAGAGTCATAATGGCAAGTACATATTTCAGTTCGTTCAGCCCTTAATCAATTACCCGGCAAAGCTTAGCGCCTTCATCAGATATCGACGGACACCCAATAAAAACGGGCACCTCCTCCTCGTAAAACGGGTCATAAAGAGGGAAACAGGGGCAGGTGTGTAGAAGATTAGGCATGGTTCGTGTGTGATGAAAGGTTTCGTGATATGCTGGGCCCTGATACTAATCTCATTCGGCCGCGGGAAGGGAACTGACCGAACAGGTTTGGCCTTAGGCAGCGGAGTCAGTTCACACAGGTCACCGAGGAGTCAGCGAAGGTGTGTGTGTCCTTCAGACCCATGCTTGGCCGTGGTCCTGTTGCCTATGAGAGGGCAATCACAAAACGGCTGTCGTCCTAAAATGGAGCTCGAGGTATTAGGACAGAAACTCTGATTTCAGGTGATCTCGTCACTCAAATGTGACGCAAATGCTTGTGCATAGTATCCTAAACATTCTCGGTCTGTTGATAAAGAAATCGTCATGTTAGAATCATGCCAGATACGTGGTTCCGAAATTTACAGTACCACAGACCCTCCTTTTGGCCTTACAAAGGCAATAACCTATACTCCCGCTAGTCTGAATCCAGGTCTATGTCCATGAAGTCGCGGAGATGTTGCTGTAGCATCATCCTATTGCTTAGCTCGTCTCGTGTTACAGGTTTCCTTATACATGATGTAGCGCAGATGCCACAAATTACAGGAGCACACTGTACACATAGACAGAGCAGGAAAAGAATGGCTAAGATCATTCCAATGACTATCAGGATCTTCCAACCCCAAGCGGATATCAGTTCCTAGAACCACCCCGCCAATGACCATTCCCCATTATCTACGTGAATAGATTCGGAGATTCTATGCAGTTTGGAAATGGCCTGGAAAACTGTTGGAGCATTATCTGGAATAAAAACACAGCAGCTAGATTGGATCACTCTACATACCCCACCCCGGTCTGCAAGTATGACGTCTAACGCGACCCTGTTCTGAAGAGTCATAAGACGATCCGACTGGAGCTCAGCAGTCAAATTACCAAGGGCACTGGCTGTTTCAGCTACCGTGGATTCAACCACTCTTGTCAATTGCCTTATGTTCCTGCTGTTAACAATTGGACCCCAAAACGGCAGAGAACCCTTTATGAAATCTCCAAATTCTTGTCCTGCAGTGTCATCTTGACTGATGATGCCTCTAACCATCCTTGTCTTATGGTAATCTGCCGCGGTCGTGTAGGTGGGAGGCAGCAGGAACGAAACAAAACATGTGCCCGAAAAGTCCGGGGGCAACCATGTATAGGCTCTATCATGGCAGATGAAATAGGTACCCTTGGCTGCTAAGAACAAAGGGGAAGTCTGAGACGCAAAAACGTAAGTTTCAGCGCAGATACTTTTCCCTAACTGAGCTCTGGGATTCTTGCCATACCCTTGCAAACATAGGTGACCCTGATGGGGTACAATCCAGATCGGTGAGGATTTCTTTGCTCGCTGGTTCTCACTCAGAGTAACTTCATATCCTGTCATATTCCAGCCAATATATGCTAGTGTCTCATCTCTTGGGATGGTTTCATAGGAAATCTCTTCCCTAATCATATCCATGATCCCCTTAACTAGAGCACTATTCTTGGGATTATCTTTCACAGAACGTAGGGGGTTGGCTTCATGAGCATACATGAACATTGTTCTATATGCCCACACAGAACCATTATGGCTGAAAGGTAGGAGTAGGTACGGGATACCTTTATCAGTAGTATGGGGCATAAGGCCACACACCCAACAGTTAGTTGTGTTTACTACTAGTTGGTGTTGGTGTAGGAGCTGAATGAACGAATTATTGACAAATTCCAATCTTCTAGCGGACTCGTGTTCAGGCAGGGGATGAAGGGAATGCGAGGAAACAGTAGGAGGAGGTATGGGCTGTGCACTTGGTGCGAATGTTACTTGGAAAGAGAATAAGACATATCCTGTGAAGATCGTCATCACACTCAGTAACATGGAAATACCTAACATCAAAAATCGTTTTCTTGTCATCATTATACATGTTCTGTCTTTGCAGTCTATTGGTTTAGCAGGTCTCTCATTCTCGAAAAACTCCATCCTCTCTGAGTGCTGCTTGCGGTGGTAGGGTGTTCTATGCTAAGGAAATGCTTCTGTCAGTCCAGGGCAACTCCTTGGACCGACCAGAACTGCTGACCTAACGTCTTCAGTTGCACTCCAAAGACTTGGGCAGCCGCGACCCTACAGCTGAACCCGGATGGCGGTTCGAAAAAGTAAAAATAAGCAAGTTTCTCAGATGAAAGAGAGAGCTGCACTTCCCAAAATTATTAAAAATAGCAAGGGAAAGGAAAAGAATTTTATTTGTCCATAGTCCTTGGCCTCAAATTGTAGCGATTTCTCCCGGGTACTGTCTGGTCTTGAAACAAGAGTTCAGGCTCTGTAGTGTCCCATCGAATTGACGGTGGCACAGCCTCTTGCAAAATGTCATCGCTTTCCTGCTCAGAGCTTGTTCCTTTTACACGTGCATCGCTAAACGGCAGAAAACGAGGCACGGTTTCAGTCTCAGAATCAGCGATCCCCTCCTGGACCCACCGGTCATATGGCAGAGGCAAAGGCACCCTCTTGCAATGGACGCCGTGGATCCAGTTCTTTTTCCCTTTCACTCGAACAGCTGATCTCATTGAGAGAAGGACGAGATGGGGGCTGGTCCAACGGGGCTCATCATTCTTTGTCCGTTGAAAGTTTTTGACCAGCACCCATGATCCAGGATTGATAGGATGTCCTGGAGTATCAGAGACCTGAGGCAGAGTATCATGCACCTGTTGGTGTAAAACACGCAATTTAGCCGTCAATTCATACAAATAATCAAGCAGTACTGGATGTTCGATCTCGCTGAATTTTGTAGGCCTTGGCACTCCCCATATATTGGCCGGGCGGCCAAACACGATTTCATAGGGACTAAGTCCCACTCGTGAATGCGCAGTCATTCTTGTTGACAGGAGTGCTAAAGGCAGAGCGTCAGGCCATTTAAGACCAGAGCTTGCTTGAATCTTGGCCAACTTCAATTTTAATGTGCCATTATAGCACTCTACTAATCCAGCTGATTGGGGATGATTTGCAGCGTGAAATTTTTGCCGGATACCCAGTCCATCACATACTGTTTTCATCACTCGACCCACAAATTCACTCCCATTGTCACTCCAGACCATTCTCGGCATTCCAAATCTAGGGAAAAATTCTTTGACAAGGGCTTTAGCTGTGGACAGAGCAGTGTTGTCTTTTAAAGGGTATGCTTCTATCCACCTTGAAAAGGCACAAACAACAACGAGTACATATTTCAAATTGTTGCATCTTTCCATGTGGATGAAATCTAGCTGCAAAACCTCAAACGGATACGTTGGAGGTGCAAAATGACCAGCTGGAGTTGGGGTTCCCCTACCAGGATTGTATTTCAGACACACAATGCAGTTTTTGACCACATTCTCTGCACATTTAGGAATTCCGGTATTTTGCCATACTGGAGCCAACAACTTACAAATCCCTTTCACACTGATATGGGCCATTCCATGAGCCATTGTCACCACTGCAAGCACGTACGCATCGGGTAACAACCATCGCCGATGTTCTGATAAGTCAATCCAACAACCATTTTCATCCAGTTTACCCGTACTTCTCTCCACATACTTAATTCTTTCTCTGAAGCTTCGGCTTGAAGAGACTTCACACTCTCTATCGTGTCTTCACACATTCCAACATCACCAACCCATCTTGCAGGGCCTGCAACATACATCCGATTCTTCACATTCTTTGCTGTTTCTTTTGCGATTTCATCCGCATTACCACGACCAACATCATCAGTAACCTTCTTGTGTGCACTGCATTTCACAATCGCAACTTGTAGCGGCAATGTCAGTGACTCAAGGAGCTCATTCACCAACTGACCATTTTGTACTTTAACTCCATGTGAAGTCAGGAACCCACATTCCTTCCATAATCGCCCAAAACTATGGGCCACACCGAAAGCATACTGACTGTCGGTATATATGGTCACTTTCATTCCTTTTGATAGCACACACGCTCTTGTAAGTGCAATTAACTCTGCTGCTTGGACTGAATTATGTGGTATACGTGTAGTTTCAACAATCGTATGCAAAGTCGTGACAGCATATGCTGCAGTCGTATCACCATTCGAAAGCTTGAAACATAAACCATCCACCCATAAGGTACCATCACACTCTACAAGGGGAGTATCCTTGAGATCCACTCTCCCTTTTGTTTCTTCTTCTGTTCTAAAAAGACAATCATGCTGCTCAACATCATCTGTCTCCACTGAAATCGGCAATAACGTGGCTGGATTCAACGTATTGCACCTTTATATGTGAACATGACTCGCTAGCAGTGTCAACTCATAACCTGACAATCGAGCACTAGTTAAGTGCTGTGTTTTGGTTCTGTTTAACAACGTGTCCACTGCATGTGGAACCATAACAAACAACGTGTTGTTCATTACTAACCCAGCAGACTGTCGACTAGAAACAGCGGCTGCCGCTGTGGCTCTCAAGCAACTCGGCAATGCTTTAGCTACCGGATCCAAAATTGATGAAAAATACGCGCATGGACGCTGCTTGCCTCCAAAAGACTGTGTCAACACCGACAATGCACAACCTTCCCTCTCGTGCACATACAGTGTAAAAGGCTTGCTGTAGTCAGGAGTACCCAGCACAGGAGCCGAACATAATGCTTCACGCAATTCGGAAAAACTTTTCTGACAATCTTCAGACCATGGGACGGGATTCGGTGTATCTTTACATGTTAATGCTATCAAAGGTTTGGCCAGCAGAGAAAACCCAGGTATCCATTGTCTACAGTAGGATGTAATGCCCAAGAAAGCACGTACTTCTCTCTGTGTCCTAGGCACACTCAATTTTGCTATTGCCTGAATTCTTTCTGGGGTCAGTTTCCTTCCCTCCTTCGATAAGAGATGACCTAAGTAGGTCACTTCTTGTCGACAATATTGCAGTTTTGAAAGCGACACTTTGTGATGTAGATTAGACAAATGACGCAATGTTGCTTCTTTACAAATGTCTTCAGTATCTGCGGCGATTAATAAATCGTCAACGTACTGAATAAGGGTAGCACCATTAGGTAAAACAATCGCATCGAGCTGAGTTTTTAAAGCTTGGCTGTATATTGATGGACTTTCACAGTAGCCCTGAGGAGCGCGTTTGAAGCGAAAGCTTCGACCTCCTAGGCTGAAACCAAAAATATCTCTGCTCTCCTCGGCAATCGGGATGCTGAAGAAAGCATTCTTTAAGTCAATCACCGAGAACCAGGCGGCGGAGGCTGGAATCATAGTCAATAAGGCAGTAATATCAGGAACGACTGGAAACTGTGGCACAACTATTTTATTGACCTCTCTAAGATCAATCACGAACCTGTAAACAGGTGACTGAGAAGGGTCAGTACGTTTCAAAACAGGCAGAACAGGACTATTGCAAACGTTGCCTCTGGTCTCTTCAATCACATCTTTTCCAATAAAATCATAAATGATCGCTAGCAACGCTTTTTCACCTTCACTAGAGATCTTATATTGGGGAATGCGTGGCAATTTAACATTGGCTTTCAAAGTAACAACATATGGCGGTATTTCCAAAAGGCCCACATCATTAGGACCAGTAGCCCAAATGGCATCAGGAAGAAACGACAATTCTGTCGGAAGTTTATCCTTTGACAAATACATTGGAGAAACCACTTTCCTACCCAGTGTAAGTTGTACTCCCGAAGGAGAACAATGTTCGAGGCATGTGGGCTGCTGAATTCATATCTGTGCATAGATCGCCGCCTAGTGTTGGGTCCGGATGTTTGCACGTTGTTGTCCTGGAAGAGTCTTCGAAGTATCCTGAGATAGGTGACTCCTCCCCTGGACCACAGTGCACATGGGCATCCTCTCCATCCCCAGATTGTTTTTTTCCGCCATTGGGTTCGGATGTGCTTATCTTAGCTCAAGTTAGGAAAATTTCGTTTAATGCCAAAAGGCCTTTAGCTTTCGTCGGTACTGTTCCCGCTCGGTGTCGACAGCTTTCTTACTTAGTTTAGAAACTTCTTCCAGTTTTCGGATCCGTTTCATCCTATCATCGACATTACATCGACGATGGAATCGAGGACCCCATTCAAGCGGTGTCCTTTATGCCACGCCAAATATCCACACATCGACGTCCACCCGGTGTGCAACAAATGCCTCTCACCGGATCATGACGAATCGACATGTATGGCCTGTGCCCGATTCCGATCCAAGAAGACTCTCCGGAATTGACTGGCAGCGAGATTAGAAGCGCAGCAATCGACACCGGCCCCGGCCAACATCTTCAGCACCGAGGACGAAGATGTTGAAAGCGTGGAAGAAATACACTCCAGCCCCGCTTCCGAACACGATTCCCAATCGGCAGACGCCGATGAGGAGCTTTTGCACAGGGAAGAAGCCGACGACGAGGTAGGGGACTACGATGAGGCCTTTGGGGCCGAAGGAGATAGCTCTGGTGAAGAGCAGGGCCTACCCGTCGAAACGGAGGCTATCAAAGTGCGTCATTCTACGGCTCCGGTCGAGGGATCGCCTCCGGGCCTTACCCAAGATCAATTCAAAAGTTCTTCGGCCCCGCCTTCAGGCCCGGCCTCGAACATCCAGCAAGAGCCATTAATGCCGAAAAAGACTGGTTTCCCTTCATCGAAACCGAAACCAATCGTTGCACCGGTTCCACAGAAACCGAAAGTGAAACTAGCAGTGGTCGGCTCGAAGCCCTCGAAGACCTCCACTCCTTCGACGCCAGCACAGACCATCGGCTCCGAACGCACTAAAAGGGATTTCGGCGCCGAACTCGCTGCAGCGGATGTCGGTACCGACCCAAAAAGGAAGGCCATCGGTACCACAGAAGCGCCTCGGCCCCCGGCACCGAAGCAGTCGGCCCCGACCACCAAAGTTAAGATGGCCGCTCCATCGGAGTCCACTTCCAAGGCAGTGACACGGGTCAAGTCATCGACTCCGTCGACCGCTACTACCTCTCCTTGAATCGATAACCCTGCGGCTCCGAAGCAGTTCATGCCTACCTCTACGGAACCACTCGGCACCAAAGAACCTTCGGCGTTCTCGGTGCGACAAGTTGCGGCGTCATTGCAACGCATCAGAGAACGGGCAGCCCTCCAGTCCACGTCGGGCCCCGAACCGAAAAAGGCTCCAAAGGCACCTTCGGCACCAACCAACATCACTTTTGATTTGCCGCCGTCCACGGCGCCGAAGATGTTCGAGATCCGAACACGTGTCCGCCAGACAAGGTCCCCATCTACTGGACACTCTCCTACTGAGCCTTCACCGTCCCAATTCATCGACGCCGACACCGGCAGACTCATGCTCCGAAAACGGAAGTCCATGCCGGAGCATGCCTTGGACTCTTACAGAATCCCTCTAAAGCAGAAACTGCCTGCAGAGTCGGAACCGGCTCTATACGAACGCCTGCATACGTCCTATCCGGATCCCCAGTCCTTTTCTCCGACGCCCTCCGACACGGACGCAATGGAGGATTACATGGGTGATGATACCACCTACCCTAGGGATATAGATCCTGAGGAACAGCAGGACCCAGATCAAGCTTGGGATGACCCTGCAGACCCGGGTGCCGCAACAGATACCCAGGACACGCAGATTTACGGCGCAAAAACATCTCCCACAGAGGACACTGCTGCCTTCAATGCCCTCATAGAACGTGCTGCAGCCAATCATGGAGTGCAACTCCACTCTGACACAGTTGAGGACGACTTCTTGGTGGACACTTTCGCCTCCTCTGAGAGGACCTTCAAAACTTTGCCCATGTTGAAAGGTGTTCTCAAGCCAGCAAAGGACATTTTCAAGGAAACAACCAGGGCACGGGTGCTAAACCCCAGGATTGAAAAAAAATACAAACCTGCGCCCGGGGACCCTATGTACATTAGAGGTCAGTTACCTCTGGACTCCATGGTGGTTGCTAACGCTCGCAAACGAGCGCACTCACAAACAACTGGTGATGCTCCTCCCCCAGACAAGGAGTCCAAAGTGCTGGAGTCCTCAGGCAAGAGGATTGCAGCTCAAGCAGCAAACATCTGGCGCATTGCCAATACACAGGCCCTCCTGGCTCGCTACGATCGTTCACACTACGACACGCTAGAGTCACTACTCCAACATCTACCAGACGAATACAAAGAGGCAGCGGAGCTCCTCATCAGAGAGGGACAACTTCTTACAAACGCATCCATTAAGTGCGCACTAGATGCTGCCGACACAGCCGCAAGGGCGATAAACACCAGCGTCATGTTACGCCGACACGCTTGGTTAAGAATCTCCGGATTCAAACCTGAGATTCAAAACAACATCCTAAATCAGCCTGTCAACCCCGACTACTTATTCGGACCAGAAGGTGACACCACCTTAGGAAAGATAAAAAAAAGACACTGACACTGCAAAGTCAATGGGGGCTCTGCAAACGCAGACATTTCGTAGTGGCTCCTTTCGTCGCCCCGGGAATAGGGGAGCAGCTAGAGGACAGGGGTCACAGCAGCCATACAATAAAGGGGGCACACAGAGTACCTACGATAAAAACAACAGAGTTGGATATCGTGGCTCCAGCACCAAGGGCAGAGGACGCGGTTACGGCAACACCAGGTCCTCACCCAAGAACAAACAGTGACGCCCTCTCCCTTCCCCCCGACCACATAACACCTGTCGGGGGGAGACTCCAGCGGTTCCTGTCCACGTGGAAAGCCATCACCACGGACAGGTGGGTCAGGGATATTATCCAGCACGGTTACTGTCTCGAATTAACCTCCACTCCACCCACAATACCGCCAAAGCACCGTCCTATGTCCGCAGAGCACTTAGCATTATTGCAGCAGGAAGTGCTAAGTATGCTGCAAAAAGGTGCAATAGAGGTCGTGCCCGTCAACCAGCAGGGGACAGGGGTGTACTCCCTGTACTTCCTAATCCCAAAAAAGGACGGGTCGCTCAGACCTATACTAGACCTCAGACCCCTCAACCACTACATTCTGTCGGAGCATTTTCATATGCTCACCCTACAGCAAGTTCTCCCGCTGCTCAGCCAGGGAGACTTCCTAGCCACACTAGACCTCAAAGATGCGTACTTCCACATACCCATCCACCCATCACACAGGAAATATCTCAGGTTCACTATTCAGGGACAGCACTATCAGTTCAAAGTCCTCCCCATTCGGCGTGACAACAGCACCCAGGGTTTTTACCAAGTGCCTAGCTACAGTGGCTGCACATCTACGGCGACGACACATTCACGTCTACCCTTACCTGGACGACTGGCTTGTTCAGGCAAAGTCAGCCCAGCAATGTGCCAGCCACATGTCCCTCACCATTCACCTTCTTCACAGTCTGGGATTCTCACTAAATTACCCAAAATCACATCTACAACCCGCACATGTACAACAGTACCTGGGCGCGACCATAGACACTCTGGCAACCACAGCTCAGCCAAATTTAGTGAGGATCAACAGCATGCAACTGCTGATCTCAAAGTTCAAACCACAACACTCCCTTCCTGCGAGAGTGTTCATGCAGTTGATAGGCATGATGGCCTCCTGCATTTTCATAGTCCCGCACGCGAGACTACATATGCGCCCGCTTCAGGAGTGCTTAGCACGTCAATGGAATCAGGCTCACGGACAATTAAAAGACCTAGTGTTGGTGAGCGGTCGGGCATACAACTCTCTGCATTGGTGGAATCCACAAAACCTTTGCAAGGGCCGACCGTTCCAAGAGCCTGTTCCACAAATAATACTGACGGCGGACGCGTCTCTCCAGGGATGGGGAGCTCATGTACTCAATTACACAGTGCAGGGACTATGGACAACACAGAAAAAGAAGATGCACATCAACCTTCTGGAACTGATGGCAATCTTCCTGGCAATGAAGGCATTCAAAGTACACTTGTGCAACAAAGTCGTGTTGATCCGGACGGACAACATGACTGCCATGTACTACATACAGAAGCAGGGAGGAACACACTCTCCACAGTTGTCTCATCTGGCTCAGAGCATGTGGAAGTGGGTCATTCAGAGGAACATGTTCCTCATGGCGGAACACCTCCCGGGCAAGGACAACCAGATGGCGGATCTGCTCAGCAGACACAGCCACCAGATGCACGAGTGGGAGCTACATCCGTCAGTACTCCAACCGTACTTCCAGCAGTGGGGTCATCCAGAGATAGACCTATTCGCCACAAGGGAAAACGCAAAATGCCAAAGCTTTGCCGCCAGGTTCCCACATCCACAGTCACAGGGCAATGCGATATGGATGAACTGGTCCGGCAGATTTGCGTACGCTTTTCCCCCAGCGCCATTAATACCGCTGGTGGCACGCAAACTGCTACAGCACTCACTGACGCTCATCCTAGTTGCTCCAACATGGGCGCGCCAGCCATGGTACACCACCTTTCTAGAACTTTCCGTGGTGCCGCATCAAAGGCTGCGGATAAAACCTGCACTCCTAACGCAGAGCCATGGCGAAATTCAGCACCCAGATCCGCAACAGCTGAACCTGGCAATCTGGCTCCTGAAGTCTTAGAGTTTGGCTACCTAAACCTGCCACCTGACTGTATGGAAATCATCAAGGAGGCCAGGAGACCCACTACTAGAGCTTGCTATGCAGCTAAATGGAAGAGGTTTGTCATTTACTGCACCCACAATGACATCAACCCGCTAGACACATCCATTCAAAACATAATCTGTTACCTCTTACACCTATACCGATGCAATCTGGCATACACCTCAATACGTGTCCATTTGACCGCAATATCAGCCTATCTCCAGAACAGGCAGCACCTCTCTTTATTCAGAGTGCCTGCCATCAAAGCTTTCTTGGAGGGACTTAAACGAGTAATTCCCCCAAGACACCCACCAGCACCAGTGTGGAACCTCAACTTGGTCCTCACCAGACTAATGGGTCCACCCTTCGAACCTCTCCACTCATGTGAGATTCAATTCCTTACCTGGAAAGTAGCTTTCCTAGTAGCAATCACTTCGTTAAGAAGAGTTAGTGAACTCCAGGCACTAACCATTCAAGAGCCATTCATACAGGTTCACGCAAACAGAGTCGTACTGCGTACCAACCCCAAATTCATGCCTAAAGTAATATCGCAGTTCCACATGAATCAAACTATTGAACTGCCTGTTTTCTTTCAGAATCCACAAAATGTCGCTGAAAGAATGCTCCATACACTAGATGTAAAAAGGGCCCTCATGTACTATATTGACAGAAGTAAAGACTTTAGGAAGACAAAACAACTTTTCGTTGCCTTTTCTCCACAACACAAAGGCAACGCCATCTCCAAAGCAGGTATAGCCAGATGGATCGTTAAATGTATTCAAATTTGCTATCAAAAGGCTAAACGCACATTAACGATTCCCCCACGAGCCCACTCAACACGTAAGTTAGGGGCATCCATGGCTTTCCTGGGAAACATTCCTTTACAGGAAATATGTAGAGCAGCCACATGGTCCACTATACATACATTTACCAAACACTACTGTGTAGATGTACACTCAAAACAGCAGGCAGCTGTAGGACAGGCTGTTCTCAAAACTCTGTTTCAGACTGCTGCAGCTGGCACTGGTAGCCGCCGCTAATAGGAGGTACTGCTATGTATTCTATGCACAGATATGAATTCAGCAGCCCACATGCCTCGAACTGAATATGCTACTTACCAGTATGCATCTGTTCTTGGCATGTAGGGCTGCTGACATTCATATCACCCACCCTCCTCCCCGGCGCCTGTGGCAGCTGCAGCTCTCAGAATTACTGTATAAGCATGGTCATCACTTCCTAGATCTACTCCATCACTGCCACAATGGCGAAAAACAATCTGGGGATGGAGAGGATCCCCATGCGCACTGTGGTCCAGGGGAGGACTCAACTATCTCAGGATACTTCGAAGACTCTTCCAGGACAACAACGTGCAAACATCCGGACCCAACACTAGGCGGCGATCTATGCACAGATATGAATGTCAGCAGCCCTGCATGCCAAGAACAGATGCATACTGGTAAGTAGCATATTCAATAATGTTGCATACAATCTTTTCAACAAATCCAATCCCAACAAGTTTTCACCACAACCTGTTGTCAAAATTAGGGGTGCTTCCAATTCACAAGGTCCAACAGAAAGGGATATAGGGCAAGAAATCGGATTCCTAACCGGGGCGCCAGAAAAACCTACCGAAACATTCATCTTGCCAGACAAAGGCACGCCAGGGAGTTTTGAATGCATAATAGAACTCTTTGCAGCACCAGTATCCAACAGAAAAGGCTCTGACTTACCTGATGTAGTCACCTTAACATACGGTCCACTTTGATCTACTGGAACTGAAACAACTCCCTCTCTTCGTCTATGGCTGTCCTAGCAATCATTACCTTCCATATTCTCATCTTCCACATAATAATCATCATTATAGTACTGAGCCGTCCTACCAGACGCATTAGTTTGTTGATCAAAACTATTCAGTGTATTTCGAGGTGGAAGGGGACGCGCGTTCTGGGTGAGACTTCCGCGTCCTCTACCTCTGGGAGCTTGGTGAACACCTCGACCTCTTGCGCTAAATGCACCATTAGCATGCTGCAACAAAATAGGACAACTATACTTGAAATGACCCTCTTCTTTACGATATGAACACTGATTGGGACCTACAGGGGCACGCGGTCGAGTAAACTCATACCTTTGCATGTTTTTCTGAAACTGTTGAGGTTGCTGATAATTACTCCGACCACCACGTGGCAGGTAAGCCTGTTGTAAAAGAACTTTCGTTTTTAATTCCTTATTTTTCTTGTCTGCTCTATCTTTCTCATCTTTATCCCTGTTTTCGTAATACTGTGCAGTAGCTAATATTTGTGCTGAATAGGAAACAGCCCAAGAGCTTTCTGAATCTTTCAATTTCTTACACAACTCTGGAAGCAAATTATGCACAAATTTGTCAACGAACAACCGTTGACCACCTTCTGTACTCATATCTTGACCACTGTGGTCGATAAACGTTTCCTCAAATGATGAGTACAGGCCCCAGCTAGGCCCGCAGGACACAAGGGTTCGCTCTCCTTCAATGGAATCTATAAGGAAGTTGGCACGGAAACTGCAAAGTACAAAGACAAGGTTTATTAACCCTTAAGGGTGGTCCTACAATCCATACAATACCCTTCAGTATTGCATAGAGTAGCACACAGAACTTGTATACACGGTCCCCTTTTATACACAACAGAGGGGCTCATAAGTGGGAGGGCACGACATGAGACGAGGAATGTTACCTTTTATGGACATTTGCAATACAAGATCGATATGTGGGCGGAGCTGACATACTCCTTAAGCCCGCGAAAACATGGTCAAGCAAGGACTAACTGATAACAGATGTGGTCAAGTCTGGGCATGCGCCAGACGGACAAAGGAACTATTTATAGACTGTTACTAGGCAGATTACAAGAGCAACTAACACAAAGATAAGACTCTCCTCGTGTTGAGCACGTGGAGACATGACAGTACAAAATGGAGTCCAGACTTCAGTCAACATAACAAAAGGAACATGTGTAAGGGAGGAGAATTCATGTCTTTAGTAAATGCTTAATCACATCGAAGTTGCAATTTACAACAGACGACCCTTTCAGCATTTACTGAAGACATCCGGCTTGTTAGAATAATCATCATATATATCAATTATCATCATCTCTTCTACTTCCTTAGCTAAACGTTTCTGATAAGTGACATTGGCAATAGCTTTCTTATCGGGGATACAAAATGATACACATACGGAACAGAGCAAAGGACCACATTGAATACAGATACAGCAAGAAAACAGAACTGCTATAATTATGCAGAGACCAGTCAAAACCTTCCAACCCCAAGCAGTGATCAATGCCCAAAACCATCCAGAAAAGGACCAAGTGCCATTTTCTGTATGGATTTCAGCTGCAATTTTATGCAACCTGTTAATTGCATTGTAGACTGAAGGTGTGTGGTCAGGAATAAACACACAGCAACTACTTCCGATAATTTTACAAGCTCCACCTCGATCAGCTAACATAACATCTAACACCATACGATTCTGCAATGCAACAATTCTGGTAATCTGTAATTCTTCCGTAAGATTCCCAAGAGCAGCAGCGGTTTGGTTTGTCACAGCCTCTACCACTCGTGTTAATCTTCGAATTTTCCTACTATTTAGGGCAGCTCCAACGAAGAAAAACAATCCTAGATTGAAGTCGATATACTGCTGTAAACTGGTGTCAGTTTGATCCACATCATCAATTGATAAAGTACGTTTATACCTATTTACAGTCACATTATTCAACAACTTTAAATCCTTATGATAGGATGCAGGTGCCAGAAATACAGGAGGTAACAAAAATGATACATAACATACTCCAGACCAACCGGCTGGCAAACGATAATAACCCTTAGTTCCACACACAAAGTACGTATTATGGGATGCTAAAAAAGTACTGTTATTCAATCCATCGATGTTTAATATGGTAATACAATCGCTAACACCGACGGGAATATAACCCACACTTTGGACACACAGGTCCGCTTGAGCTTGTGCCACTTGAATCACAAATTTATCTCTTCCCACAGTGTCTCTGGTGTTCGTAAAAACATATGGAATCGATTCATTGTCTGGTCGATACTCTTCCCATTCCCAAATTGTCCCATTCGCTTGCGGATATCCATCTTTATCCTGATGACATTCTTTATTGAGTCTGAAGAGTAATCGTCCCACTGTGGGTTTCCGAGTGGCAAAAAGCAAAGTGTACCATGCTCTACAAGAGCCATTATGAGAGAAAGGAAGAGGTATAAATGGCGTTCCTCCCTTCTTCTGATGAGCTGGCATCATACCACATATCCAACAGTTCGTAGCATTGGTGGCAACATGGGTATGATGTAACATCTGAATGAAAGTGTTATTCAAATAAGACTGACGATGCTTCAATTCTTGGTATGGAAGGGTATAGAAATAGTGCTCCGCAGGCACTGGAGTGGTCAACACAAGCAACTCTCGGGCAGGAGTTACGTTCTCCACAAACCATGTGGTTATCCCAACAATAGTTACTGTGAGCATAAAACCTGTTGCGCAGAGGATCTTCTTCTTCTCCATGTCAAAAAATAAAAAATCAATATCTTCCTGAAACTAAAGGTTTGTCAGAACTCTTCCCCTTGGGCAGCGGTCGATTTCTTCACCAACGGGCCAAGACGGGTGTCACTACACTAATGCAGGGCTGATCCCCCCCCCTTGCCTCACTGGCTCTCCGTTTCACTAACCCAAAGGCCGTTCTGACAACATGTCCCGATACTGAAGGATTCACTTTCTTGGCCTCAGATGATATCGCCTTCCTCCAGGAGTCGCGTGGTCCGGAAAGAGCTCCTCAGCGTCGTTCGATTCCACAGCACGGCCTTTCTCTGTGGTCAGAATCTCTCGTTGATCGGTCAGTACAGCGGGCTCCACCAATCCGGGCGGTACTTTGCGGCAGTGCAGGGAATGAATCCAATTCTTTCTGTTGGAAACTCGCACAGCCGTCCTTGTTGCCAGCAAGACTTGCTCAGGGCCCACCGATCTCGGCTCCAGGCTGTTCGTCCTATCGAAGATTTTCAGCATGACATAGTCTCCAGGCCGGAGACTGTGTCCTTCGCCGGTGGACCGATCAGGGAGCGCCTCCCGGACCTGTTGATGAATGGAAACCAAGTTATCCGTTAACTGTGCCAAATAATCATTCATCATTACGCAAGGTACATCATACACAGTCTTAGGTTTTGGCGGACCCCAAACATTCATTGGACGTCCAAAGACAATCTCATATGGTGTAAGACCGATTCGAGAGTGCGGTACCGACCTAATTGACAACAATGCCAGCGGTAAAGCGTCTGGCCAAGTCAAAGACGTTGAAGCTTGAATTTTAGCGATCTTGAGCTTCAGTGTACCATTATACTTCTCGACTAGTCCTGCAGATTGAGGGTGGAATACTGCATGGAACTTCTGGGTGATGCCTAGACCCTTCAGAACATACTTTATAACGTCCGCTATAAAGTGGGGCCCGTTATAACTCCACAGAAGTCTACAAACGCCATATCGAGGGAAGAACTCCTTCAACAGCATCTTAGCGGTAGTCATTGCAGTATTGTCCTTCGTGGGGTATGCCTCAACCCATTTGCTAAAGGCACACACCACTACTAGAACATACTTCAAATTATTACAACGCTCCAGCTGGATGTAATCCATCTGTAACACCTCAAAGGGTGCAGTAGGCGTTACCAATCCTCCTGCTGGGGTCCGAGTCCCCTTTCCTGGGTTGTACCGCAAGCAGATCATACAGGTCTGCACCACTCTCTTTGCCGTGCTAGCAATCTCTGGATGCTCCCAAACTTGGGTAAGCAATTTTACAATTGCGGAAGCTCCAACATGTGCTAGCCCATGTGCCATCTGAACCATAGGTTGTACAAAAGCTGTGGGTAATTTCCATCGATCCATCTGCTTATTTCTCCAGCAACCCTCATCATCCAATTCCCCCTCACTGGACCATTGCTCCCGTTCTTTATCAGAAGCGGTCCTCTGTATTTCTCGCACTTCTTCCTTCGCATCATGCCATCTTTCTACTTGCGACTTTACTACATACATGGCAGTAGTACCGGGCTGCATCGCAGTCTCCCGCGCCACTCGGTCTGCTAACGCATTCCCTTCTCCAACTTTATCGACTACTTTCCTATGGGCACTACATTTAATGATAGCAATTTTCTTCGGATATGTCAATGCAGTCAAAAGATTATGAACTAACTCCCCATGCATTATTTGTACTCCATGCGACGTTAAGAACCCTCTTTCCTTCCAGAGCAGGCCGAAATCGTGCGCTACTCCGAAGGCATAGCGGCTATCTGTATAAACATTCACACACAATCCTGTACTGAGCTCACATGCTCGTGTTAATGCTATCAGTTCCGCTGCTTGAGCTGATTTCTGTGGTATGCGTGCTGTCTCCACTATTGTTTGCAATGTGGTAATCGCATACGCTGCTGAAGTCGTACCATCTGGTAGCTTCAGGCATGACCCATCCACCCACAGTTCTCCATCTACATCTGAAAAGGGCGTATCCTGGAGATCAATACGACCCTTTGTTTGTTCCTCGGTCATGAGGATACAATCATGTGCTTCTCGTGCCTCAGACCGAGTCGCGGGGTATGGCAACAATGTGGCAGGATTCAACGTCACGCACCTCTTCAACGTGATATGAGGAGCCAAAAGCGTCAGCTCATATCCCGTTAAACGGGCACTGGTCAAATGCTGCGTCTTTGTCTGATTAAGCCGGGCATCAACAGCATGGGGGACTAATACCAACAGCTTATGAGATAACACAATTCCCTCGCTCTGGCGTATTGACACAGCTGTCGCCGCAACCGAGCGAAAACAACCAGGCAATGCTCGGGCAACAGGATCAAGTACAGCCGAAAAATATGCACAAGGGCGCTGCTTATCGCCGTGCATCTGCACTAAAACTGATAATGCACATCCATCTTTCTCATGCACATACAACGAAAAAGGCTTGGTATAATCAGGTGTCCCTAATACTGGTGCTGAACAGAGGGCCTGTCGCAGTTTCTGAAAGGCAGTGTCACACTCATTCGTCCAGGGGAGCGGGATAGGTGTATCTTTTGTCAAAAGGGCTAACAATGGCTTGGCTATATACGAAAACCCTAATATCCACTGCCTACAAAACGAAACAAGACCCAAAAATGCGCGCACGTCCTTCTGCGTGGACGGCGTCGGTGTATCCAGAATCACTTGAACACGGTCTGGTGTGAGTGCACGTCCCTCCTTAGACAAAAGGTGACCTAGATAAGTCACCTTTGGTCTACAAAATTGCAACTTTTGTCCGAGAGACCTTGTGATTGTGGGATGCCAAAAAGGAAAGCAAAGACAACGTACTCGTTTCACACAACTCCGGGGTGTCAGCCGCCAGCAAGATGTCATCGACATATTGAATGAGGGCGACACCCTCGGGCAGAACAAAGGAGTCCAATTGTCTTTTCAAGGCTTGACTGTAGATGCTAGGGCTTTCCGTATAGCCCTGGGGAATTCTACAAAATCGGTAAGACCTATTATTGAGAGTGAAACCAAAAAGGTATCGACTATCGGGATGAATGGGAATTGAAAAGAAGGCATTTTTCAAATCAATAACAGAAAACGTGGTCGCCGTAGGTGGGACCAAAGTAAGCAACGTCGTGATATCCGAAACCACTGGGTACTGGGGTATCACGATCTTGTTTACTTCTCTCAAATCAATGATAAACCGGTAGACTTTAGCATCCGTATCCTTTTTCAGAATGGGTAGAATCGGGCTATTACAAACATTATAGGGAACTTCTTCCACCACTCCCACCTTAATCAAATCCTGCACAATCTGTATAGGAGCCTCTTCCCCCTCCTGCGAAATACGATACTGTGGAAGGCGTGGTAACACCGCCCCCTCCTGGACACTAATGTGAACAGGCGGAATCACCATCTGTCCCACATCAGTATCCGAAGTGGCCCACAGAGCACGGGGGAGGGCAGCTAACACAGCATCTTCTGTAGCCACACACATCCGTTCAGACAGGGGGTAATTGTCATTCAATATCACCCGCACTCCAGCAGGGGAACACCGGATCGTAGCTCTGAAGTGCTTCAGCATATCAAGGCCCATAATATTATCCGGCGTGCTCGGAGCTAACAAAAACGGACAGGGTGCAGAAAAGGAATTAACCCAAAATGCAAGGGGCTGCGAAAGAGGGCTTCGGGAGAGTGTTCCATCAAACCCTACCGATGTAACCATTAAGCCAGATGGGGGAGCCCTCGGAACCAATTGTTTAGACAGCGCACTACGAGTCGCTCCTGTGTCCACTAGAAACTGATCAGTGGAGCCCAAAACCTCAGCTGATACGTAAGGACCCCTCTGATCAACTGGCACCTCAACTGATTCTAACCCCCATCCAACGCATTCCTATGCATGCTGAGAATCATGATACCCAGACCGGTCAATTCCCGACACTTGATACTGATTTTGTCGATCAAAAACATTAGACCTATCTCGTTGCTGCCCAGCAAGGTCAAAACGAGCGTGATCAGTAGAATTCCCTCTAAAATTCGAGAAACCCCCTCTACCTCTGGGGCCACTCTGAGTGTGTCCCTGACCGTGCCCCTGCCGTGAAGCATGCAACGCTGGGCATTCTCTGGCCCAGTGCCCCGATTGCTTACAATACGCACATTGATTCCTATTCAGATCAGATCGGCCCGAGGGAGGACCATAAAATCCTCCCCTACCTCTATTTACACCCCGTCGGGGCGGACCATATACTTGTGCTAACATCACCTTCGTTTTTAAATCCTTCGATTTCTTTTCCTCCTGCCCCTTCGCTTCTAGCTCCTGGCGCTCATAGTACTGAGCTATAGTCAGAAGGGCTGTCGGGGTCGTAGTGGACCCAGAACTTTCACTCGCTTTGAGGCGAGCTGCAATTGCCGGTAATAAATTCGCCACATATTTGTCAGCAAAAAGGTGCCGACCCGTATCATCCGTAAGAGACTGACCACTAAAATCATGGAACGTCTCCTCAAAGCGCGTAAAGAAATCTGCAACTGATTCATCGGCTTTCTGCTTACACGAGGCTAGCATATTCCAGTCAATCTTTTTAGGGGGAATGATGGTCTTCAACTTAGTCAAAATAGCAGCGGGGAGATCTAAAATAATCTGAGGTGGTTTCTGCGCGGGCTTTCTCTCCCTATCCTCATCCTCAAGTTCAGACCATCGAGCCTTAAAAGTGGCAACATCATCTACCTTCCACACGGATCGCCACATATCTGGTGGTAGAATAAGCCCAAAGAACAAATCTATATCCGCTAAGGTCATAATACAAGAATTCAAGGCCCCCTCGACTTCTTCGTAAAAGGCCGCTGGATTCTTGCGGGGATCAGGCAACGCATTCTTTAATGCCATGACGTCAGCCCTGTGCCAGGGAGTATAAACCCAATTATACACAAAATATCCCTTAGCATCGGCGGAGGTAATATCCGAGCTAGTCCCCGCTCCTTTAGGAGGAACATACAAAGGCGCCGCCTCGCGCATTGGTTTAGCATGCACTGGATCGCTCTTATCTGATTGAGAGATGAATGAATGGCCGCCAGTACGCGAATCCGACCGCCTTTCCTCCTCAAGATGTTGGCGCGCTTTCTCTTTAAGGTCTGCTGCCGCATACCGCAACGCAAACAGTCGCCGAACTGCTTCAGGCGCCTTAGAGGGAGAGAAAACACCATTACGCAATGCTTTAGCATCCAATACCACATCGTCAGGTTCAAAGACGCTGGAATATTTCCGAAAGGCACCAATCACTTCATCAGAAAAGTGTCCCAAAAAATACAACCTTTCTCTATCCTGCCACGACTCCCAAGAAGCCAACAGTTCATCAAGGGATAACTTGCCCTTACATGCACGATAAGAAACCTGCCGAAGCTCACCCATTCGCTCAGCTGATAACATGGACCGCGTGTCTACCTTACTCGAACCCGATCCAGAATCTTGTGGCCTCGGGGCAGACGCGCCGACATAAGGAGGCGGAGAACGATCTAATAAATAAAAATCATCGTCATGATTATTAAGGACAGGATAGAGTGGCTGACGAACAGCATATTGACCCGAGACTTGTAACCTATGTTCTTTCTCTTGTTTCTCCGTCTGTTCTCTTTCCTCCCGACGCTTTGCTTCCTGCGCTCTCACATGATCATTCTTTCGTTGCTCTTTATCAAACAGCGCTTTCTCGCGTTTCTCTCGCTCACGCACTTCCTTCACCCATAGTCGCACACATTCAAACATGTCTTGCCGCGCACGCCGTTTACACATACACTGTTCCACATACTCAATCTTACGTATATCAAACGACCCATACAACGGCCACCGTAACTCAGGATCCTTCTTGGTATATTTCCTCCATACTGTGCTGTACATTATGGAGGAAAGACCATGCTTCACATACATATCCCTATTAGGAGTCCCCTCTGGGGGAGCTGGAGCAGATTCCTCGAGGTTTAACCGGTTTCCAAAACAGCAGCACCACTTACGGAGTGCGCTAAAAGCAGGCATGCTCAAAAATAATGCAGAATATGCAGTATTATCAAAAAAATGGCACTTAAACGTTGTGCTGGTCAAAGTTACACAGTTCCGGAGAAATATCTCCACATTACCTGCCTATATGTGTTGCAACGCATATATTCTCACAATAATCAATACAAGATATGACCGGTCATCGCAAATCAAACTCAAATAGCCAACCCAGGCTTCAAAAACTCGGAGCAAGTACCGTACAACGGTTCTTACCAATCAAGAGTCCAGATTCCAACTGCCAAGCTCCGAAATTCGCCCAAACGGCTGTCACGGCAGAACCGACAGAAGAGGTCTCAGTCGAGGACCGGCGCCACCCAGATGGTCAGCTCGGAAGGGAAGGAAGAAAAACCTCGGGATGCCAGGACTAAAGTGCCTCTGGCAGTGATCACATCCCTGGCCAAATTCCTCACCTTCGTCGCGACCAATCCTTCGAGCATCCGAGTCGCCGATGAGCCCCACGTGACGGGCGCCAATTGATGAGTACAGGCCCCAGCTAGGCCCGCAGGACACAAGGGTTCGCTCTCCTGCAATGGAATCTATAAGGAAGTTGGCACGGAAACTGCAAAGTACAAAGACAAGGTTTATTAACCCTTAAGGGTGGTCCTACAATCCATACAATACCCTTCAGTATTGCATAGAGTAGCACACAGAACTTGTATACACGGTCCCCTTTTATACACAACAGAGGGGCTCATAAGTGGGAGGGCACGACATGAGACGAGGAATGTTACCTTTTATGGACATTTGCAATACAAGATCGATATGTGGGCGGAGCTGACATACTCCTTAAGCCCGCGAAAACATGGTCAAGCAAGGACTAACTGATAACAGATGTGGTCAAGTCTGGGCATGCGCCAGACGGACAAAGGAACTATTTATAGACTGTTACTAGGCAGATTACAAGAGCAACTAACACAAAGATAAGACTCTCCTCGTGTTGAGCACGTGGAGACATGACAGTACAAAATGGAGTCCAGACTTCAGTCAACATAACAAAAGGAACATGTGTAAGGGAGGAGAATTCATGTCTTTAGTAAATGCTTAATCACATCGAAGTTGCAATTTACAACACAAACCTAGTGAAGAAATCAGACACTGTTTCATCTTTCTTCTGCTTACACGCAGATAACTTATCCCAATTAACACGCATCGCAGGCATTAAAGTTTTCATGTAAGTGATGATCCTAGCAGGGAGTTCTGCTACTACGGGATCAGGCTTGGCACCACCAACTTGCCCATCGCTAGCAGCTCTAATATTAGCCCATGTGGCGCCTAACTCTTGCACGTGATCTGTATTGCGAATCAATCCCCACAAAGGCTGCAGAACCACATTCCAAAATAACATGTCTATGTCAGCCAAATTCATAACACATGATTCCGCAGTCTGCGATAACGCCTTATAATATCCTGCAGGGTTCTTACGGGGGTCGGGTAAAGTTTGTTTAAGGGCTAACACTTTAGATCGTTTCCAAGGGACGTGTACCCAAACACGCTGAAAATGAGCTGGAGCAGCAGCAATACCTTGAGCGGCATCGGCCGCAACAGCGTCCTTCCATACCGGAGGGACTTCCCTCATAGGGTACTGCCGCACCTTTTTACCAGAGGAGTCATGTTTAAACAGTGACTGGGAAGGATCCTCAATCCTAAAAGATAACAATGTCGCAACTGCTTTTTCGACTTCGGGACCCACAATCGAACCTTTTTCAAACTCAAGCCGTACACGGCACAAATCCTGCGGATTTGCTTCCAAATCATTATCCTCCAATTCCTCACAAAGGAAAACACACATCTGTTCAAAAATGTATCTCTGTTTCGGTGCTTCCCATTGACAAAAGACCTCCATAACAGACTCCAAATTATACCTTGATGGGTGAACAATCCATTTGCGCACCATACGGTCAAACATCTCTTTCTCGTGAGAATTAGGCAGTTGACTACGCGTCTGCTTACGCTTTGGATCAGGGGTCACACCAGACGACCCGAAGAAAGGTAATATAAAACTAGCAACTGTATCCGTCACTCTCTGTCGGACAGAAGGAGAAGCTGACAAAAGAACAGGGGAAAAAACAGAGGGAAGCACAGTAGGTGTAGACGTAGATGTAGAGTCAGTATCAGGAAGAGCGCCAAGAGAGGCAGTCGATGTAGTAGGCAAAGTCGTAGAAGGTAAAGGGGGGACAGACAGCAAAGTCGGCGGCCCCTGAGGGGGCTGCACCATAGGAGCAGGGGCCAACTGAGGAGGAACTGTTGGTAGAGGAGCTTGATGTAAAATAACGGGATGTTGCACAACTTGGTGTTGCGGAGGCGCTGTAGCACTCTGCGCATAAGGGGGTGGTGAACTTAACAAGTGTGACATCAAAGTATCTTTCTCTATTTCTTTTGACGCATCTTGCTGAAGAAGCGGCAAAACTGGATATCATGTATCTATCACTAGTTTACATTGTCTGTGCAACTGCTCACTCATCTGTTCTTCTTCATTATCTTGAAACTGCAAAGCAGCTTGCATTATCGAGATACCCTTTTCTTTTTTATTTCTTTTTGCCAATTTAATTTCCTTCTGTTTGGCTTCCTTACGCCATAGGCGGAAAGAGTCAAACATTGCCGGCCGGGCTTTCTTCTTAAAGAGTTTAACCTCTAGATTATCCAGAATCTCTGTGTCGAAACTACCGTATTGGGGCCACTTTAAGTTACCATCTTTTCTGGTGTAACGGATCCATACTTCATTATATGTGAGTGGGCCTATGCCATGTTTTACATATAATTCATAAGTTGGAGTTCCAATCGGAGGAACCGGACACGAGTCCTCCAATCGGGAATCCCTATTATAACCAAGACAAGACAAATTTCTAAGTATACTAGAACCAGGCATCTTCGCTCTCTAGTCTAGTTTCAAACTTCAAAGGATTATCGAATACGATAGTCTCGTGAATACACGAGTCCCTTGGTTTTGGCGCTTGCAAGTTCCAAATCCAAATCAAATCAAAAGATCCCAAAGGGGATATCAAACCAAGTAATCAAACGTAATCAAACTAAGGACTGGGAGACGCTCCACTTATACTTAACTGAGGTATCGATGACGTCACCAGAAGACTCGTTTATCGTTTCGCTCTACCAATTCATCAAGGGTCCAAAACAGGGCGATAGTCAGGGCAGCAGTCCTTTGTAGCCGTTGGGACGTGGAGAACCTCGCAGCAAAGACTTTCGGACCACGTCGACATACAGGGGTCGATGAAGTGGCGGCCTTCCTCCAGAATTTTCACACGAAGCTCCTCACGAACCTCTGGCTTGGACCGGTACCGCTGAAATTGCCCAACGTTGGGCGCCAACTGAAGTACTGGGTTTTTCGGAACCCAGCGGTGCCAGGGAACACACCCGAAGACTTCGAGTTCTTCCTGTTTCAGACTACAGAAACACAGAGTCTTCTTGGTGAAGTCAAAGATCGTATTTATTGGCTGCAGCCAGTAACAGGTATCCTAGAAGTACAACACGTGTATATTCTCAGGAGACTGCCCCCTTACGAAAACCAGCCTTCTCCTTATATACCAAATATTATGCTTTGGGCAAACATTCCTCGTTTTACGGTATGATCATTCACATGCATTCATTACAAAGGAAAAGACAGAGTCATAATGGCAAGTACATATTTCAGTTCGTTCAGCCCTTAATCAATTACCCGGCAAAGCTTAGCGCCTTCATCAGATATCGACGGACACCCAATAAAAACGGGCACCTCCTCCTCGTAAAACGGGTCATAAAGAGGGAAACGGGCAGGTGTGTAGAAGATTAGGCATGGTTCGTGTGTGATGAAAGGTTTCGTGATATGCTGGGCCCTGATACTAATCTCATTTGGCCGCGGGAAGGGAACTGACCGAACAGGTTTGGCCTTAGGAAGCGGAGTCAGTTCACCCAGGTCACCGAGGAGTCAGCGAAGGTGTGTGTGTCCTTCAGACCCATGCTTGGCCGTAGTCCTGTTGCCTATGAGAGGGCAATCACAAAATGGCTGTCGTCCTAAAATGGAGCTCGAGGTATTAGGACAGAAATTCTGATTTCAGGCGATCTCGTCACTCGAATGTGACGCAAATGCTTGTGCATAGTATCCTAAACATTCTCGGTCTGTTGATAAAGAAATCGTCATGTTAGAATCATGCCAGATACGTGGTTCCGAAATTTACAGTACCACAAAAGGGTCCATAAGCTGCCGAAGCTGCCATCGCTTATCCATGGTTGATTTACACAGGTCTGAGCGCGCAAAAATAGACATGGTATCTACTTTGCCAGGTGACGATGGACGTGCCTTAAAGTATATTGCTTGGCGGAGCAAAAAATTGCCCAAAAACACAAGTATTGGCCTTGCAAAATTGGATCTAGATTGGCTGCTTTGAGATAAAAGTAAAGGCAGTCTATGCGCTTGCTGAACCTGCGAATCCATGTCCCAGTCTGCTAAGTCAGGGAAAGCTTTCTGAAAAAGATTTACAATGTAAGCTCGTGGGTCAGAGCCTTCACAGCCTTCCGGAATGCCACAAATCCTCGGGTTCTGACGCCGCTGCCGGTTTTCAAGATCTTCAATCTTGAATTACATAGCAGTCATTTGAGAGTCTTGTGCCGTAACTAGATTCACAGTATGGGAGTTGACCTCCTCTACCGCAGCCACCCATTGTTGGAGATCAGACACCTCCGAAGACAGCTGAGAGACCTTGACAGTCACTTGAGACAAAGCTTGCTTAATCTCGATACTATCAACCTTGGCCTGCTGGTAGTAATCTTGGGCTTCAGCCATCTGAATAGCGAGTGCTTGCATAATTCTAGAGAGAGATGGTTCTTCATCCTCAAAGTCTCTAACGGTACTCTGAGTTTCTCCTGTAGGCGTCAGTGAGATAGATGTTGATAGGGGTATAGTGGGAGACAGTATGGGTAAAACTGTAGAAGTAAGTGAGGTATCTCTTGGATCTAGTGCTGCCTCCATAAGTTCCATAGCTATTGATGTTTGAAAAGAGTCTTGACCCCTATCGCTCCCAATTTGTGAACTGCCCTGACCAACCAGGTCTTTAGTGCCCTTACGAGTATTTGAGGACGCCTCTCAATTGATTACTGCCAGTTCTGGGAATACATTGTCTGTAGTAGCCACTAGAGTATTACTAGGGTTCCCCGGATTAGAAAGCCTTGAAATAATAGAGTTTTCTTCGCCTTTAGAGGAAACCCATTTCCGTAATGGGCTTACCCCCGGACCAACCTTTGGAGGACTTGCATTTCCGTTACGACAGCCCACTGCCTCTATCAGCTGTATCTTAGCTCCAGCCCCCCCTGCCTTTGCCACCTTTGCCTGCCCAAACTGATTTAGGGCCGTTTTCTTTGAGGGCTCTCCCCCCCCTCCAGTGCAGTAATTTTTGGACTGTTGGAGACCCCTATTTCACTATTAGAACTAGGTAGAACATCTTGCCCCCATGCATCCGCAGCATTTCCCCGGGCCATGTTGAAAAGGAGGTCTGAGCATTCGGACAGTCCGTTTTTTATTGCACTGTTAGACCCAGTGTTGTATCCATTACCGCTAAGAGCACTAGTCGGGTCGTTGTAAAAACCAGTCTCGGAATTCTCGCGGTTCTCACCATTCTCCTCCGCTAAACCATGTCCGGAAAAGACTGAGGATTCCCTTGTGGTTGACCCAGTGGGCTCTAAGGTCTGACCTGCATTGATGATAATAGTAGCGACAGAACAGGAAACTGGTTCCACAGCTTTCTCATGAATAGGTTCTGTCGCAGTTGAATCTGGGTATATAACTTGAAGTTCATACTGCTGCCGTGTTTTTGATTAGATGGATTAGTAGGAGTTGTAGACGCAGCAGAGTCTTCAACATTCCCCCAGCCCTCATGAATAGCAGCATTAAGGACTTCGGCCATTTGAAAGCCGGGAATGGCAGTCTCTGAACCACAGGATCAGAGAAGCGCCGTTGCTTTCCCAGAGCGCAAAAGTTTAATAATAGGTTTCCCCACCTGGGGGCTGGTAACATTGCCAGAACATAGACTGCCCCCGTTACATGTACCCCTGTGTGCTGCCTCTCTTACCGGCGCTTCTCCCGCTGATGCTGGGTCACGAAGGTCCCTGCCACCATCCTGTGCCTCCAAAACATCCACAGCTTCAGCGGGATCCCCCGCTTCCGTAGGGACCTCCGATCGTCCTCGTCTGTTGGTGCGTGGCAGAGCCATTCCCTTCTTCCATTCAGTGCCCGGCCGGTTCATGTCCAAACATTGTCCCTTTTGCTACCGGCGCTCAGCAGTAGCGCCTGTGATAGCGGTCGGGTTGAGAACCACCTCGCGGCACAACCGCAGTACACCGCTACACTTGACTGCATGATTCGACACATGCGGTACACCAATAGCAGCTAGAAACGGCCGCCGGCATTGAATTCTTTATTTTCCCGCTTTTTGACCTCGGCAAATGTCCATGTTTATCTTTTCCTCCAGCTACGGCTTCATCGCTCTCTCATTTAGCCATCGGTGGATGTAACAGCGGGAGAAGCGGGAGAAGCAGCGGTTTAACTGGGCTCTGAGGAGAGGGTGGCGGTAGGCGTCTTTCCTAAAGCGGAATCAATCCGCCATCTTCCTTTTCCCTCAGAGCGTCTATCTGTGCTGTTTCTAAAGAAATGACTCTCCGTACAGCGCTTACACTAACAGTTCTACCAAACTGTGCATTCCACAGTGCCTACACTAACTACTGAAAACATCCACGTGGCCTCCTTGTGCGCCTGCGCAGAGCTGATCACAACACGGCCCCTACTTTTCGATTTACTGTGTTGTCACTGACTTTCTCAAAGAGACAGAGCTCTGCTTTGTACTTATTTACTGTGATACAAACACTGATGTGTTACTGGACCCTCAGTGCTGATTACTTTGCTTTCAGGGGGTAAGTCTTGTGCTCTGGAGAACAGTGGCGTAACGAAACTTGAGGGGCCCTCCATGCAGGGTACATGGAGGGGCCCCCGCTGCGGATTTATTCAGAAGCTCTCAGGCCAGAGTACTGTGCTGAGGGAGCCCCTGCAGCTCGGGGGCCCCCACACCGCAGGTGCTGCGGGGGCCTGTGTTACGCCACTAATGGAGAACAGCTTGCTGACTCTCACCCTGCTCATAGTGCTGAGAAGCCTAGAGAACTCTGTGAAGTTCATGTGAGGGATTGTAGGTTGAACCCTTTGGTTCTAGATCCCTGCAGAGTGCAGACTGTGAAAGCTTTATACATGTATGTATGTATGTACGTAGTGTATGTGTAGTGGAAACCGATCAAAACAAGCCACAGGACTGTGTGGTGCATGGTCAAAGACAAGCGTAAACTCAACGAGTAATGGAAGAGGAAGCTGGGGTGTGGAGAGGTAATGCTTTGTAATGTATGCATTCATATGGTATTTCCATAGCGCAAACATAGCCAATAGGCAGCAGAGCACTGTACATGGTCAAAGTAGTGTTCAAAATGTAGTCTTCTTTGAAGAGATGCGCCTTTCCTAAACTGGAGCAGCATGGGGGTGGTCCTGATGGAGACAGGATGCTGTTGCAGATGCTACCTGTTGTCTTGCTTTCTCTGCTGATTGTAGTTTATTTGTTTTGCCGGTGCATTTATTGATTGCGACTCTCTGTTTCCTTCCAGTGATCATAAGCCGCCAGCAGCGGCGAGTGCAGCTGATGCGTATAAAGCAGCGTGAGGAGCGGAAGGAAAAGAAGAAGAAAAAGAAGAAGCCACACCCCCATCCCCATCCTCATCCGCACCCCCATCCGCACAAGGCACCCCACCACCCCGAGCCGGCCTACCGCAGGAAGCCCACCCCTGTTCGGCGCTTCGACGGGGACGTACTCTCCCCTGTGAGTCCTGTTTGCAGGGTACAGATCCTTCCACGGCACCACTGTGCTGGTCTTACGTTTCCTCTTCTCTGTAGCTACAACATCTGAACTCTCTTTGCCGCCTGGCACTGTGTAGGACCTGTCTTTAGCCGTCCAACTATCACTGTGTCCATGACAGAGCCAGTGTACTTCCAGGTCTTCCCTCCCTCAGAGATGAGTAATATTACAGCTTGTACTTCAGATCAGAGTACAGAGCTGCTTCCCATCCTACGACCTCATGAGAGGAACGCGTCCTCCATCCCTTGCTTTAATGGCAACGGTGAAGCCACTGCCTCCAAACCCCATCCTTTGACCCCATTACTCTTGACCTCTCCCATTGGTCACTCCCTGCCTCTGCTCCCATTGATCACTCTCTGCCTCTGCTTCCATTGATCACTCTCTGCTTCTGCTTTCATTGATCACTCTCTGCCCCGCTCCTTTAGATCACCCTCTGCCCCTGCTCCCATTGATCACTCTCTTCCCCTTCTCCCATTGATCCCTCTCTGCCCCTGCTCCCATTGATCACCCTCTGCCCCTGCTCCCATTGATCACTCTCTTCCCCTTCTCCCATTGATCCCTCTCTGCCCCTGCTTCCCTTGATCACTCTCTGATCCACTCCCATTGATCACTCTCTGCCCCTGCTTCCCTTGATTACTCTCTGATCCACTCCCATTGATCAATCTCTGCCCTGCTCCCATTCATCACTCTCTGCCCCTGCGCCCATGGATCCCTTTTCTGCCTCTCCTCCAATTTGTCACTCTCGGTCTCTTCTTCAATTGATCACTCCCTGCCTCTGCTCTCATTGATCACTCTGTGCCCCTGCTCCCATTGATCACTCTCTGCTTCATCCCCATTGATCACTCTCTTCTCCGTCCCATTAAACACTCTCTTCCCCTTTACCCATTCATTCCTCTCTCCTCCGCCCCCATTTATCACTCTCTGCTTCTTCTCCCATTGATCACTCTCTACTCCGCTCTTATTGATCACTCCCTGCCACAGTTCTCGTTTGTCACTCTCTGCTCCTTCTCCCATTCATCACTCTCTGTCTCTTCTCCCATTCATCACACTCTGCTCCCTCTCCCATTCATCACTCTCTGTCTCTTCTCCCATTCATCACTCTCTGCCTCTGCTCCAATTGAGCACTCTCTGCCTCCGATCTCATTGATCACTCCCTGCTCTGCTCCCATTATTCACTCTCTTCCTCTGCTCCCTTTGATCACTCTCTGCTCCGCCCCATTGATCACTCTCTTCCCCTTCTTCCATTAATCACTCTCTGCCTCTGCTCCCATTGACCACTCTGCTCTGCTCCCATTGACCACTCCCTGCTCCTGCTCCCATTGATCACTCCCTGCTCCCATTGATCACTCCCTGCCATTGATCCCATTGATCAATCCCTGCTCTGCTTCCATTGATCACTCCCTGCCCTTCCTCCCATCTATCACTTTCTGCCCCTGCTCCAATTGATCACTCTCTGCCCCCGCTCCCATTGATCACTCTCTGCCCTGCTCCCATTGGTCACTCTCTGCCCCTGCTCCCACTGATCACTCCCTGCCCTTGCTCCAATTGATCACTCTCTGCCCTGCTCCCATTGGTCACTCTCTGCCCCTGCTTCCACTGATCACTCCCTGCCCTTGCTCCCATTGATCGCTCTCTGCTCCGCTCCCTTTGATCGCTCTATGCTCTGCTCCCATTGATCACTGTCTGCTCCGCCCCCATTCATTACTCTCTGTCTCTTCTCCCATTGATCACTCTCTGCCGCCCCCCCATTGATCACTCTCTTCCCCTTCTCCCGTTAATCACTCTCCGCCTCTGCTCTCATTGGTCACTCTCTGCTCCGCCCCATTGATCACGCTCTTCCACTTCTCCCATTAATTACTCTCTGCCTCTTCTCCCATTGATCCCTCTCTGCCCCTGCTCCCATTCATCACTCCCTGCCCCTGCTCCCATTGATCACTCTCTGCCTCTGCTCCCTTTGATCACCCTCTGCCCCTGCTCCTTCTAATCTCTCTCTGCCTCTGCTCCCATTGAGCACTCTCTGCTTCTTCTCCCATTGATCTCTCTCTACCCATGCTCCCATTGATCACTCTCTGCCCCTGCTCCCATCGATCAGTCTCTGCCTCTGTTCCCTTTGATCACTCTCTGCTCCGCCCCATAGATCACTCTCTGCCTCTTCTCCCATTGATCACTCTCTGCCGCCCCCCCATTGATCACTCTCTTCCACTTCTCCAATTAATCACTCTCTGCCTCTGCTTCCATTGATCTCTCTCTGCCCTGCTCCCATTGATCACTCTCTGCCTCTTCTCCCATTGATCCCTCTCTGCCCATGCTCCTTCTGATCTCTCTCTGCCCTGCTCCCGTTGATCACGCTCTGCCCCTGCTCCAATTGATCACTCTCTGCCTCTTGTCCCATTGCTCCCTCTCTGCCCCTGCTCCTTCTGATCTCTCTCTGCCCTGCTCCCTCTGATCTCTCTCTGCCCTACTCCCGTTGATCACGCTCTGCCCCTGCTCCCATTGATCACTCTCTGCCCTGCTCCTGTTGATCACGCTCTGCCCCTGCTCCCATTGATCACTCCCTGCCCTTGCCCCCATTGATCACTCCCTGCCCTTGCTCCCATTGATCACTCTCTGCCCCTGCTCCCACTGATCATTTCCTGCCCTTGCTCCAATTGATCACTTTCTGCCTCTTCTCCCATTGATCACTCTCTGCCGCCCCCCCCCATTGATCACTCTCTTCCCCTTCTCCCATTAATCACTCTCCGCCTCTGCTCTCATTGGTCACTCTCTGCTCCTCCCCATTGATCACACTCTTCCACTTCTCCCATTAATCACTCTCTTCCACTTCTCCCATTAATCACTCGCTGCCTCTGCTCCCATTGATCACTCTCTGCTCTGCTCCCATTGATCACTCTCTGCCTCTTCTCCCATTGATCCCTCTCTGCCCCTGCTCCCATTGATCACTCTCTCCCTCTGCTCCCTTTGATCACTCTCTGCACTGCTCCCTTTGATCACCCTCTGCCCCTGCTCCTTCTGATCTCTCTCTGCCCCTCCTCCCATTGATCACTCTCTGCCCCTGCTCCCATCGATCAATCTTTGCCTCTGCTCCCTCTGATCACTCTCTGCTCCGCCCCATAGATCACTCTCTGCCTCTTCTCTCATTAGTCACTCTCTGCCCCTCTCCCATTGATCACTCTCTGCTCTGCTCCCATTGATCACTCTCTGCCTCTGCTCCCATTGATCACTCTCTGCCTCTTCTCCCATTGATCCCTCTCTGCCCCTGCTCCCATTCATCACTCCCTGCTCCCATTGATCACTCTCTGCCTCTGCTCCCTTTGATCACTCTCTGCACTGCTCCCTTTGATCACCCTCTGCCCTTGCTCCCATTGATCACCCTCTGCCCTTGCTCCTTCTGATCTCTCTCTGCCCCTCCTCCCATTGATCACTCTCTCCTCTGCTCCCATTGACCACTCTCTGCTCTGCTCCCATTGATCACTCCCTGCTCCTGCTCCCATTGATCACTCCCTGCCATCGCTCCCATTGATCAATCCCTGCTCTGCTTCCATTGATCACTCCCTGCCCTTCCTCCCATCTATCACTCTCTGCCCCTGCTCCAATTGATCACTCTCTGCCCCTGCTCCCATTGATCACTCTCTGCCCTGCTCCCATTGGTCACTCTCTGCCCCTGCTCCCACTGATCACTCCCTGCCCTTGCTCCAATTGATCACTCTCTGCCCTTCTCCCATTGGTCACTCTCTGCCCCTGCTTCCACTGATCACTCCCTGCCCTTGCTCCCATTGATCGCTCTCTGCTCCGCTCCCTTTGATCACTCTATGCTCTGCTCCCATTGATCACTCTCTGCTCCGCCCCCATTCATTACTCTCTGTCTCTTCTCCCATTGATCACTCTCTGCCGCCCCCCTTTGATCACTCTCTTCCCCTTCTCCCATTAATCACTCTCCGCCTTTGCTCTCATTGGTCACTCTCTGCTCCGCCCCATTGATCACGCTCTTCCACTTCTCCCATTAATTACTCTCTGCCTCGGCTCCCATTGATCTCTCTCTGCCTCTTCTCCCATTGATCCCTCTCTGCCCCTGCTCCCATTCATCACTCCTTGCCCAGGCTCCCATTGATCACTCTCTGCCTCTGCTCCCTTTGATCACCCTCTGCCCCTGCCCCTTCTAATCTCTCTCTGCCCCTCCTCCCATTGATCACTCTCTGCCCTGCTCCCATTGGTCACTCTCTGCCCCTGCTCCCACTGATCACTCCCTGCCCTTGCTCCAATTGATCACTCTCTGCCCTTCTCCCATTGGTCACTCTCTGCCCCTGCTTCCACTGATCACTCCCTGCCCTTGCTCCCATTGATCGCTCTCTGCTCCGCTCCCTTTGATCGCTCTATGCTCTGCTCCCATTGATCACTCTCTGCTCCGCCCCCATTCATTACTCTCTGTCTCTTCTCCCATTGATCACTCTCTGCCGCCCCCCTTTGAGCACTCTCTTCCCCTTCTCCCATTAATCACTCTCCGCCTCTGCTCTCATTGGTCACTCTCTGCTCCGCCCCATTGATCACGCTCTTCCACTTCTCCCATTAATTACTCTCTGCCTCGGCTCCCATTGATCTCTCTCTGCCTCTTCTCCCATTGATCCCTCTCTGCCCCTGCTCCCATTCATCACTCCTTGCCCAGGCTCCCATTGATCACTCTCTCCCTCTGCTCCCTTTGATCTCTCTCTGCCCTGCTCCCTTTGATCACCCTCTGCCCCTGCCCCTTCTAATCTCTCTCTGCCCCTGCTCCCATTGATCACTCTCTGCCCCTGCTCCCATTGATCACTCTCTGCCCCTGCTCCCATCAATCAATCTTTGCCTCTGCTCCATCTCATTAGTCACTCTCTGAGCTCTCCCATTGATCACTCTCTGCCCCTCTCCCATTGATCACTCTCTGCTCTGCTCCCATTGATCACTCTCTGCCTCTGCTCCCTTTGATCACTCCCTGCTCCCTTTGATCACTCCCTGCTCCACCCCATAGATCACTCTCTGCCTCTTCTCTCATTAATCACTCTCTGCCCCTCTCCCATTGATCACTCTCTGCTCCGCCCCATTGATGACTCTCTGCTCTGACCCATTCATCACTCTCTTCCCCTTCTTCCATTATTCACTCTCTGCCTCTGCTCCCATTGATCACTCTCTGCCTCTGCTCCCATTAATCACTCTCTGTCTCTTCTCCATTTGATCACTCTCTGCTCTTCTCCCATTGATCTCTCTCTGCTCCCATAGAGTTTTTACTGCACTAACTCCTTGTAGCATGTGCTGCTGTAGGTCATGTGCTCACTCCTGCCATCTTGTGTTGGGTTTGGCACATCACCACTTGTGTTCAATTGGAGAAGTGTTTTCGGTTTTGGAGGTGACTTGTGATACCTCCTCGAATCCCAGGATAGAGACTTCACCTTGGATGGTTCCCCCATCGGGTTCAGACATGTTATCGAGTGCTCCAAAATGTGCAAAGGGAGAGTTAGAGCTTTGATCCAGACATGTAAAGTGACACCCTATGTGTCTGGATCAAAGCTCCACTCCCCCTTTGGGCTTCTAAGAAATCCTTCTAGTGACCTCTGTGGTTTGGACTGAACTTTACCTAAGAGAGAGCCTGCAGGTGGCTTGAGCACTGCTCTTTCCTTTTTATTGTAGTTGTATCTTTAGTTACAATGTCTTTCACATGTCATTCTAAACTAGCGCATACGTCACATGTTGGAGCAACCTGAATTGACTGGTACATAGAGTATTTCATGTACTTTTGCCATAATACATGCTGTGTGCAGTAATTTACCTCCTGACTAAGGGGCAGATTTGCAAATCAGCAGGGATGCACCAGGAAACATGCGACACGCATTGCAATCCTTGCGCCACCATGGATGCACCGCATTTACAATGCGGCGTACCATGGCACAAGGAAATGCAGATGCGTGTCGCATCTACCAGCGTAAGGTTGGTGCAGTGCTGGAGTCATGTTGCGGGCGCGAAGCAACTCCAGCACTGTTCCAACCCAGCCAATATGCAACATGGTGCGTCAAGCCTTACGCCTGCTTCAAGCAGGCGAAGTCACACTTAGTCTGGGTCCTCATGAAGCAGCTGAGGATAAGTTACAAGTTTTAATTAGGAGGTTGACGTGAACAAGGCAAGGTAAGCAGCCACTCTGGAAGTTCACCCACATGTCTTAAAACACAAAGGACATACACAGTCTCTTCACCCACTTCTGAACTGTCTTGGAAATGTTTCTTCAACCCAGTCAGTCTTTCTCGCTACTACCGGGTGCAAAGATGTCTTCGGGAGGGTACAGGTGGTCTGCCCTGATGAGGGTCAACAAGGAAACAACCGAGGAATGGAGAGTAACACAAGGTAGTCTCTCGGAAGATGAGGCGCCCTGATTAGTACACGATGATCCAGGTCATGGCCAGACGATCCAGGCCCAGTGATTGGTGCGCACAGAGATGAGTCGCACAAGGCACTCCAGAGTACAAACACGATGATTTGCAAATCCCGCACCTCACTGGAAAGAAGGCCCAGTACGGGTGCATGTCAAGTTGGGTGCAGCAGGCAATTCCGATCACACTCACAGCAAAGAGTTGCAATTCTGTACTTCTCTGGAAATGGGGAACAACGTCCGATGCGCGATGATACAGGTTACACCAGACCAGTCCGGTCACACACAAACAGGCGCAAGTTCAGCAGAGCCACATGAGGTTGAATGAGGCCCTACTCTGGGTACTCCCCCACCTCCGAGAGTCACACCCTGTGAAACTGACACTGCATGCAATGAACCTGCAATATGTGTGCTGCACGAGAGAAATGCGGCACGATTGACCAAACAGGCCAGGTGGGGTTCCACGACTCGTGAATCTGCTCACCACCACTAAATGCTTATGAGTGTTGTGGTCCCCAAAGTATGGGAACCACACTCCTTAGATGTGGGCAAGATTTCTGGGGCTCCGCAGTAGGCAATCTGGTCATCAGACACAAGTCTTAGGCCCACGCTCACACCACGCTACCAGGTTGGATTGAATAGACAAGGTGTTCACTTGAAAGGGCACTGCTCTCCAGATGCCACAGGTAGGTGATGTAGGTCTCTCGGGGAAGATCTTTGATGTCTCTGAGATCTCCGGGAGAACAGGAGGCCTGTGGTTGGGCCCTTGGAGAGCACACTTCAGAGTGCCACACTTCAGAAGGTCCGCAGCCCAGGCCAGTCTTTATTCAGACAGTTATCCTCAATGTGCACAACAGACTCCTCTGACAATATGCACCACACAGTCCGGGTTCTCCGGTCCCACGTCCGCACAAGCATATCTCACCCTTTGCTGTAGGATGCCAACCGTAGTTATACTGTCTTGTGTCTTTGAAGTCGGTGGATTAGGGGTTCTCCCTTTGAACCAAAGATGTCTCCCCTAAATTGTAGGCCTGTCTGCCATGGGGCCTTGAAAGACAGATCTTAATCTTTAGTGGGGCCATGATCCGGCCCCTAGAGGCTAAGTGTCACAGCCTCTATCTTAAATCTATCCTCTTCGTTCGCAAATTAAATAGGTCTGCTGTTCCCGTGGGATGCCCCTGTTTTATGGCTGTTGATTGGAGAATGTACAGATGTGTTCCCCCCGACCCCTGGTGTCCACTGGAGCCAGACACCATGGTCCCTGAGACTCTTGGAGCATAGAAATGTCCATATTCTATAAGACAACATATATTACCCCTGACGAAAGGCCCCAGAGGCCTGAAATGCATTTGGTTACAATAAAACTGCTTTTTAATGGATTTGGCTTTGGTACGTGTTTTTGACAAGAGGTTCGGATGGCCCTACATGAACATGAGAAACTTGGGAAATAGCTTTTCCTGGCACGTGGATGTAAACAGTGACAAACGCTAAAATTGGAAAATGAATACAGTGAAAAAGGAGTAAAATAACAAAACAATAAAGTATGGCTGCAAATGCAATCGAAAAAGGCTGTGCCACAGACTTGGAGCCTTAAGGTGTTCCATTATGAGGCATTTCTAAGTGAGTTATGCCAAACCCCCCTTTAGCCATGGAGAGGGTTTGCAAATCTATTGATATGAAACATTATGTGTTTGCTCCACTGCAATCCACTGCTGCGGTGCAAAGTATTGTCACCCACTTCCCCATATTAACCTATGGGAAGAGCAGGCCTCATAGGTAATAAAAACACACATAGGTATTCCTCACTACCTGGGCACACGTGCGCTATTGTGCACCCCAACCTGCGATGGCAGGAGAGACACATAGTTCCCAGCACCAGTGATGCCAGTGCGCCCACCCCAGTCTGCACGGGTTAAACCAATATGAGCGTCTGTGCGCACTCACTAACCTGGATTGGCAGGCGGCACACACAATCACGGGCACCACAAGTGCGGGTGCGCACTCCCATCGGCCTACAATGCAAGCTACTCATGAGTTTACTCACAATCGATGCCAGTGCTCAGACACTGGTCTGCAGTTACAGATCAGCACATGTTTCAGAACTGTGAATCAGCGCCACTTCCCAACTCAGATAGGAGGGGTGCGCACACTTTCAAATGGCAAGGACAGGCCAGGCATACGGCTACCCAGGCCCTAGCACCTTTAGTGCCAGTGCACGCAGAGGTCCCTGCTAGGCTCAGCCGGACATGCGTGGATCCCCTCAAGGGTAGGGTTGCACACTCTCGGCCAGTGACAGCAGACCAGGAACCTCGCTGCTGGCATCATGAATGCAAGCATGCAGACACAGACCTGCACTGGCAGGCCTAATCCAGCGTTAGAACACCGGGGATACAGGTACATGGCCTCTAATGGCAGGCCAGGCACCTATCCAACGTGCCATAGGTGCTAGAGCCCATCATCCAGCCTGCCCTGGCAGGCGGGATACGTATCAGGAATAGCATCAGTGCTGGTGCACACACCCGTGTCTACATTGGCAGACCAGCCCATGTTCCGAACTGATGCGTCAGTGCCTCTTCCTAATCTGTGTAGAAAGGCACACGCTCTTCCCCTCCGCCTTGAGCGAGGATGTGCAGCGGGCCCAGAGGCCACTCCAGAGATTATGTAACTCCCTAGGAGTATCCTTGGGGAGAGCCAAACTCTAAGGGAGGGAAGCCCCGTCGGGGGGTTTCTAACTATCCGGCTGGGGACATCGATATGAGCGTTACTGGCCTTCAGCCTCCCGCGGTGCCCTTCAGGGCTTCCCTGGGGGAGTGCCCTCATTATCTGGGATGACCCACTCAGGGTTGGCCGAGGCGTAAGTGATGCCAACTTAGGTAGGGGTGCAAAGGCGTGCCCTCAGGCCTGCCATGTCAGACCCCGATATAGGGTTGATAACTATCCGGTGGGTAGCACACTCAGTGCTATGTCCCACTACTAGCCAGTGCTGTACCCGCCCCGGGTATGTGGTGTACCTGTTTACAGTGCGCACAGGGGTACAGGACCAAAACCCCATCGTATCCGCATCCCCAGCCCAATGCGGACGAGGCGGGAAGGTGCTCAGTCTCCTGAGGTTATGAGAGAGAGCCGGGAAAGACTAGGAGGGAAAAGCAAAGAGTGTTGAGGTCATTTCCCCCAAGGAGGCCATGTCTATTACTGCTGCTAAAGCCATTCTTGGAGCTTTTGTGGCATGAAATAGTCTGTTATCACACTTGTGGGCGTGTGATGGTTTGTAGTGTTGTGACCATCATTAGCAGCGCTGGCAGGGGCGCTGTGTTTTACAGGCTGCAGTGGCCTTTGACAGGAGTCCTGGCACCTATTTATTTTACAAATGAAGCCCGGCTGCGTTGGGAGCTGCAGTATTACCTTCAAGGCACACCGACTTGTTATGCTTTGGATCTCGACATATCCACTCACCTGTTGGGGAAAACCACAGTGTACGGTGGAGTCGGTGACCTAGTGCCTGTGGGCTTTGGGGAGTCATGCATCACCTCCAAAACAAAAGCACTTCTCGAAAGAAAAAGCAGCTGTAATATTGGAAAGACACCACTAGATGGCAGGCGTGCGCGCAGCACGCGGCACAGACCGCTACGTGCATGTTGCCAAATTTTAAATGTCAGTAATTTTTATTTTTATTTTTATTTTGACTGTTTTGTATAGCGAGAACAAGACCCTTGCGGGTATCAGAGCGCTTTACATAGCAAACATACGAATGTTTTCATTAATTCTCCATTTGGGCACTTCCGGCCCACTCCTGCCCCCTGTTCCCACAGAACACTCTCTGCCACAATTCTGTCTCATCGAACACTAGGCCCAGCTTTTGTGCTTTTCCCCTATGAGTATTCTGCCCCTTCCTACCTGGGCCTCTCAGAGGAATAGTGCTCCAGGGATCTTTTAATAAATTATTTCTCTGGTCCCTGAACTGCTGAGCACGTCCCCTCCGTCACTAAATCCACCATCTACTGTCGTGTTTTTATCTACAAGGGGAAGGAAGCGGAAAGAGAGAAGTGGGCAGTGGAAGGGCACGGGGAGGAAGGGCAGACAGGGCAAGGAGGTCAGAGGGAAGGGTGCAGCCAGCCTTGGAGGCAGAGAATTAACGGAGTGACGAAAAGAATATATGTGAAGAGAAAGTAGCAAATGACGGAAAGAAAGAAGCGACGGTGAACCTAAAGGAAAAAAGATTACGAAATCATTTATTACACACAAAAAACTCAATACTAACTCAATACTAAAGCCAAGAGCACGTTAGAGAGGATGAAAAGAGGACACAAAAAATATCTAAATAGCAACAAAGGAGCAAAAGAAAATAGAAAAAGAACAAAATGGAATAGAGAGATAATATGGAGCAGAACACGAGTTCCCGAAAGCAAACCAGGTGCTGGAATCTGGTTCACCTCCAGAGCTGCTGGGTTTGCCCGTTGTCGGAGGACCCACCTGGGGGGAATTCTGCCAGGTACGGGGTGAGTGCCCTACACTTGTGGGATTCCCAAAGGAGGCCCCAGAGCAGGTCAGCAAGGAGTGGTTGGAAGGCATTATAGGCACATGCATCAAAGGAAAAACCAGTCGCAAACGGGCAGATTCTCAGAATCTGCCCCTTTGCGACCGGTATTTTTGCATTTTGGATGCATCATCCCAAATGCAAAAATCGCAATTTAAGGAATCTCTAAATTGCGATTACTTAAATTGCGATTGCATTTAAGGAATCCCAAATTGAGATTCCTTAAATGCAATGCATTAAAGTAAAAACATTAGCGATTTCGCTAATAGGGGGAGCAAATTACCATGAAGTTGAACTTCATGGTAATTTGCAAAAACTTTGAAAAATGCACTTTTGTGCATTTTTCAAAGTTTCATGTTGCGCACACACATGCCCTTAAGGCATGTGTGTGTGCAACATATGTGCACAGATCAATTTCAGGGGTGCAAAAGGGTGTCATTTTGACACCCTTGCACCCTTGAAATTGCATGAGCTATTTGCGAGTACCTACTGGTACTCGCAAATTGCTCATGCAATCTCCAATCCATTCCTGAATGGGACAGCATTCCTTAATTGCGACTCGCAATTTGCGACTCGCAATTAAGGAATGTGTAGGATTCGCTATTTTTATAGCGATTCCTACATGCATAGGCTTTTGCAATTCCTTAATTGCGATTCCTTAATAATCGCAATTAAGGAATCGCAAAAGCCTACGTTGATGCATGTGCCAGTATGTTTCCTGGGAAGATGGACTGCCCTATAGTGAGCCTGTGAATCCTGCGCCAGGAGCCAGGAAGAGGCTTGTACTCCTGTAGTGAGGAATGTCCTGTAGTCACGGGATCATCAAGGGACCCTTAGTAGAACTCTTGGGCAGCAAGCAGGCCTAGGATAGGTTGGAGTCCATATTCCAACGACCAGGGCTGTGCAGTGGCACAGAGAGGTTCTCCAGAACCGGTCCCACTTGCCAGTTGAGTGGTGAGTAAGACGATAAGGCCTAAGTTCTTGGAGCGTAAGAGGGTGTTGGTGCTGACGCATGTTTGTAGCATTGGAGTATAAGTGGTGTGTGCCATACAAAGTTACAGAGGTGAACTACATGCTGCACACAGGTGCCAGAAGGGAGCACAAGAGAGTGCTCCGTGTGAACAGCCTTGGGCCATTCCTCCAAAGAGATTTACTGTAAGAGTTTTTTGATTTATTTCATTTTATTTTACAGAGTTTTATATAGCGTGAACTTGACCCGAATCGGGTATCGGAACACTTTACATAGCACCAGTTACATTACATGAGGACATACATTCATTTTTGTTAGGCACGGGGAGATTAAGTGATTTGCCTAGAATCACAGGATGTTCAGCGTCATTGCCGAGACTCGAATTCAGTTCCCATCTCTCCAAACCTCAATCTTTTGCACCGCGGCACTCCGGAGGGAACGGCCAAGTCCCCTCTCACGTTCAATGCCTGCATGAGATCCGTAGCTAGGGTCCTCAGAGCCTCATATCAGACCTCATGGTGACCAATGAGGACATACAGCTGGTGGCACAAAAAGATGACATTACATTATTGCAGCTTTATGAAGACAGCTTTATTTCCATTGGCTGTCTGTGCTATGAAATACCAGACACCTTCTGGCAAGGAAGCCGACCACTTCCAACCTAGGAGACCTCTCAAGACAGAATCGTTTAGGAGAGCTTTGGCCCATATTCACAGTTCCCGGGGTGGACGATGTGTCATCCTCTCAGGACAAACAATCCTTGGAGGAGAGGCTCTTCCTCCCCTTTACAGCGGTTCAACCAAGAAACAACAGAGTCCGGATCAATGTGCAATCGGACAGCAGTCTCTTACCTGGACCCTGCACCGAGTGCCTGGACCTGCAGCAAACAAGTCCCAATGAGTTTCTGTCCCCGCACACAGGTCTGTTCTGCAGCCAAGGCTGTGGTGGTTCACGCCAGCAGGTACCACACTTACCTCCAGGGACGGCGAGCATCAGGAGGGCAGGTTCTCAGGTCAGGGGTTCCACGGTCATAGACTGATATTTTGGAATGATACAGAGGACACCAACCTTCACATCGTGGGGAGCTCCAGTTTTCGGTATCTCCCCTTACTTCCTTTCTTTTGGCTTAGTGAACGAAGGCAGCTTTGAAAGTAAAACGTTTCCAAAGCAGAGCCCGACTAAGCTTACCAGACCTGGTGTTGGTCCCATCCCAAAAAGAAATCCTGACTTCTAGAGGATCCAATGATAAGATGTCCTCAAGAAGCCAAGTCTGTAAAAGACACCCTGGTATCTTCTAGAGGATCCAGTGATAAGATGTCCTCAAGAAGCCAAGTCTGTAAAAGACGCCCTGGTATCTTCTAGAGGATCCAGTGATAAGATGTCCTCAAGATGCCAAGTCTGTAAAAGACGCCCTGGTATCTTCTAGAGGATCCAGTGATAAGATGTCCTCAAGAAGCCAAGTATGTAAAAGACATCCTGGTATCTTCTAGAGGATCCAATGATAAGATGTCCTCCAGGTGCCAGGTCTGTAAAAGACACCCTGGTATCTTCTAGAGGATCCAATGATAAGATGTCCTCAAGATGCCAAGTCTGTAAACGGCGCCCTGGTATCTTCTAGAGGATCCAGTGATAAGATGTCCTCAAGATGCCAAGTCTGTAAAAGACACCCTGGTATCTTCTAGAGGATGCAATGATAATATGTCCTCAAGATGCCAAGTCTGTAAAAGACACCTTGGTATCTTCTAGAAGATCCAGTGATAAGATGTCCTCAAGAAGCCAAGTCTGTAAAAGACGCCCTGGTATCTTCTAGAGGATCCAGTGATAAGATGTCCTCAAGATGCCAAGTCTGTAAAAGACGCCCTGGTATCTTCTAGAGGATCCAGTGATAAGATGTCCTCAAGAAGCCAAGTATGTAAAAGACACCCTGGTATCTTCTAGAGGATCCAATGATAAGATGTCCTCAAGATGCCAGGTCTGTCTGTTACACCTGCATCTGACTTTGTTTTCGAGTCCAGACACGCGAGCCTTGCTTCTATGGGATGTGAGGGTGCCCAGAATCAACACTGATGACCCAGAGGCCAGACCTCAAGGTGTGCACCTTTCCACCATCTTCAATAGAGGCATGTCTTGCCTTAGCCACCAGTAATATCTTGGGGCCAAGGACTGTGAGCCACTGACCAAGTAAAGTCAACCGTATAAAGCCAAGGGAAGCAGAGGACATAAAACATGAGGCTTGCGGTTCCAACGATGGATCCTTGCCATGGGAAGGATCTAGAAAAGTAACTCAATAGACACCAAATACATAGAATGACATCACACCAGAGGTAATGAAGGAGAATTGTGCAGAGTGGGAATGAACTATGGAGTGGATGATCCTAAGAGATTTCAAACTAGAGACACCACAAGTTCCAGAGTAGGGATGAATCAGACCCAGAATGAAGCAACTATGGAAACACACAAAGAGGGAATACACTAGGCACAGAGGGCATGGAGCAGAGAAACAATGAACCGGAAAGGGAATACATGAGAAAGGGAATGCACCAGTGAAACAATAGTGTAGATACAATCAACCAGACATGATCTCACACAGAGAGGAAATAAACCAGGGAGAAAATGAACCATTGGCAAAGAATCCAGGAAAGAGCTAGGTAGATATCAAGTCAACAGTAGAACAGAAGAGGAAGAGAACAGGTTAGACAAGTAATGCACCAGAGAGGAACTTAATTTGAGTAAATGAACCAGTGAGGCAATCACCAAGAGAGGGAATAAACAAGGGTGCCAGTGATCCAGAGAGGGTAAGAATCAGAAAGTAGTGATATCATGAATCAGAGGGAGTGAACTACAGAAGATTAGAGCCAGACAAGGAATGAGATTGAGCGAACATTAAATCAGAGATGGAATAGACAAAAAAGGGAATCAACCAGCGAGATTTGTAATGTAAAATCAACACAACAGACAAGGTAAAAACTGTAGAGGGGATGAACCCGGGAGTTCGACCCTGAGAGGGAATGCCGGGTTCATAAGCTGGATCTTTAGGTTCAGACGAGGAGGTTTGCTCAGATGGAGGAAGGATGTAGGGTGGTGGGTGGGTGGAGGGGTGGGGGTAATATCTTTTTAGATTTGTGGGCCTCACGTGTCTTTTTTGTCTCTCCTAGAGCTACATCCAGCACTTCCGCGAGCGTCAGACGGGCCCATCGATGAGTGGCGTGATCGCTGGGACCCATGCAGTGGTAGATCTGGACTACGACTGTGGCTCCACCGTCCCGCTTACCGCAGGCTCTGGCCCTGCCGTCCGGGTATAACCCAAGGGGAACTACTGGACCTGGATGTATGAACGCAGCCTTTCCCCATGGACATCCTTGCAGAAGAACAGCACGTCAGGGATGGCTAATGTAAGGTGCTTGGCTGAACCGGGGCATGGTCTAGCTTGACAGGAGAAGGTGCCTGGAGCTGCAGGCGGTGTCACGACAGTAAAAAATTACACCTTGTATTAAGAGAAGAACAGGGCAGTGCAAAAATGTAATCATGACGGGAGAGGGGCTGTGACAGAACAACATAGGGATACTGTCCGAAGACAGGCCCAAGGAGTAGCAAAGATGGAAGTCGGTCTGGAGCCAGGCACAGGGATGAGTTGACATTGAGGCCATTCCTGAAAAGCAGAACAGGGCTGACTGGAAACAGGGCCATGAGCCAATAGTGCTGGGATGCTGTCTGGTGACAGGACTAGAGCTGAGCAATGTCGGGATCAGGCCTGGAGACGTCGTCAGGACAGAGCAGTGGTGGGATTCTCCTGAACAGATTCCTGAGGCTGAGCAAGGATGCTGTTCTCTCTGGAATATTACCATTGGTGAGGAAAGACGGAATCCTCTCCGATGGATTTGAAGGCCAAATACCAAAAGCATACTCTGTGGAGAGATCACCAGGAACCAACAGTGGTATTGGTTTATGCTGACTGGAGAGATTACAATGGTGTCCTCCTGTGCATAAGGAACTCCTGTTCTGCAAGATGATAGGAGTTTGCCTGAGAAGATCATTAGGGCTGTGAAATGGTGGGCTCCATTGTGGAAAGATCTTGCATGCTGCACAGCGATGGAAACCTGCCTGAGACTATGCAAAGATGGGATCTATTGTGGAAAGATCTCCTGTGCTGCATAGTGTTGGGAACCTGCCTGTGGGAATAACTAGGGCTGCGCAATGGTGGAAACAGATTACCATAACTGTGCAATGATGGAATCATATTTGGAGATTTTTCAAAGGTTCAGGATTACAGGGTTCTACGGGGAGAGGATATCAGATCTACACATCTATTACATGTGATCCTGTTGGGTGAGAACTCCAAACCTAATCTATTATTAGGGCTTATCTACAGAGTTCACCAGGCCAATTACTCATGGGATCTAATGTGAAGATAGTACCAAAACTAGCCAACTGTTCAATCGTCTGTGGAGAGATTTCTAGAGCACAGCAAAAGACAGGCTCATGGTTGGATAAAATAACAGGGCTGACCAATGACAGGTTCTCATTTGGAACATTTATAAGGATGAATCTCCAGTGTCAAGAGATCACCAGAGCTGAACATTAGCTGTACCATGTCTGGGAGGATTCACAGTGATTGTCAGTGTTGTTGATCCTTTGTGTGGTGGAACGTACGGCATGGGCACTCACAGTGCACTGTAGGGAGAGCTCTCCAGGGCTGGTCAGTATTTGGGTACTTAATGGAGATATATTGACTGCTGGTCAAGAATTGAACTTTTTATGTAGATATCTCCAAGCCTACTTATGGACGGTCCCTTAGGTGAAGATATCTCGAGGGATGGCGAAGTTTGGGATTTCGATGGAGATATCTCAATGATTGGGCAGAAGCCGGGGCTTGGATGGGAAAAGCTCAAGCCCTTATCAGGAGTTGGTCACTGATTGGAGATCTCTACAGCTCTGGTCAAGTGATGGACACTGGTTGGACATACCTTCAGGCGTTGGCCGTAGTGGGATCTCGAAAGGAGTTATCTCCAGTTGTGGTCAGGAGTTGAACATTAAATGGAGATATCTCCATGGCTAGCAAGAGTGAGACTACGGATGAAGATGTCTCCAGGGATGTTTTCGGTGGGTTTGGCTTGGGACGTGAAGATGCTTTAGCTACGGTTGAGGGTACCTAGGAGAAACAGCATACTGATGGGCAGAATAGCCTTTGATGACTTACATGCTCTCCATCGTCTTGATGCTCAGCCCAAAATATCTGCTTTTGTTCCTTGTTGAGATCCAGGCATTGAACACAGACGAGTGTTAACGGGAGATGATTCCAATTCTTGAAACTCTCCTGAGAAGCTCAGGGAACCAGACTTTAGCATGCCATATGCTGCATTGCTCCATGAGTGGGTTGATGTACGAGGAGCATCGGACCTGGGCGCCAGGACTGGGTGATATCCCAAACTATTGGGAAGGAAGAGATTGATGAAAGGCCCTGGCCCTCGGGTCAGCAGATCCCGTGCGATCTTCTGCAGGTCACTCTATCCCCTGTGCCTCAGTTAACTCAATTGTATTTTGTTAGTGCTTAGACACTGCCTGGGCCAGTAAGAAGCACTTTTTGAAGAGCTGGGTCGGTTGTTTTTTTAAAGATGTTGTCTTTTTGTACTGTGTGGTCAGGAAAGTGAGTTACGGTTGCTGTAACTTGTCCCCAGAAAATGCATGTCTTGGTCCCGAGAGGTGTCTCCAAACAATTTGCTGTTCCCCCACAATCCCCAAAAGACTTGAGAGAGAGGGAGATAGAGTGAGAGAGAGAGAGAGAGAGAGAGAGCGAGAGAGGGTGATAGAAAGGGAGAGAGAGAAAGTGCCTCTTTATGCACTTGTATGAGCGGTGAGCCGGAAACAGAATGAGTTGGTCATGACTGTGGGGTACCTCAGGCTTTGTAGTCCTCTACTAGGGCAATGGGTGGGTATCTCTCACCTCTTATTGCTCTGCTGGGTGGTAAGGGCTGCCAACTCCTCGTATACACAAACTACCTTCCATTCCATTTGGATTGTATCAGTCCAAGGCAAAAACATTGCCTGGAAAACCCACTGTGTTTTAAAGATGAAACCTGCATCAGTGTATGTTAGGTTATATTGATTTGTATAGCGCATTCATTGCCTGAGAGGGTATGAACTTCTGTGCTGACAGCACAGGCCAGAGACATGAACTCCGGCAAGCCTGTGGCCATAAAACCCTGTATTCACATAAAATAATACAGAGCAGAAGGCACAAACATATAGGATAGCACTGCTGCCTCAGCAGACGTTCAGGGAGCGAGGAGCTTCAGAGCACAGTAACTTAGCTGCATGAAAAACAAGGCCCACTAGCCCACGTGGCCATGGCAGGAAGTGCAGACGTCTGATCCCACCTCTCTTAAAGGGCCAGTGAAGTATCAGCTACATTACTTGTCTCAGGGAGATCATGCTTTCAAGAAGGGGGCTCCTCAGGCAGCAGGAAGGGAATGTCTTCTCCCACGTAGCTGGGAGGTAGGAGGCCAGTTTCTCCCAGGAAGATCCTAGAAATTTGTAAATTTCTGAGAAAAGTACTAAGAAGTTTGACTTGAGCTGCAGGTCCACCCTTGTAAAGAGCACACAGTCGCCATTTTGGATCTAAAAGATGGCATGTAAGAGTCGCATGTGGCTAGCCCAATATTGTCAAGTACGGCTCTTAAATGTCATCTTCTGGATGTCCCACATCTAGGCGCTAGCTTACAGTGCACTGAAGCCCCAAGCAGCAGGCTCTAGGCAAAGGGCTTAACAGGACCGGTTGACACTGTGGCCCCATTGGCCCACGGGCCCCAGATGTGCTCTAAAGCATGTCCTCCCTATGGCTTTCTGCTGCCTCTGGGCACTTCTAGGAGGGCAGAAATTGGGCAGGCGTTACCTGCACAGGTAGGGTGCTTCTTCAGGGGAGAAGACAGTTATCGGGAGTACCTCGGGAACACCCTCGTTCTATCCCTAATTTTGCAAAAATATTGGCAAAGCCTAATGGTTTCTCATACAAAGCCCTGCCTCAGAGTCAGTGGTTCAAGAGAGGATGAGGTGCCCACTCCAGATCCTGTTACAGACAAAACAGGCAAAGTGCGCCCAAAAATGCCCAGGTGAGTCGGCTGGTGGAAAACCATCTGCCTCGAGATAACATCCCCGCGTTTGAGAATCAGACCACCCTCTCACTTGTAGAGGACACCAGCTGGGCCTTGACTCTAAAACACAGCAACACCTCTGCCAATGGAGGCAGTCATGTGATGACCCACAATTCTGCCTTCACGTGACAACCTACACTACTTTGGTCATGTATTGGATATTGGATATTGGATAGGTATTTATAGAGCGCTAACGTTCGCTCCCAAGGGAGCATCTTGGCGCTGTAAAACCTAGGACCAGATCATGTGGCAACCTCCAATCATCTATTCATGTTGCAACCTCCAATCATCTATTCATGTGGCTTCGCACATTTATGCGGCCAAGTACGTAACCCTTGGTAGAGTGGAGTCATGTGACTAGCATGATTATAAGTCCAGGCTCACAAGACGGAGTTGATAAGCCTTATACAGACAGGCCATAGAAAGGGAAAATGGCTTCTGTTCGGATGCAAACTTCATCTTTTCAGGGTACCTTGCCTACCTGCTGACTGACATCGCACTAAATGCCCCTTAAGCACCATCTGCAGGCAAGTTTACAATTTGTCAGGATACTCAATTTCTCTCAGATCAGAGCACCTATTCTTCCTCTAGGACAGCATGATTGAAGGACCCGTCATTCTCTGCCCATCCGCTCCCATGATAGAAGGACCCTTCATTCTCTGCCCATCCGCTCCCTTGATAGAAGGACCCTTCATTCTGTGCCCATCCGCTCCCATGATACAAGGACCCTTCATTCTCTGCTTATCCACTCCCATGATACAAGGACCCTTCATTCTCTGCCCATCCGCTCCCATGATTGAGGGACCCGTCATTCTCTCCCCATCCGCTCCCATGATACAAGGACCCTTCATTCTCTCCCCATCCGCTCCCATGATAGGACTCTTCATTCTCTGCCCATCCGCTCCCATGATAGAAGAACCCTTCATTCTGTGCCCATCCGCTCCCATGATACAAGGACCCGTCATTCTCTGCCCATCCGCTCCCATGATAGGAGGACCCTTCATTCTCTGCCCATCCGCTCCCATGATAGAAGGACCCTTCATTCTGTGCCCATCCGCTCCCATGATACAAGGACCCGTCATTCTCTGCCCATCCGCTCCCATGATAGAAGGACCTGTCATTCTCTGCCCATCCGCTCCCATGATTGAAGGACCCTTCATTCTCTGCCCATCCGCTCCCATGATTGAAGGACCCTTCATTCTCTGCCCATCCGCTCCCATGATAGAAGGACCCTTCATTCTGTGCCCATCCGCTCCCATGATACAAGGACCCGTCATTCTCTGCCCATCCGCTCCCATGATAGAAGGACCTGTCATTCTCTGCCTAACCGCTCCCATGATAGAAGGACCTGTCATTCTCTGCCTATTCGCTCCCATGATTGAAGGACCCGTCATTCTCTGCCTATCCGCTCCCATGATAGAAGGACCCGTCATTTTTCTCCATGAGCAGCCATTTGGAAGAACCCTGTGTTGTTCTCGTTTAGTGGACGTGTTGTAAGGATTTTCCCTGCTCTTTCACGAAGCTGGTTCTCTTGCCACAAGCAACCATGTTCGAAGTATTCTGTCTCCCCCAATGAGCATCCGTGTTGGAAGGCTCCTCCCTTCTTTCCCCCACAAGCAGCATGTTGGAAGGATCCTTCACCCCCCCACACACACAAGCAGTCATGTTGGAAGGCTCCTACAGATCCCCTTCCTGGCAGCCATGTTGGAAAGATCCTTCACCCCCCACATACTAGCAACCATGTTGGAAGGCTCCTACAGCTCCTCTTCACACACAGGCAGCCATGTTGGAAGGATCCTTCACCCACACACACAAGCAGTCATGTTGGAAGGCTCCTACAGCTCCTCTTCACCCACAGGCAGCCATGTTGGAAGGATCCTTCACCCCTGCACCCTTGTGAGTAGTCATGTTGGAAGGAAGCTAGAAGAGTGCTGCCTAGGATGGATTGCCCATTGTCTACCAGCTAGAAAAGAGCTGCCTAGGATGGATTGCCCATTGTCTACCACAAGCAGCCATGTTGGAAGGAAGCTAGAAGAGACCCGCCTAGGATAGATTGCCCATTGTCTATCACGAGCAGCCATGTTGGAAGGAAGCTAGAAGAGGGCTGCCTAGGATGGATTGCCCATTGCCTACCACGAGCAGCCATGTTGAAAGGAAGCTAGAAGAGACCCGCCTAGGATGGATTGCCCATTGTCTACCACAAGCAGCCATATTGGAAGGAAGCTAGAAGAGACCTGCCAAGGATGGATTGCCCATTGTCTATCACGAGCAGCCATGTTGGGAGGAAGCTAGGAGAGGGCTGCCTAGGATGGATTGCCCATTGTCTACCACGAGCAGTCACGTTGGTAGGAAGCTAGAAGAGGGCTGCCTAGGATGGATTGTCCATTGTCTACCACGAGCAGCCATGTTAAAAGGAAGCTAGAATCGACCCGCCTAGGATGCATTGCCCATTGTCTACCATGAGCAGCCATGTTGGAAGAAAGCTAGAAAAGGGCTGCCTAGGATGCATTGCCCATTGTCTACCACAAGCACCCATGTTGGAATGAAGCTATAAGAGGGCCGCCTAGGATGGATTGCCCATTGTCTACCATGAGCAGCTATGTTGGAAGGAAGCAAAAGAGACCTGCCATGGATGGATTGACCATTGTCTACCACGAGCAGCCATGTTGGAAGGAAGCTAGAAGAGACCTGCCTAGGATGGATTGCCCATTGTCTACCACGAGCAGCCATGTTGGTAGGAAGCTAGAAGAGGGCTGCCTAGGATGGATTGCCCATTGTCTACAACGAGCAGCCATGTTGGAAGGAGGCTAGAAGAGGGCCGCCTAGGATGGATTGCCCATTGTCTACCACGAGCAGCCATGTTGGAAGGAAGCTTGAAGAGTGCTGCCTAGGATGGATTGCCCATTGTCTACCAGCTAGAAAAGGGCTGCCTAGGATGCATTGCCCATTGTCTACCACGAGCAGCCATGTTGGAAGGAAGCTAGAAGAGACCAGCCTAGGATGGATTGCCCATTGTCTACCACTAGCAGCCATGTTGGAAGGAAGCTAGAAGAGACATGCCTAGGATGGATTGCCCATTGTCTACCATGAGCACCCATGTTGGAAGGAAGCTAGAAGAGGGCCGCCTAGGATGGATTGCCCATTGTCTACCACGAGCAGCCATGTTGGAAGGAAGCTAGAAGAGGGCTGCCTAGGATGCATTGCCTATTGTCTACCACGAGCACCCATGTTGGAAGGAAGCTAGACGAGGGCCGCCTAGGATGGATTGCCCATTGTCTACCATGAGCAGCCATGTTGGAAGGAAGCTAGAAGAGACCTGCCTAGAATGGATTGCCCATTGTCTACCACGAGCAGCCATGTTGGAAGGAAGCTAGAAAAGGGCTGTCTAGGATGGATTGCCCATTGTCTACAACGAGCAGCCATGTTGGAAGGAAGCTAGAAGAGGGCCGCCTAGGATGGATTGCCCATTGTCTACCACGAGCAGCCATGTTGGAAGGAAGCTAGAAGAGTGCCGCCTAGGATGGATTGCCCATTGTCTACCAGCTAGAAAAGGGCTGCCTAGGATGGATTGCCCATTGTCTACAACGAGCAGCCATGTTGGAAGGAAGCTAGAAGAGGGCCGCCTAGGATGGATTGCCCATTGTCTACCACGAGCAGCCATGTTGGAAGGAAGCCAGAAGAGTGCTGCCTAGGATGGAGTGCCCATTGTTTACCAGCTAGAAAAGGGCTGCCTAGGATGGATTGCCCATTGTCTACCACAAGCAGCCATGTTGGAAGGAAGCTAGAAGAGACCCGCCTAGGATGGATTGCCCATTGTCTACCTCGAGCAGCCATGTTGGAAGGAAGCTAGAAGAGACCCGCCTAGGATGGATTGCCCATTGTCTACCACAAGCAGCTATGTTGGAAGGAAGCTAGAAGAGACCTGCCAAGGATGGATTGCCCATTGTCTATCACAAGCAGCTATGTTGGAAGGAAGCTAGAAGAAGGCCGCCTAGGATGGATTGCCCATTGTCTACCACGAGCAGCCATGTTGGAAGGAAGCCAGAAGAGACCCGCCTAGGATGGATTGCCCATTGTCTACCACGAGCAGCCACGTTGGTAGGAAGCTAGAAGAGGGCTGCCTAGGATGGATTGCCCATTGCCTACCACGAGCAGCCATGTTGGAAGGAAGCTAGAAGAGACCAGCCTAGGATGGATTGCCCATTGTCTACCACTAGCAGCCATGTTGGAAGGAAGCTAGAAGAGACATGCCTAGGATGGATTGCCCATTGTCTACCATGAGCACCCATGTTGGAAGGAAGCTAGAAGAGGGCCGCCTAGGATGGATTGCCCATTGTCTACCACGAGCAGCCATGTTGGAAGGAAGCTAGAAGAGGGCTGCCTAGGATGCATTGCCTATTGTCTACCACGAGCACCCATGTTGGAAGGAAGCTAGACGAGGGCCGCCTAGGATGGATTGCCCATTGTCTACCATGAGCAGCCATGTTGGAAGGAAGCTAGAAGAGACCTGCCTAGAATGGATTGCCCATTGTCTACCACGAGCAGCCATGTTGGAAGGAAGCTAGAAAAGGGCTGTCTAGGATGGATTGCCCATTGTCTACAACGAGCAGCCATGTTGGAAGGAAGCTAGAAGAGGGCCGCCTAGGATGGATTGCCCATTGTCTACCACGAGCAGCCATGTTGGAAGGAAGCTAGAAGAGTGCCGCCTAGGATGGATTGCCCATTGTCTACCAGCTAGAAAAGGGCTGCCTAGGATGGATTGCCCATTGTCTACAACGAGCAGCCATGTTGGAAGGAAGCTAGAAGAGGGCCGCCTAGGATGGATTGCCCATTGTCTACCACGAGCAGCCATGTTGGAAGGAAGCCAGAAGAGTGCTGCCTAGGATGGAGTGCCCATTGTTTACCAGCTAGAAAAGGGCTGCCTAGGATGGATTGCCCATTGTCTACCACAAGCAGCCATGTTGGAAGGAAGCTAGAAGAGACCCGCCTAGGATGGATTGCCCATTGTCTACCTCGAGCAGCCATGTTGGAAGGAAGCTAGAAGAGACCCGCCTAGGATGGATTGCCCATTGTCTACCACAAGCAGCTATGTTGGAAGGAAGCTAGAAGAGACCTGCCAAGGATGGATTGCCCATTGTCTATCACAAGCAGCTATGTTGGAAGGAAGCTAGAAGAAGGCCGCCTAGGATGGATTGCCCATTGTCTACCACGAGCAGCCATGTTGGAAGGAAGCCAGAAGAGACCCGCCTAGGATGGATTGCCCATTGTCTACCACGAGCAGCCACGTTGGTAGGAAGCTAGAAGAGGGCTGCCTAGGATGGATTGCCCATTGCCTACCACGAGCAGCCATGTTGGAAGGAAGCTAGAAGAGACCCGCCTAGGATGCATTGCCCACTGTCTACTACAAGCAGCCATGTTGGAAGGAAGCTAGAAAAGGGCTGCCTAGGATGCATTGCCCATTGTCTACCACAAGCACCCATGTTGGAAGGAAGCTATAAGAGGGCCGCCTAGGATGGATTTGCCATTGTCTACCATGAGCAGCCATGTTGGAAGGAAGCTAGAAGAGACCTGCCAAGGATGGATTGCCCATTGTCTACCACGAGCAGCCATGTTGGAAGGAAGCCAGAAGAGACCCGCCTAGGATAGATTGCCCATTGTCTACCACGAGCAGCCATGTTGGTAGGAAGCTAGAAGAGGGCTGCGTAGGATGGATTGCCGTTTGTCTACCACTAGGAGCCATCTTGGAAGGAAGCTAGAAGAGACATTCCTAGGATGGATTGCCCATTGTCTACCATGAGCACCCATTTTGGAAGGAAGCTAGAAGAGGGCCGCCTAGGATGGATTGCCCATTGTCTACCACGAGCAGCCATGTTGGAAGGAAGCTAGAAGAGGGCTGCCTAGGATGCATTGCCCATTGTCTACCACGAGCACCCATGTTGGAAGGAAGCTAGAAGAGGGCCGCCTAGGATGGATTGCCCATTGTCTACCATGAGCAGCCATGTTGGAAGGAAGCTCGAAGAGACCTGCCTAGGATGGATTGCCCATTGTCTACCACGAGCAGCCATGTTGGAAGGAAGCTAGAAAAGGGCTGCCTAGGATGGATTGCCCATTGTCTACCACGAGCAGCCATGTTGGAAGGAAGCTAGAAGAAGGCCGCCTAGGATGGATTGCCCATTGTCTACCACGAGCAGCCATGTTGGAAGGAAGCTAGAAGAGACCTGCCTAGGATGGATTGCCCATTGTCTACTACGAGCAGCCATGTTGGAAGGAAGCTAAAAGAGGGCTGCCTAGGATGCATTGCCCATTGTCTACCACGAGCAGCCATGTTGGAAGGAAGCTAGAAGAGACCTGCCTAGGATGGATTGCCCATTGTCTACTACGAGCAGCCATGTTGGAAGGAAGCTAAAAGAGGGCTGCCTAGGTTGCATTGCCCATTGTCTACCACGAGCAGCCATGTTGGAAGGAAGCTAACAGAGGGCTGCCTAGGATGCATTGCCCATTGTCTACCACGAGCAGCCATGTTGGAATGCCCTTTCAGTTTATTCCCCAGGAGGCTGTTCTGGGGGTCTCCCATTCTTCCCCTATCCTACCATTTCTGAAGGAGCGTCTATTATTCCGCACACGTGGCTGTGATAGCACGGTCTTCCATTTTCTATAAAGAGCGCCATGGCGCACTCTTACTTTACTGAATACCGAGTCGGTTTCGATATCACCCTGTAAGACTTGGAAGGTACCGATAAGCACCCATGCCCCTGACTGCTCTGTTATAAAGACAGCTGTGACTGCTCTGACACAACACCGTCATGCAACGGAGGGTGCACCCTGACAGCCATGATGCAGGCGCCAAGACACCCAACCAGGCACCGCTTCAGAGTCCAGAGGTGTCACGCTCTACCCCTTCCTCTGTTCTGTAGACAGGGCTCTGAGTTAGAGCAGCACAATAACTTCAAAGCACCTACAACTACCAGATCATAATCTCTTCATTCGATGACACAGGAAGGCCACCACGTCAGATTGAGAGGAGCGTCAAAATACAGAGAGGAAAACACTGGCCAGCTGACTCTGGATCCAACTCCTATCCATGACCCGTCTGCTGGCTGCAGAGCAATGCTGCACCTGTCCCATTAAGAGCATGGCAGCCCTGTCCTGGCTTGGGCCAGAGTAAAGTCTCCACACAGCTGTGCTGCGAGTGCCCCAACAGATGAGGGGCCTCCCTCCCAGGATCTGGCGATGATACAAATGTCGCCCCCTGAGAGCTCAGGCATGGGGGTGCAGTCTCGCTTCCACCCCCCGCGCCCCTCCCCCCGAGACATTGCCTATTGCTAAACCTTGTAGGACAGCTTAACTTTCCTATATCCAGCCCTACAATAATTGAAAATCTGTTTTCTGTGCCTTTTTGTGTCTGGACAGTGTGTCCCGGGGCCGAGTCTTATGGGACTTCGATCGACACAAGCCATTCAATTTCTGGGGTCCTGTTGGGATTTGGGTCGAAGGCCTGTGCAGTTTTATAATTTCTAGTTGGAGGGAGGGAGAGGTGAAAGGAAAACGTGTCTAATCCTCTTATTTTGGTAGGTTCCTGTATTCTTATCAGCACGTGCATGATTGTCTGCTGTGGAGATGTAATGTGCCCTGCGCTCTTGGACACTGACATGTTGCAAGTCATGAATGTCCCTCCAGAACTCTCAGGTAGTCAGTCCTAAGGATTTAGCCAATATATTTCAAACGTGTCCTGCAGAGTGCACCGCTGGCCTCTGTCTCTTAGCTGCTTTTCTGGACGACAAACCGTATCAACTCTTTCCGAAGATTGGGCTTCCAACATGGGGCTCGTCTGAGCTTTCTTGCCAAGGATGGCCATGGTTCTCAGTCTGGCCCCAGCGACACCCACTTCAACAAGGTGTCTTGGAACAGACTTCAGTGGGCGGGAGCGGATGAAGAGGTGGCCTGTCCTCCAAGGTACCCAAGTCAAGCAATGCTTACCTCAGTAGAGGGTCCCATTCCTGTACAGAACCAAACAGGAAGTCCCCTTCACCCCCTTCCTTCTCTGGCATCCATTTTGTGCTGGGAATGGAGTCGAGAGATGCCTTGAACTCACATGGTGGTCTGTAGCTGAAGGCGGATGGAAGTGGCCAACGGATCACTGCTCTAAGCCATATCATGAAATGAGGCAACGGCTGTGTGTAGGGTACCGTGACGTACATGGTTGCATGTGGCACAGCCAGGCCCCGGGCTTCCTTCTCACGCCTGGCGACTTACCATGCCACGCCGTGGCCATAGTCAGTCCACTCCCTACAGCCACCTGAATGGATGCTACTCATTGCTGAATGTGAGTTACAATACAGGGTGCCTGCTGCCATGCATGATCATACGCCGCAAAGTGCCCCCTTCTCCACAGCGGTGCATAGACATCCCCCTTTCTAATTAGGACCAGCAGTAGAGCTCAAAGCTGCGCTCCCTCCCTCCAGCTCACAGACGTCCCAGGTATCCAGAGATCTGTGAACAGAATATAGACTCCAGAAAGAGAAGTAACTCACTACGCCTGGAGCCCCCACAATGCACTCAAGGCCCTGGCTGTCCTACCACACTTACACAGCCTGGTGGCCGCTCTGTATGACAGAGCCTCATTGTATTGTGTGTTGTACATGGAAGTGTGGATGTAAGCACTGTGGGGAGGTTGTGGAAGCACTGAATGTGGTGGTCCTGGCTGTGGGGGTGGGGTGGGGTGAAGAAATGCAGACTGTGGTATGGTTTGAGGGCATTGACTTGTGGAGGTGTGAGGGCTCCAGACTGTGGGGGGGGTGGAAGCACTGACTGTTGTGGTCCTGGCTGTGGGGGGTGAAGAAATGCAGACTGAGATATGGTGTGAGGGCATTGACTTGTGGAGGTGTGAGGGGTCCAGACTGCAGGGGTGTGAGGGGTCCAGACTGCGGGGGTGTGAGGGGTCCAGACTGCGGGGGTGTGAGGGGTCCAGACTGTGGGGGTGTGAGGGGTCCAGACTGCGGGGGTGTGAGGGGTCCAGACTGCGGGGGTGTAGCAGCATACACTTGGGGATGTTTTGGAAGCACTGGTTGAAGAGCGGTGTGATGGTTCTAACTGTCTGGGTAGTGTGAAAGTACTGACTGTGGAGGTGGTGTGGGAGCACTCACTGTGGGGGTGGTGTGGGAGCACTGACTGTGGGGGTGGTGTGAGAGCACTGACGGTGGGGGTGGTGTGGGAGCACTGACTGTAGGGTGGGGTGGGAGCACTGACTGTGGGGGTGGCGTGGGACACTGACTGTGGGGGGTGGTGTGGGAGCACTGACTATGGGGGTGGTGTGAGAGCACTGACTGTGGAGGTGGTGTGGGAGCACTCACTGTGGGGGTGGTGTGGGAGCACTGACTGTGGGGGTGGTGTGAGAGCACTGACGGTGGGGGTGGTGTGGGAGCACTGACTGTAGGGTGGGGTGGGAGCACTGACTGTGGGGGTGGCGTGGGACACTGACTGTGGGGGGTGGTGTGGGAGCACTGACTATGGGGGTGGTGTGGGAGCACTGACTGTAGAGGTGGTGTGAGAGCACTGACTGTGGGGGTGGTGTGGAAGCACTGACTGTGGGGGCGGTGTGGAAGCACTGACTGTGGGGGCAGTGAGGAAGCACTGACTGTAGAGGTTGTGTGGGAGCACTGACTGTGGGGGTGGTGTGGGAGCACTGACTGTGGGGGTTGTGTGAAAGCACTGACTATAGGGGTGATGTGGAAGCACTGACTGTGGGGGCGGTGTGGAAGCACTGACTGTGGAGGTGGTGTGGAAGCACTGACTGTAGGGGTGGTGTGGAAGCACTGACTGTAGAGCTGGTGTGGGAGCACTGACTCTGGGGGTGGTGTGGGAGCACTGACTGTGGGGGTGGTGTGGGAGCACTGACTCTGGGGGTGGTGTGTGAGCACTGACTGTGGGGGTGGTGTGGGAGCACTGACTGTGGGGGCGGTGTGGAAGCACTGACTGTAGGGGTGGTGTGGAAGCACTGACTGTAGAGGTGGTGTGGGAGCACTGACTCTGGGGGTGGTGTGGGAGCACTGACTGTGGGGGTGGTGTGGGAGCACTGACTCTGGGGGTGGTGTGTGAGCACTGACTGTGGGGGTGGTGTGGGAGCACTGACTGTGGGGGCGGTGTGGAAGCACTGACTGTAGGGGTGGTGTGGAAGCACTGACTGTAGAGGTGGTGTGGGAGCACTGACTCTGGGGTTGGTGTGGGAGCACTGACTGTGGGGGTGGTGTGGGAGCACTGACTCTGGGGGTGGTGTGTGAGCACTGACTGTGGGGGTGGTGTGGGAGCACTGACTGTGGGGGCGGTGTGGAAGCACTGACTGTAGGGGTGGTGTGGAAGCACTGACTGTAGGGGTGGTGTGGAAGCACTGACTGTAGAGGTGGTGTGGGAGCACTGACTCTGGGGGTGGTGTGGGAGCACTGACTGTGGGGGTGGTGTGGGAGCACTGACTCTGGGGGTGGTGTGTGAGCACTGACTGTGGGGGTGGTGTGGGAGCACTGACTGTGGGGGTGGTGTGGGAGCACTGACTCTGGGGGTGGTGTGTGAGCACTGACTGTGGGGGTGGTGTGGGAGCACTGACTGTGGGGGTGGTGTGGAAGCACTGACTGTGGGGGTGGTGTGGGAGCACTGACTGTAGAGGTGGTGTGGGAGCACTGACTCTGGGGGTGGTGTGGGAGCACTGACTGTGGGGCTGTGTGGGAGCACTGACTCTGGGGGTGGTGTGTGAGCACTGACTGTGGGGGTGGTGTGGGAGCACTGACTGTGGGGGCGGTGTGGAAGCACTGACTGTGGGGGCGGTGTGGAAGCACTGACTGTGGGGGCGGTGAGGAAGCACTGACTGTAGAGGTGGTGTGGGAGCACTGACTCTGGGGGTGGTGTGGGAGCACTGACTGTGGGGGTGGTGTGGGAGCACTGACTCTGGGGGTGGTGTGTGAGCACTGACTGTGGGGGTGGTGTGGGAGCACTGACTGTGGGGGCGGTGTGGAAGCACTGACTGTAGGGGTGGTGTGGAAGCACTGACTGTAGAGGTGGTGTGGGAGCACTGACTCTGGGGGTGGTGTGGGAGCACAGACTGTGGGGGTGGTGTGGGAGCACTGACTCTGGGGGTGGTGTGTGAGCACTGACTGTGGGGGTGGTGTGGGAGCACTGACTGTGGGGGCGGTGTGGAAGCACTGACTGTAGGGGTGGTGTGGAAGCACTGACTGTAGGGGTGGTGTGGAAGCACTGACTGTAGTGGTGGTGTGGGAGCACTGACTCTGGGGGTGGTGTGGGAACACTGACTGTGGGGGTGGTGTGGGAGCACTGACTCTGGGGGTGGTGTGTGAGCACTGACTGTGGGGGTGGTGTGGGAGCACTGACTGTGGGGGTGGTGTGGGAGCACTGACTCTGGGGGTGGTGTGTGAGCACTGACTGTGGGGGTGGTGTGGGAGCACTGACTGTGGGGGCGGTGTGGAAGCACTGACTGTAGGGGTGGTGTGGAAGCACTGACTGTAGAGGTGGTGTGGGAGCACTGACTCTGGGGGTGGTGTGGGAGCACTGACTCTGGGGGTGGTGTGGGAGCACTGACTCTGGGGGTGGTGTGTGAGCACTGACTGTGGGGGTGGTGTGGGAGCACTGACTGTGGGGGCGGTGTGGAAGCACTGACTGTAGGGGTGGTGTGGAAGCACTGACTGTAGAGGTGGTGTGGGAGCACTGACTCTGGGGGTGGTGTGGGAGCACTGACTGTGGGGGTGGTGTGGGAGCACTCACTGTAGGGATTGTGTGGCAGCACTGACTGGGGATGGTCTGAAAGCACTGACTGTAGGGGTGGTGTGGGAGCACTGACTCTGGGGGTGGTGAGGACGCTCTGACTGGGGATGGTGTGAAAGCACTGACTGTAGGGGAGGTGTGGGAGCACTGACTGGGGATGGTGTGAAAGCACTGACTGTAGGGGTGGTGTGGAAGCACTGACTGTGGGGTGGTGAGGACGCTCTGACTGGGGATGGTGTGAAAGCACTGACTGTAGGGGAGGTGTGGGAGCACTGACTGTGGTGCTGACTGAGGGCATCCTGTCGGAGTGTCAGCTGCATGGATGTGTCGGAGCACAGCATGAGGGAATGATGTAGCAGTGCCGCTATTGGATGGTATGAGAGCACCGACTGTACCAGATTGTGCAGGGATGATAAAGGGTGCAAGTGTGTTGTGTCGAAGCATGGGCTATGAACATGATGGTGCTTATGGCCGTGGATGGTCTAGGTATTGGGTGTGGAGTAAGAGCAGGGTGGATGAATCAGCAGTGCCAGCTGATGTGGACTTTCTAGAACTCAGCTTATAAGGATGGTCTCAAATGATCTGCAGATGGTGTAAGTTTTTGTTGCCGTGTAAGAGTGCCCGGTGAGGAGTACAATAATTGCATGTGGTTTATACCACCAAGTGTGGTGTTGTGGACGATACAGGAGTGATGGCTGTGGTGGATGCAGCCATAGTGCTGGATGTAAGGATATTTAAAAGTGCTTACAGTGGTGTAGACTGAAAATGTTTGGTCTGGAGTAAGAGTGAGGAATATGGTGTAAGAGCACCAGGTGTGGTGGAGGATGTAGAAATTATGACCAAGGTGGCCGGTGTAGAAGTGCTGGCTGTAGGGATAGTCTAAAAGCCTTGGCTGTGGTAGATGGTGTAAGTGTGGAGTGTGGTGTAAGAGTGTTGGGTGTGGTGTGCAAGAGATGCATGTGGCTAAGAGCTCCAGGTGTAGGGGATGATATGAGTGAATGCTATGATGGATGGTGTATGAGTACTGGCTGTAGGAATAGTCTAAAAGCCCTGGCTGTGGAAGATGGTGTAAGTGCAGAGTGTGGTGTAAGAGTGTTGGGTGCGGTGTACAAGAGATGCCTGTGGCTAAGAGCTCCAGGTGTGGTAGATTATATGAGTGAATGCTTTGATGGATGCTGTATGAGTGCTGGCTGTATGGGTAGTCTAAAAGCCCTGGCTGTGGTAGATGGTGTAAGTGCAGAGTGTGGTGTAAGAGTGTTGGGTGTGGTGTACAAGAGTTGCCTGTGGGAAAAGAACTCAAAGTGTGGAGAATTATGTAGGAGTGATGACCATGGTGGTCGGTGTAGGAGTGGTGTGTGTAAGGATAGTCTAAAAGTCCTTGCTGTGCTGAATTGTACAAGTGTTGCATATGTTGTGAGATTGTTGTGTATGGTGTATCTGAATTGCCTGTGGCTGTGAGCTCCAGGTGTGGTCGATCATGTAGAAGTGTTGGCCAAGTTGTAGGAATGTTGGCTGTAAGAATAGTCTACAAACCCTGGCTAAGTTGGATGGTGTAAGGGTAGAGTGTGATGTAAATGTGTTGGGTGTGGTGAACAATGGTTGAATGCAGTGGAAGAGCACCGGATGGCTGTGGGGAGTGATATGGAAGCTCTAGCTGGACCAATGGTGTAAATGCATCGGTCGACACAGGTGAGGACCGCTGAAGTGACTTCAAGGGATGCCCAGTTCCTGTACTAACTTTACACATGCCGCTGTTGATGGTTCGGAGGCGGTGGCTGAATGTAATGTCCTGTTTGTGAAGTGTGAGTCTCATGGACATGTGTAGTATTTATTATTGTGAAGGGAATGGCAGAGTCTACAAATAGACAAAAGCCTGCGAGCTTCAGGTGGGTGTTTTGAAGAATTTTTTTATTGTGCCAAACTTTGAAGAGATGTAAAAGAATGAAATTTTTTCCAGGTTATTGCTCATTAAAGGTTATTTATTTCAATTCTTCACCCAATTTTTTTCGACATGATTTTACAGTGATACAGAGAAAATGTGCCTTATTGCCTTATTGTATGGGGTGCTGTGCAGAAATGTATGTCTCTTGGTGTATAGAGACATCCTAAAAAGAATTTTCTGCTGTCTACAGATGTCCTGGTATAAATGGATTCTTCAGAACACATTAATATGATGCACACTTTCGATCTCATGGCATTTAAGGCCAGTTGTCCAGGCATTGCTGCTGTCCCTGGAATTGCAGAAACCAGCTACTGCTAGCTCGCTGAGATGCCGATGGCCCCTCCAGTATAGGCTTTGACTTTCAGAACAATAATCGATAGTAGTGGTTTCAATTATCACACATCGTGTAAACCTATACACATTTAGCGTGAATGGAGTACTATGAAGAAAGAGCAAACATTATTAAAACGTAAGGACTTGTAGGGAGCCCTGTTCTTGTCTATGGTAGAGTGTAGGCAAACAGATGATCTTCCGAACAGATGATACATACATTAATATTCTTCAAGGATGAACAGCCAACACGTGTTTCGTCACAAACATGACTTTTTCAAGGCTTCTCAAGATGTAAATAGGTATTCATTCCTTTGTCAACAACACAGTAGTGAAGTAAGCCGTCCAATGGCCAAAGTCGTTCCACGGGAATGGAGCTCCTTCGTGGGAAGGGAAATGTGAAACTAAACCTAGAATAAGTAAGGTAAATGCGATCAGATCAAGAAAGGTATTGACCCACTGGTCCCAAACAAATCTCAAGTTTCAAAGATGTAATAAGCCACCAGCGGGAAATTGTCAAATTTAGTAAATTGTTATTCAGTGCGTGAAAGCGGCAATGCCAAATCTCAGTGCTGCTCGGCTCCTCCTCAGTGTCTTTCCTTGAGGAGGAGACGAGCAGCCCTGAGATTCGGCACAGCATTGTCTCACTCTGGTAGCCCAGAGGTGGCCCAGTGAACCAGAGCATCCCTCCCACCTTCTGATGATTCAAGCCAGACACTGCACTTGGCTTCACCAAGAATGCCACAGCGAAGGGTGAATGAAAGGATCAGCACACTCAGACAAAATCCTAAACTTACTACTTTTGGTATTCACAGAAGGCATTTAGTAGTAGAAAAGTTAGGACTACTAACTTTACTACTACTAAACTGAGACAAACTCCTAAATTTACTACTTTTGGTATTCACAGAAGGCATTTAGTAGTAGTAAAGTTAGGACTCCTATCTTTACTACTACTAAATGCCTTCTGTGAATACCAAAAGTAGTAAGTTTAGGATTTTGTCTCAGATTAGTTCAGTGAATCGGCCCCTACGACACCAGCTTCTGCCACTTACCCTATAAAGCCCCCAAACTTTAGGCGCTACAAAAATACAAGCGGCCCCCATCTTGGTTCCTCCACCGCCCATGTTACCCTGGTACCCTTGTGTGTTCCTGATATGAAATCAGGTGGATTGTTAGTGCAGTCACAACAGATTCCATGGATTCTCCAGACCGTTCTGGTGAGCAGGCTCCCCGCTGGGGCTGATCCACAAATATCCACTGCTATTTGGGGCGGGGTTCATACTGGACCCCAACAACCCAGCAGAGGATGCTGCATGCTAACATCATGTCCAACACGTGTCAAGAGGCTTGTTGCACTGGTCTGCGGCATCAGAAGACATACTGGATGTGCCTGAATGAATGAATGCTGGATTTCTAAAGCGCACTGTCACTTAGAAACGAGTGTGAGAAAGTGGCTCTGTATATACTGTTCCTTAATAGGTACAGGGTGTACAGAGTCCACAGACCCCAAGGGTTTAACAGAGGTTAAAGTTAGATATAACCTTACTCTCCAAAGTGGTAGCCTGGTCGAGCAGTAAGGCAGTATCAGAGGACAGTGTAAAGCATTTGTTGTACACACTCAGTCAACATATAGTTCCACACACTCAATAACTGAACTCTAGGCCAATGGTTTGTATATAAAACAAGCATTGGCATTGCCAATAGGTCTCGCTTGTGGGACCTTATAAGTATTTAGTTGTGCAGCACAATATCCTTGGTGCAACAACATTAACTGTTGCATGGTTAAACACTTAGAAGGCCCCAAAGGCGAGACCTATTGGCTATGCCAATGCTTGTTTTTTTTAATAAAAGGACAAGCAGTGTTATCAGCCTCCGGCTGCCAGTTAGAGGTAGAGAGAGAGAAGTGTGTAGAGAGAGAGAGGGGTGTGTAGAGAGAGAGAGAGGTGTGTAGAGAGAGGTGGGTAGAGAGAAGTGGGTAGAGAGAGGGGTATAGAGAGAGGGGTATAGAAAGCGGTGTAGAGAGAGCGGTGTAGAGAGAGGGGTAGCGAGTGGGGTAGAGAGAGGGGTGTGTAGAGAGAGGTGTAGAGATAGATAGAGAGGTAGAGAGGTAGAGAGAGGTAGAGAGGTAGAGAGAGGTAGAGAGGTAGAATGGTAGAGAGGTAGAGGGAGAGAGGTAGAGGGAGAGATGTAGAGAGAGGTAGAGAGAGAGATAGAGAGAGGTAGAGAGAGAGAGAGGTAGAGAGAGAGAGGTAGAGAGAGAGGTAGAGAGAGAGGTAGAGCGGTAGAGAGGGAGCGGTCGAGAGGTAGAGAGTTAGAGAGAGAGAGGTAGAGAGGTAGAGAGAGAGAGGTAGAGAGGTAGAGAGGTAGAGAGAGGTAGAGAGAGGTAGAGAGAGGTAGAGGTAGAGAGAGAGGTAGAGAGAGAGAGGTAGAGGTAGAGAGGTAGAGAGAGAGAGGGAGAGAGGTAGAGAAGGTAGAGAGAGAGAGGTAGAGGTAGAGAGAGAGAGAGAGGTAGAGGTAGAGAGAGATAGGTAGAGAGGTAGAGTGAGAGAGAGAGAGAGGTGGAGTGAGAGAGAGAGAGAGAGGTAGAGAGAGAGAGGTAGAGAGGTAGAGAGAGAGGTAGATAGGTAGAGAGAGAGAGAGGGCAAGAGAGGTAGAGAGGTAGAGAAAGAGAGGTAGAGAGAGAGAGCCCTGCCTGAACCCTGCCTGAACATGAGAGGTAGAACTGGTGACCAGAGATAGTAACCAGAGTGGTGCTCTTAACTTGACTTAGGTCTCTGCACCTAGACATGTAAACGGAGGAAGAGTAGTGAGAGATATGTCTTTTTTGCTGCTGCAGCACTCTGTGGTAGTCTCTGTGGCATTTAGAGACCTACAAAACTCCTCACAAATAAATAAATGAATAAACGTCAACGTTTAGAGACACACAACTAGGATGAAGATTCACTTGATATGTTTTTCTTGTTTGAATCATCATTGATCATTTCAGCGCATTTCAACTTGGTGTGTATTTTTGATCCCTAATAGGGTAGAGTATTTTTGTTGCTTTGGATTTTATTGGCCTCTTGTATCTGTTCTGTTGACAGCTATGCTCTACTTAACACAAATAGCGAAACAAAAAACCCAAAAAAATCCACAATGATCACTCATTAGGCGAGAAACCACATGCAGGTGTAATTCAAATGAAAGGTCTGCTAGGGGTCAACAAATCAATGATAATGGCCGATTATAAATGAACTAGACCTACCACGAGCCTGTTGTACTGAGAGTACATGCACATGCAGGCTGATGAACAGATAAAGCATCGAGGCTGTGGCCAGTTAATAAGAACGCTGCATCCCAATCATTGTGTACGATTCCCTAATAAGAACTTGAGAACGGCAAAAACATCCTCTGCAAATTTAGGAAAATAATGATAGAACGTGCAGAGTGGTTAAAAAAAGTTATGTGTTTGTGCATACGGCGAGGTGAGTTGTAGTGTTGTGTTTCGACGAACCGTTTCAGGATTGTCATTCTGATTGACTGAAAATAGTGTAATCCCCTCCCGCCCACCCCCCCCACACACACACCCTCCCACGCATGCTCTGCCCAAACACGACTACTTCCAGAGACTCCCCACTCACTACTCGTTTGATATCAAGTCATGCAAGCGCCATTTTCAAACAGGCCACGCGTCAAAAGTCCACATCTCCTCTCATGTTTGCACAGGGCTATGAAATAAATGAGAAGAGCAAACACAGGGACAAAGCCAGTGCTTGAATGAATGCACAGTCTAAGGTCCTCATTGCGAGTTAAGGGTTGAATTCTGATAGCACTTGAAACATGTTTTCACAGGTATCGGAATTACCCTCCTCGTGTTTATTTCATTGATAAATTCTGGCAGGCCGTGCCGGTCCAAATTTATCACTGAAAAAGGCCTGGAACAAGGCAAAACATGTAGAATTCGGTGAGTCAAAAAACGATTCCCGTGTCATGCCTCATTTTCCTGTAGGATTCTCAGAACAAGAGGTATTTTCTAAATGTGCCAAATGCAACCTGGGGTAATGACACTTTAACATGGAAGAGCGTCACTGACCTGACAAGTAAAGCAACAGAGCAAATTATGACGGGGCATGTGTGCAATGGTGTACTAAGAGTGCAGGGGCAAGATGACTTTTTGTCTGATGTGGGACCATCCCTAATACACAAGAGAAAAGTGAGGCCAGTGCCTTTATTGCAAGTTGCAAACTAAGAAAAGATGCTGCTCATAGTTTACTATTTGCCAATGTTAAAACAAGCATGAGAGGCAAGATAGCGTCCGCTAGCTCGGACGAGTGAGCTGGCTACTCCTAGATTCCCCCACCCGCATGACGATCTAATGTGCTGAGGGAAGGGGAAAAGCGCTTACCGACTGAAAGGCTGGCTGGGCGATTAATCGTAATTTCGGTCCTGCCGGTACGCTGGGCTCCGTCTTTGCTATCTTATCGGTGAAACTTTGGCGGCTCCGCGGTGTTCATTGGAGCCTGGTGAGGGGTCGGCGTGGTTCCTCCCTAACGGAAGACGTGCTTCACGCAAGCCTGAGCGGGGAAGCGGACAGGCTGCAGACGATGCCTCCGAAGGTCGGCAAAGGAAAGCTGCATTCCTCGGGGGACCCCGCTGGTGTTGGAGCTACGGCTACAAACAGTAAGAATGTAGCAAACAGTAATAATAAAGCGGCGGGGAAAGATTCTGTTGCAACCTCGTCGGTAGCATACAGCGACAGATCCCGGAAGGACAGCTTTGGTAAGCGCACTATTCCCCTGCTCTTTTCCACTGGGAGAGATAAAAAAACAAGCATTGGCCGCACGCGCAACTCGCGCTTAAAGTTTATAAAAAAAAAAGACAATCCCGGCGGAGCGTGGCGCGCGCACGCTTGGGGGCGGGGGAGCGGACCCTTTGAAGTGCTCCCAAAAGGCGGATTGCATGGCGGCACGATGCGCGTGATTGTGCGCGTGCTAGCAAGGCAATCCGCCTTTTGGGAGCACTTTTCAAACCCGCTCTCTATAGTCTCGCCTTGCGATCGCTCACGCGATAGCAAGGCGAGACCTAAAAATATATGCTTGTTTTATTTTAGAACCAACACTTGGAATTAAAATATACTTTCTCGACAGGAGATGTTTCATAAAAATACTTTTGTATATGTAATAGACTTTTTAGTAAACAGTTACAAGTAGTTGCAGTAGGCAACTCTATTTCTAAACACAATACATTGAGCTCAATGATAAATTCAAATTATATGCAACAGATTACTTTTTAGATTACTTTTGTAATTCCAGGCTTGGATCCTAGATCCAGTCCTGGGTCAGTTCTCAGAATCAGCTGTTGAAAGTCGACTTTGGTACTGTAATGATTTTTAACTAATATTTAGCTATTTCAAAAGTTAGCACTTAGAAAATATTTCAGAGCAAACAATCAATGATTCCCTATTGAAGGAAATGTAGGTTACAGGTACAGAAGGTTATCGTTACTTTTGTAATCCAGTACTGGGTGTCTAGACTCAGTACTGGGACATTTATCCAAAACAGGTAAGTAATTACGTTTTCAGATGTTATACGATTTTTGATGAATATTTAGAAATTGCAGAAATCAACACTTAGAAGAAATTTCACAGAAAAACAGACAATGGTTTCCTATGGAAGAAAAATGAGTTAAAGGTAAGTATAGTTGTGGGTACTTTTCAGAGTCAGTGCTGGGCACCAAGATCCAGCACTGGGAGCTCACCTAAGAGCAGGTGAGTAAATTCGTTTTTGGTACTCGGCTGAGTTTTGGTGAATATTTTGAGTTTTGAAAAGTCCACACTTAGAAGAATTTCCAAGAAAAAGCCAGTCAATGTTACCCTATGAGGAAAATGAAGTTAGCGGTTTAAGGGTAAGTACTCGACTGGCTGAGTTGAAGTTCTGGGAATAGACTCAGGGGTCGCCCGGTGTCAGGTAGGTACAGTCAGTTCACCCTCAGCGGTTTCAGGACGGCCGGGTGCAGAGAGAGTTAGGCCCAATGTTATCCTATGAGGGATAGGGGGGCCTGGGTTGGTGGCTGCTGTCGGGCAAGCCACACGGTTGTGGGAGCTGGGCTCCTGGTCACTTACTCAGGGCAAGTCGGGAAGTAGGTTAGAGTAGAGTTTTCACTGCCAGGGCCACTCGGGCGGCTGGGTGCAGGGTGCTTTTAAGCCGTCGGGTGCTCAATTGATTTCTATGGGAAATCTCCGGTTTGGAAAAAGACTGCACGCTCGGGGACGAGGACTCTTCAGGTGCCACCACCACTTCGAGGGGTAAGTTGGGTATTTGGAGGATAGGTAGGTACCCCGGGATTGGGCACAGAGGGCCGTGGGGCGCCGGGTGCAGGGGTGCCTTTTGATGTCGGAAATCTTACCCTCTTGTTGATCGCGGTTCGGGTGGCACTCTGTTCCGAGGCTGCAAGCTTCTTCAGGATAGTCGAGGGGGGTCCTTGGGTGCCGGACTCGGGGTCACAGTCGCCGTGGGGTCGTCCTCGTGGGTTTAGTTCACTCCGGCACCGGCCAGGCTTGGCGGGTGTAGAGTGGGCTGGGATCGCGGTTACGGGCTGCTGCCAGGGGTGAAAGGTAAGTTCTGAGTAGAGCCTCTACTCATGGGAGTCCCAGGGGATCAGAGTTCAAAGGTAGCCAGGTCCTCCGGGGTTTTTGAGGTTGCTGGCCACAAGAGATGCCGGGTTTGGAGCAGGAGCAAGTCCGAGGTCGACAGGCCGGTAGGGCTGGGGCCAAAGCAGTTGGTGTCTCCCTCTCCTTTGCAGCTGCAGGGCAGGTCTTCTTTTCTTCTCGCTCTTCTTGTAGTTTCGGAATCTGGAATCTGGGGAAGGAAGGTTCAGGGTGCCCCTAAATACTAGATTTAGGGGCGTTACAGGTAGGTGAAGGCCAGGGACCAATGGGTCCTTGTCCTGGGGTGGGTACACCCCCTATCCTGCCCCTCTCCTGTGGCAGGGGGCAGTAGCCTAATCCTGATAGGGTAGGGCCTCCCATCTTCAAGATGGCGAGAGCCCGGAGATGTGCTTCACCTCGCCTCCCCACCTGAGGGGTGGGGTGGGCAGGCTTGCACATCCCCTGTCCTTGTATGGGGTTTCCGGCCAAGCTTCCCGCCAGAGTGGGGGGTTGCAGTGGCCTGGGGAAACTCCTAGAGGCGGCAGGCCTTTGAAGCTTCCCTTTGCTCATCCTGGGGGAGGAGATCTATCACCTCACCCAGGATGTGCATTGTTGCAGGCCCGGGAGAGCAGGGGCTCTCCCACCCAGGGGTCCAGCAACGTGTCTGCTGTGTGGCAGCCTGGGCAGCCTCAGAGCAGACGTGGATTGTAGGTTAGTTGTAAGAGGGCATCTCTGAGATGCCCTCTGGGGTGCTTGGTACATTAAATCTCACACTGGCATCAGTGTGGGTTTAATGTGCTGAGAAGTTTGATACCAAACTTCCCAGTCTTTAGTGTTGCCATTATGGTGCTGTGGGAATTGTGTTTGACGAGCTCTCAGCACCATGTACTCTTAAATGGCAGCACTGCACTTACAGTGCCCGGGAATGGACCTGGGTACTGTAGGGGCACAGGGCTCCTGCTCCTGTGCCCACACCATGGGCATAAGGCACCCAGCCAGAGGGGTGACTGACATATGCCTTGGCAGTGTGGGTGTTGGGCATGGCACACAAAGATGTGTGCCATGTCGACTCTTCATTTTGTCCTGCACCCAGACACTCAGCCGGCAAAGGCAGTGTGTGTGTGTAAGGGTACAGGGCCCCTAAGGGTGGCACAATGAGTGCTGCAGCCCTTAGGGGTCTTCCCTGGTCACAAGGCCCTGGGTACCTAGGGTACCATTTACTAGGGGCTGACATGTGGCCAGGGTTTCCCAATTTGGAGTTTGTGTGTTTTAAGGAAGGAACATAGGCCCTGGGCACCTGATGGGCAGGAGTCCAGGGTACACTCAGTCAAAGTACATTCAGCAATTTAGCAAAAAGTGGGGGCATACCATGCAAGAAATAGGGCACTTTCTCACACAATCCCCCCCCCCCCCCCAAACGAAAGGTGAGGAGACTAACCTTGTCCTATGGAGTCTTCATTGTCTAAGTGGAAGAACCTGGAAAGTCCATCTGCATTGGCATGGGCAGTCCCTGGTCTATGTTCCACTTCAAAGTCCATTCCCTGTAGGGAGATGGACCACCTTAATAGCTTTGGATTTTCCCCTTCCATCTACATTAGCCATCTGAGAGGTCTGTGGTCAGTTTGAACCAGGAAGTGAGTACCAAACAGGTATGGCCTCAACTTCTTCAGGGACCAGACCACAGCAAAGCCCTCCCTCTCAATAGCACTCCAATGCTGCTCTAAAAGCAACAGGTTGGTCTTGGCCTTCATCATTGGTCTGGCATAGGACCGCTCATATCCCTAGCTCAGAGGCATCAGTCTGCACTATGACCTGCTTGGCATAATCTGGAGCTTTCAGAATTGGTGCTGAGCACATTGCTTCTTTCAGGGTGTCAAAAGCCTTTTGGCAACTAACTGTCCAGTTCACTTTCTTGGGCATTTTCTTGGAGGTGAGTTCTGTGAGGGGGGTCACAATGGGCCCATACCCCTTCACAAACCTCCTGTAGTACCCAGTCAAGCCAAGGAATGCCCTGACTTGGGTCTGGGTTGTTGGAGCTATCCAGTCCATGATGGCCTGGATCTTAGGTTGTAAGGGCTGTACCTGGCCTCCACCTACAAGGTGGCCCAAGTACACCACAGTGCCCTGCCCTATCTGGCATTTGGATGCCTTGATAGTGAGGCCTGCATTGTGCAGGGCCTCTAAAACTTTTCCAAGGTGGATCAGGTGATCCTGCCAGGTGGAGCTAAAGACAGCAATATCATCAAGATAAGCTGCACTAAAGGACTCCAGCCCAGCCAGGACATGGTTCACCAGCCTCTGGAAAGTGGCAGGGGCATTCTTTAATCCACAGGGCATCACAGTAAACTGATAATGTCCATCAGGGGTGGAGAATGCTGTTTTCTCTTTTGCCAATCTGCCAGTACCCTGCAGTTAAGTCAAAGGTACTGAGGAATTGGGCAGCCCCTAATTTATCTATCAGTTCATCTGCTCTTGGGATAGGGTGAGCATCTGTCTTGGTGACAGAGTTGAGCCCTCTATAGTCCACACAGAACCTCATCTCTCTCTTTTCACCCTGTTGATGAGGTTTGGGGACTAGAACAACTGGGCTGGCCCAGGGGCTCTCAGAGGGTTCAATGACCCCTAACTCTAGCATCTTGCTGACCTCAGCTTTGATGCTCTCCTTGACTTGGTCTGACGGTCGATAAGATTTTGTTTTTGACAGGTGCATTGTCACCAGTGTCCACATCATGGGTACACCAGTTTGTCAGACCAGGGGCCAGTTTGCTGTTGGGCAGAGAGGGTGTCTGATAAGATCACACCATCCACTGACCCATCCTTTGGGCTGTAAGAGAGGAGGTCAGGGAGAGGTTCACTCTCTGCTTCCTGCTCCTCATCAGTCACCATCAGCATGGTGATGTCAGCCCTGTCATTGTAGAGCTTGAGGCGGTTCACATGGATGACCCTCTTGGGTGTCCTGCTAGTGCCCAGGTCAACTAGATAGGTGACCTCACTCTTTCTTTCTAGGATAGGGTAAGGGCCACTCCATTTATCTTGGAGAGCCCTTGGTGCCACTGGCTCCAAAACCCACACCTGTTGCCCAGGTTGAAATTCAACCAGTGCAGCTTTTTGGTCATACCAGTGCTTCTGGAGCTCCTGGCTGGCCTCAAGGTTCTTGGATGCTTTTTCCATGTACTCAGCCATTCTGGACCTTAGGCCAAGCACATAGTCCACTATGTCTTGTTTGGGTTCTTGAAGAGGCCTCTCCCAGCCCTCTTTTACAAGACAAAGTGGTCCCCTTACAGGATGACCAAACAGAAGTTCAAAGGGTGAGAAACCTACTCCCTTCTGTGGCACTTCTCTGTAAGCGAAAAGCAGGCATGGTAACAGGACATCCCATCTCCTTTTGAGTTTTTCAGGGATCCCCATGATCATACCTTTCAATGTCTTGTTGAATCTCACAACAAGGCCATTGGTTTGTGGGTGGTAGGGGGTAGTAAACTTATACTGCACCCCACACTCCTTCCACATGTGTGTTAGGTAAGCAGACATGAAGTTGGAACCTCTGTCTGAAAACACCTCCTTAGGAAAACCCACCCTGGTGAAGACACCCAGGAGGGCCTTGGCTACTGCAGGAGCTGTAGTAGTCCTAAGGGCAATTGCTTCAGGGTACCTAGTGGCATGATCCACTACCACTAGAATACATTTGTTCCCTGAGGCTGTGGGTGGCTCAAGTGGACCCACAATGTCCACTCCTACCCTTTCAAAGGGGACCCCCACCACTGGTAGTGGAATGAGGGGGGCCTTTGGGTGGCCACCTGTCTTGCCACTGGCCTGACAGGTGACACAGGAGCTGACAAACTCCTTCACCTTTTGGTGCATCTGGGGCCAGTAGAAGTGACTCACTAGCCTTTCCCAAGTTTTGGATTGCCCCAGATGTCCAGCTAGGGGGATGTCATGAGCCAAAGTTAGGAGGAACTCCCTGTACTTCTGTGGCACTACCACCCTCCTGGTGGCTCCAGGAGTGGGGTTTCTTGCCTCAGCATACAGTAATCCCTCTTCCCAACAAGCTCTGTGGGTACCACTGACATCTCCCCTGGCTTCTGAAACAGCTTGCTGCCTCAGGCTTTCAAGAGTGGGACAGTCTCGCTGACCCTGGCACAGCTCTTCCCTAGAGGGTCCCCCTGGGCCCAAGAGTTCAACCTGGTAAGGGTCAAGCTCCATGGACTCAGTTCCCTGAGGGGTATCCAAATCCTCTCCCTGGGGAGAGGGGTCCTGAATGGTTTGCTGTGTAGAAGCTGGTTCCCCAGTTTTCTTTCCTTTTCTCTTGGTTGGCTGGGCCATTATTCCAGGCTCCAGACCTACTTTTTCACCCTTCCTCTTGCTCTGTGCTCTGGTTTGCACACACGCCAATTTAGGGATGCCCAGCATGGCTGCATGGGCCTTTAGTTCAACCAGATCATTTCCAAGCAGACAGGCAGCTGGCAACTTTGGAGAGACCACTACCTGTTTCAGGCCAGTAACCCCCCCCCAGCCTAATGTTACCATGGCCATGGGATGACTAGTGGTGACACTGTCAGCGTTGGTGACTGGGTAAGACTTCCCAATCAAGTATTGCTCAGGGGAAACCAGTGTGTCTTTCACCATAGTGACACTGGCACCTGTATCCCTCAGAGCTTCTACCCTAGTTCCATTCACCCAGGGGTACTGCAAGTATTTCTTTAAGTTGGGTGGCCACACAGCTACAGTGGCAAACTCCACTTCTCCCAAGGAGACTAGACTGGTTTCAGTGTGTTCCCAGATTTGCTCAGGGTACACCTCTGATCCCATTTGTATGCTTGCTGCCCCAGGAGTAGCTGTACTGGGTGCCTTAGGGGCTTTGTTTTGGGGGCAAGCTACAGTTAAGTGTCCTTGCTTCTTGCAGGTATTACACCAGGCCTTTAAGGGATCAAAGTTCTTCCCCCTATATGGTTGGGGCACATAGGGAGTAGTTTGGGTCCCACCCACCTGAACAGGTTTTTGGGGCCCTTTGGAAGACTCAAACTTTTTGTCTTGGGGACTCTCACCACCTTTCCCCTGGGGAGGTTTTGGGACCACTTTCTTTTGGTCACCCCCAGTGGTTGTCTTAGTCACCCTAGTCTTGACCCAGTGGTCTGCCTTCTTTCCCAATTCTTGGGGAGAAATTAGACCTAGGTCTACCAAATGCTGATGCAACTTTTCATTTGTGCAGTTACTCAAAATATGTTCCTTCATGAATAAATTGTACAATCCATTAAAATCCTGCACACCATGTCCAGCTAACCAACCATCCAGTGTCTTCACTGAGAAATCTACAAAATCAATCCAGGACTGGGTCTGGGTTTTGTGAGCCCCCCTGAGTCTAATTCTATACTCCTCAGTGGTGAATCCAAATCCCTCAATCAGAGCTTTCTTCATGAGGTCATAGGATCCTGCTTCTGGCCCAGAGAGAGTCAGAAGCCTGTCCCTGCAGTTACCAGAGAACAGTTCCCACAGGAGAGCCCCCCAGAGAGGTTTCTTCACTTTTCTGATATCACAAGCCCTCTCAAAGGCTGTGAACCATTTGGTGATATCATCACCTTCCTCAAATTTAGGGACAATCCCTTTGGGGATTTTAAGGTCAGAAGTTTCCTCCCTATCCTTATTTTTATTATTGCTGCCACCATTGATGGGTGCTAAACCCATCTCTCTCCTTTCTTTTTCTAGAGCCAGGAGCCTGGACTCTAGCTCTAATCTTTTGGCCAGCCTCACAAGGCTGTCCTCTTCACTGGGGGGTCCCCCAGTGTTCTCTCTGGGACCAGAGCCACCTGTGTAGTCTGTAGATGCCCAGATGCTAATCCTTGGATTGGAGGGTATGGTTGCCCTCTCCTCCCTAGGGAATAGCATGGGGTGGTTGTTGTCAACCTCCTCTGCTTCCTTTTCCTCATCTGACTGGCCATCACCATGTTCAGATGGGTGGTCCTTAGCATACTCAGCCAAGAGCTCCTGGAGCCCTAGTTTGGTTGGATGCAGGCCCATTTGTAAATTTTTAAGTTTGCATAAGGACCTCAATTCCTTGAAAGACAAGTGTAAGTAAGGTGTGAGGTCGAGCTCCTCCACCAGGTCCATCTTATTATTATCACGAATAGCTGGGTTTGTTTGAGACATTCTAACCTGACAGTTCTAACCCTCTACCCTGACTATAGTGACTTTTTATTTTTCTAAAATTCTAATGGGACTTAAGCAAGGCCCTAGCAAGACTTTTAGTAATTTTGTAAAGACCAATCAGAATTCTAAAGGCAATTTTTAAGAGTTCTGTCGTGTGGTCAGATGGTAACCAAGTAGTCCAACAAATGCAAGTTTGTATCCCACCGCTGATCCACCAATGTGAGAAAGTGGCTCTGTATATACTGTTCCTTAATAGGTACAGGGTGTACAGAGTCCACAGACCCCAAGGGTTTAACAGAGGTTAAAGTTAGATATAACCTTACTCTCCAAAGCGGTAGCCTGGTCGAGCAGTAAGGCAGTATCAGAGGACAGTGTAAAGCATTTGTTGTACACACTCAGTCAGCAAATAGTTCCACACACTGAATAACTGAACTCTAGGCCAATGGTTTGTATATAAAAAATATATGCTTGTTTTATTTTAGAACCAACACTTGGAATTAAAATATACTTTCTCGACAGGAGATGTTTCATAAAAATACTTTTGTATATGTAATAGACTTTTTAGTAAACAGTTACAAGTAGTTGCAGTAGGCAACTCTATTTCTAAACACAATACATTGAGCTCAATGATAAATTCAAATTATATGCAACAGATTACTTTTTATATTACTTTTGTAATTCCAGGCTTGGATCCTAGATCCAGTCCTGGGTCAGTTCTCAGAATCACCTGTTGAAAGTCGACTTTGGTACTGTCATGATTTTTAACTAATATTTAGCTATTTCAAAAGTTAGCACTTAGAAAATATTTCAGAGCAAACAATCAATGATTCCCTATGGAAGGAAATGTAGGTTACAGGTACAGTAGGTTATCGTTACTTTTGTAATCCAGTACTGGGTGTCTAGACTCAGTACTGGGACATTTATCCAAAACAGGTAAGTTTTTACGTTTTCAGATGTTATACGATTTTTGATGAATATTTAGAAATTGCAGAAATCAACACCTAGAAGAAATTTCACAGAAAAACAGACAATGGTTTCCTATGGAAGAAAAATGAGTTAAAGGTAAGTATAGTTGTGGGTACTTTTCAGAGTCAGTGCTGGGCACCAAGATCCAGCACTGGGAGCTCACCTAAGAGCAGGTGAGTAAATTCGTTTTTGGTACTCGGCTGATTTTTGGTGAATATTTTGAGTTTTGAAAAGTCCACACTTAGAAGAATTTCCAAGAAAAAGCCAGTCAATGTTACCCTATGAGGAAAATGAAGTTAGCGGTTTAAGGGTAAGTACTCGACTGGCTGAGTTGAAGTTCTGGGCATAGACTCAGGGGTCCCCCAGTGTCAGGTAGGTACAGTCAGTTCACCCTCAGCGGTTTCAGGACGGCCGGGTGCAGAGAGAGTTAGGCCCAATGTTATCCTATGAGGGATAGGGGGGCCTGGGTTGGTGGCTGCTGTCGGGCAAGCCACATGGTTGTGGGAGCTGGGCTCCTGGTCACTTACTCAGGGCAAGTGGGGAAGTAGGTTAGAGTAGAGTTTTCACTGCCAGGGCCACTCGGGCGGCTGGGTGCAGGGTGCTTTTAAGCCGTCGGGTGCTCAATTGATTTCTATGGGAAATCTCCGGTTTGGAAAAAGACTGCAGGCTCGGGGACGAGGACTCTTCAGGTGCCACCATCACTTCGAGGGGTAAGTTGGGTAGTTGGAGGATAGGTAGGTACCCCGGGATTGGGCACAGAGGGCCGTGGGGCGCCGGGTGCAGGGGTGCCTTTTGATGTCGGAAATCTTGCCCTCTTGTTGATCGCGGTTGGGGTGGCACTCTGTTCCGAGGCTGCAAGCTTCTTCAGGATAGTCGAGGGGGGTCCTTGGGTGCCGGACTCGGGGTCACAGTCGTCGTGGGGTCGTCCTCGTGGGTTTAGTTCACTCCGGCACCGGCCAGGCTTGGCGGGTGCAGAGTGGGCTGGGATCGCGGTTCCGGGCTGCTGCCAGGGGTGAAAGGTAGGTTCTGAGTAGAGCCTCTACTCATGGGAGTCCCAGGGGATCAGAGTTCAAGGGTAGCCAGGTCCTCCGGGGTTTCTGAGGTTGCTGGCCACAAGAGATGCCGGGTTTGGAGCAGGAGCAAGTCCGAGGTCGACAGGCCGGTAGGGCTGGGGCCAAAGCAGTTGGTGTCTCCCTCTCCTTTGCAGCTGCAGGGCAGGTCTTCTTTTCTTCTCGCTCTTCTTGTAGTTTCGGAATCTGGAATCTGGGGAAGGAAGGTTTAGGGTACCCCTAAATACTAGATTTAGGGGCGTTACAGGTAGGTGAAGGCCAGGGACCAATGGGTCCTTGTCCTGGGGTGGGTACACCTCCTATCCTGCCCCTCTCCTGTGGGAGGGGGCAGTAGCCTAATCCTGATAGGGTAGGGCCTCCCATCTTCAAGATGGCAAGAGTCCGGAGATGTGCTTCACCTTGCCTCCCCCACCTGAGGGGTGGGGTGGGCAGGCTGGCACATCCCCTGTCCTTGTATGGGGTTTCCGGCCAAACTTCCCGCCAGAGTGGGGGGTTGCAGTGGCCTGGGGAAACTCCTAGAGGCGGCAGGCCTTTGAAGCTTCCCTTTGCTCATCCTGGGGGAGGAGATCTATCACTTCACCCAGGATGTGCATTGTTGCAGGCCCGGGAGAGCAGGGGCTCTCCCACCCAGGGGTCCAGCAACGTGTCTGCTGTGTGGCAGCCTGGGCAGCCTCAGAGCAGACGTGGATTGTAGGTTAGTTGTAAGAGGGCATCTCTGAGATGCCCTCTGGGGTGCTTGGTACATTAAATCTCACACTGGCATCAGTGTGGGTTTAATGTGCTGAGAAGTTTGATACCAAACTTCCCAGTCTTTAGTGTTGCCATTATGGTGCTGTGGAGCTCGTGTTTGACGAGCTCTCAGCACCATGTACTCTTAAATGGCAACACTGCACTTACAGTGCCCGGGAATGGACCTGGGCACTGTAGGGGCACAGGGCTCCTGCTCCTGTGCCCACACCATGGGCATAAGGCACCCAGCCAGAGGGGTGACTGACATATGCCTTGGCAGTGTGGGTGTTGGGCATGGCACACAGAGATGTGTGCCATGTCGACTCTTCATTTTGTCCTGCACCCAGACACTCAGCCTGCAAAGACAGTGTGTGTGTGTAAGGGTACAGGGCCCCTAAGGGTGGCACAATGAGTGCTGCAGCCCTTAGGGGTCTTCCCTGGTCACAAGGCCCTGGGTACCTAGGGTACCATTTACTAGGGGCTGACATGTGGCCAGGGTTTGCCAATTTGGAGTTTGTGTGTTTTAAGGAAGGAACATAGGCCCTGGGCACCTGATTGGCAGGAGTCCAGGGTACACTCAGTCAAAGTACATTCAGCAATTTAGCAAAAAGTGGGGGCATACCATGCACGAAAGAGGGCACTTTCTCACAACGAGCATCCTGGCGCTGTCCTAAGCAGACCAGAATGATATACTTTTCACTTAATACAGCACCAGGGACTTCCAACCCTACAACCAAGAACCCCAGGGAAGATCTCTTGGTGAAGATTTGTAACCAATAGAATATTTCCATGGAAGATCTCACTGTACACCTGTAGACCTGGCACCTTGGCGTGAGTCTCCCTTCCTCTTTTTGTCGCTGTGCCTCATGTGTTTTATGGTGTTGGCCGCTCAGCGCGCTGTGCCACTGCCAACCAGTGTCGCGGTGCGAGTGCTCCCTTTGTAAATTGTATATGTTGGTTGGATTCCATGATTGGATTGTTTGGTTTACTATCAGACCCCAGTAAAGTGCGCCAGGAGCGCCAGGGCGTGTGAAGGCAAACACCGCTGGTGGGCTTGCAGCATGGGTTGTGCCACCCACAGAAGCGGCCGGTAAAATACGTCTAAGGTCTGCCATCGCAGAACCTGCGTGCAGTCTGGTACTGACATGCTGACTGGCAAGTGCCCACACTTGCCGGTCCCTGAAACCTTCCCTTAGCTACATGTTAGTCACCCCTCTGGTAGGCCCACGGGCAGGGTGCGTTGTGAGCATAAGGTAGGACAAGCCTAGATGCGTGGCATGTCCTAGTAGTGAATTACCGCCATCTTGTTGTTCACTACTGCAAGGCTACCCTGTTCTCATAGGCCAGTATGGGCGGCCTGGATTATTACACCCTATGATCCTAACCGACCCAGGGAACATGGTAGAAGATCGAGTTTAGTATGCCTGGACTCAGAATAATAAGGTACATCTTTTCGTAAGGTTTATTTTAATATTCCGGGTTTGCAAATGCCGCTTTTAGAAAGCTGGCGTTTGCTTGCCTAAACATTGCAGCCCGCCTCTGCGTGATGTGTATCTGATGTCTGGCTGGTGTGAGTGACAGGGCTGGGGGAACCCAGATGGGCAGGGGTAGGTAGCCTGGTGGTGAATAGGACGATCGACAGGTAGATGGGTGGGAGGAGTACTCCTAGGCTCTGAATAAGACAGTGCTCTGCCACCTCAATGCCGGCTCCGCCCCCTGTGGAGCGTCTGATGACTCTGCCCTGCACTCTGAAAGAAGAAGCCTGCATCGCGCAAACAAAGTGCTCAGAAACCGGACTGAACTAGGCAAGGGCCCCCCTGGCCTGGGAGAACAAAAGATTTGCTGTATAAATGTAGGAGCCCTGCTCCTAAGAAACTAGATCCGCTTTTGACCAAGAAGAATCTCTGCCTGAGGAGGAGGCACCGGGAAAGCTGTAGGAGGAAGACTGTCCCTATCCTGGGGGATTGGCCTGCAGTGGTGACCTTGCTGCCAAAGGGGAGAAGAGAAACTGTTGCTGAAGACTTTACTTTATTTTTACTTTCAAGACTTGTGCTTTTCCAAAACGATCTCCAAGGGCTTGGAACTGAGCTTGCCCCCTGAACTGAGCCCCAGGACCATTGGGCTCTACCTGATCTTCACTAGCCTGCCGCTGGACTGTGGTGTCCTTTCCCTCGCCGGAGCTGTGACCCTCGTGCCCAGTCCCTCCCTGAGCCGTGACCAGGACTGCTTAGCCGCCCCCGCCTTGGGAAGAGCCTCGCTCGATCTGAGCCGCTCCCCCTACGCTGTGCTGGGCTGCCCCTGTCACCTCGCTCGCCAGAGGCTCGCTGCGCACCTTCACCCTCCTGCCGGAATCGGCGTTGTGAGCATCTCCAAGCCTCGGGCGGCCCGGACGTAATCTGCGTGCCCGGCTGCCCCGCTTTGTTCACCCGCCACCTGCAACACCCCGCTCTTGTCGTGAGCCTGAAGATCAGACACCCATCGTGAAGTGTGGGAGCCTCGGACGCCGCCTCGCCCTTCTGTCGAAGAGCCGCTGAAATCCCGCACCCGCCTTTGCGTCAAGAAACAAGGTACTGTACTTACGAACTCGACCGTGAGCTCGCATCGGATCCAGGGTCTGCAACGTTCTGATTTCCCTGTCATCTGCCGTGGGCTTCCCGGGCGCTGCCTCAGCACGAAGTGGGCCGAGGCCTACAGTTACCTTGTGCCCGCCTAAAGAACTTTCTGTAACAAAGAGAACTTGACCGTATTTTCAAGAATTGTGGCCCCATCAGTTCAACGTTACTGGGCCTTGTATTTGAATCTGCTGAATCTACATAAAAGCTTATTTTTATATACTTCCTGATTGGTGTCCGTTTGTGGTGCATGCAAGGTGTTTACTGTATGTGTAATTGCATTTGCTTAACCGTGTACGCCTGAGACTTAGCCTAGACTGCTCGCGCCACGCACCTAGAGGGTGAGCAGGGGTTATTCTGGGGAGTCATCCTTCGCCCTGACAAGAAGTAAAGGGTCCCTGCTTGTTGTGGGTTCACACCTGCGTCAACCAGAGCCCCCTCATTTCTAACATTGGCGGCAGCGGTGAGGATTTACGGATTTGCATTTGTGGTTTGCGTATAGTGAATCACTGATCACCACGTAGGGAGAGCAGACCGGTAACACAGCCACAAGACTAGCATTTGTTTTTGTTTTGCCAAGAATCTCCGTTGTTAAAGCCATGCCTGGTTCACTTCCCGCCCGAAGGGCAGCTTCTATAATCTCTGGATTTGAAGACATAGATTGGGAAGAAGACGCACTTCAGAATCATACCAATGAAGAATTGAAAGGTTTTTGCTCCAAGTTCAGGATTGCCCAAACTGGATTAAAAAACAAGGCCCAACTCGTGAAGGCGCTGAGGGCCTGGTATGAGTCAAAGGCACCAGAGAATCAGGTGGAAATGGTTCCACCAGAAAGTGTCCATGAGTTTGGCAGAGGCCTGTCGCCAGAAGAGTTGGCAGACAGGGCAGCAACCCGGGCACATGAGGTGGAGATGGCAAAACTTCATGGGCAGATGGATATGGAAAAACAAAGATTAGCCATGGATGAAAAGAAACTACAATTAGAGCATGACATGAAGCTGAGGGAGCTGGAGCTGAAAGCAAAAAGTTTGGAGCTTAATCCCTCTGGTGGCAGCACACCGCCAGTAACGGCGGAACCAAGAGTTTATATTCCCAAGGATGTAGTGAAGGAGTTCTTCAAGAATGACGACATCGGGCAGTGGTTCAGAGCCTACGAGGTAGCCATGTCTTCCCACCGGGTCCCTGAGAGAGATTGGGGAGCGGGGTTGTGGGGACGGTTCCTGAGTGAAGGGCGGGACACACTGTTAGATTTACCTGCTGATGTTCATAATTCTTATGCCCATATGAAGGAAGCATTGATGGCGAGGTATGGGTTGACCCCTGAGTTATATAGACAGAGGTTCAGGGGTTGCACTAAGATTCCCAATAGTACGCATGTGGAGTATGTGACTTTCTTTTGCAGAGCGCTGGATGGTTGGGTAAAGGGTAGTAAGGTAAATGATTATCAAGGGCTTCTTGATTTAATGGCATGGGAGCACTTGTCCAGTAATTGTTTTCCTGAGCTACGCCAGCACCTGATAGATAGTAGGCTGACTAACCCTAGGAAGCTTGCTGAGGAGGCGGACCGCTGGGTCAGTACCAGGGTCCACAAGGGTCCCGTGGGAGATTCCGCCAAAGGTGGGCAGGGTCCCCAGCAGAAGAGTGGGGGGGACAGGGGTAAACAGAAGCAGTTCCAAAAAGGGCCCCAAAGTAGTCCCCAAGGGAACCAAGGGAAGGGTTCTCAGCCTCCCCCACCCCAGAAACCGACCGGGGCCCCGACAGGTCCTCCTGTTCAGAAGGGGCCCGTCAGATGTTACGGGTGTAACAATTTGGGGCATTTTGCCTCTGATGTAAGGTGTCCATTGTTTGGTAAACCAGCACCCACTGGTGCTCCACCCCGGCAGGTGACTAGTGTAGCCTTGGGGGAGGAGAGGGATGTCCAAGGTGGGTGGGGTCCCGCAGAGATGTCCCTGGTCTCGCTAGGAGACCGTGAAGTGGTCCCTCCAACCCAGCTGCCTGAGAACACTAAGAAGTACAGGCAGTGGGTGACCATAAATGGCCATAGGGTGGAAGCTCTTAGAGATACAGGAGCCAGTGTGACAGCTGTCAGGTGTCACCTGGTGTCTCAGGAGCAGGTGGTCCCCAATGCATTCTATCCCGTTGTTGCCGCTGACAACACAGAGAGGCACTGCAAGGTGGCTCAGGTTCCCTTTGAGTGGGGGGGGGGGTCTCTGGTACTCTTCAGGTAGCTGTGAGGCCCGCCATGCCTGTAGACTGTTTGTTAGGGAACGACTTGGAGAGCTCACCTTGGGCTAAGGTGGAGCGGAGTGCTCACCTGGAGATGTTGGGTATGCCGGATTGGGCGTGTGTCACCACACGGTCCATGGCAGCCAGTAGAGGGACTCAAGAGGTCCTGGAGCCTGAGAGGGAGACCCAGGAACCGGCCTCAGAGAGAAGGAGCAAGGGGCGCGGGAAGCCGGCCCCTGAAGTTCCCACGGTCCAGGAGGAAGCAGACCTTGAGGGGGATGCCCTGGAACCTACAGGGGAGCAGATAGCTGAACTGGGAGACCTGCCGGAGCTGACCCATTGGCAGCAGGAAGGGGGTCCCACCAGGGAGGACTTTTGCAAGGCACAGAAGGAGTGCCCTTCTCTCGTGGGTATGCGGCAGCAGGCTGCAGACCAGGCCGCAGGTGATCAGTCAGGATCACATTTCGTTTACTGGGAGAACGACCTCCTATATACAGAGCCTAAGGTTGCTGAGCCTGGGTCAGCCCGTGCGCTGGTGGTACCCCAGGACTTCAGAGCCTTCCTACTGGGGCTGGCTCACGATGTGCCATTGGCAGGGCATTTGGGGCAGGACAAGACCTTTGAAAGGCTTGTCACCCACTTTTATTGGCCTCAAATGCGCAGGAGTTCAGATACTCACTGCAGGACATGCCAGACTTGCCAGGCAAGTGGAAAGAGTGGAAGGAAGCAGAAGGCTCCACTCCAGCCGTTCACTGTGGTCGGTACCCCATTCCAGCGAGTGGGGATTGACATTGTAGGGCCACTGGACCCCAGGACAGCGATGGGCAATAGGTTCATCCTGGTCCTGGTGGACCATGCCACCCGGTACCCGGAAGCCATTCCTCTGAGGACAGTGACGGCCCCCGTGGTGGGACGTGCACTGATGGGAATTTTCTCCCGAGTGGGATTCCCTCTAGAGGTGGTGTCTGACCGAGGTACCAATTTCATGTCCAAGTACATGAAATCTCTTTGGCAAGAGTGTGGTGTAACCTACAAGTTCACCACACCTTACCACCCCCAAGGAAACGGGTTGGTTGAGAGATTCAACCGAACCCTCAAAGGCATGATAATGGGCCTGGAAGGACCCATGAGGCGTAAGTGGGACGTCCTCTTACCATGCCTTCTCTTCGCTTACCGTGAGGTGCCACAGAAGTCTCTGGGGTTCAGTCCCTTTGAGCTCCTGTATGGTCACCCAGTCAGAGGACCTCTAAGTCTGGTCAAGGAAGGCTGGGAGCAATCTCCCAGGAAACCTCCCCAGAATGTATATAGTTACATGCTGGCCTTCAGGAATCAGACTAGGCGATTCAGGCAACTTGCTGAGGCAAATCTGGAAGCCAGCCAGGAGGAGATGAAGCGGTGGTACGACCAGAATGCCACTCTGGTAGAGCTTCAGCCTGGACAGAAGGTATGGGTCTTGGCCCCCGTGGAGCCATGTGCGCTCCAGGATAAGTGGACCGGTCCCTTTGAGGTGGTGGAGCGCAAGAGTCCTGTTACCTACGTGGTGGACCTGAAGTCTCCTAGGAACCCCTTAAGGGTCCTACATGTCAACCGCCTCAAGCCCCACTTGGAGAGGTCCCAAGTGGGCATGCTCTTGGCAACAGATGCTGGGATGGAGGAGGAGACAGAACCTCTTCCGGACCTCCTGTCAGCCAAGGAGCAAGATGGGTCAGTGGACGGTGTCATCCTCTCTTCCACCCTGACCCCTGAGCAACAGAATGATTGTCGCCAGTTGCTGGGACAATTTTCTGATCTGTTTTCCCTGGTCCCTGGTGTCACTGATTGGTGCGTCCATGATGTGGACACTGGGGATAGTCCACCTGTACGGCACAAGGCCTACAGGGTGACTGACAGGGTGAGGACATGCATCAAGGAGGAGGTCTCCAAGATGTTTGCACTCGGGGTAATTGAGTCTTCTAGCAGTCCTTGGGCCAGCCCCGTGGTCTTGGTCCCAAAGGCTGCAGCGCCGGGAGCCACACCCGAACTCCGGTTCTGTGTGGACTACAGAGGACTCAATTCGGTCACTAGGACCGACGCACACCCCATCCCCAGAGCTGCTGAGCTCATCGATCGGCTAGGGGCTGCCAACTACCTCAGCACGTTTGATTTAACGTCTGGTTATTGGCAGATCGCCTTGACCGAGGGGGCCAAAGAGAGGTCAGCATTTTCCAACCCAGATGGGCACTACCAGTTCCGGGTTATGCCATTTGGGATGAAGAATGCCCCTGCCACCTTCCAGAGATTGGTCAACCAGGTGTTGGCTGGGCTGGACTCGTTCAGTGCAGCCTACCTGGATGACATCGCAGTGTTCAGCTCCACTTGGGAAGAACACCTGCGACACCTCTGGGAAGTGTTGATGGCGCTGCGCAAGGCAGGCCTCACGATCAAGGCGAGTAAGTGCCAGATCGGGCAGGGTTCCGTGGTGTACTTGGGACACCAAGTTGGGAGTGGCCAGGTGGCACCCCTTCAGCCCAAGATAGAAACCATCCTGAATTGGGAGGCGCCCAAAACCCAGACAGAGGTGAGAGCCTTCCTAGGTCTCACCGGGTACTACAGGAGGTTTGTCAAGGGGTATGGCAACATGGTTGCCCCCTTGACAGCGCTGACTTCGACGAAGCAGCCCAGGAAAGTGATTTGGACTGACACCTGTCAGAAAGCTTTTGAGGCCTTGAAAACTGCTATGTGCACGGCGCCCGTGCTCTTGGCTCCCAACTTCTCCAAAGAGTTTATCGTTCAGACAGACGCTTCAGAGCACGGTGTGGGGGCTGTTCTTTCACAAATTAATGAGGAGGGCCTAGATCAACCCGTAGCCTTTCTTAGCAGGAGGTTACTTCCACGGGAACAGAGGTGGAGTGCTATTGAGCGTGAGGCATTTGCTGTGGTCTGGGCGCTGAAGAAGCTAAGACCCTACTTGTTTGGGTCTCACTTCCGGGTTCAGACGGACCACAGGCCCCTCAGATGGTTGATGCATATGAGGGGTGAGAATCCAAAGCTGTTGAGGTGGTCCATTTCCCTACAGGGTATGGATTTCACAGTGGAACATCGCCCTGGTACAGATCACGCCAATGCTGACGGTCTGTCCAGATTTTTCCGCCTTAGTGATGAGGAACTCCCTGGGGTAGGGTAGTTCTCCCCACTTTTCAGCTGGAGGGGACACGTGTTAGACCTGGCACCTTGGCGTGAGTCTCCCTTCCTCTTTTTGTTGCTGTGCCTCATGTGTTTTATGGTGTTGGCCGCTCAGCGCGCTGTGCCACTGCCAACCAGTGTCGCGGTGCGAGTGCTCCCTTTGTAAATTGTATATGTTGGTTGGATTCCATGATTGGATTGTTTGGTTTACTATCAGACCCCAGTAAAGTGCGCCAGGAGCGCCAGGGCGTGTGAAGGCAAACACCGCTGGTGGGCTTGCAGCACGGGTTGTGCCACCCACAGAAGCGGCCGGTAAAATACGTCTAAGGTCTGCCATCGCAGAACCTGCGTGCAGTCTGGTACTGACATGCTGACTGGCAAGTGCCCACACTTGCCGGTCCCTGAAACCTTCCCTTAGCTACATGTTAGTCACCCCTCTGGTAGGCCCATGGGCAGGGTGCGTTGTGAGCATAAGGTAGGACAAGCCTAGATGCGTGGCATGTCCTAGTAGTGAATTACCGCCATCTTGTTGTTCACTACTGCAAGGCTACCCTGTTCTCATAGGCCAGTATGGGCGGCCTGGATTATTACACCCTATGATCCTAACCGACCCAGGGAACATGGTAGAAGATCGAGTTTAGTATGCCTGGACTCGGAATAATAAGGTACATCTTTTCGTAAGGTTTATTTTAATATTCCGGGTTTGCAAATGCCGCTTTTAGAAAGCTGGCCTTTGCTTGCCTAAACATTTCAGCCCGCCTCTGCATGATGTGTATCTGATGTCTGGCTGGTGTGAGTGACAGGGCTGGGGGAACCCAGATGGGCAGGGCTAGGTAGCCTGGTGGTGAATAGGACGATCGACAGGTAGATGGGTGGGAGGAGTACTCCTAGGCTCTGAATAGGATTGGCCTGCAGTGGTGACCTTGCTGCCAAAGGGGAGAAGAGAAACTGTTGCTGAAGACTTTACTTTATTTTTACTTTCAAGACTTGTGCTTTTCCAAAACGATCTCCAAGGGCTTGGAACTGAGCTTGCCCCCTGAACTGAGCCCCACGACCATTGGGCTCTACCTGATCTTCACTCGCCTGCCGCTGGACTGTGGTGTCCTTTCCCTCGCCGGAGCTGTGACCCTCGTGCCCAGTCCCTCCCTGAGCCGTGACCAGGACTGCTTAGCCGCCCCCGCCTTGGGAAGAGCCTCGCTCGATCTGAGCCGCTCCCCCTACGCTGTGCTGGGCTGCCCCTGTCACCTCGCTCGCCGGAGGCTCGCTGCGCACCTTCACCCTCCCGCCGGAATCGGCGTTGTGAGCATCTCCAAGCCTCGGACGGCCCGGACGTAATCTGCGTGGCTGCCCCGCTTTGTTCACCCGCCACCTGCAACACCCCGCTCTTGTCGTGAGCCTGAAGATCAGACACCCATCGTGAAGTGTGGGAGCCTCGGACGCCGCCTCGCCCTTCTGTCGAAGAGCCGCTGAAATCCCGCACCCGCCTTTGCGTCAAGAAACAAGGTACTGTACTTACGAACTCGACCGTGAGCTCGCATCGGATCCAGGGTCCGCAACGTTCTGATTTCCCTGTCATCTGCCAATGGCTTCCCGGGCGCTGCCTCAGCACGAAGTGCGCCGAGGCCTACAGTTACCTTGTGCCCGCCTAAAGAACTTTCTGTAACAAAGAGAACTTGACCGTATTTCCAAGAATTGTGGCCCCATCAGTTCAACGTTACTGGGCCTTGTATTTGAATCTGCTGAATCTACATAAAAGCTTATTTTTATATACTTCCTGATTGGTGTCCGTTTGTGGTGCATGCAAGGGGTTTACTGTATGTGTAATTGCATTTGCTTAACCGTGTACGCCTGAGACTTAGCCTAGACTGCTCGCACCACGCACCTAGATGGTGAGCAGGGGTTATTCTGGGGAGTCATCCTTCGCCCTGACAAGAAGTAAAGGGTCCCTGCTTGTTGTGGGTTCACACCTGCGTCAACCAGAGCCCCCTCATTTCTAACAACACCCCAGCAGAATATCTCATAGAAGAGAGAGGCCCTGTACGGTTCTTTCAGTCAGAGTATAAATATACCTTACAGATATCACGCCTTACAATTGCCCCTTGTAGAAATTGCCATTATGAAAAAAAATCACCATATAATACAACATATTGGTGACAAATTGCACCCTGCATAAAGTCCTATGGCCTAGAGATGCGCTCTACAGGCCCTCTGCAATAATCATGTGCCTGTCTGAAGATCTCTGGGATGTTAATGCACCTTTCAGATGGTCTCTGGACATTGCACTTTATTGAATACCCAAGTATATATCGATGCATCCTATAGGTGATCCAGTACTGTGCAGGTGTACCCTACAGATGAAGCTGCGCAATACGTCTCTGGCTTATAGAAAGTGTCTTGAGGTTTACATGTAACCCGTATAATATCTGCATATGAATGCAACTTATTGAAGGTTTAATGATATTAAATGTATCTTTAAATAGATTACATAGGTGATATACGTCAATAAGTTGCATATATACGCAACTAATTGAAGGTTTAATGATATTAAATGTATATTTAAATAGAGTACATAGGTTATATGTGCCTATGCCCCCTTTGAAAGCAGTTGCGGTATGCTGCATCATCTTGTAATATGTATGTATGTATGCATATATATGTATGCTTATATATGTATGTATGTAGAATTTGTATGGAAGGAGCCTAGCCAAAAAGGTATTGGGCGCTGTCCAGCGACACAGAGAAGCAGAAAGTCAACGAGAGATACGAGATGTAGTCCAGCTGTCGAAGGTTAATGCACTGTGATGTAGTGTTCTTAAAGAGCTGAGTCATCAACTCTCTCCTAAATTGGAGAAGTGTTGTCCTGAGGGATACAGAGATGTTGTTGCAGACACAGGGTGCATAGAAAACGAAGGTTTGTTTGTTTGTCATTCTTTTCTTTCTACACTTCTTACTCTGCAGTCTGATGGTGCCCTGGCTGGGGTGTGTTGAGAACCACCAGAGATGGTGGGTTGGATGACAGAAGTACGCATGGCTAAACCACGCATGCCTCAACCACGCAATCGCAACAACGATTGCGTCTTAACTCCGCATTCCTTAACCATGCATTCCTTAACCACGCGTGCCTTCACGAAGCATACTTTTACAATGAATTTCATTGTGAAGGCATGGTTGCTAAAGGGATATGTGTGATAAATTACCACTAGCCCAACACCGCTCTCCCCGCCCTAAAATCCTGCCCCCTACCTAGGCCCTCCCGATGCCCAGAGCCCTAAAACTACCCTGCCCTTAAAACTACCCCTCTGCTCTGCCCTGGGGCCTAAAACTCTGCCCTCTACCAAAAACTACCCTGACCCCAACTCCCCCACCCTGAGCCCTAAAAATGATCACTGCGGTACCCTTAAAGCTACCCCCCCGCCCTTGGGCCTAAAACCCTGCCCTCTATCAAAAACTACCCTGACCCCAGCTTCCCCGCTCTGAGCCCTAAAACTGATCCCCACTGTTGGAAACGGGTAGCGTGGTGCAGAGCGGGCGGGCCAAACTCTGGAGGAAATGTGCAAAGCATCCACGCAGTACACACAGGCGACACACAAGGCACACTACAAAATGAGACACTACACCGGTTTAGGTAAAAACAACTTTTGTATTGTCCAAACACAGTATGTCAGCTAATCTCTACACTGCGCCAACTGGCGCTCGGTTCAAATTGACAGGGGGGGAATTATATACAGGGCAGGGCCAATCGGGCCCCTGCCGGAATCATTGCGGCATAGCAAACAATAAAAATCAGTCCATCAGCCTGAAACCTGCAAGGAAATCCTCATGGCATAACCTTACGCAATCGTCCGGAACACCTGGAATAAAACCATCATGGCATCCCCTCATGCATCGCCAATATGAGTGACCCCTGAGCCTGAGGCAGGAATTAAGGTAGGCAGTGCATCACACATCAACCCCTGGCATCTCTACACAGCGCTGCACATAGCAAGTAAACAGCGCTTACAATCCAGGGCATGTGAACATAGCGCTGCACATAACAATTGACTGGTGCTTCAAATCATGGCCTTTAAAATAGCGCTGCACATAGCAATGCAATAGCGCGTTAAAACAGTACATTTACCCTAGCGCTGCACAAAGCACGGCAGTAACGCGGTAAAACAGTGCATCTACCCTAGCGCTGCACAAAGCAAGGCATTAGCGCTCAGAGCATGGCAAATAAACATAGCGCTGCACATAGCAATACATTAGGCCCGCAATCAAAGCTCGAACCCTGTGGACATAAAAATTAGGCAGCGCTCACGAGGCAAAACCCACGCTGGGGCCCTAGGGAAAAGAACCCCGGGGTAGGCCCTTAGGCCTCAATGAAACCCCAACAGCAGGGCCATTCACCCTGAGCCCCACATTCTGGTGAATAACGGCACTCCCCACCAAGTTAGAAGTCCCCGACAGCACAGTCACGGGGACGGTGTAGGCCCTCCTCCAGGCCCACGGCTCAAAGACGCCTTAATCGTTGCAGCGACCCACCACTGCGGCGTCGCTGTGTAGCGCCTGGGGCCCTTTGGCCCCGTCGGTAGGCGAGTCTGCCTTCCGGGGGCTTCAAGCAATTACTCCAGCCCGTTGCAGCTGCCCGCTGTCAAGTGGGGCAGCTGAGGATCTCCCAAGCCATCCCGGTGCCCCTGGGGAAGGCCCGACGGGTCGAGCACCGACACTGTGCTCCGCTACCCCCCCTCCTTCACTGGGCCCCCACTCACCAGGGATCTGGCGGCTTCGGGTGTCTCTGGCGGCAGGCGCCGCACGTGGGGCTTCCCTCAGCTCCGGGGGAGCCCCGGCCACAGCAGCACTTCCTCCTGCTTCCCGTTGACGGCGGCCGCACCCGGGGCTCTCCTCAGTGCACAGAGAGACCCCCGGGCGGCAGCACCTCTTCTCGGCGGTTCTCCTCGATTGCGGGGGCATCCACCGGCGGGGTGGGCTCCCGCTCCGGTCTCTTCGGGCTTCACCCGGGCCCCCCTCCTGGGACCCGGGACTTCTGGACCTCGGCTGGGGGAGGCGGGGTAGGCTCCCGTCCTCCCTCTCGACTTTACTCCAGCAGCCAATCCTGTCTCAGCTTCCCGGGGGCGCGGCCAATGACGCGGCCGGCGCCCCGGTCGCTGAGTACCGCTTGCTTGCGCGTTCCAGGCCTCGGACGGCCTGCGCTGAAGCCGCGGCTGCCCTCCCTGGGCCTCAGGGGCGGCGGCGGTGATTTCCGGCAGCTTCTCTCTCCCCACAATGAGGGGTAGGCTCCCTCCGACGTTATCGCACACATGCGGGGTGGGCTCTCGATATTACAGGAGCATGGAAAGGGCCACCATAACACGGGGTGGGCACCTGTGATGAAAATAGGTACACCTGCGGCAATAACGCGGGGTGGGCTCCCGCTTTGACTAAGGCAGTTCTCCCAGCCTCCCAGCGCTATGGGGGCCGTGGATATAGCGCTTCCCAGGCGCTAGGCAGCAGGCAGCTGGGATTCCCACACTCGCCAGCAGGGCACAGTCATTTAGAAATATAGTGCTCACCAGCTATAGCGCTCTCCTTCCACGGGCAGCTTGGATATAGCGCTCTCTCCCTGCAGGCGGCTTGTAAATAGCACTCTTTCTCTGCAGGCAGCTTGTAAATAGCGCTCTCTGGTTCCTGCCCCTTGGTTGAGGGTTTCTGGAGGGGGGAAGTTGCGTTGGTGGCTGAAGGCGGACTAATCAGTCTCTGCCTGTCGTCCCTGGGTTCTCCTCTCGCCGGGCCAGATCAGTGGGTAGTTCAGGATCCCTCACTCACTTGAAAGGCAGCCCCTAAGCCCTGTCACTTTCAGAGGCATAGGTCCCTGACTAAACCCTACCGCCTAAAACTCTTGCGTAGGCTTCTCCAGGTTTGCGTTGCCCCAACTATAGCTTTCCCTCGCCCTGTGGACTGTAGAGGTGGGTAGGTAGGCTCAGGGCCCAGCACACAGGCCCATGTGGCGGTAACCCCTGGCAGCAGGTCCCCTCTCTCTCAGGTCCACCCTCTGACTGACTGAGCACATGGCAACCCAGCTCCGCCCTTTATACGCCCCTCACCACACCTTCCAGACAGTGCCAGAAGCTTCTAGAAGCGTCTGGGGAAACTGGCTCTAACTGGCCTAGGGGGAGGGGTAGAGCACCCTGGGTGCCAGGCTTCCCTCCAAAAGCTGGGGCTGCTGGGAAATAACCACTAGACTGTCAACCTAGCTCAGTCAAACGGCGCAACCACACAGCTTTGGCATCCATTTTAAATTACATTTTTAAAATGGGGAAACTCAGTCTGCACACATTCAATCTTTGCATTTACACATGTGGTTTCCCAGGAAAGCGAAAAATTTTGGGGGAAAAGGGCCAAGTCCAACACAACCCCCTTCCAGCCAAAAGCCAGGTTGGACCGATCAATGCCTTGATGGGCTTCCCTGCTTAGGGCGAGAAAAGGTGGACGCAGGCCCGCAACTGCAGGAGCACCCGCAGGTTCTCCTCCACTCTGGAACCCGAGGGTTCCCTCTCTCAAACCTCCCTTGCCCAACTAAGCCTCCCCACGGGGGTTCCCTAGCTGGTTGTGGCCAGGACTGGCCCCTGGGCCATTCAGATGTCTCTGGCCCTTGCGGTCTCACAGAGTGGGGGGCAGTAACCCCAGGCCCGTAGTACCCGTTGACCACTCTCCTCCTCCTCCTTGCAGTTCCAAACTGCCACTGGTCCTCCCACCTGGGGTCCGCACCCTCAGGCTGACCAGCCATCAGGGGCGAGGCTCTCCTCCCCCTACCTCTCCTTCTGGGGTTCCTCACCCTACTCCCATGCGAGGCACCCTCAGACCACCACTCTCTCCCCAGTCCAGGGCCTTGACCCCTCAACTGGTTCCCCAACCTAGGGTCTAAACCCTTAGGCTGCACTGGTGCCAGGGGCGAGTCCTCCCTCCCCCTGCACCCCCTCCCAGAGTTCCGCACCCTCCCAACGGGAGAAGTACCCCTGGAAGACACTTCTGGGGGGACACTGCTAACAGATGTCCCACCCGCCAGGTCAGGCAGTACCCATCCCTGGCCTCCCAGCCCAGGATCTAAGCCCTGTGGCTGAGCCGGTGCCCGAGGCAAGACCTTCCTCCCTCTGCACCCCCTTCCAGAGTTCCGCACCCTCCCACCTGGAAAAGTACCCCTGGAAGTCAATTCTGGGGGGACACTGCTAACAGATGTCCCACTCGCCAGGTCAGGCAACCCCTGAACCTGGCATCCCAGCCCAGGATCTAAACCCTGCAAGTGGGCCAACCCCAGAACCTCAGGAGCTCTGATTACAGATGCCCCGGGTCCTCCTGGCACTAGGGGCTCCCCCTCACTAGGCGGCACATCAGGACAGCCTAGGCTCCCAACCTGGGGCTCCCTTACGGAACTCTCCAGGCCCTGAGACTGCGGTTGGGGCACCTCGGGACACCTCCCCGTCTCACTCCTTCCTATGGATAGGACGTGAGGCCCTACAACCCTCTCTCTTCCCGGGGACCTAGCTGGGCTATTCGCCACCTCTTCCACCTCGCTGGGTTGGAAGATCCCTGCACCACCCCCTTCAGGGTCACTCCCCAATGCCTCCTCAGACACCCTGGCCCTCACCCAGAGGTCTGCCTCCCGTGCAAGCTCCCTGGGGTCGAAGAACCCACACTGTCCTAGGTGGTGACGCAACCTGGGGGAACAATTCCTGAGCATGTGCTGCCGGATGACTACCTGGCACAGCCCTTCCCACTCATTCACTGCACTCCTCACCACCCAATCCTCCAATGCAGTCCCACACACCTCCGCAAACTCCCCCCAGGACTGGTGGGACAGTTTTCCCCTGCCCCTGAACTCTAACCTGTCCCCCTCTTCCTGGGAATCAGACACCGTCTCCTGGGCTCTGGGAGTGGGACACCCTACATTGGATCCACTCTCGCTGCCACCACTGGATCCCACCCTCACTGGTGAATCCAGACAACAACAACCAGTCTCAGGGGACAACCTACCCTACCGAGCTGGTCTCTCCCTGGCAAAGGCCTCTCTGCCTCCACCATCCTTTCCTGCGCTAGGACCTTCTCCGTCTCTAGCCTCCTCTCCTCCACCCTCAGCTGCGCTAGCTCCACCTTGAGCCTTTCCAGTGCCAGCTGATGCTCCCTTTCTTCCCTCCTATCTACCCACTCTTCTGGGGACAGGGAAAGGGAAGGGGCAGTGCCCCCGGGACTGGACCCAGAGCGGGACTCCCTAACTCTGGTGTCCTCCCTCGCTACTGGCGTCTCCCCCCGGTCATCTTCTTCCTCCACGTCAGTGTCACCCCCCTCCTGGGTTATGGACTGGGCCCCCTCACTCTCGGAGTCCTCCCTACACTGGAGGTCCTCCTCCGGGTCTCCACTGAATCCACCCTTTAAATATGCGGAGGGGTAATCTGACAGGTCCCCACCAATCTCTAAGGGTTCCCCCCCTCTTGAGGGCCTCATAGAGAAATAACTTCCTGCGTGTGTTGCCTACTGGGGGTATCCCTCTCTCTCTGCAGAAATAAATCAACTCTTGCTCCGTGTACCCCCCAAGGTCATCCTCGTTGTAGGTTAACCCCATCCTGGTGAGGTACACCCGGGACACACCACCCACAGTGCAACAAGGGGACACAATTTAAAAACACACTTCTAGGAGGAAATCACCACCAGGAAAAACAATAATTCCCCACAACCTGAGATTCCTTTAAACGCTCAATTTGCAGTGCAACCCGTTGTCGCTGCGGTACTGCGCAAACACAAGTCCTATCCCACCGCTGAACACCAATGTTGGAAACGGGTAGCGTGGTGCAGAGCGGGCGGGCCAAACTCTGGAGGAAATGTGCAAAGCATCCACGCAGTACACACAGGCGACACACAAGGCACACTACAAAATGAGACACTACACCGGTTTAGGTAAAAACAACTTTTGTATTGTCCAAACACAGTATGTCAGGTAATCTCTACACTGCGCCAACTGGCGCTCGGTTCAAATTGACAGGGGGGGAATTATATACAGGGCAGGGCCAATCGGGCCCCTGCCGGAATCATTGCGGCATAGCAAACAATAAAAATCAGTCCATCAGCCTGAAACCTGCAAGGAAATCCTCATGGCATAACCTTACGCAATCGTCCGGAACACCTGGAATAAAACCATCATGGCATCCCCTCATGCATCGCCAATATGAGTGACCCCTGAGCCTGAGGCAGGAATTAAGGTAGGCAGTGCATCACACATCAACCCCTGGCGTCTCAACACAGCGCTGCACATAGCAAGTAAACAGCGCTTACAATCCAGGGCATGTGAACATAGCGCTGCACATAACAATTGACTGTCGCTTCAAATCATGGCCTTTAACATAGCGCTGCACATAGCAATGCAATAGCGCGTTAAAACAGTACATTTACCCTAGCGCTGCACAAAGCACGGCAGTAACGCGGTAAAACAGTGCATCTACCCTAGCGCTGCACAAAGCAAGGCATTAGCGCTCAGAGCATGGCAAATAAACATAGCGCTGCACATAGCAATACATTAGGCCCGCAATCAAAGCTCGAACCCTGTGGACATAAAAATTAGGCAGCGCTCACGAGGCAAAACCCACGCTGGGGCCCTAGGGAAAAGAACCCCGGGGTAGGCCCTTAGGCCTCAATGAAACCCCAACAGCAGGGCCATTCACCCTGAGCCCCACATTCTGGTGAATAACGGCACTCCCCACCAAGTTAGAAGTCCCCGACAGCACAGTCACGGGGACGGTGTAGTCCCTCCTCCGGGCCCGCGGCTCAAAGACGCCATAATCGTTGCAGCGATCCGCCACTGCGGCGTCGCTGTGTAGCGCCTGGGGCCCTTTGGCCCCGTCGGTAGGCGAGTCTGCCCTCTGGGGGCGTCAAGCAATTACTCCAGCCCGTTGCAGCTGCCCGCTGTCAAGTGGGGCAGCTGAGGATCTCCCAAGCCATCCCGGTGCCCCTGGGGAGGCCCGACGGGGCGAGCACTGTGCTCTGCTACCCCCCTTCCTTCACTGGGCCCCCACTCACCGGGGATCTGGCGGCTTCGGGCGTCTCTGGCGGCAGGCGCCGCACGCGGGGCTTCCCTCAGCTCCGGGGGAGCCCCGGCCACAGCAGCGCTTCCTCCTGCTTATCGTTGACGGCGGCCGCACCCGGGGCTCTCAGTGCACGGAGAAACCCCCGGGCGGCAGCACCTCTTCTCGGCGTTTCTCCTCGATTGCGGGGGCATCCACCGGCGGGGTGGGCTCCCGCTCCAGTCTCTTCGGGCTTCACCCGGGCCCCCCTCCTGGGACCCGGGACTTCTGGACCTTGGCTGGGGGAGGCGGGGTAGGCTCCCGTCCTCCCTCTCGACTTTACTCCAGCAGCCAATCCAGTCTCAGCTTCCCGGGGGCGCGGCCAATGACGCGGCCGGCGCCCCGGTTGCTGAGTACCGCTTGCTTGTGTGTTACAGGCCTCGGACGGCCTGCGCTGAAGATGCGGCGGCCCTCCCTGGGCCTCGGGGGCGGCGGCGGTGATTTCCGGCAGCTTCTCTCTCCCCACAATGAGGGGTAGGCTCCCTCCGACGTTATCGCACACACGCGGGGTGGGCTCCCGATATTACAGGAGCATGGAAAGGGCCGCCATAACACGGGGTGGGCACCCGTGATGAAAATAGGTACACCTGTGGCAATAACGCGGGGTGGGCTCCCGCTTTGACAAGGCAGTTCTCCCAGCCTCCCAGCGCTCTGGGGGCCGTGGATATAGGGCTTCCCAGGTGCTAGGCAGCAGGCAGCTGGGATTCCCACACTCACCAGCAGGGCACAGTCATTTAGAAATATAGCGCTCACCAGCTATAGCGCTCTCCTTCCACGGGCAGCTTGGATATAGCGCTCTCTCCCTGCAGACGGCTTGTAAATAGCACTCTTTCTCTGCAGGCAGCTTGTAAATAGCGCTCTCTGGTTCCTGCCCCTTGGTTGAGGGTTTCTGGAGGGGGGAAGTTGCGTTGGTGGCTGAAGGCGGACTAATCAGTCTCTGCCTGTCGTCCCTGGGTTCTCCTCTCGCCGGGCCAGATCAGTGGGTAGTTCAGGATCCCTCACTCACTTGAAAGGCAGCACCTAAGCCCTGTCACTTTCAGAGGCATAGGTCCCTGACTAAACCCTACCGCCTAAAACTCCTGCGTAGGCTTCTCCAGGTTTGCGTTGCCCCAACTATAGCTTTCCCTCGCCCTGTGGACAGTAGAGGGGGGTAGGTAGGCTCAGGGCCCAGCACACAGGCCCATGTGGCGGTAACCCCTGGCAGCAGGTCCCCTCTCTCTCAGGTCCACCCTCTGACTGACTGAGCACATGGCAACCCAGCTCCGCCCTTTATACGCCCCTCACCCCACCTTCCAGACAGTGCCAGAAGCTTCTAGAAGCGTCTGGGGAAACTGGCTCTAACTGGCCTAGGGGGAGGGGTAGAGCACCCTGGGTGCCAGGCTTCCCTCCAAAAGCTGGGGCTGCTGGGAAATAACCACTAGACTGTCAACCTAGCTCAGTCAAACGGCGCAACCACACAGCTTTGGCATCCATTTTAAATTACATTTTTAAAATGAGGAAACTCAGTCTGCACACATTCAATCTTTGCATTTACACATGTGGTTTCCCAGAAAAGCAAAACATTTCGGGGAAAAAGGGCCAAGTCCAACACCCACCATACCCTTAAAACTACCCCTTCCCATGCCCTGGGGCCTAAAACTCTGCCCCTGCCAAAACTACCCGAACCTCCTGCCCTGATCCCTAAAATTGACCCCTGCCCTTAGAACAACCCCTTCCCATCCCCTCGCCCAAAGGCCTAAAACCCAGTCCCCTGCCAAAAACTACCCCAGCCCCTCCTGCCCTCAGCCCTTAAACTGATCCCCCTCCCCTGAAAACTGCCCTTCCCCACCACCCTGAGACCTAAAACCCAGCCCCAGCCCATAAATCTACAGCAGCCCCTGAGCACTAATACCTTTCCCCATTCCAAAAAATCCGACCTCGACCTTAGGCCTGAGCCCTAAAACAGACCCCCACACTTAATACCTACCCCCCATCCCCCAAACCCAGCCCCAGCCCCACTCACCTGTCCACGTCCGGAGCTTCCTGTCGAGAAGCTTCCAGTTTCTCTCCCCGCCCATGCGGACATCTTTACCGCTATCTGCCTTAACCACGCATGTGCCTGGTGAAGGCAGATGCGTGGTTCAGGCAAGCGTTGTTCTGCTTGCGGGGAAATGGCATTCGTGGCAAAGCCCACGTTGTAAAGGCAGTTTCCAGAGATGGTGAGCTTGTATGCAGGCTAGGGGTGCTGTTCGTCATGGTTTTGTAAATAATGCAACCCTGCTGCTGTCTCCTTTCTTAGTTTATTCATTCTTGTGTTTGGACTAGCTACACAGTTCTCCAGAAATGTTGCTCTATTTGGCAAGTGACCTACCTCACAGCAGCACCTGAATGTCTTCTCCTCCAATGAGTCCTCAGCCCCGCGAGAGCCCTGCCCCCAAGGCTACTCACACACAAGGCTCCCCAAGATATATCATTTTTGCCAGGTGTATGATGTTAGCCTGAGAGGACTCCCCACCTCGGGACGGAGGAGGGAGCCGGGGGGCTTGGGGGGCCATGGGCACCGATTCATTGTGCCGCCTCCCACAAATACTGATGGTGCAGACATCAGAACAGAAGGTGCCACCCAGAACTGGCAAGCACCCATGGAGGGGTGAAAACAGCAAACCACTGAGAATCCTTCTTAAAACTGACCTGACCCCACGCCACGGTCAGACCTGGAGCGTGGACTCACCTGCTCCCACCCAGGACCGTGATCATCTCCCTGATGTTTTGGAGCTGAGGGCAGATGTTTAACTCAAGAAAACTCAGTACAAAGAGTCTGTAGTAACCTCTTACATCCTTCCCTTAGAATCAGAGATACCCCCGTGCGCCTCTGCTGGCTCTATTAATGCATATACAGAATTCGTGTTCACCTCCTGTAACAGGGCTTTTCTTAACTCTATAGGGACGTGGAGAACTTTAAGTTTGACACAACTTCTGGGTCAATAATATTGTCCTGCACATATATCCACTGCACAGTTTTGACTCCAAGCATATCATCAGGAGAAGGACATATAGGAATGTACTGACTTACTCTTCTAAGCCCCATATTTACAAACCTTGATGATATAGCGGTACTTGATATTGTGCAGCTGATATAAGTGCAGGTTGATATATCATCAAGGTAAGTCTGTATAGAGAAGTACAGATTTACTTTTCTAAGCTGAATATCAGCATACTGTGATGATATAGTGGCAGTTGAGATTGTGGAGTCGATAAAAGGGCAGGTACATATATCATCAAAGGAAGCATAGACGGAGAAGCACAGATTTACTTTTTAACTCTACATCTATATACCTTGACGAGATGGTGGAAGCCGAGGTAGGTGAAGGTTGATATACCTTCAAGGGAAATATATATCTAGAAATCCAGACTTACTATTCTAAGCTCCACATTTACATACATAGATAGTGGTAGTCGAAATTGTGGCGGTGAACTTTGATATTCTAGTAGTGCACCTTAATACTGGCTCCATCAATCACTGAAGTTTGATCCTTCACCCACAGCTCTTTAATCACCCTAACATTACAATGAAAACTTTACGGTCATTTATCAAATCCTCTTTCTTTCTTGACAAAAAAAATATCAAATTTGATCTAATTTCATCCCAAGATCTTTCTGAAGTAGTTGCCCTAAAACACATAACCTGATTTGAAAATGGCCAAATGGTACCAAAGTGCAACTGATGCGCTGTTATATTCTCTCAATTTTACGTGGCGTTATCTCCCACCTTTCCTTTGACGCGACTGGCATCTCAGTATTTTTGTCTCTGATGATGATCATCAGATGAGGCCCTTTTCTGATGTACCTCCATGTTGGGTGCTGAGCCCTCACACTGCTCCTCACACTCTCCCGTCATGTGGATGCCGTGGCGGCCCTCAACGAGTAGCACATGTGGACAAAGCAGGAGCCAGAAAACTAAAATATCTCCCCACTTGAAACAAAAGCTCTGATGGCACCAAGCAAGTGAGCCTCAACTACTAGGAAAGAGCTCCCCTTTCTCTACTATTAATGCATCTATCCATTCATCCTTTCACCCTTTCATCTGCCCGTTGATATCCATCATTTCACCTTTACATTCGGTCATCCATTCATTCTTTCATCCATCATTGCATCGTTCATCATTTCATCCATCCATTGGCCATTTCATCCATCCTTCTGTTCACACATCCATCATCTATGCATGCATCCATCCACTCAGCCATATAGCCATTATTTGACATAGCCATCCATCAGTAAAGCCTTTCATTCATCAAATGATCCTTTTGTCCATCCATTCATTCATCTATCTTCTCAGATCTCTATTTACTTTGCATCCATCCATACTCTCAGATTTCCCTTCACTATGCCTTGCATCCATCCCCATAGATTTCCACTTACTCTACCGTCCATTTACCCACCCTTCCATCCATCTTTTCAGATTTCCATTTACTCTGCTATCCTTTCATCCTCCGCTCTAGCCATTCTTCCTCTCTGATTTCCATTTACTCTACGATCCTCTCACCCATCTATCCATCCATCCATCATCCATCCACCTATCCATCCATTCATTGTCTGATATTTCTATTTACTCTGCCGTTCTTCCATCTATCTATCCGTCCTCCCAGATTTACATTTACTTTTCTATCCATTCACCCATCTATCCATCCATAAATCCATCTATCCATCTATCTATCCATCCATCCATCCTCTCAGATTTCCATTTACTTTGCCATCCATTCATTAATCCATTCATCCTCCATCCATCCATCCATCATCCATCCACTGAGCTACCATCCATCCATCATCCATCCAATCCACCCATCCACCATCCATCTTCTGAGTTTTCCATTTACTCTGCCATCTGTTCACCCATACCCATGTATCCACCCTTCCATCCTCTCAGATTTCCATTCACTCTACAATCTTTTCATCCACCCATGTACCCATCCTCTCACCCACTCATCCTTTAACCCACCCATCTTTTCGCCCACTCATTCACCCATCTCATCTCCCATTCCTACATCCACTCACCCTTTCACCAACCCATCCATCCATCCATCCATCCATCATTTTACCCACCCATTCTTTCACCCACCCATCCATCCTTTTACTCGCTCACCCTTTCACCCACCCATCCAACTTTTCGCCCACCCTTCCATCCTTTCACCTCCCATCATTTCACCCACTCATCCACCCACCCTTTCACCCACCCATCTTTTCACTCACTCATCCATATTTTCTCCCACCCAGCCATCCTTTGACCTCCCATCATTGAACCCACTTATCCATTCTTCCTTACACACATCCATCCTTTCCCCCACTCACCTATCCATTCTTTCATACCCCATCCTTTCACCCACTCATCCATTCATACTTTCACCCATTCATGCATGCACTCGCTCATCATTCTTTCCATTGTCTACAAGCCCATCCTTCTTGTGTTAATTTAATTATGAGCTTTTATCTGCCAAGTTGTAGATGAAAGAGGTTCATAAAAAAAACCACCCCTGTTGTAGCCGCTAAAGTGGGGGTTCATGATGTCCCTGCATGTGCACCACTTAGGCTGGGATTGCACAAGGTCTGGTGCAAGTGCATTCAAAACATATTCACAGACGATGTCACCAGTTTACTTGGCTAGAGCATTGTAACCTAGGCTGTGTCTAGGTTAGTCCAAAAGCAATGACCTACTAAGTATCAGCTACTCCAAGTGACAGAACTCAGGATGCTGACATGGAATATCACTGAAGTGACAAAGGAGTCAGTACCCACATATTCATTCACTCATTCACCTATACATTCCTTTCAGTTACTTACACACCCACCCCAAAGATCTGCCTCTAACCTGTGTGCCTCTCGGCCTTAAGTGTACATGTTCTGTGAGAAGTGAAAGCTTGCACTAGTCCAACCTGCTGGATCTGTACTGCAGGGAATGGAAGATTGCACTTTCTGCAAGAGAGGGAATCTTGCATTAGTCTGCCCTTCTGGATCTGTTCGGCGGGGAATGGAAGATTGTACTTGCCACCTTCTTTGAGAGAGGGAAGCTTGCACTAGTCGGCTCTGACGGATATGTTCTTCAGGGAATAGAAGATTGCACTTTCTGCCTTCTACGTGAGAGGGAAACTAGCACTAGTCGTCTCTACCTGATCTGTTCTTCAGGGAATAGCAGAATGCACTTGCCACCTTTGAGAGAGGGAAGCTTGCACTAGTCAGCACTGCCAGATCTGTTCTTCAGGGGATGGAAGATTGCACTTCCTGCCTTCTGCGAGAGAGGGAAACTAGCACTAGTCGGCTCTACCGGATCTGTTCTTCAGGGAATAGCAGATTGCACTTGCCACTTTTGAGAGAGGGAAGCTTGCACTAGTCAGCTCTGCCAGATCTGTTCTTCAGGGGATGGAAGATTGCACTTTCTGCCTTCTGTGAGAGAGGGCTACTTGCACAAGTCAGCTCTGCCAGATCTGTTCTTCAGGGGATGCAAGCCTGCACTTCCAGCCTTCTGTGAGAGAGGGAAGCTTCCAATAGTTGGCTCTGACGGATCTGTTCTTCAGGGAATAGCAGATTACACTTCCTGCCTTCTTTGACAGAGGGAAGCTTGCACTAGTCCCCTCTGATGGATCTGTTCTGCAAGGGATGGAAGATTGCACTTCCTGTCTTCTGTGAGAGAGGGAAGCTTGCACTAGTCGGCTCTGCTGGATCTGTTTTACAGGGGATTAAAGATTGTACTTCCTGCCTTCTGCAGGACAGGGAAACTAGCACTAGTCTGCCTTCTGGATCTGTTCTGCAGGGAATAGAAGATTGCACTTGCCGCCTTCTTTAAGAAAGGGAAGCTGGCACTAGTCGGCTCTGCTGGATCTGCTGTGCAGGGGATGGAAGATTGCACTTCCTGCCTTCTGTGAGATGGAAGCTTGCAATAGTTGGCTCTGACGGATCTGTTCTGCAGGGAATAGAAGATTGCACTTCCTGTCTTCTGTGAGAGAGGGAAACTAGCACTAGTCTGCCTGCTGGATCCGTTCTGCAGGGAATAGAAGATTGCACTTGCTGTGTTCTTTGAGAGAGGGAAGCTTGCACTAGTCGGCTATGCTGGATCTGCTCTGCAGGGGATGGAAGATTGCACCTCCTGCCTTCTGTGAGAGGGAAGCTTGCAATAGTTGGCTCTGACGGATCTGTTCTTCATGGGATGGAAGATTGCACTTCCTGCCTTCTGTGAGATAGGGAAGCTTGCAATAGTTTTCTTTGGCGGATCTGTTCTGCAGAGAATGGAAGACTGCACTTCCTGCATTCTGTGAGAGGGAAGCTTGCAATAGTTGGCTCTGACGGATCTGTTCTGCAGGGGATGTAAAATTGCACTTCATGTCTTCTGTGAGAGAGGGAAGCTTGCACTTGTCCGCTCTGCTGGATCTGTTCTGCAGGGGATGGAAGATTGCACTTCCTGCCTTCTGTGAGAGGGAAGCTTGCAATAGTTGGTTCTGACGGATCTGTTCTGCAGGGTATAGAAGATTGCACTTTCTGTTTTCTGTGAGAGAGGGAAACTTGTTCTGTGAGGAGGCAAACCTTGCACTGCTGATGGCAGATTTATACCCGTCCTGGGATGAGGAAAGCTTGAGGTATTGCTGCCCTGGCTGTAGCTTTCCTCTGAATGAATGAAGCTTCCTCTGTTTCTGTCCAATGTGCACCTGTTCTATTAAGAAGGGTGTTTCCACGCCTAATCGTATACAAAATATATATGTATATATTAAGTGTACTGCATAACATGCCTTGCCAGTCAGAAGCTTTTATAGGACCCAGGGATAAACGTAGTTAGAGGGTCCTGACTTAGAGACCCCGGATTCAATCCAATGCTTGATTTAATGCAGGTTCAAGGATCGTATGTTTTATTGATGTTATTTATCAGACTCGCGCTTAACTGTTCCTCATTTGACGCCTCTTGTGTGTGCCTGAGCATCAGGCCGTAGTGTGGAAATATGGATTTTTCTGGTCAGTTATGTCCCCTATCTTGGACCCCAACGGTTCTATGTACATGTTACAAGTACATGTATGTTCCCTCCAGTTCCAGTTATGAAGACGCAAATACATGTGCGTCCACCGTTAACATGTCCTCTTTCAGATCCGCCATGAATGGGCCGGATATTCCATTCCTAAGTACGAAAGGCCACCGCCTTTATATGGTTCACTTATGCCATTTTACAGTTCAGACGAGTAGGCCCTGATTCTGTCATCAAGCTTTTCTTGCTTTCTGTCTCTGAAGCTCCAGTCCGAGCCTGCATCTGTGACCATGAACTTTGTCTCATTCCCTGCGCGGCTCACGATGCCTGACATCAGCTTGCTGCCTGCCAAGAACTGTATTTCACCTTCGGAAATTATCTGCTCCGCTCCCTGCCCAATGCATTCCTGTCTAGTAGTTTAAGTAAACATTCTTCCAGCTACCGAGCAAAAGGCCCGGCTTCTCTGTCTTCATGCAAGTAATTCATAGCCCTGTTACTATGGAAGATTCCTGCCCTCGCATCTAGTGTAGACACTTAGACGCTTGTACACGCACTAACAGTCAGTATAGTCAGTATAGAATAAGATTCTACTCCAAGAAGGCCTCTCTTTTGGATAACATAGTTCTTTAAACATAGGATGTTAGATATGATTTGGGATTAGGTTGACTTGACCCTCTAGACATCTGTCGCCACATGTAGAGCTAAATGTCAAGTCCCCTTCACCCCCTAGCTGCACGTCAATCACACGTCATGCTGCTGCGCGCGCATCTCTGCAAAGTATTTCTGCTGACATTGCGAAATTATTTCATAGGTCCACCCATATGTAACATCACAACCAATGACGTTTCCTTGTTACTCCCAATTACGCCTCCTTCAGCTACGCATGTGAAATGTTATCTTTGCTATCAATTGTTACGCCTCTTGCATTTGCTTCGCTGTAATGCCTATTGTATAAAAGTTATTAATTATCAATAATGTATGTACTTCACTTCCTGAGCCTCCGTGGTGATGGAACTTGGAGTCCACGATTTCGAAATCGTCCATTGGAATAAAGCCCGTTCTTAACCTCTAATACCACGGATTCTGCCTCTTACTTATTGAGCTATTTTTATTATGTTCTGTATCAAATTAAGTCCCGGTAATTAAATTATTTACCACATAAATGGCGCCCGAACAGGGACACTTTCTCATCTCACGCGCCGGTGGTGCGTTGCAGGCCCGGTCTCCTGCCACAGCTGGACGGACAACAACGCGTACCAGCAGGATTTCCTGTATCTCCCTCCGGTCAAGCGGGGGCGACTGAGGCTGCGATCAGCACCCAGACGAGGCGGTGAGAGGTGCGAAGTATCCCGACCAGAGCCTAGCTGAGAGAGCAAGATCCGAGGTATACAGAGGCCCACCAGGTTTCCGATGTCCCGACGTGTCCGAAGTTTTCGAGTCGAGTCGAGTCCAGTCCGGTCCAGTTCGGTTCAGTCCCGTTCCGAGGCCTTCCGTTCCGAGCTACCCGGTGAGTACCATTACTGGGGAGGCGTTCTGGCGTGCACATAAGTTGTGCCGGTCCAGACGGGTTTGGGTACACAAATCCGGTCTGCACTGTTCCAGCAGTGTATCTGTACTGTTTAGCAGTATATCTAGTATATCACGTATATAAATTCAGAATAATTCAGATAATGCCGAGTATTATGTTTAGTGATTAAGTTTTCTTAGATCATCGTCATCATCATCGTTGCTCATGTAAATGTTAAATGTTAAATGTATTGATATGTCCTGCATGTGGTATGAATGACTGTTCATTATTGTGTTTTATTGTATTAAGTTTGTTCAAAACCAAGTATCAGATCAGTTTTCAATATGCCGCTCTTTTCAAAACTAAGACAGATCACAACTAGAAAAGGGGTACTCGAAGAAGCTGTTCCTATTCCTCCTAGGGACACTCCAGGGTACTTCATGTATCATAAACACGGCTTAGACGCCATATTATTTCTTGATCTATGGGTAGACTACACCAAGGAATTACCAGAGAGTCAGAGGTGGCCCGCAGCTGGGACCTGGGATGCAGAGTGCATCGTGAAAGTAGAGGAAGAATTATGGAAAAAGAAAGCTAGACAATCACAGAAAGACGCCATTGAATTATGGCGTAAAGAATCGTATAGACGCACAGAAAAAGCACGTAGACAGGAAGAGAAGAGTAAAGAGAATTCAAATAAAATTCAAGAAAATCTATTAATTGAAGAAGGTACACGAGTAAAATCAGAACAAGTAGACAGACAAAGACATGCCCTTATGAAGGGTATGTATCCCCTTCTGGCCGAGGGATTACCTAAGGCTACTGCGGGGATACCAAAAGACTTGCCACCCCCATTATTTCCAATAAAGGTACATCCTAAGGGGCATCCTAGAACCGCAGAAGATGTTTTTCTTTCCTCATATTTAGATGACGCAGCTCCCGAGTATGCTAACCCCGCCCCACACAGACCGTCGGCCGGGGAGGTTCAACGCCAAGATCCTGTATCTGTACCTTTACAACAACAAATCCTGACACAAGTTCCGGCAAGCACGTCCGTTCCCACATCTGTTCCTACAGCTACTTCTATAGCTGTGTCCACACCTATAGTTGCTGTATCACGTTCTACGAATCCTTTCACGCCCGATACTCCAGACGGGGCTACCGGAGGTGCTACCAATATTTTTTCTACGCCACCCAGAGTAAATAAACTTACCTTTCAAGAGTCAGCACACCCACGTACCCCCAAACTCATAAATTCCCGCACGCTTAAAGAACTTCTTGTAGATTGTAGATATGACCCTGTGCCCGGCAAAGAGGACGAAATGATCATGGCATCATTACGTATCAGACGAGCCGCGGTGTATTTAGGGAAGTTACCAGGAATGACGATGCATCTAGATAATATATATCATTTTGTCCAGACAGGGCGAGATTCTGAATGTATTAACAGAGCTATGGAATACCAGAAAGTGGAGATACAAGGGGAACTGTTACGTTTCCTCATAAATTGCGTAATCAGAAATCAAGACCGACCGGGGGTAGACCCGGAAACAATGGAAACTCTTACCAGATGGAGCCAGAATATATCAGAAGGGAGACATGATAGGCAAAAATGTATAATAGCCATGTGCAGAAAGATCCGTAAAGAAATAGAACGCCTACACGAAGAGAGATTAGCGGTAGACCAGTTTGAACAAAACGAGGAGGAGGAAGGATCAGGACTGCCCACAGGACAGTCAGACACCATAGCCTATGTAGGTAGAGGAAGATCTTGTAATAGTACCAGATGTTTTACTGATCCGATACGTCCGATATGTCCAGATAATAACAGGAATTTCCAAACACCTATAATAAATATAAGGTCCCCCGAGCATTCGTTCCAAGCCGCTGACAAATTACTGCGAGAACGAAGGGGTTATCATTTACTCGATTCTATGGATGAACAAGAATTAGCCAGGTCAGCCGTTCATTGGGTTGACAGTCCCGGAAAATATGGTGATGATACAGTAGCACACACATTTTTGAACCTCACCCCAGATGAACAGCGTTTAGCTGGGATTTATATGATTCAACAACTTCTTATACTATATAAAAGCCAACATTCAGATCCTGGTCCCTTACCTGATATATTGACTGAATTACTCACGAATAGATGGAAAGGTTCAGGTACTAAGTTAATTAAGGAAATACTAGAATCCAGAAGGCAGTACATTCTTTTTGTATGTCCAGAACATGTTTCATTGCCCATCAAGGAAAGACCGATGTATTACATGGACAGACAGAATCCCTTACGAGAAGTACACCCAATAAAGGGCGAGGACAATCAGTTTAAACGTGTATATGTATATACGCCCATATCAAAAATAGAATTGTTAGAAATGAAGAAAGTGGTACCCAGTCATGACAAAGACCCAGCGGGTTTCCACCGAGAAATTAAAGATATGTTACTCATGGGAGAGTATACCTATCCCGACATTATGACAATATTAAAGGTATTAATGCCTGCTGGCATTTATGAAAAACTCAAGGAAAAAGAGTGGGAGGTAGGAGACCAAAAGATAGATTGGACAGCATTAGAAAATGAAGAAAGGGCCCGAGGTCCAGGTTCAGGGCTTGGGGACAAAACTAAAGCATTACCAGGTTTATTAGTACAGGTACTGCCACGTTTATTAACTACGAAAAAGGAAGACTGGGGTGCAATCTCAGCCTGTAAACAAAAGCAAGATGAAGACACTAGTGATTTCTATGCCCGATTCGTAAAATGTTTTGGTATAAATAGTGGTATAAAAGCAAGTAGCGAGTCATACCCACATCTGTTTGTGACAAAACTAGTTGAAAATTCTTTGCCCCAAGTGAAGAATAGAGTATTAAAATTCGAGAGTACATGGCAAGGTAATACCCCATCACAAATGTTACAAATGTTACAGTACCATTACAATAGAATTAGAGAGGAACAAGAACATGAACAAAGACGCATGAAAGACACGAAAATGAAAATGCTAGTCTCTCAGACAGTTCCAGCTGAAGGACATAAAAAGGGTACGACACATTCCGGTGATTCAGCAGGACCTATAAAAGGGACATGCAACTATTGTAAACAGCCAGGACATTACATACACGATTGCCCAGTCCTGAAGCGTAATATCGCCACAGGTATTACAAAAGAAAGACCACGGCCACTTAGACAGGATCAGAATGAACAAGGAGCACCGCAGCATGCACAAGCCATGCCAGCTCCACAACAGTCTATACAGTTTGTGCCAGCCGCACCAGCGCTGCCGGCTGCTGCCACACAAACCACGACACGACAGCTGTACCAGACCGCACAGTATGACTATCCTGATTATCAACGATATGCATGAACCAGCCTAGAGAGGGAAGTTGACTTACCCCTTATCGAGGTCCCTGTAGACCAAGAAGGACCTTATGTACATAGTGAATTATTAGGCCAAGATAGAAAATTTTTACTTGATACAGGGGCAAGTCGAACAACTATAAAACGTAGTGAAGTTCCAGGGGCACCCCTCTCAGGCTCACAGAATATATCCCTTGGTTTTTCAGGAAAACCTATTGTTAATGAAGTATCACAGCCTCTTCCTCTTACGATAGGACCCTTGACCAGAACTACAGATTTATTGCTTACTAAATCATGTCCAGAAAACTTGTTAGGTATAAAAACACTGAAAGCTCTAGGAGCTATAATATGTTGTTCTCCGGAAGGAGTAAGATTGTTTTTACGTGATTTCAAAGGTCACTATGTGTCTCGAGACATGGATTCCCGACTGCAGACTTTACCCATACATTTATGGGCACAAGGCCCTACAGATGTTGGTTGCATGAACATTACACCATATCGAGTCACACTAAAGGCAGGAGTGGTACTACCACGAATGCGACAATACAAGTTACCCCCAGATGCTGTAATGGCTTTACTGCAAATCATTGACGAGCTTATTGCCCAAGGAGTGGTTGTAGAGACCGACTCCAATATATGTAATTCACCGATAATTCCGATTCTTAAACGAACTGATCCAAAGGCTTCCCCAGTATATCGATTGGTTATTGATCTGCGCGAATTAAATAAATGTATTGTACCACAATACCCTGTAGTTCCAGACATCTCTTCATTACTGACAGCTATTGATTTCGAAGCAACATTCTTTACTGTAATTGATCTCAAAAATGCCTTTTTCAGCGTCCCAATAGATCCGGAAAGCCAATACTTGTTCGGATTTAGTTTAAATGGACGTAGCTATAAATTCACACGCGCACCTCAAGGATTTACAGAAAGCCCCAGCATCTATAGCCAAGCACTGAAACGAGAACTTGACAGTATCCACATGCCAGTCAACACTGCTCTGCTTCAATATGTCGATGATCTGCTGATCACCGCCCGAAGCGAACCTGAATGTGAAAAAGCATCACTGACGGTTTTACAATTTCTAGCCGAAAAGGGGCACAAGGTGTCCCCTTCTAAGCTGCAATTCTGTGTCCAGCGAGTTATTTACCTTGGTCACTCGCTGTCCAAGGAGGGAAGGCAGCTTACACCAGATCGCATTCAGTTAATAGCTAATATGCCAATACCCAAGACACAAAAGGAGGTGCGGGCTTTCATAGGCCTCACTTCATATTGTAGGCAGTGGATCCCTCAGTATGCATTTCTAGCAAAACCACTCATTCAATTAACAACACAGGAGGCAGCCACATCGACTGTCCTCCCTTGGACTCAGGAACACACACTAGCTTTTGAAAGCTTAAAGAAAGCTCTATGCCAAGCACCTGTTTTAGCAACACCATGTTACAGAAAACATTTTACACTCTTTGTTACAGAACGAGAAGGTACTGCCTTGTCAGTACTCACACAAGAACAAGCAGGATCACACAAACCGTGTGCTTATTTTTCTAGTACATTAGATCACGTAGCTCAGGCTCTGCCTGCGTGCCTGAAATCAGTGGCAGCGACAACTTTAGCAATCAGACAAAGCGATGCTATAGTGTTAGGACATCCATTGACAGTCCAAGTACCACATGCAGTAGAGGTTCTTGTGAATCGAACGCAAACACAACACTTGACTATAGCGCGACTTACAGGGTATGAACTAACATTGTTTCAGCCACATATAGAAATCAGACGTTGTAACACATTGAATCCTGCCACACTTTTACCTGTAATCGGAACAGACCCACTAGCCCATGACTGTATTGATGTTATTACAATCACGACGAAACCCAGACAAGACTTGACAGATGTCCCATTGTCAGACCCAGACCTGACGTTGTATGTAGATGGCTCATGTATGAGAACAAGTACAGGAGAGTTAGTAGCCGCTTACGCAGTCACAACAGACACTGAAATTATTGAAACAAATTGCATAAATACCTTGTCCGCTCAAGCAGCAGAGCTCGTCGCTCTGACACAAGCCTGTATTCAACCCACAAATAAAAAAGTCAACATATATACTGATTCACGTTATGCATTCGGAGTTGTACATGACTTCGGCGTGCTGTGGCGAGAGAGAGGTTATTTAACTTCTCATGGTGCCCACATTCAGCACGGACCCCTCATTCATGCCTTATTAGATGCAATACATTTACCCATTGCAATATCGATTATGAAATGTAAAGCTCATACGAAAATTACTGATATCATTTCTCAAGGCAATGATCTAGCTGACAGAACAGCTAAACAGACTGCTCAAACTCAAACATCCGACATGACAAAGACAATAGTCCAGACACCAACACATTGCATGATGGTTAAGGATCCCACTCTTGATGTAATTGACATACAGACACATGCTACTCCAGACGAAATAGGGAAATGGACTGAATTAGGAGGGATCCAAACGGATCAAGGATGGATGACGAAGGAAAAATCTGTATGGTTCCTTCCTGATTCAATGGTCCAAGTCATTATTAACACTGTCCATAGTCCAGCGCATCTAGGAGAGAAAGCTATGCTAGACAGCATTCAACATATCTGGTTCAACAAGCATTTACGAGCAGCAGCGAAACAAAAAGTCCGTACCTGTATGATCTGTTGTCAGTTTAACCCAGGAAAAAGCATCCCCGTAGAGCAGGGTGGATTTCAGCCTCCTGATCACCCTTTTGAAATCCTCCAGATGGATTATATCCAGATGGAGCGATGTCGAGGATTCAAATATGTTCTCGTAGTTGTCTGTGCTCTTTCCCGTTGGACCGAAGCGTACCCAGTATCAGATTACACTGCCCCGACCACTGCCAAGCAGCTAGTTCGAGAATTCTTCCCACGGTACGGTTTACCACGTGCTGTCTACTCAGATAACGGCCAGCCGTTCTCATCCGAACTAATGAAACACGTTTCACTTTTGTTAGGCTATCAGTGGAAGTTCCATTGTGTCCGACACCCCGAGGCAGCAGGTCTCGTGGAACGACATAATCAAACTTTGAAAATCAGATTGTCCAAAATATGCAGGGAGAAAGGTGTCGACTGGGTAGTAGCATTACCAGTTGCACTCTTTTACATGAGAATGGTAGCACACTCTCGAACAGGGCTATCCCCGTATGAGGTGATCTTTGGCAGACCACCAAATATGTGGGGGACGCCTATACCACGTAAAATAACTGATATTGACTGTAATATGCTGACAGATTATTTGGCTTCCTTGATGTCTGCACTACAATCTTGTCGTTCACAGGTAGCTGCAGCTTTTCCTGACAACACTGAAGTGAAACCCCATGACGTAATTCCGGGGGATCTCGTTTTAGTGAGGAACTTTGATCGAAAGACTCAGCTGGATCCTAGGTGGAGGTCGCCTCAGCTCGTATTGCTCACCACAAGGACAGCCGTGAAGATCGAAGGCAGAAAAGGCTGGGTACATTCAAGTCATATCAAGAAATTTTATGGACTACCATCGGATATAAAAACTACACCTCGTGTGTCTTCACCCATTGACTCAAAACTTCCTTTGGTTGACTCAAGTAGTCACGGACATTATAAACTAAAACTCAGATCTAATCAGTCGGAAAATTTGATTGTTTAAGTCCTCTCCAAGGTGAAGCGGTTGAATTTGTCTCCGACATGTATCCCTTAGATCTGAATAGAGAAAAAACCCGAAAAATGTTGAAACGACATACATATTGTAAATCACTGCGTAGTCATTGCACAGTGACGTTATTAATTTTGTTTTTCTTAAGTTTTTTTATAATTATTGCAAGTATATTGTTGCACATATATTATCCTATTTCTAGACATGTTTATAATATTACTGCTGAACATTCTTTTAGTGAATTACCCCCGCATGAATTGTCATACAGATTTGCGCTGCGCAATAACACTTTTATTAGTATTGTTGGATATGTGGCCGACTCCCTCCCTATCAGAACTATAAAGGAATTCTACCTCTTTTTCCATACCCGTTCACACACAACGGCTCCTGTGGAGCATGGTTTAGCTTAATTAATTCCTTAGATTCAAATTCTGCAGTTTATCAAGACAACTGGGTATGGGGAAATCTGAACTTAGTTTTACTTAAAGTCTGCCACCCCAACAAGGAGGGACTTCCCAAAAGAACAGGAACTGATCTAGAAAATGAAGTATATGGATTAGGTAATTTTACGCTTAATCTTATGATCCTAAATATCGAATCCGAAGCTACTCCAATTTTGCCCGCCATGGCAGTATTTCCAGTAAAAGGTGAATTATGTGTGAGAAAGAATGGTTCCATACATATGGGCCATAGTAGATGCACCACTGTAATAGAATTCAGTGATCAAGGCAAGTCGACATTTAGAGCTTCCCGCCATTCCTATTTTATATGTGGTCAGACGGCATATGTACGTTTGCCTCTAGATTGGGATGGTACCTGCTACATTGGATTCCTTTTGCCACCTGTTTTTCTAGCTCCTCCTGATTATCACAGAAATACTCATTTAGTACACAATAGAGAAAGGAGAGATCTCCCAATAGTCGACTACACTGAAACAGCATGGGAAAAATACACAGATTTCAATAAAGGTCTCTTTCCCTATATAGGTACCGTTACTAATAGTAAGCTGATACGTAGATTGACCAGAACCCTTGAAGCAGTAGTGAACGAAACTATTTCCGCCCTAGGCAATTTAACAGAAGAGCAGTCTGCCATGCGGATTGTTGTGCTTCAAAATCGTCTTGTCCTTGACGTCATCCTGGCTGATAGGGGCGGAGCTTGTAGGGTCATCGGATCAAGCTGTTGCATATTCATACCAGAAAATTCGCCATCTGTATATAAAGCTATAACGCGCCTTCATAAGATTGTAAGCCAGATACACCAGAATCCAGGCACCTGGACTTGGTCCGGTTGGTTTTGGAGCGTGTTATCAGCCTGGGGATGGAGAGTTCTATCCTTCCTAGGTATTGGCCTTCTCATACTATTCAGTTGCTGCTTATGCCTGCAATGTGGACCAGCGATTTGTGGTCTGTGTGCCACATCGTGCATTCCACATCAAGATTTTCATTCAAGATCCCGGAAGAAGAAAGAAGAACAAATGATGCTATATGAACAGATCAATGGATTAATGAAGATTGATATCTCTTGACGGGCAAGTAGGGGACAAGGAGGGAATGTGGAAATATGGATTTTTCTGGTCAGTTATGTCCCCTATCTTGGACCCCAACGGTTCTATGTACATGTTACAAGTACATGTATGTTCCCTCCAGTTCCAGTTATGAAGACGCAAATACATGTGCGTCCACCGTTAACATGTCCTCTTTCAGATCCGCCATGAATGGGCCGGATATTCCATTCCTAAGTACGAAAGGCCACCGCCTTTATATGGTTCACTTATGCCATTTTACAGTTCAGACGAGTAGGCCCTGATTCTGTCATCAAGCTTTTCTTGCTTTCTGTCTCTGAAGCTCCAGTCCGAGCCTGTATCTGTGACCATGAACTTTGTCTCATTCCCTGCGCGGCTCACGATGCCTGACATCAGCTTGCTGCCTGCCAAGAACTGTATTTCACCTTCGGAAATTATCTGCTCCGCTCCCTGCCCAATGCATTCCTGTCTAGTAGTTTAAGTAAACATTCTTCCAGCTACCGAGCAAAAGGCCCGGCTTCTCTGTCTTCATGCAAGTAATTCATAGCCCTGTTACTATGGAAGATTCCTGCCCTCGCATCTAGTGTAGACACTTAGACGCTTGTACATGCACTAACAGTCAGTATAGTCAGTATAGAATAAGATTCTACTCCAAGAAGGCCTCTCTTTTGGATAACATAGTTCTTTAAACATAGGATGTTAGATATGATTTGGGATTAGGTTGACTTGACCCTCTAGACATCTGTCGCCACATGTAGAGCTAAATGTCAAGTCCCCTTCACCCCCTAGCTGCACGTCAATCACACGTCATGCTGCTGCGCGCGCATCTCTGCAAAGTATTTCTGCTGACATTGCGAAATTATTTCATAGGTCCACCCATATGTAACATCACAACCAATGACGTTTCCTTGTTACTCCCAATTACGCCTCCTTCAGCTACGCATGTGAAATGTTATCTTTGCTATCAATTGTTACGCCTCTTGCATTTGCTTCGCTGTAATGCCTATTGTATAAAAGTTATTAATTATCAATAATGTATGTACTTCACTTCCTGAGCCTCCGTGGTGATGGAACTTGGAGTCCACGATTTCGAAATCGTCCATTGGAATAAAGCCCGTTCTTAACCTCTAATACCACGGATTCTGCCTCTTACTTATTGAGCTATTTTTATTATGTTCTGTATCAAATTAAGTCCCGGTAATTAAATTATTTACCACAGTAGTAGAAGCTATTTTTTAATGGACTGGTTTATTCTTGTTAGCGCTCGGATATTTACTGTTTTAACTGCTGCACTCACTGCTTACTTGCCGCATAGAGTCTTTGCTTTCCGATCCGCCGCAGCTTCAGTAGCTGTTTGTGCAGAGAAAGCATATTGACTCACTTCTGGCGGGGCTGCGGTTAGCGCTCTTGTGCATGCGGCTATAAAAGCCGATGCCGAGTGTTAGGCCTGGCATTTCTTGGTGTGATTACCCCTGACGTTTTGCCTCTACCTCCTCTGTTTTTGATGCTGTGATGGATTTCGTTCGACTGGCTTAGATGCTTTGGGCACTTTGCCACTGCTGATCAGTGTCAAAGTGCACGAGCTCCCTGTGTAAAGAGTAATGGTAATTGGTTGTCCATGATTGGTATGTTTGGCTTACTAGTAAAATCCCTAGTAACGTGTACTATGTGTCCAAGGGCTAGTAATGCAAATGCTACTAGTGGGCCTGCAGCACTAATTGTGCCACCCACACAAGTAGCCTTAAAGAGGAAACTCAGCCCTGCCACTGCAGTGCCTGCACGCAGTTTGTTAAACTGCCTTGTTGTCCTGACAAGTGCACCCACTTGCCAGGCCTTGCCCTTCCCTTTCTATGCACATCAGATACCCTTATGGTAGGTCCAAGGTACCCCCTGGGCAGGGTGCAGTGTATGTGAAAGGTAGGACATGGACTGAGGTGTGTACCATGTCCTAACAGTGAAATACTCTCCATTTAGTTTTTCACTGTTGAAAGGCCATCTTGCCCATAGGACAGAATGGGGAGGCTGTGTAATATGTTTCCAGCCTATCTTCCCATAGGCTTTAGATGGAGAGGTGAAGTTTAGTGTGCCTGAACTCACAATTTAATAACACATCTTTTTGTGAAGGTGGTTTTTTGCATTGTGTGTTTAGAAACCACTCTTTTAGAAGTGACTGGGTTATTGTGCTCTAACATTTCTGTGTGTCTCTGCCTGGTTGTGGATTGACTGTCTAGATTTGAATGTGATAGGCTCTGGGGAATGTCTTGACCCAGGGTAGGAGGTGAGACAGCAACAGGCTGACCTGCATCTGGAGTGTAGGGGGAGGAGTAGCCTCTGGAGGTGAAGAGGCCTGGCCTGCTGCCATAAAACAATGGCTCCATCTCCTGCTGAGTGATTAAGGACCCAGACCCCCACTATCAAAGGCAGAGGGTGTCACTAGCAGGGAGACACTCAGAACTGGTTTGGACAAGGGTCAGTGCCCCCCTGAACACAAAGACTTCAAAGACAATTAGGGGTATAACTATGAGAGCTGAAGCCCCTGAACATTGGAATGGAACTGTTCATGACTGTAAAGGATTGAAACTTCTTCGTGGTCAAGAGGAACCTCTGCCAAGGAAGAAACAGCTGAAGAGACTGAAGGAAAGGACTGACCCTTGCTGTGTGTTCTGGGGCTGGCCTGCAGTTTGCCGATTTAACCAAGGAGAGGCTAAAGGGACTTTGCCGTGTGCTGTGTTCCCCTGCTTGAAAGGACTTTGCTGTGTGCTGTGTCCTGAAGTAACTTATCCCCAAGGGCCCTAGGAGAGCTGACTCCCTGTTGTGGAACCTCAGGAACACAAAAGTTTCCAGTTGTGTCTCAGCGACGCTGTTTGCGTGTGCTTTTTGCAGCCTGAGACCCTCGTAAGAATTGCCCTGTGATCGTGGGCACCTGGAATCCAAGTGAGTCTCAGCGACGCTATGCGTGTGTGATTTTCGCAGCCTGAGTCCTTCGTGAGGATTGCCCTGTGATCGTGTGCACCCGGAGTCCAAGTGAGTCTCAGCGATGCTGTATGCGTGTGCTTCGTGCAGCCTGAGACCTTCGTGAGGATTGTCCTGTGATCGTGTGCACCCAGAATCCAAGTAAGTCTGAGCGACGCTGTGTGTGTGTGATTTTGGCAGCCTGAGTCCTTCGTGAGGATTGCCCTGTGACCGTGTGCACCCGGAGTCCCAGTGAGTCTCAGCGATGCTGTATGCGTGTGCTTCGTGCAGCCTGAGATCTTCGTGAGGATTGCCCTGTGATCGTGGGTGCCTGGAATCCAAGTGAGTCTCAGCGACGCTGTTTGCGCGTGCTTTGTGCAGCCTGAGACCTTCGTGAGTATTGCCCTGTGATCGTTTACATCCGAAGCTCAAGTGAGCCTCAACGACGCTGTGTGCGTGTGTTTCGTGCAGCCTGAGACCTTCATGAGGATTGCCCTGTGATCGTTAACACCCAAAGCTCAAGTGAGTCTCAGTGACTCTGTGTGCATGTGCTTTGTGCAGCCTGAGACCATCGTGAGGATTGGCCTGTGATCGTGGACACCCGGACCTTAAGTGAGTGTCAGCGAAGCTGTGTGCATGTGCCCTGTTGCAGCCTGAGACCTTCATCATTGCCATCGGCCCGGACCGGCATCCCCGGAGGAGCTGTGCCACCGGTCCAAGCCGGCCTTTGCTAAGGAGGGACCTCGAACCATTACCGTCGGGGGGGCTCGTGTTCCACTGCCCAAGATCAACGAAGTCGCATCAGAGGCCCAAGTCGCGAGGAGAGGAGAGTGAGATTGCACCCCCTAGGCAACGCTCAGCGAGCGTGCGCATGTCGCGCCTGGGGCGGGTGCAGGCTACGAGAGAAACGCTCTTAGCCTTTCCTCCCTTTGCAGCTCGAGCCTCCACGGAAATCCGTATTGCGGCCCGTACTTGCCGAGGAGTGGCAGAACCGGGGCCGTAGTGTGGAGCTACACTTTGTTTTGCACCATACCAGTGTTGGGGGCATATTTTGGCAGTAGCTGACCACGAGTCAGCCGGAGTGGCATAGAGACCATCCAGAGCACCGTGATCGTGCCGGAGTACATTACTTTGGTATTACGAACTACTTGATTGTTGCATTACGCATTACTTTATTTTGGTATTACGAACTACCTGATTGTTGCATTACGCATTACATCATTTTGGTATTACGAACTGCCTGATTGTTGCAGTACGCATTGCATTATTTCTGCATAACGAACTGCCTGATTGTTGCATAACGAACTGTCTGATTGTTGCATCACGCATTGCATTAGTTTGCATAACGAACTGTCTGATTGTTGCATCACGCATTGCATTATTTTGGCCTTACGAACTGCTTTATTGTTGCATAACGAACTGCATTATTTTTACATTGTGAAGTTCCTGATTCCTGAATTACGAACTGCACAGCATTGCATTAGGACTACATTGGATCATCTAGAATTGCTCATTAATACCGCCAGAACCTACAAGGGCTGGCTGGCCTAATAACCGGCCAGGACGAATATTACAAATACGCATATGTTGGATTTTTATTGTGTGGTCTCATCGTATATTTTTTTATATAAACATATAATTGTTTTTTTATGAAACTCGTGTGGAGTCCATTTGTGGTGTCATCATAGGGTTGCTGAGAGCGGGGTTGCAAATACTTTACACATTTGCCTTGGAGATAAGCCTGGCTGCTCGTGCCAAGCTACCGAGGGGGTGAGCAGGGGCTATCTGAGAAGGTGTCCTTCCTTTCCCTGACTTAGAAGCAGGGGTTCCTAGTTGGCCTAAGGTACCTACCTCAGCCAACTAGAGACGCCCAGTCCTAACACTGGCCCGGACATGCCGCTGACGCGTGCAGCTGTGACAACGCTGGCGTGCCGAAGGTAAGCCTGTCTGTGCCTGGATGCAGCCAGGACGCCTGATTCTTCTGGGGAAAGAGGTAACAGATCCCACCTATACCACTACTCATCGGCTGCTCTTCATCAACTGAGAACGCCGAATAAAGTTACCTCCCCTCAGCAACGTTTATGAACCAATAGCTTTCCCTACATCCTAGAGGGCCGATGGCATGAAACAACTTCCATCTTCAAAACACCATTGATTTAGGGAGCCTTACGGGGGCTGACTCTGGCCCCAAACTAATGAAGAATGGTATTAAAAGCCTCCTATGTAATATAAGATCGCTGGTTAAACATGCAACCGAATTATGGGAGCTAATCACCTCTTAGTCACCGGATATCTGCTTCATGACGAAAACATGGCAGAATTCTTCCAACCTACCAGCCATTACCCTAGCTATCCCGGATAATTATAAATTAATTAAACTAGACAGAGGTTTAAAATCAGGAGGCGGCATTGCCATACTCAAAAATCCTATCAATGTAACATGGATTACGACCACCATCTCAGACTCAAAGGAGTTCGGTATTTTTAAAATAAATGTTTCCGCTACAGACGGCTGGAACGGAGCCCTGATTCAACGCCCCCCAGGATATAAGGCAAACTTCAGTCAACAGTTTGTGGAAGAAATAGCCACCCATGTTTTAGTCACTAGAACATTCCTCCTCCTGGGCGATTTTTATTACCAGGGGAAGACTACACAAATTCTGAAGTAGCGAAGCTTTTAGCGGACCTGGAAATACTCAGGGGCACATTATCAAGAACAGCGTTAAAATTATCGCTGCTTTAGCGGCAGGAAACTACCGCTAAAGCGGCGATAATGAGCTTGATAATATGCCCTTGAGAATTCCAATAAAAGCCCAGGTTCTCACCAGAAGTGATGCCTCTGCTATCCAATTGCCTTGCCCCGGTTATCCTAGAAATATTCGACTGCTGGGTGAAAACAGGCACCATCCCAGTTTAGTGAAAGGTGGTCTGTGTTGCTCCTATATTTAAAAAAACATACCCTGGACCAAATGTCTCTGGCTAATTAACGCCCCATACCTTTGCTACTTCTTCTGGGCAAACAGCTCGAAAGCCCAAATATCAAAAAACTAGTAGCCTACATAGAATCCAATAAAATTCGGGATTCTACGAAATCCGGCTTTCGACCAGGCCATAGCATGAAAACACCGCTCTTGGCAGTGACGGATTCCCTGCGTCTTGAGCTTGATGCAGGAAGCCCAGTCATGCTCATGCTATTAGATCTCTCAGCAGCCTTTGACACAGTATCTCACGCTAGGATGCTGGAAAGGCTGCGAGAGATCTGTATACAAGGCCCTGCATTCAAGTGGCTCCACCACTTTCTGAACGATAGACATCAAACCGTCATCTTGGACCAATACTCCTCTCGCAAGTTGATCTTAGACAAGGGTGCCCCACTCTGTTTAATATCTCTATGGCTCCCTTTGCTAAGATCACAGAGCGCTTCGGCTTTGAAATAATTTCATACGCCGATGACACCCAGTTGATGTTTACATTTGAGCCTGACCTAACTCCTACAAAAAATCGCTTCACCCTGTCATGTTAGTCATCTCCAATTGGATGAACGAGAACTATTTACAATTTAATATAGACAAGACGGAGATTGTGCTGTTTGAAAAAGGCTTCATCTATCTGGAAAGATGAATGGTGGCCTCACCAACTGGGGTCTACTCCTGTGCCCAAACAATCGGCGAAGAATCTTGGTATGAAAATAGACCAAGCTCTAACGATGAAAGAACATATTTTGGCCACTAATGGAGTATGTTATCATAACATGCGCCTGTTGCAAAGAATATTCCCCTATCTTCCAACCTCTACCAGAAGAACTCTAGTCGAAGCCTTAGTAATAAGTAGGATAGACTAAGGCAACGCCCTTTTGGCGGCTGCTAACAAGACCCTAGGTGCCAAACTTCAGGTAGTCCTAAACGCTGCGGCCAGGCTCGTTCTCAATTGTCCTTCGGGTACTTCTTCAGCCTCGATGCTAAAGGAAGTGTACTGGCTGCCGGTGAAAAAAAGGTGTTGTTTTAAGATCTGCTGCCTTACCTGTAATGCCCTAAAAGGAAAAGGGCAGGTATATCTGCTACCAAAAATTAAATCGTACACACCTAGCCGTAGTCTAAGATCCTGTGATCAAGCCTTATTGTGCGTTCCGCGTATTCGCTTGACTCGTAGTAGAGGAGGCTTGCTTCTACCTTGCTCCCTACTATTGGAAGAAGCTTCCACTTCACATTCGCACGTCTTCAAACTACTGTAAATTTAGAAAATGACTTAAAGCTCATCTACTCTAAACTCTCTTCCCCTTCACTGATACTTGTTTCCGTTACAGTGCTGATATGCGAGTTGTGCGCTATATTAAATATAAATAACATAACATAACATGACATAACGTGAATCCTCTCAAAATAAGTGAGCAGAGTTAACTTTTGGTTTTACCTGTTAAACAGGCAGTTTTTTAAAATACACTAGTCTGCTTTGTAAACTATGAAAACGCAGGTCACAAGGGGCCCCGTGTCAAGCCCTGTTTAACACTTTGAGTGAACTCTGGCATTTTAGCCAACAGCACTTGGGGGCACATCAGCAAGAACCGGAGATAATTATCTCTCAGCGCACTTAGCGCGAGGATAATTATCGCCGGCTAACGCTGATTTTTATCGCTGAGATAGCATGCTAACAGCAACTCTCATCTCAACAGCGATAAAAATCAAGGCGCAAGCTGCCAAAAGTGCAATTATCGCTGGAAATCCAGCGATAATCGCACAACGTTTGGAGAATACTTGCTGATAGGGCAGGGTAGATTTAGCCATGATATCCACCTTCCATAGGATATCATGGCTAAGTCAGATGAAAAGCAGGCGTAAGGAAAGTAGCGATAACCGAGGTTAGCGCTACTTTTCTTATCGCTCTGCAGGTTAGCGTGAGGCTTGATAATAGGAGAAATGTCGCTTAGCGACATTTCTCCCGTTATTCTGGGGAGGAATGCCCACTTTGCATCGCATTAGAGATGCAAAGCTGGGCGTTTAGGGAAAGGGCGCTGAGGCAAGGATTCACGCGATAGCGTGACCTTGCTAATAAGGTGATACAATTATCGCTGCTTTCCGGCCGAAAACGGCCGCTAAAGCGGCGATACTTGTCTTGCCGATATGCCCCCCGGATTGCTGGAATTTTGAATCCATAAGGAAAGTGTTAAAAGCAAAACTATAAGCCCAAGAATGCAACATTCTGTTTTGGGAACAGTCAGGAATTCCTGATTGTACCCTAAATCATACAGCCACTTGGAAGAGTTGTGATTCAATTTAGCTCCTGACTTTCTGCTTTATTACTTGTAGGCAACCACGGGTTAAACTGCCCAATGGGTGAGGGGGTAGGGAGAACCTTTCAAATGCAAATATGATCATATCACTGATAACGCTACTGGGACAAACAAACTGCGATGCTAAAAACTGGTATGCACCAGAACAATGTGAGCAGCACCATCTGGACGTGTTTGAAGAGTGTTGGAAGCAGTAGCGGCTGCTACCGGGCGGGGGTAGTGGGGCAGCGGGGGAGGCTGGATGGGGAGGTCATTGGAAAAAAAGAAAAAACATACCTGGAACGGCAGGCCGCCACCTCTCCTCCATCCCCGTCCTTGTCCCCTTCCTGTCTCCAGTCCCGGCCGGCAGCAGGAAGCACCCAGGCACACAGGCTCTCCTGAGTTAAATGTCCACAACACCAATTCAAGGTTCCATAAGCTCAGAGTTGCTTCTTGGGATGTTGCAACTATGTCTCCCACAATGCACCTGGCAAAATCCTTTAAGTCCAGCTGAAGGTGGTCAGCTCATTTCTTCTTGGTGGAGATGATGCAGGTGGAGCTATTTTAACCTGCTGCTTTCAAGGAGTCCACTCCTTCACTTTTCAAAGAAGGGCATTGTCCTCATGAACTGTAGTTCCAAAGTCTGCAGAAGGTGCATCCATTCAGAGTGCAATCCTCTTGGTGCAGGCCAGGCTTCCAGTAAGGCCGTCCTGCTTCTTGTTTCTTCAGGCAGGGGATCTAATTTGCTATGCAGCCCTTCCATATTCATCCAGTGTTCCTGTGTGACCGACGGGAGCACCCCTGACCAATGGGCAGCATGACTCAGAAGTATGACAGCTTGCTCCAAAGTGTTGCACATTCTTGTCCCAGAAAGCACTGTACCTTAAAATGTAAAATGAAGAAACTCTCTCCTGGAGGTTTGGATCTGCCTATGCCAAACTAATGGCGTGGCTACACTCCCTTCCAGCCCTCTGCTGATTCAATCACTGGGGCTCCCATCTAGCTGGGGTTACAGGGTGTGGGGTGAGCCTGTCCTGTCCTAACTGCCATTCCCTCTTTGAAGACCAGTTTGGCTACTCCACCCCCATCCTGCCTTCTGCCCTGCAGCTACAGATTTCCTCCCACCAGATGTCCTCTGTCCTGTGCAGGCCACTTCACGCCTCATCAGAGCCCTTTGGTTCAGCCTGTCAAAGGCTGGCCAATCAAGGGAGGCTGCTGGAAGGCTGCATTTTGGCACACCAGAAAAGCAAGTTCTAGAACTTATTTTCTGTGATAGTTATAATACATCTAACATTAGCAAGTTGTTGGATGTATCATAACTATTCTTTTAAGTCTTTGAATTCATATTTTAGCTCACTCCTGTCAATAGTTATACTTTATTAAAGTATTCCCATGTTAGCCTATGGGGTCATTCACTACAATGGGGAAAAATGAAATTGACAGTTTTTTCCTCACCAGGGAACATAAAACATATTTTAAAATGTCCATCTATTTTTTTTTACATGGCACCCTACCCTAGGGGCACCTAGGGCAGACCATAGGGGTAACATATGTAAAACTACGGTAGATTAAGACTTTGGGAGTCCCTTTAATTCCGAGGTCGGATTTGCATATCTTTTTCTTTTAAAAGCAGCCCGCAAAGCAGTGCTGCCTTTACAGTGACAGCAGGCAACAGAGCAGAGCACACTGAAGTGCAATAAATCTAGTGGGCCTTTAAACCCACATGCCCTACCATACACTAGGGACTTACAGGTGGGTAGTCAGAACCACTGTAATTACACCTAAATACCATATACCGTTTTAATCAGAGTACTAGGCCTGGGCTTGGTTAGCAGAGCCCAGGACACATTCGGAGTCAGTAACCACCAACATCAGTCATAAAATGGGGGTGATCAGAGCAAAAAGAATGACTTTCTCACAAAGAGGCACTGAGAAGGGCAGAAGAATGCGCTGGCACCCCTCTTCCCGAGGAAGTTTGTTGTTGTTTACGTGGTGCACCTGCAGCACCACTGGGATGATCTCTTCGCTTTGAGATATTATCATCGGCTTCGGAAGCTATGCCTGCTTCGCTATTCCAGAAGTGTGAATGTTGTGCATCCTCTTTATTGGAATTATGGGAAGAGTTGAAATTTAGCATTAAAACCAAGCCCCATTCATTTCAAGGGGCAGTTTCCTTTTATATTTTTTGAGGGAAGTTGTATTGCCCTTAGCTGTCGGTTGGCCAGACCTATCATTTGCAACTCGCACAGAGCGGGCTTGGGGACGGCCCCTCGCTCATGACTGGATAGCTTTGCTGCTTGTCTCTCCTCCCTCTGTCTGATTCAACGGTTTTCCTCCCAGTACTTGTATTTGTCCTGCACAGGTGTATTTCGGTCTCACGTGTTCTCATAGGCTGACTTGTATCCTTCCACTGCTGATGTGGCTTGCATTCAGGGACCTATTTTTTTCTTTTTGTGCTCCATAAGAGTGCATGTGTTTTTAGGTCTCGCCTGAGCCAGCGCTTTAGCGCTGCTCTCGCGAGATCTTTTGTAAAAGGGGGATTTGGAAGTGCAAACCAGTGCTTTCAGGCCGCCAACTACAGTGCATGTGCGCCGGGCGCACGCACCATTTGGCAGCCTGCGTGATCATTTTGCGGCTGCCTTGATGTTCTCAGTGAGCCGCGCGGCCACTGAGAACATCAATGCGGCCGCGAAATGATTACTTTCACTTTCGCGTCCGCACGGCCGCTGTGATGTTTGATCGCGATCACTTTCACTTTCGCGGCCGCTTATTCTAATGTAAACCCGTTTCGTTCTTTACATGCTTCAACTATGCGAATGCAGCCCCCCTGACTCTTCCACCGTGTCTGTCCAGTGATTAAATCCTTCCAGCATGCCCATGTAGCGCCTCTTTCGTTTCTGCAGCACTCGCTGAGCTTCCCTCATTGCGCAGGTCTATGCCCTAGCTTCTGATGCTTCCATTATGTAAATGTAGCACCACTGATCCTTCCATTGTTTCCCTGCAGCTCCTTAAAGCCTTCCACTATGTCCGTGTAGCGCCTCTTTAGAGTCTGCATCTCTCACTGAGCTCCTCCTATTGCACGGGTCTGTGGGCCTATGTCCAGTGTAGGCCTCGTATGCATGAACCACGTGAATGGAGTACCTCTGACTCTTCCATTGGGCCCGCAAGCGTCTTAAAGCCTTCCACTATGACCGTGTAGCGCCTCTTTAGAGCCTGCATCGCTCGCTAAGCTCCTCCTATTGCACGGGTCTGTGGGCCTATGTCCAGTGGCTTCAACCACGTGAATGGAGAACCTTTGACTCTTCCATTGTGTCTATCAAGTGCCTTAAAGCCTTTCACTATATCAGTCTAGCACCTCTTTAGATTCTGCAAGTCCACTCTGCTCCTGTAATTGTGCAGGTCTGTGTCTTGTGTAGGCATGTGACGTTTCCAGTGTGTGATTGGGGCACCTCAGATCCCTTCATTGTATCTGCCAGTACCTTAAAGCCTTCCACTATGCCTGTGTAGCGCCTCGTCCCACTTTGCAGCGCTCACTGAGCTCCTCTCACTGTGCAGTTCTTGCCAGTTGCGTTGAACTCCCCTCGATGCACACATTAAAGTTTTTATGCTTCATACATTGGGCACTGATGACGAGAACTTACCCCTGTGCTTTTCTCTTCTGTCTAATTTCGAACCTAGTCTAAAAATATATCTTTTCGGGGTTTTTTTCCAGCCTTTGTTCGTGCCGGTGATGACCGGTAGCACTAACAGCCGAGGGTCCTGCGAGGCCAGTTGTCGGCCACTGATCGAGGCCCTAGGACCTCTGACGTCAGTCAGGAACCAGGAGACAGATATTGATAACAAGCATTTGCAATGCAATAGGTCTCGCATTTACGCGAGTTTGAGCTATTGACATTGTAAATAACAATGCCTATTGGCATTGTCATTTACAATGCCAATAGCTTTAACTCGTGTAACTGCGAGACCTATTGCATTGCAAATGCTTGTTTAGCTCTCTCCTGTGTGTGCAGCTTTTCCCCTCATTCCACCCTCCCCGCGCTCTGCGTTGATTTTGCAACCACTCATCTGTTGCTTCCTCCTCTATTCCTCTTGACTATTTTTTAAATACTCCCTCCACCCCTTCCTTTGCTACACCCCGTGGCGTAACAAAAGGCCCCGCAGCCCTCCTCGCCCCCTCAGTAAAAGTGGTAGCTGGTGGGCCGAGAAGGGGGGCCCTCCATGTACTTTGCAGGAGGGTCCCCTCAAGTTTCGTTACGCCATTGGCTACACTCACCCTCCCTGCTTGACACCCCTCCCCCTGCCAGTAGAGGCATGATTAGAGAGGGAGCCCGCTACCACCCCTCTCCTACTTGGCTCCCCTCCCAGTGCGCTGGCGTTGGCAAAGCCAAAAGCAGCGACTGACAATTCAAAATACAGGAAACATTTTCTATACTTTCAAGATGGCAGCCAAATGTTGTTGCTACATTGTGTGGCGGATTGTGGTGGCCATCTTGAAAGCATAGACAACATTTGTTTTCTCTGCTTTTGGAATGGATGTGTTGCACCTTTGTACATGATTTATCTATGTTAGATGCGCCTGGACCTTCTGCTTTCTTCTAGCCTGGCTCCCCGCTCACCCTCAGGGGTCACCAGCAGGCTCCCAGGCCAACACTTCTGGGTGTGCAATGAAAGACATGCCATGCCCTGGTCATAGGGACAGAGGACATGCAATAAACGCGCCCTCAGGGACCTGCTGCCCCCGCTCCTCCCTCTCCGGGGCCCTCAAGGGTTTGCAGAATTCACAACCTACACTCCGTGCTGTAAGTTACAAATCCGAGCTCTCACTGTCCGTGTCAGTGTGAGGGATTCATAGAGCCACTGGCTTTCTGGCACTCTGAGACCTGAAGTTGTTTATTCGGCACACTATAAACGCATGACTACAAGTACCAGCATGCAAAGCAAATGTGTGAGCTCACCTTAAACTGATGTATCTGAAGGCTGCTCCTCTCTGTCCAAGCTGTGTGCTTGTGTGCTGCTTTAATCGTCGGATTTCCTGATTCAGAGACTCTGCGGCGCTCGGGTCCTAGGCTTCGAACATAGATTCACCTGCGTTCTATTGCGCATGGGCGTGAGTTCGTCTCCCTCTGACATCATTTAATATCTGTAGTACCTCTTACACATGTAACCGCTCCCCATACATTATGTTATATATTTTCACTTCACCGCCATTATTGTGGCACTTACCGATCAGTCTGCAAGAGCGTCATAGGAGAGACAAGTGTACTTCTTTTCTGAAACTATCTCGGGGTATGTATTAGAGGGTTTGCCTGGGGAATATGAAGACACTTCATAAAAGACACAAGTTAATGTTTAATTACAGACCTGGAGCAAACAATCCGCATAAACGAACGCATTCAGAGGCGCGTGAACACACACTCACTCACACATGTACACAAACTGTCTCTCACATACACACACGCAAGGTGTACCCCCACTTTGAAAAGAAAGCTCTGATGGCACAAAGTAAGGGAAGCAAGTGAGCTGACTGTTAGAGCTCTCCCGTCTCTTCTATCCAGACATCTATCTATTCATCCGTTCACCCTTCCATTCACCCGCTGATATTCACTATTTCACCTTTATGTTCTTACAACCAATCATTTTTTCATGCATCATTCAATCTTTTCCCATTCCATCAATCGTATCACACTTCCAACCCCTGATCCATCCATCCGCTCTGCCATCCATCCATCATTCCATTCACTCTGCCAGCCTCTGATCCATCCATCAATCAATCCATTCACTCTCCCAACCACTGATCCATCCATCCGCTCGTCCGTCCATCCTTTCAGCCATCCATCCATCATTCCATTCACTCTGCCAACCCCTGATCCATCTATCAATCCATCCATCCATCTATCCATCCATCCATCCATCATTCCATTCACGCTGCTAACCACTGATCCATTCATCCATCCATCCAGCCATTCATCTATCCATCCATCCATCCATCATTCCATTCATGCTGCCAACGACTGATCCATCCATCTATCCATTCACCTTGCCATCCACTCTGACATCCATCCATTCATTCATTTGTCCTCTCTGCTGCCCATGTCCTCATCCTTTCACCCCACTCTTCCATCCTTCTATTCCTTTACCATCCTTTCACGTCCATCCACCTATCTATTCATTCACCCATCTATCTGACCACCCTTCCAGCTGTCCATCCATCGATCCATTCACTGATCCTTTCACCCATTTGTCCATCTTTGCGCACATTCGCCCACTCACCCATCCATGCACCCACTCACGGCGTGTGTGTCCTTGCTCCCACGTGCTCTTCCGTTGGCAGCTGTATTCCTTCAGAGCGGTGTTTATGAGATTTCGCCGCCGAGCTGCAGACAGAAGGGGTACAAAGAGTGCCTCCCCTCCCCCTCCCCCCGTAGCTGCCAAAGAAGGGGTTCACTACTGCCCCTGTACACACGGGTGCACAGTCAGCACTGCACACTCAACGAAACATGCACACAGCCCCATCGACTCAAAGACACACAATACACAAGCTTAGGTGCGTCCGCACGAGGGCAATAAAAAGGCATTGGCAACGTCAACAACTAGACCTTTGACAGTCTAAATCTATTGGCTTTGCCAATGCTTGTGTATCTTCAGATCAGTTGCATAGCAGCGAAGAGCGTTTTCTAGTGGAATCCTTCAAATGTCAGGGTCATTTGTGAAAGACTCCTCCCTCAAACGTCGGCCCACACTGGACAGGCCAGACAACCATCAGGCGACGCAGAGATTGTGTTAAGCTCTTTATGGGCAGAAAACGCTACACTTAAGTGGGCATTTAAACGCAGTGTAGTGCAGTCTGCACGTTTGACAACGTGCACCTGTGAACGGCTTCATTTCTGACCTCATAAAACGCTGCCCTAGTGTGGGCTGAGGCAGCCCCCGACCACACTGCTCAGGGGTAAACATGGGTGGTGCATCTCCGTCCTGGGCCCGTGGATTTATGCAGCCGGACAGGTCCAAAGCGTGCAGGAGGGTTGACTAAAAGACACAGCAAGGTGCAAGAAATGGCAAATGACGCCGCATAATGCAGCACGACCCTATGTACACGTGGTAACAGGCAAAGGCTTCCCCTACTAGTGTCAGCAGGATGCCCCCATATGGTGTTCATCAACTCAAATGTGAGCAGATGACCTCTGCAACGAGCCCCCACTGCACGGCAGCACGCTGCAGCGCTCCTAGGGGCATATCAGCAACAACCGGCGATAATTATCGCTGAGCGCACTTAGCGCTAGAATAATTATCGCCGGCTATCACTGGATTCTATCGCGGAGAAAGCGCGCTATCAGCAACGCTTAGCTCCAAAGTGATAGAAATCCAGGCGTTAGCTACAAACAGTGCGATAGCGATAATCGCACTGTGCCAGGCGATACCTTGCTGATAGGGCAGGGTGGATTTAGCCATGTAATCCACCTCCCATTGGATTACACGGCTAAGTCAGATTGAGAGCAGGCGTACAGGAACCTGCGTTGAGCGCGGTTAGCGCTTCTTTTCCAATCGCTAAGCAGGTTAGCGATTCCCTTGTTAATTGGAGAAGTATCGGTTAGCGATATTTCTCCAGTTATTTTGGGAAGGAACGCCCACTTTGCATCTTATTAGAGATGCATAGGTGGGCGTTGGGAAAAAGGGCGCTAAGGCAAGGATTCACTCGATAGCGTGACCTTGCTGATACTGCGATAAAATTATCGCCGCTTTTCGCCTGAAAACGGACGCTAAAGCGGCGATAATTTTATTTCGCCGGCTTAATGATATTCTACCTCGTGAATCTTCTAGGCAGAGGTTACCAGCAGCTTGGACCGTCACAGGGGGGGCCTGTCCACACCACAGGCGTGAACTCACTTCATCAGGGTGTCTAATAAAAGGTCTCTGCTCTTTCCCTGCATTTACCCCACCCTGGAATAAAGCTGGGGTTCGTCTCTTTGTCCCTGGTACTCGCTGCTCCGGGAGGCTGAGAGTCCCCCCCCTGCTGCTGGTACTTCAGTCTCCTTCACCTGAGCAGGGACCCCTCCCAGGGCCACGTTGCGGCTCCTCCATCCATCCTCACACACCCGTTCCTGTGACCTTTCCTCTTCTCCTCGGTTGTCTCTGTGTTTCCTCTGTTCTTTTCTAACGAGAAGTCTCCGTTTTCATCCCATCCTTTCCCAGGACATATAAGAACTGTACTGACGTCAAGTTTGACCTCCTAACACTACATTACCTCCCCATCTCCTGCCTTGATCCATTCCTTACAAAGTGAGCGTTTGCCTCCTCGCACCCAACTGCCCAGCACCTCCCAAGCTTCCTGCTATCAATTTATTAGCCTGGGCCGAAGACCCCCCCTCTTTAACCATCTGTTTTGGGGGAGTAGCTGATACACTCCTGTCGATTTCTATTTCTAAGTCTTTGTGTATTTCACTGGAGAGTGATGTGGTCTGTTCTGTTAGCGATGCAGGGGCTCGCTATAAAACGATTTTCTTTTTCCCCATTACCTATGCCCTAAGAAGAATATCTTTTGCCAGAAAGCAGTGCACCTTCAGGGGTTTCACAAACCTTCAAGCAGGCAGACTGAGTCAAGCGTTTCCCAGTTCATCTCATTTTTCGAGATATTTGCCTCAGGTGGTGTCCCCCAGAATTAGAGATATTTGTGGATCAGTCAAATGCTCCAGTTCCCCAGTTGTTTTGAAGGCCTGTAGATATGGAGGCTCTCGGTGTATGCACCCTCTTGCATCCTTGGCCAAGGTCTCTGTCTGCCTTTCACCTGATTCCAAGAGTTCTGGACAGGGTTCGGAGAGAACAGGCAGAGGTGACCATGACAGTCCCATTCTGTCTGAGGAGGACGTGGTTCCCTCTTCTTCCGTCTCTTGCAGTGGGCAGTTAATGGATTCTCCACCGATCTCCTCCCCCTCCAGTGCAATTAATCCTGCCTCTTCTCTCCCCCCGCCTTCTCCGACTGCTGGCTCGTAGAGTTAAGGGAGGGTCTCTTGAGGAGGAAGCTGACTCTGCCTGGGTCTCTATCCGTGACTGCAGAAGAGATTCCACTAAGAAGTCCTACTATCATTGGGCATCCTTTGACAGATGGAGTGCCACTAAGAATTTATCTTCAGTAAATTGTTCTCCTGAGCAAGTGCAGCAGTTCCCACAGGACGGGTTTGGCAAGAATTTGTCAATTGCAACTCTAAGGCCAACTCTAAGATCCCAACTCTAGGCTATCAACGCTTTCAGATCCCCTTTCGGTGGGGTGTATTTAATAGACAACTTGTTCTCCAGTCTTTTTAAAGGGTGTGATTTACCAAGAGCAAGGGTTAAAAACATGTATCCCCCTTGGAACCTTCCTTTGGTTTTATCTTTCATGAAAATTCCCTTCTTTGAGCCTTTGGAGGAGGCATCAGATAGGTTTCCAACTTTGGAAGTTTTCTTCTAGTTGGCCATCACCACAGTTACATGGATAGGTGAACAGGACGAATTGCGTTACACTTGCAAGAAGCTGTCAAAACGGAACTTAATTCATTGCTTAAACATGACATCGTTGAACGCTCCACTGGTCCAACATCATGGGTTTCTCCCATTGTAGTAGTGCCTAAAAGAGACAGTGAAGGAGCTGTATGCATATGCGTTGACATGCGTCAGGCCAACAAGGCAATTGAGCGAGAGAGACATCCAGGTCTGTATATTGCTGATATGATAACTCAGTTGAATGGTGTGAAGTTCTTCTCTCAACTTGACTTAAATAAAAAATATCACCAATTGTAACTTGAAGACAAATCCAGGTACATTAGTACCTTTTCTACGCATATTGGTCTGTTTTGCTATAAGCAATTTAGTTTTGGTGTATCCTCTGCTGCAGAACCTTACCAAGACTTCATTTGATGTATCATACAGTCTGTAGTGAATGCATTTAACAATAGTTGTTAGACCTGGCACCATTGGCGTGGGTCTCCGTTCCATTTTTCGCTGTTGCCTCCTCTGTTTTTGATATGTTATTGCTGGTTTAGATGCTTAGGGCACTGTGCCACTGCTATCCAGTACCACAGTGCAAGTGCTCCCTATGGTAAATTGATGTATGAATTAGTGACTCCATGATTGGCTGATTGGTTTACTTGTCAGACCCTAGTACAGTGCACTACGTGTGCCCAGGGCGTGTAAATCCAATGCTGCTGGTGGGCTTTCAGCACTGGTTGTGCCACCCGCAGAAGCAGCCTGTAAAATGTGTCTCAGGCCTGCCGTTGCAGAGCCTGTGTGCAGTCTGGTATTGCCATGTCGACTTGGCAAGTGCACCCACTTGCCAGACCCTAAACCTTCCCTTTCCTGCATATTAGTCACCCCTATGGTAGGCCAAAGGGCAGGGTACATGGCAGGTATAAAGTAGGACATGCCCTGGTGTGTGTGGCATGTCCTAATAGTGAATTACTGCCATTTTCGTTTTTCACTATTGCAAGGCTACCTGTTCCTCATAGGTCAGAAAGGGCAGTTTGATTATAACATCTTATAATCCTAATTGACCCAGGGAACATGGTGGAAAAATGAATTTAGTATGCCTGAACTCAGAATGATAAAATACATCTTTTAGTGAAGTTGGTTTTAACATTCTGTGTTTGAAAATACCACTTTTATAAAGTAGGTATTTTCTTGCCTAAACCTTCCGGTGTGCTCTGCTGTTTTGTGTATTAGCTGTCTGGTTTTGGAGTGACAGGAGCAGGATGAGTCAGCAGTGGGCTGAATAGGAGGGTCTGCAGGTGAAGTAGGGAGACGGAGTTTTCCTTTCACTCCCCTGAGCCACATAGAATATAGAGTATGGGGAGGAGTTGCACCTGGTACCTGAATAGGGCTGTGCCTTCCCTCCACAATGCTGGCTCCGGCCCCTACGTTGTGTCTGATAGCACACCCCCCTCACTGACAAAGGAGAGGAGCAACCTTGTCAACAAAGTGCTCCAGGACTGCACAGAACTGGTTTGGACTGGGCACAGGCCCCTCTGCCCTCAGAGGACAAAGGATTTTGGGGTATAAGTATTGAGACCCTGATCCCAAGAATTCAGATCACTTCTGGAATTTCAAGACGAACCTCTGTCGCGGAGAGTAACCAAAGAAGTTGAAGGAACTTGACTGCCCTGAGCCAGTGTGCTATTTTATGGGGTGGGCCTGCAGTGGTTACTGATTGTCAAGGAGAGGGGAAAGGAACTTTTTGTGTACTTTCATACCGCTTGAAGAAGAATCTCCAAGGGCCTGAAGAGAGCTGGCCTCCTGTTATTGGAAACTCAGGGCTACAAAAGCTTCCTTGCAACATCTTTCAAGCTGCTGTGAACCGGGGCCCAGCTGATGTCTGTCACGGAGGCTGCGTTATCTGCATCTAAGCAACCCCATGAATCGCCCCTACGGTTCGGTGCGTGTCGGCACACAGCTGTTGTCTGCCGTGAGGTCTACAGTGCCAGCTGACTGAGATTCACAGCCACCGGCCTGTGAGCTAGACAGCGCTGCGTGTGTCCCCGCTGCAGAGTGTGTGTCGAGAAGCGACGACGCGCTCTGATTTATTATTGCCGATCACCGCTCCGGCCCGAGTTCCAAGAAGAAGACCGCATCACAAAGGAAGCCGTGCCAGTGCTAAGTGACTGAAGACGCCTCAGAGAGGGAGCACCAGCAGCGTTACACCCCGCCCAGCAGGACGTCGACAACCAGAAGAGGAGCTGTGTGGAAAGTCGGAAAAGCTGTCCCGACCCCTCCTTGACGCGCTGTCGAGGGAGGAGAACTCCCGTCTGCCGATTGCCCCGGCGGGGGCCGCAGGACCAGAACAGTTCCCCAGGTAAAGAACTTCCACCTGCGTTGCCGCTCCGCATTTCCTAAGCGGGTTGGAAGTTGCCGCGTCTGCCGAGGGGGAGCTCGTATGCGCAGGGATTGTAGTGAACACTTATTTTAACTGCGGGTCAGCCTAGGATCATGCCAGCATTCCGCTAAAGTAAGCACCACAGCCTGTCCCTCTTGCTGGCATTTGGTTTCTTCCCTCCTCGGGGGCCGAATTCACCGCTCACCGATAGCCCGTATCTTAGGGCTTGGGCTCGTGCATTTGTGTTTACACAGCTGAAACAGTCTTTCCTTTTTTTTTTTTTTTTTTAAATTTTTTTATTGATTCAGCGAGGAAGACATACATAATAAAATAATAAAATAAAATATAAAAAGAGAATAAAAAATATACAAATATTTCTCTTGTAAACAACAGAAACAAAGCAGGGTAATACATACATAAAACCATATAGCCAAATTATAACCATCATTATTGTATCCATTTTCTCATTGGCTCCCATATCTGAGCCCCTAACTTTTTCTTTGAGAGACCTTTTAATTTATACAGGGCTGATTCAATATTAAAAACTGAGATTATCCTAGCCCTCCAACCACAGAAGGATGGGGGGTCCGGATCAAGCCACTGCGACGTTATACATAGCCTCAAAACCGACATAGACATAAACTTAAAGCCTCTATGGCAGTGAAACAGTCTTTCCAAGAATAACCTTGACTCACGGAGTACCGTATTCCTGATAAGATCATTTTTGCTTATTTTACTGGCCCCATACATCTGGGACAGTTGTTCATTGTGCACAAGGAATACAGAAGCCTGCAAGTTTGTTTTAATAAGGATTTTACTAAAGAAGAAGATTTGTGTATGTGGAATTTTTGTCGTTGGTCTTGTAGTCTATATAGAAATACTTATTTTTCATACAACCGGTGTGGTGTCCATCTGTAGTGTTTTAACTGTTACTGTATATATTCACAAATGCTTTACACACTGCCTCTGAGATAAGCCTGTCTGCTCGTGCTAAGTTACCACAGGGTGAGCAGGGGTTATCCAGGAGTGTAACTCCCTTGTCCTGAGGGTCCCTATTTTGACAAAGGTGCAAACCATTGCCAACTACAGACCCCTAGTTCTAACAGTAGTGATGACATGTTGGTTTTCAGAGCCACACAGAAAGAACGTGACAAAGCTGTCATGCAAGTAGGCCATTTGCTGAATGATCTAGGTTTAACTCTGAATATTGACAAAAGTGAATTCCACAAGAAAAGCTTGAAATGATTTGGCCATCTCTTTTCTGATGGGGGTATGAAACCTGGTCCAGCTAAAGTGCAAGCGTTGTCTAGTGCAAACCCCCCACATGACATTTCCATGTTACAGTCATTTCTTGGAACAGCTAGTTACTGTTCTAGATACATACAAGACTTTGCTACGGTCAGTGTGCCGTTACGAGCACTGACGAAAAAGAAGGTGTCTCTTCATTGGCCACATGAATGTGAGAAGAGCTTCCAAAAAACCAAGCAAGCTATTGAGAGCGCCACTGAAATGGCTACTTTGATGCCAAATTTCATACAGAGGTTGTAGTTAAAGCTGTCCCCTTCGTGTTAGCCACAGTCCATGCATAGCACAATGGACAGCGAAATGCCTGGAGACGTATTGTGTGGCATACGCCAGTAAAAGCTTGTCACAAACGGAAGGTGCATACCCGTAACCTGAGAAAGAACGTTTGGCAGTGCTCTAGACTTGCACATATTTCTACGTGTTCTTGTACGGAAAGCCTTTCACAGCAGTGACTCTTCATCAAGCACTGTTGACAATCCCAGAGCCCAAATGCCTCCTTGAATTGAACTTTGGGGTTTGAGGTTGCAAGAATACAACTAGACGGTTTTTCATTGTCCAGGAAAAGATCCAAATCTTGCAGATTATTTTTGAAGAGTGCCATTGCAGTGCCCTGGCACCCCATCGAAGGCAACGGAGGCCTACGTAATTTTTATTGTGAGATCGAGTACACCCGCTGCCATGTGTTTAGAACAAATTGTCACTTCAATGAGGCAAGATAGTGACTCGTTAAAGTTAAAAGACATTATTACACATCAATCGTGGAAGCAGCAGTCTAGACCGCTCAACAGTGACAGTGAGTATTTGAAGTTCAAAAATGTAAGCGATTAAGTTTCAGTGACTCAAGAAGGCCTCATTCTGCGAGTACATGAATTGTTGTTCCTTAGAGTCTAGAAGAAGTGGTCGACGTCGTCCATGATGGACATCGATAAAGTTGCCACCAAGAGGGCTCTCCATGACCGAGTATGGTTTCCTTATCTCTATGAAAGGGTCTAAAAAGAATTAAAGACTCGTCATATATTCAACTGTCTTTCGTCTCAAGTTATTCAGCACCCTTTGCTGAATAACTTGATGTCATAATTGCCACATCATGCTTGGGAGAGAATTGCTGTTGATTTCTTTGGTCCTCTTGAGAATGGACATCATCTTCTAGTTATTGATGATTGCTCTTGCTTTTTGAATTGGTAGAAGACCTTTCATCCTCTACACATGAAAAGGTTATTCAAAGATTAGATGGCATCTTTGCAACATGGGGTGCACCTGCAAACTTAAATTCTGACAACGGCCTACCATTTAACCCCTTCAGTGCCACGCCCTTTCCCCCTCCTGTGCCGGGCGTTGTATTAGTGGGTGGGGTTCATGACGAGAGAGTCTCGTCATGGGCACAGCGCGACCGTGCTCCATGACGAGACTATCTCGTCATGGGCACTGAAGAGGTTAATAGCCAGGAATTCAAAGAATTTCTAAATCAACTCAATCTAATAGCATCAAAAAAGCACTCCTCTTTGGCCCCAGGACAATTGGCAGGAAGGCCGGTTCATGAGTAGCTGTTCAGCATGCTACATTGCAGAAGCCCGACCTCAAAGTTGTTTCAAACACTACTCTTCGAGCTTAGCGTTCGACCCCTTCCTCAACAACAGTGCAAAGCCCTGCAACTCTCATGTTTGGAAGATCCGTACCAACAAAGCTGCCCCAGTGGTCCAACCTCAGATCCAAGAATGAGGAAGACATTCAGACTACAGGCTTTGGTCGGAAACAGGAGATGAAAATATATGCTGACAGAAGACGTCATGTGAAGGTGTGACCTTTACAAGAGGAGATCGAGTGCTTGTCAGACAACCTATAAAAAGAAAGTCTAATGCTCCTTTTAAGAGTGAACCATTTCCCATCACTAACACAACAAAGGAGGCCAGGTGTCTGCCCAACGTCCTGGGAAGCCCCATACGAGAGATTCATCTAATTTTCAACATATGGCCCATCACTCACCAGACATCGATGTCAATGTGGAGACTGGGTCCAGACAGGCTGCTGATGACTCTGTATCTGCTGATGATTCCTCCACACCCGTGCAGATCGCCGACACTTCGACGGCCATTTCCCAGTTTCCAGTGACCCGATCAGGATGTGTGATCAAGGCGCCACGAGGATTAATTGAAGAATTATAATTGCCTGTACATCTATGATCATCTGCGTGATAATTTATTTTTTTATTTGTGTATTTATTTATTTATTTGACTATTTTGAAAACGTTGTACCTTTCTATTTAAAAAAACAGCAGATGCAATATCGTGTAAATAAAAGAACAATGGAACTCTTTTGGTTCCCACTGTACACCATGGGCCTGTGACATAATCGTTGATGGGATGCATTGAAGGCAGGCTTAGAATGTTGAGTTCTGACTTACACGCAGCAGAATGGAGGTGTAAAATTCCTCTCCGTATGTGGCGTGGTATTGGCGAATACCCGGACTGGTAGAATGCTACAGTGTGTAAGGTAATTTTATTACCAAGAAGGAAAATACAACCACACGCAGTCCGCATTCAGCAACGACATCACAGAAATCCACATTCCGCCCAGACTGAACCCAACTGGCCCCTCCCCATATTTAGCAGGTGGCGGGGTGGGCATCATTTTGTGTTACGCCACTGATCTGACTTGGGATGCTAAGGCGTAACCAGTGATCCTCGCCGCCAGAGCTATAATCGGAAATGGTTCCCTGATTAAATATCGATGTAAAAAATATAGTTAACAAAAATGTTGTGGTAAAAATATCGACTCCCTATACTTAAACAGGTAAGTATAATAATATTGATACAAAAATATTGAAGTAAAAAATATAGATGTAAAAAATATCGACTTAAAAAAGATATATAAATTAAATAAAATATATTAAATAATATTAATATTTTTAACAAAATAAATTACATTTAATATATATTTTAACTAAATATAACAAATAAACTTAATTAAATAAAATATAAACACATACAAATGTGTACAAATACATATATTTACTTTAAAACATTTTATTAACTATTATCTTTGCTTCATTTATAAACTTTTTAAATTAAATAAAAATAAAATATATACATATATGAATAATTTAAAATAAAAAAACATTCTATAATTAATTAACACATTAAACTATTAAAATAAATATTAAAAATACATTTCACAACACAATAAATACAACAGTAGGGATGGATAGTGGTGGGGTAAAAATTACTATTCCCATTCCAGTGAGTGCAGCAGTAGGGAAAGCGTTGGATAGCGGGAGGGTAAAAATTACTACTTCCACTCCTATGAGTTCAACAGTAGGGAAAGCATTGGATAGCGTAGAGGTTAAAATTACTATTCCCACTCCAGTGAGTGCAACAGCAGGGAAAGTGTTGGATACCACACCAATAAAAAAATAAACATCAACATTTTTATTAAATGCTATTTCCATTATTAACATAATTAATATTGAAATTTAAATATATTATTTAAAAAAATACACATTCATTAATTACACATTAACACTATAATATCCACAACACACATCTAACATTAATTATAGAATTACAATGAATAATTACTAATTAAGTAATTCAAATTATTTAATACAGATTAATAAACAAATTAATTAATGCAAATTAATTAACAAATAATTAATAAATCATCAATAAAAATAAATTACTTCCCACCATTTACACCTATAAAAACAACAACACACACCTAAAATTATCAAACAATTATTAATAAATTAATTTACACATTTATAACTCTATAACATCACAATTATACGATTATGAATACGTATACATTATTAAATTAATTTCATATAATTAAATTACTTCCCACCCTATTCCCCTATAAACCCACAACCCGCTACGGAACTAAAATCGCAAAGTTAAAGTTAAAAAAAAATATTAACTACTAACATTTTAACACCTATAATAAAAATACTAACAATTATCTTACAAAATACTAAAATATATAACATTACTAATGAATCGATATTTGTAACAACTATATTTTTGTTAACGATATTTAACACTTCGATATTATTGCAATTGATATTAATTACCTAACAATCGATATTCTTTACCACGATATTTTTACCTCGATATTTCTGTAGGTCAATATTTATACATCGATATTCTTGCTCTGTACCTTGGAAATATTGAAGCAATGGAAAGCAAATTTTTTTTTTTTTTAAAGTACATAAAACTACGTCAGCACATCCCGTTCGAAATGTTATATATTACAGCAAGGGGGTTACTTTCCAACACCATTTTTGCTCAAACTTCCAAAGCAAGTTGAGTTAGTAACACGTCGCACTAAGAAGAAACCCAACCTTAAGTACACGCGTCTGGTAATAAAAGGTGCGCACTCTTTATTCCGCACACGCCGGCTGCGGTTTTTAGAACGTGTTCAGTTTCACGTTTACGCTACGTGACCGTTCGAGAGTCTTTGGAAACATCCCTGCAAAGCCCTATTCAAGATATACTTATTGTGAGTGACTGTCTGCACTGGACTTTCCCATTCTAGATTTCGGACAGTACTGGGATCCCATTGGCGGTTTTTTCTGCACCCCGAGTGCTGAACAAGGTCTGTGATGTAAACAAAGATTTTGCATAAATACTGGAACATTTTTTATTCCTGTGGATTCACTAATTCTGCAATGTCTAAAATACAGTTATACGTGCAGAGTCAGTAACAGCACTGGCAGATCTACAATTATGCGGCAGTGGCAAGTGGTGTAAATAATTATGCAAAACTCATATGAGAATTTCAGACTTTATCTTAAACTTCCCTCATCTTCCATCCTGAAAACCACTCACCCATTGCATCGCAGCCAGTCCGCGTCCATGTACTGCACATGTGCCACCCCCGCCCTTGTAGTCTGTGCCACACATACAAGTACTGGTACGAGACAGCACACTGGCATGCTTGGTTGTCAAGGGATGCTGGCCAAAAGGCCAGGCCCCAGTCCTGCCTTCCACGTTTTACACAGGGCTTTACTCTAACCCGGATCTTGTGTTTGGGAGCTTCATGCCCCTCCACCGCCTCTGGGTGGCACGAGCAAGGCCCCTACACGGGGCACCGATAACAGAGGGCGGCCTCAGTAACCCAGGATGGGAAGGGGGTCTTTACTCTCTGCCTAGCCTGACTGGCACTGCATCTCCATGGTTACCGGATGCAGCTATGGTACCATAGACCCGGCTGCGTTGCTAAGCAACCCTGCTCCGCAGGGGCCAGGTGCCCAGTCATGGGTGGCTCATTACTGTAACGAGGAAGAGGGGTCGGACTCACCTGAGAGTGGCATCACAAGGGGGCAGCACACACGGGAGGAGATTCTGTGAGGAGGGAGAAGGGTGTACCAGAGGCCACCCCTGGTCTGTGTTTGTAAAGCGCGGTATGAGGCCTGGGCAGGCCGGTGACTGAGCCCACCACCCTGTGTGACCAGGAGTTCGCGTGAATCCCCTGAGGCCGGCCGCCTGCTCCCCGCGCCTCCTTTTTAGTTTGATTTCTGTGTTTTCTTGCTCAGGGACTAGGGCTAGAATTGTGATAGTGTTGCCGTGTCCTTGTCACACAAAAGCAACACAACACTCAAGTCAGGTTTACCCCGCAACGCACGGCCTCATTGCGTGACCCCACTGTGCTGGTAAAACTGGAGGTGTTACTCTGCTGCAGGGAGGCGTGCCAAGGGTGGAGTGTGGGTGTTCCCGCGCACACACCCATGGACTTAGGCGCATTCCCAGATTTAGCATATAGAAAAATGGTTTTCCCCAGTTGCTTTTAGGTCCAAGAGGGGGGAAGAAGAAGGACTATTGTACAAGGTTTCAGCCTCTTATCTGACCTATCACTCTTTTATCACCAGTAAGTACTCACGAAAAACTTATTAATATAAGTGCATCAATAATTCCCCATAAACAGAAACAACTCATTGTCTACAAAGAAATTCTTTTCATCTTTTGTTTTTTAATTATTTATTTAGCAAAAAATATCAGTTTTCTATGTTTATTTTTTCTATATTTTCTCTTTTGATTTACAATTAATCATAAAACATTTATACATACAATCATTGATGTGGACATTATACACATTGTTATCAAATCACAGTTGTTGGACAAATAGGAAACCCCCAAATAACACCATGAATTCTACATTCTCACCTCGCATACTATTCTTACATCCCAACAAACATGCCACACAAAAAAGAAAAGAAAAAACTTTTTATAAAGCGATAAAATACACAACTGGAAAGATCATATGGGATACATCTATTTGGTGGTTTCCCAAGATCGGCTATAACAGATATAACATCAATTTGTATTTCCTCCTTTGTTTTGTTTCAGATGATCCTTAAAAGATTTAGTTTCCAGATATGTTGTAGCTGGTCTAAATACGTTTCAGTGAAATACTCTTTAGTATCACCTTCCTCAGGACCAATAAAAACAGTTTTTTGTTTCTGTGCAAAAGGGGGTTCTCTGCAAATACAAATGCAATTCATATGAGATATGGGGAAATATTGATGTTCTTAAAAGTTACTTTGGAACGACTTTTATTATTTAATTATTTTTTATGGCTGGTTCATGCATGTCTCAAGAAAGGGAAGGGAGAGGGGAAAGGGGAGGCTCCCTATAAGAAGTGAGTAAGAGATTTAAAAGAAACCCATAAGTGAGCTATAAAGAACACGTGAATTTTCATATCACCCCAGAGAAGGAAAAGGAAAAAGGAACCTCCTTACTACCCAGCAAGGGGCTGAGAAATTCAGAAGAACAAGTTTTGTGATTAGATCCTAAGGTTTCGTCTTAATCACCCTGTGAGATCCAAGAAGATGTTAAATAACAAATATAAGAATTAGGCAGGATATTGTTCTCTAGACTTTCCTCTCTCTTTATTGTCCTTACATGTATTTCTATAGTTATCAGAGTGTTACTATATCTTACCCTCGATGTCCAAATACTGGTCATAGTAGGGATTTCTTGTATTTATTATGATCTCATATGATCAAAGTATTCGGAGGTAAGCTTGATGCTGCTTCTCTCTCTCCTTGATAGTACTATGCCTGTAATAAGAAAACAACACACAGTTTTTCTTCTCCATAGATGGAGGCAAAACCCACTAGTGTGTGGTGTCTTAGGCTCTGAGTCAGGGATGAAATATGCTACATACGTCTTACCCTGGATAGTATAGGGAAAGTGGTATATTTGTATCCTTTTTCAGACCTCTTGTTCAGCTAGTCGGGTGTTTGTTGCTCATCAAAGTTTTAGTCAGGCTCTGTATTTTATTAAATCTGTAATATATAAGACAATATTCTAGTTTTTGTTACCCCTTCTGGGTCAGCACATAGTTCAATAGGATACGCAACTCAAGAAGATTAAATAAGATTTTTCTAAATGTTGCATCTGACCTGAATATCCTTATTTTATAATAGCTGCAAGTATATAATTTGCAGTAATATATTGGCGAATGTATCCCCAAGCTGTCCTATCGTGATATGCATTCATCTCTGATTGGACACTTTCTTGGGACATATGAGGTGACATCTGGTACAAAGTTGCGACTGGCAGCCATAATCGATATAGACTGCTAATTGTTAACTATTTTCGCATGTAGTAAGAGGGTCATGAAGACCTGGAAAAAATACTGAGCGTGATTAGTACTCCATAACGCAAGGGCAATCTGTTTAAAAGAAAGTTATTATTTTCATATAATTCTCGAAGTGGCCACCCTATACTATTTTTAGAAAATATCCAGGACAAGATTGTACCCACTCTCTGTAAGATAAAGTTATTGGTATAATGTAATGTTTTAACATGAATAAAGCATGTCGCAAATTGTATAACGATATATCTCTATACAATATGCCATTCCAGAATTAAACAACCGATCGGAGCTTAGGAGTGGGGGAAACCATGGTGATTAGATTTATATCAGAGCCGTTTCTATCGGCAGATATATTTGACGTGTATTGAGGTGTTACTGTTCTCGAAAAAGACATCCGCGTCAACTTAAGTTAGAAGTGCTATTTATTTATTTATTTATTTATATTCTTATATAGTGCAGGAACTCGACCCCCGAAGGGGTATCTCCGCGCTTATGGTTACCAAAGAGCCCAGATCTTATCTTATGCAGGGAGAGTACCTAACAAGAGCCTAACAGCCGGCAAATAGGAACGTTTTCAAGGATTTTTTAAAGATTAGAAAATTAGTAATGTTTTTGAGAGCAGGGGGCAATGAGTTCCAAATGATAGGTCCTTTGTAGGACAAGGCACGTCCTCCCTGCCTAGCTTTTTTTATCCTAGGAACTATAAGTTGTTGCTGACTGCTGGAGCGCAGGCTACAGGCTTGTATCTTATGAGTGAATGATACCATCACTACCCTCCCTATTAAGTATGCGTGTGTTGTAAAAACACGCTATCGGTAAACCTGGTTTCAATAGTGAGCAGAGACCGGGTTCAATTAGGAGAAACATCGGCCCCCGATTAGGATGAATTCACGCTGCCCGTTGGTGCTAGAGTTAATGGCGATGTTCTTATGTTATGATGTTAGAAGTATATTAGGTGGAATTGTTAAATGGTAGCGGCAGTTTCAGTCGATAACCTTTCAAGTATTTGCCCGGCGGTAATCGCCTCTCATACCACTCGATAATTTACCAATAAAAGAGGCAGGCGCCGGAGACTGGAAGGCAGGAAACAAAGTTTTATTCCGTCGGAGCAGAACACATCAGATCAGACAGCAAGGTATCGTCACGAGGTGCTCTAACTGCATCTCTGAGACCTGGTCTCTTATACACTGGTTTATTGCTTTATTATAGATAGTACATTCTTGAGATTCCCTTGATGTGCGGGGAAATATCCCCTGAAGCCCCGGCTCAGATCCGATCCCACACATGGTTACAGTAGAAGTTCCCACCCTACCCGCAGTGGGAGATGGCTATCGCGCAGCAGGGAATTCCGCTAATTCCCGGGGGTGTGTGCAACCGGCCGGGTCTCAGGAGGTAGGGGCTTTGATCTACTGTAATCCCTTTGATGTGGGGTGTTTCCCTTACAGTAGGGGCAATAAACTGCATCCGCAGGGCTAGGTGATGGCCTGGGACCAGTTCAGACAATGGGGCGCAGAGGAAGGGGGTTATCAAAGGAGAGGCATGACCATGTATGGGTTGTCGGTCGGAAGTGGTTCCGTAGCAGGGTCGCGCAGAAGGAGAGGGTTTATGGCCTGTATGAGAGAGCGGGGGTGGCCAGCGCACGGGGGATGCTTGCAGCGCCAGGGAAAAGCGCTGGCGGTCGAGAGTGAGCGGGGAGAGAGTGGGGTGCCTAAAATGGCGGCCGTGCATTCGCTGTGCGTGGCGCTGGGGAGAGGCAAGATGGCGCAGATAATGTTCAGTTTGCACGCTAAATTTCCACAGTCCTCCCTTTTAACATGTCTCGCCAGCTTGCCTAGTTTGGATCTATCCCCATAATACCCCGTACCTCCACCTCATTCAGAGCTTTCATCCGCTCAGTTTCAAAGTCCAAAGTCTTAGGGCAGATGCAGTTCATAAAAAGCGAACATAAAGGTGGCAAACACTGAATCCCCAAGCAACATCCACATAGTATCATGATTGGTATGAGGATAAATGAAAACAGCCTCCATCCCCAACCTTTAATAGCGTCCCAAAACCAACTCCCCAGTGACCATTCCTCTTGTTCTTGATGGACCTCTGTGGACAGTCTGTGGAGGTGTTCAATTGCTTTGTAGACTGAGGGTGAGTTATCCGGTACGTAGGTACAACAGCTGGACCCAATGATGCGGCATGCTCCTCCGCGGTCAGCCAGAACCACATCTAGAACAAGGCGGTTCTGGAGAGCCACCAGGCGGACGGCCTGAAGCTCAGCGGTGTTGTTGGCGAGGGCGCCAGCTGTAATGTTCATTGCTGTTTCGACTGCCTGGGTTAAGTGGCGGATGGCACGGCTGTTTGCCATCGGACCCCAGAGCGGAACAAGACCCTTTACTGCGTCCATGAACTGTGCTCTGGTGGAGTCGGTTTGTACAATGTCTTTGGCACGTTTCTGTCGGTGATGGTTTGCTGGAGCCACATACGTCGGAGGAAGGACAAAGGCGATGTAGCAGGTGCCTCCCCAACCTTTCGGGAGCCAGGTGTAGGCCTTAGTACCACACACGAAGTACATATTCGGGGAGGCAACAAAGGAAGGTGGATCAACTGAGTCCAATGTTCGGGTGATGAGGCAGGAGCTGTGGCCCACCAGCTGTGCCCCCAGGCCTTCGAGGCATACAGATCCAGTGATGTTGATGACGGACAGGGCCACTGTTAGGGTGGCGGCCGTCCGTTTTCGGAGGTAAGAGAAGGTGGGTCTGGCTGGATTGTTGAACACTTGCATTTCAACTCGTTCTTTGGCAGGGATGTCCATGTGAAAGGAAGTGTTCGATCTCAGAGGACAGAAGAGGGCGGAAGTTCTACCAGTTTTGTTCAGCCAGAACCCATGGTAGAAGTGTGACATGGTTCTGCCGGAAGTGGCATTGTCCTTGTAGCTCTCCTGCAGGAGGATCAGCCAGGCGAGGCAGAAACCATGGACAGAAAAAGGTGAAGGGATGAAAGGGATTGAGTGCCCAGTGGCATGTGGTAGCAATCCACAGATCCAGCAGTTAGTGGCGTTGGTGGCAAGATTGTGTTGGTGGAGTAACTGCACAAAAGAGTTATTCCAGAACTCCTTACGCCTTTCTCGGAGTTGGGGTGAAAGTGAGATCAGATGGTGTTCTTTCGTGGTGGTAGGTTGAACGGTAGTCAGCAATGTCTTATGAGCGGGTGTGCTCTCCTCCATGATCCAGAAGGTAACCACGAGGAGAAGGCAAAAGAAAAGGGAAATGAAAAGTGCTATTGTCTTAAAGCTGTGCATTCGGTCAGTCTTTGGGTTTTTGAAGTGGATCTTCGGACGTCCGGTTGCTTCCATCATCTTCATGTCGGGCGCTTCCATCACCTTCAAGAGACTCGGTAGCGGGCAGAACCACAGACTTTGTTTTAGTTTCTCTCCTGGTGGCCTTTGAAGTGACTAGGCTACCGTTCTGAGATTTCCACTTAGCCTGTGGTCTGCTTAGCCGAAGTTCTCTCCTTTCGTCGCAAGTTATACCCTTCTTTGGATGGCACAGTGGGATCGGGATATTCAATCAACTCAAGTGTCTCTGTATCCGGGCAGCGGCTCAGGGATGGTCGGTCTTTGTCCAGTAGTTCCTCTTGGGCGGTGATGTTGTCCGTGGTTGTCAGGGTCGGTGATACCTTCTTGCAGTGGTGTGCTTGCAGCCAATTGCGTTTCCCCTCCACTCGAAGAGCTGTTCGGGTGGTGATCAGGACTTGCAGGGGGCCCGTCCACCGGGGCTCCAGACTCTTGGTGCGCTGGAAGTTACGCACTAAGACGAAGTCACCGGGTTGGATGTCGTGTCCCGGGCCCCTGGAAACATCGGGAATGGCGTGCAGCACCTGCTGATGGATAACAGACAACGTCTTAGTTAGGTTATACAAATAGTCAGACATGAGGACGTCCGGGACGTCGTGGATGGATGATGGTTTTGGTGCAGTCCAAAGGTTCATGGGCCGCCCAAAGACGACCTCGTAGGGGGTTAAGTGGTGTTTGGTGGGGGTGGAACGCATTGATAGCAATGCTAGTGGGAGAGCGTCTGGCCATCTTAGTCCTGTGGTGGCGACTATTTTTGCTATCTTAAGCTTCAATGTGGCATTGTGTCGCTCAACCAGGCCTGCAGATTGGGGATGGAAGACCGCATGGAACTTCTGTTTTACACCCAACCCTTTTAAGATGAGTTGGATAACTTCGGCTACGAAGTGGGGGCCATTGTCGCTCCACAAAATTCGACAAAGGCCGTATCGGGGGAAGAATTCCTTCAGTAGTACTTTTGCAGTGGTCATAGCGGTGTTGTCATGGGTCGGGTAGGCTTCCACCCACTTGCTGAAGGCACACACAACGACAAGCACATACTTTAAACCTTGGCACCTTTCTAGCTGGACATAGTCCATTTGTAGGACTTCAAAGGGGTGATTGGGGACCCCAAACCCTCCCCGGGGTACAGCAGTTCCTTTCCCAGGGTTGTGTTGGAGGCATACTAGGCATTGTTGGACCAGACGTTTGGCTGAGTCTGGTATTCTGTCGTTGTGCCAGACTTTGGAGATGAGTTCGATCATGGGGGCAGACCCTATGTGTGCGGGGGAGTGTGCCATGGTCAGCATGGGGATCAAGTATGAGTCGGGTAGCAACCATTTGTTCGAGTCTTTAGTTCGCCAACAACCGTCATCGTCCTTCAATCCTACCCGGGCCCATTCAGTTAATTCGTGTGGTGTGCTGGCTAGTTGGATATCCCTAATCGTTTCCCTAGCATCCTTCCATTTCTCAGTTTGTGACCTGGTCACGTACATGCGGGTCGTGGACCTATTCTCGGCTGTGGTTCGGGCAGTAATGTCAGCTAGTGCATTTCCCTGACCTATAATGTCTGTCACCTTCTTGAGTGCCTGGCATTTGATCACAGCTATCCGTGTGGGGAGGAGGACTGCTTCGGTCAGGGCAGAGACTAGATCTCCATGCAGGATGGGTGTGCCATGAGAAGTCAAGAATCCCCTCTCTTTCCATAAGAGCCCGAAGTGGTGAACTACCCCAAAGGCATACTGACTGTCTGTGTAAATGTTTGCGGTTGTCCCTGCTGCCAGGATGCAGGCTCGTGTGAGGGCAATTAGTTCAGCCGCCTGTGCGGATCGCTGTGTGATGCGGGCTGTCTCAACAACTGTTCGAGCTGTGGTGACTGCATAGGCAGCTGAGGTGGTGCCATCAGGGAGCTTGATGCATGAGCCATCCACCCACAGTTCTCCGTCAGGGTCCGGGAAGGCAGTATCCCGGAGGTCAACCCTACTCTTGGTTTGTTCGTCGGTGAGGGTCACGCAGTCATGTATAGGGGATGCATTGGGGTCAGCGTCAGGGAGAGGTAGTAGAGTAGCTGGATTCAGAGTGGTGCATCGTTTCAATGTGATATGGGGTGCAAGCAGAGTCAGTTCATACCCAGTCAGTCGTGCGCTAGTCAGGTGTTGAGTCTTGGTTTGGTTCAGGAGGGTATCAACAGCATGGGGTACCAATACTGTGAGGGGGTTCGAGAGCACGATCCCCTCACTTTGTCGGATAGAGACAGCAGCGGCGGCTACTGCTCGAAGGCAGGCGGGCAAGGCTCTGGCTACGGGGTCGAGAGTGGCAGAGAAGTAGGCACAAGGGCGTTGCTTAGGGCCTATGGACTGGGTTAGGACAGACAACGCACATCCCTCCCTTTCGTGGGTGTAGAGGGAGAAAGGTTTAGTGTAGTCTGGGGTTCCTAGGACTGGGGCCGAGCAGAGGGCGTCTCGTAATTCTTTGAAGGAGGATTGGCATTCGGGTGTCCAGGGGAGGGGGAAGGGGACATCCTTAGCCAGCAGGGAAAGCAGAGGCTTTATGGTGAGACTGAAGTTTGGCAACCACTGTCGACAAAAGGAGGTGAGGCCCACTAGGGATCGTACTTGCTTCTGAGTTTTGGGAACAGGGGTTTCTAGGATGGTTTGAATTCGGTCAGGGGTAAGTTTCCTCCCGTCTTTGGATAGTAGGTGGCCTAGATAAGTTACCTGGGGCTGGCAGAATTGCAATTTCTTTCTGGAGACCTTGTGACCGTTCTCCGCAAGGAAGCGGAGGAGGTGAATGGTGGCTGTGACGGCAAGAGGAGTGGTGTCGGCCGCCAAAAGAATGTCATCGACGTACTGTATTAACACCACTCCATCGGGTAGTTGGACTGCATCCAGTTGCCTCTTGAGGGCTTGGCTGTAAATACTGGGACTCTCAGTGTAGCCTTGGGGTGCCCTGCAGAATCTGTACGAACGGGCTTTTAAAGTGAAGCCGAATAGGTAGCGGCTGTCTGGGTGGATGGGGATGGAAAAGAATGCGTTCTTGAGGTCAATAACAGTAAAGATGGTGGCAGTGGATGGAATCAGGGTGAGGATGGTGGTGATGTCTGAGACTACGGGGTACTGGGGTATGACTACTTTGTTAACCTCTCGCAAGTCAACAATGAAACGGTAGGCTTTCTCATCCCCCTCGCCTTGCTTCTTTACAATGGGTAGGATAGGGCTGTTGCAAACATTACTGACTACTTCTTCTACCACTCCTGCCTCGACCAGGGACTCGATGATTTCCACCAATGCCTTCTCGCCTTCGGGTGATATCCGATACTGTGGAAGCTTTGGGAGCACTGCGTCCGGTCGGACGGTTATGTGTACCGGGTCGATCACCATGCGCCCTACATCTGAGTCGGTTTTAGCCCATAGATGTGAAGGTAATGTGTCGAGTAGGGACATATCAGCATCGGTTATAGAGAGCATACGCCGTGTGTGACAGGGTCTGGACAGATCTGGGTTATCGTGTAGGATGACTCGAACTCCGTCTGGGGAGCATCTGATGGTGGCTCGAAAATGTTTTAGCAAATCAAGTCCCATAATAGCATCGGGGGTGTTGGAGGAGAGCAGAAAGGTCGTGTCAGTGGTGTTATCTTCTAAGTCAAAGGAGATTGGTGCTGATAAGGGGTTAGTGGAGGGCGTTCCGTCAAAGCCTATTGAGGTTACGTGTGAGCCAGACAAGGGTGCCCTAGGAATCAGTCGTTTAGATAACGCACTACGTGTCGCCCCAGTATCTACCAGGAATGGAGATTTTGTGCCCAAGACCTTAGCGGTGACGTAAGGACCTTGCTGGTCAACACGGAGTTCGACTGGATCCCTCCCTTGCCCCTGGCGGTCCTATGCGAAGTCATGAGTGCTCTCATAGTCGGACTGCTGACACTGGTTTTGGCGGGGGCGATCAAAGGTGTTTGGTCTGCCTGGCCTGTCGTTGATGGTGTTGTTCGTGTGCCCTCGTCCCTGTCCTCTATTTCTGGGGTCATATGCTGTGTCTCTGAGGTCCCTATTCTTGTTCATTTCCAGAAGGACCGGGCACTGGGATTTCCAGTGTCCGAACCCTCTACAGAACGCACATTGATTTCCATCTAAGTCTCTCCGTCCGTTGTAGGGTGTAGGTGTATGGTCTCTAGGGGGTAGCTTTCTAGGGGCGGTTGGTTGGTAATTCTCTTTTGGGGGTTCCCTTCCTATGGTCACCCCTTGCAACTGTGCTATCATCACCCTCTCCTTCAATTCCTTTTTCTTCTTCTCTGACGCCCTATCGTTCTCGTTCTTCTGGTTTTCGTAGTATTGGGCCATCTGGAGAATCGCTGCGGGTTTGGAGGCTGCCCAACTGCTCTCGCTGGTCTGTAGCTTCTGGGAAACTTCTTGAGACAAACCCTTTACATAATTCTGGACAAAGAGGTGGTGTCCGGTTGCGGTGGTCATGTCTTGGCCACTGTAATCGGAAAACACGGTCTTGAATCGGGAGAAGTATTCAGACACATCCTCCTGGGGTTTCTGGTGGCAAGCCGTCACTATCGACCAGTCTACCTTTCTTTCTGGGATTAGAGTCTTCAGCTTTTGTACAATCTTGTCTGGGAGCTCTAAGATGGCTTTCGGGGGTTTCTGTCCTGGTTCTCGCTGTTTATCTATGGTATCGAGTTGTACCCAGGTATATCCGAACGGCTCAGCGTGGTCAACTTTCCGGATTTGTTTCCACACATCAGCCGGCAGACATAGCCCAAAGAACAAGTCGATATCTGCTAACGTCATTATCGTTGAGCCTAAGGCTGTACCCAATTCCGTGTAGAAGGCAGTCGGGTTCTTTCTTAAGTCGGGTAGAGTCTTTCTAAAAGTCAAAATATCTTGCCGGTCCCACGGCTGGTAGACCCAGTTATATACAACCCTTCCCTTCGCATCTTGGTGGTTGATGTCGTCGTGTGTTCCCTGACCCCGTGGGGGGACCCAGTAGGGGGCAGCTTCTTTAATGGGCATCATGGCATCGGCCCTTCCTCCCTGGGGCTTAGTTGCTACGGGGGTTTCTGTTTTGGTGGTCTGTCCATGTTCTTTAAGGTGTCGGTAGACCTCGAGTGTACGAGTGAAGAGGTTCGTTACATCGCCCTCTCCTTCTTCCCCAATGTCTACCTTCCTATATAGGGCCGCTAAGCCTTCGGGACCTTTATCGTGGTATCTGTCCTCATATGCATTCAGGGCGTGATAACAGAGCCGTACGACGAAGTGTCGTCTGCGGCTGTCGGCATACGAGCTATAACGTCTGTTATATACTCCTCACTTTCTTTTCGCTCCACCAGCGTCCCTACTATCCTATCGATTCCTGCTCGTTCATCCTTAGTTAATCGATTCATTCTGGTGGACTCTTTCTTTCCCATCTCATGGTCATCTGGCGTTGTAGTCGACATTGGGTTCAGTACAAGAGGCTCAGCCGGCGCGGAGGCCGTGAGGGCCGAGGCCCCTGTACTGCTTTCGCTCGTGTTCGGGGGTTGTGGGTGTTGCACTACTGATTGGGAGGGTGCATACGGAGGGGGCATGTAAATGATCGGGGGACCTAACAGTAATTCGTCATTCGTTCGCTGCTTGGAGGACAACTCAGGGTAGAGCAAAGAAGGGGTCCTAACAGCGTACTGGCCTGAGGTTTCGGGCTCCTGTCTTAGTTTAGTTTCCCTTCTCTCCTTTATGTCTTCTTCTAACTTTCTAGCGGCAAGGTGAGCTGCCTTTCGTAATTCCTTTTCTGCTTTTACTTCTTCCCTCTTTTTCCGTTGCGTCGCTTCTTTGCGCCACATGCCAATACTGTCAAGCATAGTAGGCGTCGTCTTATTGCTACGCAGAGCTACTTCTAGCGCTTCTATCTTGCGGTCGTCGAAGGATCCCATCAGTGGCCACTGACTTTCGGGGTCCTTCTTGTTATATTTATGCCACAGCTTGCTATAAGCTACGGCGACTAGTCCATATTTAGTGAACATGTCCTTATTAGGGGTGCCTTCCAGTGGAGCCGGATGGTTCACCTCTAATAAGCGGTCCGGGCAGAACCAACTACCAATCAGTGGGGAGAAGATAGGCATGACGGGTTTCAACGGGGACAAAAGTCAGCACTACCTATCTTTTCACTGCTTGCAAAGACTAGACAGAATATCTCTATTCTTCGTTATTTGTAAGCAGAGAATACCTCCAAAGAACCAATATCGAACAACTAGTGTTCGGACAATCAATCAATCAATCAATGGGGAGATAAAGATAGGCACGACGGGTTTCAACGGGGACAAAAGTCTGCGTTACCTACCCTTCACTATTTGCAAAGACTAGACAGAATATTCCTATTCTACGTTATTTGCAAACAGAGAATATCTCAAAAAGCACTATTCTTCAAAACAATCAATGTTCGGACAATCAATCAATGGGGAGATAAAGATAGGCACGACGGGTTTCAACGGGGACAAAAGTCTGCGTTACCTACCCTTCACTATCTGCAAAGGGAGAGAGAGAGAGAGTATTTCTACTCCTCCCCGTTTGTAGACAGCGAATATCTCAAAGAGAACAATCAATGAGCAATACTAGTATTCAAACAATCAATCAATTATTTCGCACTTTTGTCGTATTTCACGACCTTACCCGGACCGCGTGGACACTTTCTCGTCTTCCGCCTCCAGCGCCCGATCGTCCTCTACTCTCCGTATTTTGCCGCGGCACTCCTGATGGTTCCCAGTCAGGACCGTAGATCACTCGAGAGAGGTCTGCTCGGAACCAGTGAAGTTCGGATGATCGGCTGCCAGACGAGGGTCTATTGGGCAGGAGCTCTCCCGATCGTTGCAGTCGTTCACTCTGTCGTCGGGACCTCTCCCACTGGATCCACGTGTCGCTGATGGGCCCCACGTTTGGGACGCCAATTGTTAAATGGTAGCGGCAGTTTCAGTCGATAACCTTTCAAGTATTTGCCCGGCGGTAATCGCCTCTCATACCACTCGATAATTTACCAATAAAAGAGGCAGGCGCCGGAGACTGGAAGGCAGGAAACAAAGTTTTATTCCGTCGGAGCAGAACACATCAGATCAGACAGCAAGGTATCGTCACGAGGTGCTCTAACTGCATCTCTGAGACCTGGTCTCTTATACACTGGTTTATTGCTTTATTATACATAGTACATTCTTGAGATTCCCTTGATGTGCGGGGAAATATCCCCTGAAGCCCCGGCTCAGATCCGATCCCACACATGGTTACAGTAGAGGTTCCCACCCTACCCGCAGTGGGAGATGGCTATCGCGCAGCAGGGAATTCCGCTAATTCCCGGGGGTGTGTGCAACCGGCCGGGTCTCAGGGGGTAGGGGCTTTGATCTACTGTAATCCCTTTGATGTGGGGTGTTTCCCTTACAGTAGGGGCAATAAACTGCATCCGCAGGGCTAGGTGATGGCCTGGGACCAGTTCAGACAATGGGGCGCAGAGGAAGGGGGTTATCAAAGGAGAGGCATGACCATGTATGGGTTGTCGGTCGGAAGTGGTTCCGTAGCAGGGTCGCGCAGAAGGAGAGGGTTTATGGCCTGTATGAGAGAGCGGGGGTGGCCAGCGCGCGGGGGATGCTTGCAGCGCCAGGGAAAAGCGCTGGCGGTCGAGAGTGAGCGGGGAGAGAGTGGGGTGCCTAAAATGGCGGCCGTGCATTCGCTGTGCGTGGCGCTGGGGAGAGGCAAGATGGCGCAGATAATGTTCAGTTTGCACGCTAAATTTCCACAGAAGTGCTACTCGCAAAAAGAAAAACTAAGAAAGTTAATCTAATAATATATCAAAGAAGATCCCAAAAAGCCCGGGTCCTCTTACCGTTGTCTTCTGAATCACAAATTTCTTCCCAAACGTCGTCTGGCTCAAGAGTTGTTCAAATAGATCTACGCGTGTTTTTCTGTTCTAGTTGTGTGTTTTTCCCGTGCGCTAGTCTCATGATATGGGGAGTATACCAAGCTCTGTGTCTAAATAGCTTTCGTTGGCGTAAGCGCCATATTGGAAAGGTAAACATGAAACAGGAAAAAATCCGTTAGATGGTGAAATCATACATATGTGAGCTTGCTCGCGAATGTCCCTTACTGTACAATACTCTGATTGAGTGAGACATACAGCAAAATTGTATAAGGATATTATGATAGTATAATGCGTGTATGAAGCACGCAATATTAGTATCACGCGAATATCGCGTGTATTGTTTTATCAATAACTAGCTTATTACAAAGATGTCATAAAGGGGGTAAGAGAAAAAAAAAGAGGATATTTTATTCTGTATAATTCCCAAAAATTGGCAATTATCATAAATAGGTTGCGAGCATTTGGATCACGTGTCTTTATCCAACTTGCCACCTAGCCTGGGTAGAAAGTTTTTCAGTTCTTGGTACCGCCATCTTGGAATGGTATAAAGTCAAATTATACAGAAAAGTGATGAGAAATTCGAAGAACTGATCTAACAGAATTCTGGATGGCTTAAAGTATGAGTAACAACTCACTAGTTTTGGTAGGACATAACACATCTCGTAGATTATTGTCATGAGTGTGCTGGTGGTATTTGGATCTCATGTATTCATCCAAAGTGCCTTAGGTCCATAGGAGAAAGATAATTCATTTACTGATACTGCCATCTTGAAATGGTTCAAGATCGGAATATACACTAAAGTGGTGAGAGAATAGTATAACTGATCTGTTAGAATTGTAGGTAACTTTTGGCTTCGATAATCAACTACTGGATATTAATAGGACATAGCATGTATAATAGGTGAGAACACCTAAAAGTGGTGATGTATGTTGCGACAAGATTAATCAATGTTCAACAACATATCGATCTAGAAGTTTACATAATTTAAAAAAAAAAAAATATATTGTCATGTCTGAGTAGAAAAGATGTTACAATATTTACCATCTTTTCAAAAGTATCCAAGCTGTATATTGGATATCAATACTTCGTGTCAAGTGAAGAATATTCAATTGTTCAGAGAATGATGGTCAAGGTAGTCATGTGGGTCAATCTTATCAGTACCTTTGCTGTCACTAGCCATATTATCTCTTCATTCAGGCCGTTACGTACTGTATCCAGTGAGAAGATCCAAAAGGTCTCTCGTTGTTTGCGTGTTTTGGTTTGATCTTTTCCTGGTGTATGCTTGACTCGTTCTAGAATAAGCCATTGTAAGTTCGTTTCTGCATGTTGGCTTTCTTGGTAGGGTCTTACTAAGGGTGCTTGTAATTTGCCTGTTCTTATTGCAGGTTTATGTTCTGAGAGCCTGGTGCGGAATTCTCTAGACATTTCACCTATGTAGCCTGAACCACAGGGGCAGAGTATCAGATGGATAATGTTTGAACTTCTACAATTTGTCATTTGTTTCAACTTTCCTGATTTCCCTCCATATGTCCAGGTCTGTGTGGTTATAGCTGACTCACAAGTGTGGCAATTTCCGCAACTGTAATTACCTATTGGAGGGGGTAAACCATCTATAGTGGTTTGTCTCATAAGATCATGGGGTTTAACCCTACTGTGTACTAGTTTGTCTCTGAGATTAGGTTTCCTTCTGAAAGCCACCATTGGTTTCTGTGTTGGTATTTCATCATCATTCACATTAAGAATCTTCCAGTTCTTGTCTAAGACTTGTTTAATCTTATAATTAATATTGGAATGATCTACAACACAGACTAGTTTGTCTTGGTTTGCTTTGGAATCATTATTAATAAGGGCATCTGTGTTGTAATATTTAGCCCTTTTTAATGATTGTCGTATGAGTCTTTTCGGATAGCCTCTAAGTAGGAGGCGTTCTTGAAGTTGTTCTGCGTGTGATATAAAATCTTTGGTATTGGTGCAATTCCTCCTGATTCTCAAGAATTCCCCAAAGGGATTGAGTCTTTTTGACATAGCGGCTGATAACTACTATGTTCCAAAATAGTGTTTTTGGCGGTGGGTTTCCTATATAGGTTTACTTCTAACTGCCCTTCTCTGCCCATAATCCATATGTCTAAAAATTCCACTTTGTCAGATGAAAAGTTGCAAGTGAATTTTAGATTGTTGTCACTCAGATTGAGCCAGGATACAAATTCCAATAAATCTGATTCTGTTCCTGACCAAATGAAAAAGATGTCATCTATGAATCTGCGCCACTGGGCTACATTTTCATAAAAAGGCGCTGCTTCATTATAGATGTGTTTCCGCTCATATTCACCCATAAAGATGTTCGCTACACTGGGGGCACAAGATGCCCCTATGCTGGTACCTTTGATTTGATGAAAAAAAATCCTGCTTGAATTCAAAGTAATTATGTTGCAAGACAATTTGGAGACACTCTAAAATAAACATGTCAGGTCTCTCCCCAGGAACTCTAGCCAAGAGAGCTGCCACAGACTCTATGGCTAGGTCCTGGGGGATGTTGGTATACAGAGATTCTATGTCAAGTGTGACAAGAAACTGTATGGGTGTTCCCGCGCACACACCCATGGACTTAGGTGCATTCCCTGATTTACCATTAATGGCAGGCCTGGGCATGCATCAAAATGCTACGCCTCCCCATGTGAGGCGCAGCGAGGAGAAATGTCTTTATTTCCCTTTTTTTCTCCTTCTATGTGTGCTGAAGAGGAAATGGCCCCTGAGGATTGTTTTTGTGCCAGAAAATGTCCTTTACTGCACAGAAACAATCCTGCTTACCATGCAGGCACCCTTGAACCATGACGCAACGGTGCCTATGTTGGCGCTGGGCAGCACATTGTGCACGCGCACAAGCAAAGGACAGGAGTGCACCAAATACTTTTAAATATGGCGCATTCCTGCCCTCTCCCTTTCTCGCAGCGCTGCGTTGCGTGAAAGCTTGATAGATCCGTCCCTCAGTATCAAGAGCCCCTCGGGAGGTGCTGTGTATTTCTGTTGAATAACCCCCTGCCCCGGCGGAGTGCCAGCCTTTGATGCCACACACTTCACGGGGTGACTCCTGGCCCCTCAGACTGGCAGCTGGTGCCAGTCAGTAAATAATCCAGGATTCCAGTTTCCCCTTTCAGTCTCCCCTGACTCAAACCCTTAACTTCTGCCTTAGTGTGTGTGTGATGTTTACACGGACACTTCCATTATTGAGGAGAGAGAGAGCCAGCATGCATTTTATCCCCTTCTTCTCTTATTCCAGCGGCACGTCCCTGCTCTGTCTGCTCTCCCCTGCTTTCTGCACTGCCCTGCTCTTCCTTGCTCTCTGCACTGCCCTGCTCTCTGTACTGCCCCGCTTTCTGCACCGCCCTGCTCTCTGCACTGCCCTGCTCTCTGCTCTTCCTTAATCTCTGCACTGCCTGGCTCTCTGCACTGTCTTGCTCTCTGCACTCCCCTGCTCTTCCTTGCTCTCTGCACTGCCCTGCCCTTCCTTGCTCTCTGCACTGCCCTGCTCTCTCTAGTGCCCTGCTCTCTGCACCGCCCTGCTCTCTGCACTGCCCTGCTCTCTGCTGTTCCGTGTTCTCTGCACTGTCCTGCTCTTCCTTGCTCTCTGCTATTCCTCGCTCTCTGCACTGCCCTGCCCTGCTCTGGTCTCTGCTCTTCCTTGCTCTCTGCACTGCCCCTGCTCTCTGTCCTTCCTTGCTCTCTGCACTGCCCGGCTCTCTGCTCTTTCTTGCTCTCTGCACTCCCCTGCTCTTCCTTGCTCTCTGCACTGCCCTGTTCTTCCTTGCTCTCTACACTGCCCTGCTCTCTGTACTGCCCTGCTCTCTGCACCGCCTTGCTCTCTGCACTGCCCTGCTCTTCCTTGCTCCATGCACTGCCCTGCTCTCTGCTGTTCCTTGCTCTCTGCACCGCCCGCCTCTCTGCTCTTTCTTGCTCTCGGCACAGCCCTGCTCTTCCTTGCTCTCTGCACTGCCCTGCTCTCTGCTGTTCCTTGCTCTCTGCACTGTCCGGCTCTCTGCTCTTTCTTGCTCTATACACTGCCCTGCTCTTCTGTGCTCTCTGCACTGCCCTGCTCATCCTTGCTCTCTTCTATTCTTTGCTCTCTGCTATTCCTCGCTCTCTGCACTGTCCTACTCTCTGCACTGCCCTGCTCTCTGCACTGTCCTGGTCTCTGCTCTTCCTTGCTCTCTGCACTGCCCGGCTCTCTGCTCTTCCTTGCTCTCTGCACTGCCCTGCTCTCTGCACTGTCCTACTCTCTGCTCTTCCTTGCTCTCTGCACTGCCCGGCTCTCTGCTCTTCCTTGCTCTCTGCACTGCCCTGCTCTGCACTGTTCTCAATGTCCTACTCTCTGCTCTTTCTCGCTCTCTGCACTGCCCTGCTCTATGCACTGTCCTGGTCTCTGCTCTTCCTTGCTCTCTGCACTGCCCTGCTCTCTGCACTGTCCTCAATGTCCTACTCTCTGCTCTTCCTTGCTCTCTGCACTGCCCTGCTCTCTGCACTGTCCTGCTCTCTGCTCTTCCTTGCTCTCTGCACTGTCCTGCTCTCTGCACTGTCCTGGTCTCTGCTGTTCCTTGCTCTCTGCACTGCCCTGCTCGCTGCACTGTCCTGCTCTCTGCACTGTCCAGGTCTCTGCTCTTCCTTGCTCTCTGCACTGTCCTGCTCTCTGCTCTTTCTTGCTCTCTGCACTGCCCGGCTCTCTGCTCTTCCTTGCTCTCTGCTCTTTCTTGCTCTCTGCTCTTCCTTGCTCTCTGCACTGCCCTGCTCTCTGCACTGCCTTGCTCTCTGCACTACCCTGCTCTCTGCACTACCCTGCTCTCTGCACTGCCCTGCTCTCTGCACTGTCCTGCTCTCTGGTCTTCCTTTCTCTCTGCACTGCCCTGCTCTCTGCTCTTCCTTGTTCTCTGCACTGCCCTGGTCTCTGCTCTTCCTTGCCCTCTGCACTGTCCTGCTCTTCCTTGCTCTCTGCACTGCCCTGCTCTTCCTTGCTCTCTGCACTGCCCTGCTCTCTGCACTGCCCTGCTCTCTGCACTGCCCTGCTCTCTGCACTGTCCTGCTCTCTGCTCTTCCTTGCTCTCTGCACTGTCCTGCTCTCTGCACTGCCTTGCTCTCTGCACTGCCCTGCTCTCTGCACTGCCCTGCTCTCTGCACTGTCCTGCTCTCTGGTCTTCCTTTCTCTCTGCACTGCCCTGCTCTCTGCTCTTCCTTGTTCTCTGCACTGTCCTGGTCTCTGCTCTTCCTTGCTCTCTGCACTGTCCTGCTCTCTGCACTGCCTTGCTCTCTGCACTGCCCTGCTCTCTGCACTGCCCTGCTCTCTGCATGGTCCTGCTCTCTGCTCTTCCTTGTTCTCTGCACTGCCCTGCTCTTCAGCCGGGATGATAGTGACAAGTCCCTCCATGGCCAAAAGAAGGCCTCTAGTGAGTGTATGTGACCCCCACCAGCCCCCACACACACTACAAGCCATCAGAAACCCTTAGCTAATTTGTCCCCCAAAAACTCATAATAGGCGGGACTTTAGCGCGATCATGACTACTCCTTAGGACAATCAGCAGCTCCTGCCCTTACGGCACACCCTCCACAGATCCCATGAAAGGGCGGTTCCCTGGGATTGAAGATGTGCGGCACATCTGGCATAAAGAGGACCAGGCTTTAACTTCCCATCCCATGCCATGCCAGGACTCTCTTTCCTATTCCTGCTGTCTGAGCTTCCAGTTGTCTTGCAAGTGTTTGTTACTGGCTTTCGGCCAAGCGTGCGCCCTTTGTCTTCCCTTCTTTCCTGTTAAGCTCTCCTCCTTGCCAGCTCCTTGTCTACTGCGGCTCTGTATTTTAGAGTTACACCTTTGCTGTTCCTATTTGCTCACCAGTATCGTGGGCACAGCTGACAAATTAAGTGCTGTTTCTCGTCTACTCTGTCTTTGAGTTACTTTTATAACCTCCCCGTAGGTATGTTCTGCTCGATTTTCCTGGCCTTCTTGTGTTAACAAATGATTGAATGTGACTTCAGTCTCTTACCATTCAAGCCTAAGGGTTAGAGTAGTGAATGGAGCCTATTTACTAGGCACTTCGACATGATTCTGTGCTCTTCCCCATAGATCAGGGCTTGCACACATAGCCTAGGGGATAGATTCGTTAGTATTAGGGATAACCTGTCCTGTAGTGAGGGTATTTCATGGAGCCGTGCTGAATTCAGGCCTGGTAGGCCTCAAACGGGAGAGACTCCATCTTTCTTTCTGCTCCGGCAGCTTGGGATTCTTCTAGGTCAAGAGTAATGTTTTAGTTATGAGGTGTTATTCGCTTGGAGAGAACCGGTTCAGGCCGGCCCTTATCGAAGGATTGTATTTTTCTTCATGCCGAAGACACTACATCAGGCCGGCCGGCTGGGAACGTGTCCTTGGTACGGGGAGGTACAAGAATTTGGTGGGCGGCAGGTTACGGGCCGGAATTTTCCATGAGGAAATGCACCTCTATATTAGTGAAAGTCGGAGGCAGTTACACGTTCAGTCCGTAGGCGGCATCTAGCCGTTAGCAGTAAAGCTACTACTTATTCCAGGGAAGACAGACGCCATCTTGAAGGCGGAGAAGAACTGAGAGACAGATGCTTTCCTAACAGAATAGCCAGAGAGGAGAGAGTAGCCGATAAGGAAGAGGTCCCAGTGACTCGGAGAAGGGTGATTCCAGGCGAGCCGAAGCACAGACGAGAAGGGAGCCTAGATGACCACTGAGTGCAGGCTACATACTACCAAGGTGATGTCGACCCTTTCTTATTAGAGTGTACAACTTAATCTTTCACTTTTCTTTGCTTTGCAGGTTATGTGTCACATCGCAATGTTATATGATTGTGTATGCAATGAGTAATAAAGTATCCAGTTTGTAGTGAACCAACATGTGCTGCGTGTTCTTGTATAAGAGGGTAGTCTATTCTTCTAGTCAGCTGCGGCTACATGAACAGATGTTAACCCTGATCAGGTAAGTGGTAACTGAATAAGGGAAAGAGGAGCCCCTCAAACCTGAGAACAGGCTATGCCCGAACTGGTAATCCTTGTGTGATCTGATGAATAGTGAGACTGATTCCCTTTTTGTATGTTATGGTGATCATAGGATGAACTGTCGTATGAGACTGCCGTCTAGGTAGAGAGGTCTGGATTCGTAGGGGATCGCGAGGCCGCCGATTGTGCTGAGACTGCCGTCTGGGTAGAGAGGTCTGGGTTCGTATGGGACCGCGAGGCCGCCACTTGTGATACTGTCGTATGGGTAGAGAGGTCTGGATTCGTAGGGGATCGCGAGGCCGCCGATTGTGCTGATACTGTCGTATGGGCAGAGAGGTCTGGGTTCGTATGGGACCGCGAGGCCGCCACTTGTGATACTGTCGTATGGGCAGAGAGGTCTGGATTCGTAGGGGATCGCGAGGCTGCCGATTGTGCTGATACTGTCGTATGGGCAGAGAGGTCTGGGTTCGTATGGGACCGCGAGGCCGCCACTTGTGATACTGTCGTATGGGCAGAGAGGTCTGGATTCGTAGGGGATCGCGAGGCCGCCGATTGTGCTGATACTGTCGTATGGGCAGAGAGGTCTGGGTTCGTATGGGACCGCGAGGCCGCCACTTGTGATACTGTCGTATGGGCAGAGAGGTCTGGATTCGTAGGGGATCGCGAGGCCGCCGATTGTGCTGATACTGTCGTATGGGCAGAGAGGTCTGGGTTCGTATGGGACCGCGAGGCCGCCACTTGTGATACTGTCGTATGGGCAGAGAGGTCTGGATTCGTAGGGGATCGCGAGGCCGCCGATTGTGCTGATACTGTCGTATGGGCAGAGAGGTCTGGGTTTGTATGGGACCGCGAGGCCGCCACTTGTGATACTGTCGTATGGGCAGAGAGGTCTGGATTCGTAGGGGATCGCGAGGCCGCCGATTGTGCTGATACTGTCGTATGGGCAGAGAGGTCTGGGTTCGTATGGGACCGCGAGGCCGCCACTTGTGATACTGTCGTATGGGCAGAGAGGTCTGGATCCGTATGGGATCACGAGGCCGCCGATTGTGAGATCTTGGTATGCATAGTAGGAATCCCCTGTCCTTAGGTGATAGATATATGTGGTTGTAGGATTGTAAATAAGTTCGAGGGAGGGGGTAACGTTCTGGCTGGGTTAGTGAGGCTCTGATGAGCGAGTTCTATCTGATCCGAAAACCCAAGCAGAACAAGGTATCATCTCCATGGACCCTGCCTTTGCATGTATATACCATATGTGGGAGTTTGTTGTCAGTCTCTGTAACAGCAGCTGTGGGTGGGGAACACACTGAGCTTCAGTCTTACCGAGGGGAGCTCCTGAATGCTTTACCCCACATTCCATTATTGTTAATGTTGTTATAAGTGTCTTGCACCTCCTGGGTGTTAGGTATTCTGAATGCCACATTGCCTCTTGAGTGCCAGTTCTTTCTGACCTTTGACTTCTTACCTCCTTCAGAGGTTTCTCATTGATTCCCTTTTCTCCACTGACCCATGTGTGATCTTAGACGCTCTGTACACAAAGTTCTGTATACTTTGTCTATCCCATCACCATTCAGTGCCTGAGTCCCTGCCAATAAGATGGCCACCAGTGAGATGGTGAGCAGAGTGAATCATGAGATCATAGATGTGTAGGGTAAACCGACCTTTGACTTTAGAAGTAGAGCTGATACCTTTGTGGCATCATTTAAATGTTTACATACAAAACGCCCAATGCCTGAGGCCGAAACATTCGCAGATCTCCCTGTTAAATCACTACAACTCCCAGAATGCATTGACCTGGATTTACGAGTAGAGTTGAGGAGAGTGGGAAGCCGTCCCAGGAATGTAATCCAGGAAAACACAGTGTCCCAACGGATTCTCATGCAAGCCTACAAAAACCCTGCCGATAACTGGCCCCACCTTCAACCCTATGTGAGGAAATACCTTTAAACTCACAGCTCATGTCCCTAACGCGCTGCTCATGTCCCTAAAATGCTGCTCATGTAGCTAAAATGCTGCTCATCTCCCTAACACACAGCTCATCTCCCTAACGCGCTGCTCATGTCCCTTAAGCACTGCTTATGTCCCTATCCCTAATGCGTTGCTCATATCCCTAACACACAGCTAATGTCTCTAACACACTGCTCATGTCCTTATCACACTGCTCATGTCCCTAAAATGCTGCTCATTTCCCTAACGTGCTACTGATGTCCCTAACACACTGCTCATGTGCCTAACGTGCTGATCATGTCCCTAACGTGCTGCTCATATCCTTATCACACTGCTCATGTGCCTAACGTGCTCCTCATGTCTCTAACACACAGCTCATGTCCCTAAAGCCCTGCTCACTTTATTTATTTATTTACTTATTTGAGGTTTTATAGAGCGCGAACATGACCCGTTAGGGTATCAGAGCGCTTTACAGGGATAAACACGTTACATACAGGTTGGGCATAGGCAAAATACAAGGAATGGGGGTTAGGGAATTGAACACAATAGGTCAGGAGCAGAGATATATACAATAATCAGTGCAGTACCAAAATCAGCAAGAGACACTTCAGCGATAAAAAGGGAAAAGAAGCAATTGTATACGAGGGGACGGAAGAATAGCAAAAGGCAAAGAGAACCGGCAGAACATTGGAAGGAGTGAGAATTGGTACACAGAGAGGGCCGAGCAGTCACGGAGATTATGCACAGAAACAAAACCCATTATAAAAGGCGCTATGCACGACAATGGAGAGTTATTGGAAGAATTTGTTCATTAGGAAGGTTGTAGCTTCCTTTTTGAAGATTGACAGAGAAGGTTTTCTTCTGATGGAGGATGGTAGCGAGTTCCAGATTCTTGGTGCTTCCCCAAAGAACGCTCGGTTATATTTTTTCCTTGCGGAAGTGAGGTGGCTGGAGCACAAGGTCTCTGGCAGACCAGGAGTTTCTGAAATTCCTAGATATCACAATTTTCTGGGTGAGGTATGCCGGGGAGTTCGTGGACAGGGCTTTGTGTGTGATGCAGGCCAGCTTAAGCTGGATTCTACCTTCAAGAGGAAGCCAGTTCAAGGCCTTCTGAGGTGGTGAAATGTGGTCACATTTATTGTGTGCCAGATAAGAGTCTAGCTGCTGCATTGAGGCAAGCCTTTAGGGGGGCCATGGAAGTCTTTGGAAGGCCAGATAGGGCAGAGCAGCTGTATTCAATGCTGGAGCTACCTAATGCCTGAACTGCGGTTTTTAGGTCGGCAGTTTCAAGGAAGGGTTTTAGTTTTCTCAAGTAGCTCAGATGGACCCTGCCCGTTTTGGCCATCGAGTTGATGTGTTCACACATATTCAGGTTGCTGTCCAAGGTTATACCGAGAGATTTGGCAGAATCCACTATGGTCGGTGTGCAGTTGAGTGCTGTGATCGAGTTAATCCATTCCAGGATGTCATTGGAGTTATTAGGAGGGGAGATGAGAAGGAACTCAGTTTTTTGGGCATTCAGTTTGAGCTGGTTATTGGCAAGCCATTGTACAGTCAGTATCAGGGCGTCATTCCGATGGGTAATCTCCTCAAGAGAAGAGCTTTGATTTATAGCTGAGTATCATCAGCGTACAGGTGGAAGGAGATGTTGGCCGTGCGAAGAATTTCAACTAATGGTTTAAGGTAGAGATTGAAGAGGGTGCGGGACAGAGTAGAGCCTTGAGGGACAACGATTGATATCGGGGAGGGCTCAGAATCGGTTGCTGTTGACTAAGAATCTCAGGGTGCGGTTTTGGAGGAAGGAAACAAGCCATTTGATGACGGTATCTCCTAGACCCATCCTGTGTTCGAGGAGTTCAAGAAGTTTCTCATGGTTGAGTGTGTTGAATGCCAGAAGGATCAGTAGACAGGTTTTGCCTTGGTCAAGGGCTTGGAGAATAGTAGTTTCACTGCTATGCCCAGGCCTGAACCCAGATTGGAAATCGTCAAGCAAATTGAAATTAGCGACATGTTGGCTTAGTTGTAGCTGCACACATTTCTCAAGCACTTTCGCAAGAAAAGGAATATTAGAAATTGGTCTGAAGCTGTCTGAAATTGCCGGATTCCGAGTGGATTATTTTAGGATCGGCATGACTTGCCCAGTTTTCAGGGAGTCAGGTATGGACCCTTGAAGAAGGGAATTGTAGTCCAAATTGGAGCGATGAGTAGGGAGGTTTCTGCAAAGCGAATCACTGAAAAAATATCGACTACAAAAATATAGAGGTACAAAAATATTGTGACAAAAATATTGAAGTCAAGAATATCGACATCGCTTAAAACCAGGGAACATATGGTGGCCAAGTATCGCCACACCCAGCATAGAATATATGAAATGGGGGATAGAGAGGGCAGGACACTAGCTTGGTTAGACCGACGAGAACAGGGATCGAGATGGGTAAACAGGCTGACAACGCCAGGGGGTGACGCGGTATCACACCCACAGGAAATTGCACAGGAAGTTGCGGCTCACTTAGAAAAGGTGTATTCCCCCTCTACTCACTACGCGGCTGCGGACTCGCGTAAGCTTCTCCAGGTTAGTAATGTGCCAGTCCTTTCGGAGGTGGATAGGGAGACATTGGATGAGGCTCTCTCAGCTGAAGAGATTGGCAAAGCTATAGGGCAGATCAAGTCAGGGAAGGCGATGGGACCTAACCGCATCCCTGTTGAATTTTTAAAAGCTACTGCCTCCCGCACGATTACGCATTTAAAGGCCATGTACGAGGAGAGTCTGGAGATGGGCCGGTTGCCAGTGGATCAAAGATTGGCTACTATTGTAGTAATCCACAAGACGGGCAAGCCGGCAGATGCCTGTGGCTCCTATAGACCGATCTCGTTGATCAATGTGGAGGCAAAGGTGCTAGCGAAAGTTCTGGCCAATAGGTTGGTGTCGGTTATTGAAACATTGGTCCACCCGGACCGGTCTGGGTTTCTACGTAGAAGAAATACGGCCCTCAATCTAAGGCGCATATATAACATAATGGCACGTAGAAAATACATTGAGGAGGACGCCGCGGTGCTGTCACTCGATGCCTCTATGGCCTTTGACTCCATAGAATGGCCATACATGTTTGAAGTCCTAAAAAGGATGGGCCTAGGTCCCAAGTTTATAGCCTGGGTTCGACTGTTATACACAGATGTCTTGGGACAAGTGAGGGTAAATGGTCACACGTCCCGGGTATTTAGGCTCCAGAGAGGTACTAGACAGGGGTGCCCTCTATCCCCGTTGATATTTTCTCTGTTGCTAGAGCCCCTGGCAGCTTGGATACACAAGGATGTTATGGTCCGAGGGATGCGATGGGCGGACGGTGTGGAAGATCGTATATCTTTATATGCGGACGATATACTGCTGTACCTAGCTTCCCCATACAGATCCATATCGGTGGTGCTTGACATCTTTACAAATTTTGGTAAATACTCCGGATATGCGATCAATTGGCACAAGTCCGTATTGTTCATGCTGCAGGGCACGGTTCCGAGGCTCCCGGCAGGATGGGCCATAGTGGTGGCGGGGGAAGGGTTCGGTACCTAGGAATGTTTGTTACGTCCGACCCGAATCTCTTTTATAGCTCTAACCTGGCCCCCCCGTTAGCTAAATTGCGAGCGGATGTGCAACATTGGAGATCCCTTCCTCTTTCATTGCTGGGAAGAGCTGCGCTCTTTAAGATGCTGGCCCTCCCTCGCTTCCTGTATATCCTTCAGTATTGCCCATATAAAGTTCCAGACTCGTATTTCAAGGCAGTGAAGGGAGAGGTCCGTACGCTGTTGTGGGATGGGAGGGCCCCAAGGGTGGTACTAAAGAAGCTAACAAAAAGCTGGTATGATGGAGGCATCGCGCTTCCTAAACCGCAATTCTACTATTGGGCAGCGCAGTTGGCAACTGTTAATTATTGGATATACCGTCCTCCAGATGAACCAGCATAGGCTCTTGATCGATACCAAATGGATCGATCCGGCTACCTGGGAGCCCTGTACACAAGCGATAAGAAGAATAAGGGGCGATTTTTCGGGCCCACCCTACACACTTTAGAGATCTGGCGAACAGTATGGTCTCGACTTGGCTGGACTGGCGTCCTTACAAAGGCAACGCCACTTTGGTATACGCAGCAACTGGGCATGCTGTGTTGCCAGCCCGGGTTTGATAAGTGGGAGCTTACAGGCATCTCGACAGTAAAAGACTTAGTTAAAAAGGGATCTTCACTTACATTTGAAGACCTCCAGAAGCAGTATCACCTTGCTCGGGGAGAAACATTTAGATACCTGCAAATTCGGCATGCTCTGATGACGGCCTACTCGTCCTTTGTAGACATACCAGAATCTTCACCACTCGAGGACAGGTTGCTGGATGGGCCCCTAAATTCGAAGGCAATATCTCTCACATATAAGAAATTATGCAATAATCTCCCGGATACCTTTCCAAGAGTCAGGGAGCGGTGGCAGGGTGATCTGGGATTGATTAGTGATGACGACTAGCAGGATGCCCTTATGTCCCCTCGGGAGGCGGCCATTACACTTAAGTTTAGGCTGATCCAATTGAGGATATTACACCGCTCATACATGACAGGACAGATATTAGTGAAAATAGGATCCAGAGCTGACGACTTATGCTTGTGTGGATGTGGCCAGCAGGCTACATTTTACCACACTCTTTGGAGCTGCCCGAAGATTCGGAGTTTCTGGGAAGAAGCCTCGGAACACATGCAGGGAGCATTACATAAAGAGATTGTACTAACACCACAACTGGGACTGTTGAATATCTGGGAGGCGACCAACCTCACGGAAGTGGAAAAGCAATTCACGACGCTAGGATACACTTTGGTTAAAAGGGAGATAGCGAGAGGCTGGGGGGGAGTGCTTATACCACGAGTCCACGCATGGGAAAAGGAGCTGGATAGATGCATGATGGCAGAAACTGAAGTCTTCTTAGCAAGGGGGTGCCCGAAAAAGTAGGACAGGAAGTGCTCAATGTGGAATAAATATCGGGGAGATCCGGTGGTGTCTCCAGTGGTGGAGTTGGACATGAATAGAAGTACAGAGGGTGCAAATGTGATGTAATGTATATTTTTTGTCTAATGATGGTTTATTTACTATATATATGCCAGCCAAAATTGTCGTCCTTTTCTGTATCCATGACAGTGATTTTCACCAATAAACACATTTAAATAAAAAAAAGAATATCGACATCCTATCTACAAAAAAAAGAGCAAAGAATATCGATGTAAAAAATATCGTAAAAATATCGTTTTTTTTAAATGTCAAAAAAATGTAAAGTAAAGTAAATAATACATATAATTAACAGAAACAAAGTTAAAAATATTAAAAAATGTTTTTAAATATTAACTAATACATATAATGTTAAAAAAAATTGAACATATAACATAAAAAATTACCTACTGGCGTTCGCCAGTAGGTAGTTATAGTTAGGACCTAGTTACTATAGGAAAATGGCAACATTCTATTAGCAATAACTTTGACGCCGATTGATGAATCTTTGCGAAATTTTCAAAACTAATTCTTTGTTGAGATCAGCTCCTATGTTGAAAGTTTGGGGGTGATTCATGAAGGGGGGGGCCGAGAAAAAAGTGGGGTCCCAAAACGTGTTTTTTCAATAATTTCCAGAGGAAACTTTAGACAAGACTACAGGTCGAACGGGTGAACGGAATTACCCCAAATTTGGAAGGGAGATGGGTCTTGGTCTAGAAAGCATGCTTTTGTTTATTTGGTTTAAATCCGTTCAGTCATTTTTGAGAAATATCGAAATTTACAGATATCGATATTTGGGAATTCAGCCATCAGATTGGCTGAGGCATTATGAGCACGAGCTTACTGGTGATTGGCTGCGAGCGGTGCAAGTAGGAAGTGTTCGCCGCCATTTTGTGATTCCGTTGAAGCGAGTAAGGGAAAAAAAGGGAGAATAAAGTGGGAAAGAGGAAGGTAGGAGCGCTGTGAGGTTTGTAGGGTGTGTAGGGTGTGCTATAGAGGGAGTGTGAAGCAAATTATTTATCCCTACTGGTGTGAAAGTGCTGTTTTCCCCACTGTGAGATGGTGCTGAGGTGAGGTGCCGGTACACTCTGGGATTAAACCGTGCGTCTGAACTGTGAGCTGAGCGCTGTAAAGTGATGTGGTCTTGGCGCTGTAGCATAGTGGGCTCTGTAGCATATCAGTGCAGGTGGTGTTAGTATGCGTTTAGAGTATAGCAGGAGTGGGAAGCAAAGTACTTAGTGGTATCGGTATGAAGACTCGGGAATGAAACTGTGAGTTTATTGCTGTGAAGTGATGTGCTGTGGGCGCTGTAGGATACTGGCCACTGTAGCATACCTGTGTAAGTAGTGTTAGTGTGCGTTTATTCTATACTGGGAGTGTGAAACGAACTACTCATCCCTATTGTTCTGAAGAGTCGAATGTAGTGTTTTAGGAAGCAGGAATAAAGGAATAATCGTGAAGAATGTAATGCAGAATGTTGCAATGCCAGAGAAGAAAAATGGTAAAATGAGTTGTGTCTAAGAAAGTGGTTGTGTGTAATAAAGGGACGGAGTTTTAAAATTATATAGAAAGTGTCTTTATTTAAGTGCCATAATAGTCTATTGAGTGAAGTGGACAGTGGACGCAACCATGATAGTACAGTCAGTAGGGATGATTATGGAATGGTAGCGTGTACGTGTCTCCCCCGCCCCGCCCAAATATTTAGGGAAGTGGGTTGGCTCGCTGTACGCAAGGCTAGCGTAGGGGTATGAATAAAAGGCACGTTTCTTTGGGTGTGGCTCTCTTTCGGATTGGCGAACGTGTCTGCCAGGTCTGCGCAGCTTACCGTGCCACGAGGCTGACGCTGTGAGCAAAGGTGGGTGCATGAATGATGCTCTCAGCCTGCTGGTACTCAGAAACCGTCATGGCCGCTGTGACGCATATATGTCCCACAGTTCACCTTTCAACACCGCTGTATGTGAAAGAGGGCCGACCACGTGCCGGTGGAAGGTCCTGGGCTGAGGTCTGCGAGCTCGGAAGGCTGCTGAGATTAACGCTGGCTACCGGGACACAGGCACACAAAGCCCAGCCTGAGGCCCAGGAGCTTGGAGTGCTCTGTATAATAGTAACACAGTAGTCCGACAGGTACCGACAGTGGATGGTGTTTTGATACCTTAGTGGACGATGTTAGAACTGTATCTGAGAGTGGAGATGAAGGTACTCCCTTCGACAGCTGCAACCAACTCTGGGTCCCAACAGTGGAACGGTGTCTTGATCCCATATTGGATGATGTCCGATAATACCTGCTGCTTGCTTTTCATAGAACTCCCTCCGTCGAGGTGCATCACACTGTGTGCTTCCGTAGCTAACTGCTGTACAGGATTATTGGGCTTTGTTGACTGTAGTTGCTGGACTATAGCGTGGTACAGCAGGTCTGAACAATGAAATGGGGTCTTGATTCCATGATTGAGGATGTCAGAAGTTAAAGTCTGTGATGATTTTGGTGTTCCCTCTCCGATCAGGTGCAATCAACTCTGGGTCCCAACAGTGGAACGTTTTCTTGATCCCACAATGGACGATGTTAGAACTACATCTGAGAGTGGAGATGAAGGTACTCCCTTTGACCAGGTGGAACCAACTCTTGGTTGCAACAGTGGAATGTTGTCTTGATTCCACAATGGAAGATGTCCGATATCACATTCTGCTTAATTTTTACAGAACTCCTTCTGTTGAGGTGGATTAGACTCTGTGCTTCTGTAGTTAACTGCTGCACATGATTATTAGGCATGGTTTATTGCAGTTTCTGGAGTACACAGCGGTACAGCATGTTCGAACAGTGAAACAAGGTCTTAATTCTATGATTGAGGATGTCAGAAGTTAAAGTGTGTGATGATTTTTGTGTATAGCTTCTGGTGAGGCGTAACCAACTCTAGGTACCAACAGTGGAATGGTGTCTTGATCACACAATGGAGGATGTCCAATATTACCTGTTGCTGGATTTTCACAGACCTCCGTCTGTTGATGTGCATCAGATTCTGTGCTTCTGTAGTTAAGTGCTGCACATGGTTATTGGGCTTAGTTGAGTGGTATTGCTGGAATACACCGCGGTAGAGCAGGTCCAAACAGTGAAATGGGGTCTTAATTATATGGTTGAGGATGTTAGAAGTTACAGTTTGTGATGATTTCTGTGTACCCCCTCCGATGAGGTGCAAAAAACTCTAGGTCCCAACAGTGGAATGGTGTGTTGATCCCACAATGGAGGATGTTAGAACTGCATTTGAGAGTGGAGATGAGGGTACTCTCTCGATCAGGTTCATCCAACTTTAGGTCCCAACTGTGGTACGGTGTCTTGATCCCACAATGGATGATGTCCGATATTACCTGCTGCTTGCTTTTTTCAGAAGTTTGTGTTTTGAGGTGCATATTTATTTATTTATTTTATCAATTTATAGGGCGCAACAGCTACCCAAAAAGGGTTTCCCGGCGCCTGGTCACAGCTAGTTTGAGGGCAGAAAGAGGGAGGTGGCTGTTGAGTGTTAATTATTCAAACAGCCAGGTCTTGACAAGCTTTCTGAACCTAAGATAGTTTCCTTCCTTTCGGATACAGGGGGGGAGCGTATTCCAAAGGGAGGGTCCCAGGTAGGCAAAGGATCTGCCACCTGTTCTTGCTCGTTTAAACCTTGGTATGCAGAAGCAGGCTGCCGTCTGCAACCGGAGGTTTCTATTAGGCGTATAGAGGGAGGCAAGAGACTGGAGATATTTTGGTGCAGTACCCGCTTTAATCCTGAACATGTAGTTCAGGGCTTTAAAGCGGATTCTGCTTTCGATCCTGAGCCAATGAAGATTCCTACGATGGTTCGAAACTCCGGAGTTCTTCGGAATATTGCAGAGTAGCCTAACCGCTGCATTTTGCACTACCTGTAGTCGTCCGATCACAGATTTGTTTGCGCCCAGGTACAGAATGTTGCCGTAGTCAAGCCTAGATGTGATAAGGGCATTGACTACGGTCTTTTGTGTTGACACAGGCAGCATCCAGAGGATCTTCCTCAACCATTTAACTATGGTGAGACATAGGCTGGTTACTTTACTGGCCTGTTTGTTCATGGATAGGGAATTGTCCAGAATTTGAGTGGGGGCCGATGGCGTCCGAGAACTCGCCTTCCCAACAGCACAATGTCAGCTGTGTAGGGGAGTGTCCTCTCAGCCAGAGACCACGGAGCACAGGTGAGCGATAAAATGCAATGAAGCAAGTTTAGAATCAATGTGCAAAATAGCGCGATTAAACAGGTTTTAGTTTTTTTTAAACGAGTAACACCCCCGGCTTTCCGCCTCAAGGGTAACTGTCACAGAATGCCGGCTCGTAAATCAGCAGGCTTTATGAGCGTCCGGGAGGGGGCGTGGCTAGCTGGAGGGGGCGTGGCCCAGTGTCTCGTGGGGGCCGATGGCGTCCGAGAACTCGCCTTCCCAACAGCACAATGTCAGCTGTGTAGGGGAGTGTCCTCTCAGCCAGAGACCACGGAGCACAGGTGAGCGATAAAATGCAATGAAGCAAGTTTAAAATCAATGTGCAAAATAGCGCGATTAAACAGGTTTTAGTTTTTTTAAAACGAGTAACACCCCCGGCTTTCCGCCTCAAGGGTAACTGTCACAGAATGCCGGCTCGTAAATCAGCAGGCTTTATGAGCGTCCGGGAGGGGGCGTGGCTAGCTGGAGGGGGCGTGGCCCAGTGTCTCGTGGGGGCCGATGGCGTCCGAGAACTCGCCTTCCCAACAGCACAATGTCAGCTGTGTAGGGGAGTGTCCTCTCAGCCAGAGACCACGGAGCACAGGTGAGCGATAAAATGCAATGAAGCAAGTTTAAAATCAATGTGCAAAATAGCGCGATTAAACAGGTTTTAGTTTTTTTAAAACGAGTAACACCCCCGGCTTTCCGCCTCAAGGGTAACTGTCACAGAATGTCACAGTCTGTGATTCCATAGCTAACTGCTGCACATGATTATTGGGCTTGGTTGACAGTAGTCGGTGGAGTATACTGTGGTTTAGCAGGTGCAAACAGTGAAATGGGGTCTTGATTCTAAGATTGAGGATGTCATAAGTTAAACTCTGTGATGATTTTTGTGTACCCCCTCTGATCAGGTGCAACCAACTCAGTGCTTCCGAATCCAACGGTATGTGGCTGTGAGTTGTGAATGACCACTGGATTTGGTGTAGACTGCAGTTCGCAGGGTTCACAATTTAGATTGCATGGTGATTGTTTAATTACAGAATCCAGTAGTTAAGTAATTAGAACGTCTATTTAAACATACACAATATTGTTTTAGTATACTTGCTTCAAGAAGTTTTTTTATATCAGTTATAGGTTTAGTGAAATGACCAAATTCATCTTGGAAGTCCAAAGGAACAGTGAATAGTGTAGACTGTGGAGAGATTAAATCCCAATTCGAATTGTTTTGATTTATTCATTGTAGAGTTCTCTGTAATTTATGTTGTTTTATTTTGTGAGAAAAAGTATTGATGGTTGTGTGTGTGGGTGCTGCTTTTAATTAACAATGCAGGCAGTAGTGTTCACAATTCAGATCAAGTTGCTATTGTAGATGATGCAGACCTGTAAGAGAAGAGATTGCTGTAGTGTGCTCTGTCTGCACCACTCATACGCATCATTGCAGGCTCCGCACACGTTTTCTTTGCTTCGTGTATTGCAAACTGTAGAGCTCAAGTCAATGCTACGGGACTGTGGGCCCTTGCTGAACGCTCTCTCTGGCCTATACTGCAGACTTCAGTGTCCACATTTGACATCGAGTCGGTATTGTAGATGATGCAGTCCTGTAGGAAAAGACATTGCTCCAGTGTGCTCTGTCTGCACTACTCATACGCATCATTGCGGGCTCTGCAAATGTTTTTATACTTCGTGTATTGCAAACTGTAGAGCTCAAGTGAATGCCAGGTGGCTGTGGACTCTTGCTGACTGCTCTCTCTGGTCTACACTGCAGACAGCAGTGTTCACAATTCAGATGGAGTCGCTATTGTAGATTGATAGTTCTGTAGGAAAAGACATTGCTCCAGTGTGCTCTGTCTGCAGCACTCATACGCATCATTGTAGGCTCTGTACACGGTTTCTTTGCTTCTTGTATTGCAAACTGTAGAGGTCAAGTCAATGCCACGTGGCTGTGGGCCCTTGCTGAACGCTCTCTCTGGCCTATACTGCAGACTTCTGTGTCCACATTTGACATTGAGTCGGTATTGTAGATGATGCAGTCCTGTAGGAAAAGATATTGCTCCAGTGCGCTCTGTCTGCACCACTCATATGCATCATTGCAGGCTCTGCACACGTTTTATTTTAGTTTGTGTATTGCAAACTGTAGAGCTCAAGTGAATGCCATGTGACTGTGGGCCCTTGTGACCGCTCACTCTGGTCTACACTGCAGACAGCAGTGTTCACAATTGAGATTAAGTCGCTATTGTAGATGAGGTAGTCCTATAGGAAAAGACATTGCTCCAGTGTGTACTGTCTGCACCATGCATATGTATCATTGCAGGCTTTGCACACTCTTATGTGTTGCTTCGCTGACGACAAACTGGGTAGGTGAAGTCACTTTACATATCTGTGAGTCCTTTGTGACCGCTCTCTATGGCCTACACTGCAGACAGCAGTGTTCATAATTCAGATTGAGTCGGTATTGCAGATGATGCAGTGTTGATAGCAACAGATATTGCTCCTTGCACGGCCTGTCTACAGCACACATTATCGGTGGCTGTGCACGTGCTGAATGCTTTTGATGTGGGTATGTTAGTGCACTAGAACTGATGGAGCTTTTATGATATCTTTTTGTGTATTATTTCAGATCTATTGATTGTGTGTCAGTATACCACAAGTTGTTGTTCTTTTACGATGGAATTATTTCTGTATTATTTCACATCTACTTTCCCTACCTTACTGCAGCATAAATTATTGATTCTTTTAATATTGAATCTCTGTGTGTGATCCAGTGATTACTGTTGTAGTTGATGCTAGCAGCAACCATTGTCTGAAGGCTGGTTTAGACTTACCGCACACACATCCAGCACAGACGTCAATGGATATGTCACTATGGTAATAAAAAGGAGTCGAGCGTACGTGCCCGTATCCACTTCCACTATCTATCTGCATCCGTGTGTTCATTATTTATGGATGATACTGTTTCTGGGCCGCACTATATTACGTTGTGTTGTGGACAGCGTATGCAACCACGTTACCTGTGGTATTGGAGAACATTTTGGTAATGTAACTTTTAGGTGTATGGGTATCATAGGTGGAAGGCTACTTTACAGAGCATCAATATTTATGAAAATGATGGTTGCATGTTGTGTGTAGTGTAAGATATGTGTATATTGCAAAAAGTTTTGAGCAAAGCTGTCTGAGCAGAAGAGGTGTGTCCCATGAAATGCAGTACAGATATTGACTAAAATGGGTGGCGTTTTCGAACTGTTACAATGGGAAATGTTATGAACTAATGAAATGCTTTTTTTTATGGTTAGATGGCAATCGCGCAGCCAGTGCGCAATGAGACCGCACCCAATGTGATTTTGAGAAAATATTTATTATAATAGAAGTTATTAGAGTTAGAAATATATAACTGTTCAAAATATTTTTAATTATCGCTTGCTCTCATATACACTTTAAAGTTTTTTAGATATAGTTTTGGAGACAAAATAAAATGAGGGAATGGCATATGCGGCGTGACATTGTATGTCTATGACGTAACACAGGGCGTAGCAGCGTGCACTCGTCGCATACGCAACACACAGCGGGCGCGACCCTATTCGTACATGACGTAACACGCGGCTTGGTAGTGCGTACCCGTCGCATACCTAAGTAGCAGCTGGCACGACCTCATATGTACATGTTGTTACGTGGGACGCGGTGCCACAAACCCGTCGGATACGAAATGCGCATAATTTAAATGTGGTGGATAGGATTGGCGTGTTGATCGAGCTTGGTAGACTACCGGTACGGGACTGTAGTTTTCTCAAAAAAAAAAAAAAATATACACATATTTTGTGGGGAAGATATAAAAGATTATATAATTTGTAAAGTTTAAAAAAAGGATGATAGAGTTGCAAAATATTAAAAAACAATTTGAAAAAATATAGGTGTTATAAATATTAAAATATGAAATTAACATTTAAAAAAAACTTCGAAATTCACTGAAAAAACCATAGGTTTTACAGACGTTATAGTTAGGTATTAGCATTTAAAAAACCTTAGAAATTCACTGAAAAAACCATAGGTTTCAGGGACGTTATAGTTAGTTGGACATTTGACTCGTATAAAACCAGAGAAATTCGCCTGTTATAGTTAGTTGATCTAACTATAGCTCGCGCGCCTGCAATGCACTGCTGATGACTTCACATATTACATCACTCATGACATGGTCAGTGACATCACTCATGACATCACTGATGACATCTCAAATGACATCACTGATGACATCACTGATGACATCATCCACGTGATAGTCTGACACACCTCTTCACACTGTAATATAACCTTTGATAAACGCACTCTAAAATACAGACTACCGTTTTGAAAAGCATAGACACACCAATACCAGATACTAGATATCCATCCACTGAATCCTATCTATATATTGTGAGCCAGATATACACTGATACAGTCACTTATACATGGTGTCACTCATCATTACATCAGTATAATATCCACTCATACATGTATATATACATTTACACAGTGCTACTGATCCATAGAGTTACTCACACATCTATTCAGTCATGCCAAAAATCAATCATACACCCATGTACCCACCTATGCAGATACATATACAACACCTGCCTTATTTATACACACATCATTTTCCTTATTTATATAGATACTATCACATACTTACAATCTTATACAATCACTAATACATGTACACATTCGTGTATGTAGACACTCTTGCAATCACTGTCTTTCACGTAGTCAATTATACACCCCAACACTCACATGTAGGGGCCGATTCCGATTCTGGCCGCAAAACGTACCGACCGACAGGGACCCAGACTGGAGACGGACCGGCGCTGTACGACCTGTGCAGTACGATGCAACCCGTGTGAATTACAACCGACACGTACGGAATACAAGCCGTACGACCGAGCCGTAGGGAAAACAGTGAATCGGCCGGAAAACCGACGCGAGTTGCACTGCCTGACACGTACCCCGAATGAACCTGACTGACACGTACCCGCGATGTCCGATCTGCGCAGTACGATGCAATGCGTGTAAACCCAGAGTGACTCGCACGGAGCCCAAGCCGCATGACCGACTCGCACAGAAAACAGGGAGCCCAAGCAATATAGACCTCCGCGTCCGACACGTAGGAAACACAGTCAGCGTGAACGAGGCGGAGAAGCCCGCACAAGCAAACATCAGCGTCCATCTCGTTCAGAAGAATCCCAAAGGAAAAAAGACAAAAAAAGGACCAAACAAGCAATGACAAAGCCAATAAATATTTTTAAAAACCTGGGACAAAGACACACCCGCAATTCCACCTATATAAAGGACATCAATCACTACCATGATCCTTTGCAAATAGGAGACAACAGCCAGCAGCAAACACCATCACACAGCAACCACAGACACACACACAACCCACCCATCACACAACTCACACACCATTAGCACCTCACCAAAAGCACACACACATACAGCTACCAAAAACAACACTAACCCACCCTCACTTGCACCCTCACACACACATCACTCACCACCACCACCTATCACCATACCCCCAAAGAAGAATCCAAAGTTCGCAGATGATGAGTTAGAAGTGCTGGTAGACGAGATCATCAGAGTAGAGCCACATTTGTTTGGTACATTGGTCCAAAGGACCCCCATGTCACAGAAAACCAAGATGTGGGCGAGGATTGTGGACAAGGTGAACGCTTAAGCACCAACGTTCCGCACAAAGGATGACATCCAGAACAGGTGGTATGATGTGCGTAGGAGGGTCAAGAAGCTCATCGAGAAGGATCACGCCTTGAGTCAGCGCACTGGCGGTGGCCCTCCTGCCAAACCAGTCTACTTCAGGACCTGGGAGGAGAAGGTGCGGGACATCCTACCACCAGAGAGCGTCCATGGTCTAGCAGACACACCCGAGCCTGGTGAGTACACAAACAACATACTCAATATTGTGTGGCAAGGGGACAGTGAAACCATGCACTGTTAGCAAAGCCACAGTAACCAATAGATAATCATCCCAAGATGTGTATGCTAGTCAGACAAACACAATATCTGCTATCCCATAGTGACTTGGAACTGTATCATGACATATACAAACCTACCAACAAATAGAGCAAGGCAGTGGCACAAAGCCAAATAAACACTGTCAGACAGTTAGCCAACACAAACACACTACCTCACAGTTCAGCTGACTGACAGGAAGGAATAGTGGGTATGCAGGTGAAGTGAGTGTATCCAAAAGCATGATGGGGTTTGTAGTCACAGATAATGCGCACCCTCCAAATTGGCCCATCAAGACCACCCTGAAACATGCCCACATCACAGGGAGTGGAAAATGACTGACAAGATGGCTGAAACTGTGTCCTGCTGTGGTGTGCACAAGGCCCTGGTAGGGGTTGTGTGCAAATCTGAAGCAGGACACTACTGAGTGACATCCTGAAAGACAACTTGCACGCCCTCCAATGGAAACACGTTTCTTGGTGGGAAGGAAGACTGACAGCTCTGACCATACTTACCAGCATGTAGAGACACACACCCCCCTCAACACAAACTCCACACAACTCACCGGGTAGAATGCATTGACCCACACCTCAGTGAAATATCAGCAAAAGACACACCGTACTGGGTGCTGCTGTGTGAAGCACAGGGGCTCTCTTTGGCTTGTAGCCAAACAAACACCAGGATTTCACAGTCATCCATCTTGCCATTGCTGTCACACCCACTCACAGGAAAGCAGAGTCAAGAGGAAGGAAGTATGGGCATGCTGGGAAGGTGGGTGTAGCCAAGAGAATGATGGGAGTTGCAGTCACAGACAAGCCACACCCACCCACATGGCCCAGCAAGTTCACACTGAACCATGCTCGCATCACAGGGAGTGGGAAGGGACTGACAGGATGTCTGACACTGGGCTCTGTTGTGGGGAGCACAAGACCATGCTGGGAACTGGACAACAACAAACACCAGGACTTTACAGTCAGCCATCTTGCCATTTCTGTCACACACCCTCACAGGGAAGCAGAGTCAAGAGGAAGGAAGTATGGGCATGCTGGGAAGGGGGGTGTAGCCAAGAACATGATGGGAGTTGCAGTTACAGACAAGCCACACCCACCCACATGGCCCAGCAAGCTCACACTGAACCATGCTCGCATCACAGGGAGTGGGCAGGGACTGACAGGATGTCTGACACTGGGCTCTGTTGTGGGGAGCACAAGGCCATGCTGGGAACTGGGCAAAAACAAACACCAGGACTTCACAGTCAGCCATATTGCCATTGCTGTTACACCCCCTCACAGGGAAGCAGGGGCAAGAGGAAGGAAGTATGGGCATGCTGGGAAGGGGGTAGTAGCCAAGAGCATGATGGGAGTTGCAGTCACAGACAATCCACACCCACCCACATGGTCCAGCAAGCTCACACTGAACCATGCTCGCATCACAGGGAGTGGGAAGGGACTAACAAGATGTCTGACACTGGGCCTGAGAAATGATGTGGCTGACAATCACACATATGCACTGGCCAAACAAAACCCGGTCGCACGCACATCCATTGCAATCATATGTTCCAAATCATTGTCTGGGTATGCAGTGTCCAGGGGTGCCCCCTGGCCGGGTAGGTGTATCTTGCAGATGACAAATGTGGAGAGCCATAAATGGTACATTGCACAAAACACACAGGAACTCACATATACATCATTGACAGGGGACATCTGACAGTGAATGGAATGGACACACCAATATAGCTGACACCATAGAATGTTCGCATTCACACTCGGTGCTGTTGTGAGCTGCATCACACTCCTACATCGTGCTGAAACATAGGCATCCTTCACACAACACACCACTCACTGACATAGACACTGTAGACACAAGGTCTAACCTGGACAGCATTGGAGGAGACATGCTACTCACAGCAGCCAAACTGCAACACACACACCACAGGCCCTCACTGTCATGAGCATTGAAAAGCCAGTGTGCTACCTTGTCCAATCCATGTCACCATGGAGAACATTGACACAGCACCAGACTCATTAACGATGGTGACATCATCACTTGTATGAAATGAGATGGGAACTAGGAACACAGGAAAAAAACACTTCCTCCAAAGAGATCACAGGCATACCGGACTGTGACCATGTCATACCAATACACCAATGTGGCACACAAAGACTAGCAAACTCTGCTACCACACATGCCCCAATAGTACAACAGATCCCCAGTGGAATAGCACGTATGTCCTTGTTAAAGCTCACATGTGTACAGGGATGACACACCTGTGTCAGCAACGTGATGGCCCTTGAGTAGTAATGGTCATGTACAGACAAATCTATCCATGAGCTGGGCATGCACACACTTCGACATGCACATTGAAATGTTTCATCTTGGCTGGGTAATGGGCAACAACAATATCAATCTCTGTCCGTGTCAACCCGGAACAAAGCAGTGTACAGACAAACATCTGTTCGTACAGTAGAAAATGTCATGTTTGTGAACCATTGATGCCTGTAGAAACCCAACATACATTGTGTGTCTCTTCCAAACACAGGTGGTGCTGGGGATACAGCACCAAATGAAGAGGATTCCCATTCCCAGACTCTGGCGGATACTGAGCTCTCTGGTTTGACTCTGTCTTTGTCCTCTTCGGATGACGACGAACAACCTGGCACCTCCGGTGTGAGTCATCATGCAGCACCAGCAGCACCAACATCTGCACCCTCTGTACCCATGCCTCCAGCATCTGGAAACAGACAGGGCACCCCCGCCAACACGGACAGACCAAGGCCACAGAACACCAACAGCACAGGGACATAGGACCCCCCGGAAGCTACAGCCAACACCACCAGCAACACCACCCAAGGGGTCCCAGTGTCACCTGTGCGTACCTCCGCTGGTCCTGCCCGTGTGGAGAGGGGTGCTGGGAGGGGTGGGAGGCACAGGGCACGCCTTGCAGAATGGTCTGGACTGCATGATGACCCCCAACTGGCACGCATCATAGATGCATACCAGAATAGCACCGGAGGATTTGGCCAGGTAGTGGGGATCCTCAAGGACATACAACAGGAGCAGGCTGCCCACCATGCCCGCATGGAGGCAAAGTGGGATGCACTTACTGCGGTGCATCGGGACATACTCCAATGCCTCCGCCAGATCAGCACAAACATGTCCACACCTCCCTGTGTGGCCACAACATCTGTTGCCACATGATCTGCCAGTGCCACAGGGATGGAGGAGGACTCTGGCGGAGAGTCCCCTGCACCGCAGAGGCCTGCATCTGAGGATACCGCCCCCAGGAAGAAGAGGTGTCGTCCGAAGAAGGACATGTGAGAGGCAGATGTCCCTGCACACCCCCCAGGGCCTCTAAACCTGTTCTGGACAATGTTATTTGTGCGCAACCCGTTCACCTTGTCCGATCGGACACAACTCGCCCACATGACATGGAGGGTTCATGTTGGTCCAATGTAGCAGATGACTGTGGACTTTACTCTGGACATTTCATCTACCAACACTTCCAACTCTACTGTGAACTTTGGATCCAAAACCCAATGTACAGCACCCACCATCCTGTGCACTTTCCTCACACATGTTCGTAAATAAACTCACCAGTACACCATACTTGCCTCTGTTGTGATTCCAACTTGTCATGTGACATGGAGATGTTGATCTGCTAAACAACACTGTGCATGCCAAATACTACAACAATGTGACCACCGTTATGTGAGTCATGGTGACGTGACACATTTGAGGGAGACACACCACTATGGCACCACAACACATACTCACCATGGCCATGTTACTCATCACACACAATGATGTTGACCTGAAACACATTGGCATGCACAGACACAACACCAACCCCAGTCAGTGGTAACAAGTCCACGGGTGAGGTAAGCAGATGTCAGTCAGATGTGGGAAGACAGACAACGCACATAAAAAAGCGTAGCACAGGTTCATTACACATAGCAACATGTTTATTCCACAATACTTGCAAGGTAATTCTACGTGACAGTGGACACACGGTCACAACATGTCGGAGAATTGAAGTCCAGGGATGTGTGGTACATCAGTTGATGGGAATTGACAACTTCCACTCGGGTGTTGGATTCTGGGCAAAGTAACCTGGGAAGGACAGCCACAAGACACAGTCAAAAGCACAGCAGAACAGGAGGGAAATGCAATACATATGCACAAAACATGTCAAAAGAAACCTACACAGAAAAAAGTTAGCAGTTCGACACTATTGTGGAGTACAGACCACCTGAAAGGACACATCACTGCAAGCATACAGTCAAGTAGCACACAGACACACTCAAACAGCAACAGAGCAGCCTCAACACATCTCAGGCCAACTCAATATATTGACATTACAACCCTGTGAACTCATGTTCAGGTGAAGAAGTTGTTGATGAGCTGTGTGCGGACGTCACCCTCATCATCATCATCACTGGCATAGTGGCCCAGGCCTGGATCCTCCACAGGTGGCGGAGGTAGGTCATTGTCATCCTGGATGAGAGGCACCTTCTTCCGCTCTGCCATGTTGTGTAGCATGCAGCATACAAGGATAATTTTGCACACCTTGGCAGGGTCATGTGGCAGGGCCCCTCCGGTCTTGTCCAGGCAGCGGAAGCGGCTCTTCAGGAGACCAAACCTCTGCTCAATCACCCTCCTGCTACATGTGCCTCATTGTAGCGCATCTCAGCTGGTGTCACAGGGTTGCGGAGGGGCGTCAGCAACCACGGCATGTTGGGGTATCCGGAGTCACCTACATACAAACAATTGAACAATTAGCTGAGTTTTGAAAGAGGGTGGAATACAACATTGCCAAACACACACAATGGTAAACAGTAAGTACACACCGACAAGCCAGGCACGCTGTTCTGGCATCTGTGACATCAGTGTCGCAATGTGACTACTCCACATCGTGTGCAGAACTGGGGAAACGTGAACACACATGTGATACACATGTCTGCCAGACATACTACCAGAGCATTGATGGAGTGGTAGTGCTTCCTGTTCCGGTATGCCTGCTCATGTGCCCGTGGTGGTACCAGGGCCACATGGGTACCATCAATAAATCCGATGACGTTCTGCATCCTCCCCAGTGTATAAAAAGCATCCTTGATGTCAGTGAGTTGACCTGGGCTCGGAAACTTGATGTACAGGTCAAGGAAATTCAACATCCCCTCCAAGACATCGCATAGCACACGACTGGACATTGTTTGTGACATACCACCAGCAGTAGCCACAGTGTACTGGAAGGTAGCAGCAGCAAAGAATTGCAGGGATGCCATCACCTTCACCTATGGGGTCAGTGCTGTAGGGTATGTCCAGCCAGGTAGCAGATGTGGCGCCAACTGCTCCGCCAACTCCTCAGTCACTGGCCTGGTGAAGCAGTACCGTCGGATGCAGTCGTGTTCCTGCATGGTTTCAAGGTCTGGGAACGGTCTATGGACAGCTGGTGCCCTGCAGAACAGAGATGCACAAAGGACGATAGTGGGTTCATCCACCCATGTGGCCATGACCAAGCAAAATATCACATGATACATCATGACAATACACAATGTACTGAGATGTGTGCTGTTGGGCATGGACACATGTGTCACCTACATGGACATCACCTCACATCTCAAGGCCACATGTCCACATGAGTCCCATGTAGTGCAATGGCAAATCATTGGGCTGTGTCACCCTACCTATGTACTGCTGTGACGTTACAAACACACACCACAGTGACAAGTGAGGCCTGATGTCTCCCAGGCTTCACAGATCTTTGCCATGCAGATACCCAGGGTCCTTGTATTGCCACATCGACACTGGCATGCCATGGTGTATCACGTACACGCCACAAGGCAAGCGTGAGTCCCACAGGTAGTGGCCACTGTTGTCTCTGCAGGCCCTATATGGATGTCTCTCAGACACACACACAACAGCAAGCTTGCTGCACATACCACATGAATGTGGAGACTGTCTCCCATTGAGCACATTTGATCAGACACATCTGAGACACAACATGCACATAAACTGTGGGTGTACATCAGAATTGTGGCTACAGGTCTCACTGTGACGTACATGCCATCACCCCCAGGACTCAGGGTGTATGTGACATATCCGAAACATATCCAACCTGCAACTGTGTCCATGACTCATGCCCATAACTGTACAGTTGCACATCACAGTGGTAATGTGCACAACACACAAAGGATTCTGCCCCCATGAACACGTGCACAGCCTGGGAGTGGCTGCACAAAAGTGCCACCCAACAAACAAAATGTTGACCCCCCTCAACACATAGGGAATGCAGCCTTACATGCCATGGGACACTGTGTGGCCAATGTTGTAGTGTGGTAGGTGTGCACATGTGTCCCTGGCAAGTAATTGTGTGTTGAAGCCGTCAAATAGTCACACCAATGAGGTCCGACGCGGGTAGCAATGCATACGCACTGCACGGTTCATGACCGAGCCGTGCGTACGCTTTGCCATTGACTGCAATGAGGTCCAACGCGGGTGACAATGCGTACGCATTGCACGGTTCATGACCGAGCGGTGCGTATGCTTTGCCATTGACTGCAATGAGGTCCGACGCGGGTGACAATGCGTACGCATTGCACGGTTCATGACCGAGCGGTGCGTACGCTTTGCCATTGACTGCAATGAGGTCCGACACGGGTGACAATGCGTACGCATTGCACGGTTCATGACCGAGCAGTAAGTACGCTTTGCCATTGACTGCAATGAGGTCCGACGCGGGTGACAATGCGTACGCATTGCACGGTTCATGACCAAGCCGTGCGTACCCTTTGCCATTGACTGCAATGAGGTCCGACGCGGGTGACAATGTGTACGCATTGCACGGTTCATGACCGAGCCGTGCGTACGCTTTGCCATTGACTGCAATGAGGTCCGACGCGCGTGACAATGCGTACGCATTGTGCGGTTCATGACCGAGCTGTGCGTACGCTTTACCATTGACTGCAATGGGGTCCGACACGGGTGACTATCATGCATGCGCGTCGGGCAGGCATGGTCCGAGACAGGCGTACGCCTTGGCCAGTGAATCGTATGGAGACGGGTGCATGTCTATTTTCAAAATACGCATTGTACCGTCAGATGACCGAGCCGGGCGCACCCATTGGCTCTGGACTGTCATGGAGACGGATGCAGATTCAAAACTTGTTCGAGCTGTGCGCTGGAAATTCAGTTGGATGCCTGCAACAATGTTGCAATTGCTAGGGTTTCATGAAGGTGAAGATTAGAATGATGCGGAAGACGTGTACGAGTCGTACATTTCCATGGATTGGCCAGATTCATAGAATGCAACTGTGTTGGACCTATCACTGGGGACACATGGCACAGAGTCTGCCTCTGCAGCACAGATATAAGGCTAGCTGTCCCCCAGGGTGCTCACTTGCCTGCACTGCATGCTACTGGACCACATCTCTGCTACCACTGCTGCTGTCTCTGCATCCTCTGGCTCCTGCTATGGCACGTACTCTGGAGCCGGCCCCAGCCTTCACTGAGGAGGAGAACCAGGCCCTGCTGGACGGGCTTCTTCCACAGTACAGCAAGCTGTATGGGAAACCAGGGGAGCAGGTGAGTGTGCAGTCCACTGCCTTCCTAATTATGCATGTTGTCTGACTAGCAGTACTAGCAGTGTGTACACCAGTGGCAAGCATACTCACTGAGTACTTTCATCCCCCAAAGTGTGTAGGTACATGTAATGGACAGGTGTTCTGCAGCTAAAGTGCATTTGTGCAAGCTTAAACTTCCCAGGCATTGTTAACATGTCAGACATGCAGGGGATTTGTCCTTTTCCATGGGTGCACTACCTGTGTCACTCATCTCCCTTTGTGATGATGACATGTATATCCAAATGTGTGCAGCACAAATATGGGGCTTGTGTGTTAATGAACTTTTAACTTTGTCATCCTCACAGGTTGATGCCCACCAGAAGCAGGAGCTATGGCTGACCATCGCCCGGGCAGTCCGTTCGTTGGGGGTCTACAAGCGCCGGATCCGCAACTGCTAGAAGAGGTGGCAGGACCTTCGGGGCTGGACCCAGAGGTTTGCAAGAGTCCAGCTGAAGCTGTCGCCTCCTCGCAGGAGGGGCGTACACCGGACCCTGACCCCCCACATGCTCCAGATACTGGCGGTGGTCTTCCCGGACCTGGATAGGCAGCTGAAGGCCAGACAGCAGCAAGGAGGGGGTAAATCCATGCCTAATCTGTGTACTATGTCTGACGTGCTAATTGCAGTCTTTTGGCCTGGTCACACTTCCACATTACGTAGGTCTTGTAGTCCTATACTCATGTCCCTCAATTGTGTGATGCACCCTCCTCATCTGATCCACAGGTGTGGACCCTACAGTCCGTTGCTTGTGTCACTAGGGCGCTGTGTCCCTGCAGTCAGCTATGCTTCAGCTTCCGGACAGCATCTGTTCCCGTGACTCTGTTGTGTGTTTCATGGGTGGGTCAATTGTTTACCCAATGCCTGAGATCTGACATTTGATCTGTGTGTGCCCTTGATATGTGTTCCAATTGCTGGTCTGACTCGCCACATGTGGCTGGGGTATTTCAAACAAAGCATGCAGCAGGGGACTCCAATTTGTGTCCCTCAGGAGTATGTATATCAAGTGTGTCACACTTGCTTAGCCACCTGACTACTGTCCAGGGCTAAACAATGTTTCACGTAGACCTGGGCAGTCATGCCTCTTCAAGGGCATTTAGAAACACTCTGTAATCCCACTCCTGTGTATCAACTTACACGTTGTGCTTAGTGACATGTGCCTTCAGGTGTCTGCCTCTGTGTCATTGTGGTGTGGCTTCCTGTTATGTACAACTGGGGTGTTCATGAGTTTGAGGGTCAGCATGACATCTGAGATGTGACTATGAGAGACAAGACCTGTGTGACATATGTGTGATCATTTGATAGTGCACAATGGTGTATGCAACTGTGCACTTCAGGCAGCTGGGTTACATGCACAGCAGACTGTGATGTGCTAATGTACATGGAGTTGTGTTCGCAGAGACTCATATGTCTATTTTGTATGATGTGGGGTCTTCTGGGTCCGGGATATGTTGTTTGCAGGGGATGGGCAAGTGCACTTGTCAGCTGCAGAGTTTGCTTTACCCCTGAGCTATGATTGTGACACAGTGCATACTGTTGTTGTCTGGATGCCCTGCCCCTGTGACAGGAGACAGTGTTGACTGACTTTCCAGGCATGCCAGTGCCTTGGCATTTGACTTGCTATGAGTGATCCTGCATTGTGTTCAAGTGGGCTCCATGCACCCCATTGTGGCATTGACTATCTACTGGCATGCATCACAAGCATGTGAAATGAGACTATGGCCATCCCTTCGTCCTGACACCTGTACTGAGTCAGTGGCAAGAGATGTGCTGTGTGTATAGTGACATACTCCTACATACTTGACTTCTGAGACTTGAACCGGGAGACAGAATCGGGTAGCATGCTCCGTGTTGCGCGCTGTGCCTGTATGTATATTTTCTGCCCTCAATTTTAAATTCAGTGTACTGTGTGAGGCTGTTTTAGAGCACTGTGTGAGGCCATTTAAAAAAAATAATAAATTCCACATTACCGCATTTTTTGCCGCATAGAGTTATTCACTGGGGGCAGCGAGGTCCGCTGACAGCTGCTGAGGCAGGAGTAGCTGGGAAAAGGACAGGTGCCATCTTGGTGGGAGTGAGGGCTGGCGGGCTAGTTGTTTAAGTGACGTTAAATGCCGGCACTGCTGCGGCCGCGCAGACCCTTGACTCCTGAGGCTTGAGCCGGGAGACAGAATCGGGTAGCCTGTTCCGTGTTGCGCGCTGTGCCTGTATGTATATTTTCTGCCCTCAATTTTAAATTCAGTGTCCTGTGTGAGGCTGTTTTAGAGCACTGTGTGAGGCCGTTTTAAAAAAATAATAAATTCCACATTACCGCATTTTTTGCCGCATTTAGTTATTCACGGGGGCAGCGAGGTCCGCTAACGGCTGCTGAGGCAGGAGTAGCTGGGAAAAGGACAGGTGCCATCTTGATGGAAGTGAGGGCTGGCGGGCTAGTTGTTTAAGTGACATTAAATGCCGGCACTGCTGCGGCCGCGCAGACCCTTGACTCCTGAGGCTTGAGCCGGGAGACAGAATCGGGTAGCCTGTTCTGTGTTGCGCGCTGTGCCTGTATGTATATTTTCTGCCCTCAATTTTAAATTCAGTGTCCTGTGTGAGGCTGTTTTAGAGCACTGTGTGAGGCCGTTTTAAAAAAAATAATAAAATCCACATTACCGCATTTTTTGCCGCATTGAGTTATTCACGGGGGCAGCGAGGTCCGCTAACGGCTGCTGAGGCAGGAGTAGCTGGGAAAAGGACAGGTGCCATCTTGGTGGGAGTGAGGGCTGGCGGGCTAGTTGTTTAAGTGACGTTAAATGCCGGTACTGCTGCGGCCGCGCAGACCCTTGACTCCTGAGGCTTGAGCCGGGAGACAGAATCGGGTAGCGTGTTCTGTGTTGCGCGCTGTGCCTGTATGTATATTTTCTGCCCTCAATTTTAAATTCAGTGTGCTGTGTGAGGCTGTTTTAGAGCACTTTGTGAGGCCGTTTTTAAAAAATAATAAATTCCACATTACCGCATTTTTTTCCGCATAGAGTTATTCACGGGGGCAGTGAGGTCCACTGACGGCTGCTGAGGCAGGAGTAGCTGGGAAAAGGACAGGCGCCATCTTGGTGGGAGTGAGGGCTGGCGGGCTAGTTGTTGTTCAAGTGACATTAAATGCTGGCACTGCTGTGGCCGCGCAGACCCTTGACTCCTGAGGCTTGAGCCGGGAGATAGAATCGGTTGGTAACGTGTTCCGTGTTGCGCGCTGTGCCTGTATGTATATTTTCTGCCCTCAATTTTAAATTCAGTGTACTGTGTGAGGCTGTTTTAGAGCACTGTGTGAGGCCGTTTTAAAAAAAGAATAAATTCTATATTACCGCATTTTTTGCCGCATAGAGTTATTCACGGGGGGCAGCGAGGTCCGCTGATGGCTGCTGAGGCAGGAGTTGCTGGGAAAAGGACAGGCGCCATCTTGGTGGGAGTGAGGGCTGGCGGGCTAGTTGTTGTTCAAGTGACGTTAAATGCCGGCATTGCTGCGGCCGCACAGTGGCCGCGCGCAGCGGGCGCGCCAAAGGCGCACCTAAGGCAAGCCCGTCTGCGCCCGTCCGCGCACGACAGTCGCCGGTCGCCAGGCTCCCTGCCTGAGTTCCCACCGATTTTATTAGTTATTCGCATGAGGAACTTCTGGGGCTGGAAGCCAAGTGCTCTGCTTCTCGCTGGGTGCACCAGGCTGACTCCTTCAAGTGTAAGTCTTGCTCATTTCAGCTGCCAGGGGTGGATAGGGTACCATTCACCCCAGATGCTGCGGAGTTCAAGTTTTTTAGTTTGAACTGTTGGTCTCTCGCGAAACATCATGCAGAGGTGTTCGACTTGTTAATAGATGAGGCCCCAGATGCCTTATTTTTAACAGAGACTTGGCTCACGCAGGACTCGGTGGCTGTGCCCTGGTTGGCCCTTCCCCAGGGATATGTGTTGAAGACAGTTAATAGAGAGGGGGGGGCGGGGGTTGTGGTATTGCAATGATTATTAAAGATGTTTATAACTATAGTTTTATTAAAGAGAACATTGCGGAATGTGAAAGTGCAGTGTTCAAAGTTATGTTGAACCCTAACTTCACTATGTCTGGCCTTTTAGTTTATCGGCCCCCGCAATTGGTTTTAGGGAGGATTTCCTGAGTAAAGTCGCGCTATATGCGGATAGGGCTTCGAATTTTACTATTTTGGGGGATCTTAACCTTCATTTTGAGATGCATGAGAAAGCGGAGATTTCAAACATGCTGGGAGATTTGGAGGCCTTTCAGTTAGTGCAATGCGTCCTTGAGAGTACGCATGTAGCAGGGCACCTATTGGACCCTATATTCTCCAAACTATGCCCTTTACAGGTCTTCCCTCCGGCTCCCCAGGCCTGGACGGATCATTTCCTGGTTTCTTTTGTACTGTGATTGCAGGGAAAAGCTGTTCCCTTACTTTCTGCCCCTGTGATGAAACGTCCTTGGCACAAATTAGACCTCTGTCAACTATCTGCTTGTTTGGCCAACCGTAGGCCTGTGTTGCCCCCAGACATGGATTCAGCAATTTCTTGTTTCCATGACTGGGTGGTATTGGGTCTGGATACCGGTATCCCGGCCCGTCTGGGAGCGAGGAGTAGAGGGTCTTACAACCCGTGGTTTGACACATTACTTATGTCAGCCAAAAAGGGGTGCAAGCAACTTGAACGTGTCTGGAGACGCTCCTACGACGTCACAGCCAAGTTAGAATACCAGGCTGCCTTCAAGCAGTATCATCGACTTATCCGGAAGACTCGAGCTGAGTACGTGGCTAAACAAATCTTGGCGAGTACTAATCCGGCTAAGTCGATATTCGCCTTACTCAAAGGTATGAAAAGCGCAGACTCAGTGGTTCCTCCCCGATTGTTTCTAACCAACAGTGTAGCGAGCTGGCTCATTACTTTTTGAACAAGGTTGAGCAGATCTATTCTAACCTGCCGAAGGCAGATCTGTATGCTGGGAGGGAGGTTCCGAATATTCCCGGCCTTATGGTGGGTAACAGTCTGGTATCCTTTCCATCTCTATCATCCAACGAATTTGACGCACTCTGCCTGAAAATCAAGTCAGGATCTCTGGCAGACCCTTTGACCCCTGCCTTGTTTCATCAGCTTCGCTCTGTGATCTCCCCTTGGGACTTGGGTTTGGTGAACCTGTCTATGTCTTCTGCAGTGGTTCCTAAGGTATGGAAACACGCTAAAGTCATCCCACTGCTTAAGAAACCCTCCCTGGATCCCGTGGAACCAGGCAACTATCGGCCAATCTCTCAGCTGCCTTTCCTGGCAAAGGTGGCATAATCTCACATTAACTCTGTCTTTTCTGAGTACATCGAACAGAACTCCATTCTGGATCCTTCTCAACATGGCTTCCGAGCGCGTCATGGGACAGAGTCTGCACTGCCGGCAGTAACGGAAGCTATTAGGGATAGTTTGGACAGGGGTGACTCAGTGGCTTTGGTCCTTTTAGATCTAAGTGCCCGTCTTCGACACCATTTCACATGCAATTTTACTAACCCGTTTGCAGGAAATTGGTGTTAAGGGTGAGGCTCTGGGCTGGTTCCGTTCCTTCTTAGAGAGAAGGTCCTTCCAAGTGTCTGTGCCTCCGTTCCACTCTCAGGAGTTTGCTCTGCATCAGGGGGTACCACAGGGCTCAGTTTTGAGCCCGCTTTTGTTTAACATCTATGTTCGCCCCCTGGCTGAGGTAACAAAAAATAGAGGGCTTGCGCCGGTGTCATACGCTGATGACACCCAATTGCTGATCTCCTTCTCTAAGAATTGTGATAACAATCTGGAGAAATTCAAGGAGGATCTTTTAGCAGTGGCGGACTGGATGGTGGCCAACTATTTGCAGCTTAACGCCAGCAAATCAGAGATCTTACTGTTCGAGAAGGACCGTGATCTATGGTCCGAACAATGCTGGCCTGAGCGTCTTAAACCCGCGCCCTTTCCCAAGAAGGTTGTGAAGAACTTAGGGATATGGTTTGATCAGGGTCTGACGTTTGAAGCTCAATCTAAAACAGTGGCAGGGGTGTGTTTTGGGCTCTTACGGGGTTTAAGACCCGTGTTAGGTTTCTTTCCCCCTAAAGTGCGACAAACCATAGTCCAGGCCTTAATCCTGTCCAGGCTGGACTATGGAAACGTCCTTTACTTGGGCGCTAATAAGGCCAGTATTAAGCGCCTGCAGAGGGTCCAGAATGCTGCAGCGCGGCTGCTGGTAGCACTCCCAAAGTCCAGCTCAGTGGCCTTTCTGCTCCCTAAGCTGCACTGGTTGCCTGTAGAAAAACACATGCAGTTTAAGGCACTATGTTTGGCGCACAAAATCCTGTCCTGTCAGGCCCCTGTGGGCTTGTCCAACTTACTCAAGTTGTATGTTCCACAACGCCTACTGAGATCGGCTGGTTGTGCCCAGGTCTGTACCCCCAGTGTCTTTAAAGCTAGAGCAGGCGGCCGTTCCTTTTGGAATTTGGCAGCCAAACTCTGGAACTCACTGCATGTGTCTATGAGAGTAATTCAGAAGCACTTGGCCTTTTGCAAAGCCATAAAAACCTGGCTCTTCTCTGGCTCTGTTAAATCATCATCTGCTTAGCGTATTCCTTGCTTCTGTCTCCGGCACGTTGGTCTTGGTTGGGGTCGCGCTGGTACGCCCCGTTGCTGGGGCAGCCATGCGTGTTACAAATCGGACTAATAATAATAATGTTCACTTGCATGTCCAAAAAATGTGTTGGTGGTGCATGTTGGCACATTGGGGTATGAGCATCCAACATGCAACAGACATATGGGTGCAAGTCCAGGAGGGGTATGAGTGCCATGGTTGATGGTGAGACTGACAATTGGATTATTCTAAACGGTGTGAGCACTTTGAGCAGTGTCCAGCTGATGGTGCCAGGGCTTGCCCTGTGATGTGATGTACTCACTGTGGAGTGTGCAGTCAGTGCAGGTGACTGATGTTGTTCTCTTTGTCGCCTAATTCTATCCAGATACATCCACGGCCACAGGAGGGGACAGCTCCATGGACCAGGAGGAGCCACAGAGCCTGACTGGGACAGAAGGCGAGGAGTCGGAGGGACCCAGTGGCACGGAGGGCGAGTGGAGCCACACCAAGGAGTCCTCAGCACAATCCACCCCAGCTTAGGGCCACAGCAGCCCGGAGGATGACTCCCTTGTGGAGGCGGGTGTCAGCAGCCACTAAACCCCAGCTAGTGAGGCTGTCACCACCCCCGCCCCCACCACCACCATCACCATCACCACCCTCCCACTGGCTCCCATCCCAGAGGTCCGTGGAGTCTCCCGTGTTCGGGAGCATGTCTCCTTCATGCCAGGCACCGCACCCCCTGCCCCTGTGTCCCCTGCACCCTGAGTGAAGAGTCTGTGGACTTACTTAGACATATCCATGTAGGGCAGACATCAATGCTGAGTGTCCTCCATGCACACACCAGTCTGTTGACACAACTGGTGTCGTTCATGGAGGGCATTTCATCGGGCATGTCTGCCCTACAGAGGACCAATCAGTCCGTGGCCTCCTCCCTGACGGCAGCAGTGTCCTTCCTCCAACAGTCCCGCACCCCTCCTACCCCTGCACCACCTACGATTCCTAGCACCCTACCTGTCCCAAGCACACACACATCAGCACCTTCACCCAAACCCACAGTCACGTGTAGCTCACAGACAGCCAAACCAAGGTCTAGACGTGCACACAAGCAACCTCAGGGGACTGATAACACACTCACAGGGGATGGTTTGCAAACACACACACAGTCATCCACAACCACTCCGCAGTCCTCAGATACCTCTTCCTCCAAGACCCCTTCCCTTGCCTCACCTGCAACCCCATCTCCCCAGAAGCTCTTCCTCTGTGACCTTGGCCTCTTCCCCACAGACCTAGCAGATCCATCTTACAAGGGGAAGAGGAAGTCCCCACACACAGAGGGGAGTGCTCCTCACACCGGACACTCTCCCTCAGGCGCAGTCAGACTGAGGCCCCCACCCGCAAGTCCCCCAGGAGCCGAAAGAGCAAGACCCTACCCCCGCCCGCAGCTCCACGACAAAGTCTCCGTCCTCCATCCCCCAGGCCACCACTCCACAGGTTCCGCCGCCACACCCTGCCCCAGGTTCCCCCACCCACAGATACACCATCCCCAAAATGCTGAGGCCCTCCCCCCCTACCACTTGCTCTTCCACCCCCGGTTAGACAGTTAGTGCCACTGATGTGGGGAACGTGTCCCCCCCTCTGTCCTGCCGACCTCACCTGAACCCCATTCCGCTCACATTGAGTTATGCACTGCAGTGGAGTCCTCGACCCCCCCGTCTGACTTGGGCACTGCAGTGGGGACCCAGTCCACTCCATCTGACCTGCCCACTGCAGTTGTGCCGGCACCCACCCCATCTGACTTGTGCCCCACAATTGTGACTGCACCCACTACTTCAGTCAGCTCCATTGCAGTTGCCAGTGACTCTCTTGCATCCACCACCCCTTCACTGCCTCCTTCTGCTGCGCCCTGATCTGGTCCCTGTGGTGCCTGACCTGCCCCCATGTATGCCCCTCCGAGGGGATGTTCATTGTCCTTAGCAGTGCAGGCACGCAACATGTGACAGTTGTCACTCAAGTTCACTTTTTATCATTTGGATATGGACTGGCCATTGGCCTTTGGTTTGAACTGAGTTTTAATTTTCCATCTGCTGAATAAAGCTTTTTTCTTTCTCCTTGTGACTTTGATTTAGCTGTACATTATGTTGATGATGTTTAGCAAGACCTTGCAGTTGTAATGCTGGATTTCAAATGTTGCATACTGAGGTGTTGATGTGAGTTACTCCATGTGGTCCATGAGATGTGTATTCTATTCTGGTTGTTATCCATATCATCCTTTGCAGCTAACTGGGTGTGTCCTGATTAACAATTTGTGGACACTCTGTAAACATTTCATTTGCATGGTCACATCTGTGGCTTGCACACATGCACATATGATGTGCTTCCCATTGTCCAATGTGTCTATTTCCCTGACTGTGGGCGCATCTCCACTGGACATGTAAGTGTGGGCATCATTGGTGTAGGAGCAACTGGGTCCTCTGTGCAACTTGCTGGACATATGTATTGAGTATGTGAGGATGACTTAAGGGACACTGCCGTACACAGGCTGTTGTGACCAGAGCCTTCATTGTGTGGTAACTGATTGCTGACTGACATTGGTGCCGATCACGATCCGGTAAAAAAATTCCCCGTACGACTCGCATCCGGTCTTTTTACCATACGAATCGTACAAGTGCCGTACAAACTGCCAATCACGATTCGCATGGTAAAAAGTCCATACGAACCGCATTGGGAATTATTCCCCACACGTCCTCGGGTCGGAAAATGTGTCCGACACGTCCTCGGACGATTTACCGTACAAATGTGAAAAGTGAAGTCCGACCGCGGAATCACGATCCATCCCGTGCGTCCGATGTTACAACCGGATGGAAAAAACACCGTCCGCACCAAACTCCCATAGCAACCATGGAGACATGTGCCCGCATTCGCGCCCAACACCCCCCCAGCCCTCCTATGTAAGAGTCGAATCCCCTCCCGTGTATGTACACCCGTGTATGTACGAGACGTACCCCCACCCGTGAATGCATGGAGCGTACCCCCACCCCAACCGTGTAAGTACGACCCGTACCCTCACCCGCGTATGCATGGAGCGTACCCCCACCCCAACAGTGTAAGTACGACCCGTACCCTCACCCGCATACGTATGGAGCGTACCCCCCACCCCAACCGTGTATGTACGACCCGTACCCCCACCCCAACCGTGTATGTATGACACGTACCCTCACCCGCATATGCATGAAGCGTACCCCCCACCCCAACAGTGTAAGTATGGACCGTACCCCCACCCCAACCGTGTATGTACGACACGTACCCTCACCCGTGTACGCATGGAGCATACCCCCACCCCAACCGTGTATGTACGACCCGTACCCCCACCCCAACCGTGTATGTACGACACGTACCCTCACCCGCGTATGCATGGAGCATACCCCCCACCCCAACAGTGTAAGTACGGACCGTACCCCCACCCCAATCGTGTATGTACGACACGTACCCTCACCCGCGTACGTATAGAGCGTACCCCCCACCCCAACAGTGTATGTACGACCCGTACCCTCACCCGTGTATGTATGGAGCGTACCCCCACCCCAACCGTGTATGTACGACCCGTACCCCCCACCCCAACCGTGTATGTACGTCACGTACCCTCACCTGTGTATGCATGGAGCGTACCCCCCACCCCAACAGTGTAAGTACGGACCGTACCCCAACCCCAACCATGTATGTACGACACGTACCCTCACCCGCGTACGTATGGAGCGTACCCCCACCCCAACAGTGTATGTACGGACCGTACCCCCACCCCAACCGTGTATGTATGGCCCGTACCCACACCCGCGTATGTATGGAGCGTACCCCCACTCTAACAGTGTATGTACGACCCGTACCCTCACCCGCGTACGTATGGAGCGTACCCCCACCCCAACAGTGTAAGTACGGACCGTACCCCCACCCCAACCGTGTATGTACGACACGTACCCTCACCCGCGTACGTATGGAGCGTACCCCCACCCCAACCGTGTATGTACGACCCATACCCCCACCCCAACCGTGTATGTACGACACGTACCCTCACCCGCGTACGTATGGAGCGTACCCCCACCCCAACATTCTAAGTACGGAGCGCACCCCAGGCCCCAACACCAGCACCTTCACCCAACATCGCGCATGTACGAGTCGTACCAAGCCAGACACAAGGACAGCACTGTACAACAAAATTCCCCAAGTACACACCGTACACATGCTAAAAACGCACGTACACAACCAGGACAAAGCACAACAACACAAGAATACACTATTCGAATGGCACAAAGCCACAATACATGTCCAACAAGCACAAATACAACACATTCACTGACCCGCAACTGCCAAAATCTCAAACAGAGGCCCAAAACACAACCACTCCTTATAACACACCCACCCAAAGTTCAAACACAGCCACACCCACCAATGGACCAATAAAAAGGGCCCACAGACACAAACCATGAGCCTTTGCAACAGACTCACTGCTGCCAGACCCCACAGACAACCTACAGCACCATACTTGAACCTTTACCACAGCTTACACTTGCACACCTTCACACACACACCTTCACAAACACCCCCTCATCACATTCACACACACACCTGCACAACCACACCCACAACCATCCACACCCACACCCCCCACAACCATCCACACCCCTCACCATGCCCACTAACAAGAATCCAAAGTTCACTAGCCAAGAGTTGGAGGTCCTTGTCGACGAAATCCTCAGAGTCGAGCCACACCTCTTTGGAACATTGGTCAGACAGACCAGCATTTCTGACAAAACAGCCATGTGGCAGAGGATCGTCGATGCTGTCAATGCTGTTGCGTCCACCAGAAGGACCAGGCATGAATGCCAAGCCAGGTAGTACGATCTGCGGAGGAGGGTCCGAGCCAAAATGACCGACGACCACAACCAGGCCAACGTCACTGGAGGAGGGCCGCCCCGCAGACCCATACACTACCATCCCTGGGAGGAGAGGGTGATGGCCATACTGCCGGTGGTGGCAGTGGACGGATTAGAAGGACTCCGAGACCCGGGTGAGTACACAAACAACTCACCTCACATGGGGGGAACGCCATCCACAACCAAACTCACAAACAGGCACACAACCACCCCAAGCTATCGCATGACTCAACCACACTCCATGAACACGCACATGCCACTGGCGCCACCATGCCCCATGCACCCAGCTGGACAATGCCAAGTCACAGGCCACAGAAAACACCAACACAAGACACGGTAAGCCGGATGGCGGGAGTGTGGGCCCCAAAAATCACATAGTGCAACTCAGAAGCAGACAACAATGCCCCCTGCCCATTTGGCCTAGGTCACAGGCAGACAAACAGTGTGTCCTCACACAGGAAAGACTTGCCAGCAAATGGCGCACGCCTTGCATCAACACATGGGGCTGACGGCACGTTTTTGCACATGACAGCAGCTAATAAACAGCCAACACTGTGAAAGAGTGGCAGCACACACCACCACAGCAGCAGCGCAGACACAGACACTACACCCAATGGGTGCCTGGAGATCAGATACAAACTCACATCAACAAGCCAAGGGCCATTCAAAGATCTGCCAAAAGTGTGTGCCTAGGAAGCTGGGCTGAGGTGACAGAGGGTGACACACAGAGGGAGGGAGAGGGGGAGAGAGAGGGAGGGAGACACAAGGAGACAGACAGAGGGAGGAGGCTGACACACAGAGGGAGGGAGAGGGGGACAGAGAGGGAGTGAGAAAGGGACACACAGGGAGACCAATTCAGCCTTGGGGGGTGTGGGAATGTCTGCTCGTCAGCAGGTGGACTGCGTGCATGTAGACAAGGGTGGCCAGTGCCTCAATCCCCCTCTCTTCTCCATGGCAAAACACAGGGCCATGTCTCAACCTGTACACAAGCACAATGCCAGCTACCTGCATTATCTAAGTGTGTGGAACAACTCCATGTGCCCACGTACAGTGCAACACGGAAGGCGCCAATGCATGGCTCGCCACACCTGCTCACTCCACTGCTGACTGCAGTCACAATTGACGCAGCAAGTAAGACTGTGCCACACATAGGTAAAGTCGCAAAAGCTGTGGCCAAGGGACACACCCATGCACAAGTGCACTGTGAGTGGAATGCAAGACATATCCAAATTCACAGAGGAAATGTGCCAACTTAGAAACGAATGAAACATGGATGTTGCATGGAACAAAATTAACATTGTCTCTCTCACACACAGGTCAATGTCGTGGATCACCCCCCAACACTGGGGGGGAAGACTCACAGGACCCGGCTCTGCGGGATGACGGACCCACCGACAGCGACGACTCTCACCACTCTGTGGACGACCCCTACCCCGACCAACCTGGCCCCTCTGGTGTCCAACCACCTGCAGCACCTGCGTCAGGTACAACTGGGCCAACCACCTCCCCCACTCCTGCCACATCCCAGGAGACACCCAGGATCCCTGCCCCACCACCACAATGCAGCCAGGCTGGCCAGGAGGGACACGGTGTACCGGGCACCCAGGAGGAGGCAGGCGACAACGCCAATGCCACCCCTCAGGGGTCCCGGAGACCCGATGTGCCCACAAGGGCAGGCCAGGTGCAAGTGGGCAGGGGTGGTGGGAGTGGAGGACGGCGGAGGCGCGAGCCTGACCGGTTGGCTGCGGAACCGGTATATTCCCATGTCCGAGACATCCTGGACACATACCGGCAGGACACCACGGGCATGGCCCAGGTTGTGTCCATCCTCGAGGAGATCAAGACCCAGCAGGCCCAGCAACATGCGGAGCAACATGCCTGTCTACTGCGACACCAACGGCGGATGGAGGACAGACAGGCTGAGCTTGTGACGGTGTTCACGGGAATTCACAGTACACTCCGTCGGATAGCCGACAACATGGGCAACCCTCCCTGTGCCACCAGGCGTAGAACATCACCACCCACAGGGAGGGATGAGGAGGAGGAGGATACATCCGACGGAGCATCCCAAACATCGTCACGGCCTGCTTCTGAGGGTCCCCGCAGGAGGGCGGGTCGTCCACGGAAAAGACCGCGTGTATGCGTACTCATAGTGGTACGGACCGTACACACGCCTGTGCCCTCACTATCACTATGGGTGTTCTCGCGTATGTGTACCCATAGTGATACAGACCGTACACGCGTGCGTACGCTCACTTTCACTATGGGTACGCATACGCAAGCACACCCATAGTGATACGGACCGTACACACGCCTGTACGGGCCGATGCTATGCATTTGTGGTGCCCTAGGGCCCCGGGACGCACCGTAACCTGCGTGTGAAACTCCAAATTACATAGGGGACACATGAGGGACAAGTAGAAAGGCCTAGATGCATGCTGGTTGTCATGGAGACCAAGTTTAAAGTTTGAATTTTTTAAACCAGGTGCACAGCAGTAGTCAGTTTGAATGAATCTACTTTGTTGCAATGTGGTTCTGGAGTTGACATCATGCTCAAGAAAAAAACACAATAAGATCCCACTGACTGTGCTAGGTTTGAAGGGATTGGAGGAAACATAGGATGCAAATGTAAGTGACCAATCACTCTGTACTCCTGTGCATGAAACAGGCCAGCAAGGCAGATATAAGGCAGCCAGGTCCCATGAGAGAGCACTTGCCTGCACATCTTCGGATTCTACGACCCAGCTGCTGCTACTGATTCCCTGGAACCATGTCAAGGGCTGTGGAGAGGTCACAGCCTTTCACCCTGGAGGAGAACCTGGCTTTGCTGGATGTGATCCTCCCACAGTACCCCATGCTGTATGGGCGACCAGGGTATCAGGTGAGTGCAGAGTCTACTAGCACAGACTGTGTCCCTTGTTTGTGACTGTGACTTCTGCCATTGTGTCCAGGTGTGGCACACATGCTATGTACTGTAGGGGGGGGTCCCAGGGGGGGGAATGCCTGATGTCTCCCAGCCAGTGCATGCTGTGGTGCATGTCTGCCGTCCTCACTTGCATTGTATTTACTGTGACAATCACTGCATGGTGCATGCCACATTCTGGCTGTCTTGTCCTCCTGGGAATGTGGCCTCTACAGTCCTCATGTGATTATGTGGTCAGCCCAGTGTGACAGGTGACTGTACCCACAGATGTGTGTTAGTTCTGTGTACCTGTGCTGAGAGTGTCCACATGATGTGTTCGTACCCTGGACATCGGTGTGTGTGTAAGTCCCCTGTCATGTGGGTGGGTGCATATGTGGAGTGTGGCACCCGGGCTGCATGAGGGATGGATATACCCTGCCCATGTGATGTGAGCAGGGAGCAGTGCTGTGTGTCTGATGTGCAGGGCCAGCCCCACACCTGTGAGCCCCCCCCGTCTAGTGGCACATGTGCAGAGTGAGGTTAGTCGCTGCATTTGGCAATGGCAGGTGAATGTCCTGTGCCTGTGTGTGTCTGTGTACTCTGCTGCAGTAGCGTCAGTGGCCTGTGGCATGTGACTGCTTAGAGGTGCTGTACATTATCCTGGTGTAGCTTCTGATGCACAGTGTGAGCCTGGATCATTGCTTGTGTAGTTGCCCTCATTCCACCTGTGTACTTTCAATGGCACGTACTGCTTTTGCCCTTCCCCAGAGGATCATGTCCCTATGACAATGGTGCAATGCGTTGGATGCATACTATGCCTTGTTGTAAACAGCAAATTTGTTCTAATATGTCTCTCTGTGACATGTGCCTGGTGTATTGATGTAGTGTCACTTGTTCATCCTCACAGGTAGGCGCCTCTGCCAAGAAGCAGATATGGCTGAGCGCCGTCAGTGCCGTGAGGAGTGTGGATGGTCGCAAGCGGCGCCTGTCCCAGGTGAGGAAACGCTGGCAGGATATCCGGTGCTGGACGCGGAGGATCGCACGGGTCCTGCTGGGGGACTCACCTGAGACCCATAAGAACCGCGGGCGCCGCCGTCTGACCCACATCCACAAGCGTGTGCTGGCGGTGGTATTTCCAGACTTGGAGAGGCGCTTACAGGAGAAGCAGCAGCAGGAAGGGGGTAGGTACATGTGTGTTTGATGTGTGTCACCAGCATTTGTAAGTGCACAGTTGCATGGATACACTGCCAGGATTTAAAGGTGCTGTGCAGATCCGGTTACCCACAGTATAGCGGTGCTCTCCTGCCTCCCTTCCCCTCCTTGCAATGTGTTCCCTGGTCTGTGTGTAGTCACTCCTTCACAAGGTTATGTAGGCTGGCACTTTATCCACGTGAACAATGCCTGTAGCATCATGTGTGGGGGTGGTGTGTAACAGGTTTTTGGACCTTGCCTGTGCCCTGTCCAGTTCAGTACTTGTGGATTACATGTCAGTTGGCACTGATGCTGAGTCCAGACATGGGAGTTAGTCTCTCAAGTGTCATGCCTTACAGCACGCATGTCCTATGTTGTGGCCTGTGACATGATGTGCCTGAGTGTGCGATACGCGTAGTGCAGGGATGGTGGCGTGTGTTGCTGTCAGTCCCATTCAGGACCATGGAGTTGTGTGGCCACTACTGTCCCCTGGGGCATATTTTCCTAGGTGTCATGTGTGTCATCACAAAATGTGGACACTCTCAGTGTCTACAGCATAGGTTGTGCTCTGTGCCATTGTACCCTGGCACCATGTATATTGACGTAATATGTAGTACAAGTGTCCACTGTACAGCCTGACCTGATTTTCCTTGTTCATACTCACGGTGGCCAGTGCCTGTGTGTCTTGTTCCAATCATCTGATGATGACCATTTGTACATGATAATTTGGACAGGCGCACCTTGGGTATTTTGTGTCCATTCTTGCATTTATGCAGCCCCTGTGTATTTCACCCAGACTAAGAGATGTAAGTGCTTCCTGTGTCTCAAAACATAGTCTCATGTAGGGGGTGGTTGGTGCGGGCAAAGCCTACATGTCATGACCTGATGTCTCCTTGCTAGGTCTGGCCAGTGTGTGATGTTTGTCTGGACATACACTCAAGGTGCAGTGAGCCAGTCATGGTGGGCATGTTTTCAGTATTACCTATGCAGCATGTGCCTCACGTTCATGGATATGGTCCCTGCTCATCCCTATTTTTGGCAACGCTGTGTTGTGCAGATGCAGTGCTGGATTGTCCCCAGGGCCTGGATCCTCTATCAAACTCCATTTCATGTCATTTGCTATTGTGTCATGCTCTCCATGGATTTTCAGTGGCATGGTGGGTCAACCAACTGTGTGTTGCATGCCCTACATCTGTACCTTGTTTTGTAGATGTTACTGATCTTTCTTTTCAGGCTATGCACTGTAACCTATGTAGATTGGACTCATGTGACATATGTATACAGGTGTATGATTAAGTGCTGTCTCTTTACCTTGCCCACAGCATCGTCGGGGGACACAGTGGGAGACATGAGCACAGACGGAGCGGAGGGACCGAGCACCAGTGCCAGCGTTGACATCGTGGCTGGCACATCGAGTGGAACTGAGGCGGAGGAGAGTGAGGCCGAGGTCCTGTCGACTGGCACGACAGAATATGAAGCTGACGGGTCTGAGGATGATCTCTCCGAGTGGGCGGAGGCTGCACCAGCAGCTGACAGCAGCACAACATCTGTCCCCGCTCCCTCCATTGCCATCAGCCGCCTCCCACTTGCTCGTGTCCCTTCCCAGCGTGCCCGGTCACCACATGTCTCCTTCCTGCCAGGCACCGCACCCCCTGCCCCTGACTCCACTGCTGCCACCAATGCCGAGTCTGTGGACATCCAGCAGCAGTTGCTGGTTGGTCAGTCTGCGATGCTTAATGTCCTCCATGGCCACAGCCAAGTGCTGACCAACATGGAGGCATACTTGGAGGGCATTTTCTCATCGCAGGCTGACCAACGCCAGTTGGTGAGGTCCATTGACTCGACACTGACTGCAGCAGTGGGTCTCCTGCAGCGCTACGTCCAACCCCCTACCCCTGACCCATCCACACTTCCCACTCCCATGCCTGTCCCACGTACACCCAGACGTCAGCATGCACCCACCACAACAGACACAGGCACCACACCAGCAGGGAAGGTCATACGCACACCTCCTGGCACGCACACGTGGGGTGAAGTAGGCACACCCACTGGGTCGGGGGGCAAACGTAAGACACGCAGCCAGAGTGGGAGTCTGCATTCCACCCAATCCACTCCCTCCAAATCCCCTCCCCTCAGCTCTCCTGGCCACATATCCGGCAAAGACTCCTTCATGGCCGCTCTGTCCCTGAGCCCCACTGTGACACCACCCCGCAAGCGGTCAAGGGAGTCCCCGGTCAGGGTGGTTGAGTCCCCCCCCTGTCCACACCCTCCCCCAGTGGCGCTGCGACCCATCCCTCCGCCCCCCCCCCCTCCTTGGGGCCTGTGGTTTCTTTGGGTGCAGGGGAGTCTCTGGAGGATCTTGCTAAGGTGTGCAGCGACATCCTGGCCTCCGCCTTTGGCCCTGCCCCACCCCCTGTGGTGGAGTCCTCCATCCCTGCACCCACGACGCCTACCCTTCGCCCTCATGTCCCTGCGGTGCCTGGTCCTTCCCCCCCCACATGATGCCCTCCCCACTCTGGAAGACGAAAGAGTCTGACTGTGCAGGCAAGCTAGGGGACACGCGTCCCACTGTGTCCCCCATCCAGCTGTGACTTATGGACTGCCCTATGGGCTTTGTAAATATTGAACTTTATCCAAACAAACATTTTTTGATCATGCTGAATAAAGCAATTTTATTTTTCCTTAGAACAATACTGCTTTTCTGGTATTGCTGTTGGTGGGGCTGTTACATGATTTTGGGTGGTGATCATGTGTTGGGTGTGTGGGAAATGTAGTAGTGTGCTGGTCATAGGGGGGACCCTGGTATCTGTGTGCCATCACAAGGTGTTAGCTAAGTTTCTTTGTTCATGTAAGCAGTTACTGCATGGTGACATTGTCGCAAGGTGTGTTCCTTCCTCTGTGTACCCTGACATCTTCCCTGCAGGGTGTTTCCAATATGTTGTGCTGAGCTGTGTCTACATCAGCTGGGTGTGTGACGGACTCCTTCAACTTTGCACATGCATGCTGTGCGATGTCCCCACCTGCATCATTTGTGGCATTCTTGGTGGTCACTGTACTTGTGTGTGTAGACTGTTGAGAAGACTTCATGTGGACATGTCCTCTTTTAGGCGCTATGCATGTGTGTACTCCCAGCCTCGCACACATGTGGTACATGTACTGCAGGGGCTTTGTGCACCTGACTGACATTTGTGGGCATTGTATCTGTGGGTACTCCACCCTTTGCGTTCCATGGGCACTGCTGGGAGGACTCTGCACCCACCCCTCTTATGTCTGGGCACTGCTGGGAGGACTCTGCACACACCCCTCCTGTGACTGGGCACTGCTGGGAGTGATAGGCACACACCCCTCCTGTGTCTGGGCACTGCTGGGAGGACTCTGCACCCACCCCTCTTATGTCTGGGCACTGCTGGGGGGACTCTGCACACACCCCTCCTGTGACTGGGCACTGCTGGGAGTGATAGGCACACACCCTCCTGTGTCTGGGCACTGCTGGGAGGACTCTGCACACACCCCTCCTGTCTCTGGGCACTGCTGGGAGGACTCTGCACCCACACCTCCTGTGACTGGGCACTGCTGGGAGGACTCTGCACCCACCCCTCTTATGTCTGGGCACTGCTGGGAGGACTCTGCACACACCCCTCCTGTGTCTGGGCACTGCTGGGAGGACTCTGCACACACCCCTCCTGTGTCTGGGCACTGCTGGGAGGACTCTGCACACACCCCTCCTGTCTCTGGGCACTGCTGGGAGGACTCTGCACCCACCCCTCCTGTGACTGGGCACTTCTGGGAGGACTCTGCACCCACCCCTCTTATGTCTGGGCACTGCTGGGAGGACTCTGCACACACCCCTCCTTTGACTAGGCACTGCTGGGAGTGATAGGCACACACCCCTCCTGTGTCTGGGCACTGCTGGGAGGACTCTGCACCCACCCCTCCTGTGACTGGGCACTGCTGGGAGGACTCTGCACCCACCCCTCCTGTGTCTGGGCACTGCTGGGAGTGATAGGCACACACCCCTCCTGTGTCTGGGCATTGCTGGGAGGACTCTGCACACACCCCTCCTGTCTCTGGGCACTGCTGGGAGGACTCTGCACCCACCCCTCCTGTGACTGGGCACTGCTGGGAGGACTCTGCACCCACCCCTCTTATGTCTGGGCACTGCTGGGAGGACTCTGCACACACCCCTCCTGTGACTGGGCACTGCTGGGAGTGATAGGCACACACCCCTCTTGTGTCTGGGCACTGCTGGGAGGACTCTGCACCCACCCCTCCTGTGACTGGGCACTGCTGGGAGTGATAGGCACCCACCCCTCCTATGTCTGGGCACTGCTGGGGGACTCTGCACCCACCCCTCCTGCATCTGGGCACTGCGGGGAGGACTCTGCACCCACCCCTCTTATGTCTGGGCACTGCTGGGAGGACTCTGCACACACCCCTCCTGTGACTGGGCACTGCTGGGAGTGATAGGCACACACCCCTCCTGTCTCTGGGCTCTGCTGGGTGGACTCTGCACCCACCCCTCCTATGTCTGGGCACTGCTGGGGGACTCTGAACACACCCCTCCTGTGTCTGGGCACTGGTGGGAGGACTCTGCACACACCCCTCCTGTCTCTGGATATGTACGCTTAGAACATACACGGGTGTGGGTTCGCTCCATGCATACGAGGTGGGGGTAGGGTCCGTACATACACTGTTTGGGTGGGGGTACGCTCCATACGTCCGCGGGTGAGGGTACGGGTCGCACAAACACGGTTGGGGTGCGGGTACGCTCCATGCATACGCGGGTGAGGGTACGGGCCGCACATACACGGTTGGGGTGGGGGTACGCTCCATGCATACGCGGGTGAGGGTACGGGTCGTACTTACACTGTTGGGGTGGGGGTACGCTCCATACGTACGCGGGTGTGGGTACGGGTCGTACATACACTGTTGGGGTGGGGGTACGGTCCGTACTTACACTGTTGGGGTGGGGTACGCTCCATGCATACGCGGGTGAGGGTACGGGTCGTACTTACACTGTTGGGGTGGGGGGTACGCTCCATACGTACGCGGGTGAGGGTACAGGACGTACTTACACGGTTGGGGTGGGGGTACGCTCCATACGTACGCGGGTGGGGGTACGGTCCGTACTTACACTGTTGGGGTGGGGGTACGCTCCATGCGTACGCGGGTGAGGGTACGGGTCGTACGTACACTGTTGGGGTGGGGGGTACGCTCCATACGTACGCGGGTGAGGGTACAGGTCATACTTACACAGTTGGGGTGGGGGTACGCTCCATACGTACGCGGGTGGGGGTACGGTCCGTACTTACACTGTTGGGGTGGGGGTACGCTCCATGCGTACGCAGGTGAGGGTACGGGTCGTACTTACACTGTTGGGGTGGGGGGTACGCTCCATACGTACGCGGGTGAGGGTACGGGTTGTACTTACACTGTTGGGGTGGGGGTACGCTCCATGCGTACGCGGGTGAGGGTACGGGTCGTACGTACACTGTTGGGGTGGGGGGTACGCTCCATACGTACGCGGGTGAGGGTACGGGTGATACTTACACAGTTGGGGTGGGGGTACGCTCCATACGTACGCGGGTGGGGGTACGGTCCGTACTTACACTGTTGGGGTGGGGGTACGCTCCATGCGTACGCGGGTGAGGGTACGGGTCGTACTTACACTGTTGGGGTGGGGGGTACGCTCCATACGTACGCGGGTGAGGGTACGGGTCATACTTACACGGTTGGGGTGGGGGTACGCTCCATACGTATGCGGGTGAGGGTACGGTCCGTACTTACACTGTTGGGGTGGGGGTACGCTCCATGCGTACGCGGGTGAGGGTACGGGTCGTACTTACACTGTTGGGGTGGGGGGTACGCTCCATACGTACGCGGGTGAGGGTACGGGTCATACTTACACGGTTGGGGTGGAGGTACGCTCCATACGTATGCGGGTGAGGGTACGGGTCGTACTTACACTGTTGGCATGGGGGGTACGCTCCATGCATACGCGGGTGAGGGTACGGGTCGTACATACACGTTGGGGTGGGGGTACGCTCCATGCATACGCGGGTGAGGGTACGGGTCGTATTTACACTGTTGGGGTGGGGGGTACGCTCCATACGTACGCGGGTGAGGGTACGGGTCATACTTACACTGTTGGGGTGGGTGGTACGCTTCATGCATACGGGGGTGGGGGTACGGTCCGTACATATCCGTACCCACGCTATGGAATGCTTGTGCGGGCCGTACCCAGGCCTTTGCCACCTGGGTACAGCCATCCCACCATTGTTGGGGTGACGTAGGTGTGGGCGTGGTACGACTCGTACCACGCTCTTAAGGCGTGGGTACGGGACGTACCTGTATTGTTGTGTTGCCGGTTCGCGTCGTCAAGCACTTCCGTTGTGGCGGACACTGGCTTTGCTGGACACGCCCTCACCCCCTCGTAGTGAACAGGGCCTGGGAGTCAGGTATGTCCAGGGCATGTGTGCTGTGTGACTTTGGTGGGGGTTTTGTGGCCTGCCCCTGCTCCTGCCCCCCCCCTTCCCCCCTCCCTTTGTTGTTCTGACCTTCTGCGGCGTCTGCGTCGTCACCTGTAGAGGAGGTCGACTGCTATGAGGGCCGGGATGACACGTAGGTTCGGGTCCATGTCTGTCCGTCGCGTGCAGGTACTCCTTGTTCGCGTCGTCCTGTCTGTCCGTCGCGTGCAGGTACTCCTTGTTCGCGTCGTCCTGATTTCCCGGAAAATATTGTCCGTGCGGGATGACTTCGGTGCGAATCGTAATTCCTGGTTCGTGAATGGCAGGCTGCGTGCGTCCCGACGTCACGCCGGCGCTTTCCCGGATCACATTTGTATGTTTATTTTCGTCGGTCGGGGTTTTGTACGATTCGTACGGGAATGGTGTTTCCCTGCGAATCGTAATTCCATGTTTGTATATTTTTGTGCACGGGTACGCGTCGGACGGAGAATATGCTCCGTCCGACGGTTCGTACCCGGTTTTTACCGGATCGTGATCGGCACCCAAGTGTTCTGCTGACATGACTGAGACCTGCTGGGGCTATGTCTGGCACAGCTGAGCTTCCACAAGAGTTGAGTCCCCTCAAGTAAGTGTGTTGTCCCGTGACATTGCCTGGGCCCATGTTGTGTGTTGTGTTGGCATGTGTGTGTGTGTCCACATCCATCTTCATACACAGGCATTGTTCCTTGATATGTTCCTGTTGTTGATGCTTGCTGAGTGGCACTGTGTTCATCACACAACTTTGCCATGGGCTACCAGATGTGTGGGTGCATGACACACTACTGTTAATTTGTGTTTCATCATTGGGCTTTGTCAGTTCTGAGTTGTGGTGATGTTGTCAGATGCAGATGGGACACAGTCAGGGGTCCCCGAGGCACTTGTTTGTTCGAATATATCATGTAGTTATCCCTAGGTGATACCTTTCAGTGATTGAGACATGTGTATGTGTGTGTGACTGCTCCCACTTGTCTGGTTCAGGGCTACAATGTTTGCAGGTGTCAGCATGTGTGTCTTGTGGTTCTCCTTGGCTTCTGCATTTTCCTGGGACTGTGGAAGGTATTCTGAAGGTTACGGGAGCTTTGACGTCATGGCCATGTACCGCATACTGTGCAGTATGTCTGTCATTCACCAGGGTTGTAAATAGGGGTGGGCGGAATTTGCGTAATCGCGTTACGCAAATCTCCGCGAAACGGTAAAAAATCTCCGTGAACACGCAGAAATTCCGCGAACACGCGGAATTCCTTGTTCGCGATGCTTTTTTCCTGTTCACAATCGCTGTTTGCGTGCTCGGGGAGAAATATCTCGTGGACACGCATTTTGAGAACACGAACAAGCAACAAATTTCGCGAAGTCGCGGAAAGCAGGATTTTTGGCAATTTCGCGTTCTCCGCGGAACGAGAAATTACCCAAATTCCGCAAATTCCGCAAATTCCGCGAGCGGAACGGAATTTACTGCCCAGGCCTAGTTGTAAACTGTCCTTGTGTGATGTGTCTGTGCATCTTAGTTCCTCCCAACATTACTGTGTTTGTCATGGGTGCATGTGCAATGTCACCTGTCCATGTGGGCTTCACAGATGCACATTGTTGCAGTTCAGGGTGTGTGGTGTTGAGGGTGGACTGATGTAAATGTTTGCATGTCCATAGATGATGGGCCATGCTGAGTGATATGTGTTTGTGTAGGTGTGATGTATGTTTGTGGCACAGGACACATGTCTGGGTTTCTCAGTTTGTACAACATCTGCCTTTGTCATCACAGTGGAGGTGTCATGCATGCTTGTGTCACCCCAATGTCTGGTCCCTGGGGGTAGTGCTGTTGTGTGTCAGTACTCGAGAAGTTGGCAATCATATTTAAATGATTGTTTAAGCAATTATAAATGCTTAAAATTAGAAGACGAAATGAGGAGTAAAACTGTATTTAAGAAAGAAATTAATCAAATGGCTGCTTTGCTTAGCACTATAGTGGACAAGGATGACCTAAGAAAAAAAACTCATTTTTGGACTATAGCTAACTCTTTTGGTAGGTTGTCCCCTCAACTTTATTTGTCATACCATTTGAGACCTTTGATTAAGAACAAATTTATTCATTTAAGGTTGGGTAGATATCCAACAAAGGATGGAATACCAAAATGGGAAAGTAAATGGTCATCTAATGTCTGCAGGCTCTGTGGGTTAACTGAAGAAACCTTAATGCATATTGTAACAATATGCCCAGGGCTAACAGATGCTCGAAAGTCTATCCTTAAACCGATTTTTAACAAATCGGGAGTTAGAACATGTAGGAATGCAGTTATTGCCTGTTTAAGTGGTGATGATATTAAATTTGTCCATCTCTTTATTAAGTTCATCACTATTGTGGAAAAGAAATTGCAAAAAATAGTTGCTTGAAGAATAATATCACACGACTATAGAGTACCAGCAACTTAATATAATTTAGGAGTTTGTAGACAATTATTAGAGATAAGTCTCTTTTTTAGTTGGTATGATCTCTTAATGTCTACTTATTGAAATTATGAAATGTGTTACCATTAGAAGTTGCTGTCGCTCACAGGTCATATTATATCAACTGTGTTACTGCTAAAATATCTGACGTTAAAACATGTTACTCTAATCAGATGTAGTTAAAATAATATTTGCTGCTAACATAAAGCTACTTAGTAAGCACAATGCACTTTATAGTAGTTTATAAATGGATAATAGTAAAAGGATCTCAACTGTAATATCTGCTGCTAATATATGTTACTTTAGAAAGATTTTGCTAAAATATTTTTTGCGGTTAGTAAAAGGTATTATGGTAAGCATAATGCTTTTTTCTTTTTTTCATTTAACATGAAACGATAATAGTGAAATAATTGCAAATTACAATAACTGCTGCTAATATATGCTGTTTTATTTTGGTGCATTTTAAATGGAAATTATTGGAAGTATAATGCTCTCTACTGATTATAAAGCTTTTTAATTACTGTTTTATGTAAAGGTTTTAACGTTAGGTTGAAAAATGTTTAATTATTAATTTACAAGTAGTGGTTCTTTTCAAAGGTGTTTTATTTTATTTTTGTGTGTGTGTACATGATTGTAATGATTTTAATTAATTAACAAATAAATTACTAGACCCTTAAAGTGTCAGTCTCTTGCTGTGTTAGTTGGTGTTCATTCCAGCTTGTGTCACATGTGTCTGTTGTGCTCCCTCTCATCTCACAATGCCTGATTGCCCACTAAGGGTTACTTTTGTATGGCACTGTGTCCCCATCTGTGTCACTGTGGTTCAGCCCCCCTCATGTGTTGTGTAGTTGCCTGGGGATACTGAGACACACACACACACATGTTGTGTCACATGTGCAGTGTGAGGTTGCCTGTTTGTGTTTGTGCATCTGCACCAGTGCATTGGTATTGCTGTTGTGGGCCATTGTCTGGATGTTGTTTTTGTGATTTACCCTGCTGTCCCTGTGAGTCATATCACATCATTGTGCACATTCATCCTGGTTGTCAAGTGCCATTGCTGTCATGGAATGTGAGTTTGTGACCTGACACCTATAGTCTACACATGTTGTTTTGATTAGTGTGTCTATTTTCGAGATGTGTCTATGCTTTGTGACGGTCACTTCTGCTTTTGTGTCATTGTACACTGTGTGCATTGTCAACTCCCATGGGTGGTGCTTGTCTGCACATGACCAAGAGTATGTTAGGGTTTCACAGCACTGTTAGCCTCATCACATCTCTGTGGGTATGGGACACAACCACTACTTTGGCCCAAAAGTGTTTCATGTGTTGGGACCAGGAATCATACATGCTGTTTGGCATTTGCAGCTTTGTCCATGATGACACCTTTTGGTCACTGTGATGGGGGGCTTTTTAGACCCCATCACCACAATGATCAACATCTGCTGCAGTTTGGGAGCACACACTTAACTTTTGTTCTACACAGTAAGGGGGTGTTATTTTTACATTGCCACAGTGCTATAGTGATGCTTGCCTTGTGTAGGCCACACTCAGTTTTTGGTCACACATGTGATGGTAGTTACATTGTATGTTCGAAGTCATGATCACTGTTGTGGGAATTTGTCACAGACTACACACTCTTGTCATGATGTTAGGGGGGATGTATTTTGCTGACTTACCTAATGTTGGTGCATGATGGATATGTGGCGCATTACACATCCTATGGGTGGGGGTGGTAGTAGTGATGGGCAACATAAGCCCTATGAGTGGAGGTGGCAGTAGTGATGGGCAACATAGGCCCTATGAGTGGGGGTGGCAGGAGTGATGGGCAACACGAACCCCTATGGGTGGGAATGGCAGGAGTGATGGGAAACATGCACCCCTATGGGTGGGGGTGGGAGTAGTGCTGGGCAACATAAGCCCGATGAGTGGGGGTGGCAGTAGGGATGGGCAACAGTTCCCCTATGGGTGGGGGTGGAATGAGTAATGGGCAACATAAGCCCTATGAGTGGGGGTGGCAGGAGTGATGGGCAACATGAACCCCTATGGGTGGGGGTGGCAGGAGTGATGGGCAACAGGTCCCCTATGGGTGGGGAGGGCAGTAGTGATGGGCAACATGAGCCCTATGGGTGGGGGTGGCAGTAGTGCTGGGCAACATAATCCCTATGACTGGGGGTGGCAGTAGTGATAGGCAACAGGTCCCCAATGGGTGGGGGTGGCAGTAGTGCTGGGCAACATAAGCTCTATGAGTGGGGGTGGCAGTAGTGATGGGCAACATGTCCCCTATGGTTAGGGGTGGCAGGAGTGATGGGCAACAGGCCCCCTATGGGTGGGGGTGGCAGGAGTGATGGGCAACAGGTCCCCTATGGGTGGGGGTGGCAGTAGTGATGGGCAACATAAGCCCTATCAGTGTGGGTGGCAGTAGTGATGGGCAACATACGCCCTAAGGGTTGGTGGTGGCAGTAGTGATGGGCAACATAAGCCCTATGAGTGGGGGTGGCAGGAGTGCTGGACAACAGTTCCCCTATCAGTAGGGGTGGCAGTGGTGATGGTCAACATGAGCCCTATGGGTGGGGGTGGTAGTGGTGCTGGCCATAAAACCCCTATGGGGGCCTGTTGTCAGTGGCCAGGATATGGATCCCCTGTGTGTGTGTGACATTTTGCGGGTACGTGTCGTTTGTTTGTGTGATGGGTGTCTGACTTACCGTCTGCGCCGTCCGCGTCTGTTCCTGATCCGGTCATAGATGTAGAGTACTGGTATGACCTGCGCGATGGGATTCATGATGTGTTCGTCTGGTACACGCTGCTTGTTGCTCTGTCTCATACCCATTGCAAGCTGGTCCGTCTCATAGCCGTGGATTGTATTGTGGCGCGAATCGTACCTGATATGCTTCTTTTCCTGTGACGTGCCGTACGTGGCGACCCGTCCAGCGCATAGGAAGTAAGCATCGTACTTGTCCGGGCGGAAACTGCTATGGATACTGCTTCCGGGCGACTCGGTTCGGCGTTAGGAGTTACGGCTCGGACGGAGAATGGAGCTTGAATCACAGCGTACGTGTCGGTCGGGTTTTTGGCTGTTATGCACATCGTACTTCATGAACAGGACGGACCGGCTCCGGGTCGGTCGCAAGGTAAGGCTACGAACAGCTTTCAGAGAGCTGTCTGACCCGGATTGGAATCGACCCCAAAGTGTGTAAAAACATATATAGTTACTCACATATATACAACTGAGATATCAATTCACTAATGAACACACCTGTTCACACAGTCAGTTATCTATACAGCCCTTCTGCGGTGCACTTTTGAATCTATAGAACCAGTGAATCGGCCATTCAGACATGTATGCACAGAGTCAGACACCACCCACACACCCACATAGACAGTCAGACCCCCATACAGATACTCACACCATCAATGAAAAACACATATACACACTGATGTAGCTACTCACCAAGCCATGCACCTGCTTATACACCAAGTGAGAGACTAAGAGAGACATTCACACAGTCTAGTCACTAATCCATGCATTCAGTAACATACATTCAATCAGTGACTTATAGAGTCAGTCATGCATTTACTAAATAATGTATTCAGGCACTTTTACATCGACTTATTCTTGAATAGACCTTGGCATAGATATATATGAAAAATATTTAAACTTTACAAAAGCACACATTCACTGGATGATGTCATCAGTGATGTCATGAGAGATGTCACTGACCATGTCATGAGTGATGTAATATGTGACGTCATCAGCAGTGCATTGCAGGCGCACCTGTTATAGTTAGCTCAACTAACTATAACAGGTGAATTTCTCTGGTTTTATATGAGTCAAATGTCAAACTAACTATAACGTCCCTGAAACCAATGTTTTTTTCAGTGAATATAATATATACTTAATAATATTCATAAATTATTATTTTAATAAATTATAAATTGTTAAAAACATTTGATACATTATAAATACATATATACACATACAACAATAATATAAATAAAAATATTAAAAAATGTATATAACATTAAATAAATCAATACAGAAAAATATTAGATAGCGGAGTGCAACAGTAAGGAAAGTGTTGGATAGCGTAGGGGTAAAAATTACTATTCCAACTCCAGAGAGTGCAACAGTAGAGAAAGTGTTGGATGGTGTAGGGGTAAAAATTGCTATTCCCTCTCCAGAGAGTGCAACAGTAGGGAAAGTGTTGGATAGCGTAGGGGTAAAAATTACTTTTCCCACTCCAAAGAGTGCAACAGTAGGGAAAGTGCTGGATAGCCTGCGGGTAAGAATTACTATTCCCACTCTAGTGAGCGCAACAGTAGGGAAAGTGTTTGAAAGCGTAGAGGTGAAAATTACTATTCCCACTCCAGAGAGTGCAACAGTAGGAAAAGTGTTGGATAGGGTAGGGGTTATAATTGCTATTCCAACTCCAGAAAGTGCAACAGTAGGGAAAGTGTTGGGTAGAGTAGGGTAAACAATTACTATTCCAACTCCAGAGAGTGCAACAGTAGGGAAAGTGTTGGATAGCATAGGGGTAAAAATTACTATTCCCACTCCAGAGAGTGCAACAGTAGGGAAAGTGTTGGATAGTGTAGGGTTACAAATTACTATTCCAACTCCAGAGAGTGCAAAAGTAGGGAAAGTGTTGAATAGTATAGGGGTAAAAATGAATATTCCCACTCCAGAGAGTGCAACAATAGGGAAAGTGTTGGATAGCGTAGGAGTAAAAATTACTATTCTCACTCCAGAGAGTGCAACAGTAGGGAAAGTGTTGGATAGCGAAAGGGTTAAAATTACTATTCCCACTCCAGTGAGTGCAACAGTAGGAAAAGTGCTGGATGGTGTAGGGGTAAAAATTACTATTCCCACTCCAAAGAGTGCAACAGTAAGGAAAGTGTTGGTTAGCGTAGGGGTTATAATTGCTATTCCAACTCCAGACAGGGCAACAGTAGGGAAAATGTTGGATAGCGTAGGGGTAAAAATTACTATTCCCACTCCAGAGAGTGAAACAGTAGGGAAAGTGTTGGATAGCATAGGGGTTAAAAATATCATACTTATCAATTAAATACTTTTTGTAAATTAAATAATGATTTATTAATAAATTAACAATAAATTAATTATAAATCGCAATAAATGAAAATTATTAATTACTTTAATAACATTAAAATACTTCCCACCCTGTTCCCCAATAAACACACAACCCACTTTGCATAAAAGTTAACACAATTATTATAATTATCAATTATTCAATAAAAATTAATTACCAATTAGTAATTAATTAACAATAAATTAATTATCAATACCAATAAATAATAAGTAATAAAAATTAGTTACCAATTATTAATTAATTAACAATAAATTAATTATCAAAACCAATATATATTAATACATAATTACTTAATTATAATAAATTACTTCACACCTTATTCCCCTATAAACACACAACCCGCACCTAAACCAAATTAACACAATTAATATAGTTATCAATTAATTAAATAATAAAATGTAATTGCAAATTAATAATTAATAAACGATAAATTAATTATCAATTCCAAAAAACAAAAACTATTAATTAATTTATTATAATTTATTTACTGCCCACCCTATTCCCTTATGAACCCACAACTCACTCCAATAAAAAATTAATACAATTAATATAATTATCAATTAATCAATTTATAGGAATTAATTACCAATTATTAATAAATTAACAAGAAATTAATTATCAATACCAATAAATAAAAATTAATAATTACTTAATTCCAATTAAATTACTTCCCACCCTATTCCCCTATAAACCCACAACCTGCTACAGAACTAAAATGCAAAATGTAATTAAAAATAATTAATAATTTCAAAAAATTCTGAATTAATTTACTATAATTAAATTACTTCCCACCCTATTCTCCTATAAACCCACATCCCGCTACGGTACTAAAACGCAAATTTTACTTTAAAAAAAATTACTAACTACTAAACAATTAATACATATATTTAAAAAAAATACAAAACATAACAAAATGTGGAACACATACATATAAAATACATACTAAACTACATAACACTAACATAAGCATCAATATTATTAACATTGATATTTTTGCTATCGATATTACTAACTTCGATATTAACAAAAATGATATTAATTACCTTCAGGTCAATATTCTAGTCACCGATATTCTTGATGTCGATATTCTGTCCCTACGATATTTTAAACTCGATATTAATGTAGGTCGGAATAAAAAACTCGATATTATGTCTGCGCACCCTGCCAAGCAGTTGGCGGGGAGAGGGTTGTTGAAGTAGGTATTTGGTTTTAAGGAGAATAGAATTTTCGAGATGGAATCGTCATCATATCAGTTCGAAGTAGGACCAGTGAGCTTTGTTTTTGGGTGTTGCCTGGGGGGGAAGAGAGGAGAGATGGGTCCTGGTAAGAGGAGGAGGGAAGTTTGAGGTGGCATTAAGTTCGATACCTAGCAAATTTATTTCAGTTATAAAGAAGGAGGGGAACTCATCACAGCTTATTAGGGATTTGGGAGTTTCTTTGGATGATTTCGCTAGTTTGTTTGATTGAAGTTTGACTATTTTGTAGAGTTTGCAGGGTCTGTTCTTGGCGTTTTCCAGTTCTGATCTGAAAAACTCTTTTTTGGATATGAGGATGTTCTTGTTTCAAGTATTTCTGGCCTGACGGAGAAGTTTAAGTTGGAAGGCTGAGGGGTGCTGTCTCCAGTTTCTTTCTTTGAGTTGGAGAGCTCTCCTTTCTCTATTGAGGGGTGCGCTGAACCAGGTGTTTTTGTCTTTGATTTGGGACCCTTTGAGCTTTATCGGGGCCACATCAGCTAATATGTGGAACATAGTCGAGTTGTAGTGCTCTGTGAGGTTGTTGACCTTAGATAGATTTGGGGGGGGGGGTGTAGGTCGATCTCGCAGCGAGCAGTCGCTTCTCGAGGTCAAGGTTCTTAGTGTCTCTGAGCCAACGTTTAAGTCTCACCGGTTGCACAGGTCTTTTCAAGCGGTCGTCAGGTATTAGGAAGGTGATGGCGTGGTGGTCTGACCAGTCGCATGGATCAATTGAGTTCAGCCTGACCGCCGATGCCTTGGCGATGATCCAATCTAATGTGATGCCTGTTGAGTGGGTTGGCAGGGTGCAGGCCTGGGTGAGTGATTGGGCAGCGAGGAAGGCTTTGACAGCGTTGACCTGGGAGTCATTCCAATGCAGTTTAAAGTCACCGAGGAAAATGTCATTGGAATGGGGGGAGACCTTAGCAGTAATGATTTCCATGAGGAAGATCCGTGAATGTGTCGTTCTTGCCTGGGGGGTGGTAGAAGATGTGCAGTTTCCATAAGTGAGTGCAGTTGTTACTAATGGAGAGGGCAAGATATTCGCAGGAGTCCGTGGGTTCTGCATGGAGTTCTGTGACAAGGAGGTCTGGGCGGTTTATGCGTGCGATGCCTCGCCCTTTTTTTAATTGTCTATCAAGTCTAACGATGTTATAGTTTGGTGGGACCAGTGAATCAAGGTAAGAAGAGGAAGATTAATTGAGCCACAACTCGGTTAGGATAACAACATCAGTATTATGGCTTAGGATGAGGGCGGCGATGTCAGAGGCATGTCGCGCAGCTGAACGGCAGTTAAGAAGGAGGCCAGAGAGTGGGGCATCGGGACAGATGTTGTAAGAAGGGGAGGATAAGGGTACTTGTGTTAAGTTGTTGCTGTTTACTCCTCTATTACGGAGGGATGATGAACTATTGGTGTTGATTGAGATAGAGGGAATCATATGATCAACTTTCTTGTCAGGAGGACGGGGGGTGCCGGGGAAGGTCATGTAGGATAAGAGGAGGGCTAGAGTCTCCTCCTACTAGAGGTAGTTGGGATGTTTGCGAAGGTGTCTGCTGTAGCGGCATGGGTTGGAGGGTGCTTAGGGTGAGCAGGGGAAGGACTGGGTTAAGGGAGGGCTTGAGGGTGGGGATAGAGTATTCAGTGAGGAGAAGGATGTTCTTCAAGTCTAAGAGGGCTTTCTGGATCCTCTGAACTGTGATGGAGGCTCTAGTGTTCAGGGATTCAAAGTCCAAGGGTGTTGGTTGTACTTGCGGGCGAGGGCTCAGAGGGTCAGGACAGGTTCTGGCGGCATGAGCTGGAGGCCAGGCGGGGGAGCTCCCTAATGCTTGGTTACTGGGAGGAGGGGAGAGAAGAAGGCTAGGTAAGCTCAGTGGGGAGGTTCCGGGACTGTTGCGGGGAAAATTAGGTGAGCTGAGGGTGAGGTGATTGTTAGTTGCTTGGCGAGAGGGCGAGGAGCGACGATAGGAAGCGGGGGGCAGATGCATAGACTTATTGGTGGATGCCAGAGGTGGGGGGGAGTGGATGGAAGTTCTCTGACAGCACTAGGGGAGATACTATCTCTGGATTTGATCTGATTGGAGAACACATTGGGAGGATTCGCGCTAATCCGACTTGAGGGAGGGAGAGAGGGAGTGGAAGGGGGAGTTACAACATCGTTAGTAGGTCTAGATGGGATGCGCTTACCCTTGGATTTAGAGTTGAGTGGACCGGCGCTGCGACAGGAGTCGAGGGCGACGGCAGGCCCGCGGGGTGCATGGAGTACTTGTTTCTTAAGGATGGAGAAGAAGTCAGCGAATTTATTGAGATCCATGTCTGGTGCTTGCATCATGACGATGCCGTTCTTGTGAAAGGTAATGGTAAGGTTGGCTTTAAGGCTGAGGGAAGGCACGATCGTGAGTTTAGCACCGTACGGAATGTTCCTGGCAATGTATACGCTAAGTAGGTTATAAATGGTAGTGCGCCAAAGTGCTGTTTTCCTAGTATAGAAAATAAGGTCATTGGTGATGATACCCCTGTCAGCGTTGAAGTACAGGTCAGAGATCAGAGTCTCAGGGTGTCTTCTCAGGAGGGAATGTTTAAAGGATTTAGCAGCAGACTTGGAAAGGTTGGGAGGGTAAGCGCTGGTGAAGGAGTTCCATCCTGTCAGAATCAGGTCAGATCCAGCCATCATGGGAAGATGGGCTGGTAGATTGTAAGGGAGGGCCTAGCGATGCTGATGCAATGGGCAATATCTAATCGGGGAGCGGGCAGTACAGGGAGAGGACCCGAGCCCAGTAATGCCAAGAGGCTGCAATCCAGAGGCTGCGCGGTGGCAGGCGGTAGGGAGCAGGTCACGATACAGGTAGGGGCATCAGGAGGTTTTAGAGTACCAAAACCAATTTACCTAAGATCAAGAGGACAGTGCAAAGTCCCTTGGGTGGTGTCTTGGTTTGTAGGAGGCAGAGATATGGCCCCATATAGGGCTGAAGGAGGGGGCTGCGGCTAGAAAAGAAGAGTGGGTGTAGCCGGCAAAACCCAGAGCCCAACAAAGAAAGCTTCCACTGAGGTGTTGCCATAGCTTGTGTAATGCAGGGGACTGAATGTGCTCAGGCAGGAGGGAGGTAGAACAGGCGCACTAGAGGTCAGCTGGTGCGTGGCATAAGGGTTCCCTACAATATAGTAGTGGATAAGGTTCAGGTAAAAAGTTAATTCATTTGATGTCGTTTAGAGGTGCGGTTCACCATAGGAACAGTGGGAGATTCACTCGGGCAAAGGATTAAGGTGGCCAGCAGGGGGCAGCGGGAGACAGGGAGCACACAGCCCAAGCAGCGGGAGACTGGGAGCAAACAGCCCAAGCAGGCGGCCGTGATCTAAGTACTGTAAAATGAAGATGATCAGCAAAAATGGCAAACTTTGAAGCAAACTGCAGGGTCACAGGGGAAATCAAATGGCAGCAGGCGCCCCCGGTGTATCGGTGACCACCCTCTTGTTGCGGGCTGCACCAAGGGGGGTTGATAGAGTTGATCGAAGCGACTCCGTCACGAGTCGAGGCTGCATTGAGCGAAGCGACTCCGTCACAAGTCGAGGCTGCATGGCACGATGGGGCGAAGGAGAGAGAGCGGCCACAGGATATGCTAGTTCACAATATGTTGGTACTTCCTACTGCGCAACCACCTTTTCGTTGTATTAGATCTCTGGTAGGCCCCTATAAATCTACAGGATATCGCTGCTCTCCTCACTCACGTGATAGGTGTGATATCTTTTATATACTCATTCCCCAGCAGCCATCTTAGGGTCAGGCATCCAGAAAAGAAAAAGGGTTCAGTGCTCCTGAGTGATGAGTTTCCTTCATTGATCTCTTGCTCACTAGGACGCCCAGTTCTTCTCTAGTCGCTGTGATACAGGCGGGCCACTTTCTTAAGCCTCTCTGTGTGTGACAGTCATTCTGTGCTCCCCCGCCATATTGAAGTCAGGCATGGGAGGGTAGATCTTCCCTATCCTGTATTAAGGCCTCCTAAGTCCCTCAGCGCCACTGTCTGCCCCTCGCGGGGGCCCAAAAACTGCAAATTGAAGCGGGATTCCCCCGCTTACCTTCACTGCCTGCAAAATTGTTCCTCCTGGTTGCCGATCCGCTAGGGCGCCCACAGCTGTGCCTCCTGGTGCGAAGCTGATCACTTTTGAAACTTCCCCGCATGAGTGATCACATTCCACCGCTTTCCTCTGGGGGAGTCCGTTTCCAAGCTTCATACGCCATGAGTCCCGGAGAGAAGCTCTGAGTCACTCCGGTCGGCTGCTTCCCGCCATCTTGTGCTCCGGCCGCCGCCGCTCAAGCACGCTAACAGTCAACAGTCATTGAGCAAACTTCTCATTATGTCCTTAGGTTGTCCCCTTCTGACTGATTTAGTCAGTTGGACTTCAGTAGTGTTCAGCTGTGCCTGCCGTCAGCGGCGAGCCCTCACCGAGCACCGCGCTTTTGTCCCTAAAATGCTGCTCATGTCCCTAAAATGCTGCTCATATCCCTAACACACTGCTCATGTCCCTAACGCGCTGCTCATGTCCCTAACACACTGCTCATTTCTCTAACACACTGCTCATGTGCTTAACGTGCTGCTCATCTCCTCATCCCACTGCTCATGTCCCTAAAGAGCTGCTCATCTCCTTATCACACTGATCATGTCCCTAAAATGCTGCTCAAGTCCCGAATGTGCTGCTCATGTCCCTAACGCGCTGCTCATGTCCCTAAAGCACTGCTTATGTCCCTAACTCGCTGCTCATGTCCCTAAAATGTTGCTCATGTCCCTAACACACTGCTCATGTCTCTAACACACTGCTCATGTCCCTAACAGATGTCTCATGTCCCTAAGGTGCTGCTCATGTGCAGTGTGTTAGGGACATGAGAAGCCCATAAGGGACATAAGCAGCACGTTAGGGACATGAGCAGTGTGTTAGGGATATGAGCAGCATTGTAGGGATATGAGCAGCATTTTAGGGACAAAAGCGTGGCGCTCAGCGAGGGCTCGTCGCTGACGGCGGGCACTACTGAACACTACTGAAGTCAAACTGACTAATGCAGTCAGAAGGGGACAACCTAAGGACATAATGAAACGTTTGCTCAATGACTGTTGACTGTTAGCGTGCTTGAGCGGCGGCGGTCGGAGCACACGATGGCGGCAAGTGGCCGACCGGAGTGACTCGGAGCTTCTCTCCGGGACTCACAACGTTTGAAGCTTGGAAAAGGACTCCCCCAGCGGAAAGGGGTGGAATGTGATAACTCATGCGGGGAAGTTTCATTTTTTTTTTTTCCTCATCAAGCAAAGTTTTAGGATTTGGAGGAGTCGGGGGCCCCTTTAAACACTCTGAGGCCCATTATAATAGTGGGCGGACTTCCGTCCGCCCTCCACCCTAGCGGTGCTGGGACCGGCCGCCAGTGATGTGGCGGTCCCGCACTGGCGATTAGGATGCCACCGCCACCGTGGTGGTGGCATCCTCCATTCCCAGCATTGTGGTGGGAGGTGCTGTGAGCACCGTCCGCCACAATGCTGGGAATGCACTGCGTGCATTGTCATGCACAAGGTGACAGGCACCGTGAGGCCCGCAACGGGCCCCCGGAAGAGAATTCCGCATGCCTTTCAAAGGCATGTTTCTGCGCCCATGCTAATATGGATGGCGGTGTCTAGCAGTTATGCTTGGCCTCATCCCAATGTAGAGCCAAGCTAGATGTTGTGCTTTTTGTCCGAACTTTACTCTTGTGTTCGGTTATACGAATTTTTAGTTTGCGTTCAGTCTTGCCAATATATGCTTTGCCGCATGGGCATTTAATACAGTAGATCACGTTATTGGTGTTGCAATCACTAGTCTGATGCAACTGTATCTGCTTGCCTGTCGTAGGATGAGTCAATTAATTGCCAATGATAACATCACTGCAATGTATGCAGTTGTTGCATTTGATGGTGCCCCGGCATGTAGACTGTTGTACTTGAAGTTTAGGAGAAGCCAATATAGTTCTTAAATTTTTGCCTCGGGTGTAAGCGGAAATAGGTTTGTTTTTGAAGATATCATTAAAATCTTTCTCCTGTTCAAGTAATTCCCATCGTAGATTGATGATTCTTTTGACCGATGGTGATGAGGTAGAATATTTCGAAATAAATGCAATCCGGTTGTGCTGAGGTTTAACAGATGGTGTTAGTAACCCTTCCCGTGTATGGGCTTGAGCTCGATTGAGACAGTTTTCCAGAATGTCTTGTGGCTACCCTCGTGAGGCATATCTCTCCTTCAGTTTTTGGTTGCTTACATCGTTGTTGGAACATATGCGTCTAATTCGGATGAATTGAGAATATGACAAGTTTTTGATAAGAGTTTTAGGATGAAAACTCGGAAAAGCTAAGGCATTGTTCGTGTCCGTTGGTTTGCTATACACTTGCATTTCAAAATAAGTATTGGGTCTAGTGTAACTTATTAGAACATCCAGAAAGTGTACTTGATCTGTGGCAATATTGGATGTAAATTGGATATGTGTATTGATGGTGTTCAGAATAGTAATCATAGACTCCAATTCCGCTCTGCTACCTGTCCACACAATAAAAATGTCATCAATGTAGCGACAATATAATTTAATCTTGCTCCACCACTGTGTGTTAGAGATGATATGATCCTGTTCAAATTGGGCCATAAATATATTGGCATATGCTGGAGCTCCAGAAAAGCCCATTGAAGTGCCAGTAAGTTGAGCGTAGAATTGTTCTTGCCATTCAAAGTGGCTATGGTGTAAACAGACCTCAAGTAATTGTAAAATGAATATTTTTTCAACCTGAATGTCATCCATTTGTAATAAGGCCCATTCAATGGTGTCCATGCCGGCTGCGTGTGGTATAGATGTATAAAGTGCAGCTACATCAACGGTGCAAAGGAATAATTCTTCATTGCTATCCAAAGTAATGGAATTTAGTCGACTTAAAAAATGAGTAGTATCTTTGATATAGGACTTCCATCCTTGCACAAATTGTTGTAAATAGTAGTCCAATAACTTGCTTATAGGGTCAAAAATAGAACCTTGTGCTGAGACAATGGGACGAAATGGAGGATCAGTTAAATGTTTATGAACTTTCGGAATCATATACAGTTTTTGTCGTCGAGGATTGGGTGTTGTGAGATACATTTGAGTTTTTTGAATTGAGCCACTTGTTGTCGACGGCCTATATTAAAATTTGACTGAGGATGTTTTGTAGCTCAAAGGTAGGGTCACACGGGAGTCTGAGATAAGTATCATCATTATTAACATGTTCATGTACCTTCCTGTTGTAAAATGAGGTATCCATAACCACTATAGCGCCTCCTTTGTCTGCCGGTTGTAAAGTCAAAGCAGAATTATTGGCTATGTTTTTTAACACCTGAAGATCTTGTACCGATAGATTTTTCCCATGATGTTTTTTAAAATTTAGTTGTTGCAAATCCTTCTGTACCAAAATTTCAAAAGTATCCAGCATTTTATGAGATACCGGAGGTTGAAAAGTACTTTTTGATTTAAATTTGGTAATACTGGTGTCTGTAGTGGCTTCTGTATTCACAATATTAGTGAAGAAATGTCTTAATCTTAGTGTTTTCATAAACCTATGGAACTCATCTTCAATATCCAATAATGTAGTTGTATAGGTGGGGACGAAATACATCTCTTTGCTTAAGGTGTCTAGTTGTTGCTTTGATAACTCGACGGATGAAATATAGATGACTAAATCACTGTATTTCCGCTCCGTAGTGGTTTTCCTGCTTTTTCTTTGTCCTCTCCTTGTTTGTCGACAAGGTTTTGTGTTTTGTTGCCTCCTATTGATGGAGGTTGCCCGTGATCCGGTTCCTGTGTTAAAAAAGATGGTGGGGGAGAAGTTTGTGATGGTCGCCGTGCTTCAGCGGATGTCCCTGGCTTTTGGATTTGGGACATGACAGTTTGTGCTGATGGTCTACTTGTGGATGCATCCTTGTCTGTTGCTAGACTCTCATCTGATGAAGTTGTCGTTTTTTTTTGGTCAAATCTCCTGTGAGCATAGATATCCGCCCATGTGTAAACTTCCTTTGTTTAGGGAGGGCCAGGATGAGATTGGCTGCAGTGTTCTGTATGGGCTAGAGCCATCTCAGGAGCTGAATGGAGATGCCGGTGGAAAGGGCGATGCCGTACTCAAGGCGGCTGGTGACGAAGGCCTGAGTGACGGTCTTTCTGGTGTTGGTTGGGATCCATCTGAAGTTTCTGTAGAACATGCGCAGTGTGTGGAAGCAGGAGGAGAACACTGCATTAATTTGTTGTTTCATGGTCAGTTGGCAGTTGAGTATAATGCTGAGGTTGGTTGCATGGTCGATCAATGTGGGTGTGGTTCTGAGTTCTTCTGCCCACCAGCTGTGGTCCCATGCAGAGATTCAGTACCTCAGTTTTCTCAGAGTTGAGTTGGAAGCAGTTGTCTCTCATCCATTTGGCTATGTTGGTCATGGCGCTGAAACAGTTGGTTTTGGCATTAGTGGGGTCCTTGGTGGGGGTGACGATCAGTTGAGTGTCTTCTACGTGTAACAATATCTTGAGTCCGTGGGATCCGGCGATGTCCGCGAGGGGGGTCATCTAAAAGTTCAACAGGGTATGGCTGAGATATGACCCTTGAGGTATGCTGCATATGATGCTTTTGGGTGCGGAGGTAAAGGGAGGCAGTCAGATGTTATGTGTGCATCCAGTAAGGAAGGAGTCGATCCACTTGAGGGCGCGTTTCCATATACCTACGTTGTGGAGTCTGTTGATGAGAGTGTTGTGGGAGGCTATGTCGAACACTGCAGAGAGGTAGAGGAGGATCAGGGACGCCGTTTCTCCACAGTTGAGGAGTGTTCTGATGTCGTCTGCAGGGGCAAGCAGTGCAGTTTTAGTGCTGTGGTTGGCAAAAAGTCCTTATTAAGAGGCATCCAGTAGGTGGTTTTGTTCCAGGAATTCAGTGATTTACTGGTTGATTGTTTTCTCGAGAACGTTGGATGAGTAGGGGAGGAGGGAAATTAGAGAATCATTTTTGAGGTTCTTGGGGTCAGCAGAGGTTTTCTTTATGAGGGTCCTAATGTCTGCGTGTTTCCATCTGTCCGGGAAAGATGCTGTGGAGATGGAGGTGTTGAGGTTCCCAGTGAGTTGTTTGCTGATTGGGTTCGTTGTGAGGTTGAAGAGGTGGTGGGGGCAGGAGTCGGTGGGTGCCCCAGAGTGGATGGAGAACATGATGGCTGAGGTGATCAGGGCTGTGATCAGTGACCAGGTGGTGATAGGTTGGCTGGTGTTCACTGGTTTTTGAGCTCGTTGGGGTTGATGGTGGCAGGTTAGATGTTGAAATTGTTGTAGATGTTGGTGATCTTGCAGTGGAAGACGTCTGAGAGGGTGTCGCAGAGTTCTTGGGAGGGGTGGATGGTGTTTGTATGGCTGTTGGGTTGGAGAATTCTTTGACTATTTTGAAGAGTTCCTTTGTGTGGTTGGCAGCAGAGTCGATGCGGGTGGTGATCGCTGCTTTCTTGACTTATTTGTTGTGCAGGTGATAGTTGCTGAGGGCTGTTTTGTCAACTGCTCTGTTGGCGGGGTTCTTGGTGGTGCACCATCATTTCACCAGTTGGTGGCAGTTGTGATTGGTGGTCCTGAGTTCTGGAGTGAACAAGCTGGCATGTTTGGGGCTCTTGTTGGTTTTAGTGGGTTTCAACAGGGCAACTCTCTTGGCGCAGTCAGGGATCCAGGTGGCAAAGTTCAAGATGGCCTGATTGAGGTCTGTTGAGGGCTTGGGTTGGGAGGTGGTTAGGGTCCATGACCACTGAGTTTCGGTGACCTTGCTGCAGCTACATTTGGAAGAGATCTGCTGCCTGGTGATGGAGTGCTGGGCATCGGTGATGGTGAAGTGCATGATGGTGTGGTCAATCCAGGTGAGTTCTGTAATGTGGCTAAATTTGCTTCTGTCCCCGACAGTGAAGATGAGGTTAAGTGTGTGTCCGGCTTTGTGTGTGGTGTCAGTGACCAGTTGTTGGAGTTCGACGTTGTTCAGGTTCTCTAGGAGGACAATGGAGTTGGCGTCGTTGGGGTCGCCGAGGAGGATGTAGTAATGTGAGTCGATTGCTACAGGGGCAATGAGGTTGGGAATGGCCTTGCAGAATGTTGCTCAGGGTTCCAGGGGTCTGTATGTGAGGGTGTAGAGTGCAGGGACAGCAGCCAGCACAGGGGCAGCAGGCAGCACAGGGGCAGCAGGCAGCACAGGGGCAGCAGGCGGCGCAGGGACAGCAGGCAGCGCAGGGACAGCAGTCATCGCAGGGACAGCAGGCACCGCAGGGACAGCAGGCAGTGCAGGGACAGCAGGTGGTGCAGAGACAGCAGGTAGCACAGGGTCAGAAGGTGGCGCAGGGACAGCAAGCAGTGCAGGGACAGCAGGTGGCGCAGGGACAGCAGGCAGTGCAGGGGAAGCAGGCAGCACAGTGACAGCAGGTAGCACAAGGAAAGCAGGTGGTGCATGGACAGCAGGCATCGCAGGAACAGCAGGGGGCGCAGGGACAGCAGGCAGTGCAGGGGAAGCAGGCAGCACAGTGACAGCAGGTAGCACAAGGAAAGCAGGTGGTGCATGGACAGCAGCCAGTGCAGGGACAGCAGGCAGTGCAAGGACAGCAGGCAGCACAGGGGCAGGGACATCAGATGGTGCAGGGACAGCAGGCAGCGCAGGGACAGCAGGTACCGCAGGGACAGCAGGCAGCGCAGTGACAGCAGGCAGCACAACGAAAGCAGGTGGTGCATGGACAGCGGGCAGTGCAGGGTCAGCAGTCAGCGCAGGGACAGCAGGCAGCACAGGGACAGCAGGCGACGCAGGGACAGCAGGCGGTGCAAGGACAGCAGGCAGCACAGGGGCAGGGACAGCAGGCGGCATAGTGACAGCAGGCAGCGCAGGGACTGCAGGCTGTGCAGGGTCAAACAAAGCAAAACCAAAGGGGATGATGGACGGAGTGTTGAACATTGCAAGCACTCACCCCCAGTCAACTGATCTGGGTTTAATCCATCATCGTTCTTTCGCCCACTCTGCCACCCCAGTTCAGACATGGCCATATGCAAATCAGTCTGACCCTGTGCCTCATAGGAACAGTCCAGCCCGAACTGCCAAGCCATGCCTTCCCTGGACCGGAAACAAGTTCCTAGGACCGGTTTCTGGCATTTCAGCCGTCTTCAGCCAGGCTTGCTTGAATCCAGTGGCAAAGTGAGCAAGGGACTCACGTCTGAGCATACCCTGCCAACTTATGGCGAACAAAGCAAAAACCAAAGGTAATGATGGACAGAGTGTTGAACATTGCAAGCACTCACCCCCAGTCAACTGATCTGGGTTTAATCCATCACCATTCTTTAACCCACTCTGCCACCCCAGTTCAGACATGGCCATATGCAAATCAGTCTGACCCTGTGCCTCATGGGAACAGTCCAGCCCGAACTGCCAAGCCATGTCTTCCCTGGACCGGAAACAAGCTTCCTAGGACCGGTTTCTGGCATTTCAGCCGTCTTCAGCCAGGCTTGCTTGAATCCAGTGGCAAAGTGAGCAAGGGACTCACGTCTGAGCATACCCTGCCAACTTATGGCGAACAAAGCGAAAACCAAAGGAAATGATGGACGGAGTGTTGAACATTGCAAGCACTCACCCCCAGTCAACTGATCTGGGTTTAATCCATCACCATTCTTTAGCCCACTCTGCCACCCCAGTTCAGACATGGCCATATGCAAATCAGTCTGACCCTGTGCCTCATGGGAACAGTCCAGCCCGAACTGCCAAGCCATGCCTTCCCTGGACCGGAAACAAGTTCCTAGGACCGGTTTCTGGCATTTCAGCCGTCTTCAGCCAGGCTTGCTTGAATCCAGTGGCAAAGTGAGCAAGGGACCCATGTCTGAGCATACCCTGCCAACTTATGGCGAACAAAGCACAAACCAAAGGAAATGATAGACGGAGTGTTGAACATTGCAAACACTCACCCCCACTCAACAGATCTGGGATTAATCCATCATTGTTCTTTAGCCCACTCTGCCACCCCAGTTCAGACATGGCCATATGCGAATCAGTCTGACCCTGTGCCTCATGGGAACAGTCCAGCCCGAACTGCCAAGCCATGCCTTCCCTGGACCGGAAACAAGTTCCTAGGACCGGTTTCTGGCATTTCAGCCGTCTTCAGCCAGGCTTGCTTGAATCCAGTGGCAAAGTGAGCAAGGGACCCACGTCTGAGCACACCCTGTCAACTTATGGCGAACAAAGCACAAACCAAAGGAAATGATAGACGGAGTGTTGAACATTGCAAACACTCACCCCCAATCAACAGATCTGGGTTTAATCCATCACCATTCTTCAGCCCACTCTGCCACCCCAGTTCAGACATGGCCATATGCAAATCAGTCTGACCCTGTGCCTCATGGGAACAGTCCAGCCCGAACTGCCAAGCCATGTCTTCCCTGGACCGGAAACAAGCTTACTAGGACCGGTTTCTGGCATTTCAGCCGTCTTCAGCCAGGCTTGCTTGAATCCAGTGGCAAAGTGAGCAATGGACTCACGTCTGAGCATACCCTGCCAACTTATGGCGAACAAAGCACAAACCAAAGGAAATGATACGCGGAGTGTTGAACATTGCAAACACTCACCCCCAATCAACACATCTGGGATTAATCCATCACCGTTCTTTAGCCCACTCTGCCACCCCAGTTCAGACATGGCCATATGCAAATCAGTCTGACCCTGTGCCTCATGGGAACAGTCCAGCCCGAACTGCCAAGCCATGCCTTCCCTGGACCGGAAACAAGTTCCTAGGACCGGTTTCTGGCATTTCAGCCGTCTTCAGCCAGGCTTGCTTGAATCCAGTGGCAAAGTGAGCAAGGGACCCACGTCTGAGCATACCCTGCCAACTTATGGCGAACAAAGCACAAACCAAAGGAAATGATGGACGGAGTGTTGAACATTGCAAACACTCATCCCCAATCAACAGATCTGGGATTAATCCATCATCGTTCTTTAGCCCACTCTGCCACCCCAGTTCAGACATGGCCATATGCAAATCAGTCTGACCCTGTGCCTCATGGGAACAGTCCAGCCCGAACTGCCAAGCCATGTCTTCCCTGGACCGGAAACAAGCTCACTAGGACCGGTTTCTGGCTTTTCAGCCGTCTTCAGCCAGGCTTGCTTGAATCCAGTGGCAAAGTGAGCAAGGGACTCACGTCTGAGCATACCCTGCCAACTTATGGCGAACAAAGCGAAAACCAAAGGAAATGATGGACGGAGTGTTGAACATTGCAAGCACTCACCCCCAGTCAACTGATCTGGGTTTAATCCATCACCATTGTTTAGCCAACTCTGCCACCCCAGTTCAGACATGGCCATATGCAAATCAGTCTGACCCTGTGCCTCATGGGAACAGTCCAGCCCGAACTGCCAAGCCATGTCTTCCCTGGACCGGAAACAAGCTTACTAGGACCGGTTTCTGGCATTTCAGCCGTCTTCAGCCAGGCTTGCTTGAATCCAGTGGCAAAGTGAGCAAGGGACTCACGTCTGAGCATACCCTGCCAACTTATGGCGAACAAAGCACAAACCAAAGGAAATGATAGACGGAGTGTTGAACATTGCAAACACTCACCCCCAATCAACAGATCTGGGATTAATCCATCATCGTTCTTTAGCCCACTCTGCCACCCCAGTTCAGACATGGCCATATGCAAATCAGTCTGACCCTGTGCCTCATGGGAACAGTCCAGCCCGAACTGCCAAGCCATGCCTTCCCTGGACCGGAAACAAGTTCCTAGGACCGGTTTCTGGCATTTCAGCCGTCTTCAGCCAGGCTTGCTTGAATCCAGTGGCAAAGTGAGCAAGGGACCCACGTCTGAGCATACCCTGCCAACTTATGGCGAACAAAGCACAAACCAAAGGAAATGATAGACGGAGTGTTGAACATTGCAAACACTCACCCCCAATCAACAGATCTGGGATTAATCCATCATCGTTCTTTAGCCCACTCTGCCACCCCAGTTCAGACATGGCCATATACAAATCAGTCTGACCCTGTGCCTCATGGGAACAGTCCAGCCCGAACTGCCAAGCCATGTCTTCCCTGGACCGGAAACAAGCTTACTAGGACCGGTTTCTGGCTTTTCAGCCGTCTTCAGCCAGGCTTGCTTGAATCCAGTGGCAAAGTGAGCAAGGGACTCACGTCTGAGCATACCCTGCCAACTTATGGCGAACAAAGCACAAACCAAAGGAAATGATAGACGGAGTGTTGAACATTGCAAACACTCACCCCCAATCAACAGATCTGGGATTAATCCATCATCGTTCTTTAGCCAACTCTGCCACCCCAGTTCAGACATGGCCATATGCAAATCAGTCTGACCCTGTGCCTCATGGGAACAGTCCAGCCCGAACTGCCAAGCCATGTCTTCCCTGGACCGGAAACAAGCTTACTAGGACCGGTTTCTGGCATTTCAGCCGTCTTCAGCCAGGCTTGCTTGAATCCAGTGGCAAAGTGAGCAAGGGACTCACGTCTGAGCATACCCTGCCAACTTATGGCGAACAAAGCAAAAACCAAAGGAAATGATGGACGGAGTTTTGAACATCGCGGGCACTCACCCCCAGTCAAATAATCTGGGTTTAATCCATCATCATTCTTTAGCTCACTCCGCCACCCCAGTTCAGACATGGCCATATGAAAATCAGTCTGACCCTGTGCCTCATGGGAACAGTCCAGCCCAAACTGCCAAGCCATGTCTTCCCTGGACCGGAGACAAGCATCCTGGGACCGGTTTCTGGCTAATCAGCTGTCATCAGCCAGGATAGCTTGACTCCAGTGGCAAAGTGAGCAAGGGACCCGCGTCTGGGCATACCCTGCCAACTTAGGGCGAACAAAGTAAAACCAAAGGGGATGATGGACGGAGTGTTGAACATTGCGGGCCCTCACCCCCAGTCAAATGATCTGGGTTCGGCATGCAGCACAGGAACAGAAGGCAGCACAGGACCAGCAGGCAGAGCAGGGACAGTAGTTAGCACAGGGACGGATGGCAGCGCAGGAGCAGTAGGCAGCCCTGATACTGGGGGTGCAGTACCTTTAGCCACGGTCAGGTGAAAGAGGAGTGGCCCAGACTGCTCCGAGCTGGGGGAGCAACAGGCTCACTAAATCCTGCACCGGGAGGTGCGAAAAGAGGTAATTACAGCTGCCCCGCCTCCGAGGCTGCTGGGAAATGTAGTGCGGTCAGCCGGTCCGGTCACAAATGGTCGGAGAGTTCGGGAGGAGTAAGAGGGTCTTTGGTGACGGAGGAGATGGCAGGAGATTGAGGCGATGGCAGAAGACAGGAGGGCAGATACCTCCTCCAATAGTGCAGAAGGCAGTCCTTGTACTCATACATGAAGGACGTATGTGTGCAAGGATGAGTAACAGAGTATTGGAGCAATAACAATGACACACCTGGTACAGTGTTAACACGGAATACACTTTTGTTCACCCCCCACCCCAGTTGTGACTTTGCAATTAGCAGGATCACATCTGACTTTATTCCTGAGGGTTGCCGAGCTCTTACTGCAGATCAAAATGAATACATTCCAGTAGCACAAGGTATGTGTGGACCTGGTTTATTAGAAATGTTCCCCAAGGCAGCCTTCAGTAGAGTGGCCAAAATCCAAATACCTCATCATTTTAATATAAACGCCCGTCACCTCGATGACATATCGAACATCCAATGAGCTAGACTCTTAGGATGCATAACTAAACACAACATATCGCCCTAATTTATGTAACAGAAAAGAAAAGAAAGTAATTAATAGTGAGAATTATTATTATTTTTTTTTTAATTTTCCAAAACCTTTATTGAGGAAGTTCAAGTCAAACACATTACATTGTGCTACAGAGCTGCTCAAATTATCACAGTAAAGACCAAGTCAAACATTCGGGAACAAGTTGCCTGCACCTTGCAAGAAACATAAACATGTTAAGGTTGAAATCACATCAGCTTTGCACGAAGGTCCCTTGCCACATGGGGATCACACATTCGGCAATGGGAACAGTGGTAGGTGCCACGGGATGGGGGGAGGACTATAAGGAGGGGGGAGGCAGTCACCTGTCAACACTGGCGGCTGCCGCGGGTGCAGGGCCGGCGGGGAGCGTGGGAGAAGCAGCACCGCTGGGAGGGGTACGGGAGTGGAGGTAGGTTACCAGAGGGCCCCAAATGTCAATGGGTCGGGACTTGGCAGGTAGTAAGTCCCAGAACTCCGGTAACAGAGTCTGACAACGAGAAGCGTCCTCCAGCCAGCTCGCAACTCTAGGAGCAGGCCTGCGACCCCAACACATAGCCACCCTACGCCTGGCCAGGACCAGCAGCATCGCTATCTGGCGCCGAGAAGCATCTGGACAGAAATTTACGAAACCAAGAAGGCAAAGGGGTGGGTCGGGATGCACTGTAGTGCTAGTAATGTCCGAGATAGTGGAGCACACCCCCCGCCAGAAGTCGGAGACCTTAGGGCATAACCATGCTAAATGTGCATAATCCGCCGCAGGGGCAGCACAACGCACACAAGTGTCGTTTGGAATGAGCCCAAGCTTATGGAGCTGAGCGGGGGTGCGGTACAGCCTGTGCAAATACTTGAAATGCATCAGACGAAGTCGGTAATTTGGTGACAGCTTCTTCGTCTTGTTGCAGCAGTATAGCCAGTCTACCTGCGCTATAACCATACCAAGATCCGCGCCCCACGCCTCCCGCGCACGGTCTGTAGAATTGGAGGTGGATGCTTGAGTAAAAGCGTATAGTTTGGTGACTAGTTTATGTGGGGATGGGGATGTATATATGAAGTCAAGAGCTGGCATAGTGGGTGGGGGATGAGGAAAAGTAGAGTGTAATATCCGACAAATAGCACTCAGCTGGTAGAATAGAAGCATATCCAATGGGCCCGAGGAGTCAGGAAGGGAGTAAAAAGTGTTCCCTGGGTAAAGTTCTGCCACTGTCCGCAAATCCAGACGCGTCGCATGCCTAGACATGCCGGAAGGCTGGAGTGGGGGGAAATCAGGGTGGTTCACAAGTGGCACAGCATTTGCAGAGAGTAGGGGAAGATTGGAGAGACGGCGAAGGCCGGACTAGGCCCTGCGCAATGTCTCGACCGTGTCCACCTCCGCCCACGGGCGCAATGCCGGCGTGAACAATGCCGTGGACAAAGGCCAGGGGGATGCTATATCCGTCTCAACGGCCACATGAGGTTGATAAGGGGTAGGATGGATCCAGAAGTGTAGAAAACTGGCCTGAGCGCACAAGGCATATATCTTGAAATCAGGAGCGCCCAAACCTCCAGCAGACATGGGCAGAGTGAGGATATCGTTTGCAACTCTTGGTTGTTTTCCCGCCCAGACGAGCGAAATAATTAGGGAGCGTATTTTGCGAAAGAAATGAGTGGTGAGAGGGATAGGAACGTTCAAAAACAGGTAGAGAAATTTTGGCAAGACCACCATCTTGGCGATGGCGATCCGGCCAGCCAGGGAGAGCGGAAGCCGGCTCCAAGTCGGAATCTTGGATTCCAACCAATCAACTGCACAACCAAAGTTAGAATTCCACAGTTCTTCCAGGTCCCTACTTAACCAGATACCAAGATAGCGTGTGGGGCCAGAGGCCCACACAAATGGGAAGTCCGGTGTGAACGGCATAGTGGCATCAGTGAATGGAAACAGCACCGATTTGCTCCAGTTTACCTGAATACCAGAAAGTCCACCGAAGCGTATGATTTCCCGGACCAAGGGGCTGAGGTTTTCCTGAGGGTGACGGACATATAAGGTAATGTCATCCGCGTACATGGAGACAAGATGGGAGCGGGACGAAAAACCTATTCCCCTGTGAGTCTGGTGCTGCCGGAGACTGGCAGCCAAAGGTTCCATTGCAATGGCGAAAAGCATGGGCGATAGTGGGCAACCCTGCCGGGTGCCACGACCAATGCTAATGGGGTCAGAGATCTGGCCGTTAATTCGGAGATGTGCCGAGGGGTTGGTGTACAGGAGCATGATCTTGCGAATAAATATTTCACTGAAGCCCATGCGTGTTAAGAGGTAGAATAGAAATGGCCACTCAAGCGTAGCAAACGCCTTTGTAGCGTCCAGCAGGGCAGCCACCACGGGGAGATTGGGATTAATTGCAAAACTGAAAAGATTGTACAAAGGTTATGCGAGGTGGCTGTACCCGGAATGAAACCAGATTGGTCCGGGAGGGCAATCAGGGGCATGAGTAGCAGAAGACGGGAGGCGATCAGTTTGGCGAAAATGTTGTTGTCAATGTTTATTAAAGAAAGGGGGCGGTAGGAATCGCGACGGTCAGCAGGCTTGTCGGGTTTAAGAAGCAGAGTTATCATAGCCTCTCGGAGAGACTGAGGGAAGATTCCAGTATCGAAGGATTTATTATACATAGCCGCCAAGTGTGGTTCTAGGAGATCTGCATACGTTTTGTAGAATGAGGCTGGTAGGCCATTCAGGCCAGGAGCCTTATCGCCGGGCAGGCCACTGATGGCTGCGAGTATTTCCTCCCTAGTGAATGGTACATATAAAAATTCCCGGTGGTAGTCTTCAAGCCAGACCAGCGCAATAGACTCGAAGTATTGATCGAAGGCATCCCGTGACGGGGGGGTACCAGCAGAATATAGCTGAGAGTAGAAGTCAAGGAAACAGGACTTAATCTCCTCCGGGGAGGTAGTCCTAGATGGACCCTCGTCGCTGAGGGCCATAATATAGGAAGCCGCACGTGGGGGCGAAGGAGATTAGCTAAAGTACGTCCCGGGCGGTCACCTTCACCAAAGCGGCGAGCACGGCCCTCCCTGCCCAGAAAGGAAAGTTCGCGGTCTGTTTCTTCAGGAAATTCCGTGTGTTTTGGGTGGATTAGTGCCAGCGTATCAGGACTGGGGTGTGCAGCCTGGGCGGCATACAGATCCCTTATTTCCATCTCGAGCTTGGCCAGAGTGGTGCGGATGGAACGAAGAACACCGGCCTGTTTGGAAATGCATTCGCCCCGAATGACGGTCTTCAAACCTTCCCAGAGTACGGAGGCTGAGTCCACGGATCCCGTGTTTAAGTCAAAATAATTAGTAATAGCAGTTTGAATGTCTGCGCAGAAGACAGTGTCCCGGAGGGCGTTTGGGGGAAGACGCCAGGTGAATGCACGTTGCTGGGACTGGGGAAGGCCTAGGCGAATCTGGACCGGTGCGTGGTCAGAGAAGGTACGCCATCTTCATGGGACTACTTTTAGCTCCAAGGCCAGTAGCGACAACCTATTACTGCCATTGCAGACATTTAGTCATTCATCTTCAATCAGTTTTGCCATTTTTTGCCGTTTTTTTATCCATCATGTTTTTCCGCTTATGATTTTTCTCAGCTTACAATATCCCATGCAAGGAAATGCAATTTCCACTTTTTCTTATGTTCTAGTAGGCCATCCGAACCTCTTCAAAGAACACGAATAGAGCAATGTTCGTCGAAAGCAGTTTATTAAAACCCAATGCATTTCGGGCCCCTCGGGGCCCTTCGTCAGGGGTAACTGTAAATGAACAATAAAGACTTGTTTTCAGAATTAGATATACCATCGCAAAACTAGTTACACTAACACACTTAGTTTCTCCTTATATATAAAAAACGTATAGTGACTGACAGTAGATGTCCCGCGTTCTTTTTATCTCCTTCTACATTCATTTCTTTTCAAAACCTGCTTTTTGTAAAAAATTTCTCTTTACAGCTTATACTTCATAACTCCGTCGGCCCTCACTCCTATGGTTCCCGTGTCTACATCACCATTTCTCTTATTCACATTTCTCACTGTTTTACTCCCCCTTCCTCGTGTGATACCTATTATTCTCTCCACCCTTTGTTGTTCTCAATCCTTCTCATCGTACCAACGTTCCCTTGCACGTACCTGCTGTAACACAAGCTTCCTCTTCTCCCGTTTACCAAAGGAATTACCCTATCTAATTATCTCCACCCTTTTTAAACTAATCGCGCTCTTTCTAATCCCTCCTCTTTCTATCACGTGTTTATGAAAATCAACAAACCTTCCTAAGACACTACATTTCCCACAATGCATACTGAACGTTAAATTAAGCCATGAAACTTTTTCAATGTGTGCACTCTTGTTTCATTATTACTCATAACAATATGCCGATATATCCAATGTTTAAGCTAGTCATTTTTGAATACATCTGACTTCTGTTCCGAAAATAAAGTTGCTTGACAAACAATGTTATTCCGCCTTGCATGGAAAGAACAGCGCCATTTACACGACTCTCCATTGCTGAAACTCTGTTGGATTCCCGTGGGTGCCAACCCGGTAGGGCGAAAATTCTATAACATCAATGTGATGGGTTGCACTCCGTATTCTTAAATTTTTAACTCTCTTCTATACCACACAATTCTTCTTGAGGCGTGCTCACTGGTGACGTGCCAAGCCCAGACGCACGTTGTCAAACTTAACACCATCTTCATGGGGCTACTTTTAGCCCCAAGGCCAGTGGCGACAACCTATTACTGCCATTGCAGACATTTAGTCATTCATCTTCAATCAGTTTTGCCATTTTTTGCCGTTTTTTTATCCATCATGTTTTTCCGCTTATGATTTTTCTCAGCTTACAATATCCCATGCAAGGAAATGCAATTTCCACTTTTTCTTATGTTCTAGTGGGCCATCCGAACCTCTTCAAAGAACACGAATAGAGCAATGTTCGTCGAAAGCAGTTTATTAAAACCCAATGCATTTCGGGCCCCTCGGGGCCCTTCGTCAGGGGTAACTGTAAATGAACAATAAAGACTTGTTTTCAGAATTAGATATACCATCGCAAAACAAGTTACATTAACACACTTAGTTTCTCCTTATATTTAAAAAACGTATAGTGACTGTCAGTAGATGTCCCGCGTTCTTTCTATCTCCTTCTACATTCATTTCTTTTCAAAACCTGCTTTTTGTAAAAAAAATTTCTTTACAGCTTATACTTCATAACTCCGTCGGCCCTCACTCCTATGGTTCCCGTGTCTACATCACCATTTCTCTTATTCACATTTCTCACTGTTTTACTCCCCCTTCCTCGTGTGATACCTATTATTCTCTCCACCCTTTGTTGTTCTCAATCCTTCTCATCGTACCAACGTTCCCTTGCACGTACCTGCTGTAACACAAGCTTCCTCTTCTCCCGTTTACCAAAGGAATTACCCTATCTAATTATCTCCACCCTTTTTAAACTAATCGCGCTCTTTCTAATCCCTCCTCTTTCTATCACGTGTTTATTAAAATCAACAAACCTTCCTAAGACACTACATTTCCCACAATGCATACTGAACGTTAAATTAAGCCATGAAACTTTTTCAATGTGTGCACTCTTGTTTCATTATTACTCATAACAATATGCCGATATATCCAATGTTTAAGCTAGTCATTTTTTAATACATCTGACTTCTGTTCCGAAAATAAAGTCGCTTGACAAACAATGTTATTCCGCCTTGCATGGAAAGAACAGCGCCATTTACACGACTCTCCATTGCTGAAACTCTGTTGGATTCCCGTGGGTGCCAACCCGGTAGGGCGAACATTCTATAACATCAATGTGATGGGTTGCACTCCGTATTCTTAAATTTTTAACTCTCTTCTATACCACACAATTCTTCTTGAGGCGTGCTGACTGGTGACGTGCCAAGCCCAGACGCACGTTGTCAAACTTAACACCATCTTCATGGGGCTACTTTTAGCCCCAAGGCCAGTGGCGACAACCTATTACTGCCATTGCAGACATTTAGTCATTCATCTTCAATCAGTTTTGCCATTTTTTGCCGTTTTTTTATCCATCATGTTTTTCCGCTTATGATTTTTCTCAGCTTACAATATCCCATGCAAGGAAATGCAATTTCCACTTTTTCTTATGTTCTAGTGGGCCATCCGAACCTCTTCAAAGAACACGAATAGAGCAATGTTCGTCGAAAGCAGTTTATTAAAACCCAATGCATTTCGGGCCCCTCGGGGCCCTTCGTAAGGGGTAACTGTAAATGAACAATAAAGACTTGCTTAAACATTGGATATATCGGCATATTGTTATGAGTAATAATGAAACAAGAGTGCACACATTGAAAAAGTTTCATGGCTTAATTTAACGTTCAGTATGCATTGTGGGAAATGTAGTGTCTTAGGAAGGTTTGTTGATTTTAATAAACACGTGATAGAAAGAGGAGGGATTAGAAAGAGCGCGATTAGTTTAAAAAGGGTGGAGATAATTAGATAGGGTAATTCCTTTGGTAAACGGGAGAAGAGGAAGCTTGTGTTACAGCAGGTACGTGCAAGGGAACGTTGGTACGATGAGAAGGATTGAGAACAACAAAGGGTGGAGAGAATAATAGGTATCACACGAGGAAGGGGGAGTAAAACAGTGAGAAATGTGAATAAGAGAAATGGTGATGTAGACACGGGAACCATAGGAGTGAGGGCCGACGGAGTTATGAAGTATAAGCTGTAAAGAGAAATTTTTTACAAAAAGCAGGTTTTGAAAAGAAATGAATGTAGAAGGAGATAGAAAGAACGCGGGACATCTACTGACAGTCACTATACGTTTTTTAAATATAAGGAGAAACTAAGTGTGTTAATGTAACTAGTTTTGTGATGGTATATCTAATTCTGAAAACAAGTCTTTATTGTTCATTTACAGTTACCCGTGACGAAGGGCCCCGAGGGGCCCGAAATGCATTGGGTTTTAATAAACTGCTTTCGACGAACATTGCTCTATTCGTGTTCTTTGAAGAGGTTCGGATGGCCCACTAGAACATAAGAAAAAGTGGAAATTGCATTTCCTTGCATGGGATATTGTAAGCTGAGAAAAATCATAAGCGGAAAAACATGATGGATAAAAAAACGGCAAAAAATGGCAAAACTGATTGAAGATGAATGACTAAATGTCTGCAATGGCAGTAATAGGTTGTCGCCACTGGCCTTGGGGCTAAAAGTAGCCCCATGAAGATGGTGTTAAGTTTGACAACGTGCGTCTGGGCTTGGCACGTCACCAGTGAGCACGCCTCAAGAAGAATTGTGTGGTATAGAAGAGAGTTAAAAATTTAAGAATACGGAGTGCAACCCATCACATTGATGTCAGAGAAGGTACGCGCCATGTGTGTGGCGTCGGTGAGCCAGAGCAGGACATCCTGGGAGGTCAGCCAAAAATCTATGCGTGACCAGCATCACCTCGCACTGTTGACACAGGTACCCTCACGGGCATCAGGCCAAAGGTGGCGCCAAGCATCCTGAAGAGAGTTATCGGTCACAATAGAGGTAAGGGCTGCGGTGGCACGTGGGTGGGATGCGTAGGAACCAGACCGATCAATTGCCGCTGATAAGGTGACATTAAAATCCCCTCCCCAGACGACAGCCGCAGGGCCACAAGCGGATATGAGATGCCATATATGATTAGAGAAGTGTGGGTCGTCCGAGTTGGGACCGTAGACTGCAGCGATCGTCACAGGCTGGGCCAATAGTGATCCATGGAGTATTACATACCGGCCCTCCGGATCAATCACTGCCTGAGCAGTATGCCAGGGGAGACCCCTGCGTATCAGAATAGAAACGCCCCTAGCATATGATGAGTAGGTAGAAGAGTGTGATTCTCCCCAATGGCGCGCCTGGATTCTGGAGAGGGAGCCGGGCATCAAAGTGCGTCTCCTGTAAGAGGCATATGTCCACCCTGTGTTGCTGTAAATGTGAGTGGATCAGTCTGGGCTTACGGTGGTCATTCAGGCCATGGACATTCCAGGTCCAGCAGACGGTGTTAGTCATGAGAAGGTGGCCCTAAGTGTAACGTTACACAGCGCAGGTGGGGAGCGCCGCGGGCAGGTGCAATCAGGGTAACAGGGACATCAACTAGCGGGACAGTTTGGAGAGAACCCAAAGGAATTAATCTGGCGGATAGGAAGCCAAGATGTACAGCGTGCTGGTCAACAGGGGCAGCGCCCAGCAATCCTAGACCAGGCAAATGCATCAAGCAAGTGAAGGGAAAGACAAGAGGAGCAGTGTGTTCATAGAACATAGCTAACAATTGACTTGAGGCAAAAAGTGGCCAGAAGCCCAATGCAGTGTCACAGTCAAAACATGTGAGAGCAATACACAACAAGCAAACTGTGGCATAATAAACCCCCCAATTAGGCTGAGTCACCGCCCCGTCCCACCCCAGGAACCCACAACTGGAAGAGGAAAAAACAACTGTAGAATAGGGAATCATCCCGTGGGGGCATGGCAGGGCTAAGCGTACACCCCTGCAGAGAAGCAGGGTGGCCAAGCTTTGGTAGTGGTGAGCATACTACAGAACAAGAGTTAGTAAAACCCAGTAGCAACGCTTCAGTCATTGTCACTAAGACAATCCGCGCCGTCAGGCTGAGCTTTGGGAGGGGAGGAAAGGGCTTCCTTTTCGAGTTTTTTGGCGAATGCTAGGGCCTCCTGGCGGACCCTCAGTTTCGCTGGGTAAGCCAGGGAGTACGAGACATCATGCTTCTGAAGAATACGTTTGGCAAGAAGGAATTCCCGCCGGGCCACTTGGACAGTGAGGGTGTAGTCCGGGTAGAAGGAGAGTGCGTTGCCCTGAAGAGTGATGGTGCCCTTGTCCCGTGCCGCACGGAGGATGACGACCCGATCCCGGTAATTCAAGATTTTAGCAATGATGGGACGTGGGGGCAGCCCAGGACCAGGACGCGCACCAAGAGAACGATGTGCCCGCTCCACAATGAACACCGGGGAGAGGACATCGCCGAAGAGCTCCTTGATCAGTTGTTCTACAAAGTCCTCCATCCGAGAGATGTTGGTGGACTCCGGAAGGCCCGTGATGCGGAGGCTGCTCCGGCGGGAGCGGGCCTCCAAATCCTCATTCCTCTCCCGGATGACCACCAAGATTCTATCCATCTGGAGGAGTTTCTGACAGTCCTGAGTGGCAGCATCCTCGGCGTCTGACACCCTGGACTCGAAATGGAGTAAACGATTATCGTGGGAGTCAACACGGGCCTTTACTGAGTCCAGACGGGCTGATAGTTGGTCCCGCTGGGCCGCGATACCAGTCACGGTCAACTTGACATCAAGCATTATGGCTTTAAGATCGTCATCCCGATTAGAGGGAACGTCCATGGTGGCAGCAGAGTCGGTGCCTTCAGAGCCAGCGCCGTCCTGTCGGGAGGACCTTCGGAGCTCAAAAGCTATCTTGGGCTGTTTTGGGTCCGATTTCTCCAAGATGATAGACCCAGCTGACAGGAGTGAGGCTTACGAGAGGCAGTGGGCAGCAAATGACAACAGGGGCACACTGTCCACCCGCAGCAGATGGTACGAGATGAATAAAAGCCAAACCAAACCCCCACAATGGGGGCCGCTGCAGACCGGAGAGAGGACCCCAGGGAAAATGCAAAGCAATGGGCAGCTAAGGCTGCGAGTTAGTAGAGCAACCAGAGTCTCTATGTTGACAGTCTCCCGCTTTAACAACAGGCAAATGGAGGAAGGCCGGCAGGAGCCCTAGCCAGCATCAGAAGATCATTGCACAGGAGAACTGCCAATCTCACAAGGTCATGGAGAGCGAGGTAAGGGAGACACAGAGGAGCTGACAGTCACCACGCCCCTGAGATGGTCGCTAATGGCCGCTCGTCGCTCACCGGACCGCCAGTGCCGGCCACAAAACACCAGGGATCAGAAGATTTTGGGGCGCTCCACAGTCCACAAGGGGTCAGGCTAGTCGAAAAAGTCACATCCAGGTGTAGCACACAGTGGTAGGATAATCCCGGGGACAGCGCTGCCCAAGGAACTCGCTGGAGCTACAGTGCCCGGCAGCAGGGGAGTAGAGGCTCTCCACCCAAGATCTCACTCGTGCAGGCCCCAAAGGCGGCGAGTAGAGCCCAGCGCTGGTGTTGGGGCGGATACGCTAAACCCCAGCAGCACGCCCCTTTTTCAGTTAACAGTCAGGCTAAAGACCCAGCGGGGCAGAGCAGACCCGGGACCCGATCCCCGCAACACAGCCGTCGATGGAAGAGCCGGGGCCGGGGGAGGTGGGTTAAACAGATGGGCCAGGCGCTGAGCAGGCAGACGACATCAACAGACAGCTCCCGCTCGGCGGGGCAGAAGGGCAGTCAGTGGAGGAGGGGGGCACCCGCCAAACTGGGGCAGCACCAGCGGGGAGCCGCGGGGGGCCCGCCGCTCGCATCACTGAGCCCGGGTGGCGGCAGGGAGCGGCCTAGACGGTAGAGGAGCGTTGGTGACTATGCTGCGGCACCCCGGGCCTGGTGGAACAGCCCGCGGGCCCTCTACCCCGCCAGCTAAGCCTCAGAGGTGGCGCCACTCACCCGGTAATGTCGATCACCCTCCCAGAACGGGCATCAGCTGTGTGTGACGCCAGGAGGCCGCTGCGGCCCAGATCAGGAAAGGCCGACCCTCGCGGGCTCTGGAACGAAGGCCCAGCAACGGTCGCAGATGGCATAACACCGCCGCAGAACCCAGCCAGGAGTCAGCAGTGCGATGGTTCGGCGCCTCTCACGAAGTGGAATCAGCAATCAGCGTTAGTGTGCAGGTAAAATGAGGATTCCTGCAGGATTTTGCCGGATTATTAAGCTCACTCAGAGTGCAGCCATCTTGCAGCCGGCCAAGCCACGCCCCCCCAATTAATAGTGAGAATTGACAAAGATTGGGTTAGAATAAAGAAATGGGGAACTATGCGTATTACTGACAGCAACACATGGAAATAAATGCGCAGCACTGTTCACATCATGTTGTTTGAACATTTGCATCTCATGACCTTCACAGAGGAAGGATGTGTGTGCCATTGTGAACTTTTGTGGCATTTCAGCTTCCCTCTAATCTTCTCTTTCCATGTATCCTCTCTTACATCTGACACCTGCCCCTTTATAAACGACCAGTGTCTCCTCACTCCATATTGTTCCATCATTCAACTCAACATAAAGCTTGCCTACACGCTTAACCAGTTTGGGATCTGTACAATCCATGGCAATTCAACGTTCGCATGTTGACTTTCTTTCACTTCCACATTTTTCACATTCTATTTTTGATATGTTTCTTGTTTTACCAGCAGTTTTCTTTCAACTTCATCATTGCAAGCAACTATGGAAATGGCAATCTTCCCAATGGAGAAGAACCTCTCATGCAGTGTTCACTGGTCATGTACGATCATAGCATTTGCTTTACATCTTATATTTTTGGTCTATCATTGGATACAGCGGACTGTACACTCTCCTTAATTATTCCATTTACTCTTTCAATGAGACCATTTGCTCAAGGATTATAAACACCTTTCTTTCAATGTAAGATGTTTCTATTCGATAAATAATTTCCTGACTCAGTGGAACTAAATGTTGGAACATTAACAGCCATTTCCTCTAGATAACCTTCAGTCAAAAACAGTTTCTCTGTGAGTGTTATGACACTCCTACTTGTTACTGCCACAACAAATTCTACTTCAAACTAATTTGAATAATAATCGGTTGATACCACAGTGAGTTTATTCTGACCGTTGATAGTATCTATATGACCCAGTATGTCAATTCCTACCTTAGCCCAGAGTTTAATTGAAAATTTTATTGGAGACGGTTGTGTGTTAGCTTTTTGTACGTTGTCGCTATGAGTACACATGATACATTCTTTGACTGCCTTTTCTATTTCTTTGCTCATACCCGGACACTGAAGGTTCTCTGATGCTCTTCTTAGTCTTGTTCCACTCCAGATGTCCATCAAGGGCAGATACTATCACTCTGTCATTCAAGCTCATCAGAGGTATACATTTCCCACCCCTTCTTATTCCCTTTTCATCTTCGCTTAGTTCAGCCTTCAGGCAGCCATATCTTGCCCCCCCTTCCAGTTGCAAGGGCCAACCTTCCTTGTCCATCTACTGAGAGCGAACAGTTCTATAACACCCCTAGCAGCCTGATTCCACTCTTCCTCTGGTTGAGTTTCCACGTCTTTGTTCTCAACAGCTGCCGCCCATTCATGTTCTTCTCCGTCACATTCAGCATTGCTACACAGACCCTCTTTGGTGTTGGACATGACCCTTATTGGCGGATTTTCTACAAACGTTTTGATGTTCTTCCTCCTGGTTTTTGCTGATTCTCTATTTGTGGCCTTAGGACTCTGGACGCTTTCCCACTGTAATGCAGTGTGAAAGCGCACGTGCCCTTCCTACACATGCTAGGAATGGTGCTTACTTGATTGGTTTAGGTGTTGTACCTGTGAGTGCCCTGTAGAACGGTGCCCCACATGCCCCGGGCAGGTACTGCACTGGCTAGTAGTGGGACGCAGCACGGATTGCGTCACCCACCAGAACCGCATTTCAAACATGTTTCAAGCTGACCATTGCAGGCCTGTGAGTGCGCAGTTGCGCTTAGGCTCAGGTTGGCATTTCTAACTCATTAGCCAACCCTGAGTGGGCCTTCCACTACCACTGGAGCACCTCTAGGGTAAGCCCTGAGGGGCGCAGTAGTGGTAGGTGAAAGGCAGGGCAGGTGCACAGGGGTGGCCCATGCCCAGGTAGTGAAGAACCTCCATGTGGGTTCTCCCTACCTAGGAGGTCGGCTCTTCCCATGAGTTAATAAGGGGGTTTTGCTGATTCTCCTTCAGTGGCTTTGGGGCTCTGGGCACTTTCCCACGACAAATGCAGGAGCATTTTTACAAGGGGTAATTGCCATGAGAATTTCACCAGAACCTTTACCTAATATACAAGGCGGCATCAAGCCCCTTAACGAGGCTTAATGCTTTGTGCATTGATAGATTTGAGTACTCAGGGTAGGCTGTAATTGGACACTGGATGAGGGACCAAAAGCTGGAAGCATTTGCTCTGGTTTGCAATAGAAGATTCAATTGCAAAGATTAAATTACTCACATGATGCTTCGACACTGTAACTGTGTATTCTACTATGCTGTCTGAGACTGTATGTCATTATGCCACGTATGATTATGATATCGTATCATGTTTTGTTGTTTCTTTGAATGGTTGTGTAAAATCAATAAAAAACAGATTTAAAAAAAAACAAAAAAAAACGAGGCTTAATGCTGCCTTGTAAATAAGGCCCCCTTTCACGATACACTTAGTGTGAAAGGGGCGGGCAATGGGTGTTGCAGTGGCCCTTAATACCCTTTGCTTTTGACACTGCCCCCTATTTATAATGCTGGTGTAAATATGGGGCAGCGCCAAAAATAAGACAAGGGAAAACCTGGTCTCAAAAGGGTGCAACGATTAGAAACAATTCATTTCTCCTCGTTTTTGCAGTTTCTAATTGTGCTGCAATCTGCAGCACTCATAGAAAGGGCAAATCGCCATTAGGGATGGTTCATGTGCAGGAAGGTGTCCCTTCCTACTCATAAACAATCCTTAAATAATGACAAGTTGCAACTTCTATATGTGCTGCATTCTGCAGCACACATACAAGTTAGAACATTGCCATTTGGGATTGTATATGTGTATGAAGGGACACTTTCCTGCACATGAACAATCATTTCCTGCACCGCAGGCATCCTTGCACTATGGTGTAAGGGTGATAGGCAGCTAAATTTAGCACTAGCGCCAGGGGAAATGGAGGGGTGCCCATATTATTGTAAATGCGGCGCAACCCTGCATTTTCAGAATGTCAGAGCGCAGAGTTACCAATTGTGGCGTAACAACGCTCTCCACCATTCTGTTGTGAATATGCCCCACAGTGTGAAAGTATGCGCACCCTTCCTACACGTTAGGAACCGGTGCTTATCTGATGTATTTAAACATGTCGCAAGCTTGCAATTGCAGGCTTGTGTGTGCACAGTTGCTCTTATGCTCAGGTTGGCCTTTCTAAACGACTGCCCAATCCTGAGGCTACCTTTCACTACCGCTAGAACATCCCTAAGGTAAGCCCTGAGGGGTGAAGCGAGTGGTAGGTGAAAGGCAGGGCAGGTATGTGTGTTCCCTGCCCAGGTAGTGATGAATTACCGTGTGTGTTTTCACTACCTATGAGGTTTGCTCTTCCCATAGGTTAACATTGGGGAATGGTTGAAATTACTTTCAGCTGCAATATTGGCTTTCAGTGGACAACCTGATCATGTTTCCTATCATTGGGTTCAAAACTACAAATCCTTTCCTGTGGTAAAGGAGGATTTGTCATTTAGCTTAGGAATGCCACTTCTGGCTTTTCGGCGCTCCATTTGTTCTAACTGCCGACCGATAGGCCTGACTTTTTGTATATTAACGCAGCAGCGTAGTCACTCGTGGTCATCGTACCAGGAACAAACCCAGATCCAGGGAATTACAAGCGTTACTCGCGGAGACTCGTCCGCTCGCATTATATAAAGTAAGTGACAACGCGATACAGGCACTGTGTCAGCTCTATTTCCCCTCGTTTTTAATTGCTTTCCCTCACACAATTTTTTAACTTTCATAGTTATCCTATTGGGATTCCACTAACTGTGAATATGTGGCTACATTGAGTGGAGCTCTTTAACGGAAGCCTGAGCATCACAGCGATAGCAAGAACTTTTGAAGATAACCTTGACATATACACATCATCGTAGAGCCAGCGCTCCATCACGTGAGGTATCTTTATTATTTATATGGAGTACTATGGCTTCTGTGCTCAGTAATTCAATCAGTTGCCATTAGTTATTCACGCGGCAATATTATTCCTTGTTTTCCCTTTCCTTGAACACACTATTCAAGAACCCGGCTGGGTCCTCACGTGAGTTCTTTTCTTTTTTCACTTTTCACCAAGGCACCACACCTTCACTAAGATTCGCTCCTTTTTACAATCCAGGTAATTAGTGCACATTCAAGTCCTTTTTATAGTTTCTCGCATCAGTGCTGGTATATGGGCCTTTTGCTAATTCCTATTAATTTATTCTAGATGTCCCTACATTGATAGTCCTGAAGAGACCCTACATTTGCAGAAGGGTCGAAACGCCGTCGACCAGTACATAGGACGGACCATTACCCAGCCTACATCATTTTATATGTGGACTGTTGTTAAAATGCATCTAAATGGCCGTTCTTTATAAATCTATGGACACCCTGCACTAAAAAATATGTTTGTTTCACAATGTATAGTCACTTTTTGGTTCCATGTTTCACTTGGGAACACTATGCCCAAAGTTTTGCGCTTTTGATTTAAAGAAGTGTATATACTGATTGCTGTTTTTCTATAAAATATCATCTTGAATATACTGTGTAGAGAATTATTTTGCCCCCTGACATTATAGTTCTTACAGATTTATTGCGATTGTGCAGATTTATTGCTTATATTACTTCCTTATTATCCACTGGAACCATTGTTTCTTTGTATATAACTTCTGGAAAGTGGGCACGTCTCTGCTATAAAACTCTTTGGACCTCATTTACGAGGTTTTGGCACATGGCAGGGCTGCAAGGAATCTTCCTGCGCTGCGTCAGAAGAAAAGGGCGGGAATGCACCATATCTATTAGATACAGCCTATTCCTGTCCTTTTCCCCTGCGCTGGCGCACAATGGGCTGCCGCGCACCAACGCAGGCACCCTTGCGCCATGGTGCAAGGGTGTCTGCTCTGTAGGGGTGATTGTTTTTGAGCAGGAAGGGACACCTTCCTGCTCAAAAACGATCATGAGAGGTGTCTTCCTCTTTCCATATGTGCTGGAGAATGAGGAAAAAAGAAGGAGAATTAAGGGTATTTCTCCCTGTTGCGCCTCCCTCACGCCCTTCGGTGGCGTTAGAATCTGACGCATTCCCAGGTTTACAATTCCTCGTGAATCTAGGCATGCTTCAAGTTCCATTGGTGGTGCGTGGGAGCACACAGCAACACTCATGGAACGCGCCTTTCACGCACTGGTCTGCGTGAAAGGGGCACATATAAACAATGCAATTTTTGCTTTATGCCCAGTTGCCATCTTTCATTCACTCAATTGTCTTATTTGTTTAAGTAACTCTTGCATATGTTTTGTTAATGTGAAAATGTTTTAATAAATTTAGACTAAAATGTACTGACTCCTAAGAATGACCTCAAGTGTTCTTTGTTTTATGGTACTAGTGATTTTACTATGTTGCTCACCAAATTGTATTCAGGTTTTATTCCTCATCATCACTTGTATGACCTAAGCAGGACACATTTTTACTTACAATTTGCCTTTCATTTTCCATCCTTTACTCTCAAACCATCTGAACGTGAAGTTTCTAATATTTCATCCGGCCCCTCATCATCTTCATTCTCATCCTTGTCAAATACAAGGAGGACAATGAGCCCTGGAAGCGACCTGCCCCTCGCGCATCCTTAAACAATTTCTATTACAGGACCGGAGGCTTCAGATTATGCTTCCTCTTTCATTTACTGCAAACAACAGCAGCCAATAAGATCAATTATAACATTTAGAAACACAACATTCCCAGAATGCTTAGTGTGACCAGAAACAATAACCATAGAGTCTAGCTCTATATAACAGTCCTCAAACTGGAATACTCCCTTTTCTTTGCTGCTCGTCACAGAGATAAGTGCTCGACTTTTGTATCTTGCCTTGTCTCTTGTTTATTATGTGGTTGTAATTGCCTTAGCTTTATTTCATTGCAGCCTTTACTTTGTGATATTTGCCTTTGCACTTTGTTATTCGTCAGGCGCGCTTGAATAACTACTTGCAGCGCGCTATGCTGCCGCGCGCCTATGCGGCCGATCAGAAGGTGGCGGTTCGGTTTTTTATAACGCTCCTCACCTTCCGATTGCAGTCTCCGCTCTTACCGGTGATTTTTGCCGCATTGCTGGCGGCTGGCGGTGCCTTCCCTGATTCGGGCCCGCATACTCTTTGAGCCTCGCGTAGCTCAATTGGGCTCCTTTTGGGCTTCTTTTGGGCTACGCGATGTCTAAGTCGTTTCCTCCTCACTCAGCGCTCTTACCAAACGTGCATCGGAGCTACAGGTTGTCTTCAGCAGTACCCTTCAGTGGACGCCTTTCCCAGGCTGTAGAAAGTGGCAGGCCCCCAGCTGTGTGCAGGCTGATATACTGTTTTTGAGACTCTTGATGCCCTAGGACTTTTTGTACTACAGCTTTGCTGAGGAGCACATTTTTTCCTACTTTAAAAGTAGTTTTGAACCAGGGTTGGTCCCCCTTGACTAATCCCCTTGGTATTCTTAACTTTTGGTCTTGATTTGTCACCTCTTCGGTGGACATGGATGACTGGGCCTACTGTGAGGAGGACGAATATGGGTACTATGAGGAGGAGCATGCCCCCCTCCTCGAAGACACCCTTGTGCATGCCTTAGATGCATCTGTTCAGGATTCCGTCACTAAGGCGGTGGAGGTTGCGGTCCCTAAGACCGTGAATAAAGCCTTGGCAGCGGCACTGAAGCCTATTACGGCGCAGCTAGAAACGTTTGCGAAGCGCCATGGCTTATTGCACCAAGATAATGCGCAGGCTTCTACATCCTCTGGGGGTAAATCTAGTTCTTCCAAAGCGTCCAATTGGCCGCAAGCACAATCCATCACCAAATTACGCCCCCTGTCGGCCAGAGATCACCCATATTAGGGGTCTTCCAACCCTCTGCCCGCTGCGCCCAAGGTGGCTACTGATACAGATACCGACACGGACACGTACTCCACCAGTCACACTGTGTCTCCCAAAAAGAAAAAAGCCATAAAGTCGGTTGTACGTCCTCAATCTCCCCCAGTTTATCAGCCTTCCACCCCCTTTGACTTCAATCCCCAAGATATAGTGCACCCCAGGTCTTCTGGAGGTGGCGGACTACATCCATCAAAACTTGCGTCGCAGTTTCGACAGAGATGTTAGAAACCGCCTAAGATCTGAATACTTCCGTCCCGATGTTCCTGACAAAGTCGCAGAAACCCCAGATATCGACCCTAATATGTTGGCCTTCTTGAAAAAGTTCCAGAAGGATCCTAAACAAGGCATCAATCGGGCTTGGCGTGGGTGCCAAGATAAGTTGCTAGATACCATCGGCCCGTTGTCTAAGATCTTGGAGATGCTCTGGTGGCCAAAGAGTCTGGGGCTTTGATTGACCCAGACATCCTCGCAGGTTGGACCCAAAGCGCTATTTGCTTTTTAGGCAATGCAAATTGTGCCATTTCAGCCGAGCGCAGGAAATCTCTCCTTATGCACATGGACACTAACTTGACGGAGTTGGCTAGGGCTGAGCCGGGTCACTTGGCGGACGGCTTGCTGTTCGGGGACCGTTTTGTGAAAGACGTCTCCAAATACGTAGGGACTTTCACTAGTTTAGACAAAGCCCAATCGAATATCAAAAGAGTATTTACTACTGGCCTTTTTGGAAGGGCCGAGCGAGGCAGGGGCCGCTCGCCAGGCCGCCAATACCACCAGGGTCCCGCGAGAGGCGGCTACGGCCGAGGCCGCGGAGACTTTCAAGACTCCACCAGAGGCGGAACCTTCTATCCAACGAGACGCTCCAACCGTCGTGGTTTCCACCGAGGTGGCCAGAGAGGAATCTTCCGTCCCCAGATTATGTCAGGTAAGCCCAATGCCTTTGTCTGTTTATCCTCTGGGGGGGTCGGATTCGCCATTTCCTTCACAATTGGCATGCCATTACTCAGGACTCTTGGATTCTTCAAACAGTGCAGGGCTTCCACATAGATTTTGATCAAACTCCTTTTCAAGGGTCTCCTCCGTCCCCTCTATATTTTTCCCAACCAGACGTGCATTTTATAGATCAAGAATTAGACGAGTTGCTGCAGAAGCACGTGGTGGCCTATTGCGAGGATGGCGGTCCGGTGGGCTTCTGCAGCACCGTCTTCCTGGTGCAAAAGAGGGGTGGAGGTTTTCGGCTGGTTCTCAACCTGAAGGGGTTCAATTGCTTTGTTCTTTACTGTCATTTTAAGATGGAGGGTATCCATCTTCTGGCGGATCTCTTGAGGCAGGCGGACTGGCTAGTCCACCTCGACCTCAACGACGCATACCTTACCGTGCCCATTTTCCCTCCGCACCGCAGCTTTCTACAATTTCTGTGGCGCGGCAAGCGCCTGGAATAATTGGTCCTGCCTTTTGGTCTTTCCTCGGCTCCGTGATGCTTCACCAAACTCCTGAAGCTGGTAGTTGCGCACCTTCAGGAACAGGGTATATGTCTCATAATCTATCTAGACCATATCCTAATTATGGCTCTCTCGGCGCATCTAGCATCCCTTCATCTTCAGATAACGATGTCTCTCCTGGAGAGTCTAGGTTTTGTGGTGAACAAGGAGAAATCGGTGCTCACTCTGACGCAATCCCTGGAGTTTTTGGGATTTGTGATCAATACGCAGTCAGCACAGTTACTTCTACCCAAGCAGAAGCTCAAGGATCTGAAGAGGGAACTGAGAAAAACTCTGGACACGCAGGTGATGTCCCTGAGGGCGATCGTCCGTTTGGTGGGCCTACTGGCCTCATCCATACAGGCGATATTCCCGGGGCCTTTACACTATCAAGCACTTCAGCGTCTAAAAATCAGACACCTCCAGAAGGGTCTCTCTTATTCGGACCTAGTTCCGCTCATGGAGGAAGCCCAAATGGAAATTCAATGGTGGTTGACCCACGTGGATGCATGGAATGGTCGGGCGATCTTCGGATCTCACCCTGAGCTGATCATAGAGTCGGATGCCAGCAGGTTGGGCTGGGGAGCCCGCTGTGGAGAGGTGACTACGGGGAGGCAGGTGGGCTCTCCAGGAGTTTGAACTTCATATCAATTGTCTCGAGCTCCTGGCGGGCTCATTTGCAATTCGCGCACTCTTCCCAGGAAGATTTCATGTTGTATTCTTTTACGAATGAACAACATATCAGCTGTGCGCTATATCAACAAACTGGGGGTACCAGATCCCCGATGTTGGCAGAGATCGCCAAGGACTTTTGGCATTATTGCCTAGCGAATCAGATATCGGTGATTGCGGAATACCTTCCAGGGCGAGACAATGCGGTAGCGGATTGGCACTTGAAGGATTACAGCGATTGGAAGCTTCACCCACCCCTGTTTCACCAGATACAATCTCTGTGGGGACCGTTCAACACAGACCTTTTTGCCTCCAGACTGAACTTTCAGTTGGAGGCGTTCTTCAGCTGGAGGCCGGACCCCTTAGCGAAGGCAACGGATGCTTTCACTCAGGATTGTTCCCTGAATCTTAACTACGTCTTTCCCCCATTTGTCCTGATACCCAGAGTGGCGAATCAGGTTTCTCTGCAAGAAGCGGAGATTGTACTGATTACTCCAATTTGGAAATTGCAGCCGTGGTTCCCAGTTCTCCCGGAAATGGCATGCGATTGCCCGCTTTGCCTCCCGTGCTTCCCGCTGATGCTCCAGGGCCCTCAGGGAGAGCTCCACCCGTTAGTCCTGGCGGGGCAGCTATCTCTGATGACATGGAGGCTTTCCGGCAACAGTGGTCGTTGCCAGGAATTTCGGAGCAAGCTTCCAGTTTTATTCAACAAGCCTGGGCCACTTCAGCCAGAAAGAGATACGGGTCTGCCTGGAAGGCTTGGTTGGGTTGGTGCTTGGAGAAACACCTGGATCCCGTGGAAGCAGATCTCTCTCACATATTGAATTTTCTCTCTCAAAAGGTCGCTGAAGGTTTATCTTATAGATCAGTGAATAACTTTCGTTCAGCCATTTCAGCAGGTCATTTGCAACTGGATGGCAGGCCTGTGGGCATGCATGCGGTGGTGTGCAAGCTTTTGAAAGAAATTCGCGTATCCAATCCACCTAAGGCTAAGTATACTTCCTTGTGGGATGTTTCAAAAGTTTTGAATCTGTTTGATTTATGGCCTAATAATGAATTATTGTCTCGTAAGCAATTGTCAGCTAAGCTAGCCATATTGTTATGTTTATCCTCCTGCCGCAGGGTGTCAAAGTGCTTGATTTAGAGGGTAGGATTTTTTCACCTGAAGGAGTGTCCTTTGTTATCACTGCTCGTACTAAAACTTTTTCCAGGTCTATTGATTACAATGCGATTCCTTTGAATGAGAAACTTTGTGTGGTCAGATGTCTTAAGGTATATGAAGATTGTACACGATCTCTCCGCCCTGCTTGTTGTTCCAGGTTACTTATTGCTTCACAGAAACCGTTTAAACCTGTTGCTTCCGCTACTATTGCCAGATGGCTGAGATTTATGTCAGAAGCAGGCATTGACATTAATTTGTTTGAAGCACATTCAGTTAGAGGTGCTATGGCCTCCAAATTATTCATGCTTGGTACCAGTATACACGATATCATGAAAGCTGCCGACTGGTCGTCCAGTTCTACTTTCAAGCAATTTTATTATACACCTGTGGGCGATGTAGCATCTGTGGTGTTAGATAAGCGTTAAACTAGCATAATCTCAAGCCTCCGGTCCTGTAATAGAATAAAAAATTAGCTAGCATTCGCGCCAAGAATTTTCAATTCTATTAAGGACATGGAGGTGAAGATTATCCCGCCCAGGTAAAACAGACTGACTGTTATGATTCTTAATGTCATGTTACCCACCCTGATTTACCAGTTGATGACAATTATTACGAGTATGATATTTCTGTTTCAGGCGCTGATCAGAAAGGAGATTAGACCATGGTGTGGTCCTCGGAGGAGTTGGTTTGACGATCTTCACTTTCCAGTTCTACGGTTCCTGTGGTTCCAGCATCCTGGAGTGGTCTCGATGTTTTGCCGTTGTTTCTTGGACTTATACTAATAGACTTGGACTCTGCTCGTTGGGCAAAGAAAGAGGAGGTGTTCCGGTTTGAGGACTGTTATATAGAGCAAGTCTCTATGGTTATTGTTTCTGGTCACACAAAGCATTCTGGGAATGTTATGTTATATTGTTATAATTGATCTTATTGGCTGCTGTTGTTTGCAGTAAATGAAAGAGAAGCATAATCCTCGCCTCCGTGTCCTTAATAGAACTGAAAATTCTTGGCGCGAATGCTAGCTAATTTTTTATTCTGCATTAACCTATGAAAAACTGAGGACACAAATGCAGTCCAGAGGGCATGCGTTTATACTGGAGGCCCTCAAATGGTGTGACAAGTGATGCAAAAATGCTGTGAATCAGGGTGTAATTCTATCTGATGAGAGGCAGACGATAAGTCTAGTGGAGAAAACCATTGACTTTTCCCCAATTATAGCTAGGGTTTCATTTACATGAGGTAACTGGCGTCTATCAATCCATGCATTTTGATGTTCACTTCTCGTCCAGTAATGTTGGGTTGTGAGCACTCAACAGTTTCTTTTAATAGTTTTGTTAAATGTGTGAATCATTATTTTGTCATGAACATATTCATTCATTCATCTATTGACCAGCAAAGCTAAGACTTGTGCCATAACTATCAATTGTTCCATGCTCCTTTCGTATCCCTAAGAAGAGTTTTTAGCCTTCAAGTATGATGTTAGTTTTTTGCCCAAAATACTTTTCTAAGTGCTCCAATGTTTTTGCAAGTAAAGTCAAATTATGAAAGAGCGCTGTAAATTCTTAATCCTTCCTTGTCTAGAGAGTGTGTCAAGGAAGCTTGTTTCCCCTTACTTAAGTCTGAAATGCACCCACCCTTTCTTCCCAGGGGGTTCCAGGTGCTGCTAGGAATGGCAGAATACTGGGCGGAGGTAACATCTGAGACATGTGACTGTGTGTGGAATGCCTATTGAAAATGTATAAACGTCTTCTTTAAAATAATAAACTTAAATATTAAAAGTAGTCACCATTGTCTTGTTTGCCACAACATGATTAAACTGAAATAATAAAAACGGTAACGATTGTCTTGCTCGGCAACAAAATAAACTAACACATTATAGCGGAATGGGTCACTGCAAAGTTTTAGGGGCAGATTTACAACCCCCTTGTGTGACTTTTGCACTGCAGTTGCGTCACTTCTTTGAAGCAACAGCGGCGCAAACAATGCGGCCTATTTACAATGTGACACATCTAGGGAGATGCGTCACGCTGTAAAGCCCTGCGTCACATTATATCTGCGTCAGGTATAATGTATGCAGGGTGGGCGTTCCCACGCAGGAAGGCCTCGTAAAAGTGACTCAGTGAAATCTACAAGATTTCACTGCGCCACTTTTAGGACGCCACTGCGTCAAAACCTAAGCCTGCTTTAAGCAGGCGTAAGTAGTGACGCAGTGTAGTGGGAATAGGCCTCAACACACATTGCTGGAGTTGTGTCGTGCTTGCGACACGACTCCAGCAAATGCGTGACTTTCCACCAACAGATGCGTCAGAATTTCTGATGCATCTGTCAATCCTTGCGCCATAGTGCGCTGTAATGTAAATACGGCGCATCTATGGTGGCGCAACGGTTTCTAAGGGTGGTGCAGGGAAAGTGACGCATCTGTACAGATGCGTCACTTTCATGTAAATCTACCCCTTAGTTTCTAAATTGATAAATTGATACAATGTCCGCTGATTTTGCGATTCCCAGTGAAATTTGTGTTGTTGTAAATGGCCTGACACTGTGTGGTGTGAAGGCTGGTGTTGGAGCAGTACTGTGTGCAGATTGTATCCGCTGCTGCTCCTCCGAGGTGTAAGATACTCCGCATGGATTGGGCAGTGTTCTTTGTATGTGCGCGCTGTTTAATGAAGACTTGCGCTTGCACATCTATGTATCCGTCCTCGTCTCCAGGAAACAGCCCATGTCTTAGATTGCACACGCGTCGAACGACGTATTGATGCCGCACGGCACAGGTTTGGCGTTGAGCACAAGGAGGATGGGCCGGTGATTTTCACCACGTGCGTCAAACTTACAGTGAGTAGGCAAGCACCAATAACTGGAAGCTTAGCACATCTAATGTTTCTGTTTGCTGGCAGAAACATATGTTGAGGGCAAAGTTAGTTGTATGAGGGTGTGGGTGGACCAGGAATTGGTAAAGTTCAGGTACTTACCTTATAAGCTTTAAATACCTGATGTTACATTGTGGATGGCCTTTGAGTTCGAATCTGGGAGCAGTACCTCGTCGCCACTGTTGACTTCCTTCTGCTGGCCGCAATGAAGGCAGTCCAGGACAGAAGGTATGTGAAGCTACTGAGAATATTGACAACAATGACAACCCAGAAGAGGGCAGTAAGGTTGGCACTACTGGTGCTGTGTCAACAGGGAGCACACTTTTGATTTATTCCCCAGTTGTGACTTTGCAATTGGCAGATTTCGAACTACCTTTATTGCTGAGGGTGAATATATGTTATAATGTCAGCCCAGATTCCAGCAACAGAATGGAGATAGAAGGGGCTCAGAACTGTTTACACCTAGAAGGGGGCAGAGAGCAGCAGACTCTTCCATGAGATTCAGGTCTGCATCACCACCCAAACTCCTACTATTGGGAAACACTCCAGAAATTAGAGAAAGAAGAACTGAGGCAGAACTGCTGGGAAGCTGGTTCAACTAATGTTAGCATTCCAACACTAGCACCAACAGTTAATAAAGCAGGGGGTGGTTCTACCAGCAACACATCAGATCCCTGGGTCTCACCTCTGAGGAGGAGGCCCCAAGAAGCAAGCTGAAGAATGAAATGGAACAACCAAGGGGCAATGACCAGCTGGAGAGGCACTGGAGGGGACGAGTGAGTAGATTCATAGTTTACTGCCAAGAGAACAGGAGTCAGATCTTCAGGGCTTTCTAAAAATGTCTTTGGCAAAGCAGTATGGCCGGAGACTTGGGTGTCACCAACTGGATACTCTACATTGCTGCCGTCGAAGGGCGGTCTTTGGGAGAATGCCAACGGTTCATGATGACCATCAGGGATGAGCCGGCCAGAGGTCATGGAGTAGATTTAGGACAATGGGGAAAGTTTGCAGTAACTGTTCCCAGATCCTTCTAGTGTCAGATTGTAGTGGAGGCAGCGTTTTAGATACATACATTGTTATGTTAGCATAAGCGAGTTAGATGTTAGAAATGCCAACTTACCACTTTTGCTGCTTCTGCACACAACACTGCAGATACATGTTATTATTTGAAAACTGCTTGCTTGCCTTTTCTTCACATGAGAATTGTCTTTTGTTCACATCCCTAGACGTGCACTGCGACCTTGGTCTGAACATTGTGTGCAGAAACAGTCTGAGCCACCAAACAATGTATGTTTTTGAGTTCAGGTTGATCGGCCCACGCTCTAGCCATAACACGCATACAGCTGCAAATATCTGAAAGTCGAGAGCCTTTAATATTGCAGTTTGCATGCATTACACACACATTCTGGAGAATAACTTTTCCAGGAGCAGAGCAAAGCTGATCCTGTGATGTGATTCACCTAAGCTGATCTTTACGGTATGGGGTTCCCCATTCAAACCTAGAGACCTTCTATTAGTATAATAATACTGGCTCACTAGTGAAGGGAAGGTGGGTGTGTTCCACTGCCATTCGTAATATGATATCTCCCTTCATTTTCTATGGTATTGTAACAATGCTGATGGTTTTAATTATAATCATTTGTCTGCTTATGTTAGCTAAGGTACTGCATCTTAGGACACGTAGTTTATAAAATAAACCTTTTAAACTTTACCGTGTCTCTGATTACTCTTGTTGTGGACTGATATGAGAATAATAACAAACAGGTATTTCTGATTCCCACCATTCCTGAGAGTACTCTAAGTCGCTTGTTCTGGGTTGTCTATACCTTGGGAGCTCCGAGAGAATACGGATAACGAATGGGACACTGATGCTAGTCGGATTGGGGTTCTGGGTACTGAGGTGAGTTTTTGGTACACTGCAATTCACTGAGGTCCTGGTTTCCTGCGCATAGTTCTGTGCATGAGCAGAATCCCTGCAACATGGCGCACCTAACGTTTGGTCTTCTGATTTGAAACGCCTTAGTAGTGCTTATATTAGTCCACGACACCCTCACTCTTGTTTCCGGATAGCGGGAGTGACGGTTTTGACCTACCTGTTTGTACGATAGGGTCCCTCAAGCTTGTTAATTTAAAAGGGGTTTTTTCTATTTCTGAACCCTTGTGCTACTGTCATATCCATTGTTGTTCTTCTCTATGTCCTTATGGCGGTTGATATTGCAGCGCATAGCCGAACGCCTCTGTGGCGTCATTTGACGCAGTTTGGGGTGCCGGATGATGGGATGGCCGTTATTTTTGTGGTGAGTGCCGATGCGTCATACCCTTACGAGTTGTTTTACTCTTGGGTGAAATGCAGACAATGATACGTTTCACTCCTATACTCCCACGCGGCTCCCAGCAAACTATACGCCATATAGGACGCAAGAAATTCCTATTTCTGTTTGGCAGCATCGTATTTGGTTTAATGGTGCCCTTCCCCATGCCGCTACACCGGTTAGAATGGGCCCTTTGTCAATTCCAGGGGCCTCTTGGCCGGTGTTGGCCGGATTTACGCCTCATCCTCGGTATTTGAATGTTGCGGTGGATGAGTTGCGTGTCCTCCATACAGCCCTGATTACTGTGTATAGGGCTTTAGTGCAATACGTCTCTCGCGGTTGCGGGTCAGCCAGCTGGCCAGGCCGGGGTTGTTATTAGTCCCGTCATGGTTAATTCGGTAATGGGCAAGCGCCCCCAGAATAAGGACGATTTGCCTTATTGGCTTGCTGAGAAATTTGACCAGCTAGGAGCAGTATTTCCGCACTCTACTCCTGTGGAAAAACACAGGATCCTCACCATTAGTTTGCAGAAGGACTTAGTCCCAGAGGTGTCCGATTGTGACAACTGGGGTAAGGATTTTGCAGCAGTCTACTCGAAGTGCTTCGGCACCCCATCTAAGGCTGTGCTTCCCTCCGTCATCAAATGTGTTCAAGATCAACACGATACGGAGGCGGCAGTCGAGTTGGGAATGCGGCTTGTCGGGGTGTTCGACGTAGTTGCCATTCTCGTCCTTGGTAATCTCAAGGGAGATGCGGTACAATTTCAAGTGGCTAATGGCTTAGCCCACGTCGATGAGCCCCGAGAGTTGCCTAAAATTATTGCGGAAGCATATAGAACTATTGGCCGCAGTAGTTTAGGGATTAAGCCAACTATTGTCATTCCAGACTTAATACAGCAGACTAAGGTGAGTTCGTCTGTCAAAGACGATCGTACAACTTTTCCTAAACAAAATTGGTGAACAAAGAAACAGGGAAAGCAGCAACAGAAACAGTGGTCTCGTCCTGCGTCTCTGGTACAGGCGAGTGGTGAACGCACATACGATTTGCGCGATCGCACTAACATTAGGTCACCTGATAGATTTCAGGTTACTGAACAACGTTCCCCTCGCTCTTCACAGGAAACATCGGTCTCACAGTCCGGTGGCGGAGAACGTGGCAAAGGTCGGGGTGCCCGACAAGGACGTGAGCAACCCCGTCAGCCTGACGGTAAAGGCAAGCAGGACGAGTTTCCACGTCAACGTCCCCCGTTTCAGAAGAAGAGAGTTGCTGCACTAACAGCGAGGTATGCCACAGATAGTGAGAACACAGCTTCGGAACCTGACATGGGCACTAACGCTGCTCGACAGCTCTGCGGAGGTTACAGTAGTGCGGCAAGCACTGCGTCCATATCTGGAGGTGACAGCAACTGACACGTTCATTACTGTAGAAACTGCTGACACTAGAGTGGCTCCCCCTGATAGGCTATTTGACATATTCTCTTAGCGGAGGCGGACTGGCCCCCGGCTTTCATTTTGGATGCTCCTAGAGGGGAGGAAGTAATCCTCCCGTCCTTTGCACACACAGTGCTAAAGGAACACGCTGAAAGGTTTGCCGAAGAGTGGGCTCAGGTGCTTGCTCCGGTATTGTACCGTACTCAGGTTGGGTGGGATAAATTGTCTCCAAGCCATGAGATTCCTTTACGGTCCATGCCCCACCCGCAGCCCCAATATCCCATGCGCCCCGAAGCTAGATCTCACGTCGCGGAAATCCTTGAACAATTGGAATATCAGGGTGTTATTGAAACATGTGTGTCACCAATGAATAATCCTTTATTCACTGTAACCAAACCTGATGGGTCGTACCGCCAAGTTTATTTGAACTCTCATTGTCGGACATGTGCTGTACAGAATACCCACAGTTCTGCCCTCGTTGATAGCCTTGTGCGTAAAAGGTTGAAAACCACACTTGACATATCCAATTGCTTTTACAGCCATAACCTGTCCTCTATTAGTAGTCAGTGGACAGCGTTTACTTCTGGCGGCAAACAAAAACAGTTTAAGAGATTGGCCATGGGCTATAAAAACAGCCCTGGTGTCTTTGCCGCACCTGTAGTCTCTCTGTTAGAGAGCATTGACCCTGATGCGTACTCGTATGTTGCTGATATCTATCTCACAGACGACGAGTTATAGCCGCACCTGTGTCGCGTTGATCGCATTATTGTTATGTTTGCAGACTTCGGTTACAAATTCAACTTTGCGAAGTCTCACATTGCAGAGTATACAGTGTTGTTTTTGGGCTACGAGCTCAACAATGAGGGTCGAGGGTTAGCTCCTCACTTTCTGGAGAAGTGCGCATGATTGCGTGCTCCTACAACACTGAAAAAATTACAGTCTTTGCTGGTCTTTCTGAATTTCAGTCGTACTTACATTCCAGATTATGCCCAGCGTATCAAGCCGCTATATGCCTTGGTACAACCTACATTTCCCAAATCGAGCTGGCTGCCAGAGCATTCAGCTATTTTGCAATCTTTGCGGGCTGATCTTCTTGCTTCAAAATACTTACTGACACTTGATAACCACACTAACCTGGTAATAAGAATTGTGCCGGGCGCAGTGGGTTTCACGTACTTAATGTTCAATGAGGGCGACACCGTACCCATTGCATACAAATCTCACTTGTACACTTCGGCTGAACTGCGCTTTTCCACAGTCAAAAAAGTTTTGACTGCAGTGCAGATGGCGATTCTTAAAGAACGAGCGCTGTCGCAAGGGAAACGCATGTTGGTGGTCACACCGTATCCTGCCCTGGAGGCAGTGACGAAAGCCAGTGTACCAAATTCAAAAGCTTTGCATCCACGTTGGATACAATGGGCCACTTCTTTGACATCGCCAGATGTCACCTATATCTTTGATGCCTCATTGCAGACTCAGGAGTACTTGCAGTATGAATTCGTTCATCCAGCTCCTCTGTCTTTGCGCCCGCTTGAAGATTACCATTGTGTCATTTATACTGACGGTTCGGCGCAACTGGCGACGAGATCGAAGCATGCCTGCTCGGTGGCCTGCGCAATTGTGGCAGGTACTTTTGTGAATGGAGAATTCAAGTCTGATGTCGTGCATACTCAGTCATTGGGTGATTGTACCGCACAGTTGGCAGAGCTCCGTGCTCTGGTGCTTGCACTGGAGTTTGCTGATCCTCTGGTTACTACTCTTATAGTCAGTGACTCGTTTTACTGTGTACAGTCTTTTAACGACAATCTATTCTTTTGGTCTCAAAATGAATATCGTGATTCGAAAGGTAGCACAATTAAGCATAAAATGCTTTGGGTTCGAGTGGCGGAACTTAAACAGCATCTGCCTCTCGTGAATGTAATTCACACTCTTGTTCACCAGAAAGTTGGTGTTCACGCTGTCGGCAACAGCTTGGCTGATGAGGCAGCGAAAACAGCAGTGGCGACATAACTAGTAGCAGCAGTTACAAGATCCAAAAGTAAGATCGATGATGACATTTTGGCAGCTATTGCTGCTACAGAAAAGGGAAGTAATTACCCGAGAGGGTTCCCTTCTCGGTACTCTTATCATTTAAGTCCTGATAAAGTCACATATGTGAGAATTAACGACGTTGGTGACAGATTGATTCCCAACGCGGACTGCAGACCGTCCTTGATAACAGCGGCTCACGAGGGTATGGCCTCTGCCCATGCCGGCGTGTCAGCTACTGTTACTCAGTTACAACAGCGTTACTGGTGGCGCGGATTGTATAAACAGACTCGCACTTATGTTCTTGATTGTGACATTTGCCAGCAGATTAAACCTTCGACTGCTTCGCGCCCACCACAAACTCAGTTGTACATATTTAATAAACCACTTGGGTGTGTTTATTTAGATCACTGCGGTCCTTTCTCCTCTGATACTGCGTATAAGTACATCTTAGTTGCAGTCGATTCGTGCACACGTTTTCTTTGGGTATGGCCTCAGAGGAGTGCTGATGCTCGTACTGTCATAAGGGATTTGCATGTCTTTGTGGGAATTTTTGCATGTGGCACCTTTCATTCTGATCAAGGCCCTGCGTTCGCCTCTAAGGCATACAAAGAAACCATGAAATCCTTGGGGGTCCAAATCAAATTTTCATCTCCATACCCACCTGAGGGTAATAGTGTAGTGGAGCGAATGAACTGTGACCTAAAGCAATCCTTGACAGCCAGGGTTTTAGGCACTGGCCGGAACTGATTTGCCCATCTGTATAACGTTCAACGTGCACTTAATAATCTCCCTAGAAGGTGTCTGGGTGGGCGGACCCCATACATGATGCTCTTTGGCATAAAAATGTTTGTCCCGGACCTTGATGGTCTAGACATGGCGGCGTCTGCCGCACCCTTTGACGTAGATGATCACTGTGCTGTATTACAGAGTCTACAAGAGACCAGAGACAGTCTCGCAAAAGAACACTTGCCCTCCACATCTGATGATGCGTTTCAGACTCCGGTAGTCGGCTGGCTACCTCGAGTTGGAGACCTGGTCCGTGAGAAGGTGGAGAACAAGGAGGAGTTTGGCCCCTCTTATCGTGCCCCGATTCCAGTGCTTGGGGTGCAGGGTACTAGAACAGTAATTTTACCTCCACTTCCTGGTCGCAAGGTTAACAGGTACATCTCCATTGACAATGTCAAACTACAGCGAGTGGCCGATTCTTCTTAGCATGACTCCAGCGGTTTGTTGCCCTGCAATGCTGAGAAATTCTGTTTTGGCTCCGGCTTCTACCACCATGCCTGATATTGCTATTGAGATGCATACAGTTGCTGATCCTTTGTTGCCACCACCGGCTGGTGGTCCGCCTGAAGATGCTGAGTATGCTTATCCCAGAAAAGTGTCATTGCCTGTTTTACAATCAACCGCAGTTACCCAGTCACGTTTCTCGTTTGATACTAACTCTATGACTTCCAAAACTCCATCAAAAATTTCTATTTTTGCTGTTTGGTTTAAAAGGCATTTTTTGATTCCCCCTTGGACTTACATTGGCTGGTGCTCATATGTATTTTTTGTTTATGTCCATTGGATTTGTAGTGGTATTTTTTCGTCTTGTTAATGGACACTACCTAAGAGAAAGATCGACAATTAGACTAATTGATGGAACTTTGGCCCCCCACTCCTCATCACACATCATGAAGAGAGACCAGACTTTTGTGAATATTACTGCCTGGCCTGTGTTAGATGGGAGTGTGTGGGATGCTGTTAAATTTCAAATTCATGGACCCACTGAGGTTATTAATGTTCCGAATGTGCTTTGTGTTTCTATGGGTGATGTTGTGAAACAAAACATCCGTTCTGATGATTGGGACGTTCAGGCCATAGAGGCACTGTTTTCTGATTTGAAATATTATGCTGCATTTGATGCTGAAGATTTGTATTTAGACACTGCTAATTATGGGGAACTGTTTTGCTATCAACATTATGGCAATCATTTCCGACATAAAGAAAATTCGTTTCGACATTTTGTGAATTATACACAATGGGAACATTGTCCGACGCCAATGCTAGGCAGCTCCAGCACATTAGTGAACAAATTTGCTTATTTCAGTGTTTGTTAAAATGGCAGCAGAAACTTCATCAAAGGTTAGGCTGACACACACTAAATTATTGTATTCCAAATCGTTTATGGATGATTTGGCTATCAAGGGTTATGATCTGTGGAAAGCTACGATTGATCTTAAATCTGTTTGGGGTTCTAAACCATGGCAGGTACAAGGAACTGAAGCTTTGCATCGTGCCTGCCTTATCCCAAACCATATATTATTTTTGAATTCGACTATTTTTCAGACCACCTGCTTTGGATTGGGTACTTCTAAAAAACTGAATTCTCCCTCTACTCCAGATCTGGGTGCTTATCCAAATTGGAATAATCATATAGATCTGTCCCTTTATGCGTTGCAGTCATACATTACTAATACATCCTTCAATATTTCCAAATTACATTCTGAAGGATGGTTAAATTGGCAGACAAGCTCAGATTCCTGTCAACGTAGTTTTCTGGGTCTACAACCTGGGTATACGCAGGTTAGCGTAGACCCCCGCTTTGAATCTTCTCATTCTGTTACTACCTACTCTGTAGGGAAGTTATGCCAATCTTGGCTGCAACATTCCACCTTGACATCTGTTAAACTTCATTTATCTAAATTACATGCCAAAATAGATTTGAATGATTTTGTTAAGGGTCCTGTAGGTGGCAGGTCCAAAAGATGGGTGTATGCTGTGTATAACGAAGTTTGGAAATTATCTCAAATTGAAGCGGCTTCCAGATTGAGAGCAATTGATCAAGCCAATTTGGAAAAAGTTCTGGCTGTTATCAATAATAGCATTAACACCCTTTCTTCCAGGATTTACACATTAGATAATATTGTTTCATCTGTTGTTGATATTGTGCAGGATGATATGTCTGTTTTGTATCATGGTCAAAATCAATTACGTTCTATCATGCAGTTTGCATGGACTTTGCAAACGTTAAAGGCTGGGAAAGTCCCCTGGGACTACATGAATACTTCATCTTTATTCCTTCCCTTTAATTTAACTGCGAAACAACAATTCATGTCCATGAAAGATGCAACATACTCATTACTGCATATTGAAAAGTTAGAACCTTTGCCTTTCTCTGTGGCCGAATTGAACTCAGCTGTGTGGCTTATCCACGGGTGAATCACATTGCCATTTCTTTGTTTAAATTTAGTTCGTGCATGAAACATTATGTCCTAGGCAGATATGAACCGTTGGGTACTGCTTTCCTGCATGAAGTTTGGTCACTCCCATTTACATACAGGTGCATGAGAGAAGGTAAAGAAGTCTATTTGAAGGGTGAGGAATGCACTTCCACACCTGATCACTCTGTGGTCTGTAGGCACCTCCAATAGAATGGCGCGTGCAATGTGCAATCGCCTAATTTAGCATGCGTCCTGAAAGGGATTCCAGTGCCAGCTATTACACCCTATTTCACGTTGCTAGCTAACGGTAGTTATTTGCTCTTAAATAACGAGGCTTGCTGCGGGATGCTAGTGGGAATTCCCTACATTGTGACTGTATCACAGAGAGTAGTCTGCTGTAAAAATGTACTTTTCCCACCCCCGCATGGGTGACTGGATGTATCCATCTGGCCTTCCTTTCCAACCTTGAAAGCAGAGTTCAACAAGATGAGTAGAATAAGGGCTCTATTGTCTCAAAAAGAAGTCGCTCTGACTTTGTCCCGTGAAACATTTGTCCTTCATGTAGCAAACACCCGCACAGAGGTGCATGCCCTTTTAAATACTGATCTCCCACTGCATTTCGGTGCCCTGATACATACTATATTCAATGCCTCGTCCACAGCTGGCTTGGCACATTTTTTCAAAATTGTGGGCTCCGGCCTCATGACCTCGTTCCAAACTATTTTTGGTGTGATACCGGCATTTTTTCATTCTATTTTTTCCAGCGTCTTTGGCGGGCTCCTGTTGATTCTCGCCCTCACGGCTGGGGTGCTGTTATTGATCTGCTTACTGCGCAATGGCTGCACAATTTTTGTCACGCGACAGCCTGTCCCGGCTGCTCCATCTTCGTAACCGGATGCTTGAATATTATGGAACATTACCACTGGCAACCCTGAGCATACCCTATGGATTGTCCTTCCGGTTTTCCTACTTTACATGCGTGCAGCCTGTTTTTCATTGCCTAGATAGTCCTTTCGAATGGGCTCTGGATTTGTGCTTGTCAAGCTCGGTATCTCCTGCCCCGGATTATGATCGACTGATGTGTATATTAGTGGCTCATGAGTTGGACTGTTCTGGTGTCAGGATTATGGCCTGTGGAGCGGCACATGGAGTCCTAGGGAATTGGGACATCGGAACGGCAGCGTATGACTTCTTGGCAAGAAGTTATCTTGAAGAACATGCCAGTTGTCCTCTGATTGTGCTAGAGGCCCCAGTTGTCGAGGAACATGTATGTTTGTTTACCTTATTAGAGTGGATGGCGGACACTTTTGCAAATCGTTCCAATGACTTCCTCTTGGAGGCTGTCGCTACGTACTGTGCTTACAATTTATGGATTAACTTGGATGTCGTCCAACCTTCCTTGCACAAACCACGCATTTCCAACATCTGTGTTCCAACATCTGTGCTCGTTGAGCCTTCGCATGATGTAATGACTTACCATTTTCTTTTTTCCCATTCATTTTGTTTTTCTTTATATTTTACGTTTTTTTTTCCTCGAACTTTCACGCCCCTTTATTTGGATTTCCAATACATGCACTTGGTTCCGCTCTGTCAAACTTGAGCTCTGCGTTCCTTTCTTGTATCCCTAATAGTTCGTGGTCCGATCAAGGGGGGGTGTAGTGGAGGCAGCGTTTTAGATACATACATTGTTATGTTAGCATAAGCGCGTTGGATGTTAGAAATGCCATCTTGCCACTTTTGCTGCTTTTGCACACGACACTGCAGAGACATGTTATTATTTGAAAACTGCTTGCTTGCCTTTTCTTCACATGGGAACTGTCTGCTGTTCACATCTCTAGACGTACACTGCGACCTTAGTCTGAACATTGTGTGCAGAAACACTCTGAGCCGCCAAACAATGTATGTTTCTGAGTTCAGGTTGATCAGCCCACTCTAGCCATAACACGCACACAGCTGCAAATACCTGAAAGTCGAGAGCCTTTAATATTGCAGTTTGCATGCATTACACACACATTCTGGAGAAGAACTTTTCCAGGTGCAGAGCAAAGCTGATCCTCTGATGTGATTCACCTAAGCTGATCTTTATGGTATGGGGTTCCCCATTCAGACCTAGAGACCTTCTATTAGTATAATAATACTGGCTCACTAGTGAAGGGAAGGTGGGTGTGTTCCACTGTCATTCGTATTATGATTTCTCCCTTCATTTTCTATGGTATTCTAACAATGCTGATGGTTTTAATTATAATCATTTGTCTGCTTATGTTAGCTAAGGTACTGCATCTTAGGACACGTAGCTTATAAAATAAACATTTTAAACTTTACCGTGTCTCTGATTACTCTTGTTGTGGACTGATATGAGAATAGTAACGAACAGGTATTTCTGATTCCCACCATTCCTGAGAGTACTCTAAGTCGCTTGTTCTGGGTTGTCTATACATTGGGAGCTCCGAGAGAATACTGATAACGAATGGGACACTGATGCTAGTCGGATTGGGGTTCTGGGTACTGAGGTGAGATTTTGGTACACCGCAATTCACTGAGGTCCTGGTTTCCTGCACATAGTTTTGTGCATGAGCAGAATCCCTGCAACAAGATGTGAGAGGTGGTGATGGCGAAGAGGACGTTCCTGGCTCCCGGAGAAAGAGCACAGACTTTTTATTTCTGAAATACCTTTGCATTCATCGTTACCACCCCACCATCACCAGCTCCACGCTGAATACAGTTCACCTCCTCTCCATCGCTGGTTCGCCGTTGGAATGTCACCAATCCAAGTTTCCAACAATCCCCAGATTGTATTTTCCTACTACTGAAACTCTTTCTATGTTGAGTGTGTACACCGGACCATAATTGTGGTTTGCTATGTACGTCACTATGCCCACGAACGTCACCAAGGGCACCGCAAAGACGGGTCCTCTTATCAATCCTTTGATCCCTGATCTGTCTACCCCACCACTCTCTCACATTCATGCTGCATTCATGTCTTTAAGTTTCTTCCAGAGCATGTGCGTATAAGAGAAGAAAGACTCAGATTGTAAAACAGTGACAAGCTTTAATGGGTGAAGAGTTGATGCAGCATCCCAGGACCAGGGATTGTGAAACTCCCCTCACCCTCTTACGAGTCCAGACACACTGGACCAGCCAGAGAGAGTCCACGACTCACCCTACTCTGCTTCACAGAAGCACACAGGCAAACATACAGGCTGCACCTGTAGGAGGCGCCAAGTCATCAAGGGGGAGAAGGTTGGTAAAAAGGCAGCGGGAAAAAGAATATAGTGGGAAGGGGGAACTATGGGCATGATACTGTTCAACAGTCCAGTGTGCCTGCTTGATAAGGAATACAGGCTGTATCGATTCGCCACACCACAACTGGTCGATTGTCTATTGAAGGCCCAAAGGTATCTGGGGTGTCCTTGCGGTATACCAGCTCCAAGACTCCAGCAAAAGTCCCACAAAAATGCAGTTGTGGTGCTTCTGTGGTGCAGGCCGGCTGTTCAGGGATGGGCGGGCAGGAACAGTCTTCGTGTGTTAAACGAGGTGCAATGTATTGTGCCCCGCTGACTTTGCCCAGTTCAAGAATCGCCCCTTGAGAGCTCATTCAGCATCAATGCGGGAGAGTCCCACAGCTCCTGAGCCAGGGAGAGTTCTGCTGCTCCTCACTCACTAATGGTTCTTGCCACAGAAGCTAAACTACTAAATTGGACAACAGATTGTGTTGTATTTGTAAGGCAGGTGCACAATACACTCATGGTGAGATGGACAATGGTGCTGTGCGGATAGTGCGCGCTCCGTAACCCGCCATGTAGCCAGAAAGGGTCTCCTGTGATTTATCACGTGCTAAGGAGTTTAAATCTGGTGATACGAGCCACCTGGTGCATTATGGGAAGAGCGGATATCTATAGCCCACTTACCAGGCATAGAATGTTCAGCCTCTGCTGCGTCCACGGCGTCTGTGTAATGTACCTGAGCCCACGCTCCCAGGACCGCACTCGAGGACGAGTGAAGTTATCAGGCATGAGATGCAGTGACTAGACATTGAACTCAGTGCTGCCTCCAGTGACCACTGCAGAAGACCTCAGGAATGAAAATACCCCAGCCAGACTCACAGCCAAAGACCATGTACCTGAGCTCAGCTCTCAAGGGACTATCATAGGAAAGAGAACCCGTCAAACGTACCCTTGGGACAAGCAGTGTCTGGACTATGTACTGTCCAGAGACATGAGGATAGTTCACACTTCAGTCCACCAGATAATGTCCAGATCATGCACCCCTGTCCTGCTCTCCAAGAATCACCTCTAGGACCCTGCCCACAGTTCATAGTTCAGTCCTACAGATCTACAGAGCTCAGTTAATGTGTCACACCCCTGATCTCCAAGAATCACCTCTAGGGATTCCAGGAAAGTTAACTCTATCCCTGTGGCCAGGCAGCAGCAAGACTAGTTACTCCACCCCAACCTTCACAGACCACCTCTTAGGACTTGAGGAATGGTAACAACCCAGCAGCACAGCTGGGCAGAGTCCATATCTTTTACTCCAGGCTGACTACCAACGGTTCAACAGTCCAGACCTTAAGAGCAATAACACTTCAACCATACCATGTGGATAGGCACTGTCCAGACCATCGCTCCAAGGACAATCTCTTGAGATCTGATGGAAGTTTTCACTTGAGACATACCCTAGGGATAGCCAGTGTCCTTATCATGTTCCTCAGTCTGACTTCCTTCGGGTCTCAGTCCAGACCTAAGCAACGGTAATAATTTAACTGTACTCTATGGATGGGAAATGTCTAGACCAAGCACCTGACCTTCCTTTCCACGGACCATCTCTAGATGCCCAAGGAAAGTTACTACTCCAAAAGATAATTGCCAAGCCCTACATACAAGGTCTATGAAATTCAGCCGTGAACTTCACCAGAGAAGGCCAAAGTAGAAACTCAAAATCTTGTAGGAATTCACAAGTGATCAGCAAACATTGCATTCTCAGAGTAATGACCGTAGAAATATAGAACTCTAAACGGCCTTTCCCTGTCCATTTCACTGGCCTTACCCAATTAATCTCCAGTCTCCAATCATGCTCACATGTCCAAATGCACACCTCTTTTCCCTCACAGCAGCTTCATTTTTTTTAACATCCTTATCCATCATGTCAACTACAATTTCTTCTGTTTTTACTTCACTTTTCCCTTCTCATCCCCCACTTCATAACCTTTCTCAAGTTCCCTTTCACACCTGTCACTTCACATACATTGTTTCTTCCTTCCTTCTCACTTTCGGTTTCACTTTCATTCCCTCTTCAGCTCAGAGTTCTCATTTCCCACTTGGCCCTCCATTCCTGCTCTTGTGTCTTCAGTAGATTGTCTAACTACAAGTTCTCCCCACAGCCATCCTTCTTCCCCAGGATCTTCTACCATTACCTTGATACCCTCAACTGTTTTTTGTGGTCTACCCTTCTTGCCCTATACGGAGTGTTCGTGTTCCTAATTCTCGGTCTCTTTCACCTTAGTGCCTCTACTCTCATCCCTTTCTACCACATAGTCACCTATGTCCTGTATCTTTGTAGTGATCGCATATTTTTAAATTTGTTTCCTGGTCTCCCATGCCCACCTTACCTTGCTCCTACCCACACCTCACTGCCCCCTCTCCTCTACAGCTTCACATCTTCTGCCCCCTTGTCTTCTGGGGGAATGAATCAAGCAAAGACCTAAATGAAGCTCATTCTTTCTAGAGAGGAATAGAACAAGCTGCCAGAAGAGTGAGCCACACAGCCACAGTGGTCACTACGTAACCTGCCTGAGCGGGGTAGTGTGGGATGGAGCGAGCCATCAGGCAAGAAGGGTTGTGGCTGTTGACACACTGATCACCATTGCCTGTCGTGGACCACGGTCTGGAACTGAGGAGAGCCCACTAGAGACAGCGTGGGGACTGCTCCAGGCACCGAAGGAAGGAGCTGGAAGAAGGGCCTTGGGATAAAAAAAAAGGGCATCAAGGGATTTCCTGAATCCATCTGAAGGTGCCGAGTGGAGATGAAGGGCTGACATGAGGTGTCCAGGGACCACAGTTCCGCAATGTGCTTTAAGTTTTAGTTCACTCTCCAATTCTTGGGAACAGACTCAAAGATCTGTAGGGAGACAGTAAAATAGATGGAAAAGTGACATAATGTTTACGAAAAGGCAGAACATGACAGTATGCTACTACAGTGACACACGACGGCACAGAAACCAAAAGGAACCCGTAGCTTCTCAATGAGAGACATGAGCTATGTAGGACGGTTGAGTTAGTGTGTTCATACATGATAGCTTACGGAAAAGAGAAGGAAGAGCAAGCATTGTTAGGGACAGATAGGGGCACATGTGGAGAGAGGCAGGGACACTAGTGAGGAGAGCAGGGGAAGGTGAGAAAAGGAAAATGATGGAAGGTAGTGGAAGGCAGGTGGCTGCTGAGAGGCAAAGGGCACAGGAGGTGAGAGGCCGGAGTTGCAACTGAGTCGAGCCACAGGCGTGACTAGTTGAAGGCAGAATACATAGTTAGTGAGTGGCGAGGACATATTTATCGAGCGAGGGAGGCATAGTTAGGAAGAGTTGGGGCCATGCTTATAGAAGAGAAAGGGTATAGTAGGAGAAGGCAAGGGGCATGATTAGAGAGAAAGGCAAGCTTTCGGGTTCACTAGACCTGCTGTCTACTGCTGGAGGCACTCATGGGGTGCAAGAGGACATGTAATGGGTAGAAGTGGGGACATGGCTCAGTTATTCTCCTGCCTTGCTTCCTATTACCTTTGACCAACACCGGCGCTGATGTGGAACTAACCGACATCTAGTCGGTGGTTCCGACACCGCAATTAGGATGAGACCGTACACATGGTCCGAAACTGCCAGCAGCACAAGCTCCCATTGTACAATGGAAGTTTTTGCAAATCCCTGCACCGTGTGGCAGGCACCTCACGAGGCCTGCCACACAGTGCAGGGATGTGAAGGGGGCACCATAGGTGCCCCCCAGTATGACAACCAGATGTCCATAGGAGAAGGGGTCCCTGATAGGGGCACACAAAAACACTTTCCGACAGCCTTTCCATGTCAGAAATGCCAACATGGAAAGACTGTCGGAAACCATCTTCATAATCCCGATGGCGGAAACGCTGTCCTAAAGGGATTATGAGTGGTTTACGAATGGCCGATGGGCTCCTTGAGCCCGTCAGAACCGATTCGGTTTCCCCAGCTAGTTTACACTCCGATAGCAGACATTGTACTTCGGCAATCAGAGTGTAAACTTTCCATGTCGGTCAGAAAGCCTCCAACCAGCGGTCAGAGGCCTTCCTATCGACAATGAAATGAGACCCATTATGGTTTCCAAACTGAGCTCCTTATAGTTTAGGTTTCTTTAAGTTATACACTTTTATACTTGATTCAGAGATTCTGGGAGGATCCCTGCAACAAGAATCAAAAACTCACATCTGGCACAAAGTTGACATGTTTCGGCTCCAACATGAAAGATTTTGCACTATTTGCACAACTGAATTCAGCGAGGAGCTGAAAGGAACAATTTTAATATTCTTCTCCTTTTCTGCAGTTTTTGGTTCATCCTATTGTAAAGATTGTAGTATAAAGCAGTTATTTAAAAATAACTTTTACCTCTACAGACACAGCTCACAGGAGAGTGGCTTTGAGTCCAGGGTCGCCTGGTTGCGCATCAGACGGGAAGGCGGTGCTGGACATGCAGGAAGGGTTGTCCATCTACTTCGCCCCGGGCTGCGGCCTGAGTTGACAAGCTCAGGGCTGCGGTAGCCCTGAAGGGTGCCCCTGGCTGACAGACTGCTCTGCGTGTGCGAAAGGATGTTGGGCTGGAAGTCCAGAGGCAGGAATATGGTGGTATGGGAGACCAGAGATGCCAGATGGATCCAGGGAAGTAGACAGTCGGTCTCTTTTTTGCACTTGCCAAACAAGACACGGCCACTTTCCTGTGGCGTGGGTGTGGTTAGGGTTTTATTAACTTTTAACCAAGATGGCTGTCTTCCCTGTTTGCGCTGGGAGAGCTTCCTTGTTGGAGAAAGTTTTTAATCAATTTCCTGTGAAGTCATTTCCTGTTCTACTGAGGTATTATAGGAGCGTGGACCTGATAATGATGCTTTGCAGCACTTTCAATTCCCATATTTTGCAACACGTTCTTTGCTCACCTTTGGATACTTTCTCTCTCTTACGTTTGTGTTTTTATTTTGCTGCTGTTTTTCTCTGTTGTATTCTTCATGATGAAAGATCGTGCCAGACTCTGTCTTTACTCTGCTTCAGGGTAGTTTTGGTGTCTTGCTTCTTAACCCAGTAAAAGCTCCTCATCTTCAAACAAACACTATCCTTACTGGGACTGAGGGGTTTTCTGCCCTTTGGGCCTTTCTCTTGCTAACTGGGACCCTCTTAAGGAGACACGTGACACATTCCACATGTATGTTGAGTGCCAAGTCCACCATGGGTGCTGCAAGAAGCCCCTCCCCCTTCATCCAGGCAGTGATGCTCTCACTCCCTGCTGGATACCAACCACCTGGTCCTTGCACCTCGTGACCAGCGTTTGCGTGTTCTTTTTTCTAGGTGTGGTCTGTGATGTCAGCGCTCCAAGGATGCCATAAAATGACACCAAATAAATAAAGAATATTGTACGAACTACAGTACATAAAACACGGACTTGTGGTTACAGATGTTATGGTTGCATCATGATGATTGTGTAGGTTCTATGGATTTTTATAAAACCAAAATAAACTTTATCTGGAAGATGAGATAGTGTGGAATATCTCGAAATGGCTGGGAGCAGGCGGGGCCACGAATCACTAAGGGCAGAGGCTCCGGGGAGTCCCCGGGGGCTCTGATATCATGATGTGCAGGGGCGCGGCTACTAAAGGTGCCACAGGTGCAGTGGCACCGGGGCCCTGAGTCACTTAAGGCACAAGCTCCGTGGAGTCCCCGGGGGCTCTGATATCATGATGTGCAGGGGCGCGGCTACCAAAGATGCCACAGGTGCAGTGGCACCGGGGCCCTGAGTCACTTAAGGCACAAGCTCCGTGGAGTCCCCGGAGGCTCTGATATCATGATGTGCGGGGGCGCGGCTACCACTGGTGCAGCAGGTGCAGTGGCACCGGGGCCCTGACTTACTGAAGACAGAGGCTCCGGGGAGTCCCCGGGGGCTCTGATATCATGCTGTGCAGGGGCGCGGCTACCACTGGTGTAGCTGGTGCAGTGGCACCGAGGCCTTGAGGTCTCGAGGGCCCAGTTAACCCTAATCATTGCTGTGGGTCCCCTTTCAAACAGCCATGGGGCCCGTTTCCTTCCTTGCACGAGGGCCATGGCAGACTGGCTGCACCTCTGACGATGCGCTCTAAAGATCCCTCTGCAGTCAGGGATCGAGCCTGCATGATGGTGAGTGAGGCAGAGACAGGCAAAGACAGGTGCGTAGAGAGCGAGGCAGGCACAGAATAACAGGATGGAACAAAGACCGTGAGCGCCACAGGGGCCGTGGGACGGGCAGGCAGAGAAGCACTACTGGTCTTTGGGCACTCGCTTCTTAGGTCCACATGCCCCTTTTGCGACTCGCAATTTGCAAAAGCAAACGTACTAATGTGTCTTAGGCACATGTTGCGATTCCCAATGGAGCTGCGAATGGCCTGCCTCATTAATATTTATGAGTCAGGTCGCAATTTGCGACCCATTGGGAATGGGCAATAACAGAGGGATGGTGGCCTGCCAGGGACAGCAGACCCCCATGTCTTTGGCTGCTTTTTAAATAAGGCAATTTTTTTATTGCAACTCATTTTCCTTAATGGAAAACAAGATGCATATCAAAAACAAAAATAAAGCATTTCAGTTTCTTTTTTTAAGACTAGGGTTTGGTCCCTTCTCTTAAAAGATGTTTTTTCTGCCAATCACAAAGGGGGTTGCGGTCCCCTGGAGACCCCTCCTGTTTGGGAGCGGCTTAGTACCCACTTGAAGTGGGAAGTAAACTGTGATTGTTTTGCGACCACATTCCAACCGCAAAAACAATCATACATCCTCCTGTGACTCGCTATTAGGAAGGGACGCCCTTGGCTGACCCCTTCCTAATAGTGACATCCAAACCCTAGTTTGTGAGTCGGTAACAGATCAGTGTCTCGCAAAATAGGGTTGTTACATACTACAATCCTTTTTAGCAGTCACAAACGGCCTGAATCTCTGTTTGCGACTGCTCAAAAGCCCTTAGACTCGTGCACAGGAGGGCTTCGAGCAGTTCATCTTATGCAACGCTGCCATCTATTGGCCATTTCAGCCACTAATTAATTCATTTTGATGCGTCATTTGTCGGCAATGAATTCATGGAATCAAAATGAGCAGACACAAAACAATAGCAGGAATAAATACTGTTTAGGAAAAATGATGTTATTTTATGTCACAATGAATGGTTGGGGAAATGCAGGAGGACTGTGGTATGTTCAAAGGCCTGGTCCGACACAGAAGGTGCAGGACACGCAGACAGTCAGAGGCATTATTTACATATAAAGGCGCAGCGCCGCAAGCCACCTTGCTGTGCTGCGTTACAGGGAAGGGGCAGGAATGCGACATACTTAACGTTATACAGCGCATTCTGTCATTTCCCAGCAAGGGTGCACAAAGCCTCTCGTTTATGGGGAATTGGCATAGGGCAGCACCATATGTCAGCTTGTTGCGCTGCCCTACACCGAAGTGAAAGGTCAGGAATTTACCGTTTTCATGCAATATGATGCGCTCCTGTCCTTCCCCCTGCACTGGTGCCGTTTCGGCAGCCTAGGTCCAACGCAGGCACCCTTGTACCGTGGTGCGAGGGGGCCTCTGTTGAAGGCTGGATTGTTTTTGTACAGAAAGTGGCCCCTTTCTCAACAGAAACAATCCTAAGAGACGTTTTCGTCCTCCTATGTGTGCAATAAAGTTATTTTTCCTTGTTACGCTTCACCTCAGGAGGAGTAAGGTTTTGGAGCTTCCCCAGGTTTACATACTCTCGTAAATCTGAGGAAGTGTCAAAATCCATGGCTCTTGCATGTAAAAAACCCACTGTAACGCCCATAGAACACCTCTTGAGTGAAGAGTTCAAAGATGTTACTTATTTATTTTTAACATTTATAGAGCGCACTGTAACCCTTCGGGTATCCTGGCGCTGTGACAATGGGAAAATAAAGTTGACATGGAGGTTACAGAGCAGGGGCAGAGAATTATGCTTTGTGGAAGAGCCACGACTTGACTTTCTTGCGGAACGTCATTAGGAAAATCCAGCGATTTGCACTGCATCGCCTTACCCCATATCTATGAGGCAATTCCAAGCCGCACATGGTGTCTTTGCGTGGTCTCATAGATATGATTTTGTGATTCACAGAGCTGGAGCATCACCAGTGGTTAATTTCTAAAAAACAAAATAATTGCCAGGGCTCTCGTCAGCAGACAGCTGTGACCAGACCCTTTCTCCTGTTACTGCTGCCTACCACAGCACCAACAAACACTACAAGTAGGGAGAGGATGTGGCGCAATGGCTAGAGCTGCGAACTTCAGAGCTGGGAAACCAGGTTCGAGTTCCAGCGTCAGCTGAACATCCTGTGATTCTGGGCGAATCACTTATTCTCCATGTGAATGTGTCCTTAACTGGTGCTCAAGCGCCAGTGTTGATGATTTGGTGCCGGTGCTGAGCACTGGAAACCATCGGCTCTAATGAATCACTGACTGTTACAAAAAGTGATGCTCCGGTGGAGCAAGGGGCTCGTAAATTTGCCCCAAGGTGCTGCCTTGCGCCAAGGCAGGCACCCTTACACCATGGTGCAAGGGTCCCTGTATTGTAGGCAGGATTGTCTTTGTGCATGATAACAATCCTGAGAGGCTTTTTCCTCTTATGTTTGCTACAGAATACAGCACACGTGGAAATAGGAACAAATGAGGAGAAATAAACGTATTTCTTCTACTTGCGACTTCCCTGGGAGGTATATCCCCAGGTTTACATGGTTTTGTTAACCTGGGGAAGCGAAAAAAAACATGGATTTTGAATACCACAACGTCCAAGGAATGCCTCCCTAGCACAGAATTAGGCAACGCAGTGCTTAGCTTACACCATATCTATTGGGCCATTCTTTGCATGACCACATAGATATGATTTTGCACAAAAAGTGATGCTTCCGCGGCGCATGGGGCTTATAAATATGCCCCTTAGTGCATTACCACTGACCTGGAGTGACCTTGAGAGCTCTAATTTCTGGGTCTCACTTTGCCATTAAAAATCATGAACCCAGCACCTCCACGTCAAACACAGTGCCTGCACCACCGCATGCATGCTCCTCAATGCACACCTTCTACCAGCAGCCGTGCTGAGGTCTTGTCTTCGGAGGTGTGGCAGGTGTAGGTGGCCTCATCCTCTGGGCTCACATTGTGGATGACGAGCTTCCGGTAACAGTCCTCACTGCACACCTGGTACTTCCCCGATGGAGCGATCTCAGTGTCGTTGCACAACCAGCGAACCAGGCCCCGCGGGTTCGAGAGCTTGCACTCGAGGATCACCCGGTGTCTGGCCTTGGCCGTCTTATCCCGCAGAGGCTTGACAATACGGACTGGAAGCTCTGTAGTGGGTGAAGGATTACAGGAGCTGTCAGAGAGGTGTCACCTGGTACCTGACACGCTAAGAGAATGCAGTACAAAAGTATTTTACAGTCAAAAACCTGTGAAATGAAAAATCATAGTTTGCACCAACCAACCAAAATAACTCCATATGATGCACAGAAACTCCTCTATGAGTTAGAAAAGCCTTTCTGAGTTGCAAAAGGGCTACTGTCATACTTTTTTAATTGTAAATAGGAGGAAGCATCCCCGCTTATTTGTCAGTCACAGAGGTATATTTCAGTGATCGAGACCATTGATCAGTTACTGACACGTAAGCTGGGGTAGTAGCTGATTCTATACTTGCGAGCTGGGGTGGTAACTGATTCCATACTCGCGAGCTGGGGTAGTAACTGATTCCATACATGTGAGCTGGGGTCGTAACTGATTCCATACATGTGAGCTGGGGTAGTAACTGATTCCATACACGTGAGCTGGGGTAGTAACTGATTCTATACATGTGAGCTGGGGTAGTAACGGATTCGATACTCGCGAGCTGGGGTAGTAACTGATTCCATACATGTGAGCTGGGGTAGTAACTGATTCCATACACGTGAGCTGGGGTAATAATTGATTCCATACATGTGAGCTGGGGTACTAACTGATTCCATGCACACAAGCTGGGGTGGTAACTGATTCCATACATGCAAGCTGGTGTGACAACTGATTCCATACATGTAACCTGGGGTAGTAACTGATTCCATACACATGAGCTGGGGTAGAAACTGAGTCCATACATGTGAGATGGGGTAATAATTCATGCCATACAAATGAGCTGTGCTAGTACCTGATTCGATGCACACGAGCTGGGGTGGTAACTGATTCCATACACGTGAGCTGGGGTAGTAACTAATTTCATACATGTGAGCTGGGGTAGTAACTGATTCCATACACATGAGCTGGGGTAGTAACTGATTACATACATGCAAGCTGGGGTAATAACTCATCCCATACAAATGAGCTATGGTAGTAACTGATTCCATGCACACGAGCTGGGGTGGTAACTGATTCCATACATGTGAGCTGGGGTAGTAACTGATTCCATACACATGAGCTGGGGTAGTAACTAGGTACATACATGGGAGCTGGGGTAATAATTCATGCCATACAAATGAGCTGTAGTAGTAACTGATTTGATGCACATGAGCTGGGGAGGTAACTGATTCCATACACAAAAGCTGGGGTAGTAACTCATTCCTTACAAGTGAGCTGGGGTAGTAACCGATTCCATACACAAAAGCTGGGGTAGTAACTCATTCCTTACAAGTGAGCTGGAGTGGTAACTGATTCCATACACAAAAGCTGGGGTAGTAACTCATTCCTTATAAGTGAGCTGGGCTAGTAACTGATTTGATGCACACGAGCTGGGGTGGTAACTGATTCCATACACAAAAGCTGGGGTAGTAACTCATTCCTTACAAGTGAGGTGGGGTAGTAACTGATTTCATACACGGAAGCTGGGGTTATAACTGATTCCATACACACGAGCTGGGATGCTAACTGATTCCATACCTGCAAGCTGGGGTAATAACTGATTCCATACATGCGAACATGGGTAGTAACTGATTCCATACACACGAGCTGGGGTAATACCTGATTCCTTACACGTGAGCTGCGGTAGTAACTGATTCCATTCATGCAGCCTAGGGTAGTAAGTAATTCCATACTGGGAGCAGGAGTAGTAACTGATTCCATACACACTAGCTGGAGTAATAACGGATTTCATACACGTAAGCTGGGGTAGTAACTGATTCCATACATGCGGGCTGGGGTGGTAACTGAATCCATACACCTGAGCTGAGGTAGTAACTGATTTCATACACTCAAGCTGGGGTAATAATTGATTCCATACATGCGAGCTGGGTTGGTAACTGATTCCATACACTGCAAGCTAGGGTGGTAACTGATTACATACACGTGAACTAGGGTGGTAACTGATTCCATACACGTGAGCTGGGGTGATAACTGATTCCATACATGCAAGCTGGGGTAATAACTGAGTCCATGCACTGCAAGCTAGGGTGGTAACTGATTCCATACTAGGGTGGTAACTGATTCCATACACGTGAACTGGAGTGGTAACTGATTCCATACACATGAGCTGGGGTAGTAACTGATTCCATACATGCGAGCTGGGGTAATACCTGATTCCATACACGTGAGCTGCAGTAGTAACTGATTCCATTCATGCAGCCTAGGGTAGTAAGTAATTCCATACTGGGAGCAGGAGTAGTAACTGATTCCATACACACGAGCTGGAGTAATAACAGATTCCATACACGTAAGCTGGGGTAGTAACTGATTCCATACATGCGAGCAGGGGTGGTAACTGAATCCATACACCTGAGCTGAGGTAGTAACTGATTTCATACACGCAAGCTGGGGTAATAATTGATTCCATGCACTTCAAGCTAGAGTGGTAACTGATTCCATACACTGCAAGCTAGGGTGGTAACTGATTACATACACGTGAACTAGGGTGGTAACTGATTCCATGCACGTGAGCTGGAGTGATAACTGATTCCATACATGCAAGCTGGGGTAATAACTGAGTCCATGCACTGCAAGCTAGGGTGGTAACTGATTCCATACTAGGGTGGTAACTGATTCCATACACGTGAGCTGGAGTGGTAACTGATTCCATACACGTGAGCTGGGGTAGTAACTGATTCCATACATGCGAGCTGGGTTGGTAAGTGATTCCATACATGCGGGCTGGGGTGGTAACTGAATCCATACACCTGAGCTGAGGTAGTAACTGATTCCATACACGCAAGCTGGGGTAATAAATGATTCCATGCACTGCAAGCTAGGGTGGTAACTGAATCCATACACTGCAAGCTAGGGTGGTAACTTATTACATAAACGTGAACTAGGGTGGTAACTGATTCCATACACGTGAGCTGGGGTGATAACTGATTCCATACATGCAAGCTGGGGTAATAACTGAGTCCATGCACTGCAAGCTAGGGTGGTAACTTATTCCATACTAGGGTGGTAACTGATTCCATACACGTGAGCTGGAGTGGTAACTGATTCCATACACGTGAGCTGGGGTGGTAATTGATTGCATACATGCAAGCTGGGGTGGTAAATGATTCAATACACGCAAGCTGGGATAATACCTGATTCCATACATGTGAGCAGAGTTTTCACAGCATGCCAACTTTTTTTTTTAATCAGTCCCTCTCCCATAGTCTGCTTTAAAATAATGCTGATGTTTTGAGAATGAAAAGACAGTCAAGGAGGTCTGCTGTCCGTCTCATGCCTCCGTCCCAACATTCACAGCCATTTGTACACAGTTGCAAAATGCAACCTGCCTCATTAATATTCATGAAGTGTGAGAAGATGCGACTCATTCATACATCAAAAGCATCAAAGAATTCTGGGCAAGTCACATAAAGTCATTTGCAATCTGCACCCATTATTAGCAGACACCGAAGATATCAGACCTCAAGTTACAGCAGCAAGCGCTGGCCAGCAACCATGCACATACTCTGACATGCCAAGGCAGACTACTGTCCTCACCCACTCTTACACAAAGTCTCTACGTTGGAGAATATTCCACATATCTGATTATAAATCCTAGCACTCAGCTGTAACAGCAAGCAACATAAAGCATGTAAAACACTCAAATATTAACAGCAAAACTGGGCAAGACCTGCACATATATAATTACAAGCACTGAGCAGGAACCTCACACTCTCCTGTAACCTCAGAACTGTCATGTAAAAGGCATTTCTGAAGAGCACGGCTACTCCCTAGAATGACCTGGCGATCTGCACTATCATTGGAGAAAACTGAGAGAAACCATATTAATCATTCAGAAAAAGGCATGTTTTCAACTTAATTTAATTCAAAAGGGAGAACTGGGCAGTAACATCATTCCACAAATTGTAAACAGTGGGCAGAAAGGTATCATAGTTAGCAGTGATGAGAAGAAACTTAATGAATTACACTATCACCTGGACTATTCAGTAACCTCATGCACACGGCTCTCCATAGGTCTGCTAAGTAACTTTTCACACTTTGCTACCCACAGGACCTCCATGTAAGCTCAAGCACACAGCATTTCCACAGGTCTGTTCAGTAATCACACACACTCGGCTATCCACACGACTGCTCTGTAACCTCTCAGCTATCCCACAGGTCTGTTCAGTAATCTCTCACACCCGGCAATCCACAGATCTGTTCAGCAACCTCTCACACTCAGGTCTCCGCAAGTCTGTTCAGTAATCGCACACACTCAGCTCTCCGCAGGTCTGTCTGCCCAGTAACCTCTCATAGGTGGCTGTCCAGAGGTGTGTTCAGTAACCTCTTACACTCAGCTAACCACAAGTCTGTTCATTAATCAACCACACTCAGCTATCCACAAGACTGTCCAGTAACCTCTCACACTCGGCTAACCACATGATGGCTCTGTAACCTCACACAGATGGCTATCCATAGGTCTGTTTAAAAGTTTCACACACTCGGCTATCCAGGGGCCTGTTCAGTAACCTCTCACACCCTGCTCTCCACAGGTCTGTACAGTGCTTTTGCACACTTAGTTTTCCACAGGTCTGTTCAGTGCTTGCACACACTTGGCTTTCTAAAGGTCTGTTCAGTAACCTCTTACACTAAGCTATCCACAAGTCTATTTAGTTAGCTCTCACACCTAGCTTTCCTCAGGTCTGTTCAATAACCTGTCACACCCAGCTCTCCGCAGGTCTGTTCAGTAACCTCACATACTTAGCTATCCAGAAGTCTGTTCAGTAAGCTCTCACACCCTGCTCTCCACAGGTCTGTACAGTGCTTTTGCACACTTAGTTTCCCACAGGTCTGTTCAGTGCTTGCACACACTTGGCTTTCTAAAGGTCTGTTCAGTAACCTCTTACACTAAGCTATCCACAAGTCTATTTAGTTAGCTCTCACACCTAGCTTTCCTCAGGTCTGTTCAATAACCTGTCACACCCAGCTCTCCGCAGGTCTGTTCAGTAACCTCACATACTTAGCTATCCAGAAGTCTGTTCAGTAAGCTCTCACACCCTGCTCTCCACAGGTCTGTACAGTGCTTTTGCACACTTAGTTTCCCACAGGTCTGTTCAGTGCTTGCACACACTTGGCTTTCTAAAGGTCTGTTCAGTAACCTCTTACACTAAGCTATCCACAAGTCTGTTTAGTAAGCTCTCACACCTAGCTTTCCTCAGGTCTGTTCAATAACCTGTCACACCCAGCTCTCCGCAGGTCTGTTCATTAACCTCACATACTTAGCTATCCAGAAGTCTGTTTAGTAAGCACTCACACCCTGCTCTCCACAGGTCTTCAGTAACCTCCTGCACCCTGCTCTCCACAGGTCTTCAGTAACCTCCTGCACTCAGCTCTCCACAGGTCGGTTCACAGCTCACACACACTTTGCTTTTCACAGGTCTGCTCAGAAACCACTCGCACCCTGCTCTCTGCAGGAATCTTCAGTAACCTCTCGCACACTGCTCTCCACATGTATCTTCAGTAACTTCTCACACCCTGCTCTCCGCAGGGCTGTCTGCTCAGTAACCTCTCATAGTTGGCAATTCAGAGGTCTGTTCAATAACCTCTTAAAATCAGCTATACACGGGTCTGTTCATTAATCGACCACACTCTGTTATCCACAGGACTGTCCGGTAACCTCTCGCACTCGGCAATCCATAGGACAGTCTGTAACCTCACAAACATGGCAATCCATTGGTATATTTAAACATTTCACATACGCCGCTATCCAGGGGCCTGTTCTGTAACCTCTTACACTCAGCTATCCACTGGTCTAGTTAGTAATCCCACACAGTCGGCTATCCACAGGACTGCTCTGTAACCTCTCACAACTGACTATCCACATGTCTGGTCCGTATTCTCTTACACTTGGCTATACACAGAACTGCTCTGTAACCTCCCAAACTCTGCTATCCACAGGACTATTCAGTAACCTCTCCCACTCTGCTAATCACAGGATGGCTCTGTAACCTCACACACATGGCTTTCCATAGGTCTGTTCAGTAACCTCTCACACTCGGCTGTCCACTTGTCTAGTTAGTAATCGCACACATTCGGATATCCACTGGAGTGGTCTGTAACCTCTTACACTTGGTTAACCATACATCTGGTCAGTATTCTCTCACATTCGGCTATCCACAGGAGTGCTCTGTAACCTCTTACACTTGGTTATCCACAGATCTGGTCAGTATTCTTTCACATTCGGCTGTCTACAGCACTGCTCTGTAGCCTCTCACACTCAGATATCCACAGGTCTGGTCCCTCTGCAATCCATAGATCTTTTCAGTAGCCTCTCATACTTGTCTATGCTATCCACAGGCCTGTTCAGTATTCTTTCACACTCAGCTATCCACAGATCTGTTCAGTAACTACTCACACTCAGCTCTCTCCAAGTCTATTTAGTAATCCCACACACTCAGCTGTTTGCAGGTCTGTCTGCTCAGTAAACTCTCATGGTTGGCTGTTCAGAGGTCTGTTCAGCAACCTCTTACACTCAGCTATCCAGAAGTCTGTTCATTATCTGACCACACTCGGCTATCCAGAGGCCTGTTCAGTAACCTCTCACTCTTGGCTATCCACAGGACTGCTCTGTAACCTCTCATGCTCATCTATCCACAGGTCTGTTCAGTATTCTCTCACACATGGCTATCCACAGGAGTGCTCTGTAAACTGTCACACTCAGCTATCCACAGGTCAACTCAGTATTCTCCCACGTTCAGCTATCCACAGATCTGTTCAGTAATCGCACGCACACACTCGGCTATCCACAGGTCTGTTCAGTAACCTCTCACACTCAGCTATCCGCTGGTCTGTTCAGTAATTGTGCACTCAGTTTTCTGCAGGTCTGTTCAGTAACCTCTCATGCTTGGCTACCCACAAGACTGCTCTGTAACCTCACACACATGGCTATCCAGAGGTCTCTCTAAGAACAACTATACATTGCTTTTTCTATTCCTCACCCTTGATCTGCAGGTTTGCTGTGGATATGGCCTTCTTGGCGAGGAACATGATCTCTCCAGCATCCTCCGCCTTGACATCACAGATGAGCAGGAAATGCTTGGGTCCTGATGTAGGTAAAGAAAAGCAGGATGTCTTCAACATTAAGAACAGTAAAGCTTACTCTTTCAGTTATGTTCCTTCCTAAGTCTTGTGACTAAGGGTCTTGGGTGTGTTATACTGAGTCAATGTCCCAGATCCCAGCATCAAACTGATCACGCTTGAAAGTAGTGTCTGCAGGTTAACACAGCAAAGATCTTTTATCATCCGATTGAGGCTTGCAAACCTCAGGACCCACCAAAACGTCCTCTTCCTCCCTATGATCATTTGAACATCTCTTACCTGAGAATTGTCTATGAAGGGCCTGAATCATGAACACATTTTTCCAGTCCGCTTGCAATACATTTTGGATGCCACTTCAAGGTCCTGCTTCTGTATTTTCCATCATCTTAACCTTACTGGTTTACTGTTGGTTATCGGACATCTAGCACATATGTTTGAGGCTCATCCCAGTCTTTCTGACCTGTCACCCTAGCATGCTGCTGCACATCTGTGTACTTAAAGTCTACTTCCACAACAGCTGTGTACTGGTGAATTACTGCTCACGTCAAAGAGGTCCTTGAAAACAAGTCTTACAGAGTACGGGCTTGATTTAGAGTTTGCGGATTGGTTACTCCGTCACAAATATGACAGATAACCTGTCTACCTTATTACAAGCACCACAGGATATGATGCACTTGAAGCAGACAGGATATACATCACATTTGTGGTAGAATAACACGCCGCTGACCTCTAAAGCAGGCACTAAACCATGAAACCCCAGAGTTGTAAAAAGAATCCTGCCTAAAACATTTATAAGCACAATTGCAAATAAACTCTAAGTTCCCACCCCTCACTTCCATCCACCTGCAGACCAGCTGAAGACTCATTTTAGAAGTTCCCCCTTGAGATCACCTTCATTGGGCTGCAATGAGTTCTCCAAATCCAATTAAACTCCATTTACACAAGACACCCTTCTCTAGACTCCATAGTGCTACCACATCCCTGAAACCTAGGTGCACCACACTTTCCAATCTTGTCCCTCATACAGTACGAAAAAACGATCGCCAAATTTGGCCCTTCGCCTCCCACAATTAAGAGGCACAATCCGTTAAGTGCATGGGGTGGTTTATTCAAGGTACCAAGCCAAAAACAACCACCCCATGCAGTTAACGGATTGTGTCTCTTAATTTGCGGAAGGAGTGTGCGCCCTGCAGCTTTGTTGCGGATTGAATCGTAAAGTACACAGAGTATCCTCGTACCCTGGCATGGACCATGGCTGATGTGTCCCGGCTTTGACGAGGCGCGTGGATTCTATATAGAATATGATAATTACCAGTATGCATCTGTTCTTGGCATGTAGAGCTGCAGATCTACACACTTGTGCATAGATCGCCATCTGGTGTTGGGCCTGGATGTTTGCAGTTGTTTTTCCTCTTGGAAAGTCTTTGGAAGTCACGAGGTCGGTGACTCCTCCTTTGGATCGTGTTGCGCATGGGCTTCGGCTCCATCCTCAGATTGTTTTTCGCCAACAGGGAAAGATGGAGCGTAGTAATAACAGGAAAGATGCCCATGTGTGTTGTATCTAAATAAGATAAACTGGAACAGATAAAGGTAGCCGGGGAGGCGGGTGGGCGTGTATAGATCTGCAGCTCTACATGCCAAGAACAGATGCATACTGGTAAGTAGCATATTCCGTTCGAGGCATATGAGCTGCAGATTACACACTTGTGCATAGATTATATAGCAGTACCCACCCTTAGCGGCGACCACCCGTATCTGTGGCAGTGGTTTGAAATAATGTTTTGTGTACAGCCTGGCCCACACTAGCTTGTTGCTTAGTTTGCACATCTACACAATAGTGTTTAGTGAAAGTGTGTGGTGTTGACCATGTAGCTGCTCTGCAGATATCGTCTAATGGGATGTTCCCTAAAAATGCCATTGAAGCCCCTATTTTGCGTGTAGAGTGGGCTTTAGGGGGAACGGAAAGCGTTCGTTTTGCTTTGTGGTAGCAAATCTGAATGCATTTGACAATCCACCTAGCTATCCCTGATTTGGAGATGGGGTTGCCCTTGTGTGGTGGAGAGAAAGAGACAAACAGCTGTTTGGTCTTGCGGAAAGGTTGTGTTCTCTGTATGTAGTAGAGTAAGGGTCTTTTGACATCTAGTGTGTGAAGAGCTCTTTCTGCAACGGTTTGTGGTTGCGAGAAGAATACTGGTAGTTCTACCGGTTGGTTTATGTGAAAGGGAGAAATGACTTTAGGGAGGAATTTTGGGTTGGTACGGAGAACAACCTTGTTATGGTGCATTTGCAGAAAAGGTTCTTGAATGGTAAATGCTTGTATCTCACTGACCCTTCTGAGGGAAGTGATGGCTACAAGAAAGGCGGTTTTCCATGTTAGGAAATGGAGTTCACATTTGTGCAGAGGTTCGAAGGGAGGCCCCATTAGTCTGGTGAGAACGATGTTTAAGTTCCACACAGGTGAGGGTGGTACTCTGGGTGGAATTATCCTTTTAAGGCCTTCCATGAAGGCTTTAATGGCAGGTACTCTAAAAAGTGATAGATGTTGCCTGTTTTGCAGATAAGCTGCTATGGCTGTGAGGTGCAGTCTAATGGACGTATAGGCTAGATTGCATCTTTGTAGGTGTAGTAAATAGCCTATGTTGTGTTGAATGGACACATCTAGGGGATTGATGGTATTGTTGTGACAGTAGACAACAAAACGTTTCCACTTGGTGGCGTCGCACGCTTTAGTGGTGGGTTGCCTAGCTTCTTTGATGACGTTCATACAGTCAGGGGGAAGATTGAGGTAACCGAATTCTAGGATTTCAGGAGCCAGATCGCTAGGTTGAGCTGAGCTGGGTCCGGGTGTCTGACCTTTTGTTTTTTGCTTTTCACTTTCTCATTTTTGGCCACGCTAATCATTCAATGGTGTTTGGATTAGTGATAAGCCAATTTGGAGTAATGACACTGATACGTCATTACATTTGAAATAATGTATTATTTATTGCATGTTTGAACTTACAGTCTTGAGAAAGTCGGCTGTCTGTTTTCTGTATGAACAATCCTGTTATTTCTACATCATTAACCTATCAGCAATAAAGATTGGACCTGCTACATTGGCAGACCACCAAGGAAAGATGTTGTAGAGCTCTGGGCTCATGAATGTATCAGAGTTATATAAAGGAGTTTCTTTTCATGTATGTATTACACTAGCTAGGTGGCATGGTGTTCGTTTGCCCATTTTGAGCACACATTACTGTGCATACCATATACTAACCCAATATTTTGGATGTGCTAATAGATTTGTAAACCACTGGCACCATTTTTTGTATATACATAAACAAAAAGGTATTCAATAAAAACATTATAGTCCATTGTAGGATGGTTAACAATTTATATCGTCACCAAGTAAACAGGAGGCCAACAATGTATTTAAACTGAATACATATCCGTGAACCACCTGCAGCCAATGACCACAGGCTATGGAAGAGCCATCTTTAAATAGCAAATAAATATGAATGTTTAACAAATTGTTTGGTGCTTTCTATATTTTTCTTCTTTCGATTCTAGAATATAGCTTAGTCCTTCATTGTCATTCAAGGGTATTGGTCAGCCCTTAAGGGAAAGCAACCATGTGCAGGGAGCCCTTTTCTTAGAAAAGTCCCAGCAAGCTGCAGCCGCTCCAGCCTCTCTCTGTTCAAAATCAAGACTGTCGGTGGCTCCAACTAGTCCTGGGGGAGAACATCACAGAGACGGCGCTTGAATACAGTTCTGAGAGCCTCCAGGACACGTCTTCCTATGTTCCGAGTTCCGTCAGTGTTCACCCTGAAGCTCTCCTTGGAGGCATTGAAGACATATTGCTGTGATTTTGCAAGTCCAGTGGTCTGAACCAGGGCAGGTTCTTATTCAATTTCACTCTGTAGGAGAGTAGGATCTGCACCTTATGTTGCCCCCACTTTTTGTCTGATGTTTACACTGGTTTCTGGCTATAGTCTGGCTGGGTCCCTGCTAATCAGGGCCCCAGCCTCTCTGTTCTCTATAAACATATTGGAGTGCATATTAGATGCACTAGTGATTGGATACTGTGGTACCTTATGAGCCCCTAGTATATGGTACCTTAGGTACCAAGGGCATAGGTACTTCACAGGCCTACCAGGGGCTGCAGCATGTATTATGCCACCCCTGGGAAGCAGACTAAATCTGACACCACAGGCCTGCTACTGCAGCCTGGGTGAGGTAGTGTTAGCACTCCTCACTGAGATGTAGGTTCTCTATATCTCTACTTACACACACATATAAACCTATCAGTCACCCTTAAGGCAGGTCCTATCAATCCTGAGGGCAGGGTGCTTGGTTTCCATCTGAGGGGGTGCCTCTGCTTGAGCAGGGCCCCTCTGCAGCTCTCAGAGTCCATTCTCTGTGGCTGTGTGTGAATGCGGTTAAACCATTTACTCTTAAGTGCATTATAATCTCACGGTAAATGCTAACTCTGAGATGGCTGCATCAAAACATGTTGTGTTTGGTGTCAAACGCTTTGGAATCATACCCCCACACCAGTAACTGGTGTGGGAGTATGATCCCACCCTCCTAGAGGGATAGACATGTCCCACTGTGGAAACACTGTAGAATCCTGAAGAGCCCTGGCATCACAAAATGGATGCCACCTGTCACAGACACTGGGCTGCCCTCCTGCTGCTGACCGAAACTCGCAATGGACGAGGCCCAACAATAGGCATCCTGTCACGGGGAGGTGTAACCACCTCCCAGACAGGATTTAGTGAATTGGGGCTGCTCTGGCGTGAAACTGGACAAAGGGAAGTGGGTGTAGCCACCCACTCCCCTGACCCTTCCATAGGAGGGGTCATAGAGCTAGTCCCTCCCTTCCTTGTAGTATAAGTTAGGAAACCCTTGCCATTGCAAACTAGATATCCCTGGACGATGCTCTGAAGAAGATTCCTGGACCTTTGACGTTCCACTACCTCTGGAAGACTGAAGAATCTCCCTTGGAGTCAAGGAGTGACTCCCCTGCTTGGCAGGCACCAAAACTTTGAATCAACGGTCGCAAACTTTCCCGCTCCCGCCGGAGTCCGAAGTCCCTGCAGCCCCGGAAGTGGATTTCCTGACTTCCCCAAGGCCATCTTGAGTCCCCAGCGACACTGAGGCAAGTGGACCCCACGAGTGACGAGGAACCGCAATACCTGGGTACCGGGCACTATTGTCGAGTGCAACCCCTTCACGACGTTCTACGAACTTGTGCTTATGGTCCAAGCCTCCAGCAGGATTTTCTCCGAAGATCAGAGGCCTACCTCGTCCCAAATGATCGCAGGCTACTGGTGAGTCAATCCTACCTAGACGTCTTTGCGATCCCTTGCCGGCTGGCTTGTGGGTCCCCAGAAGATATTTCTACAGTTTCAAAGGGCTCTCCTGGTTGCTCCAGGCCTGCCCTGACTTACTGTCGCTGGGTGAGTCCCTCAGACCTTGTTGGTCTGCACTGCTGACTTTTTATCCTTTCCACAAGATTTGCTGTTACCAAGGCTTGTTGGCTCCAATCTGGTCACCGACACCGCAGTAAGCTGTAGACTTCGTGGGACACACTGAATCCAGCTCCTGGTTGTCGTCGATGCCTCCTGGACCTCGTGGCTGAAGAGTCAAGACACGCGGAATCACCTGAAATCACCCGACGACTGTGGGCATCCATCTTCCTTGCCCCGGGTCACTGCCAAGTGACTTTGAACACTGTCTCCTCTGCTTTCAGGTCTTCCTTCTTCTGAATCCAGTCTTGGATTCCACCGGACACTTCTCCTGTCTTCACAAGCAGCAAGACTTCTTTGTCTCCCATTGAAAACGACGCCGCGACCCGACACCAAAAGACACCAATGCACCCGGCTTCCCTGGGTGAGGTAACTCCAGCACTACGGTGCTCCTGTGTGTGTTGGCTCTAGAACTACTTACCCTGTAAGTGACTTGCTTGTAGACTCTCCCGAAGTATCCTAAAACCCTAAAATTCCAACCGCAACTTGACCCATTGAAGTCAATTGGGATCTGCGGCTGTGTTCTCACACTGCATGCGTCTCCCGTGGGTCCTTTACTTACCTGCCTTGGGTGGATTAGTGAGGCCCCAGCGCTTCTGAAGGCCCTAGGCTTTGTCCCTTCTCAAGTCGTTGTTCTTAAGTCTCTTTTTTAGTATATGGTCTGGTACGCCCCTAGGGCCCCAGCCATATTTGTGCTTAACTTGTTGTGAAATGTTGATTTGTGTATATGTTCCTGACTTCTAATCTCATAAAGAGATTAGCAGAGAGTTGTTAGTAATAAATACATATATATTTTATATATATATACCTGTGTGGTGTCCTTTCATTTAGTAATTCAAGAGATTATAAGGTAAAACAAAGTGCTTTACATTCCTCTAAAGACTTAGCCTGAAGGCTGCTCTCCACAGCTACCACAAGGATAACTTTCTTTAAAAGGTTGTCTTAAACCTATCTACCATAAGAGTCGAATTGGACTGGTGCAAGGTGGCCACTATAACTAGTGACCAGCATATACCAGGCCAACTTCTCACACACTCCAGGTACAAAAATCATCCTTGTTGCTAGACTTGAAGATAGTCAATTCTTTCATTCCGCGTCCGCATATAAGATGGTCTCTGTACAGACGATCATCCCACGGATCATGGCCTGAGATCAGCTTCACAGGATCTGCTCGGCGCACACCTGCCTCCTTCCATTCTTTTTTTATTTATTTATCTTTTTATAAACATGGTTCAGTTATACATCGGTGCGACTGAGAGATACATTAAAGTGTCGTTTTACATAGTACCTTCATATTGTTACTTGCTTGGTATGTCCTTTCCCCCTCTATCTTCATCAAGATCCCTGACAGAGTATCCTAGCAGATACATAACTCTCCTCTATGTGCATTCCACCTTCCCCATTTTTTAAAATCAATTTTCCAGGACACGCTCTGCTTTTGTAGACATCTTTCTCAGCAATCATGCATCTATCCATATCCTTTTCCCATCTCTTCAATGTCGGTACTTCTCCCACTCCCCACTTTTGTGCAATATTACATTTGGCCAAAGTCATCCCTAATGTCACCCAGGTTTGTTCCTCAGTGTTTAAATCAGTGGCCTCCCATATGTTAAGCAAACACAGTTTGGGTGTTAGCAGGATCCCTTTTCCACATACTGCTTGCATCTCGGAAGTTATTGCCACCCAGAAAGGTCGGATGCCCGGGCATTCCCAGATGCATCCTCCCATTCTTACAAAAATATCACAAGAGGGAGGCACACCCAGTTCTAGGTGCTTCGTCTTGGCAGCAGGAGTTTTTAGGTGGGTCGGTAGGTGTATTGCATGCTCAAGGTATACAGATTTAGCCATTTCTAGATGATTGGTCGATCTGTGGTTCTTGTCCTAAGGCTTTTGATGATGCACAAAGAGTATCTGGAGTTCTTCGAGAGCAGGGCTATCTTCTTAACCTTCAGAAGTCTCAATGGCGACGCTTCAGCTTATCGAACAGATCTGGGTCTAGTGTTTCTGCCACCTGAGAGAAAGATGACATCAACAGCCAGACTTTAAGCTTTATTGAGCGAAACAGAAGCAACAGCTTAGGACTGGATTCAGGGCAACATGGCAGCTTGCCTACTATGCTCCCTTCGGGTACATCTGCTACCACTGGTCAGGCATCTTTTACCGAGGTGGTCCCTGGCTTCAGAAGACTACAAAGCTGTGGTCCCAATAACAAGAGTTTATTAAGTCCTACAATGGTTTTGTGAACATCTTTACTCTTAACCTCTCCCCCACCATTGATAATCAATACAGGCTCAATTGGGGCAACCTTAATGTAGGGTTGGCCAGAACTCGCTGAGTTTCACTCCGTTGAATTCTGTGGAGTTACATGAACACTACGCGAGTCTCCACGGAGTTCCGCAAAAGGGTGGAATTAGGCACATTGTGCTGCTTGCACTGATTTTTAGCATCGGGAACTCTTTTTGCGCTGAAAAATCAGCGCAAACGACACCACGCAGAGTGCAAGAGGGCGCTGCTTCTCGAGTTGGTTTTGCAGCCCTCAAGTACATTTTCTACTTGAGTGGCAGCTTTCTGACTCCGAACAGTCGCGGCTGTCCACAACCTCCTTCATTGGGGAAGTCTCACACAGTGTCCTCCTAGCGACCAAAAATCGTGCTAAGGGATGCCAAGTCTCACTTACACTCGTCAACTTACTGCAGAATTTAGATGGAATTCGGCATTACACGCCCACCCGTACCGTAAACGCCCTTTTAGTCCTGGGACTGATGTCTGTGACATCAGTCAATCTTCTAGGGAGGGAGAATGAGTATGCAGGTCAGTTGAGTCAGATGTTTCCCGCCTCAATGGATCTTTCTTAGAGCCCTATTTTGTTTCAGAGACGGTCAGGGCTGTGTGGCTGCCCTTGGTTGCATCTGTTTGCCATGAAGGATAATGCTCAAAGTTCTTCACTCTTATTCCATCACTGAAGACTTGACGGATCAATGTTTTAACCGTTCCGTGGATCGAGGTCCGTTGTATGCCTGCATTCCATATCTGTTCAGACCTTGGGTGGTTTGGTGGCTCAAGGATGACCATACAAGAGGATGGTGATAACCCCATGTTAGCCACATTTCCTATGATATCCTTTGCTTCTGCAAATGTCAATACAGAAATCTATCCTTCTCCCTTCTAGGGCTCCACTTCCCCCGTAACCATCCCTTCTGGTACAACAACTTATGGTTGGAATGGGAAAGGTTCTGAAGGCCTAGGGGTGTTCAAGCAAGGTAGCTTCATATGATGCAGATCCACTCTCCATTGACTCCTGTTGGGTTTGTCAGTTTCGATCAGTAAAAGCCAACAGGTGGCTACCCAGGCTTTTAGGGGTTAGATGATTTCAGTTTCAGACTTCGCTTGTCATCTACTGAAGAGAGTTTGTCTTGGAAGAAGTGTGGTTCACCCCCCAGTCCCTCCACTGAATCCCCCTTACGACTGCAGTCTCTTCAAAGACCTCCATTTCAGCCACTACCAGAGATTGAGCTAAAGATTCTTTTGTGGACTAAAGTTTTGTTTAGATGCCTTTTGCTCCATCAGCAGCATTGGGCAATTAGGTGCTTTTCTTTCCTCTTCTTTTTATGTTATTTGAGGACAAAGTGGTCTTAATTGAGCAAATCTTTACTTCCCAAATTACTGTATTATTTTCACTGTACCTAAGAGTTGGTTCTTCCAGTTTTTTTCCTCATCATCTTCAGAGGAACAGACACAACTTCATACCCAGGATGCACATAGAGATCTTCCTGTTTACCGAGAGCAGACAGCACCTCTTCCTAATTACTTTGGTACCTTCGGTCAAGGCCATCACTCCTCGGCACTGACTACCCATAGATGGCTTCGGCGAGCGAGTTATCTGGCTCGTGATTCACAGATGTGGACCTTCCGTGTCCCGGCCAGGCATGATGTACCAGGGCAGCGCTTGCCTCCTGAGCAGTGCTCCTCAAAGACCTTTATAATGCTGCCACGTGATCTCTCCTCAAACCTTTATGAATCATTATAGGTTGCATTTGGTGGGAGATTGGGGAACCTCTGATTTTGAAACTCAGACATTGTCCTTAATCAATGAACCTGTAATTTTAGACTTGGAGAGTTTTCCTTTCTTGTAAATGATTTCCACTATTAAAACATTACTGGGTGCAGCAGTATTTGTATTGGTATTTCATTGGTACTTCTCTGATGGTCACCTCCTGGTGAGCGTGGACATATCCTGCAGAGGTCAGGTCTTGGAAGATGAAAGACGAGGAGGTAATGGCCTGGTTACTTACTGGTAATCTACATTAATCCCCAAGCATGAAGCAAACAGTCAAAGGGCTAATCTGTGTAAAATAGTTTGAGTAAATGCATGGCCTAAGTCTTTAAAGGGACTGACACCGAACCCACGCCTCTGTGAGTTGGCTGATTAGCATTCATAAACTATGCCCAGTTGAATGTAGCCTCCACCCTACTCCCAACATGTGCACTCATTGGAACATGTTACCGCTCAAGCATGGTTCTACCTATCTACCTATTCTGGTTCCACTCTTTCTATGCCGGTACCTTCTTGACGTATCTTGATGGTGTTCGTGGTCCGTATCTTCTCCCCGTTCTTGAACCACTCTCCCGGCACGTCTTTGTGGGAGAGTTCACACATGAAGACGGCATTGTCGTTCTCAGAGATTTCCAGATCTTCCAGCCCCTGGACAACCTTCACCTCACGCTCTGAAAAAACAAGAGGAACGGGTGAAGGACATCGAAAGAGGTGACCATGTGGTGAAACAATGAGACACTAAGCACAGAAGTGTATGTACATGTGGTCAGAAACTGGCCTTACATCCTGAGTAACTTAAAGCAAGCAGGTAAAAGACACAGAAGGAGATGTACAGATGGTCAGAAACTGAGCTCACACCCTGATCTGTATACGTGGTCAAAACCTTCACATCACGACTAACACAATCAGGTATACAAGGCAAAGAGGTGGGTGTACATGTTGACAAAAACTGACCTCACATATCAGAGGAAAGCAGGTGTGAGGCACAGAAGGAGAGCTGCACTTGGTCTTAAACAGAGGTGTACACGTGGTTATAAACAGACCTCACACCCGGAACAACAACACAAGACAAGCTGGTCCAAGCACAGAAGGAGAAGCACATGTGGTGAGAACTTCGATGCACTGGTTCCAGGATGAGGCTGAAGATCACCAACTTTAACAAGTTGTCACAGTTCTAACCGAGAACCCTCTGGCAAAGACAGGAAGTGACGGACAAAGAGATTGAGAGTGAAAGACTCAAAACAGCTCAGTATCTCCAGAACCATGTGCCAGGTCATCATTCACTCCCATCTATAGCTAAGCCAAGATGGAGACCAGTCTCACTAGTTTTAGGAGTCATGACTGACTCTAAGCTGAATCTGGGACAAAGAGATGGGTCATTACAGGTACATAATTCTATCACAGCACACAACAGGATTACTAGAGGGAGGGCAAGTCCACACCCCTTGTGGCTAAACTCAGAAGTGGGAATATCATTCTCTCACACCCACGAAGGTGCATGAGATATCTCCACTTTAAAAATCAATGCAATGACTACATGTCCCACTCTCACACCACCGGATACTTATGCGTTTCGTCATTTTTAAAATATAGATGCGATCTGCCTCAGGGTAAGACTCATAGCAGACTCACACCTTTGATGGAACTATAAAGTTATTTACATGTCAGATTCTCACTTTTTATACATGTTAAATATTATAAATGAACTAAATTAAGTTAAAAAATAGACTATAAAAGAAATGTAAAATTCAACAAACAGATAAAGTTCCAACCCAAGCTCTAGCAGATGAAATAGCAATTCAGACACTGTGCTCCTTCAATTCTAGGTTTCTCGGCTGAGGCTTCCCATTAGAGAACCACTATATCACATTTATCACAAAGCTGAAGGTGTTTCTCTGAAATGGACATCAGTAAATTGAGATCCGGTCACAGATAAACCAGTCAGACCTCTGACTGACGAACACATCTGCACATGGTAATATTTCTGTTCATCTCTCACTGCTTTCGGACCCTCAAGGGGACATTTGGTGACCGGTTACAACATATAAAATGCCTTTGCCTTGAGCTGTTGTCCTTTCCCTCTTTATTACTCATTACAAACAGAAATCAACCTTTTCAACCTCCAGTTGCAGCAGATCCAAGAACCCTTATACACTGGACCTGAGCTTTGGAAGAAACACCCCAACCACCGTCAACTCCAAGAACCTTCATACACTACACCTGGTCTCTGGAGGAACCACTCCAACCACTGTCAACTCCAAGAACCTTCCTACACTACACCTGGTCTCTGGAGGAACCACTCCAACCACTGTCAACTCCAAGAACCTTCATACACTACACCTGGTCTCTGGGGAAACACTACAACCACTGTCAACTCCAAGAACCTTCATACACTACACCTGGTCTCTGGAGGAACCACTCCAACCACTGTCAACTCCAAGAACCTTCATACACTACACCTGGTCTCTGGAGGAACCACTCCAACCACTGTCAACTCCAAGTACCTTCATACACTACACCTGGTCTCTGGAGGAACCACTCCAACCACTGTCAACTCCAAGAACCATCATATACTACACCTGGACTCTGGAGGAACCACTCCAACCACTGTCAACTCCAAGAACCTTCAGACACTGAACCTGGTCTCTGCAGGAAACACTCCAACTATCGCCAACTCCACGAACCTTCAGACACTGGAACTGGTCTCTGGAGGAACCGCTCCAACCACTGTCAACACCAAGCACCTTCATACACTGGACTTCCTCTCTGGAGGAAACACTACAACAACTGTCAACTTCAAGAACCTTCATACACTGGACCAGGTCTCTGGAGGAAACACCCCAACCACCGTCAACTTCAGGAACCTTCAGACACTGGACCTGGTCTCTGGAGGAAACACTACAATCACCGCCAACTCCAAGAACCTTCAGACACTGGACCTCGTCTCTGGAGGAAACACTACAACAACTGTCAACTCACAGAACCTTCAGACCCTGAACCTGGTCTCTGCAGTAAACACTCTAACCACTGCCAACTCTGAGATACCACCAGTGCCACAGCGCACCCCCTGAGAGGGCAAACTGCAGACTTGGATATCATCCTTCAGAAGCAGAACTGGCCACCGTCCTCACCAAAGCACATCGAGGTAAGAGAAAGAAGGGCAGATTCAACAACAACTTGAAATTATACCGTGAAAGTGATTCCTCAAGGACATAGGTACCACCTGCTTCTAATGATGAACAGTACTCCCTAAGAATGCCTCAAAGCTTTCTGATCTGCCAAAAAAGACTTGTTCACCTCCAAATGAAAGAAATTGACCTTGAAGGCTTTTCCGAATCGCCTTCCATGATGTTAATTATCTCTAACAGGATCTAACAGCTGATTATCCTCATCAGTGCTTCAGTGACACTCACGTCCTGACCCTCCCCACCCACCGCAGTCCCATTGCTGGCCCCTTCCCACAAACAGACCTGCTGATCACATAGCTGCCTCCTTCTGCAAGATTTGCTTCAATGGTCCCAGCCTCATCGATCCATCACACCATTGTTTCCACCCAGGGAACAGTACTCTAAGCGCCCGCTTGAAAACTTGTGACAACACCACTGAAGCAGTTGGAAAAGCCAGACAAACAAACTTGTGCTCCCAGATATCAGGGAGACCTTCAACCCCATACACCGGGATCCTTATTTGCTGCCTCTGAGAGGTAGCGTGAGGTAGGGGCCCCTTCCATCCATCATTACTTGTCTTTCTCGTGTGCTGAACATGTGAACCTTTCCGTCCAATCACTGCCAGGTTTCTGAGGTCTCCCACTGGGATTATCCTTCGCGCGATAGCTTTACAGCATCCATCTCAGATGACTTACGAAGTTCACCAGTGACCAGACCCTTCCCGGTCACCTCTAGAAATTCTAATTTCCACGATTGTTAGACCTCTCACCATTTGCGTAGGTCTCCCTTCCATTTTTTCTGCTGTTGCCTCATGTGTTTTTGCTGGTTTAGATGCTTTGCCACTGCTATTAAGTGCCACAGTGCAAGTGCTCCCTATTGTAAATTGATGTAAGGAATTAGTGACCCAATGATTGGCTTATTTGGTTTACTTGTCAGACCCTAGTACAGTGCACCATGTGTGACCAGGGCCTGTAAATCAAATGCTGCAGGTGGGCTTGCAGCACTGATTGTGCCACCCACAGAAGCAGTTTGTAAACTGTGGCTCAGGCCTGCCATTGCAGAGCCTGTGTGCAGTCTGGGACTGCCATGTCGACTTGTCGACTTGGCAAGTGCACACACTTGTCAGTCTCTAAACCTTCCCTTTTCTACATGTTAGTCCCCCCTAAGGTAGGCCCAAGGTATCCCTGTGGGCAGGGTGCATTGTATGTGAAAGGTAGGACATGCCCTAATAGTGAAATACTGCCAATTTCGTTTTTCACTATTGCAAGGCTATCTGTTCCAATAGGCCAGAATGGGGAGTTAGTTTATTGTATTGCTGTGGCTCCAGAAGTCTGATGAGTTAGGGCTGGGCCGAATAGACCTGGGTTGCATCTTCATCTGAATAGGGCTGTGCCTGCCTTCCACAATGACGGCTCCGCCCCCCCAGTGGTGTGTCTGAAGTCAGGGCTCACACTGACAAAGGAGGTTGTTGTGCCCCACAGAACTGGTTTTGGCTGGGTACAGACACTCTCTGCCTTGAGAGAACAAAGAAGTTTATAAAACGATGGGCCCAGATCTCCGACTTTTAGATCACTGGTAGGAAATCAAGAGGAAACCTTTGCCAAGGAGAAGAGCCGGATAAGCTAAGGAGGAATACTGCTCCAGTGCCTGTTTGCTGCCTGGGATTGGCCGGCAGTGGCTGCTTGCTGCCAAGGAAAGGAGAAGAAGGACTTTGCTGTTTTACTTTGTCACCTGCTTGAAGAAAAGATCTCCAAGGGCTTGAAACTGAGCTTGCCTCCTGTTTTGTAGTCTCAGGGACACAAAGACTTCACCACCAGCTCCCCTGAATTTCCTTGCTGGGAATTCCAACCTGCAAAGAGGTGCCTGCTGCTGTTTGGGACCTCTGGAGACTGGGAGCTGGGAAATCGACGCAACACCTAAGAAGCGTGTTGCATCCACACTGGTTTTCCGATGCATTGTCGCCGCACCGATCCCGATGAAAGCCTGCTGTGCCGCTGCACAAAGACATGCATCGTACCGGATCGATGCATCGCATCGAGGCGCCAAGACTGTCGCATCGTTGGGGTCCGCAGTAAGAAACAGACGTATCAACTCCCCACGCAGTAAGGAATCAACGCATCACCTCCTCTGCGCTGCAGTAAGGAACAGACGCATCACCTCCCCTGCGTGTAAGGAGCCGACGCATCACCTTCCCTGTGGCCGTTTTGTTTGCTTTGTGTGACGCATCTAAGGTACTTTTGAGAAAAGTGTTGCATTTACAACTTGCATTGAACTGAACTATTTCTACCATTTGAAAGCCTTATTTTTATTACTGTATTGTGGATTTTTGTTGTTTGGTCTTCTTTTGGTTTGGATACAGATTACTTAGTTTTCTAAACTGGTGTGGTGTCCATTTGTAGTGTTTTCACCGTGTTTCTGTATGTGTTCACAAATGCTTTACACACTGCCTTTGAGATAAGCCTGTCTGTTCGTGCGAAGCTACCAAGGGGCAGGGGTTATTTTAGGAGTGTATCCCCCTTACCGTGACTAGAAGCAAAGGTCCCTATTTGGTCAAAGGTACCTACCTCTGCCAACTAGAGACCCCCATTTCTAACAACAATCAATGAGAAAAATGCATGTCAGAAAACAGAGCCTGGAAAGCCGCAGAATTTCCTGCCAGACGAAATCCTGAATGAGATGGTATTTCCAGGAACCCAAAAGATGTCAAAATGAATAACTGTTCCTTAATACCAAACACCCAACGAACCCTAAACCCCTGATTAGTGGCCTGATCTCTTCTCAATGCTGAGCCCCAGAGAGGATGACATCACTGCGCTGTTTGATTATGTCCCTTTAAGTTTTAGGGATGTTGCAGAACAGAGGGGTCACTGCAGATAGATAAGTGCAAGTTCCTGTCTGAAGAGGTTGAATATTTTGGTCACAGATCAGTGGCGGGGATCAAACCAAAACAATCCTTGCTGGTGGCAATTAAAGAAAGTATCTGCCCCTAAATGTAAGAGCAAATTATCTTCCTTCCTGACCCTATGTGAGTTATATTCATGTTTTGGAGAAGGGTTGTCTTTGTTAACCAACTCCATGAGGTCTTTTTTGAAAAAGAATTCTTAAATTGAGTTGACACATCATATAGAATTATAGACGGGTAACCGTGCATTATGGGGATGTTCTTCACCAAGGGATTCTAAGTGATGTCAAATAGAAAACGAGACAGATGATCAAGTTGTCTATGATGTCCTGAGAGGAGGAGAAAAACATCCCCGTAAATCACTTTTTACCCATCTATAATTTTATGTTTTGTATGGACCGTAAAATCACCCGTCCCTGCCTCCAACTCCTGTGCAGGGGCAGAGGATAATGGGAGAGCCATACATAACATGTCCTCACCTCACTGACACAAATGTGAAAAATAAGGAATATGCTACTTACCAGTATGCATCTGTTCTTGGCATGTAGAGCTGCAGATCTACACACTGTGCATAGATCGCCATCTGGTGTTGGGCCCGGATGTTGCAGTTGTTTTTCACTTGGAAAGTCTTTGGAAGTCACGAGGTATGTGACTCCTCCTTTGGATCATAGTGCACATATACTTCGGCTCCATCCTCAGATTGTTTTTCGCCAGCAGGGAAATGATGGAGCTTTGTAAGAAACAGGAAAGATGCCCATGTGTGCTGTATCTAAATAAGATAAAACTGGAACAGATAAAGGTAGCCGGGGAGGCGGGTGGGCGTGTGTAGATCTGCAGCTCTACATGCCAAGAACAGATGCATATTGGTAAGTAGCATATTCTGTTCGAGCCATATGATCTGCAGATTACACACTGTGCATAGATTGTGTAGCAGTACCCATCCTTAGTGGCGACCACCCGTATCTGTTGCAGTTGTTTGAAACAGTGTTTCGAGGACAGCCTGGCCCACACTAGCTTGATGCTTAGTTTGCACATCTATACAATAGTGTTTTGTGAATGCGTGCGGTGTAGACCATGTAGCTGCTCTGCAGATATCATCTAAGGGGATGTTCCCTAAAAAAGCCATTGAAGCCCCTATTTTGCGTGTAGAGTGGGCTTTAGGGGGAACAGATAGCGTTTGTTTTGCTTTGTGGTAGCAAATCTGAATGCATTTAACAATCCACCTAGCTATCCAAGATTTGGAGATGGGATTGCCTTTGTGTGGTGGTGAGAAAGACACGAATAATTGTTGGTCTTGCAAAAAGGTTGTGTTCTCTCGATGTAGTAGAGTAAAGCTCTTTTGACGTCTAGGGTGTGCAGAGCTCTTTCTGCAATGGTTTGTGGCGGCGAGAAGAATACAGGCAGTTCCACAGATTGATTGAGGTGAAAGGGAGAAATGACTTTAGGAAGGAATTTTGGATTAGTGCGGAGAACAACCTTATTATGATGCATTTGCAGAAAATGTTCTTGAATGGTGAGTGTTTTGTATCTCACTGGCCCTTCTGAGGGAAGTAATGGCTGCAAGGAAAGCTGTTTTCCATGTTAAAAATTGAAGCTCGCATTTATGTAGAGGTTCGAATGGAGGCCCCATTAGTCTTGTGAGAACGATGTTTAGGTTCCGCACTGGTGAGGGTGGCACTCTAGGGGGAATTATCCTTTTGAGGCCTTCCATGAAAGTTTTTATGGCAGGTACTCTAAAGAGGGATAGATGCTGTCTATTTTGTAGCTACGCTGCTATGGCAGCAGGGTGTAGTCTAATAGACGTGTAGGCTAGGTTGCATCTTTGTAGGTGTAGTAAGTAGCCTATGATGTGTTGGATAGACACATCCAAGGGATTGATATTATTGTTGTGACAATAAATCACAAATCGTTTCCACTTGGCTGCGTAGCAAGCTCTAGTGGTAGGACGTCTTGCGTCTTTAATGACGTTCATACAGTGAGGGGGAAGATTAAGGTAGCCAAATTCTAGGATTTCAGGAGCCAGATCGCAAGGTTGAGCTGAGCTGGGTCTGGGTGTCTGATCTCTACATGGTTCTGGTTTAAGAGGCGTGGAGAGAGGTGTAACTTTTGGTGCGGAACTACGGAGAGTTCCAGCAATGTGGTGTACCACGGTTGTCTGGCCCAAGTTGGAGCAACTAGGATGAGAGTTAGGGAGTGTTGCTGTAGTTTGCGCACCACTAATGGAATGAATGGGAGAGGCGGAAAAGCGTACGCAAATTTGTCTGACCAGTTCATCCATATCGCATTGCCTTTGGACAATGGGTGTGGATATCTGGCGGCGAAGCTTTGGCATTTGGCGTTTTCGTGGGTGGCGAAGAGGTCTATTTGTGGTTGTCCCCACGTTTGAAAGAATGGTTGAAGAACTTGTGGATGAAGTTCCCACTCGTGGATTTGTTGAGATTACGGCTCAGCAGATCTGCAATGGTGTTTTGGACTCCTGGGACATGTTGTGCTAGGAGAAAAATGTTTTGAGGTATGGCCCACCTCCATATGGTCTGTGCTAGCTGAGAGACCTGCAGAGAGTGTGTGCCGCCCTGTTTTTAGATGTAGTACATTGCTGTCATGTTGTCTGTGCGGACTAAGACAGCCTTGCCTGAGACGTGTGTTTGAAAGGCTTTCAGGGCTAGAAATATGGCCAGTAACTCCAGATGGTTGATGTGGAGTAACTTTTGTTAAGGTGTCCACCTGCCCTGCATGGTGTCATGTAGTAGGTGAGCTCCCCAGCCGGAGAGCGATGCGTCCGCTGTTAGAACTATTTGAGGAACCGGCTCTAGGAACGGTCGCCCTTTGGAAAGGTTTTTGGTGGTCCACCACTGCAGAGAGCGATGGGCACGACCGTCTACCAACACCAGATCTGTTAGCTGACCTTGAGCCTGGTTCCATTGGCGTGCTAGGCACTCTTGGAGAGGACGCATCGGGAGTCTTGCATGAGGTACTATGAATATGCAAGAGATCATCATCCCTATAAGTTGCATAAACACTCAGGCTGGAAGTGAGTGTTGAGGTTGAAATTTAGCGAGAAGAGCTTGTATGCTTGCTATCCGGGCTGTATTGTTGTACATGGGAGGGATGCAGATAGGACTTGGCGTAGTTTACTGTGAAGCCCAGGTCGTGAAGTAGTTGGATCGTGGCGTCAGTGTGTTGTACACACTGGTTGTATGAGCTCGCTTTTATAAGCCAGTCGTCTAGATATGAGAAGACGTGGATGTGTTGTCTTCTCAGGTGTGCTGCCACTATTGCTAGGCACTTGGTAAACACTCTTGGGTCTGTGGTGACTCCAAAGGGGAGTACTTTGAATTGGTACTGCTGACCGTCCACTACGAACCTGAGAAACTTCCTGTGAGCGGTGTGAACGGGAATGTGGAAATAGGCGTCCTTGAGTTCTATGGTGGCTAGGAAGTCGTTTTGGGAGAGCAGAGGAAGCACCTGCTGGAGTGTGACCATGTGAAAATGGTCTGAGTGTATGTATTGGTTTAGGGGTCTGAGGTCCAGAATGGGCCTGAGAGAGCCGTCCTTTTTTGGAATGAGAAAATATAGGGAGTAAACTCCCTTGTTTTGTTGGTGGGCAGGAACTAGTTCTGTTGCATCTTTTTGTAGGAGGGAGATTACCTCCTGCTTTAGAAGTGACAAATGTTCTTGTGACATTGGGCGCTGTTTGGGTGGAATGGTTGGGGGGTAGATGTTAGCTCTAGACAGTAGCATGATTGGATTATTTGTTGTACCCATCTGTCTGAGGTGATGGTAGCCCAGACAGGAAGGATATTGTGGAGTCTGCCCCCGACTGGAGTGGAATAGTCTGGGGGAAGTGGAGGGAAGTCACTGGGTGGGGGTGGAGGCAGAGCGGGAGGTGTTAGTTTTGCCTCTGCCTTTGTTGTTGTTACCCCTGTAACTGCCTCTTTGGTAACCCCTAGTGAAGGTGGATTGGGTAGGGGTTTTGTAGGAAGTGGAGGCGCTGTCAGAGTAGTAGCCTCTGGTGTTGCTTCTAAAGGAGGAACGGCGAAAGGAGCGTCTGGGAGCTTGCGACTGCAAGTCTCCCATAGATTTTGCCGTGTCTGTGTCCTTCTTCATTTTTTCGAGGGCTATATCAACATTAGGACCAAACAGATGTTTCTCATCAAAGGGGTGGTTGAGGATGGAACTTTGAACCTCAGGTTTGAAACCTGAGATACGTAGCCAAGCATGCCTACGCAGAAGGGTGCTGGTATTATTTGCCCTGGAGGCGGTGACAGCAGCATCGAGGGCACAACGAATGGAAGTGTTTGTAATGTTTTTTCCCTCTTGAATCAATTCGTTGGCCTTATGTTTATATTTATCAGGGAGATGTTGCATGATTGTCTCCAGCTCATCATAATGTGCCCTGTCATATCTGGCTAGGAGCGCTTGGATGTTAGCGATACGCCAGATGTTGGCTGCCTGAGACGCCGTCCGTTTGCCAGAGGCGTCTCGGAGTTTAGACTCCTTATCTGGCGGTGGTGCCTCACCTGATGCCTGGGTATTGGCACGTTTCCTCACATTGGAGACTACCAGGGAGTCTAGTGGTGCGGGGCCTTTAATGTAGGGTGGGTCTGTTGGGGAGGCTTTATACTTTTTCTCAATACGTGGGTTAATGACCCTGGCCCTAACTCGGTCTTTAAAAACCTCTGGTGCGTGCTTAATAACTCCCTTAAGCATGGGCAGGATTGAGGTAGACCTGTGTGCAGTGTCAAATGTATCTAAGAGGAAGTCCTCCTCTACGGGGTCTGTGTGGAGATCAACCCCGTGGTAGCGGGCAGCCCTATAGAGTAGTTGGTTAAAGCCCATGGTGTCCTCGGGGGGCGGGAGGGTCTAGAAGGGTAAAGCTCGTCCTGTGGGACAGTAGGAACATCTGAGATATTGTAGTCGTCCCATGGGTCAGGGGAGCCTGTAGGAGTAGGGACCCCTGTTGGTTGGTTGTCCGCCCTGTCCCATGTGTCGTAGATAATGTCATCATCATCATCCTCATCTGGAGATGATGTGGGAGAATGATGAGGTGGGGGAGGAGAAAGAGGAGGAGGAGGAGGTGGAGGAAGTGGAGGAGGAGGTGAAGGAATCCTCAAAGGGGAGGTGGCAAAGTCTCTCCTTTTTGGTGGTGGAGCTTGTGCAGGCTTGTCTGGTGGTCTTTTTCTGGTGCTAAGCGACAAACGACCAGTCTTTGGATCTTTAACGAAGGTTTTTTGGTAAGGATCGGGTCGATACAGTTCGTCTGTAAGGGGCAGATCCTTCAGTGCCGATGGTGTCGGAGTCGTGGGTTTTTTCAGCGTCGATTCGGCACTGATTTTTGGTTTCGAACCGTGAAGTTTAGCAGTGTCTTTTGACTTCCTCGGTTCCGATGTGGCTTTCGGTTTCGAGGTTTGGGAGTCGAGGCTTTTCGGCTTCTTGCTCAGTTCCGAGGGTGTTATCGGTGCCGAGGAGCTGGTGCCAGTCTTCGGCGCCGAGAGCTTCGGCGTCAAGCTCAGCGCGGACGTGGAAAGGGGCGTTTTCTTTTTCGGTGTCGGTGCCGATGCGGTTTTTACGGCACCGAGGGTAGGCTGGCTCGAGCCCGAGCTGCCTGAAGGCTTGATGGGCTTCTTAACCAGGCCCGGAAGCAGGGTATGGTAAGCAGTCTTTTGGTGCATACCTAGGCTCGGAAGCGAAGACGTGACCGAAGCCTTTTTCAATGGCGTGGAGGGGGGTTTAGGGTCGTGGTCGACGTTTGTACTCACGCTCCTCTGTGCCGGAGTAATGTCCTCGACGTCGGAGTCGTCCGCTTCGGAGGCGCTGACAAGGCCTTCTTCTGTGTGGTGTTGGTCCGGAACATCGACGCCTTCTTCGAAGATGTCGTCGGGTATGGAAGTCGACGAGTGAGCCATTGTTCTCCTTGCTCGTTGGTCCCGGATCGTCTTCTTCGATTGGAAGGAGGCGCAAGCTGGACAGTCCCTTGCCTCGTGTTCTGGGGAGAGGCAGAGGTTGCACACCTCATGGAGATCGGTGTGGGGAAACTTCAACCCACATCGAGGACACTTTTTAAATGGAGTCCTTTCCATCAACCAGGTAGGCCCGAAGGCCTTTGTCGACGACCGGAATCGAAGACTTAGATTGTTGAGAGTCGCGTTGAGTGTTGGAGAACGCGATCGAGACAATACCATCGAAGGGGGGAGGATTGCGCGCCGAACAGGAAAATTGGAAAGGTTTCAAACTGAAGCGCGAAGAACACATCCGAGCCCGATGGCGGAAAAAAACAATCTGAGGATGAAGCTGAAGCCCATGCGCAACATAATCCAAAGGAGGAGTCACATACCTCGTGACTTCCAAAGACTTTCCAAGAGAAAAACAACTGCAACATCCGGGCCCAACACCAGATGGCGATCTATGCACATTGTGTAATCTGCAGCTCATATGCCTCGAACATATTTTACCTGCTATCCATAACCAAAACCACTATTTTCCCTGCCTGCCTTATTTGGGTCAAAGAAAATAAAATGTTAACCCAGTTTCAGGCTGAATTTCACCCGAAAATTAGCACAATCGATCTGGTTTTTTGATTTCAATTAATAAGGTGAAAAGAAGTAGGCATAAAAAGGGGCAGCCTTTATGTCGCTTTTGTTGATCACCAGGTGGTATTTCACATAGTCTCTTTGGATAAGTTATAGCGTACACTAGGTGACCTTGGGCTTTCCCATCCTCTTCCTGATTTATTTGCCAGTCTTGACCACAATCATTTTGCTCAAGTCAGATGGGGTACAAATGTGGAAAACAATGATCTCTTTAAGGTTGCAAAAGGAGTCAGGTAAGGATGCATCCTTGCCCCAACATTGTTCCTACTGTTCATAAATGCTGCATCGATTACCTCTTCGGTTGTGGTAACTCTTTAGAGAACCAATAATGTTGGAGGGGAGGAGCTTGAGAAAGTGCTAGATTTTAATTATCTTGTCAATCGCCTCTCTAGTGAAAATATCTGTGGTCCCCAGATTACTAAACGTACTCTTATACTAAAGCACAGAGCAGCAGCAGTTTTAAAATTTGCGAACAAGTGCTCGTTCCATCCAATTCCCCCCCCCCCCTTTTTGAGGTGTGGAGGGCCAAAGCTCTAGTCGCCACAACATATGGAGTCAAACTCTGGGGACATGTTAATTTAAAAGCCCGGAGGTGGTTGAGAATACATTTTGAAGAGCAGCCCTTGAATTGCCCCAAAGCACGCCACTGATTTTAAAACATAACTTAGGCTTTCGGTCTATTGCACCCCTAGCGCATCTGAAACCTATTCTGTTTTGGCTACGGATTTGGCCTACGCCCCAGCTTGCAGAATATAGGGCTGGATTAAGAGATGTTCTCCACATATCACAGAGAGGTGTTCTGTTACCCTGGTTGGACAATATAAAGCAGTCCCTATACTTAGAGAATCTACATGAGTATTGGGTGTTCCCTGAAACTATCCAATCTTCCGCAAATATGAGAGCGAATGTCATCTTTTGGAAGCTTGAAAGGGTTAAATTCTCTAACAAGCAGGTTTGGGCAAAATGACTGATTGTTTCATAGGATTCAAGCCCAGCTCTTATTATGAAAACTATATGAATATTTTCGACCCTCCATTCACAAAAGCTCTTTATATAAGCTTCAGGTTAGGTTCATTACCGCTTGCTTCCTTTACCGCTAAATGGAATAGTCAACAAGATGGAAACAAAATGTGTCCAGTCTGCAGAAGTGCCGAAGAAACTGATGATCACCTCCTCTTTTTCTGCCCAATGTTATAAGCAGCGTAGGCGTTGGATTGCTCCTTTGCACAGCCTTTTAGGTGTCGTCCAGTACAGGGTAGCGATAAGGATATGCAGAGCAGACACGTCCCCGGTCATCGTTTTCTCTCTTGCTAAATTGTGGGAGAGCATATGGCCAACTTGACAAACAATTTGCTTTTTTACCTTTTCTTCGCTCTCTGACTAATTCATATCCCCTCTGTCTTATGTATCATTGTTTTACTGATTTTTTATCTTGTTTCTAAGCACTTGCATTTTATTAAACTAGGTTGTTTGTGCAACAGGGAAGGATACGTAGCCCTAGTTGTATTCCTGTATCCATACCATCCTGCGCCATGCAAATGTAGTACGCACACGCTTAGCAATGTATTTCATAGGGGTACCCACTTTTTAAAGTATCTTATTCTGGTCTGAAGTTTTTCAAACACCCTTACTACAGCATGACATATATAGAACTGTACTTTTAGGCATGACGGACCATAGTAGTAGGTAAATCAATAAAGGTTAATGGTCCTCTGTGATTTAAAATAATAATAAGTCTTGAGGTCAAATCTCACAACTGCTCCTCAAAGGAGATGGGGAAACAAACAGGCTGATCAATATTGATCAATACCCAGCCCAACACAATAGACAGAATCCATGGCTGCAGCAGAGGTCGACACGTTTCCACCAGGCAAATGTTTAAGGCTCTGCAAAGCCAGTACGAGACACTAAATACAGCATCTTCTGAAATCATCTGCACTCATGTGCAACATCACTTTTCTGTTTTTGTTTACTTCACTTAAGAGTCGGTGATCATTAAGGCAGCTCCAAAGCTGCTTCCATTTTATATGTGAGGTTTGATATGTGTGCTAATAAGGGGGACAAATATGGCTTTAGGTGATTTTCCTAATTTTTCTACTGGCCAGGACATTAAAATAGCAGTCATGCCGGTGAATAGCCAATGAGGAGGCAACCATACTTTCAGAAGATGAACTCCAGTTGACTGGCTCTGGGGAGAGCTACAGACATCAGTGGAAACAGTGGCCAGATGGAAGCAACTAAGAGCACACAGCACCCCAACGACTGGTGGGACTCAAGCCAACGGTTATGCCCTGTCCGGCAGTCCTGTGTCTGCTTCACATTGTGGCGCCATTGACCTGTCGTGAAATGTGCATGTAGAAGGCTGAGTTGGGGATTCCTCCAGAAACTGTGAAAGAGGTTCCTAAGAGGATGGATGAGCTCATGTCCCCTTTGCTCCTTGTGGAGTGCATTGGAGGTACTTGTTGTCCACTTGTGTCTTCCTGCATTAAGCATACTTGCTGTTCAATCAACCATGTAGACAATCCCTACTTAACAACAATACACATGGTAAGGCACCACTAACAAGCCCCAGAGTTACCCCAGAAGCAGAAGCAGTAGCAGTGGCAGAGAGCCCACTCCCTCAGCATCCCACCCACCATGATGGTAACAAAGCTAAAGAGGGAACAGCAGGCAGAGGAAGAGGAAGAGGAAGAGGAAGAAGCGTCCTTACCAGTGATGAGACGAGCAATGAGATCATGGCAGAAAGAGAACGCAGGACAGGGTCTCACACAGATTCAAAAGAAAGATACTCAGTACACTGCAGATCAGCATTCACGCCTCAGCGCCGGTGGCCCCAACCAGACCAGCCAGACACACTGCTGGTCATCTCCCTCTCGTTCCAAGCATCATGCACTGAGGGAGAACTAATAGCATGTGATGATGCAAAACACACCGTTTAATCACCCTAGTCTCTGTTCACCAGGTTCCCCACTCGTACCAGACCATCATGGTCAGAGGCAGCCCAGAAATACTATGGCTTTTTTTTAGACACTCTGGTACTTGGACTTCCCTACTGAGAGCAAGTGGAAGGTCTACATTATACCCCCACCTGTGATGTATCGTGATCACATGCATGGTTGAGACCTTACCAAAAACCTGGAGTCTTGCAGATGCCTTGCACTCTCCAGCGTCGCATGTGTAGGTCCCAGCATCTTCCAAGCAGCACTGGTTGAACTGCAGAAACCGCCGACGTCCCATGGAGTAGATGCGGCAGTTTGGGCTCGGCTTGAGCTCCTTCCCGTTCTAAGGTAAGGAAGAACCTATACATTAGAGACCCAAATCGCAACACTAGGTCTGTACTTTGTAGGCCTTGCTTTTCGTTAACACCATGTTACTGGCTCTTTCCCAGAGCTTAATTTCTATGGGCCTTTCTGTTGCCAAGTCTCTCCACTGTGTCGTTAGCGCCAGGATGACCGCAGGGTTGCAGTGCGCTTTATAAATGAAAATACATACATACATACATACATGTTGTCCATACACTCCAACAGGATTGCAACCTTCCCCATCAGAACAACCAACACACCACAGTAACCTCCTCGAGACTGACTAAAACTGGCCATTTCACTTCATCAACATGTCAAAAACACTAACCATCACCATCCATTATACCTCACATAACATGGGCAGCACCTTACACGTCAACCATTACACATCGTTATCCTTGGTCAATTCTTCTGGCACCAACTGTTACCGTTTTATATGCACCAGCCTAAACCCTGCATAAAAGGCATTGTCCCAGGCATCCACCAGCATCTCATCGCCAATAACTCAAATACCAAGCAGCAACATCCATTACACCCATGTTGTTACCCCTCATACACCACTGTAGAAACCTCTATCATTTTTTCAATGTAGCATCTCATATACCACAGTAAACACTGTAAACATTCAACTAGCGCCATCCACTAACATTATCTCCCAAGAGCAACACCTTGGACATCAACTAGCATTGAGTAAACATAGTATATTATACTTATCTCACCGACATCGACCCCTTGGACACCAACTAGTACTGTGTAGTCATAGAATATTATACTAACCTCCCGAGATCACCACCTTGGACACCAACTAGCATTGTCTAAACATAGTATATCATACTTATCTCCCAATATCGACACATTGGACACAAATTAGCATTGGCTAATCGTAGGATATTATACTTATCCCTCAAGATCACCACCTCAGACAACAACTATCATTGCATAATCAAAGTATCAATCAATCAATCAATCAGGGGTTTGTAGAGCGTTGATACTCACCCGTAAGGGTCTCAAGTTGCGTAGGAGGTGGGCTGCTGATCCATCTGGGTGTGGCGGTTCAGTCAAAGAGCCAGGTCTTGAGGTCCCTCCGGAACTGTGTCAGTGCTGTGGATTGCCTGAGGTAGAGGGGCAGGGTGTTCCAGGTCTTGATGCGAGGTAAGTGAAGGATCTTCCTCCGGTTCTGGTCTTGTGGATCCGTGGAACTGAGGCCAGGGCGAGTTGGGCAGAGCCAAGTTGTCTGGCGGGTGTGTGGAGGCACGGCGGTGGTTCAAATATTCTTGTCCAGCATCATAAAGAGCTTTGTAGGCATGTGTGAGGAGCTTGAAAGTGATTCTCTTGTTGATAGGGAGCCAGTGGAATTGCCGGAGGTGTTGTGTCATGTGGCTGCAGTGGGGGGTGTCGACGACCAGTCTGGCTGCGGAGTTTTAGATGTTCTGTAGTTTCCTGAGTTGTTTCTGGGTGATGCCAGCGTAGAGTGCGTTGCGGTAGTCCAGTCGACTGGTGAGGAGTGTGTGGGTGACCAGTTGCTGGATTCTGTGAGGTGCCATCTGAAAGTCTTTCGAAGCAGGCAGAGTGTGTGGAAACAGGTTGAGGATACTGTGTTGATTTGGCGATTCATTGAGAGCAAGGAGTCTAGTAGGTTGCGTGCGTGGTTCGTATGTGTTGGAGGGGTTCCTAGTGCAGCAGGCCACCAGGAGTCGTCCCAGGCTGAGGGAGTGGGTCCTAGGGTGAGTACTTCGTTTTGTCCGAGATGAGTTTGAGGCATCTGTCTTGCATCCAGATAGTGACTGTCTTCATTCCATTGTGAAAGTTGATTCTGGCGGTTGTGGGTTCGTTGGTGAGGGAGATGATCAGCTGGGTATCGTCAGCATAGGAGACTATGTTGAGTTTGTGACTTCTGACGATTGCTGCAAGGGTAGCCATGTAGATGTTGAAGAGGGTGGGGCTCAGGAAGGAGCCCTGGGGCACTTTGTAGCTGATCTTGGTAGGGTCTGAGAGGAACAGGGGTAGTCTGACTCGCTGTGTTCGACCAATCAGGAATGAGTGGATCCAGTCCAGTGCCTTGCCATGGATGCAGGCATCGTGGAGTCTCCTGATTAGGGTGCGGTGGGAGACGGTGTCGAGGGCGTCTGAGAAATCCAGTAGGATGAGGGCCTCTGTTTCGTCCGGGTCGAAGAGGGGCAGCGAGGAGTGCGGTCTCGGTGATGTGGTTGCATCAGAAGGCCGATTGGGAGATTCCAGAACATGGTTCTCTTTGATGAATTTGGAGAGTTGGGCGTTGATTGCCTTCTCAATGACTTTGGCTGGGCAGGGGAGGAAGGAGATGGGCCTGAAGTTCTTGAGGTCTGCATAATCATAGTATATTATACTTATCTTGCAAGATCTACACCTTGGACACCAACTGGCATTGCCTAATCATCGTATATTTTACTTACTCCCAAGATCAACACCTTGGACACCAACTAGCAATGTGTGATCGTAGTATATCATACTTATCTCCCAAATATCAACACCTTGGACACCAACTAGCAATGTGTGATCATAGTATATTATACTTATCTCCTGAAATCAACACCTAGGACACAAACTAGGAATGTGTGATCGTAATATATCTAACTTATCTCCCAAGATCACCACCTTGGACTATTGTGTAGTCATAGTATATCATACTTATCTCCCAAGATCAACACCTTGGACACCAACTAGCAATGTGTGATTGTAGTATATCATACTTATCTCCCAAGATCAACACCTTGGACACCAGCTAGCAATGTGTGATCGTAGTATATCATACTTATCTCCCAAATATCAACACCTTGGACACCAGCTAGCAATGTGTGATCGTAGTATATCATACTTATCTCCTGAGATCAACACCTAGGACACCAACTAGGAATGTGTGATCGTAATATATCTTACTTATCTCCCAAATATCAACACCTTGGACACCAGCTAGCAATGTGTGATCGTAGTATATTATACTTATCTCCTGGGATCAACACCTTGGACACCAACTAGCAATGTGTGATCGTAGTATAGAATACTTATCTCCTGAGATCAAGACCTAGGACACCAACTAGGAATGTGTGATCGTAATATATCTTACTTATCTCCCAAGATCACCACCTTGGACTATTGTGTAGTCATAGTATATCATACTTATCTCCCAAGATCAACACCTTGGACACCAACTAGCAATGTGTGATCATAGTATATTATATTTCTCTCCCGAAATCAACACCTTGGACACCAACTAGCAATGTGTGATTGTAGTATATTATACTTCTCTCCCGAGTTTAACACCTTGCACAGCAACTAGCAATGTGTGATCGTAGTATATTATACTTATCTCCTGAGATCAACACCTTGGACACCAACTAGCCATGTGTGATCGTAGTATATTATACTTATCTCCCGAGATCAACATGCTAGACCCCAATTATCATTCAGTAATCTTATATTATACTTACAACCCGAGATCAACACCTCGGATAGCAACAAGCATTGCGTAGTTATAGTTTATTATACCTAACTCCTGAGATGAGCACCTTGGAAGCCAACTAGTATTACGCATTCCTATTCGTAGTATATTATACCCCAATGTTGACAACTGAGATATAAACCATCACCATGAATTGGACTTTATATCAGAGAATGTCTTTTTTATTTTATAACACGCCACACAAAAAAACAACACTAATGATTACATATAGTCAATTCGTTGACCATGAATTGGTCACTCATTCTTTACTCTTGTGAGAAAATAAGCATTTGTGCAGTATCCCCTTCTTTTTTCTTTGCTAAGTATGTATGCAGTATTAATTCTGCACACTGAGAAATTAGTACCTCCTTTCTAATTGTATTGCTTTTAAAATGTGAAGAGAAATTGTCAGACTCGTATGAGTGCGTGTAATTGCATGTGAATGCATTGTATGATTAGTTTCTCAGCTGCAGGCGCACAGCCTGACCGTTCTTTGCAAGAGCGACCTATAGAAGAACCAGGCCTGATGACACCCAGATGGGACAGCAGCCTAAAGCTGGAGGGGGAGGTGAGGTCAGCAGCCCCTCCCTGGTAGGTACCCAGGTGAGACAGCTAAATAAAGCTGGCCCCACAGCTACAGGATAAGGAGGGTGAGACCAGAATTGCTTCTCCATGTGTGTGAACCAACGTCATCAGAACTTTCCTTCACCGAGGGGAAACAGCGGCCCTGATTCTCTTTGACCTCTCAGCGGCATTCGATACCGTATCCCAACGGACCCTCATAAAGAGACTCCACCATGCCCGGGTCCAGTGAGACAGCTAAAGAAAGCTGGCCCCACTCCTACAGTGAAGCGTCACGGACAAGGAGGGTGAGACCAGCATTGCTTCTTCATGGGTGTGAACCGACGTCATCAGAACTCTCCTCGACTGCGGGGAAACTGCGGCCCTGATCCTCCTTGACCTCTCAGCGGCATTCGATACCGTATGCTAACAGACCCTCATAAAGAGACTCCACCATGCCCGGGTCCAGTGAGACAGCTAAAGAAAGCTGGCCCCACTCCTACAGTGAAGCGTCAAAGGAGAAGGAGGGTGAGACCAGCATTGCTTCTCCAGGGCGTGAATGGATGCAGATGCCATACGCAAGGGATCTTTATATTTTACCATCACTACTTGTGGTGTTCTACCTTTACCTGTAGACGAGAACCCTATAGTAAACTAGGGATTGGCTGGGGGAGGAGGAACAGAGAAAGGAGATCATCCCAGCTCTAGTAGGATGGCTTTAGCTCCTTTCAAACTTAAACAGACAGCGCCACCATATGGTAGACTGTCACTAGTGCTGGTGCTGAGAATTAAGTGTGGGTGCCGAGCGCCGAACATTACCGGCTCAAAATAAGGACTGTGCAAGATGCTCTCTCTCCCTGCACAAAAGCTATCCTGACTGCAACGCAGGCACCCTTGCACCATGGCACAAGGGTGCCTCTGTTGGTGCTAGATAGAACTCAGAGCGTCAGCGCAGGGACAGAGCAGGAATGCGTTCTATCTTGGTAGATATGTGGGACTGCTGCTCTCTCCCTGTCACGCAGAGCAGCAAGTTGTCCAGCTGCGTTGTTCAGCTGCGTTGTCCAGCTGCGTTGCATGACTTTTGGATAAATCTGCCCCGTGGTCTTTCCTGACTCAGGGCCAGTTGACCCTGAGCACCTGATTTCCAACACACATCACACCCACTGGACAGCACTGCCAAACCCAGGATGACCTCACCATTACACCCAGTGTCATAGCACAAAACAGCGCTCTGAAATATCTATGTTACCAACCCTTCATCTACCATCCATCACCTCTAACAAGAGCACGCTTCAAAGTCCCACGCCAGCACCCTGAATACCAACCAGTGCCATCCACTTCATGTAGCGTTTGACCAGTATCCAACCCACTGCAAACATCTGACTAACCAACAGGGACCGTCAATAAAACCAATCATCAGAACACTGAGCCACCCTCTTACAATCAGCATCTCAAGCAGCATCCAATCCCGCATCACAGTCCCCAGCCAGTGACAATCATGGGGCCGAATGATGCTGCCCAACACCCTCCAATGCATCACCTTGAACCACTTGACGTCAGCCATGGCGCGGGACAGTTCACACTCCAGGGTGGCGCCGGCTGTCTCTGGAACCCCCATATCCTGCGGCTCCTTCACAATGGTGATTGGTGGCTCTAAGGTGGGAGAAGAGAGAGGCGAGGTATGAGAGAAAGTCTGAAGTGGTATCCCAAAGGAAAAGCATGGTCTTCACTAGGAGACTTGTAATCTCCAGAACTGTGTCACAGACATAAGAGTCGAGATCTGAATCCAAACACACGTACACACTCGCATGTGTGCGCTCACACACACAGGCACACACACACATATACACACACACACGCACACACTGACACACACACACACACACACATATATATACACACATCCATCACTCATTAGGAAGACACACTGCACACACACAAAAACAATACATAACAACCAGACACAGGGGCTTATATACAAGAGGCCCTCCCACTGCAGCGTCACTTGTTTTGATGCTCTGATGGCGCAGGCCCTGTGTGGCTTTGCATGGCTCATAGATATGGAGTGAGACAAAACAGCGCAAGTTGCTGCCATGCCTTACACTGCTTCAGGGAGACGTGCCATGGGCGTTGCGGTGGGGGTTCCCACGCAAGACCCACAGACTTTGATGCTGCCCCAGATTTAAACCGTACACCTCCCAGAGCAGGCATAACAAGGAGAAACATGTTTATTTCTCCTAGTTTTCTTACTCCTTCCATGTGTGTTGTATTCTGCAGCACACACGGAAAGAGGATAACACCTGTATTCATTGCTTTTGTTAATTAAGATGCCCCTTCCTACACAAAAACAATCCTGCCAACAACGGAGGCAGCCTTGCACAATGGTGCAAGGGTGCCTATGTTGGCGCTTGGCAGCAAACTGTGCACGAGCGCAGGGGGAAGGGACAGGAATGCTCTGTATTTCACAAATACAGTGCATTCCTTCCCTTTCACTTTGACGTTGGACAGCACAGCCAGAGGACTTGTGGCGCTGCCCTACGCCAATCCCTCATACATTAGGGTGACAGTATGCATAACCCTGCTGTACACATGCACTCATCGCCCACATCCATAAACATTTACATCCCTCACAGTCCCACTGCGCATCACTCAAGCATACCACAAACGCTGCACACCTGTTCAACACACCTAATATACACACAGACGCACACGCACACATACAGACACACGCACACACACACTTAACTCTGTAATACTACAAACACCCGTTTCATCCTGTCCACCACACAGACCACTCTCACACCACACAACTGTGTTATAAGTGCACATTCCACTGACCCACTGCAAAAACTATCCTGACTCCCCTTTACAGTCCCCACACTGGCCAGGTAAACTCATCAGATGCACCTCTCACACACAAAAACCTTGAACGGACCCTGCAGTGAAGGGTAGCGCAGTCTGCCGTTTAGAGAAAGACAATCCAGACAGGGCATGCTTTAAAGAGCAGTACACAGTCAGCTGGGTCACAGATGGCACGCCTGCAACAGGGGTCCAAAACTGATGAGAATGACAGTCAAGCTCTCCTAGGGGAGTATTTACAACAAGGGGGCATGCAGACTGTGAGGACAACACCTAGCTGCATTGTGTGGGTCTGACATCAGCAACATGTACACAGCAAGGGTCAGGATACACACAGCTAGGATCAGGACACACAGTGAGGGTCAGGACACACACAGTGAGAGTCAGGATACACCCACCGAGGGTCAGTATGCACCCAGCACAGGTCAAGACACACAGCCAGGGTCAGTACACACACAGCGAGGGTCAGAACACACACGGTGAGGGTCAGGGCACACACAGTAAGGGTCAGAACACACACAGTGAGGGTCAGGACATACACAGTACTCTGCCACCACCAGACATGTTTTTGAACTCATGGGGTGAGAGCCAGCACTTTCAGAGGACAGAAACGAAGCCTGCTTTGGGCGAGGTGCTTCACAGCTCCTCTAGGATATGAAGGTCTTCCTGGGCGGAAAGCTTCAAGGGCAATGCCACGTTTGAAATCCAACCCAGCAACCTCCAGATAGTGCGGGAAACCAAGACCCCTTTCATGATCCACTTTTGGCGGGAGGAAAGGAGGAGGGTCGCCCGTTAGCCTGTACCACCATTAGGGGAGGACAGGTGATATGAACCCCTCTCCTGAAATTCCACCATCTTGAGATGGTGAGGAAACCTATCAGGGCTAGGGTAGTGCCTCTTATCACAGGAACTGGTCACTAGAGGGTGTAGACACCCTAAAGGTAGATAGCCCATTGGCTATTACCTGTCTCCACTTGTCCCTGCCCCTAAATTCAGAGTTTAGGTGGCAACCCGTGACATGAACATCAGATCCGCCGGACAAGAGAAGACCAGGAAAAAAAAGACCCACTGCATGAGAACTGAAGCCCTGCTGCAGAAGAAAAAAGGCACCAAACCCTGCCAGCTACTGCAAGGACTTGACAGTTTCTGCTGCTGTGGCGTTCTGAAACCTGAAAGGACTCCAAGAACCACGGAGCACCTCCAGGCTTCAAGAAATTGCCTTCAAGCTCCCTTGGAATGACGGCATCATTACCCTGCACACCTCATGCAACGATCCTGTGAAGTCTAGTTTGTTGACTTGCTGCTCCTCGCAGCAGCGGAGGAAGAAAAGGTACAATAGCTCCAGAGGGTCAGATCAGCCTCTCCACCAAGATTGAAGGAACTAGGTCAAACTGGAGCTGCGGCGCACCAATACCAGGGGTGCCAAAACCCCAAGGCAAACATCAAGAAGAAGAGTCCATTCCAGACTCCCGAACTACCAGAAGGACTTTACAGGATCAGTGACTGCGGAGTGCAGGGGAGTGATATCTTCACTTCAAGGGAGCTTCTTGGGGATTACTTGAAGGGTCTAGTTGCTCCGGGGTTCTTGGAGTCCTTTCAGGTTCAGGAAAATACAGCTGCAGCGATTGTCGAGTCTTTGGAGCAGTTAGCAGGGTTTGGTGCCTTTTTCTTCTGCCTCGGGGCTTCAGTTCTAAGGCAGTAGTCTTCTCTGTTCTGGTCTTCTCTTGTCCTTCCAAGCTGATGTTCAGGTCTTGGGATCCCATCTAAAAACTGAATTTAGGGGCATTACAAGGGGAGACAGGTAGTAGCCAATGTGCTGCTTACCTAGAGGGTATCTACAACCTCTAGTGATTCCATCTAATGGGAAGGGACACTACCCTAGCCCTGATTAGAGGTTGCTACACCATACCAAGATGATGGGAATTCAGCAGAGGGGTCACATTGCCTGCCCCGCACTAGGGGTGTGTTGGCTAAGTGGGGACCATCCTCCTCATCTAACTAATTATCTCACCTTTCCTCCCATAAAAAGTGCAGCAGGTAAGGGGGCTGGGCCTCCCCCACCCTCTGGAGGTTCCTGGCTTGGGTTTTAAAGGCGGCATCCCCTTTGAAGCTTTCCGCTCAGGATGGCCATCCTGTCCTGGAGGAGCTGTGAAACAGCTCTGCCATTAGCAGGCTTTACTTTTTTCCCTGAGAGCACTGGCTCTCACCCATGAGGGCACAAACAAGTCTGGTGGTGGCAAACTAGTGAAAACAGTCAGAGACCACACCAGGGACTGGTAAGTATTCAGGAGACCCTCTAAAAGGGTCTCCTGCGTGCATTTTTTAAATAAATGTAACACGGGCATCAGTGAGAATTTATTAAGACAAGATGTTTGTAACCAAACATCTTAGAAATCAGTGAAGCCATCATGGAGCTAGGAAACTCGTGCTGACAAGTATCCAGCGCATGAACTCTTGATGGCTTCCATGTGCACTTACAACATCGCAGAATGGACTGGACATTGTAGGAGCATATCTGCTCATGATTATATGCCCACACATAGAATACAGTACACCCTGCCTTAGGGCTAAAGGCCAGCAGTAGGAGTGACTTACCTAAACCGTATGCAGAGCATGGGTGGCATGGCACACAGGACTATGTGCTATGTCGACTCTTTGGATTTTGTTGCACCAAAACATGCAGCCTGCAATGGCCGAGTGCATAGCCTTGGTGGCACGACCAGTGCTGCAGCCCCAGAGGACCCTCTTCAGTACCCATGCTGTAGGTACCAGCGGCACCATTTACTAGGGACCTACAAGTGTGGTGCAAGTTGTGCCAATCGTGGTACAGTGTTTAGGGAAAGAGATTGGGCACTGGGAACCTGGTTAGCAGGGACACAGTGCACTTACGGTTTAAAAGCACATCAGACAAAAAGTGGGGGCTAACCATGCAAAGAGGCACTTTTCTACAAGGACGCACACAAAGATGGTCAGGACACACTCAGTGGGGTTGGCACAGATAGCGAGGGTCAGGGCATAAAATGAATCTATGACCCTCAATGAGGGGCCTACATCTGCAATGAGCAGTCAGGCATGTAGTGAGGGTAAAGAGACACACGAAGTGAGGGACGGACACACAGTGAATCACTCGACCCACAGTGAGGGGCTTTCATCTGCAATGAGCAGTCATGCACGTGGTGAGGATCAGGACAAACTCAATGAGGGTAAGAACACACACAGGGAGGGTCGGGATGCACACACTGAGGGTCAGGGCATAGAGTGAATCCATCGCACTCAGTGAGGGGCCTGCAACTGCAATGAGCAGCTATGCACACAGCAATGGACAGGACACATGCAGAGAGGGTTAGGACACATATAGTGAGGGTGAAGACGCACACAGTAAGGGTGAAGATGCACACAGTGAGGGTCAGAAGATGGTCAAGAGAGTCAATGAGAGTCAAGACACATATGGGCATATTTATGAGAGCTTTGTGTCATGCTTGCACTATGCAACGTGGTACACACGTGACACAAACCTCTAAGTCAGATTTATGAAGCCACACAAATCCACTTTGCGTGGCTTTAAATGGTTCAGAAATGTGGAGAGAGGCAAAGCAGTACAAATCACTGCGTTGCCGTACTCTGCACAAGGGAGGCGTTCCATGGGCATTGCGCTGGGTACTCCCACGCACCTCCCATGGATTTTTGACACCCACCCAGATTTACAAGACCTTGTAAACCTGGGGATGCGCCAAAAAGATATGCATCCCAAGGGGAGGCTTAACGAGGAGAAATATGTTTATTTCTCCTCGTTTTTTCCTCTTTCTGTGTGTGCTGCATTCTGCAGCACACACAGAGGTAACAACACCTCTAAGGAAGGTTTACCTTTCTGCAGAAAAACAATCCTGCCTACCAGACTGGCCTCCTTGCATCATGGTGCAAAAGTGACTGCGTTGGCGGTAGGGTGCCAAAACGGGTCTCGCGCACAAGGAAAGGACAGGAATGCGCCACATTGCACAAATGCAGTGCATTCCTGCCCTTTCTCTTTGATGCATGGCAGCACAGCGAGGTGCTTGCTGTGCTCGCCTGCACCACTAAACTCGTAAATATGGCCCATAGTGAGAGGCAGCACATACAGTGAAGATCAGGAGACACAGCGGGGGGAGGGCACGCAGTGAGAACGAGGACATAGAGTAAAGATCAGGAGAGACCGTGCGGGGAGGGCACGCAATGAGAGTGAGAAACACAGAGTAAAGAACAGGAGACACAGTGGGGGAGGACACGCAGTGAAAGCGTGGACACAGAGTAAAGATCAGGAGACACTGTGGGGGGAGGGCACGCAGTGAGAACGAGGACATAGAGTAAAGATCAGGAGAGACCGTGGGGGGGAGGGCACGCAGTGAGAGTGAGAACACAGAGTAAAAATCAGAAGATACAGCAGGGGGAGGGCACGCCGTGAGAACGAGGACATAGAGTAAAGATCAGGAGAGACCGTGGGGGGAGGAAACACAGTGAGAGTGAGAAACACAGAGTAAAGAACAGGAGACACAGTGGGCGAGGGCACGCAGTGAGAGCGAGAACACAGAGTAAAGATCAGGAGACACAGCGGGGGGAGGGCACGCAGTGAGAACGAGGACATAGAGTGAAGATCAGGAGAGACCGTGCGGTGAGGGCACGCAGTGAGAACAAGGACACAGTGTAAAGATCAGGAGACACAGTGTGGTAGGGTATGCAGTGAAAGTGAGGACATAGAGTGAAGATCAGGAGACACTGTGGGTGAGGGCACACAGTGAGAACAAGGACATAGAGTAAAGATCAGGAGAGACCATGCGGGGAGGGCACGCAGTGAGAACAAGGACACAGTGTAAAGATCAGGAGACACAGTGTGGTAGGGCATGCAGTGAGAGTGAGGACATAGAGTGAAGATCAGGAGACACTGTGGGTGAGGGCACGCAGTGAGAAGAAGGACATAGAGTAAAGATCAGGAGAGACCGTGCGGGGAGGGCACGCAGTGAGAACGAGGACACAGTGTAAAGATCAGGAGACACAGTGTGGTAGGGCATGCAGTGTGAGTGAGGACATAGAGTGAAGATCAGGAGACACTGTGGGTGAGGGCACGCAGTGAGAACAAGGGGAACAACCTTTACAACGCAACTTTTACAACGCACTACACTTACAACGCATTTTTTACAACACACAATCCATTACAACGCATGACATTACAACGCATGACACTACAACGCATTTTTAAAAACTACCTTTACAACGCATTCCATTACAACGCATACTACCATTACAACGCATACCATTACAACGCATAATATTAAACTACACTATCCAACACTTTCCCTACTGTTGCACCCCCTGGAGTTAGAATAGTAATTTTTACCCCTATACTATCCAACACTTACCCTACTGTTGCACCCCCTGGAGTTAGAATAGTAATTTTTACCCCTATACTATCCAACACTTACCCTACTGTTGCACCCCCTGGAGTTAGAATAGTAATTTTTACCCCTATACTATCCAACACTTACCCTACTGTTGCACCCCCTGGAGTTAGAATAGTAATTTTTACCCCTATACTATCCAACACTTACCCTACTGTTGCACCCCCTGGAGTTAGAATAGTAATTTTAACCCCTATACTATCCAACACTTACCCTACTGTTGCACCCCCTGGAGTTAGAATAGTAATTTTAACCCCTATACTATCCAACACTTTCCCTACTGTTGCACCCCCTGGAGTTAGAATAGTAATTTTTACCCCTATACTATCCAACACTTACCCTACTGTTGCACCCCCTGGAGTTAGAATAGTAATTTTAACCCCTATACTATCCAACACTTTCCCTACTGTTGCACCCCCTGGAGTTAGAATAGTAATTTTTACCCCTATACTATCCAACACTTACCCTACTGTTGCACCCCCTGGAGTTAGAAAAGTAATTTTTACCCCTATACTATCTAATACTTACCTTAAATGCAATTTAATATTATGCGTTGTAATGGTATGCGTTGTAATGGTAGTATGCGTTGTAATGGAATGCGTTGTAAAGGTAGTTTTTAAAAATGCGTTGTAGTGTCATGCGTTGTAATGTCATGCGTTGTAATGGATTGTGCGTTGTAAAAAATGCGTTGTAAGTGCATGCGTTGTAAAAGTGTGCGTTGTAACAACATACATCCTGAGAACAAGGACATAGAGTAAAGATCAGGAGAGACCGTGCGGGGAGGGCACGCAGTGAGAACAAGGACACAGTGTAAAGATCAGGAGACACAGTGGGGGGAGGCCACGCAGTGAGAACGAGGACACAGAGTAAAGATCAGGAGACACAGTGGGGGGAGGCCACGCAGTGAGAACGAGGACACAGAGTAAAGATCAGGAGAGACCGAGGGGGGAGGAAACACAGTGAGAGTGAGAAACACAGAGTAAAGAACAGGAGACACAGTGGGCGAGGGCACGCAGTGAGAGCGAGAACACAGAGTAAAGATCAGGAGACACAGCGGGGGGAGGGCACGCAGTGAGAACGAGGACATAGAGTGAAGATCAGGAGAGACCGTGCGGTGAGGGCACGCAGTGAGAACAAGGACATAGAGTGAAGATCAGGAGAGACCGTGCGGTGAGGGCACGCAGTGAGAACAAGGACACAGTGTAAAGATCAGGAGACACAGTGTGGTAGGGTATGCAGTGAAAGTGAGGACATAGAGTGAAGATCAGGAGACACTGTGGGTGAGGGCACACAGTGAGAACAAGGACATAGAGTGAAGATCAGGAGAGACCGTGCGGTGAGGGCACGCAGTGAGAACAAGGACACAGTGTAAAGATCAGGAGACACAGTGTGGTAGGGTATGCAGTGAAAGTGAGGACATAGAGTGAAGATCAGGAGACACTGTGGGTGAGGGCACACAGTGAGAACAAGGACATAGAGTAAAGATCAGGAGAGACCATGCGGGGAGGGCACGCAGTGAGAACAAGGACACAGTGTAAAGATCAGGAGACACAGTGTGGTAGGGTATGCAGTGAAAGTGAGGACATAGAGTGAAGATCAGGAGACACTGTGGGTGAGGGCACGCAGTGAGAACGAGGACACAGAGTAAAAATCAGGAGACACAGTGGGGGGAGGCCACGCAGTGAGAACGAGGACACAGAGTAAAGATCAGGAGAGACCGTGGGGGGAGGAAACACAGTGAGAGTGAGAAACACAGAGTAAAGAACAGGAGACACAGTGGGCGAGGGCACGCAGTGAGAGCGAGAACACAGAGTAAAGATCAGGAGACACAGTGGGGGGAGGCCACGCAGTGAGAACGAGGACACAGAGTAAAGATCAGGAGACAGAGTGGGGGGAGGCCACGCAGTGAGAACGAGGACATAGAGTAAAGATCAGGAGACACAGTGGGGGGAGGCCACGCAGTGAGAACGAGGACATAGAGTAAAGATCAGGAGAGACCGTGGGGGGGAGGGCACGCAGTGAGAGCGAGAACACAGAGTAAAGATCAGGAGACACAGTGGGGGGAGGCCACGCAGTGAGAACGAGGACACAGAGTAAAGATCAGGAGACAGAGTGGGGGGAGGCCACGCAGTGAGAACGAGGACATAGAGTAAAGATCAGGAGACACAGTGGGGGGAGGCCACGCAGTGAGAACGAGGACATAGAGTGAAGATCAGGAGACACAGCAGGGGGAGGGCACGCCGTGAGAACGAGGACACAGAGTAAAGATCAGGAGAGACCGTGGTGGGAGGAAACACAGTGAGAGTGAGAAACACAGAGTAAAGAACAGGAGACACAGTGGGCGAGGGCACGCAGTGAGAGCGAGAACACAGAGTAAAGATCAGGAGACACAGCGGGGGGAGGGCACGCAGTGAGAACGAGAACACAGAGTAAAGATCAGGAGACACAGCGGGGGCAGGGCACGCAGTGAGAACAAGGACACAGTGTAAAGATCAGGAGACACAGTGTGGTAGGGTATGCAGTGAGAGTGAGGACATAGAGTGAAGATCAGGAGACACTGTGGGTGAGGGCACGCAGTGAGAATAAGGACATAGAGTAAAGATCAGGAGACACAGTGGGGGGAGGGCCCACAGTGAGAGTGAGGGCCCAGATCACCCTGCATGTCAAGAGCCGCAATGAGGCTCAGGGCCCTCAGTCACTGTAGGTTGACAGGAGATGTCCTACCTTTTACTCTGAGTCTGGCGGAGCAGCGGATGTCGTCGGCGGTGAAGATGATGGTGCCCGAATCCTCCAGGGTGAGGTCAGAGAGGGTTAGGCTGTGCAGGCACCCACTGGCGCTGATCCGGAAAGCATTGCAGGGCTTGAGGCGCAGGCCATCCTTGGTCCAAACCCCATCCACTTTGGGGTGGGACAGTTCCAACTGAAAGGTGGCTGCCTCCCTTTCAAAGGTGTCCACATCTGACAGCGGCTTCCGCAACACCACCTTCCTGGCTGGGGACCACAGGAGAGAGGCAAGAAGGTTAGCTAAGAGACTTCGAGGCACTACCACTTGAAACTGATAGTCCAGGTTACAGGGAAGGTTTGTTTTAGGGCTGGTATAAGCGATGGTTTTTAAGTGGGGTTAAGTTAATGACTGGACCTCAGTCGGCATAGGTGTCTGACTGAAGGGAATAGGCTTTAGGGGTTGGGACCTTGTGATCTGAGGTTGGTTGAGGTTGAGTTTAGGGTTGTGCAGAAGATTGTGTTTAGGGTAATGGTTATAACTGAGTGTAGGGATGGGGTGGATATAGGCATAATGGCTAGAATAAGACTTAAATGCATTAAAGTAGGGTGGACATTGGTGAACCTATGCACAGAAGTGGCATGTAAACCTGCCCCCTGCAGCAGCCCTAGGGGAGGGCATGCAGCTCCAGCTGTACCCCTCTGAGAGAATAGTGTCCCGAGGGATGGTAATCCATCCCCTGCAGAGATGTACCTGAGATGTCCTAAGAGATCTTTCTACCTGTAGAGGCTGCTCCTAGGAGCACAGCTTGAGGAATTCCTACTACATTCCCTATACTGGACCACAGGCACCTGGCTTAAGGGGTTGCACCATTTCTACAATACAGAAATATCCCATAAGGGGACGGTGCTGATGTCTCATAGAGAGACATCAACTTTACTCCACAGTTATGTACATACACCCATATATGTACCTTGATGATATACCTGTCTACAAGGTACGTCAAGTTTGGTGTTAAGTATAGTAAATCTATACTAACCTATATATACCTTGGTGGTCGGAATAGCAGCTACGAGATTCTTGTACTGTGATATTAACATCCATAATATTCTGACATACAGTCTCTCATTAAGGCACTCACCGTCCACCGGTAGCTTGGCCCAGCTTAAGTGCCCACGCTTCATGGCAAGCTTGCCTTGAGTCTTATTATGTTCTAGTGGTTTCACTTTACACACACAGGATTCGACATGAGTAAAGCCCCAGCTCAAAGGTACTCACCCTCCACGGATAGCTTGGCTTGAGTCTTGTAATGTTAATGGAGGTCCTCACCTTATACACACAGGATTCGGCCTAAGTGATGTCATACCATGTAGGTACTCACCTTCCACAGAGGGCTTGGACAGAGTCATGCTGTGCTGTGAAAGTACTCACCTTCCAGCGGTAGCCGGACCCAACTTAGGTGCTTTAACACAAGTATTCACCATCCATGGACAGCTTGCATTGAGCACTATGATGTCATACAGGTCTTTCCTCTTACACACACAGGATACAGCCTGTTTAATGCCACATAACAAGGAAACTCACTCTTTACAAACAGCTTGCCTTGAGTCTTATTATGTTATAGGGGTTTCACCTTCCACACACACTGGGTTTGGCCTGAGTAAAGCCACACACAGAGGAACTCACCTTCCATGGATAGCCTGGCTTGAGTCTTGTCATGTTATGGAAGTCCTTGCCTTATACACACAGAATTCGGCCTGAGTGATGTCATGTCATGTAGATACCCATGCTCCACAGAGGGCTAGTCCTGAATCATGCTGTGTCGTAGAAGTACTCACCTTCCACAGGTAGCATAACCCAATGTAAGTTGTATACCGCAGATACTCACCCTCTACAGTATCATCGCAAATGTACTCACCCTCCACAGATAGCTTGGCTTGGGTCTTGTCATGCTGTAGGGTCTTCACCTTCCACACACAGGATTTAGCCTGAGTATCATCGCAAATGTACTCACCCTTCATGGATAGCTGGCTTGGGTCTTGTCATGCTGTAGGGTATTCCCATTCCACACATAAGATTTAACCTGAGTATCATCACAAATGTGCTCACCCTCCACAGATCGCTTGGCTTGGGTCTTGCCATGTTATAGGGTCTTCATCTTCCACACACAGGATTTAGCCTGAGTATGATCGCAAATGTACTCACGCTCCACGGATAGCTTGGCTTGGGTCTTGTCATGCTGTAGGGTCTTCACCTTCCACACACAGGATTTAGCCTGAGTATCATCACAAATGTACTCACGCTCCATGCAGAGTTTGGCTTGAGTCTTATCATGTTATGGAGGTCCTTACCTTATACACACTGGATTTGGCCTGAGTAATACCACATCACAAAGTTACTCAATCTCCACAGATAGCTTGGCTTGGGTCTTGTCATGCTGTAGGGTCTTCACCTTCCACACACAGGATTTAGTCTGAGTATCATCGCAAATGTACTCACCCTTCATGGATAGCTGGCTTGGGTCTTGTCATGCTGAAGGGTCTTCCCCTTCCACACATAAGATTTAACCTGAGTATCATCACAAATGTGCTCACCCTCCACAGATAGCTTGGCTTGGATCTTGTCATGATGTAGGGCTTCACCTTCCACACACAGGACTTAGCCTGAGTATCATCACAAATGAACTCAACCTCCACAGATAGCTTTGTTTGAGTCTTGCCATGTTATAGAGGTCTTCTCCTTCCACACACAGGAATTAGCCTGAGTATCATCACAAATGTACTCAACCTCCATGGATAGCTTGGCTTAGGTCTTGTCATGCTGTAGGGTCTTCACATTCCACACACAGGATTTAGCCTGAGTATGATCGCAAATGTACCTCCATGCAGAGCTTGGCTTGAGTCTTATCATGTTATAGAGGTCCTTACCTTATACACACTGGATTTGGCCTGAGTAATACCACATCACAAAGGTACTCACCCTCCACGGACAGCTTAGCTTGGGTCTTGTCATGCAGGCTCTCACATCGGTAGTTGCCACGATCAGAGAACCGGACATCGTGGATGGTCAGGGCGCGTTTCCGACCAGACTCGCCGAGGGTGTACTTGGCCCCGGGCTGTATGACCACACCATGCTTCATCCACTGCACCTCAGCAGAGTCCGTGCTGACCTCCACCTCCAGGGTCACATCTTCCATCTCCTCCACTGTCACATTCTGCAGCTTGGTCAGGAAGGACACCTGGGCCTCTGTGGGACACAGCGAGAGATGAGCAAGGACACCTGTGCGAAGCCACACATGTTACCTTCACCCACAACAATACGACAGGAGAAAACACACAGCAGTGAGCCTGGAGCAACAGTAGAAAAGGACACAACATAATGTAATTTCCTGGTGACAACAGTACCTAAGAAGGGGGTGTATGTAAATCTCATATGTAGGCTCGATTGGGCCACTGGCATTCTTTGGACATTGTAAAAACGTAGCTATGTCTTGTTTTCTATAGAAACTTTTTACTTACTTTGGAAGAGAGCCTCACACGTCCTAGCAGATAACGGTGGGGGGGGAGGGTTGGGGGAGGGCGTTGGAGGGAACAGAGCTTGATAGCAAGCTCTATCTTCCTGACTGTGTAGCAATATTCTAGCCCCCCCCCCTCCAACCTGCAGAACTGGGATACACGATTTTATAGTGAAGAAAGAAACCTAAGAGGGCAGCTCCTCTTCCACAGCCCTCAACTCTAGTGAAGAGACACATATCTGATGACCCCTTTTCAGTCATCAGCTCTTATCTGAAACTCCTCCCTGTATAAGGGGGGTGGGTGGGGGTCGCTCCTCATCCCAGCACTGAAATGGTGACAGGTTGACTGGCACCTTTCTAGGCTGAAAGGGGGCTCACCTTGGTGGAGGCAGGATGTTCTGCTCTGCCCTGGTCTTAAGCGCAGCAAACTCAACATGATGATGGACTCACCCCCAGTCACAGTTCTGGGTTTTATCCATCGTTCTTTTGCTCAATATGTCAACGCAGGTTGCCCCCAGTCATATGAAAATCAGTCTAGACCCTGCTCCCCATGTGAACAGTGCAGCCCGAACTGCCAAGGCAGGTCCTCCCTGGATTAGACACAAGCATTCTTGGACCGGTTTCAGGGTATCACCCCTCATCAGCTAGGCTAGCTTGAATCCAGTGGCAAAGTGAGCAAGGGACCCACGTTTGGACAAACCCTTGACCACTTAGAGCAATCACATCAAACATAACAAGATGATGGATGGAGTGCTGAAACTTTTCAACCACTCACCCCTAGTCAAGAGATCTGGGTTGAATCCATCGTTCTTTTGCTCACTATAACACCCCAGTTTGGACCCATCCAAATGCAAATCAGCCTTGACCCTGCTCCTCATAGGACCAGTCCAGCCCAAAGTGCCTGGCCACGTCCTCACTGGACCAGAAACAAGTTGTCTTGGACTGGTTTTGGTGTATCACCACTCATCAGTCAGGCTATCTTGAATCTAGTGGCACAGCAAGCAAGGAACCCACGTCTAGGCATACATTTGGCCATTTAGAGTGAACATAGGAAACGCAACATGATGATGGATGGAGTGCTGAAACTTTTTAACCACTCACCCCCAGTCAAGAGATCTGAGTTGAATCCATCTTTCTTTTGCTCACTATGCCACCCCAGTTTGGACCGAGCCATATGCAAATCAGCCTTGACCCTGCTCCTCATGGGAACAGTCCAGACTGAACTACTAGGCCAGGTCCTCCCAGCAGCGGAAACAAGCATCCTGGGACCGGTTTCAGGGTATTAACCCTCATCAACCATGCTAGCTTGAATCCAGGGGCACAGTGAGCAAGGAACCCATGTCTGGAGCACAGCATAACCTCCATCCTGCCACAGACCCCACCATCTTTTTCTCCAACTCCGGGGTAAATGTATCTGAGGGCACTGGAGACTTGTATTTAGAGGAGCATCTATTCAGAGACATGTCTATTCATTCATGTCCATTCAGTCTTCTCTTCTAGAGAACGTCCATTCAGAAACATATTCGTTCATTCATGCCCATGTCCATGCAGGGTCTTCTCTTCAAGAGATCATCCATTCAGAGACATGTCCATTCATGCATGTCCATTCAGTCTTCTCTTCTAGAGAACGTCCATTCAGAAACATATTCGTTCATTCATGCCATGTCCATGCAGGGTCTTCTCTTCAAGAGAGCATCCATTCAGAGACATGTCCATTCATGCATGTCCATGTCCTTTCAGAGTCTTCTCTTCTCATGAGCTTCCATTCAGAGACATGTCCATTCATTCATGTCCATTCAGTCTTCTGTTCTAGAGAACGTCCATTCAGAAACATATTCGTTCATTCATGCCCATGTCCATGCAGGGCCTTCTCTTCAAGAGAGCATCCATTCAGAGACATGTCCATTCATGCATGTCCATGTCCATTCAGAGTCTTCTCTTCTCATGAGCATCCATTCAGAGACATGTCCATTCAATCATGTCCACTCAGAGCCTTCTCTTCTAGAGAGCATCCATTCAGAGACATCTCCATTCATTCATGTCCATTCAGTGCCTTCTCTTCTACAGAGCATCCATTCAGAGAGATGTTCATTCATTCACGTCCATTAAGAGTCTTCTCTTCTACAGAGCATCCTTTCAGAGACATGTCCATTCAGAGTCTTCTCTTCGAAAGAGCATCCATTCAGAGACATGTCCATTCATTCATGTCCCTGTCCGCTCAGATGCTTCTCTTCTCGAGAGCATCCACTCGGAGACATGTCCATTCATTCATGTCCCTGTCCGCTCAGATGCTTCTCTTCTCGAGAGCATCCATTCAGAGACATGTCCATTCATTCATGTTCCTGTCCGCTCAGATGCTTCTCTTCTCGAGAGCATCCATTCAGAGACATGTCCATTCATTAATGTCCCTGTCCACTCAGATGCTTCTCTTCTCGAGAGCATCCATTCAGAGACATGTCCATTCATTAATGTCCCTGTCCGCTCAGATGCTTCTCTTCTCGAGAGCATCTATTCAGAGACATGTCCATTCATTAATGTCCCTGTCCACTCAGATGCTTCTCTTCTCGAGAGCGTCCATTCAGAGACATGTCCACTCAGAGCCTTCTCTTCTACAGAGTATCCATTCATAGACATATCCATTCATTCATGTCCATGTCTGTTCAGAGTCTTCTGTTCTAGAGAGCATCCATCCAGAGAGATGTCCATTCAATCATGTCCACTCGGAGTCTTCTATTCTAGAGAGCATCCATTCAGAGACATGTCCATTCAGAGTCTTCTCTTCGAGAGAATCCATTCAGTGACATGTCCATTCATTCATGTCCCTGTCCGCACAGATGCTTCTATTCTCGAGAACATCCATTCAGAGACATGTACATTCATTCATGTCCCTGTCCTCTCAGATGCTTCTCTTCGAGAGCATCCATCCAGAGACATGTCCATGTATATTCAGAGGTGGCAACTTTTATTTTGGTGCCTCGGTTTATTTTCTGTCCCAGTCCGTCCCTGGTTCAGCCTGGCCTTGGTCACCAGGTCCTGATCATCCAGTGACACAAGCGTATAGACTGCCCTAGCAGGGACCACTCACTCACCTTGTTAGTTCAGCCTGACCTGGGTCACCAAGCCCTCGGTGTCTAGTGACACAATGGTATGGATTCACCCCCCAAGAGGCCACTCAGTCACCTTGGATATTTTATCTGGCCTTGGCACCAGGGCCTCCCCGTCGAATGACACAATGGTCCAGATCCCCACTGCTCCCAGGGACATCTCACTCACCTTGGACGTTCAGCCTGGCCTGGGTTATCAGGCCTTCCGTGTCAAGTGACAGAATGGTATAGACCCATCAACCACCCAGGAACCGATCAATGACCTTGCACATTCAGCCTGGCCTGGGTCACTAGCCCCTCGGTGGCAAATGACGCAAGGGTATAGATTGACTCCCGGGACCCCTCACTCGCCTTAGATGTTTAGCCTGGCCTGGGTCATCAGGCTCTCAGCATTGAGTGACACAAAGGTATAGACTGACCCACCAGGGAGGTCTCACTCACCTTGGACATTCAGCCTGGCCTGGGTCACCAGGCCCTCAGCATCGAGAGACACAAGGGTATAGACTCACCCCACAGGGACCCCTCACTCATCTTGTACACTCAGTTTTGCCTGGGTCACCAGGTCATCGGTGGCAAGTGACACAAGGGTATAGACTAACCCCCCAGGGACCCATTACTCACCTTGGACATTCAGCCTGGCCTTGGTCACCAGGCCCTCGGCATCGAGTGACACAGTTGCAGTATCGCTGAGCCGACACTGCCGGATGGTCAAGGAGTGGCAGAGTCCATTCCTGGTCACCTCCATCCTGCTGCTGGGGGGCAAGGGTGCATGGTCCAGCTTCCAGGCCACTTTAGCATCTTCTGGGGACACCACACACTTGAATGTGGCATCATCTCCTTCCAACAAGGTCACACTCCTTAGGTCACTGATTATCTCCACCTCCCTGGGAACTGAAAAGAGAGACAGTAAATGAGGGTGGACGGAGGAAAGAACGGGGTGGAAGAGAAGAGAGAGGTGGGAACTGAAGAGAGAAGCAGTGAATGAGAGTGGACAGAGGAAAGAACGGGGTGGAAGAGAAGAGAGAGGTGGAGATGTTAGTGAGGAAACATGGGGAAGATTAGACACAAGGGAAGGCAAAAGATGAGTGAAGGAGAGAGAGACGTGAAGAAGTGTAGAGGTTAGTGAGGAAACGTGGTGGGAGCAAGAGAAGGGAGGGGAGAGGTGAGTCAGGAAGAGATGATGGTAGAAGCGGGTGAGGGAGGGGGCATGCACGCCATTTTGTTTCATATGCTTGTGGAAAGGTAATAGCTGTGTCGCGTCACCACCAGTAGCTGCAGCGGAGTAAGGTCTGTTCACTGAAAGCACCAGATTTACTTCCTGTAGCTATCCAACTGGGCTCGCCAAGGTCACGCAGGCCCTGAACAAGCTACCACCCCACACCCTCCTTTCCCCCGTCCCCCCCACCCCTACAAGGATGTTTACAGCACCAGGAAGTGATGCCTCTGATGTTGCAATGATATGTTAGGTGTACTGATAACGGGCCCTACGCCATGTCTGGTGGCTTCGTGGAACAATGTGTCCACTGTGGGGGCCTGTGTACAACCTCATGGCCACAGGTTCAAATCCTGTCGGGTCTACTCAGCTTTTCATCCTTCTGAGGCCGCTAAAATGAATACAATTGAGTTGGGTAACAATAAACATCTATCATTCAGCGCCAAGATACCCTTAGGTGGAGATGCGCCCTATAAATACACAGGTTATGTCATCAGTAGGGCTCCCTGTTTTATGGTATATTTTGTTTTTTTTACGTTTCCGTATGTATTTATCCATATTTATTTTTGGGTTATCTTTTCTGTATTTATCCATATTATTTTTGTGTTTTGGGAATAAATGAAGTAGTAACTCATTTATTTCCACATTTATTCAACCAGTAAATGTGCACTCATGCTTTGATGTCTATCTGATTTTGGTATATTTAGCAGCCAAATATAATAAAACTATAAAGCCACATAAAAAAACTTGCATAATAGCATAAACATGTTAAGATAGGCTGTTATTGAAGGAAACATATTATGTTTTTTGACTCCATACACTCGCAAGCAGCACAACTATTGGCTAGGAATGTATGAAGGAGAGTCGCTGGGAACATGCTACACTTTCTGTATTTGTCCACTTTTAAAAATAAATACAGACTGCAAACACATTGTTTTCTGTCTGTGCTTATCTGTAAAAATAGGTAAAAAGGGAAACTGGGAGCCTTAGAATCACCTCTGCTGATCCTAAAGTACCAGGCAACTACCGCCCAATCTCTCTGCTTCCATATTTTGCAAAGGTACTTGAGTCCTTGGTTAAGAAACAGCTCTCCACCCATCTGGAGAGTCATGGACTCTTGGATCCATCACACTCGGGGTTTAGGGCGGCACATAGTACCGAAACCTCATTGGTGGAGGTTGTAGACAACATTAGACTGGCCTTGGACAACGGGCAGTCAGCCATGCTCGTCCTGTTGGATCTGTCAGCCGCTTTTGACACCATCTCCCAAAGCATTCTAGAACAGCAGCTCTGGGAGGTGGGTGTCAGGGGTATGGCCTTGGACTGGTTCAGGAACTATCTAATGAATCGAACCACCACAGTACAAATAGGCATCCCGGCCTTGTGCAGTCCGTCTGTAAGCATAGGAGTCCCTCATGGCTCCATCTTAAGTCCCGTGCTTTTCAATCTGTATGTAACACCTCTGGTCAGGGTAATCCGGTCCAGCGGCTTTGATGTAGTGTCATATGCTGATGACACTCAGCTATTAATTACTCTTGGCCCTGACCCCACCGACAAAAAGATCCGTTTTAAAAACTGCATGACCCATATTGACAACTGGATGCGTACCAATCACTTACAACTTAATGGAAGTAAGACAGAGGTCATTCTTTTTCGTAAGGCGGATGAATACTGGTCCAGTGACTGGTGGCCTCAGAATCTAGGCCCATGTCCATCTCCCAACCCTGTGGTGCGGAACCTCGGAGTGATGATTGACAATCAGTTGTCAATGAAAAGCCATAAAAATCATGTCATTGGCATCTATTATGGCACCTTGCGTAAGGTTTTTCAATGGATTCCCATCGAATCCAGGAAACTGCTGGTCCAGGGACTTAGCATAAGTCGTATTGACTATGGTAATGCCCTGTTGGCTTCCATAAACGAGGAGCTCTACTCCAAGCTTCAGGTTTTGCAGAACATCGCTGCAAGATTAGTATTAAACCTTCCATCAAGAGCCCCATCAGCGCCCAGTTTGAGGACTCTTCACTGGCCCCCGTTAAGAAACATTGCCACTTCAAAATCCTCTGTCTTGCTCACAAGAGCATGTATGGAACGGGGCCAAGCTATTTTGCTAAGAAAACTTAGCTGGTATCAGCCTAGTAGGACGCACAGATCAAGTACTAAATGTCTCCTCACCCCTCGAAGAATCCGCACCGCAAGGAACGGCGCTTTTCTCGCACCAGTTTTCTGGAACAAGCTTCCGCCTCATCTTCTTTCCACCTCTGACCAAAAGCTTTTCCTAAAAACCTGGTTATCTGACCATCTTTAACACCTGCATATTCGATCGTCAGTCCTCACAGAGTCTTCGCTAGCGCCATGAGGCCCCATGGTGACATGTGCGCTTAATAATTTCCTCTGACTTGACTTGACTACGAGGGTATCCTGGTGCTCAGCAGGTGTGTGTGTGCCCAGCCCTGCCTGGGGTAGGATGGGTAATCACTGTAATCACCCGCAAGGGTATCGTGGCGTTGAGCAGGTGTGTGTGCCCAGCCCTGCCTAGGGTAGGTTGGGTAATCGCCGGCGAGGGTATCCTGGCGCTGAGCAGGTGTGTGTGCCCAGCCCTGCCTAGAGTAGGTTGAGTAATCACCCACAAGGGTATCCTGGTGCTGAGCTGGTGGGTGTGCCCAGCCCTGACTAGGGTAGGTTGAGTAATCACCCACAAGGGTATCCTGGTGCTGAGCAGGTGTGTGTGCCCAGCCCTGCCTACGGTAGGTTGGGTAATCACCCGCAAGGGTATCGTGGCGCTGAGCAGGTGTGTGTGCCCAGACCTGCCTAGGGTAGGTTGGGTAATCACCCACAAGGGTATCCTGGTGCTGAGCAGGTGTGTGTGCCCCGCCCTTCCTGTGAGATGTTGAGTAATCACCCACAAGGGTATCCTGGTGCTGAGCAGGTGTGTGTGCCCAGCCCTGCCTAGAGTAGGTTGAGTAATCACCCACAAGGGTATCCTGGTGCTGAGCAGGTGTGTGTGCCCAGCCCTGCCTGGGGTAGGATGGGTAATCACCCGCAAGGGTATCGTGGCGTTGAGCAGGTGTGTGTGCCCAGCCCTGCCTAGGGTAGGTTGGGTAATCGCCGGCGAGGGTATCCTGGCGCTGAGCAGGTGTGTGTGCCCAGCCCTGCCTAGAGTAGGTTGGGTAATCACCCGCGAGGGTATCCTGGTGCTGAGCAGGTGTGTGTGCCCAGCCCTGACTAGGGTAGGTTGGGTAATCACCCACGAGGGTATCCTGGTGCTGAGCAGGTGTGTGCGCGTCCAGCCCTGCCTACGGTAGGTTGGGTAATCACCCGCAAGGGTATCGTGGCGCTGAGCAGGTGTGTGTGCCCAGACCTGCCTAGGGTAGGTTGGGTAATCACCCACAAGGGTATACTGGTGCTGAGCAGGTGTGTGTGCCCAGCCCTGCCTAGGATAGGTTGGGTAATCACCTGTGAGGGTATCGTGGCATTGAGCAGGAGTGTGTGTGCCCAGCCCTTCCTGTGAGACGTTGGGTAATCGCCGGCGAGGGTATCGTGGCATTGAGCAGGTGTGTGTGCCCAGCCCTTCCTGTGAGACATTGGGTAATCGCCGGCGAGGGTATCGTGGTGCTGAGGAGGTGTGTGTGCCCAGCCCTGCCTAGTGTAGGTTGGGTAATCACCCATGAGGGTGTCCTGGCGCTGAGCAGGTGTGTGTGCCCAGCCTTGCCTAGGGTAGGGTGGGTAATCGCCCGCAAGGGTACCGTGGCATTGAGCAGGTGTGTGTGTGCCGAGCCCTGCCTAGTGTAGGTTGGGTAATCACCCACGAGGGTGTCCTGGGGCTGAGCAGGTGTGTGTGCCCCGCCCTTCCCATAAGACGTTGGGTAATCATCTGCTAGGGTACCGTGGCATTGAGCAGGTGTGTGTGCCCCGCCCTTCCTGTGAGATGTTGGGTAATCACCCGCGAGGGTACCGTGGTGCTGAGCAGGTGTGTGTGCCCAGCCCTGCCTAGTGTAGGTTGGGTAATCACCCATGAGGGTGTCCTGGCGCTGAGCAGGTGTGTGTGCCCAGCCTTGCCTAGGGTAGGGTGGGTAATCGCCCGCAAGGGTACCGTGGCATTGAGCAGGTGTGTGTGTGCCGAGCCCTGCCTAGTGTAGGTTGGGTAATCACCCATGAGGGTGTCCTGGGGCTGAGCAGGTGTGTGTGCCCCGCCCTTCCCATAAGACGTTGGGTAATCACCTGCTAGGGTACCGTGGCATTGAGCAGGTGTGTGTGCCCCGCCCTTCCTGTGAGATGTTGGGTAATCACCCGCGAGGGTACCGTGGTGCTGAGCAGGTGTGTGTGCCCCGCCCTTCCTGTGAGACGTTGGGTAATCGCCGGCGAGGGTATCGTGGCATTGAGCAGGTGTGTGTGCCCAGCCCTGCCTAGTGTAGGTTGGGTAATCACCCATGAGGGTGTCCTGGCGCTGAGCAGGTGTGTGTGCCCAGCCTTGCCTAGGGTAGGGTGGGTAATCGCCCGCAAGGGTACCGTGGCATTGAGCAGGTGTGTGTGTGCCGAGCCCTGCCTAGTGTAGGTTGGGTAATCACCCATGAGGGTGTCCTGGGGCTGAGCAGGTGTGTGTGCCCCGCCCTTCCCATAAGACGTTGGGTAATCACCTGCTAGGGTACCGTGGCATTGAGCAGGTGTGTGTGCCCCGCCCTTCCTGTGAGATGTTGGGTAATCACCCGCGAGGGTACTGTGGTGCTGAGCAGGTGTGTGTGCCCAGCCCTGCCTATGAGACGTTGGGTAATTGAAGAGCCAGGTCTTCAACTGCTTGCGTAATTCAAGAAGCGAGGATGAGGCTCTGATGTGGAGCGGGAGGGGCGGTGTAAGAGAACGCCCGTCTCTTCTGATCTGGTTCAGTGCATGCGTGGGATGTGTGCGAGTAGGAGTCCTGCGGAGCGGACATGTCTGGCTGGTCGAGCCGACTGTTCAGGTAGGTGGGGCCAGAGTTGTGAAGTGCCTTGAATGTGTGTGTGAGGAGCTTGAATTGAGCGCGTTTGTGTATCAGGAGCCGGTGGAGTTCCCTTGGAGTTATACTTTTCCAACCACTGATATGTTGCATCCCGTCAACCATCATTTTTGAAAGTCCATGATCTATGAAGTCAGTTATGTGATTAATGAAACTATTCACCAAGTTTCTGTTGTTGAAATAAAAAAGGGTGGGCGAGATTTTTCACACACTCATGTATTTTAGCTCATGCACTTTTTGGACACTCAGATATTTCCTTGACAGAAGGCACTGGAATGTTTAACTGGTGAACTTTGCATAACCTCAGGTGTTAAAGATTTTTTATTTTTTTCGGCTAGATGCAAGCTGTACAAATACTCCGGATCTACACATATACTTATTAACCTTTCACACACTCGGTTCATCTCCCCGAGGACCCCTATCAGGCAAGGATTTCTCTGAGGCATTTTCACACAATTAGATGTTGCTCATATGTATGTTTTATATTGTAGTAAATAGTGTTTCCCGCATAAACCTTTTCAACACACACACTCACACACATGCTTTCTCTCTCTCACACATTATTTCCCACATCCATGTTTCATGTTCAGGTCTTTCCTGCATACTCGTTTTAAGCCCTGAGGGGTTTTCCACATGCATTGTTCACATATGAGGTTTCTTCCTACATGGCTAGAATGTTTCCCACAAGATACAGAACAGGAGCGTAATCCACGAAGACCCCCACCCCTACCGTAGGCTGGTGAGAAACAAGAAAACATCCCATGGCCAGGGGCCCTGCAGCCCCTGGGGGGCAGAGGGGGTCCCCCAAACCTTCAGGGGGCTCCCAAACCATCAGGGGCCCCATTCACCCCAATTCTAATGAATATCGGTAAGATATGTGAGACTCAGGGCCCCTCATCACTCCTCACGCACTTGACCATGGCCATGGGTTACAGATGCAACCAACCTACTATGGGCAGTGACGTCATCCCATATCGCTGCTCTGAGCACTGAGCTTGGAGACCAGCGTGTGACTGTAGGGCCAGACCCACTCACGGTGTCACCAGGGATTAGACTGGTTTGAGTGAACCACATCCCAGCTCTACTGTGAGGGACTAGTCCCACCTCAACCTCCACTCCCTCCAAGAAGATGGTGACCTTGCTGAGGAACAACATACTGCAGACGCAGCACTGTAAGGAGGGTGTACGGCAGTGTGGGTAGGTTTACAAGACACCCAAATACACTCTTTCTATATCTTAGCTGAGCTTTGCACATATTAACTATGTAGTATGTGCGTCTCGAGCTGACCTCATTCAGCCACCTCTTCCCACATCTGGGAGCATATTTACAAGCCCCGTGGCACAGGGCAGCACAGCGATTGACTTGCTGCGCTGACCTAACCACAGTGAAAGGTCAGAAATGCACTGTATCTACAAGATACAGCGCATTCCTGACTTTACCTCAGGGCTGGTGCACAATGGGCTACCTAGCACCGACGCAGGCACCTTTGCATCTTGGTGCAAGGATGCCTGTGTCGTAGACAGAATTGTTTCTGTGCAGGAAGGGACACATTCCTGCACAAAAAGAATACATAGAGGCTTTTTCCTCTTTGCATATGTGCTGCACAATGCAGCACACATGGAAAGTGGAAAAAACGAGGAGAAATAAAGATATTTATCCCTGTTGCGCCTCCCCAGGGGAGGCGTAAGATTTTGACGCATTCCAAGGTTTACAGCATGTTGTACATCTGGGTATATGTCATAAGTCATAGGTGTTAAGTGGGAACACCCACCGTAACACCTGTGTCATGCTTCTTCAAAGCAGTGAGAGGCATCGCAGCGAGTTGCACTACGTTGCCTCACTCCATATCTAAAGGGTGGCTTTACGTTGCCTCGTAGATATGGCTAAGCCCTCTGCGCCCCCGGAATGTCACAAAAAGTGATGTTATTGCAGCGCACAGATCTTGTAAATATACCCCTGGTGTTTCTCTTCCCAATGCTTTTTTGTGCCCCCTTGTTCGGCTCTTCAAGTTTCTAAGTTGCACAGGACATGGTGAAGAAAGTAAGTAAAGTTACCATCTCCCAAATCCTGTTATTGCAGAATTGATCTTCAAAAATAATATAATCAATTCTCATGAAAAAATAACCTTGATCAGCGAATAATATGACAGAATTTGGAAGTTAATTTTGAGAAAGGAGACATGAGCACCAAGTGCCCCTGCCTCTCAATGCACCTGGTCCTCTGGCATGGGAGCAGACATGACGAGGCCAGGCATTGTCCCAAGTGTTGTCCATTTTTCATCCAGGCTCCACAGGGATTAGCTGTACCAGGACTGCACAGAGCTGCCAAGTTTCCAAAGTCCGTGCGTAATGAGCTGCTCCAGTCTAGGTTTTTTCTTTGAATTCTGGGACTTGTAGTCCCCTTTTTGTAATGGAATAGATACAATTACAATTAAGAGTATTGAAAGAAAAACCCTGAACCGGAGATCCTTGAAACTGCACAACTTGGCAGAGTTGCCTGGGCAGGAAGTACCTCTCTCACTCCCGTCTCACTACATGTGGGTGACCCAAGGTGCCCCTACCCAAGAGCTCCAAGCTCGCCTGCCTCTCAATGCAGCTGGTCCTCTGGCATGAGGATAGACATGACGAGGCCAGGCATTGTGCCAAGTGGTGTCCATTTTACATCCAGGCTCCACAGGGATTAACTGTACTGAGACTGGGCATAGCTGCCACGTTTCCGAGGCGCATGCGTGATGAGCTGCTCCAGTCCAGGGTTTTCTTTGAATTCTGGGACTTATAGTCCACTTTTTATAATGGAAAACACAAAATTATAAATAACAGAATTGAAAGAAAACCCCTGAACTGGAGAAACTAGTCATGCTTGAAAGTGCATAACTTAGCAGAGTTGCCTGGGCATGAAGTATCTCCCTCACTCCCGCCTCACTAAATCTGGGTGACCCACGGTGTCCTCACCCCGGAGTACGGCTACAGCCAGTAGACAACAGGTGACGACCTGTTTGGACCTGTTAAGGCCATGTTAAGGTCCTAAGAGCAACTGCTGCCCCTCTATGAAACACAGTAACCTAACATCAACAACCACATGTGCACCTAGATGGGTCCGCTGCCGGCAACACCTGTGCTCTACCACAAGTATCCGCACTACCGCCCTCTAAGTTAGACTTCTCCCAGGGCTGATGGGCACGTTCCCTGCTTGTAGAGTCGTAGGGATTGATTTATATGTTGGTGGGGAGTGAACTCCAATGAAACAGAAACGGAGATCCCTCCCCGCCAACACAGTGGTCTGCTCGCCCGATCTATATGCAGGCTATATAGGTTTGACTTCGGCGGTAGCTACTCTGTCACTGCCGTAGCCAAACTTCTCTAATGGTCAAACAGAGTAAAGGAAGTTGGAGGATTGGCTATCTGTCCGTGCGCCCAGTTAGGATGGACATATTGCTCATTTTTAGGTCGAGCCTGTAACAGCGCATGCGCTGTTCTGGCGAAGACTTTATGTAAGGGATTTTTAGGTCTCGCCTGCGAACGCAGCGCGAAGCGCTGCTCGCAAGCGAGATCTATTGTTGCTGACTTGCCTCGGAAGTGGGACAGGAGATGTGCACGCGCAGGCTTTTGGCGGATTTGAGTTGGTGTACGCGCCTACAGCCACGCGGCGTGCACATCTCCTGTCCCCCTTCCCTCGCAAGCCAGCATGCAGTTTCACTTTCGTCAACATGCACCTCCTAGGCAGCCTCATGCTATTTAATATTTTTTTTTAAATGCGCACGCGCGCTCCAAGCACTTCCCGGCTCTTGTTTATGGAGGGAGGGTGAACAGGAGCAAGCAGCAGCACAGACAAGCTCGCCCCCGCCCCTCCCGAGAGCCGTAGCAGAGTTCCTGTAGATTATTGAGAGCTCGTTCTGCTGCACACACATCTCTGGGAAGGCTGCACGTCACAGGCATGAACATCATTGGGGCCGACCCAGCCTCTCGACCTTCTGGAGTCGGCAAGATGAGGACCACGGAACTGTCCGGTGATAGTCACACCAGTTACAGAAGCGTGCAAGTCAGCAGCGCAGTTTGTGGAATATGTGGTGTGAACGCTCAATGTGTCGAGCGTAGGTGACGCCTGGTTTTGTATTGTGGTATTGATGTGTAGGTAATGGCAGACAGCCGGTAGCAGAATTGAATGTTTGCGATTAGCAGCATGAACGCACGTGTATTAATTAAATTGTTACGTTTTTAAACAGCAACTGGAGCAATTTGCTAAATGTAATTAATGTGCTGGTTATATACTGTATTGCACAGAAGTAATAACTGACATTCAAAAACAGGAGTTAAAAAAGATCACAATTTAACACTGCGCAAACAAGCTCTGTTATTTTCGCCGCTGTGTTGTTCATTAGGCTGAATACGTCACTCTTGAGTAAACAACTGATATTTTTATAGTTACTGGTTTATCTTTTCTCGTACATTCTGTGTGGCATATCTGCCCTATTTAAGCTCAGCTTACACAACTTCCCCCGTATCCGCTAATTGCAGTGTTCAGGGGTGCCCGTCATATTGAATTGATGATTTGAATTGGAGGCACTTGTTGAAGACCTGCAAAATACATGCTAACTTCACGTTACATTTATATTACCAAGCCAGTAAATCAGACAATGCTTAGCGTCACATGTATGTTAAGCTTACTCTTTTTTTAATGTCCAGGAAGGCCCGTGATGCCTTTACCTAAACAGGGCCAAATTCAACATCTTACTCAGCAGCTTAAATGTTTCACATTTGCCGACATGGTCAATGAATTTAGGTGTCTAATTTAGCGAGGAACCGATTTTCACTGTCCTGTCCCGTTTGATGTGTCGCTCATAACCATGCTGAATTTTTAGTTCTAGTCATTGGACCTCGTGTGGTGACATTGCCTTCACTTGTGGCTTAATATTTATTTTGACACTTGTGGCCTTATAGAATAAAACCACGAGTTTCAAACGTTTAGTGACACACAGGAACTATGAAATACATTGAAAATCGAACAGACTGTTGTACAATTTGCTGAGAAAAGCAACAATGGTTATTTTATTTTATAGTGGTCCGCCACATGCATTGGATGTTTTCCTAATTGTAGAAGTAACAGCCCCTTTGGTACGATTATCCCAAGAATCAAAAGTCTTACTAGTTTGTATCTGGCTCCAACTTTTGCATCAAGGAATGGGGAATTATGTGGCCCTCTGCAGATTATTAGAACCCTGTGTCTCCATGTTACTGATCCCGCGTGCCCGAGTCTCTTAGAGAGCTTCTGCCTCGGGTGTTCGTGTGATCCGTATCTCAGCATGTGTGCGCCTCTACTCAGTGTGACAGTGTCTGGTGTGTCGGCTAGTCTGCCAGACCCACAGCTTCAGTGTGCCTGTGACTCAGTGTGCCTGCGTGTGTGTGATCACGTGCTTCGGTGCACCCGTGTGCCTCTATGTATTAGTGTGTCTGTCTCACGGGGTGCGTATGTTTCTCAGCGTGTGTATGCATGTGTGCCTGTTTGTAGTGCGGTTTCTATGTATGTCTGTATGCGGGGTTCAACAGGAGGTAGAAGACATTGTCATTTACAATGCCATTACTTGATTAATGATTCACGAAGGGGGGGGGGGGGGGGAACAATAACATTTTCAATGCCAATAGCTCAAAACAATGTCATTGCGAGACCTATTGCATTGTAAATGCTTGTTGAAACTGACCTCAAGCTCGTGCGTGTGCTTTTTGGTTTGTCCATGACTATTGGCATTTGCGTGCGTCTTTTTACCAAAGACACCACGCAATTGGTCAAAGGCGAGAGCATTGCTCCACCCATGGCCTATTGGTTGCGGTTACCTGCACAGGCGCCATGTGTTTTGAATTATCGTGCACAGATGCGTGCGCGATAATTCAAAACACATGTCTCGGTGTGGCGCGCGCGTGCTTCACTCTTCTATTCTACCTTCTCAGCCGTGCCGTGTCGGGGAAGGTAATGAGCCGCAGAGCCCCGAAAACATATTTTCTATTTAGTTGTAAATGTTACGTTTTGTTTGCTAGGTGATTTGTAAGAGCTGCTTTGTTTGCATGTAAAAGGTGTTTAGTTTAACACCGAGGGGAACCTTGAGATTTCTTGCGGGCAAGATTAACTTGATGGCAGTGAGCACAACCCCCTCGTGCGTGCTTTCACATGTAATCTTCTTTGACATCCGCTGGACATTCCTCGGGTGAATCACGCCGCGTGTACTTCCAGCTTCCCCACCCTTTCCCTGCTTTTAAACCCTACGCTTCGAAAATCCCGGGGCCCGTACATGCTTTTGCAGCTTTTATTAGATTCGGATGGGAAACCTGAGCGGTTCTGTCCTTGCTTATGAACCGTGACGTCTGTGCATTACACGGGTGCTGACCCGGGGGGTCAGCACATCGCAGAAGATGTTTAGCTGGCATCCTTCGCCAACATTTTCAGTGTGCGGCAATCTCCTTTCCATAGTGTTTATCACAAGTGAAAAAGTGCCGACCCGAGCCTCTTTTCTGCAAAAAAAAATGTGACTTCTCTGAAACACTTTTTTCAGTTCATGAAAAAGTTTAGTATGATGTACGATTGGATCACTTGCCCGATTAGTAAAGTTCTCCTTTTCAGGTTTTTGTGGATGTTAATACGTGGATTAAAATTAAATACATTTGCCTATGGTACTTTTCCATGACAATGAAGGAAATTATACACTGGGTATTTAAACACTGATATCTAAACACTTACAAGATACCAAAGGCGAGACCTATTGGCCATGCCAATGCTTGTTCTACCTCCTGTGACTTTGCTCCCATTGATGATGTTGCCTCTACCTAATATTTAATGCGCACCCGTGCATTTGATGCCGACCTGTTCTGTCCACCGTTCAAAGTTCACATGCACCGCAAACCTGCACATCTTGCTTCTCCTACTGTTTGACCTACAACTGAATCCCTACAGTGTACAAGGCTTTACTTCCTCATGGCCTGCACCCCCTCCTGCCTCTTGTACTCCATATAGCCACCGGCCTCTCTGGACACACTGGCTACCTGGTATGTGTGGGGAAGTGTAGATATTCTCGACTTTACCTGTCCGCTGGGGCTGCTCGCTGTCTACCAGCGGATCCAGCCCTTGCTGTCCATGAGGGTCCCTGTACTACACCGGCTGTACCCCAGCCTGTGGCCGTCTCCTCTCCCTGTACTTCACCGGCTGTACCCCAGCCTGTGGCCGTCTCCTCTCCCTGTACTACAGCGGCTGTACCCCAGCCTGTGGCCGTCTCCTCTCCCTGTACTTCACCGGCTGTACCCCAGCCTGTGGCCGCCTCCTCACCCTGTACTTCACCGGCTGTACCCCAGCCTGTGGCCGTCTCCTCTCCCTGTACAACACTGGCTGTACCCCAGCCTGTGGCCGTCTCCTCACCCTGTACTTCACCGGCTGTACCCCAGCCTGTGGCCGTCTCCTTGCCCTGTACTTCACCAGCTGTACCCCAGCCTGTGGCCGTCTCCTCTCCCTGTACTTCACCGGCTGTACCCCAGCCTGTGGCCGTCTCCTCACCCTGTACTTCACCGGCTGTACCCCAGCCTGTGGCCGTCTCCTCTCCCTGTACTTCAACAGCTGTACCCCAGCCTGTGGCCGTCTCCTCTCTCTGTACTACACCGGCTGCACCCCAGCCTGTGGCCGTCTCCTCTCCCTGTACTTCACCGGCTGTACCCCAGCCTGTGGCCGTCTCCTCTCCATGTACTTCACCGGCTGTACCCCAGCCTGTGGCCGTCTCCTCTCCCTGTACTACAGCGGCTGTACCCCAGCCTGTGGCCGTCTCCTCTCCCTGTACTACACCGGCTGTACCCCAGCCTGTGGCCGTCTCCTCTCTCTGTACTACAGCGGCTGTACCCCAGCCTGTGGCCGTCTCCTCTCCTTGTACAACACTGGCTGTACCCCAGCCTGTGGCCGTCTCCTCACCCTGTACTTCACCGGCTGTACCCCAGCCTGTGGCCGTCTCCTCGCCCTGTACTTCACCGGCTGTACCCCAGCCTGTGGCCGTCTCCTCTCCCTGTACAACACTGGCTGTACCCCAGCCTGTGGCCGTCTCCACACCCTGTACAACACTGGCTGTACCCCAGCCTGTGGCCGTCACCTCACCCTGTACTTCACCGGCTGTACCCCAGCCTGTGGCCGTCTCCTCTCCCTGTACTTCACCGGCTGTACCCCAGCCTGTGGCCGTCTCCTCGCCCTGTACTTCACCGGCTGTACCCCAGCCTGTGGCCGTCTCCTCTCCCTGTACTTCACCGGCTGTACCCCAGCCTGTGGCAGTCTCCTCTCCCTGTACATCACCGGCTGTACCCCAGCCTGTGGCCGTCTCCTCGCCCTGTACTTCACCGGCTGTACCCCAGCCTGTGGCCGTCTCCTCTCCCTGTACAACACTGGCTGTACCCCAGCCTGTGGCCGTCTCCACACCCTGTACAACACTGGCTGTACCCCAGCCTGTGGCCGTCACCTCACCCTGTACTTCACCGGCTGTACCCCAGCCTGTGGCCGTCTCCTCTCCCTGTACATCACCGGCTGTACCCCAGCCTGTGGCCGCCTCCTCACCCTGTACTTCACCGGCTGTACCCCAGCCTGTGGCCGTCTCCTCGCCCTGTACTTCACCGGCTGTACCCCAGCTTGTGGCCGTCTCCTCTCCCTGTACTTCACCGGCTGTACCCCAGCCTGTGGCCGTCTCCTCTCCCTGTACATCACCGGCTGTACCCCAGCCTGTGGCCGTCTCCTCTCCCTGTACAACACTGGCTGTACCCCAGCCTGTGGCCGCCTCCTCACCCTGTACTTCACCGGCTGTACCCCAGCCTGTGGCCGTCTCCTCGCCCTGTACTTCACCGGCTGTACCCCAGCCTGTGGCCGTCTCCTCTCCCTGTACTTCACCGGCTGTACCCCAGCCTGTGGCCGTCTCCTCTCCCTGTACATCACCGGCTGTACCCCAGCCTGTGGCCGTCTCCTCTCCCTGTACAACACTGGCTGTACCCCAGCCTGTGGCCGCCTCCTCACCCTGTACTTCACCGGCTGTACCCCAGCCTGTGGCCGTCTCCTCGCCCTGTACTTCACCGGCTGTACCCCAGCCTGTGGCCGTCTCCTCTCCCTGTACTTCACCGGCTGTACCCCAGCCTGTGGCCGTCTCCTCTCCCTGTACTACACCGGCTGTACCCCAGCCTGTGGCCGTCTCCTCTCCCTGTACAACACTGGCTGTACCCCAGCCTATGGCCGTCTCCTCTCCCTGTACTACAGCGGCTGTACCCCAGCCTGTGGCCGTCTCCTCTCCATGTACTTCACCGGCTGTACCCCAGCCTGTGGCCGTCTCCTCTCCCTGTACTACAGCGGCTGTACCCCAGCCTGTGGCCGTCTCCTCTCCCTGTACTACACCGGCTGTACCCCAGCTTGTGGCCGTCTCCTCTCCCTGTACTACACCGGCTGTACCCCAGCCTGTGGCCATCTCCTCTCCCTGTACAACACTGGCTGTACCCCAGCCTGTGGCCGTCTCCTCTCCCTGTACATCACCGGCTGTACCCCAGCCTGTGGCCATCTCCTCTCCCTGTACTTCACCGGCTGCTGCACTATTCTATCCTTCGGTTTGTCGTATAATCTCTATGAAAATGATGCTCTGATCTTTCTCTAGTTTCCTACTTTTCTCCTGTCCTTGAAGATGTAATTTCTGGCTTCACCGGAACTCTCTCTGACCTCTGCAGACTTCTCCCACTTCACACTGTTGGCTCAAGGCCTCACCAGGAATCTTTTCAACCTCTGCAGACTTCCCTGCCCAGCGCATTGAGACCCTCAAGGGTGCGTATTTTGTGCTTTATAAACCGCTGATTGATTGATTGACAGTGATGGCACAAGGCTGAATGACTATCGGCCAAACAGGGCATTCGACAAACTACTTGTCCTAGTCGTCAAACTTATGAGTGGGCTAGCCACTCTCTACCTAGCTGCAATCACAGGGCCCGATTCACAGAACTAACTTAAGACAAAATCCTAAACTTACTACCATTTTGCTATTCATAGAAGGCACTTACTCATTTCGGTATTCACAGAAGTTAGGAGTTCTAACTTTAGGACTCCTAAATGCCTTCTGTGAATACCGGAAGCCTTAAAATTAGGATTTTTCTCAGTTTAGTAGTAGTATAGTTAGGACTCCTAACTTTAGGACTCCTAGATGCCTTCTGTGAATACAGAAAGTCTTAAAATAAGGATTTTTCTCAATTTAGTAGTAGTAAAGTTAGGACTCCTAACTTTAGGACTCCTAAATGCCTTCTGTGAATACCGAAAGCTTTAAAATTAGGATTTTTCTCAGTTTAGTAGTAGTATAGTTAGGACTCCTAACTTTAGGACTCCTAAATGCCTTCTGTGAATACCGAAAGTCTTAAAATAAGGATTTTTCTCAATTTAGTAGTAGTAAAGTTAGGACTCCTGACTTTAAGACTCCTAAATGCCTTCTGTGAATACCGAAAGCCTTAAAATTAGGATTTTTCTCAGTTTAGTAGTAGTAAAGTTAGGAGTCCTAACTTTAGGACTCCTAAACTGAGAAAAATCCTAATTTTAAGACTTTCGGTATTCACAGAAGGCATTTAGAAGTCCTAAAGTTAGGACTCCTAACTTCTGTGAATACCGAAGTGAGTAAGTGTCTTCTGTGAATACCAAAATGAGTAAGTGCCTTCTGTGAATACCAAAATGGTAGTAAGTTTAGGATTCTGTCTTAAGTTAGTTCTGTGAATCGGGCCCACAGTGAGCTCACACCCACACCCTTAGGTCAGGTAACCACTACTCTTCTAGCCAGACCTAACCCTCCCTGTTCCTCCTGAAGGTCCCAGTGCTTCAAGGCGCTTCAACCTCATTACTGGAATTTACTCCAGACTCAATCTTTAAGTCTACACTTTTAAGATTGCTCTAAAGCCATTCCTTCTCAAACCCCCTGAGACCCTGAAGCCATGTGCCCATGCCAGTCATGTCCCCTTGTACATGTATGTGCTGTATGCTATATTAATGTATATGATGTCTTGTAATATATGCATTATCTTATATCATCATTCCATTGCTAACCCTAGTAACACCGCGCTGCTTATGTCATCCAACAAGCTGTCCGCTCTTGAGTGAGGTGCTCCAAATCAGGTAAGGCTCTTTAAAACTGTTCTGTAGATCAATAAAGCATTCAATATGTGTCCTTCAGCATCACATATGGTCTATGCTATGTTTAATTTTTATGACACATACTACAAAACTACAAACATGTACTGACATGGAACACCTCCAACATCTTGGAAATAAATGGAAAACAGCTTTTTTTAAAAAAAAAAAAAAAATTTTATTGAAAATTTAACTAAGAATTTTATCCAAGGCAGTAAAAATACAACAAACTTTGGACACAATTTCAGAGGAAATAAGTCTGACGAACACAGCCCCACCTAAACACCGCTCCCTTAAGCAACCCCGGATAGCCATCTTTATTTCAGCTAATGGAACCCCAGCTGCCTGAAATATACACCCGAATCCCACCCTAAAGCTCCCCAACATCTAGAGATTCTTCCCGAAACAATGATGAAAGCACCCTGTGTTTTACGCCAACGATGTGAACAGACCAAAAGCGCTGAAGGTGGCCAGGCCTTGAGGTACCGGGGTCCCCTGCAGGGACTCAAGCTCTGGTTGCCAGACTGGCTCTCACTCAGAGGACCCCCAGTGGAGGTTGAAGAGGAGCTGTCCAGTCGCCAGGATTTGCCCAGCCACTGGGCCCAAGGGGCTACTGGTGCTGAAATCTTTGCCACACACAGACATAGTGAAATCAAAAGCTTTCTTCCACTGCCAGAGAAGGGGCTCTGAGACTCAGGGCCTTATTCTCAAGGAGCTATCGGCGAGTTATCGTCACTTTATCACTTCCAAAGTTGCGATACATTTATCGCCCCATTCACAAGCAGGTTCAAGTAGCCCATATCACCAGTTTGTCCGCGAAAGCATCCTCAAAAAACATCGCCACAGATGACCCCGGCAACTATCGCGAATGAGATGCGGAGTAGGTGTTCCCGAGCAAAAAGCTGCGACAACACCACACTTCAACATTCTCAGCGACCAGCCAGATCGGCGATACGAACTCAAAACAGGCAATAAGGCACCGTAGCAGCAGGAAACTATCACCTGCTCTGACCTGGTGTAAAGTCGGACGTCAGACGGCATCACAAAAGGGAGCCTAGCCCACAGCCACACCTGAAGAACAACAGATGCCATGGAGCTACTCATCATGCAGCTCGGAGCCCCAACAGGCCCACAACACCCACCGCCACCACACCCAGGAACGTCACGCCCCTAACCCCCCCCCCCCCCCCCCCGGGCTACCACAGAGGCAGCGCAGACACACACCGCGGACCTTCAGAAAACACATCAGCCTCACAGACTTAACAGCAGAGAATGTAATTGCCCACTACAGGCTCAAAAGGACAACCATCCTCCGCATCCTGAACATCATTGCCCACAGGCTGACGGTACCAACACAGCAGACAACCAACATCCCTCCGCAGACAAAGCTGCTGGCTGTGCTGCACCTGTTGACCTCTGGGACCTTCCATCCAACAACCGCCAGAGTCGGAGGGGTCTCACAGCCAGCCCTATCAAAGTTCATCAAACCTGTCCTGGAAGCCATCCTCAGCCTCGTACCCCAGTACCTATACTTCCCACACACTGCGCAGGAACAGCTGGAGACCAAGCAAGGCTTCTACGCCATAGCTGCATTCCCGCACGTGTTGGGGGCAATTGACTGCACACATGTCCTACTTGTGCCCCCTGCCGACACAGCACACAATTACCGCAACAGAAAGCACACGCATTCCATCAATGTGCAGGCAATAGTGGACCACCGGGGACTCTTCACCAATGTCGTCGCCAACTACCCAGGCAGTGTGCATGACTCATACTTCTTCTGACAGTCCATCATCAACCGGTGCTTCTAGGATGGCACCTACGGAAATTCACTGCTCATTGGTAAGTACCAAATGAACACAATCATGCAACACACAATCATGCAACACACAACTCTGGCAATGCACACGTTACAAACTTACATACAACATGCCAAACAACATGCCCACCTACCAGACACGAAAGCACAACTTACTGTGGGAACCTGAGCTAGCCATGTACACACGCCATCAACGGCATGGCACCTCCGCCACAAAATAGCAGATTGTGGGGTGAGGTGGGAACCAGGCATGTGCGAAGGAGGCAAGTGACCCATGAATGAGAAGGTACACAATGCCAAGTGGGGCGGAGATGTGCAGGACAGACTGCAGTATGCAGACCGCACACATATCCATGTCGACACACACCGCTGTTGTATGGAGTGTAGTGGACACAACCATTTCACCCCAGCCAGTGGGAAGATCGTGGAAATGTAGCTTGTTACGTTCCCCCTGTAAGCGTGTGCGGAGTGGGCTGGACCGGCGTACGCCAGGCCAGCGTAGGGGTGTGACTCCTCCACACGTGGATCTGGGTCTGGTTTAGTGTGGGCCTTGCCAAGGATGTGGCTGATGCGTGTGTGTCTCTGTTGTAGTGTCTGCGCCACCCATCACGCAATAGACAAGGTTGTTATGTGGCATGTCCCCGGTGTGCGTGCTCGGCCGAAGGGGTACATGGGGGAGGGCATGCCCGCTCTGGGTCAAGGATCACACATGCCAACTGTTGTGTGTGTTGCTTTTAGCGCAGCATGAACCAAAGATGTACCCTCAACTGCATGTCGAGTTCAGCCAGGCCGGTGCTCTACATCTGTGTCAGCCATGTCCTTGCAATGGGCTGACACACACGTGGCCAGCCACATTCTGTGCAGCATCATCACTGTGTCATAGTCAGGCTTGTAGACATGCGCAGACAGGCATGGCAATGGTGTGCCGTAGGGGTGCATGTGATGTAATCGCGCTGCGCACATTAGTGATTGTGCTCGGGGGACGGGGCGGGGGGGGTGCAGCAGTGAGGCTACGTAGTACACGGTGATGCAGCTCATTTGCAACACGCAGTATATGTCATAGAGGAGTCACTAAGTCACACATATCACACACCAATGAACCAGTGTGCCTGCCAACACATCATGCAGAACCAACTATTGACTCATGTCTCTCTGCACTGTCACAGGTGACCAAGGATATGCACTCTGCCCTTGGATGATGACACCCCTCCGAGCCCCGAACACACAGGCCCAGAGGCAGTACAATGCGGCCCACAAACACACCAGGGGCATCGTAGAGCGCACATTTGGCGTGGTGAAGTCACGTTTCAGGTGCCTGGACGTCACAGGTGGTAAGCTCCTGTACAGTCCAGACCTCGTGTGCAAGATGATCGTTGCATGTTGTGTGTTGCACAACATATGTGTACGCAGCAAAGCCCCATGGATACGAGTGCCAGATGCACCGGATGATGACGATGAAGCTGAGGCAGGTGAACCACACCCCACTGCTGGCGCAGCAGGAATAGCCCGTAGAGACTAAATCTTTGACAATTTCTTCTCTGGTTGACGTCACATTGTGTGGGTTCCTCGCAGTATTGGCACAGTACATTGACTGCCACAAGCACTGCATGCACTAATAAAAGCATTCCGATACACATTCCCTGCGTGCATGTCAGTCATCTGTACAGGCACTTCACTCAGACAAGTGTGGGTGCAACATGTTGTGCTGTCAATTGAGGGATTTGTTGATGGATGGTGGGTGTGTCACCTCTGTGAAGTGAGGCTGTTTATGGTGTCCCGTATTCAAACTGCCAGTTTTGTGTGTCACAGTTGTTACGGTGTCCCACTCTTCGGCGTTTCACATGTGTCCCAGATCATTCCATTTGGCTGTCATTTGTGGCCTATAGCTCACAACAGGGATTCTTTTGTGCTCTGATATGTGCCGCCATGATGCAGGGATGCACCCTGTGACTCAAGTCCCACGACATGGGCAACATGTACGTAGGGGGGAGTCACCGACCCTGCATTGGTCTGTGCTTCCATTCTTGTTTGATCATGGACATGGCACGTCGGTGTGCAGGGGGGTTTGTTGTCCCTCTGCAATGTGAGGGGGAGATGCGGTTTAACAGTAGAACTGAGGTGACATAAGAACTGAGGTGACTGTGCTATTTCTTTCACAGGTTGTATGAGTGTTTGTGTCGGCTTTTATAGCTGTTAAAGTGGTGCCTTAATTAAGTGTTCAGTGTTGTAGCCATTTCTGTGGTTATCCCGTAGAGAATGACTAAAGTTAGAAAGACTCCTGTGGCTACAAGATCAATTACTAGAAATAAAAATGTATCATCTACACCATTACCGTCACTAACAGCCATAGATCTAATGCTACAAAAAACTATAGGAGCAGTTGCTGACGCTATTCAAAATACGGAGAGGCGCCTTTCACTGACTCCAAATATGTGCTTCCCAAATCTTGACATGCATACAACTGTTAATAATAATACTGTGGAGTCCGTTTCTAGCGTGGAGGATTCACTTCTGCTACAATCTTTCACTGGGTTACCTAGTGGTAAAAGTTGTATAAATAATACATCTTTAATTTCACTTGTTCCACCGATTAGTATAGAAGGTAGCCCCTTGATTGTTCCTAATTGTGGGGATAATTTGCGCCTATCTCATCTAGGAAACATGCCATCAAACTCTCTAGGGGAAGTACTTGCAGAAAGTTCTCCCCTAGTTAACAATATAATAGCAGATAATTCATCTCCCCCAAAAAAGCTGAAACGGCGTTATGGTAAAAAAACAAAATCAATTGTGCGGAAAACCTATAGACCGCTAGGTAATCATAAGCCCTCAGCAAAAGACGTTTGGCAAAATTTTAAACTGGCTAAACCAACTATAAAAACACCTAATGTGATTGCAACATCTTCAAAGCAAGATGCATTATTGCCCAATGAAAAACAGCTAGAGAATATTAAAATTCTTATAGACCAGTCAAGCCAAACCGAAAGGGTGGGTATATTAGATAAATCATATTTAATAGAATTGGAACAGTTATTTAGCTCTCTCCTTCAGCCTATAAGTGAAAAAATATTTAGTATTGAGCAATTTTTGGTGAAGTTTGAGAAGTTTCAGAGCAAGGATTCTATTAGCATGCCCAAACCCTCCATTGCATCTATACAGATTGACAATATAGATATTGTCGACCCTAATTTGGCATCTTTCTCTTCTTTGGGTGTAATAGATCATAATGACCCAAAACTGCCTATAAGTGAATACAATGAAACAGCAGTAGCGTTGACTATGCCCACCACCTCAGATGACCCAATAGTGGGCAGTGATGAAAGCGAATGGGCTACGGAAGGTTTATCTCCTGTCCTATTTGATGATCAGACTGAACCTGAAAGGCCCATATTAACAGGAAATACAGCTTCTAAAACACGACCATTGCAATTACCTATGTTGCCACAACAAAATAAAAAACCTATCCACATTAATCTCCCTCCAGAATCTCACTCATACACCATAGTAATGATAGGTGTACCACAATTAGAAGAGGGTAAGGTAGAGAGATATGGGGATTTGAAAAATAAAGTTAGTCATTGGCTACCCGCCCATAGACCGATTCCTCGCCATATTACTGGTAAAATAACAAACGTTAGGAGGGTCGATTGGGTGGGCCATAGATTTAAATCCACCGAGGGTGATTGCATTGTTGTTACCTTCAAGGATAATCGTGTAGCAAAGCACGTTACCAGTTGGAAGGAAGGCCCGATTAACAGCCTGATTCGCACTATGGATTTAAGTTATTTTTATCCCTTAAGTGCTTATAGTTCTAAAAAACTGACTCCAAACCCTAATATAGAAAATCATGTTAACCGTAATTTATATTATAACGATATAACATCAACGAACTATGATCCTTATATCACAAGAAACCATAGACAGTATAGGGGTGATATATCAAGGGAGACTAGACAGGTTAACTACCCAGTACCTTACCACGAGAAATGGGAGGCCCAATATGGATTGCATTATCTCCGTAACCATTTTCAGATAAAACATCCTGACATCTACTACAATGTACCTACTTCAAATAGGTTTGATGTCTTCCATGAGCAGAATGGCCTAGAGGGTGTTGACTGACTGCATGATACATCAGCTTTATTCACGTATATTGATCATAAGCTTAGTACTTCTGTCCATGGCGAAATTGAGTCCGCCCAAGTAGCAATTGTTCCACCCTTAATCGCTGCAACAGTTAGTAGTAATTATATAGAGCCAGATATAGACTTTTTAAGAGATAGCCTCGAATTAGTCGAACACGAGCACATTAGCACATTGCATTATCCGTCTGAAACTTCAAATCTTCATCCAGCCCGTGTAGAACCAAATCCTTCTACAATAGAAATCACGGGAGTTATACATGCTGAACAATCAAATCGTTTATCAGAACCTACTTCTACTGAAGTTGCCATTGGTATTGAGTCTGATGTTGTTTATAATGCGAGTTTAGTCTCCTGGAATGTAGCAGGTTTGGCTGATAAAATAAGTGACCCTGCATGGCTGGCATTTGTTAAAAAACATGTCCTTATATGCCTTCAAGAGACATGGTTGGAAGATAACAATGCTTTCATAGAAGGATATCAAAGCTTTTTTAGACCTGCATCCCCCTCAACTAGTGGTAGAGCAAAGGGGGGTCTGGTTATTTTTATAAATTTGGCTTTTTCCTGTCATATACGCAATCGACATTATGCAAATAGAAATGTGCAAGTACTCGAACTAAAGAGAGGTAAACACGCTCTGACTCTGGTTAATTTTTATAATGCTATATCCAGTCAAGGGGAATGTAATATATTGTCTCTGAAAGAAATGCTGAGAGAAGGCGCAGGTGTATTGCCATGTAATTTATTGATAGTAGGAGACTTCAACGTACACCCTTGTGGTAACCCACGAGTCACGCCCATGGGGTCTCTGGGATGTAACAACGGGAATGGTTTTCATTTTGCCCACACTAGGTGTGGACTCCTCCTAAATGATCTGATAAATGAAAACAACTTGTCTGTAGCTATGTCTATGGTGTCGGAGTCTAAGGTTTATGATGTTCCAACATTTAAAGGTTCAGGTCGGGGTCTTTTATAGACCACATATTTCTATCCGCAGACCTTGCCAATCAGGCTTCCAGTTTTACTATTCAAACGAATATTTACAGTGACCATAACCCCCTAACTATTAGACTGGGTGGGGGTGTATTTGAACAGCGAAAGCACTGTGAAGATCGGGGAATCTTAAAATGTATAAATGGAAAACGTCGTCTGAAATGGCACCTGGTAGATCATGAAAATTTTTATAATGAAATTAATAAGTTATGTGGTCAGGAACTTGCGGCTTGTGTATCAACATCTACATCTCCAGAGCAAATCATAGTTATTTTTGAGGATGTGGTGACAACAGTAGGCTCTATGTTACTAGTTCCAGTGAAGGGACAAGTCAGAAATAATCCTAAATGGTTCGACCATACTTGCTCTAAGGCAAGCAGAGATTTAAGAAATGCACTAAAAATTAAACCTAGAGATTCAGGTCTAATTAAAAATCTCCGTTTGATTTATAAAAAATCACTTGATAAACGTAAAAAGGAAATTAAGGCCTGTACCTGGGAATCTTTGCTCGATCCTTCAATCCTGGGTAATAGCAGCAAATTTTGGGAAATTATCAATAAACCTTTGTTTGATAACCCCAGCGATACTGCATTAGGTACTAATATCCCAGAAGAGGATTGGATTAACCATTTTAGTGTAATCTTTAAAAGCAATGAGCAACGGGTAGATTATGATTTTTTAACTCCTAAGGAGAATTCTCTGTGCTTTATCGTCAAAGAGGTAGAAAAGGCCATTCAAGGGCTAACTGGTAATAAGGCACCAGGCCCGGATGGTTTACCTCCGGATCTTTTTAAATCTTGTACTTTACTATGGGCCCCTGTCCTCACAAATGTAATAAATGCAGCTGCGATCTATGGATGTCATGGGGGCAATCGACTATAGTTCCCGTGTTTAAAAAGGGCGACCGTAGTAGTCCATTATGCTACAGGCCAATTTCATTAATTAATTCTGTAGCAAAAGTAGTAGGGGGTGTAATCTTGAACAGGTTAACAACATGGGCACATGAGAATAATGTTATATCCCCAATACAATATGGCTTCAGACCTGGACATTCAACAGTAACCCAGTGCCTGAACCTATACTTGATCGTAGGTAAATATACCTTGGCCCGGCAGGGAACCATTCATATGGCTTTTATGGACCTATCGTCCGCTTTTGATTGCGTGGACAGAGGTAAATTATGGGACATTATGTTAAAGATGGGCGTTGAGCAGAATCTAATTCACTTATTGGCTGATTTGCACTCTGATACAAGAGCTAATGTCCGTTATACTCAAGATTTGAAAGTGACGGGGGACATTAGAATTAATCGGGGTGTTCGACAAGGATGTATCTTGGCCCCATTCCTCTTTAACTTGTACATTAATGAGTTAGAAGATTATTTGTTAAGAACAGGTGCGGATTACCCTTATGTAGGCCGAAGAGGTGTTCCAGTTCTGCTCTACGCAGACGATGCTGTCCTGATTTCACGGACAGCAATCGGTCTCCAGACACTCTTAAATTCATTTTATGTTTTTATGGAGTCTCGTGGACTAAGTATTAATAATTCCAAGTCCTTTGTTATGAAAATTGGCCAAGAGTCATGAAATCCAAATTCTTTCATCATAAACGGGGAAAAAATTCCAACGTCCAAAACCTTCTCATACCTCGGGGTCCTTCTTGATGATCAATTATCTTGGGGACCTGCTGTTCTTAAAAAGAAGGGCGAGGTAACTCGCGTTAATGCAGCCATACTTGGTTTCGCAAGAAAAATGGGCAATAGCCCGGTGGCTGCTTTGCTTAAACTATATCAAGCCAAGAGCGTTGCCGTTGCTTGCTACGGTAGCGAGCTCTGGGGCTATAGCCAGATGCGAGACCTAGAGGCTACAGAAAATAACTTTTTAAAGAAAGTTTTGAGGCTGCCAAGGGGAACCGGAAACTTCTCGGTACATGAGGAGTTAGGTGTACCCTTTCTTAGTGACAGAATAGCAGCAAATCCTCTATTATGTTGGATGAACTCTTGGCTAAATAATGATATACCTCTTACTCACGATATATTAAGAGAAGCCTTAACTTGGGATGGTAGGCTCAAGGTCCCGTGGCTGAAGTACATAAAAGATCGCCTCACTGAACTGGGACGGCCGGATCTATTCTCAACCCCAATTACTATAACTAAAGCAGATGTTACATCAGTGAAAAAAACATTTATGGCAACTAGGTATTTTGCTCGGGAGGAGGGTGAGCTTTTGAAAGTCAGTGTCAGGAAACATGTCCTACTTAAAACATGTTTACAAATGGAACCGTATTTATCATGGCCTATGTCTGGCTATGATCGTTTTCTACTGACAAGGTTCCGTTTTGACCTGTTTCACCTCTTACTGGCAGTACCAAGAGGGGCCCATCAGGGTCAAGTGTTGCCTGCTTGCGGCTGCGACGGAAAGTCTCCACAAGATATGGCGCACTTTCTATTTATTTGTCCTTATTACACAGTACCTCGGAGGCTATATTTAAAGCCTTGCTTAAAAAAACTAAAATTTACACAGATTAAACCAGCACTTTATTTCCTTCAACTCCTGAATTGTGACTGCACCCTATATGTTTGCAGTTTTTTGAAACTAGCCATTATTTTTAGGAAAAGTATGGAGGGATAACTATGCTGCTATTATTGCTGTACCTATTAATCTTTTTAACTTTGTATAACTATTTATATTCTTAAACTTGTTCATCCTGCCTATTGCTCTTGTTTATAATGTTTATATAATCTACCTGTCTTACAAATGAACTGGATAGCTCGTTTTTAAACTGTTTATGAAATATGTTTATGAATGTATAATTATGAACTGTGCTTTTATGATTGTAAAGATTACAATCGAATAAAGTTATTACTACTACTACTACTACAGTGTGTACCATGTTTGTTTCCGCATTGGCGCAGGTTACATACTGAATGCATGTCTATGTGCATTGTGGCTGTTTGTGGGGAACTGCCTATCTGATTTGGACAATGGTCATTTGTTCTGCGTCACTGCTGTGGGGTTATCCTCGCACGTTGTCATCTAACCGTTTCTTTGGTCTGCTTTTATGGTGCATTTTCTCACCTGACGCATGGGATTTGCAGGCCGGTGCTGGTTTTCGATGCTTTTTGTGCCGTGATTGGCCTCATCGTAAGATTTATTGCGTTCGCGTTTCGCATTTTTGCGGCGTGACGTTGATTTTTAGGCAGTCAGTTAACACGTTATCTGGTGACTATTGCATGGTACCGCCGTGTTGAGAATGCTTCGTTAACACGGCGTAATTTTCCAGCGATAGACTGCGATGTTGGAAGTTGCATTAAGTTACTTTTGCGATGGTTATCACACGTTCTTGAGAATAGGTCACTTAGTGTGACTAGTTCAGAAGATGCTGGTTTGGAAAATCCCTGAAAGGATCTTATGTTTACGAGAAATTCAAAGTGCATTACATACAGTACATATGCTGAGGCGAAGAGGGTGACGTACGATTGCTAACAAGGCTCAGCCCTTAATTCACACTCTTAGCTCACTCTCTCTTCAAATGTTCATATGGAAGAAGTCAAAGCTAATATGAAAAACGATACATTCATTTATGAGAACGAAATTGCTCTTTATTATCAAATTCGCCCGTTGTGAACTTCATGTCAACCTCAACTCAGAAATACGTGGTCTGACAGGCTTTGAGACCTAAGCCTGAGGTTACTGATTGACAGGTCTCAGGTGGGGTGCACGTAGCCGGCAGACAAATGTGCAAACAGGAAATCCCAGATCAGTCCCACAGATAGGCGCAACGACACTCCGGAGGCCCATCGCATCCCTGCTGGCACCACATCTTCCACAGAGCCGCCTCCAAAATCGCACTCGAGCTACACTGCACCATCAACTGCTCCATCAAGACCACCACCTTCTCCGATGACTGGAAACAAGCCGAGATTAACTCCATGCTTAAAAAGCCTTCTGCGGACCCAACGGACCTCAAGAACTTCAGACACATCTACTCCCAGCTTGCCAATTTCATTGATGGCAACCACATCCTAGACATCTCCCAATCCAGTTTCTAAAGCAGCCACAGTACCGGGTGTCAGGCAGCGCGTCCGGTAAACACTGCCTACACGCTGCCGATTCCGTTTCTTGTAATCCGTTCAAGAACTACATTTCCCAACGGTCATAGCGCGAGTCACGCCCCACGTGACCAGGAAGCAGTACAACGTTCCGCTACTTGAGTCGGCAGGAAGAACAAAGCATTGTCGGATATTCCTTCCGGAGTGGCAGTCCTGGTTTCTTCGTGCAGTATCCTGACCTGATCTTGGAGCCTTTGTCGCCCGGCTTGGTACCGTGAGTACACTACGGAACGTGTGTTTGTTAACACACGCGCTCCTCAGTTGGCGAGATCGCGCTCCGCGTCTCATGCAGAGGAGCGCCTGCCTGCTTGCTTACTCCTGTTCCGCATCAGGGGGGAGAGAGCCCTTTACTCCTGACGCCTAGAATTGTGATTCTCCTCTTAGGGGTGGTCCTTGTGATCTAAACTCCAGCGCAGGTTCCCGGAGACCAGAGGAACACTGCGCCTGTCTCCTTGGGGCAAGTCCCTTTGTTTAGTCCCTCTCCAGGGCAACGCTGGTCTATCAGTTACTCGCACATTCCTCTGTTGGACGGGACCATTGCTGAGCCCCATTGCAGAGGAATGTATACAGCCTACCACACCGGAGAGTAGTGGCTAGGTTACTTGTCAAGTGGAAATAACTATTGCCACGCAGAGAACTCTCCGTGTCCTATGAACCAAAGACCAAGTGCTGCAAGGGTTCACACGACACAACTATACCTGTGACGATTTATTTTGCCATGAGCTGTTCAACACGTGCACCTGTGCGTTAATTGTTTATTTGATTGCAGGAGAGAGTAAGGTGCAGAAGGGTGTTTCACAGAGCATTGCAGTTCCCTACGGCATGATGTAATGGTTTCTTTGGGTAGGTGAAAAGCCCTCTCCCATGTACTCAGTGTAGAGGGAAAAAGTGGGTGTTGAGAACAACTGTCTTAGGGTAGCATGCATATTTGATGTGTTTCCCTTTCTGGCCCTTTTACAGGATACTCAGTGCTTGCACCCCCTTTTCTCTTCTGGCAGTCTTCGCTTCGTTTTCTTCCTTTACAGGTAGGGGATTGTGATGTATAGGATTTCCACTGTTTCCGCTGCTGTAGGTAATAAGAGGGAGTGAACAACCGTAATCTAATAGGGTGCTTTCTTGTCTCTTCTTCTTCTAGGTCTCCCTCCCTGCAGTCCCCATCCTTTCCTTCCCTCGCTTGACTACTTCACTAGTCCGTGTTTATATCTATTCCGGACTTGGGACAGTCAAGAGGTGGACCCCATTGAGCATGACACCGGGACCACCCACCTCGCCTCCGACGATATTCACTCCCTCCTCGACCAGGGCGAAACCATGGCCCTCATCCATCTGGACCTCTCAGCGGCCTTTGACACTGTCTCCCACCACACCCTAAGCACAAGATTCCACTACGCCAGCATCCATGACAAAGCCCTGGACTGGAACTGCTCCTTCCTCACCAGCTGAACACAGCAGGTCAGACTACCACCGTACCGCTTAGAACCGACAGAGATCAGCTGCGGAGTGCCCCAGGGCTTCTCCCTCAGCCCCACCCTCTCCAACATCTACATGACCCCACTTCCAACCATCATCAGGAACCACGGACTAAACATCGTCTCCTACGCAGAAGACACCCAGCTAATCCTCTCCCTCAAAAACGAACCTGCAGTCGCCAAGAATGACTTCCACTAAGAGATGAAAGCCATCGCCACCTGGATGACAGACAGCTGCCTCAACTCAGATAAGACATTCTGGGACCCACCCACTCCAGTTGGAACAAATCCTGGTGGCCCGCTGCACTGGGAACACCCGCAACACCCACGGACCACGCACAAAACCTCTGCATCATATTGGACTCCTCGCTCACAATGAACCACCAGATAAACCCTGTATTCTCTTCATGCTTCAACAATCTCCGCCTTCTCCAAAAGACCTTCAGATAGATCCCCACTGAATCCAGGAACATGGTCACCCACGCCCTCATCAGCAGCAGACTCGACTACAGCAACGCACCTTACGCCGGCGTTACCCAGAAACTCCGCCAGAATGTTCAGAACATCCAAAACAACGTAACAAGACTGGTCCTAAACATCCCCCGCCATAGCCACACCACACAACACGTGTGTGAACTTCACTGGCTCTCTGTCGACAGAAGAATAATCTTCAAGCTCCTCATCCACGCATACAAGCCCCTTCAAAACGCCGGACCAGCATGCCTAAACCACCGCCTCTCATTCTACGTACCCAACTGACCCCCTATGCTCCGCTTAAATGTAACTGTCCACTGTCCCACAGATCTGCAAGACCAGAACCAGAGGAAGATCCTTCTCCTACCTCATTGCAAAGACCTGGAAGAACAGGCCCCCTGCCTCAGGCAATCCCCACTGCTGTCCCAATTCAGGAAGGACCTCAAGACCTGGCTCTTTGAATGAACTCAGCGCTCAAATGGATCTGCAGCCCCGGCCCACACCCTCCAGCGGCTTGAGAGCCTCACGGGTGAGTAGCCACACTTTACAAACCCCTGATTGATTGACACCACAATGGTCCAGGGAGATTGTCCCCAATAAAGCACACATTGCTGGAGGGGTGCGCAAGCTCCTAAAACACCATACAGTCTGATGCCACATGACTTAGGAACATATAGCCAATCAGGACACAGCACACGCAGTGTCAAACATCTGGACACACTCCCCACTGGCCACATTGTGTCTACCAAAGGTCGAGGCCTACCTGTACTTTACATTAGACAATTCATTTATGACTCAAAAGGCAGCAATGTGTATTCCTCACCATACAAGGATAACCTGAAGTTCTTTATTAGCTACGATGAACTGTAAACAAGGAGACCACGGACCAATCGTAAATTGACACAGTCCTCAGACCCTGCACCTGTAACTGTTCTCACAGACGCTCTGTTTAATTGAACAAACTGTTCTTGTTTTGCCAAACGCCTCTTGTCTCTTGTACTTTTCAGGTATTTCATGTTCAAGCAACACCAGGATTGAACATCTGGGCTGCAAGCCCACACACAATTCCTCATAATTTGCATACGGGTGATTATGGTTTTGCAAAATAAGAACTGAGATTCAGAATTAGCTGATAGAGGCCTTTGGTAGTAAGAATCCACAGTGGTGGGTGGTTGATATAATGACACAGTTAAAGACTCCTTGAAGCAGTGATGGTGGTACAGGAAGTCCAGCAGGAGGCCCCGGGGTGGACGGAGGCAACGGGATCCACTCTACAGAAAGGCGACCATCTCAACTCCGACTCTGTTAGTATCGAAGGAGCGTTTCACCAATCCTCCATGTCCACTTTTCAATATTCAGTTTTCCAATGAGGTGTAACTGGTGATTTTTTGAGGAATTTGGAAAAAACTTATCATCTCAACACATCTGAAACGATATTCTTGTTGCCGATATTCTGACATAAAACTAATTGGAAGACCCCAGATTTCATCGGCCATACACAAACTGACTACTGTTCTCCCGTAGGCAGAATAACATCAGAAGTATTCGCAACTCCTTACACATAGACTCTTCCGTGAGCACCCGCACTACAGTCCTCTAAATTAGAAATGTCCCATCGCTGATGGGATGTTCTCTGGTTTTAGAAGCCTAGGGACCGAATTATATGTTGGTGGAGAGCGAACTCCATTGCAATGTCGTCCGCACAGTGGTCCGCTTGCCCAATCTTGGGGTCAGCTTTAATGATAAGTTGAACCTCGAAACCCAAGTTAATAAAATTGTGGGAAGCAGCTTCTCGCTCATTAGGGTTTTCCGGAAGATTCTTCCGCTAATCCCAAATCAGGTAAGAGCACACGTAGTAAGGAGCGTCATTCTGAGTCGGCTTGACTATGGTAATGCACTATTGTTGGAAACCCCTAGGTACCTGATTGGGAGACTCCAGAGAATTCAGACGGTGGCGGCTAAACCGGCCTTATCTAGACTACGACGGTCATCTACATCTCTGGCGTTGGCAGAGCTCCATTGGCTCCCGGTATTCCAGAGGATACAATTTAAATCACTCTACATTGTCTTCAAGGCACTGCATGAGATGGGACTTATGCCTCTGCAGTCTAAGTTCAGCTGGTGTAATCCCACCCGTAGCCTCCGTTCCTCCTCAGTCAAGCTGGTGAATATACCCAAGATTAAGAGAGTTAAATCTGGCGGAAGAGCCTTCAGCTATGCGGCAGCACGCCTTTGGAATGGTCTTCCAGTTGAGCTAAGAGATGCAGGTGTTAAATTATGATGGTATTGGCCACTCAATAAAACTTACAATAAATGTCTTCATTAGTAAATGTGTATTAATGTATCAGGTGGAAGAGACCTGACTCTTCAGTCTTGCAATGGTGTTGATTGGCCACCAATATCAGAGGTAACAAACATCCTTAGAAATGGGGATAACTTCTTCCAAGTATCAGGTGTGAAAGTAAAGCTTTGACCATGAACTCAAGTCAAAGATGAGGTACAGGTGAAATAGGTGGACCGTGCAGGGGGCGCAACTCTCTTCAGAAGTTACAAAGATCCCATCCCTTCTGGGGTTCAGTGTGGGAAGAAAGCCAGACCCTGCTGATGCAAACTGGGGGGCGGCACATCTGAGGTGACAAAAGGCCTTGGAACATTGAAAACATCTTGTGATTGTTTGACTTGCAAGTAAAATTATGACAAACTCTACATTATTGTAGAAGCTAAATTGTGCCCAGTGTAGCAGAGTAGGATCTGCTTCACATGTGTACACCCACTTTTTACTGGTGTTTCACTGTTTTTCGACCTTAGTCTGGCTGTGGCCCTGCTAATTCGGCCCACAGCCTAGCTGCTTCCTCTCTAAAATGGTTTCCATGTACATTAGGTACATATCTAATTGGATTCTGGAGTGCCTTATAAGCCCCTTGTATATGGTATACTATGTACCTAGGGCATAGGTACCTCAGAGGGCTACGAGGGGCTGAAGCGTGTATTATGCCACCTCTGGGAAGCACTCCAAAATGGCACCACAGGTCTGCTACTGCAGCCTGGGTAAGGGTGTGCTTGCACCCCTTACAGTGGTATAGGCTACCTATATCCACATATATATACACAGACACATATAAACCTATAAGCCACTCCTATGGCAGGCCTTGACAATCCTGAAGGCAGAGTGCTTGGTTTTGTGTGAGAGGGTGCCCAAGCATAAGCTGAGCCCCTCTGCAGCTTTCGGAAATACTTCCTTATGGCTGTTCTGTGATCCAGCCATACCATATACTCTTAATTGCATTATAACCTCGCGGTAAATGCTAACTTTGGAATGGCTGCATCAAAACATGTCGTGTTTGGTGTCAAACGCTTTGGAATACTACCCCCATGCCAGTTCTGGCGGCGGGGGTAGCATTCCACCCTTCTAGAGGGAAAGACATGTTCTCACTGGTCAAACCCGGTAGGACTTTCCTGAGCCCTGGCTTCACAAAATGGATGCCTCTGCTACAGACACGGGTCTGGCCTCCTGCTGCTGACCGAAACTCCGGCAGGGGAGGCCTGGACAATCGTTTTCCTGTCGAAGGGGGGTGTAACCACCTCCCCAGTCAGGCAGATGTGTATTGGGGCCTTGGCGGGAGCACTCTCTGGTGCTTTGAAATCCTGCACTGGGGGCACGTTTGGTGTCCCTGTGCATAGTCCAGTTCAAACCGGTTAGAGGGGCTACCTGCCCCTGCTCTGGCGCGAAACTGGACAAAGGAAATGGGTGGAACCACCCCTCTTTCCAAGCCCACCCATAGGTGGGGCCTTAGAGTTAGTCCATCCCCTAAACTTAGTATAAGTATAGGAATCCAGTCCCTAGGACTTTAGATTACCCTGGACGAAACTCTGCAATGTACATCCTGAACCTTCGACGTTTTATCCTGACTAGAAGACTGAAGAAATCTCCCTTGGGGTCAAGGAGTGACTCCCTTGTAAATTGTAAATTGATACCTGTATAGCGCACTACTCACCCGCAAGGGTCTCAAGGCGCTTGTACGAATACCCCTGTGGAACCCATCCTGGCTTTCCCTGTGAGGCGTCCACTCCTGGGCACCCCCAAGGTGGAGGCCAGGCATCCTTAGCGTTGTGGGAGCCGTTGTGGAGATTAAGCAAGCTATTGCCCAGAGTTGCAGAGTGGGACTCCATGATTGGAATAGGCACCGAGGCGAGAATTATCAGGTCCGTGGAATTTTTGAGCCCGAGACCCACCGAGGCGGGGAATTGAACCCTGGTCCCGGGCTAGACCTCTGCATCAGGGTCTGCCGCTCTAATCATTGAGCCACACTTCTCCACTTGGCAGGCACCAAAGAAGCAACTGACCGGTCTGCATTGCTGAAGCTCCCGCCAGACGCCGAAGTCTTTGCATCACCAGAGGTGGATTTCCAGACTTCCCCGAGGCTACCCTGAGTCCACAGCAAAGCTGAGGCCCGTGGCTATCGTGGGTGATGTGGAAACATGACCCCTGGACACTGTGAACTTTTGCAGCAACACTATCTTCCTGGACCTCCTCGTAGTTGTGCTTTGGGCTCTGAGTAGCCCCAGCCTTGAGCATCTCCTGCACCGAAGATTGCTGGCCTCCACTCCACGAGTGACCCGTGGGCAAGTTTCAAGTGCGACCGTCGAGGATCCTTCGCGATCACTAGCCTGTTGGCTAGCAAGTCCCCACGAAGGCAACTCCTCTTCTACTTGGGCTTTCCTGGTTGCTCCAGACGTGCCCTGACTTACCCTTGCTGGGTGAGTCCCTCAGACCTTGCTGGTCTGCACCGCAGTCCTTTCTCTGAATTCCTGTGACTTGCCGTTGCCAAGACTTGTTGGGTCCATTCTGGTCGCCGATACCGCAGCACTCGACAGAATCCGGCTCGTGGACTTCGTCGACGCCTCCTAGACCTCGTGGCTGAAGAGTGAAGACACCCATCAACTCACCTGAAGCATCCAACATCTGTGGGCATTTGTCCATCCCACCCTCGGTGACTGGCTAGTGACCCAGACTCTGTCCCCTCTGCTTTCAGGTTCCTTCCATCCCAGATCCAGGCTTGGATCTCTTCGGACACTTCTCCTCTTCACGGCAGCAGCAGTTCTTTGCAGGCTTTCATTGAAAACGACGACGCAACCCGACACCAAAAGACACCTATGCACCCGGCTTCCCTGGGTGAGGTAACTCGAGTACTCCGGTGCTCCCGCGGGTGCTAGCCCTAGAACTTCCTAAGTCCAAAAGGGTTTGGTCCTGACTCGATTCTAAGTGTCCCTAATCTTTAAATTTCCAACCGCGACATTGCCCATAGAAGATAACGGGAACCCGCGGTTGTGTTCACACACTGCATACAGTCCCCGTGGCTCCCCTGTGTCACTACCTTGGGTGGTTCCTTGGGGTCCCAGCGATTCTACAGGCTCTAGGCCTTGTGTCTAGTTCAGTTGCGGTTTTTATACCACTTTTTTTGGTATATGGTTTGGTACGCCCCTAGGGCCCAAACGTGTATTTGTGCTATTACTGATGATTGCTCACTTTTAACTTAAGTACTTCAAACTCCAGTCTCATAAAGAGACTAGAGGGGTGTGTTTTAACCTAAATACATATATTTTAAGTATATACCTGGTGTGGTTGTCCTTTCATTTGATCATTCAAGAGATTATAGACTGGTAAAACAAGCTGCTTTACATTCCTTCAAGACTTAGCCTGAAGGCTGCTTTCCATAGCTACCACTAGGATAGCTTTCAATAAAGGTTGTCTTTAACCTATCACCATAAGGGGTTGTTTGGACTGATACAAGGTGCCCACTAGAACTAGTGGACAGCATATATCAGGCCACCTTCTCACACCCTGTTTGCAATTTTTCCTTCTAGATTGTAATTCTCAAAGTACCTCCTCCTTATGTAACTTACAATTCTTCCTTTAGCCTAGTTGAACAATTGACTTGGAAGTGCATTCATTTACACCACACAACATACGCTGACACGTACTTTACACAACATACACTGACACTTACAATAAACCACGCAACATACGCTGATGCGTACTTTACAAAACATACGCTTACACATACAATACACCACACAACATACGCTGACACTGTGAACAATACACCACGTAACATATGCTGACACGTACTTTACACAACATACACTGACACTTACAATAAACCACGCAACATACGCTGACATGTACTTTACAAAACATACGCTGACACATACAATACACCACACAACATACACTGACACTGAACAATACACCACGTAACATATGCTGACACGTACTTTACACAACATACACTGACACGTACAATTCACCAGACAACATACGCTGAAACGTACAATACATCACACAACATACACTGACACGTGCTTTACACAACATACGCAGACACGTGCAATACTCCACACAACATACGCTGTCACTGAACAATACACCACACAACATACGTTGACACATACTTTACACAACATACGCTGACACTGTGACCAATACACCAAGCAACATACCCTGACACGTACTTTACACAACATACACTGACACGTACAATACACTACACAACGGGCCTGATTCACAGAACTAACTTAAGACAAAATGAGTAAGTTACTCAAAATGAATAAGTTACTCATTTTGGTATTCACAGAAGGCACTCATTAATGAGTGCCTTCTGAGAATACCAAAATGAGTAAGTGCCTTCTGTGAATACCAAAATGGTAGTAAGCTTAGGATTTTGTCTTAAGTTAATTCTGTGAATCGGGCCCAACATACGCTGACACGTACAATACATCACACAACATACACTGACACGTATAATACACCAAACAACATATGCTGACACGTAGAATACAACAAAAAACATACACTGACACTGTGTACAATACGTTTGAATGACGTTATAATGCATGCCATTACAACACATGCTTTTACAACGCATACCTTTACCCCGACTTGCTGTCGGGGGTGCGCTGGAAGTTGGAATAGTATAATTTACTATTTCAACTCCAGTGTGTGCAACAGTAGGGAAGGTGTTGGAGTTAACTCCAACACATTTTACCCCCTGCAACAAGCCTTTCGCGTTGTAACGACATGCATTATAATGGCATGTGTTGTAACCCTTCCGTTGTAATGGCTGTTTCCCGTACAATACACCACGCAACATACGCTGACACGTACTTTACACAACATACACTGACACGTACAATACACTACACAGCATATGCTGACATTGTAAACAATACACAACGCAACATACACTCGCACGTACTTAACCCAACATACGCTGACACCTACATTACAAATCTCATGTTAGATGGTCAACAAATGCTGGCTTGCAATATTTACAACGCACCCAACATTGGTGTGACCCTGTGGAATGTCGTTGACGTGCTGACAGTTTGGAGATACACTGAAAGCACTTCTTGTAAGCTCTTGTGCCGATCAGCATTAGTCACCCAATCAGAACAAAGCACACACAGCCCCCAGCACTTTCATGTCTAAAGTTGTACACAGCAGAAGTGCAGGGAGTTTCAGTGTCTGAACTGGGGTGGCAAAGTGATCTGGATTCAAGCTAGCCTGGCTGATGAGGGCTGTTAGCCCCAAACCAGTCCCAAGATGCTTGTTTCCGGATCAGGGAAGACATGGCTTGGCAGTTCAGGCTGGACTGTCCTCATGAGGCACAGGGTCAAGACTGATTTGCGTATAGCTGTGTCTGAACTGGGGTGGCGAAGTGAGCTAAAGAACGATGATGGATTCAACCCAGATCTGTGACTGGAGGTGAGTGTCTGAAATGTTTCAGTACTCCGTTCATCATCGCCTTGTGTTCGCTTAGTTAACTCTAAGTTGGTAGGGTATGCCCAGACATGGGTCCCTTGCTCACTTTGCCACTGGATTCAAGCTAGCCTGGCTGATGAGTGGTGTTACCCCAAAATCAGTCCCAGGATGCTTGTTTCCGGTCCAGGAAAGACGTAGCTTAGCAGGGCTGGAGTGGTCCCATGAGCACAGAGTCAAGACTGATTTGCATATACCTGGGTCTGAACTGGGGTGGCGAACTGAGCTAAAGTACGATGATGGATCCAACCCAGAACTGTGACTGGGGGTGAGTGTCTGAAAAGTTTCAGAGCTCCGTCCATAATCTCCTTGTATTTGATTTGTTCGCCCTTAGTTGGCAGGGTATGGCCAGACGTGGGTCTCTTGCTCATTTTGCCACTGGATTCAAGCTAGCCTGGCTGATGAGGGCTGTTAGCCCGAAACCGGTCTCAGGATGCTTGTTTACGGTCCAGGGAAAACATGGCTTCACAGTTCAAGCTGGACTGTTCTCATGAGGCACGGGGTCAAGACTGATTTGCATATAGCTGTGTCTGAACTGGGGTGGCGAAGTGAGCTAAAGAAGAATGATGGATTCAACCCAGATCTGTGACTAGGGGTGAGTGTCTGAAAAGTTTCAGCGCTCCATCCATCATCTCCTTGTGTTTGCTTTGTTCGCCCTAAGTTGGCAGGGTATTCCCAGACGTGGGTCCCTTGCTCACTTTGCCACTGGATTCAAACTAGCCTGGCTGATGAGGGCTGTTAGCCCGAAACTGGTCCCAGGATGCTTGTTTCCGGTCCAGGGAAGACCTGGCTTGTCAGTTTCGGCTGGACTGTTCCCATGAGGCAGAGGGTCAAGACTGATTTGCTTATAGCTGTGTCTGAACTAGGGTGGCGAAGAGAGCTAAAGAATGAAGATGGATTCAACTCAGATCTGTGACTGGGGGTGAGTGTCTGAAATGTTTCAGCGCTTCATCCATCATCTCCTTGTGTTTGCTTTGTTCGCCCTAAGTTGGCAGGGTATGGCCAGACGTGGGTCCTTTGCTCACTTGGCCACTGGATTTAAGCTAGCCTGGCCTGGCTGTTGAGGGCTGTTATCGCCAAACCGGTCCCAGGATGCTTGTTTCCAGTCCAGGGAGGACAAGTCTTGGCAGTTCGGACTGGACTGTACCCATGAGGCACAGGATCAAGACTGATTTGCATATAGCTGGGTCTGAACTGGGGTGGCGAAATGAGCTAAAGAATGATGATGGATTCAACTCAGATCTGTGATTGGGGGTGAGTATCTGAAAAGTTTCAGTGCTCCGTCCATCATCTCCTTGTGTTTGCACTGAGGCAATGACGTCACCATTGTGATGGGGACACTGCACTGGGGCACCGACACAGAGACAATTAAAATATACAAACTTTGACACTGAGGCAATGACGTAACAATTGTGATGGGGACACTGAAACTGAGGAAGGAAGTCACCATTGTGATAGTGACACTGACACTGAGGCAATGACGTCACCATTGTGATGGGGACACAGGCACCGACACGGGGACAATTAAACTGGCAGAGGGACACACATGGACATGGAAACACTAAGGGCCTGGTTACGGGTTTGGCAGTGGACCGCTACGCCAGCACCCCGCTGTCACACCGTCAAACCTTATCTGAGACTGGAATCTAGGTCGGACGGTCCTGCTTTGGCATTCCTATGGCTGTGCTGTGCTAAGGCTCATATCTGAGCCTTAGCAAGGCATCGACTTCGGATGACCAAAGCTCTTACCTGCACACCACGAACTGTGAAGTCCACGTTGTGCAGGATCTAGGGGTGCATGAAGACAGGGGAGCCCAACATGTGTTCCCTGCATGCATCCCCTTGCCCTGAGGCAACAGGGGCCCTTTAGGGCCCCCTTAGTTTCATCACAGCCACACTTTTCATGGCAGGCTCATTGTGGTGGTAAGGAAACTCGTAATATGCTTGGCGGTGCTGCAGCGGCACCGTCAGCATATTGTGGGCCTCAGACCATTACAAGAACGCCAGGGATTGCATATCTCTGGCAGTAGCAGCAGACTCATGTCGGTTGGACTGCCAAACTCGGGATACAGAGGTCGGACTGCCTGTGCGGCGGTAGCCACACCACCACTGTGGGTTTGGTACTCTATCAGACTGCCAACTAATTAGGCCCTAAGACTGATACAGGGACATTCCCATGTGTACACTAATATTGGTGCATAATGTATGGATATGGTGACTGATGATAGCAGTGTGTGACTGACCATACGAGAGTTACACTGGGATATGGTGATACAGGAACGCTGGTCACTGACAGGGTCAGTGAAACTTACAAAAGGTCACTGCCTAGTTCTGATTGCACCTTGTGCCTCTTCCACCAATCACTATTCCAGTATATCTGCAGTACTCTTGCAGATTCCCTCCCTTGTAGATGCTTTCTTTCACTTCTATTTCTCCATCTTTTTCCCATCGTTCTATCTTTAGGTAAGGATAAAAGTGAAAAATAACTTCCTGTCTTCAGAAATGAGTGCCGGAGAGCCTCACCCACACAAATGAAGGACTGGCAAGACTGATGGATATGTAGCTTGCTGACTAGTGACAGTAACCCCCTCATCACAGTCGCTCCCTGCGCTCTGCTAAACCCCAAAAACACTAAATGTCTTCCTTCATTTACATACTTTCGGCATAGGGCAGCGGCACAAGCCTTCCTGTTGCGCTGTACTACATCAAAAGAAAAGGTCAGGAATGTGCTGTATCTATGAGATATGGTGCATTCCTGTCCTTTACGCTGCGCTGATGCACAATGGGCCGCCATGCTCCAACGCAGGAAGCCTTGCACCACGGGTCAAGTGTGTCCGTATCGTAGGAGGCGATTTCCTTTTTAGGTCTCGCTGAGCGCAGGGCATGCGCTGGCTCGGAGAGACATTTTGTATGTTAGTTTTCAAAGTGCTGCTGGCTGGCCTAGCGCTTGCGTTCACGCGACCGTGCACGCGCGAACCGCTAGCCTTCAGCAGCACTTTGAAAACTTGTGCGTCATCGGGATCGCGATCACTTTTGCTTTCAGAGCGATCGCGATGACGCACGCTTTCAATGCTTGTTTTTCTTTACTTTTGGTATAATCGCGGCACCCGCGCTTTACTTTTGATGTTATAAGTAAAGCGTGGGTGCCGCGATTATACCAAAGGTAAAGAAAAAGAAAAAAAACATCTATTTCTTTACTTTTGGTATAATCGCTGCACCTGCGCTTTACTTATCACATTAAAAGTAAAGCGCGGGTGCCGCGATTATACCAAAGGTAAAGAAATAGATTTTTTTTTCTATTTCTTTACTTTTGGTATAATCACGGCACCTGCGCTTTACTTATAACATTAAAAGTAAAGCGCGGGTGCCGCAATTATACCAAAGGTAAAGAAATAGTATTTTTTTCTATTTCTTTACTTTTGGTATAATCGCGGCACCCGCGCTTTACTTATAACATTAAAAGTAAAGCGCGGGTGCCGCGATTATAAAACATATGGCCATGTAACTTTGTTGCTTGTGAACCTGAATTTGTTTCCCCTGGGTTCAGATCTGGACACAGTGGCTGCTTTAACTTCCAAGGTTATATTTATGGTTACTCTATTGCTTTAAGCATAATACAAACACAAGTATTGCTTGGAAATCGGCAGTTATGTGGGAAAAAACACAGGCACTAATTGGGGCACTTCCTTCAATTCTTCATGTTCTGTTTGACTTGATCATCGCAGCACCTGCTTTACAGATGTCATTACGGCCATGCAGCTAAAACCTTTATTTTTTAATATAATGAACTTTAAACCGCTCTTTTCACTATGTTTCAATTGTAACGGACTGCGGGATTGAAATGCAATTACTAGAAAACATTCCCTTTTGCGCTTCAAAGCGTTGTGGTTAACATTTTTGTATATTGTTAAAGGAAGTATGCGCAAATAAACTGCAAAAAAACCAACTTTTCAACAATTAGAACAAGCATTTGCAATGCAATAGGTCTCGCAGTTACACAAGTTTAAGCTATTGGCATTGTAAATGACAATGCCTTTTATTTATGTTTTTAAAACGAAAACAAAAATAAAAGGCATTGTTATTTGCAATGTCAATAGCTCAAACTCGCGTAAATGCGAGACCTATTGCATTGCAAATGCTTGTTCTATGTGTGCTGCTGAATGCAGCACACATAGAAAGAGGAAAAAGAGAGGAGAAATCATGTGATTTCTCCTCTTTTGCACCTCTCCTATGCCTTCCCTGGGGAACTGAAGGCTTTTTGTGCATTCCCAGGTTTACTGCTTGTTGTAATTCTGGGAGTGTGTCAAATGCCATTCGTGTTACGTGGGAACACCCACCGTAACACCCATAGCATGCTTCCCCATCGTATTGTGAGGTAACACAGCGACTTGCGCTGCCTTGCCTCACTCCATATGTTCCTTGGCCAGGAAAAGCCACGCATGGTGGCTTTACGTGGTCCTGTAGATATGGCTAAGTCCTGTGTGCCACCTGAACATCACAAAAAGTGATGTTCCGGCGGCGCATAGGGCTTGTAAATAAGCCCCTCTGTCTGTGTACTCATAACTGTGTGCCAAGGTGCTCAGAGCCGCCTTTACAACCATTGCCATTACCTGCCATTGCTAGTAACATTGGACTAGAAAGGCAGCATTTTTTCACCTAATTCCTCAAAGGTGGATTAAAAGAGAAGACTCGAACCCAGATATAATTCCATTTACGTTCTATTCAGATTTCATCCCTTTTACTCCCGGATGTACCTTTAAAGCATCATTTGACACACAAGAATACCCGAAAATACTAAATGTTTTTGGCTCACTGCGCTTTAGAAGGCAGCATATCCGAGTAATTATCTCAATAACGCAGGCAGACTGGCTATACTGCTGCAACCAAACGAAGAAGCTGTCACCAAATTACGACTTTGTCTGATACATTTCAAGTATTTGCACAGGCTGTACCACACCCCCGCTCAGCTCCACAAGCTTGGGCTCATTCCAAACGACACTTGTATGCGTTGTGCTGCCCCTGCGGTGTATTTCGCACATTTAGCATGGTTATGCCCTAAGGTCCCCGACTTCTGGCGGGTGGTGTGCTCCACCATCTCGGACATTACTAGCACTACAGTGCATCCCGACCCTCCCCTTTGCCTTCTTGGTTTCGTAAAATTCTGTCCAGATGCTTCTCGGCGCCTGATAGCGATGCTGCTTGTCCTGGCCAGGCGTAGGGTGGCTATGTGTTGGGGTCGCAGGCCTGCTCCTAAGGTTGAGAGCTGGCTGGAGGACGCTTCTCGGTGTCAGACTCTGTTAACGGAGTTTTGGGACTTACTACCCGCCAAGTCCCGACCCATTGACATTTGGGGCCCTCTGATAACCTACCTCCACTCCCGTACCCCTCCCAGCGACGCTGCTTCTCCCGCGCTCCCCGCCGGCCCTGCACCCGCGGCGGCCGCCGGTGTTGACAGATGACTGCCTCCCCCCTCCTTATAGGCCTTCCCCCATCCCATGGCGCTTCCCACGGATGCCATTGCTGTATGTGTGATCCCCATGTGGCAAGGGAACTTTGTGCAAAGAGGATGCGTTTTCAGCCTTAACATGTTAATGTTTCTTGCAAGGTGCAGGCGACTTGTCCCTGTATGTTTGACTTGGTCTTTATTGTGATAATTTGAGCAGCTCTGTAGCACAATGTAATGTGCTTGACTTGAACTTCCTCAATAAAGGTTTGGGAAAATAAAAAAATATCCGAGTAATTATCTCAAGGAGTTGCAAAGGTAGGATAATATTAATAGTTTTAAAATACCAGAAAATGTTGTGTTTTTTACAATCTCACTACATTGCGCCACTTTTTGAAAGATATGGTGTGTTTGGGGGACAGTGGGACCTACCCTGGTTGAACATCACGATCCGTTTTATGTTGTAATTGTTCGGTGGGGGTTGCGCCCCAAAACACCTACCCCTGGCACGGCTGGAATTGGGATACTTGGGTGTCTTGGTGATAGCGTCTACTTACTGATGCCAATGACCTCTAAAAGAAGGCAGAAATACAAGAATGATGTAGATGTCGACTAAAGAGGCAAAGAAGAAAAAAACTAGTTTTGAGCTGTTTTCTGAATTGCAAAGAATAGGCCTCAGGAAGATTTCCTGATTTCAACCAGTCTCACCATGGTGGTGGAGGATGAACGAAGAGTTCTCCTAGGGGTTTACCAAAGACATTTATTCCTAAGCTATCCTCGATCAGTACCGCAGAGAGCTTTGTGCGCCAGACAGAGTGGAAACCATCGTAGCTCCCAAGTGGTCCAAGAAAGTGCTTTGAATTTTAGAATCCTCATGAGAAGGCGGCCGCCACATTTTGAAGTTCCTGCCATTTATTTCGCTGCCTTTGTTGAATGCCCACAAGAAGGGCATCACGGGAATCAATCCTGGAGAGTACTAAGGATGCGATGACATTTTTTGAAGATCGAATGGGATAAAAGGGAGAACCTTTCTCAAGGTTCATAACCACTCAAATTACTTTCATACTTCACTAAACTAATTCACCACGAATCCTTTATGGGTTTCCGGAGTGGTGTGCTACTCACCAAAAACAAAAAAGTGCTTCAACACTCCATCTCTTCTATCCTTCCGCTATCCTTATAATTGACTAACCTATCCACCACTTAAATCACTTTCATATTTCACTATACTAATTCAACACTAATCCTTTATGGGTTACGGAGTAGCGTGCTACTTGCCAAAAAAGTGCTTTGACGCCTCGTCAGGGTATTAAGTGCTATATAGATGCAATTACAATATAATTACAATACAATCAGAAGAAGAAGCAAGAGTATGTCACTTAGTTGATCTGATACGCAAAGATGCATGTTCTATCTAAGATTACCCCCAAATTCCAGACTTCGGTAACTGAAGGGACACCAGATCTGGCGCTAATTACAATGGATTCCAGAAAGTGGTGTTTCCAAATAGAAACCCCCGTCTTATACGACTTTAATTTGAGGCCATTGTCTCTCATCCAGCCTACCACCTCCTGCATGCAACTGCTGGAATGCTTGGCAGCCTCACCTGGATCGATCGAGACTACAGTTTGCGTGTCATCTGCGCATGAGACTATGGGAAACCCAACAGCTCTACTGCGCTTGGCGAGTGGTGCTGCATGAATATTGAAGAGCGTGGGGCTCAGCGAGGACCGCTGAGGACTTTGGATGTAAAATCACCTACTGAGACTGACTGTTCTTCACTGGTGAGAAAAGACCTCAAAGGCTCTGGGCCTTCCCGCCAATGCCTGCGCTTTCTAGCTGTTCGATAAGCGCCAAATGACAGACGGTATCCAAAGCGGTGAATCCAAAAGGATCAGTGCTGCCTTTCCCCCCGATGTCCATAATCATTCTGGGTTCTTCAGTTCCTGCAATTAAAGCAGACTCGGTGCTAAGATTGTTCCTGAATCCATACTGAACCTTACCCAATACTTCATTCTTATCCAAAAAGGACGAGAGTTCTGAGTTTAGATGTTTCTCTAAGATTTTTTCTGTCAAAGGGATAAGAGAGATTAGTCCATCATTGTTTACCTTATTTTTTAGATGAAGCACGTTTTTTCTCAGCAGGGGAAGGATGGAGGCTTTCTTCCAGTCATTGGGGAAATGTCCAGGGAGGAGAATCGCATTCACGAGCTTAACACGATGAGAGGTGACTTCTAGCAGTATTTTTGGATGACAAGGGTCTGAAGGGGCACCTGGCTTAGTGGACTCCATTAGCTTAATTATTCCTCCTCATTGAGAAGGGGGAACGCAGAGAAGGTGCCATATCATGTATTTGAACACTCAAGCCTAGAGCCGATGGGGTTGGAATTCCGGCTAGCATCAAACGCACTTCCTTTACCTGTGAAAGAGACCGCCATCTTGTCCACAGAGACTATCAGGCACCAATGTGTTTATGGTGTTGGGACTAGAGATATTTTTAACCGTTTTAAATAATTCTTTGGCTTAGATTTTGGCCTCCTTGGTTATCTTTGTGAAAAAGATAGATTTTTTTTTAGCTAAGCTCATGCTTCTATAGTCTTGAATATGTTGTCTGCTTTTGGTTCTTTCTTTTTGACTATAGTTTTACCTCCATTTTCGCTCCTGCCTTCTACACCCTTTTTAAAAATAATTTTAGATCTAGGGAAAACCAGGGTGTAGAAGGTTTATTTCTATGATTTTTTTAAAGTTTTTGAAAGGGGCTGACTGAATCACTGCTGCATTGATCCATTCTGTGTGATTGGTCGTGGCTGCATTTGAGTCATTTACAAGAATAGGCTGGGAATCCAGATGTGTTTCATTAAACATGTTTACATTAATGTTTTGCCATGCTCTAGCTTTAATAACTTGGAAAACAATCCCTAGCACACGTGCTAATTATACAAATTTAAAGGTATAACGTGTTTTCACAACAAGATTCAATCAAATGTACAAAAGAAATGAATTAGTCTTTTTCTCTTCTTGGTCGTTCTTTTATTAGTTGCCAGACTTCTCAGTGGTTCGTAACAGCCAACACGTGTTTCGTCGCTACAAGGGAATGTAGTCCCGTGACTTTTTCAAGGCTGTGTTTACAGAAAAGATTAAAAGAACTAATGTATCTATCCTGAAGAAAAACATGTTGTACTTATTGATAATATCACAACATCACGGTAGTGGAACTAGAACCCAAACGGGGTGTGGGTGAAGCCTATATCCAATTGAATAAATAACTTTACGACCAATTGTCATAGTCACAATACAGTGTGAATTTGTGAAAATGAGCAGAACTTCTATGACTCTAATCGCGATGGAGAGAGCTACTAATGTGCATTTGGTGAAACGGTTCGGTAAATACTAGTCGAGTCCTATTTGTGAACAACACACCAACATTGGAAATATCAGGAGGAAGTGAGGTGGGTGTAGTCGGTGTTCATAGGTTCTAGGGAGTGTGAGTTAGCGCATTTAAGGTGAGTGAAAACTCGTGCTGTACATTGGTGCCAGACCTGTGAGTGGAACAAAGTGCGTCTAAACATAGCTACCTATTTGCGGCTTGGTCAACATATCTGGAAAGAATAATATCATAAATATCCGACTGAGGTCCAAAAGGAAAAGATCTTTAGAGTTCAAAAAATAAAGGTAAATATATCATAAATAAGAGACCTACTTAGTAAGCGGTGATAATTCCAAACCGCCTATGGTTTCTGATGCTGTGGTGTCACTTGTTGTCATAGGACACTGCAATCCTTAGTGAAATCCATTTTCCCTTTCAGTACTGTGAATAACAAGTTAAGTCCAAGTTAGCACATAGCCCATGGCCTTCAACCTGTGCAGCTACAGAAAGCTGTTCAGTAATATAATCCGTAATTCCAATCTAATGGAGCATAATATTAATGCGACACTATTCCAAAAATGTCCCATTGTAAGAAGTAAAGTGGTATAGTAACAGTATAACGGGGGACTAAGCACGTAACGATACCACAGAGCCAATATATGTATCACGTGCGTGAAAACAAATTCTAAATACACCCCCCAGTTATTTAAGCAGTCGTGTCCTGATCACAATTTAAACCTTCCAATTCTGTTGATCATTGAAATCGCTATCGCTAGAGTAACCGTGTCATTACAGTGAATACTCGATCAGTACCAAAGTAACCAGCTAACAACCTTCAAACTAGCGTATATCTTATGGAAGGCAATCTAATTTCAGAACATCCCCTATTGCTTGAACCTTTCGTCAAGTCTCCATCCCAGCTTGACTATTGACATAATCTTGAACTAATCTCAATAGCTATTTGAATACAATGGGAACATAGTTCCGTATAAGGTGCTCTGTTTCTTTACTCTACTCGTGCAGGAAGGGGCTCTCACTCGTATGGAATACAACCGGCGAGGTAACCTATTTCAATGACTCGTGCATTCCTTAATACGAACTTAAAAACGCGCTTAGCAAAGCTTACCTTATTCGACTGTGAAGTGAATCAGACGTGACGCCCGTCCCTAATATTCTGGTCTCGAGTGCGTGCATGCGAGTGGTTTCAGATTGGATAATACATAAGCTCCCTATTGATTATATCCAATCTGACAGCAGCACAAATCAACAACACCAAATTGGCACATCACTACTTGCAGTAACTCCTGTTAGTAAGAATAGAATTTTAGCAAATACTATTGACAGTTTTGAATGGGTTTACACCATAAATGTATAAGATATGACTGTTTTTCTATTGAGCAACCTTCGTTTTAACTCACAGTTGTATTACACATGTTCTTGCCTTTTATACTTATGTGACATATAGTCTTTTCTGTCAAATTGTTTCAAACAGAGAATAATTGTTGTTCTAATGTTATTTATACCGTATGGAATGGATATGTACTGAGTCTAATAGATGGAGAGAACAATAGGCTCTAAAGTTTTGCCGATGTTCACTAAGCACAAGATAGGTCCACGTCTTCAATTTTCACTTTATACGCTGAAACTCTAAAGAATTACGTGACAACCAGGCATGTCTCATAATGGCCGCCGTATTAGTCAGATTTTCGTAGTCCTTCTTCTATTCACTCCATGAGATTTTGGACGAGACCGAGTCACACACGGGAACACACCTCCCCGGCCTCCAAACTTTCAACAAATAGAAGGGAAACCACTCGCATGCACGCACTCGAGACCAGAATATTAGGGACGGGCGTCACGTCTGATTCACTTCACAGTCGAATAAGGTAAGCTTTGCTAAGCGCGTTTTTAAGTTCGTATTAAGGAATGCACGAGTCATTGAAATAGGTTACCTCGCCGGTTGTATTCCATACGAGTGAGAGCCCCTTCCTGCACGAGTAGAGTAAAGAAACAGAGCACCTTATACGGAACTATGTTCCCATTGTATTCAAATAGCTATTGAGATTAGTTCAAGATTATGTCAATAGTCAAGCTGGGATGGAGACTTGACGAAAGGTTCAAGCAATAGGGGATGTTCTGAAATTAGATTGCCTTCCATAAGATATACGCTAGTTTGAAGGTTGTTAGCTGGTTACTTTGGTACTGATCGAGTATTCACTGTAATGACACGGTTACTCTAGCGATAGCGATTTCAATGATCAACAGAATTGGAAGGTTTAAATTGTGATCAGGACACGACTGCTTAAATAACTGGGGGGTGTATTTAGAATTTGTTTTCACGCACGTGAGACATATATTGTCTCTGTGGTATCGTTACGTGCTTAGTCCCCCGTTATACTGTTACTATACCACTTTACTTCTTACAATGGGACATTTTTGGAATAGTGTCGCATTAATATTATGCTCCATTAGATTGGAATTACGGATTATATTACTGAACAGCTTTCTGTAGCTGCACAGGTTGAAGGCCATGGGCTATGTGCTAACTTGGACTTAACTTGTTATTCACAGTACTGAAAGGGAAACAGGATTTCACTAAGGATTGCAGTGTCCTATGACAACAAGTGACGCCACAGCATCAGAAACCATAGGCGGTTTGGAATTATCACCGCTTACTAAGTAGGTCTCTTATTTATGATATATTTACCTTTATTTTTTTAACTCTAAAGATCTTTTCCTTTTGGACCTCAGTCTGATATTTATGATATTATTCTTTCCAGATATGTTGACCAAGCCGCAAATAGGTAGCTATGTTTGGACGCACTTTGTTCCACTCACAGGTCTGGCACCAATGTACAGCACAAGTTTTCACTCACCTTAAATGCGCTAACTCACACTCCCTAGAACCTATGAACACCGACTACACCCACCTCACTTCCTCCTGATATTTCCAATGTTGGTGTGTTGTTCACAAATAGGACTCGACTAGTATTTACCGAACCGTTTCACCAAATGCACATTAGTAGCTCTCTCCATCGCGATTAGAGTCATAGAAGTTCTGCTCATTTTCACGAATTCACACTGTATTGTGACTATGACAATTGGTCGTAAAGTTATTTATTCAATTGGATATAGGCTTCACCCACACCCCGTTTGGGTTCTAGTTCCACTACCGTGATGTTGTGATATTATCAATAAGTACAACATGTTTTTCTTCAGGATAGATACATTAGTTCTTTTAATCTTTTCTGTAAACACAGCCTTGAAAAAGTCACGGGACTACATTCCCTTGTAGCGACGAAACACGTGTTGGCTGTTACGAACCACTGAGAAGTCTGGCAACTAATAAAAGAACGACCAAGAAGAGAAAAAGACTAATTCATTTCTTTTGTACATTTGATTGAATCTTGTTGTGAAAACACGTTATACCTTTAAATTTGTATAATTAGCACGTGTGCTAGGGATTGTTTTCCAAGTTGTACTGGGCCAAGGCCCATAATTCTGGGAAGTAAGGTGGCACTTCTCACCTTGTAGCACCGTCAATCACTGAGTTCAGGACAAATAATATATGTAAATTTTCCCTGCGGCGCCTTTACCTAAAACCAAAAACCACCTTTTACAGCATTTCACTCTAGCTTTAATAATCCATTTCCACTTATTGGCCAATGTTCCTTTAACAGAAGGTTTTAGCGTGATGAATTTTGCTTTATGATTACACCGTGTAAGTGGTATGACTGATTTAGCATCTTGCTCCGAGTTACTGGAAAAAAAGCCATCAAGACCATGGTCCGCCGTGTGAGTGCTGTGATTGACCAGTTGCTTAAGGTCACAACAGCGTAAGTTGGAGGCCTGGGAGAGTTGGTGGAGTTCGGCCACTCAGAACTCTGCAAAGTGACCCAAAAACTCTGCCACGCTACGCTGAGTTCCGCAAGCTGTAGAGCGCGTTAGGTCGCGTTGTTCGTGCATATCTTTAGCAATGGGTGTTTGTCCTGCACCGGAAAATCAGTGCACAAACGGCACCATGTATCGCGCAAGAGGGCGCTGCTTTTATCTGCCGCTCAAGGAGATGCTCTACTCAAGCGGTAGCTTCCTCAAAGAAAACGAAAGGTTTCTCAACACGAGCGGGCGCGACCAGCCATGACCGCCCACGTTGAGAAATCTCGCTGGGAGGTGGTCTGGAGTACTCTGCATTGCAGAGAAGGAAAAACTCTGCAAACTCCACGAGCAGAGTGGAATTTCACGCTCAGACCTAGCAAGTTGCCAATTACTTTATTAGTTGTGTCCTCTGGGTGAAAATTAAAATAACCTAAAATTATGAAATTGGGGAGCTGCATATAGGACTCAAATTCATTTAGTGAGAGGAGAAAATTGGTTTTAGGGCCCGGAGGTGAGTAGACTAGCAACGCATTATAATCCTCATTATCGCGAGGCTTACATTTGAAGATAAGAACCTGTCAATCTATTTGAGTGACTGACTCAAAAGAAATTTCCAAGTGGTCGCAGTGACTAACGGCAACGCTTCCCCGGTGTGTTGCTACGCGGCCTAGCCGGTTCATGGTGAAAGCGGCAGGTAATGCACTGGCCAGGTCAGGGCCAGAAGTCTGGTCGGCCCATGTCTCAGGGATGAAAGCTTTGTCAGGGGACCGGCTTTCAGCGAATTCATAACTATGTTTAATAAGTCAACGAGCCTTAAGTAAAATACACCATTGTTTATCCAAACCCTGTTCATTTCCAGTACCATGGGAAGCTGAGATGGGTTGGTTGAAAGTACCCGATGCGAGAGGTATGTCCATTTGGAAGGAGAGACGGAGGTCTTCATAGAGCGAACACTGAGTGCCCATCTCCATATGAGGGATATTATATAAGGCATTCCTACAGAGCTGTCCCATCGAGTCACTCTGAGGAGTGAGTTCGCCAGAGGTCCTGGCACAGGGAGCTGTCCGCGGGTGGATGGGCACAGAAGGCCTAGCCTTTGGCACACCAGCGCTGTGCCCACTGCGAGCGGATGTGTCCCTTTTAAAGGCCGATATAGAGGGGCGTCGCTACACACCGAGCACAAACCAGCGCTTCGGTTTAAAATAGGTGGGTTCAACGAAATGTACAAATGTAGTCCAGTGGCCCCCAACTCCTAGCACTGGCCCCCCCTGTGCTAGGGGAATACTGGAAATCAAAGTAGTAATTAAAAGAACAGAGCGAATATTAAAACCATAAAACAAGCATAACAGGGTGGTGCCCTTCCGCTATGGCGCTTCCAAACAGGCGCTTCCTTGGAGACCAAGGGACTTATTTACAAGCCCCTTGCGCCAGCGGTGCGTCCCTTTTTCCCATGTTAAAAGTGGTGCACCAGTGGCGCAAGAGGCTTGTAAATAAGCCCCCAAGTGTCTTACAAAGTCATCAAATGTGCAGACACACACCTCTGTTCCTTTTAAATGACAACTTAAAGGCGCTGTGCCAGGGGCATGGCCACACACACAGCGAGAGTCAGCGTTTCAGTTTAAAGTAGGTGGGCTAAACATAAAGTACATCACATCCCATGGCCGAATCTACCTCAAAGCCCCGTAACAGAACCTAAGACATCCTTCTTCAAAGAGCATTCTATGCCATCCTTTGATTGATTTCCGTATCTGCCACCATTGGTTGTCCATCTGTGTGTCCTTACACTGATTATGCTATTAATGTTCTTGGAGAGTACCTAATAAAACTTAATTTTTCATATTTCATGCATTAATGAGAGACCTTTTCTACAGTTGTCCACAGTGACTGCGGATTTAGGGAGCAGTTTAAGCTCACCTCCTAACTGTTTCTTCTCAGAGCTGCATGTCTTGCAGAAGGGAGGAGTTTCTCAGTGCCTAGATATGCCCCCCCCACTCATCCTCTCCTCCCTGTCCACTGCCCATCACCCAGGCACTGAGGAGGCCTTAGGAGCCGACAGACACCCATGTCATGTAACACATGCATGGTTGCACCACTCAGGTGTTCACACATGCATGGTTACACCACTCAGGTGTTTCACACATGCATGGTTGCATCACTCAGGTGTTCACACATGCATGGTTACACCACTCAGGTGTTTCACTCATGCATGGTTGCACCACTCAGGTGTTTCACACGTGCATTGCTGCACCACTCAGGTGTTTCACACATGCATGGTTACACCACTCAGGTGTTTCACTCATGGATGGTTGCACCACTCAGGTGTTTCACACGTGCATTGCTGCACCACTCAGATGTTTCACACATGCATTGCTGCACCACTCAGGTGTTTCACACGTGCATTGCTGCACCACTTCGGCGTTTCACACATGCATTGCTGCACCACTCAGGTGTTTCACACGTGCATTGCTGCACCACTCTGGTGTTTCACACAAGCACTGCTGCACCACTCTGGTGTTTCACACATGCATTGCTGCACCACTCCGGTGTTTCACACATGCATTGCTGCACCACTCCGGTGTTTCACACAAGCACTGCTGCACCACTCAGGTGTTTCACATATGAATGGTTGCACCACTCAGGTGTTTCACTCATGCATGGTTGCACCACTCAGGTGCTTCACACATGCCGGGTTGCACCACTCAGGTGTTTCACACATCATTCAGGTGTGTTTCACACATACATGGTTGCACCACTCAGATGTTTAACACGTGCATTGCTGCACCACTCAGGTGTTTTACACATGCATTGCTGCACCACTCAGGTGTTTTACACATCATTTAGGTGTGTTTCACACATACATGGTTGCACCACTCAGATGTTTAACACGTGCATTGCTGCGCCACTCAGGTGTTTCACACATGCATTGCTGCACCACTCAGGTGTTTCACACATGCATTGCGGCACCACTCTGGTGTTTCACACGTGCATGGTTGCACCACTCAGATGTTTCACACGTGCATTGCTGCACCACTTCGGTTTTCCACACATACATTGCTGCGCCACTCAGGTGTTTCACACATGCATTGCGGCACCACTGAGGTGTTTCACACATGCATTGTTGCACCTCTCAGGTGTTTCACACATGCATTGTTGCATCACTAAGGTGTTTCACACGTGCATTGCTGCACCACTCAGGTTTTTCACACATGCATGGTTGCACCACTCAGATGTTTAACACGTGCATTGCTGCACCACTCAGATATTTCACACATGCATTGCTGCACCACTTCGTTGTTTCACACATGCATTGCTGCACCACTCAGGTGTTTCACACATGCACTGCTGCACCACTCAGGTGTTTCACACATGCACTGCTGCGCCACTCAGGTGTTTCACACATGCATTGCTGCACCACTCAGGTGTTTCACACATGCACTGCTGCGCCACTCAGGTGTTTCACACATGCATTGCTGCACCACTCAGGTGTTTCACACATGCACTGCTGTGCCACTCAGGTGTTTCACACATGCACTGCTGCGCCACTCAGGTGTTTCACACATGCATTGCTGCGCCACTCAGGTGTTTCACTCATGCATTGCTGCGCCACTCAGGTGTTTCACTCATGCATTGCTGCACCACTCAGGTGTTTCACACATGCATTGCTGTGTCACTCAGGTGTTTCACACATGCATTGCTGCACCACTCAGGTGTTTCACTCATGCATTGCGGCACCACTCAGTTGTTTCACACATGCATGGTTACATCGTTCATGTTTTTTAGACATGCATTGTTGCACCTCTCAGGTGTTTCACACATGCATTGTTGCATCACTAAGGTGTTTCACACGTGCATTGCTGCACCACTCAGGTTTTTCACACATGCATGGCTGCACCACTCAGATGTTTAACACGTGCATTGCTGTGCCACTCAGGTGTTTCACACGTGCATTGCTGCACCACTTCGTTGTTTCACACATGCATTGCTGCACCACTCAGGTGTTTCACACATGCATTGCTGCACCACTCAGGTGTTTCACACATGCACTGCTGCGCCACTCAGGTGTTTCACACATGCATTGCTGCACCACTCAGGTGTTTCACACATGCACTGCTGCGCCACTCAGGTGTTTCACACATGCATTGCTGCACCACTCAGGTGTTTCACACATGCACTGCTGCGCCACTCAGGTGTTTCACACATGCACTGCTGCGCCACTCAGGTGTTTCACACATGCATTGCTGCGCCACTCAGGTGTTTCACTCATGCATTGCTGCGCCACTCAGGTGTTTCACTCATGCATTGCTGCACCACTCAGGTGTTTCACACATGCATTGCTGTGCCACTCAGGTGTTTCACTCATGCATTGCTGCACCAATCAGGTGTTTCACTCATGCATTGCTGCGCCACTCAGGTGTTTCACACGTGCATTGCGGCACCAATCAGTTGTTTCACACATGCATGGTTACATCGTTCATGTTTTTTAGACATGCATGGCTGCACCACTCAGGAGTTTCACACATGCATGGTTACATCGTTCATGTTTTTTAGACATGCATGGCTGCACCGCTCAGGTGTTTTAGACATGCATGCAGGTCTGATTCTATGCTGCAGCTCGTACTGCGGGGGCGGGGGGGTGGGGTGATGCAGCTGCTGCACTTCTCTACGGAGTCTGGGATGGCAAATTTGAAAGCAGTAATTCCGGTGATTGCCGAGCCTCAAGCACTTGTCGTGACAATGAGGCAAAACGAGGCTCGCCTGTCAGAGTTCATTCCGTCTGAGGCTCCCTGCTGCCCACGTTCCCATAACCCAAAAGATAGAATCAGTTTCATGAAGGTGCCCTGCATAGAGTGTCCCAGGTGCTAAAGTTCACGGCATCTAAAAGTTCCGTACCGATGAATAACTCCTCTGCTGCATTTCTACCGCGCTTATCGTGATAGTGGAAGCCGGTATACCATACAGAACATAGTTCTAGCTAATCTATGCACTTGCACTCAACACCATACGTGTGCTCATGGAAAAGTAACACAATATTGAGGTATGTCACAATTGTTTTACACATTTATCACACAAATGGGGGCCTCTGCTATTTGTTCATGTGTAATGTTTACAAACGTGTGGGCCCCCATCCCTCCTGCCTCTGCTTCTGTGTGGCATTTCCAAGTCTTGTGTGTGACACTTTGAGTGAAACTTTATTGCAAACTTATGGCCCGATTTAGATCTTGGCAGACGGGCCATTCCGTCACTACGGTGACGGACATCGTGTCCGCCGAAATACAAATCCCGTAGGATATAATAGTATTTATACTTCGGCGGACAGGATATCCGTCACGGCTGTAACGGAATGAACCATCTATCGAGATGTAAACGAGGCCCTTAGTCACTGACGGCATAGATTGCTGGACTGCGGCCTGTGACCTCACTGGGAGACCCCTTCCAGGAACGGTTCCCAGGCGGTGCCCTGCCTCCATCACCCGCCTACTATCTCCCGGTGCACTCTACTGTGCCCCGCAGGATGCTGGCCCTACATGCTCTGGTGACTCTGTTCGCAAGCATCATCCTCCTGCCACCTTACGTGGCCACCGGCGTCCCCACACGTGGGTCTCGTGCTCACTGAGCCCTGGAACCAGGCTACACCCCAGTGAGAGGCTCAGTGAGGGAAGCTGTCTTGGGTTGCATGTGATCCGGGTCACAGAGGCTATGGCTTGGCATTAGAGCTGGAGCGTTCCTACTGGAGCGGGGCCACCGCTGATTTGCATACGGCTGTGCCTAATCTGAGGTGGCATGGTGGGCAAAACAAAACCAGAAACAATTTGCTTTCTTCAGTTGAAAGATATCATGTGTGCAAAAGTTCTTCCCAATAATTAGGTAAAGATGATCCCAGGGACATCAAAATTGGCAGTTATATCACTTTCTGTGATTGCAAATGGCATATTCGTTTACTATTGAAGAGTTGTCAGAGTTTTATCACCTCCCTGAAATGAAAGGCTGCTAAAAAGCTGTACTTTTAGAAAATGTATAAGTTACTAGAAACTCAGAAGTAACACATGATTTTTACCTTACTCTATATTATTGACTGTGGTTCCTATCCTGAATCACTTATGAAATGTCCAGCCATCAAGTGGCCTCTTTTTGTATGGGACACGTTCTACCTGTTTTCGAGGTTTAAACAAAAATCAAACTGCATTCTGGGAATTGCAGTTTCATGTTTTCAATTAGAGTCTTGAGTTTGAATTCTCCAGCATGGAAGGTGATGCCCAACATGGTGTCACGCTTGAGGCCTCCGCGTGGAACCTTCAGCCCTCGTGGGTCTTGCGGCATTGACAGTCGTCAGCCCGGAGAGCTTTTGACCCTAAACTCCAGACACTGGGGGTCTCAAACTTTGGATCTGTGCCGCTCAGCTCTCATGTGGTGCCCATGTATGGATGTTCATGGCTCTGCCTGCCAGATGCCTGGACAGGTAATATTTAGGTGGGTGTCACGAAGTCGGGCTGCCATTCCTTCTGGGTTTTGGGAGCTATCACCGGGAATTCTATTCTTGTTGTGTTGAAATTCGCTTCTAAAATTCGAATTTTTAATGACAGTATTTTTAAGGGTGTAAAAACGATATATTTTTGCTTTGTTCTGAAAGTTGTGTATAGTGTGCATCGCCACAAACAAGCAGAAACAGTGGGGCATATTTACAATAAACTGGCTTAGACCCAAACTTGCTAGCGCCACACTCCGTCAGTTTCAAAATGCAGGGTTGCACTGTAGTAACAAGAATGTGGCGCACCGCTGCATTTCCCCCTGCGCTGGCGCTAAATCGAGCTGCCTAGTGCCAACGCAGGCACCCTTGCACCATATTGCAGCATGTCTGCGTTGCATATTGTTATTTGCAATCGCAAATTGAGTTGTATCGTAAGCACAAGTAATGCAGAGCTGCGCGACGTGCTGCCTTGCTTTACTCTGCGTCAAGGGGGCGTTCCATGGGCGTTCCATGGGCGTTCCATGAGCGGTCCATGGACGTTCCATGGGCGGTCCATGGGCGTTCCGATAGAACTTTGATGCAAATCTCTATGTACAAAGACTTGCAGCCGGGGAATCACACCAAAACCCTGTGCCTCGCTGAGGGGAAAGGTTTTCAATCCGCCTTGATTATCCCTCTTTGCATGTCGGCTGCACTCCACAGCACGCATGCGCAGAGGGAAACGCGTTATAGTTTATGTACAGGAGGCGCCCCTTTCCTGTAAAACGATGCTTCCGATATCGGAGAAACAGTTGCATTATGGCGAGTCCGCCTCGGCCAATGCAGGATGAAGAACATCCGTGCGGGGCAAGAGCTCAACAGCGCCACTTCTTACTACCCATGATGCTCCTCTGCTCTTTACTCGCTGCACTGCGTGATTTCTTGGTAAATCTGGACCCAGGTTTTTTAAGCACATACTTGCCCTTTTGGGCTGCAACTTTTCTCAGCACCACAAGACTCCATTTGGAGTGATAGAGCGCTTTACAAAAACTCCTAACTAAAAAAATAAATACGTGCGGATGCTCCTGGGAGAAGGAGAGAAGCAGTCAGGGGCTATGTGCACCCCTCCCGCCTCCCCCCACCCACAAAGAAGACATAGGCAGTGACAATTTTTCTTGTATTCGATGAAGCAAACTATTATGAGGGTGTTCCCTCTGCACGGATTTTGCTCTCTGGGCTGAGTCTGCAGAGGTGAGGGGCAGGGCCCAGACAGCCACCAGACACACTTTATCAAAGCACCGTGGCCCCCACCTCTCCTTCCCCGGCACACAGTGACTAAAGGCTAACACAGGAATGGCCTTGCTCCAGCATGCCTGACACTCCAGTCCAGTAATCATTCTGAGGTTTTAAAGAGCACCTTCATTTGGGTGACAATTTACTTCAGTGCAGTGATGTGGGGACATTGTTCAGTATGCGTCACTATCACGCCCAATGAGGGACACTTGGCAGGGCTGCACTGAGTGGCTCTCTGCAGTATAAGTCGACAGGCTGCAGACAGAATATTGTACTTTCGACTCTTGCTTCGCGACTGTAGGTAAGTGTCACAAACAGCTCGTTGTCTGCAATGTCCGCTTGAAGATTTGCTTCTGAACGCAGTTTCCTATCAGGAGCTTTTCACTCACTTTGCAAAGACAGATAACAAATTCTCTTCAAAAACCTGTATTTTTATTTAGCACTGTTCACATTGCTCTTCACATCCCCTGTATGCGTGTGAGTATGACCCATCAGTTTATGTAAACATGGAATAACAGCAGGGTCATCACGCCTTAAAATGACTGATGCTTCCACAGTAAAAAAAAACTACAAAACCAAAATCAATCAAACATATTTCCAACAATCTCAAACCCTATTTCTAGTCTGCAAAAACCTTATTTTACATTTCTGTCCCCTTGCCCCCTTGCCCCCTGACCCCACTCACTCTCCACGGTGAGCGTGGCGAGCGTGCGGTCGTCCTTGGACTCGCACGAGTACTCGCCGGCGTCGCTGGGCTGCACGTGCTGCAGAGTGAGGGAGCGTTCCCGCCCATCCGCCTTCATCAGGCACCGGCGGCTCGCCTCCAGGGGCTGACCATCCTTCAGCCACATCACGTCCCCCTTCGCCTTGCACAGCTCACACCAGAAGACCACCGAACCGCCCCGCACAACATGAGTATCCGCAAGGCCACGCACAAAGGTGACCGGCAGTCCTGGAGAGAGACGGGGAGAAGCAGAAGATTAGGCGTCTATATCCAATGTATTCAAAGATCACCACAACAATCAATGTGTGAAGAGAAGCAGATGAGGACACAATAGGTCATTGTACCCAGTGCCCCCCTTGGGTGCAGCAAAGAACATACTACTATGAGCATAAGGCGGTGAGGATAGCCGGCAAAATGTTAGGTGTGCAGGTAGACCCTCATCTAGCAGAAAAGATGTGCATGTGCTCCTAATATCAACGGTGCCACTCTGGTTTCTTCAACAGTTGTGCCATCTGATTATGTAAGTCGCTGCTAAAGTATAGAGTGTAGTGTGCAAGCCATATTTGCAGTAGTGTGTCCAGCCCTTAACACTGCCTGTAGAGTTTCTGTCCTCCAATCTTGAGACTTCATCAATAACATTGTACCTGTCTCTGGAGATGTCATCTAGAGTATTGTGCCCCAGTCCGTTGACCTCAACAATAACATTTTCGCTGTCTCTGGAGATGTAATTTAGAGTATTGTGCCGTGGTCCCGGCGACCTCAACAATAATATTTCCACTATCACCTGAGATGTCATCTAGTGCATTGTGTCCAGTTCCGGCGACCTCAACAATAACATTGCTGCTGTCTCTGGAGATTTCATCTAGAGTATTGTGCCCCGGTCCGGCGACCTCAACAATAACATTTTCGCTGTCTCTGGAGATTTCATCTAGAGTATTGTGCCCCGGTCCGGCGACCTCAACAATAACATTTTCGCTGTATCTGGAGATTTCATCTAGAGTATTGTGCCCAGGTCCGGCGACCTCAACAATAACACTGTCGCTGTCTCTGGAGATTTCATCTAGAGTATTGTGCCCCGGTCCGGCGACCTCAACAATAACATTTTCGCTGTCTCTGGAGATTTCATCTAGAGTATTGTGCCCAGGTCCGGCGACCTCAACAATAACACTGTCGCTGTCTCTGGAGATGTCATCTAGAGTATTTTGCCCAGGTCCAGCGACCTCAACAATAACATTGTTGCTTTTTCTGGAGATTTTTTCTAGAGTATTGTGCCCCGGTCCGGCGACTTCAACTATAATATTGTACCTGTCTCTGGAGATGTCATCTAGAGTATTGTGCTCAGGTCCAGCGACCTCAACAATAACATTGTCGCTGTCTCTGGAGATGTCCTCTAGAGAATTGTGCCGCGGTCCGACGACCTCAACAATAACACTGTCGCTGTCTCTGGAGATGTCATCTAGAGTATTTTGCCCAGGTCCAGCGACCTCAACAATAACATTGTTGCTGTTTCTGGAGATTTTATCTAGAGTATTGTGCCCCGGTCCGGCGACTTCAACTATAACAATGTACCTGTCTCTGGAGATGTCATCTAGAGTATTGTGCCCAGGTCCGGCGACTTCAACTATAACATTGTACCTGTCTCTGGAGATGTCATCTAGAGTATTGTGCCCAGGTTCGGCGACCTCAGCAATAACATTGTCGCTGTCTTTGGAGATTGTCAGAGCCCAAGCTTCCTGTGTGATTAAATGCCCCCAATACTGTTAAGTGGTTAGAGGGAGATAGGCATGTTCTGCAGAGATGAAGGGCTCTTTGCAGAGATTCCCTTGCCACGCTGTCGTGAGGTGGTGAGGGTGTTTACACACGCTCCCTCAGCTTTTAAATGCAGGTCAGCTGAGTCCTTGCTTGGCTTTCGGACTCTGACCTGTGTACACGCCCCCTTCCTACGTTACCCTGTGGAGTTCCTGTTTCTTTGGTGTACCAGCTCCCTACAACTTCAACTAGCGGTTACATACTATTCTCCTTGGCCGATGTTCACTCCTTCCCCTAATTTTTCTTCTTTGTCAGCTGACTCGCAACCGTGGTTACAAACTTTAACTCGCGGTCGTGTCTATGCAGTTTAGCTTGGCGGCCGTGTCTATTTTGTTTCACGCAGCAGCTGCCGCGTATGAAATTGACTCGTGGTCGCGTCTTCCGCCTTTGACTCGTGGCCGTGTTTCCCTGAAGTTGATTTCTACTGCTTCTGCAACCTGCTGACGCGGTCACGTTTATTGAATTCCAAGTTCCCGAAGGGTAATTAGACCGCCTCTGCATCCTGTGACGCGCAGTTGCTTCCTTGTTTGTTTAACGCTCCTGATTTCTTGTCTCCTTTGCGTCACAGAAGCAAACGAGCGGCGCGCATCGTCGTCTCTTGTTTTGAGAGTGACTTTTTGGTTGGACTTTGATTGGACTTTGATTACTCTTGTTTTCTTAACTGCCAATACTCTAACAGGACATTGGAATTCGTGTGAATGTCCTTGTTACTAGTTACTCATGACTGCGTGTGAAGGAGCAAAGAAGCATTTGCCAACCTCATCTGAATTGTGCAGTCGGATAATTTATTCTTTTAATTTCCGGAGACCTACAGCTGGTAAGTGGATTCTTCATTTCTGCAGAACAAGTATACTGCTACTAACTTAAACAGCTATGGTATAACTTGGGAGAAAAACTTATGAGAGCTGTTTCTTTTCTTTTTCTCAGGTTATTACCTATGGTCATGCCTTCTGACTTGAGGTCCTTGAGCCCGCTGGGGGAATCAAGAAGTGGACGTTTGTCCTGAGTCTATTCCCCCACATCTCCTTCAGTTAGCCTTTTTGTATGTGAATTATTGAGTTCCATATTTAGGGCTGTCTCAGGGAGTGTGGGGAGCTTCTCTTCGTTCCTGTGGATCGGGTCTATCTCCAGGTTAGTGGCGCTCGCGAGAGATGTCATGTAGAGTATTGTGCCCCGGTCCGGCGACCTCAACAATAACAATTTCAAACAAAATAGACGCGGCCGCCAAGCTAAACTACATAGACGCGACCACGAGTTAAAGTTTGTAACCGCGGTGGCGAGTCAGCTGACAAAGAATAAAAATTAGGGGAAGGAGTGAACAGTGGCCAAGGAGAAAAGTATGTAACCACTAGTAGAAGTTGTAGGGAGCTGGAACACCAAAGTAACAGGAACTCCACAGAGTAACGTAGGAAGGGGGCGTGGACACAGGTCAGAGTCCGAAAGCCAAGCAAGGACTCACTCAGCTGACCTGTATTTAAAACCTAAGGGAGCGTGTGTAAACACCCTTACCTCCTCACGACAGCATGGCAAGGGAATCTCTGCAGAACATGCCCATCTCCCTCTATCCACTTAACAGTATTGGGGCCATTTAATCACACAGGTAGCTTGGGCTTTGACAGCTCTCCCACCCAAAGGCCTATTCACAGGACGGGGGTTTGAAGGGTGGAGGGCATGAAATTGACGCACTAGAACAGGAGCATGTACGTTTTCTGCCGGTTCCCATGATCTTTCCTCAGGAGCATAACCCACCCAATCTATTAAATACTGTAGTTTACCGCGATATCTACAAGAGTCAAGAATACGTTTCACTTCATATTCTTTTTCTCCCTCTACAAGGACAGGAGGAGGAGGTACTTCGGGTTCAGAAGAAGGGATATGTCTCTTGAGTAAGGATGTGTGGAACACAGGGTGAATACGCATTTCTTCTGGCAGTTGCAGTTTTAGAGTGACAGGGGTGATAACCTTGGTAATAGTATAAGGACCTATGTATCTAGGTTGTAGCTTTGGTGGACCCTCTAATCATAAATATTTGGTGGACAACCATACTTGATCCCCTACATGATAATCGGGAGCAGGACTACGATGATTGTCTGCTTGTTGTTTCATGGCTTCTTTAGCTATTACTAATTCGTGTTTAGCCTTTTTCCAGTTATCCAAAAGAACTGTATGATGTGCGTGTACTGCGGTTATTTCTACTAAAGGGGTAGGTAACAGAAAGGGCAAGAATTGAGGATGAAGAACCTGTGAAAGGAAAAAAGGGGAAAAACCAGTGGAAGAATGTGTGGTTGTATTGTATGCAAATTCAGCCAATGGAATAGCATGAACCCAATTAGAGGTGATAGTATCGACCATTTAATAATCTGTTGCTGTAAGTCAGCAGTAGGTACGTACAGTTTGTTGTCATGATAGTACAGTCCTTCCAGTACAGTATTCTCAGGGCTGTTTACCCAATCAGATATAGGTATGGCAGAGTAAGCATGTAATAACTGATCAAAAAATGGTGGGAATAGGTTTTCTGTTTGGTCTCCTACCCCTATGATTTTATGACAGGGTATGATAGGAGGACATGTGTCCATGTGGACTTTCTTTTCCTGTCCTATCCTAGACAGAGCATCCGATTTACCCTGTTGAGCACCTGGTCTATAGGTGATAACAAAGTCATATTCACTAAAGAACAGGACCCATCTCATTTGTCGGGGTGTCAGAGCTCTGGCGGATTTAAAGAACTGTAGGTTTCTATGATCCGTATAGATGGTAACAGTGTGAGGGGAGCCCAATAAATAATGTATCCATTCCTGGAAGGCCAACTTTATTGCCAATAACTCACACTCCCCGATGGTATAATTTTGTTCAGCCGGAAGGAGCATTTTGGAGAAATAAGCCACCGGATGAAGACAACCAGTCGTCTGGTCTCGTTGCGACAACACCCCTCCTACAGCAAATTGGGAGGCATCAGCTTCTACATAATAAGGTTGAGTATTGTCGGCATATCTTATGATGGGAGAAGTAGTGAACTTCTTCTTCAACTGTACAAAGGCCTGCTCTGCTTCTGGGGACCACGTAAAGGTAACGCCCTTGCAAAGCAATCGGGTAATAGGCTAAATGAGTTCAGAAAAATGTTAAATAAACCTCCTATAAAAATGTGCGAATCCTATAAAGGACTGCACTTCCTTTACTGAGGTAGGGCTGGCCCAGTTAATCAAAGCTTCTACCTTCTTAGGGTCCATGTGAATTCCCTCTGGAGAGATCACAAAGCCCAGGAATTCTACCTTAGTAGTGTGGAATTTACTCTTATCTAATTAGGCAAACAAGTGGTTGTCTTTGAGCTTTTGTAATGCCCCTCGTGCTCTTCTTCAGACTGAGAGTAAATTAAAATGTCGTCTATATAGATAATCAAATAGGTCCAGATATTCTTGTAAGATTTCATTGACGAAGAACTGAAAAGCTGCAGGGGCATTACAGAGTCCGAATGGCATGACACAATATTCGTATAATTCGAATTTAGTCCGAAAAGCAGTCTTCCATTCGTCTCCTTCTTTGATTCTTATCAAATGGCAGGCCCCTCTGAGATCTAACATGGTAAAGATTTTGGCCTCGCGTACCTGGTCTAGCAGAACTGAAATAGGGGAAGAGGATATTTATTTTTTATAGTAACATTATTCAGAGCGCGGAAGACCAAACAGAAGCGCAGACCTCCTTCTCTTTTAGGGATGAAGAAAATGGGTGAAGATACAGGAGACATGGAGTGTCGGATGAAACCTTTCTCCAGCATTTCGGTTATATATTTTTCCAAGTATTCTGTTTTGGGTTCGGTCAGAGCATAAACTCTGCTAACAGGTAACTCAGCTCCCGGAATCAGATCAATGCGACAATCATAACTTCTATGCGGGGGAAGAGCTGTAGCACTGACTTCATCAAAGACTTCTTTATAGTCTTCGTAAACGTAAGGAACTCTTAAGTGTTTCTCCACCGGTGTCAAGTGCACAACCCAAAGGGCTTTCTACTTGACTAGCTTCATTGTAACAGTGTAACATACAATAGGGGGACTTCAGAGTGACTTTACGAGTAATCCAATCTATGTGAGGGTTGTGAGTTTGCAACCAAGTGACTCCTAAGATGGCTCCAAAATTGGGCGTATCTATCAAATCAAACCGAAGGGATTCAGAATGACCATTACTACACACCAAGGTTAAGTCAGGAGTATGATATGTTATCAAACCAGAGGATAATTCACTCCCATCTACTGCTCTCACCAGTTCTGGTCTAGATTTGGGTAAAGAAGGAATGCCTAAAGTGTGTACTAAACAGATATCCAGAAAATTGTCCGAGGCCCCAGAATCCAGAAGAATAGAGAAGGCTTTTCTGCGTTGGTCTGAGATAATCAAAGTAACAAACAGGGTGAAGTGTTTTGCAACAGGTGCAGCTACATGAGCTAAAGGCTGAGAGACCTCAAGGGGCCAACAACTTGAAGAACCGGCCTCATGTTTCTTCAAGTTACTTAGTTTTCCGATGGTTGCATATAGTTTTGACTTCCAGCAATTGTTTTTGGAGGTAGACGGGGTTTAGACGGACATTCTCTAGCATAGTGTTCTCCCTTGCCGCAATATAAACATAGATTGTTTTTTCTATGTTTATCTTTTTCTTCAACTGTCAGAGGGGATCTCAAACTACCTATTTGCATAGGTTCACAAGTATCTTTATGTTCTCTGGTTTCCTTTTTATCACCTCGGTTCAACAAGAAACGAGACAAGGTGTTACGGGATTTTTCACCTTTTCTTTTATTTAACCGGTGATCGAGTTTAACTACTAGGTCAATAAAAGCATGGCATTCTTCTGCTGTCTAACACTGTCGCTGTCTCTGGAGATGTCATTTAGAGTATTGTGCTCGGGTCCGGCGACCTCAACAATAACATTGTCGCTGTCTCTGGAGATGTCATCTAGAGTATTGTGCCCCGGTCCGGTGACCTAAACAATAACATTGTCGCTGTCTCTGGAGATGTCATCTAGAGTATTGTGCCGCGGTCCCGGTGACCTCAACAATAACATTGCCACTATCACCGGAGATGTCATCTAGCGCATTGTGTCCATTTCCGGCGACCTCAACAATAACATTGTTGCTGTCTCTGGAGAGGTCATCTAGAGTATTGTGCCCTGGTCCGGCGACCTCAACAATAACATTGTTGCTGTCTCTGGAGATGTAATCTAGCGTATTGTGCCAATTCCGGCAACCTCAGAAATAACATTGTCGCTGTCTCGGGAGATGTCATCTAGCGTATTGTGCCCAGGTCCGGCGACCTCAACAATATCTGACACCAATACTACCACTGATCTCCTTTTCTCACAATAACAGTAATAAGCTTGATAAGGATCATGTGTGTATCCACAAAGTGTGCAGTTTATCTGAAATGTGTTCAGTGTATCCACAAAGTGTGCAGTACTTCACTCAGAATTGTAAATTGTTACTAGAAATGTGCTACTATGAGCTCCATCAAGTCAGCCTTGAAAAAGTCCCAGCCCTGAAGGCTATGGGGGCCGAAACGTGTTGGCTGTGTATGGATTAATAGAGTTAGCATCACAAAGACTTGTGTAACTACAATCAAGGCAATCCCTTTGAAAATCATGAGAACTAAAAAAGAATGACAGACACAATCCACAATCAAGAATTTCGATCTTTATAATTGTTATCCTAATAGTCAATTTTTTCTTTTTGTAAAGTGCACAGAGCATTGTTGATGATTGAGGAAAAGGACACGCACAACTAGTATTGGGCAACAGACTCTCTTTCATAAGTCCTTGAACCCAAGTGGGTCATGGCCTTTCCTTTAACTTTGGTGCCACATGCATACCGGTCGGAGTCAGTCCCGCCTTTCACTGTGTAGTCTCCAATCACCCTCCAATCCACCCGGGGTCCTTCAGAGGAGCTCACTTGTTTCTGGTCTTCATCAGGATGAATCCAGGGGGATATGGACTTGTGGCTTTTAGGAGGTTGTTAACAGGGTCCACCAACCTTCCATAAATTCAACCCTAAGGCCATCCAACAACTAGGGAGCAGTGGGAGCTGTAGCAGCTCTGGAACATGTGTCGGGGGAAACACAGGTCTTGGAAAGCTCACTTTAGGGGGAGGTAGAGTTCACTTACCCCCTGCTGTGATACCCTCCAACTATCACAAACTCTCATTTTGAAGAGAGTGAGCTGACTTCATAAATAGGGAGCTTGCCAGGCTTGAAGTGGGGAAATAACTCAGAGCCCCAGATTTAACAGGTACCTCCTTCATATACAGAACCCCCAGAGTCTCACAGTGTCCCATTGTGCACAGATATATCTTAACCAGCACCGATGAAATAGTCTGTACTTCAGGAACCGAAGGACTCTGCACCAGCGGTGCTAAAGAAATATCTTCATCTGCCACCCCAAAGGAGATTTGGACAAAATATGATCCAACCCCTGGCGGAAGAGTTAGCCGTCGCTGCAAAGTTCCTTACAGAGTGTCGCACTCTGCAGGGAGAGCAGGCAAATGGATGTATGTCAGAGGACTGTCCACAAAACTATTGGCTCATATCAAGATTGAGTTATGTTATAATGCACTCATAGAGAGCACAAACACGCAACGGTTTCTTGGCGCTAAGTACAATAAGGGTAAAAATCAAGATTAATGCACACCTGAAGGGGGAAGGCTAGTAAACCTGCCTATACAGCCAGGTCTTTAGTTCTTTCCTAAATTTCAAATAGTCCCTGTGCTAGCGAAGAGGTTGAGTCATGGACTTCCATAAAACAGGGGCTAGAACGGAGAATGGAGAACATGGCACGCCAATCCTTTGCCTCTTAAACTTGGTGATTTTAGGCAGAGGACAAGCTTAGATTCCTAGTTGGTAAATATTTCATTACTTTTGTTCTTAAAAATAGGGGGCCCTCCCCCAGAATGCCTTAAAAATAATACAGCTGGCTTTAAAGGTGATCCTTTGTTCCAGGGCAGCCAGTGAAGCCTCCTCAAGAGGGAGGTAACCTGGCAGTTTCTAGGTACCTTAAAGATAATTCCGGCTGCCTGGTTCTGGACAATCTGCAGTCTATGCATCTGGTTTTTGGAGAGACCGAGATACAAGGTATTGGCGTAGTCTAGCCAAGAAGTAATAAGTGCAAGGACCACCAGGATGAAGGCCTCATGAGTAGGGCACCTGGCAATCTTCTTTATTTTCCTCAGTGTCAGGAAACAGGCTGAGATCACCGAGCCTATCTGGGGGGTCAGGGTAAGCTCATTGTCAATAGTAAAACCTAAGCTTTTAGCTGATGTTTTAGGGACGGGGGTTCCCCCAGTTCAGAAGGCCAAGCAGATGGAGTCCAAGTTCCCATTGTATTATTAAAATGACAATTTGAGTCTTGTCCTAAATATTGTTTAAAAAAACAGTGTCCCAGTAGAGACGTGCGGGACCCGGGTTCATACAGACCCATATCAATGTTGGGCATCGACACAGAAATATTAGCTAAGGTACCTGCAACACGCTTGAGGTCCTCCAGAGAATGAATCTGGGCAATAACTTCTTAGCCTGGTTCCAGCTCCTATAACGCCAGCCAGTAGCTCATGTGTGCACTGGTGGTCAGATATCAGAGAGTCTAAATATCGAGAGAGGTACCCGACAGGGGTGTTCCCTCTCCCCGCTCCTGTTGGCTACAACGCAGCATGGATCGATGGTCGCACACTCATAATATCATTGTATGCCAATGACGCGCTGCTTTATGTTAGCCAGCCAAAGGAAGCGATTGCGGCGCTCCTAGAAGTGATACACGCGTTCGGACTGGCTTCAGGGTTACACATTGATCACTGCAATCGATTATCTTCTCCCTGGCGGCCTTGACACGTGGTGAGGCGCAGCACCTCCCTGAGGTGGAGTTCAGTCGGGCCACTTTAGATATCTGGGCATACAGGTGGCACATCGCCCAGATGCTCAGTACACACTGAACATGGGAGCTGTCATCGAGGGACTGAGAGAGCCCATCCGGTTCTGGTACAGACTCCACCTCTCGGACGGGTGGCCTTGGCGAGGATGGTCATGCTTCCCGGGAACCTATACACACTTCAAAACACGTTCTGCAACATCCCGCAAGCTACTTCTGATGTGTTCAACGGCTTGCTGGTCAAGTTGGTTGGGCTGGAAGACGCAACAGAGTAACACTAGACATACTCAAATTGGATTTGGACTCTGTGGGACTGGGAATCCCGGATTTCAGATTTTGCTATTTCACTGGATTGTTGCAATACGTCGCACTGTGGTGCGCAGATGGCAACATCTTGTACAAAGCATTATTGGCCGACTGGAGCAGCGGAGGGGATCTGCCGAGATATTTGATGTTGGGCCTGCGGGTCCACAGGGTATGCCCACACATAGTCCGGCAAGTGTTGAGGGTCTGGGTACAAGCTGTGATACGGGTGGCGTTGTCCATAGGGCACCATACACTAACTCACTTCCTTTACAATAGCTGTAGGGGTTTTTCCAGATCCAGTTAGTCATGGATATGACCAAGTGGTAGGAAGGGGGTGCACGACAGCTGAGGAGTAGTATATGAACGGCACATTCTTGTCCTGTGAGGAGGCGAAGGCGTGGTTCCAAGTCCCAGGGAGCCACTTCCTACAATATGCAAACATTTCAAGCACGGCCCGCGAGATATGGACCTCATACCCGTAGGAGCTGACAGAGTCCCACACACTAGCACTGCTACTCAACCCAGGGTCCCCCAGAGAGCTAATCTCACATATTTATAAAGCGCTGAAAGAGGACCGCACAGTCGAGACCTCTAAGATGAGAGATAGATGGGCATTAGATCTGCCCATCCCACTCACGGATGGGGAGTGGAAAAAAGCATTTGCACTGGTACTGGAGGTAGCTAGCAATGCCAGGTTCAAATTCACACAGTTCTACTATCTACACCGCACCTACATGACACCTCAGAGACTAGCCTGTTTTAATCCGGGGTGCCCATCGCAAGCCCCCGATGCTCCAGGGTCTCTTCTGGGTTCGAATAGAAGCATCAGTCAAACACCGCCTGCTAGGAGTCCGACTAACCCCTCGAAAGGGCATGCGGATAAGACACAAATCTGCTTACCTGGGCCTAGTCTTTACATTGGACGCACCCCATCCCCCCAACGGTGGATCGATGGAGGGCGGACATGCGAGAGTGGGGGTGGCTGAGGAGGGCCGTTTACGCGCAGTGCGAAGAGACGAGAAGGCAGAGCGTGCTTTGAAAGAGTGGGGGCACATGCTGGAAGAACTGCGGCTACCCGGAGACCACGACAAGAGAGGGGGCGCAGCACAGCAGTCTCGCGTCACATCCGCCGCACACAGCATCTGCCAGCACGCCTGCCTCCCCTGCGTAGCATTGACCCATGGTGGAGAGCAGTAAATACTGTCCCGTTGTTATTGGCTAGAGCCATCGAGCTCTGCAGCCGCACCTCCTGCTCTCATTGGTTTTTAGGTCTCGCCTGCTCTGGCGAGAGTTATAGTAAGCGAGTTTTGGAAGTGCAAACAGTGGCTTTTCAGGCCTCCAAATACAGTGCATGTGCGCCGTCCGGGCGCGCGCACCATTTGGAGGCCTGAAAGCACTCGTTTGCTTTCACTTTCGCGGCCCACACGGCCGCTTTGAAGTGTGAGCGAGATCGCGATCACTTACATTTCGCGGGCGCTTTGATGTTCTCAGTGAGCCGCGCGGCCACTGCGAACATCAAAGCGCCCGCGAATCAAAGCGCCCGCGAAAGACACGCCCTCCCCTTCGTTTTTTCGTTCCTGTTATATCCCTGTAGATACCCCCGTTACCTAAATCTGCAGTTAAGTCAGATGGGGCTCTGGTACATGAGACGCCCACAAGCGCCCTGAAGCATTACTTCTGTCAAAAACCTGCAAAGAAAGCTGTTGGCACTGAAGAGCGCACAATTATCAAACCGGCAGATAAAGAGGCAAAACATTTAGCAGACGCCTCTCGAAACGGAAAGTGCCTCCTTTCTCTCGGCTTCATCGCATGAACCTCTGTAAATGCTAAACAGGCCTCCATTGCTGCAGTTTTAATGGAAAGCGTTTCTGTAGGAAGGTGGATATCTGACTATGGTTACCCCCAAATTTTTGCCTAGTGTCTAGCTGGTTTTTCGACTTAGTTGGCCTGAGATCCTGCCATTCAGGCTCTCAGGCTATCTGCTCTCTCTGTAAAATGGACTCCATGTACCCTAAGTACATACCCAATTGGTTGGATCACCCTGTCAGCCCCTGTACCAGTGTACACTAGGTACCCAGGGCATTGGTGTATCTAAGGCCTGCCAGGGGCTGAAGCATGTATTATGCCACCCCAGGCTTGGCCTAATAATTTGACACAACTGGCTGATCACTCAGCTGGGGTAAGTTGGTGTAATCACCTCTTACTTAGGTGTAGTATACCTATACCTAACCTTAAATGGGACACCTGGTAACCTATAAGTCACTCCTATGGCAGGCCTTAACAATCCTGCTCTGGCATGAGCTGAGCCTGTCTGCAGTGGTCGGAACAACTTCCTTCTACTGTTTCCAGATATCGTCATACCATATACTCTTAAGTGCATTATGAACCTCGCGGTTAAATGCTATCTTTGGTTTGGCTTTATCAAAATATGTCGAGTAAGGTGTCATACGAATTGGAATACTAACCCCTCGCCAATTCTGGCGACGGGGTTAGCATTCCACCCTTCTAGAGGGACACGACATGTACAGTACCTGAAACCCGGGTAAAATCAGACATAGCCTCAGCTCCACAAAATGGATGCTGCCACCACAGACACAAGTCTGCCCTCCTGCTGCTGGGAGTCCTTCCAGCTTGGGAGGTGTGGACAAAGGGTTTCCTGCCAGGGGAGGTGCGTGCACCACCCCAGACAGGATTTTGTGTATTGGTCAGGTAGGGCTTGAAAGAAACCAGACATGCCTGTGGCTCACAAGGAGCCTCGGTGCATATGCCAGTTCAAACCGGTCCTGGGGCACACCAGTCCCGGGCCTGGGGCGAGCTGGACAAAGGATTGGGGGTGGAACCACCCCCCTTCCTGGTCCCACCCATAGGGAGGGACCTAGCAGGTAGTCCGGCCCCTAGAATCCGCTTAAAGGTAGGAGCTGTGTCCTAAGACTTCAGACATCCTGGAATCAACTTAACACTAAGAAGAAGACGGGAACTTCGACGCTCTGCTGCACAGAGGACTGAAGCCAATCTCCCCTGTGGTCAGGGAGTGACCACCTTGCTAACGCAAGCACCATCCAGCGAATCAACGTCTGCTTTGCCGCCGCCTCCCGCCGGAGCCCGAGCCCAGAGACTGACAAGACCTGGACCTCCAGACTTCTCACCGCCCGATCCACAGTCCCTGAAAAGAGGAGACCCGTGGAGGCACCGAGACACGTGGAGCCAGCCATCTTGAAACGACCACGACAAGCTGACAAGTGCAACAACCGAGGCTCCCTCCAAGTTGTGCTTTGGGATCTGAGAAGCCCAACCCCCGAGCAGCATCTGCACTGAAGGTGAGCCCTCCAGCATCTCCACGATCTGCGTGGGGCCCTTCTGCATTTTGCCACTCGACGCGCCTAACCGGTTGCTGGCCCGCTGGCTAGTAGCCATCTTGGCGACGAACTTCAAGAAATATACTGCTGGTCTGGTTGCTCCAGACTGGCCCTTGCTCCCCTCCAAAGGAGCAGTCCTTCTGACCTTGCTGGTCAGAACCATCAGCTTATTTAATCTCCTACAACAATTGCTTTTGCCAAGGCTTGTTTGCTTCGATCAAGTCGCCGACACCGCCGACAGCGAGAGCCTGCGTGGGACAGCTCGTGAACCGACCCCTGGACGTCGTCAACCTCCAGGGACCACGTGGCTGCAGAGACAAGCTACACCTTTCTTCCTGTTTGCACCCGACATTGCCTGGTACCCACCTGGTGCCACGCTGGTCACTGGCTAGTGACTGTGAACACTATCCCCTCTGCTTACAGGTCTTCAACATCTCCGATCCACTCTTGGATCCACTGCATCTCTCCCGGACCGACCGCCTGCAGCATCTTTGTCTTCAGGCTCCACGGAACAGATAGAAGAAACCCGACGCACTTCGAGGCCTATGCACCCGCTTCCTGTGGGTGAGGTAAAGCTGGCACACCTGTGCCCAAGTGTAGTATTACATCTCTAGTGCCTGTGTTCCAAATCTTGAGTTCCTAGTCCATCCGGAAGATCCTCTTTGCAGTAACTTTGTACTTTTTACGCACCCATTGAAACCTATGGGAGCACGCGTGTGACTATTTGCTCTGCACACGCCACCCGTGGACCTCCTGGTCACTAACTGAAGTTAGCTCCTTGTAGGCCCAGCGATTCTAGAGGCCCTAGGCCTTTTCCCTTTTCTGTTCGTGGTACTTATACCACTATTTTAGTATATGGTTCGAGCGGCCACCAGGGCCTATCCATATAAAGTGCAACTTCTGTGTATTCTACTGTAATCTTGTTTGACGATTTGTGCTCCTGTGCTCATAAAGAGACTAGGGGTTACTTTGAGAAATAAATACATATATATTTTGAATATATATCTGTGTGGTGTCCTTTCATTGGTATAAAAGGGGGTTACATTTGGTAAAACAGCTGGCTTAACACGCTTCACGAGTTTAGCCTCAAAGACTGCTTAGCCTACGCTACCACTAGGGCAGCTAGTCCGAAAAGGTTGACTTACAACCACACCATAAGGGTTGCTTGGCATGGTACAAGGTGATCACTTTAACTAGTGAGCATCATATACCAGGCCAACTTCTCACATTGGTGAGCAGCGGTTGGATTTGAGCTTGCTGTGTTTTACCATTGTAATCTCTTGGTTACCAATTGAAAGATCACATAGGTACCTGTAGGTACATATAAAACAAGATTAGATATACATAAGTTCTACTGAACTTAGTTGTTGTAGAGCAAAGGGAGTAGCACACCCTGACTACAACTACTAGATAGGTTTAGTAGGTAAACCCAAGTGTAGGTAGATTGCAACACATCCACCCACACTTAAGAGCAATGGCCGGGGCAGAGGGGTCCACTGTACCCATCTCTGTTGAGAGTGACCCCCAGAGGGCACCATCCAGCTTTGCTACCCTTAACCAGAATGAGCTCAGGCATTTGGCAACTCTTAGAGGCCTTAAACAGCCCAAGAACCCTACCTCTGCTGAGCTCAGAGAACTCTTACAAAATGATGAGAATCAGAGAGAACTCAGGAAAGCTTCCCAGTTAGCCCCCTTAGGGTCAGGAACAGGAGGCCCCCCTTCTGAAGATGCTACAGAGGTACCCAGTTCCAATAGCCATCCCTTAGATGAGAATCATACTACAGGGGAGGAAAGTGGTGAGGATACAGAAAGTAGTGATGATGAAGGGAGAACTAGCCCAGTGCCAAGTGTTATACTTGGCCCAGCTAAACTAAGGCTATTGGGGATTGACAGTGGGTTTACCCCATTGGATCTCCCCAGTGGACTTAACACAGGGCTTGGGAGGCAAAGGAATCGCTCAGGTGACTCCAATGCTTCCCATGGCTCTAGAGGCTCTCAAGGTCACTCCAGGAAAAGGATGACCACCCCTCAGAGGAGGGAACATGAGGCCAGAATGCAAGAAGCCCAGCTGAGGATCAGGAAGCAGGAGCTAGAAGTAGCCCTAATGGAAGAGAAACTGAGTAAGGCTAGGCAGCATAAAGAGAGTGGGTCTATACCCACTGGTGGCAGCATTGTCCCTAGGGACAAAGATAGGGTCTTTGATAATAGGAACCTGTCTAAGGTTGTGCCCCCCTACAAAAGTGGGGATGACATCCACAAATGGATGACTGCTCTTGAGAGAGCCTGCAAAGTGCAGCAGGTTCCTGAAGACCAGTGGGCAGCAATCCTCTGGCTCTCCTTTGAAGGAAGAGGCAGAGATAGACTCCTCACTGTTAGAGAAGAGGATGTCAGAAATTACAGAGTCCTGAAGAGTGTTCTGGTAGATGGGTTAGGCTTAACCACTGAACAGTACAGGTTAATGTTCAGAGACACCCAGAAGACACAGACTCAGGACTGGTCTGAATATGTGGAATGTGCAACTAAGGCTTTGGAGGGTTGGTTGCTGGGAAGTAAGGTATCTGATTATACAGGATTGTACAATTTGATGATGAGTGAGCAGATTTTAAGTAATTGTCAAAACCAGCTTCTCCATCAACACCTGGTAGACTCAGATTTGACCTCTCCCCAAGAATTGGGAAAGAGGGCAGATAAATGGGTCAGGACCAGGATCAGGCCTAAAAACCAGGGTGGTGACCAAAAGAAAGATACCACCAAGCCTCAAGAGAAGGGTGGGGATAAAACAAAAGAGAAATCTTCCTCAGGGCCCCAAAACTCCACACAGGGTGGTGGGTCCCAAGCTCCCTCCTCTACCACAGCTAAAAAGCCCTACTGCCATGAGTGTAAAACTCCTGGGCATTGGAAAACTGACAGCGGTTGCCCAAGGGCTAAAAACAAAACTGTTCCTCCAATTACTCCTGTCACACCACCTATTACTGTCAGCAGTAATCCCCCAGGTGGTGGGAGTGCCCCCAGAAATCTGGGTGGGTTTACTTGGGGAACACAGGGGGACCCTGGCTTAGCCAATTCCCCTACAGCAACCACTCTTGTCTGTGATGGTGGCATGGGGTTTGCCAACTTCACTGCCTGTCCCAACACTTTGGGTAGGTACAGACAGGAGCCCTACATCAATGGTACAAAAGCTGAGGCCTACAGAGACACTGGAGCTAGCATCACAATGGTGGCCCATTGGCTAGTTCCCTCTGAGCAGCTTTTGCCTGGTTTCTCCTACCAGGTGACTAACATTGATGGCAAACAGAACAGTCATCCCATGGCAGAGGTATGTCTCAGCTGGGGAGGGGTCACTGGCCCTAAAAGGGTAGCAGTGTCCCCAACCTTGCCTGTAGACTGCTTACTGGGGAATGACTTAGAACTCTCAGCTTGGGCTGGAGTTGAACAAGACACCCATTCTAAAATGGTAGGCCTTACACAAAAGGGTAGGGGGGTTGTGCCATTCACAACCCCTGTCCAAATAGATTTCCTCCCTGAAAAGGTTGGAAGGGCAGTGGTAGCCACAGCCCAGGCACAGACAGACTTCCCTGTAGAGACTGGCAGAGCTGTGACAGTCACAGCTCAAACACAAACTGAGTGCCCCCCTGAAAAGGTTGGCAAGGCTGTAATGGTCTCAGCCTATACTCAGACTGACATAGGTGTAGTGAAGCCTGAAACTATGGATCACTCCACACAAACAGAGAGTAGTGGGGAAGAAGAAAAGTCTCCCTCTCCCCAGACATTAGGAAAAGGTCAGCCTCCTCAGGGATCTGACCTCACCCCTTGTGAAGGAACTGCCCCAGAGGTAGCCAGGCCTGGCCTGGCAGAGCCTCTGATGTCAGTGGCCCCTTCCAAGGTGGGATCCAGTCTGGTGCAGGTAGCCTGCCTCTCTCTACCCTGCCTCAGTCAGCCCAGGGCTGCAGAGGTCAGGGAGGCCAGTGGACCCCCAGAGGGCCCCTGTCCACAAGAACCCCCCCATCAAAAGAATGAGGATTGCCTGGCTAGTAGCCCTAGTCAGGTGATGGGTAAAAACATTCCTGAGGGATCTCCTTTACAGGTAATTAGGGACCTCCCCCAGAGGGATTCTGTTGGGCACAGGCAAACATGGGACCTTAGGGCCCCAAACCTGACCTGTCCCTCCAGTAAGCCCACAAAAGGGACCCAGCCTCCAGCTTTAGGTAGCCAGAGGCTGACCCTGAGAGCACAGTGCAACTCAGTTAGAGAAAGAAAGGCATCCATGGTGGAGGATGATTGGAGGAAGCTGAGGCCTCACTTTGAGGACACTCACTTCAGTACTCCATCTCAACACCAGCCTTTTACTTTGCCAAGACACACCAAAGGTAGAGATTCCCTATGGTGGAGACCCTCTGATACCCTTAGGGTGAGGGATTGCTTAGTGGACCATGAGACAGGGGGTAACCATGCCAGTGCTGGTTCCTCCTTATATGGCCACTTGGGCAATATAGGCTTACCTGGTCAAGGTCAGCCTTATCTCCCTTCGTTTGGGGGGGGGGTTGTGTAGGAAGGTGGATATCTGACTATGGTTACCCCCACATTTTTGCCTAGTGTCTAGCTGGTTTTTCGACTTAGTTGGCCTGAGATCCTGCTATTCAGGATCTCAGCCTGGCTGTTCTCTCTTTAAAATGGACTCCATGTACCCTAGGTACATACCCAATTGGTTGGATCACCCTGTCAGCCCCTGTACCAGTGTACACTAGGTACCCAGGGCATTGGTGTACCCAAGGCCTGCCAGGGGCTGAAGCATGTATTATGCCACCCCAGGCTTTTGCCTAACAATTTGACACAACTGGCTGATCACTCAGCTGGGGTAAGTTGGTGTAACCACCTCTTACTTAGGTGTAGTATACCTATACCTAACCTTAAATGGGACACCTGGTAACCTATAAGTCACTCCTATGGCAGGCCTTAACAATCCTGAAGGCAGAGTGCTTGGTTCCATGTGAGATGGTGCTCTGGCATGAGCTGAGCCTGTCTGCAGTGGTCGGAACAACTTCCTTCTACTGTTTCCAGATATCGTCATACCATATACTCTTAAGTGCATTATGAACCTCGCGGTTAAATGCTATCTTTGGTTTGGCTTTATCAAAACATGTCGAGTAAGGTGTCATACGAATTGGAATACTAACCCCTCGCCAATTCTGGCGACCGGGTTAGCATTCCACCCTTCTAGAGGGACACGACATGTACAGTACCTGAAACCCGGGTAAAATCAGACATAGCCTCAGCTCCACAAAATGGATGCTGCCACCACAGACACAAGTCTGCCCTCCTGCTGCTGGGAGTCCTTCCAGCTTGGGAGGTGTGGACAAAGGGTTTCCTGCCAGGGGAGGTGCGTGCACCACCCCAGACACGATTTTGTGTATTGGTCAGGTAGGGCTTGAAAGAAACCAGACATGCCTGTGGCTCACAAGGAGCCTCGGTGCATATGCCAGTTCAAACCGGTCCTGGGGCACACCAGTCCCGGGCCTGGGGCGAGCTGGACAAAGGATTGGGGGTGTAACCACCCCCCTTCCTGGTCCCACCCATAGGGAGGGACCTAGCAGGTAGTCCGGCCCCTAGAATCCGCTTAAAGGTAGGAGCTGTGTCCTAAGACTTCAGACATCGTGGAATCAACTTAACACTAAGAAGAAGACGGGAACTTCGACGCTCTGCTGCACAGAGGACTGAAGCCAATCTCCCCTGTGGTCAGGGAGTGACCACCTTGCTAACGCAAGCACCATCCAGCGAATCAACGTCTGCTTTGCCGCCGCCTCCCGCCGGAGCCCGAGCCCAGAGACTGACAAGACCTGGACCTCCAGACCTCTCCCCGCCCGATCCACAGTCCCTGAAAAGAGGAGACCCGTGGAGGCACCGAGACACGTGGAGCCAGCCATCTTGAAACGACCACGACAAGCTGACAAGTGCAACAACCGAGGCTCCCTCCAAGTTGTGCTTTGGGATCTGAGAAGCCCAACCCCCGAGCAGCATCTGCACCGAAGGTGAGCCCTCCAGCCTCTCCACGATCTGCGTGGGGCCCTTCTGCATTTTGCCACTCGACGTGCCTAACCGGTTGCTGGCCCGCTGGCTAGTAGCCATCTTGGCGACGAACTTCACAAAATACACCGCTGGTCTGGTTGCTCCAGACTGGCCCTTGCTCCCCTCCAAAGGAGCAGTCCTTCTGACCTTGCTGGTCAGAACCATCAGCTTATTTCATCTCCTACAACAATTGCTTTTGCCAAGGCTTGTTTGCTTCGATCAAGTCGCCGACACCGCCGACAGCGAGAGCCTGCGTGGGACAGCTCGTGAACCGACCCCTGGACGTCGTCGACCTCCAGGGACCACGTGGCTGCAGAGACAATCTACACCTTTCTTCCTGTTTGCACCCGACATTGCCTGGTACCCACCTGGTGCCACGCTGGTCACTGGCTAGTGACTGTGAACACTGTCCCCTCTGCTTACAGGTCTTCAACATCTCCGATCCACTCTTGGATCCACCGCATCTCTCCCGGACCGACCGCCTGCAGCATCTTTGTCTTCGGGCTCCACGGAACAGATAGAAGAAACCCGACGCACTTCGAGGCCTATGCACCCGCTTCCTGTGGGTGAGGTAAAGCTGGCACTCCTGTGCCCAAGTGTAGTATTACATCTCTAGTGCCTGTGTTCCAAATCTTGAGTTCCTAGTCCATCCGGAAGATCCTCTTTGCAGTAACTTTGTACTTTTACGCACCCATTGAAACCTATGGGAGCACACGTGTGACTATTTGCTCTGCACACGCCACCCGTGGACCTCCTGGTCACTAACTGAAGTTAGCTCCTTGTAGGCCCAGCGATTCTAGAGGCCCTAGGCCTTTTCCCTTTTCTGTTCGTGGTACTTATACCACTATTTTAGTATATGGTTCGAGCGGCCACCAGGGCCTATCCATATAAAGTGCAACTTCTGTGTATTCTACTGTAATCTTGTTTGACGATTTGTGCTCCTGTGCTCATAAAGAGACTAGGGGTTACTTTGGGAAATAAATACATATATATTTTGAATATATATCTGTGTGGTGTCCTTTCATTGGTATAAAAGGGGGTTGCATTTGGTAAAACAGCTGGCTTAACACGCTTCACGAGTTTAGCCTCAAAGACTGCTTAGCCTACGCTACCACTAGGGCAGCTAGTCCGAAAAGGTTGACTTACAACCACACCATAAGGGTTGCTTGGCATGGTACAAGGTGATCACTTTAACTAGTGAGCATCATATACCAGGCCAACTTCTCACACTGCGTGTTAGGCATCTTGACGTGACCTGGGACAGAAGTGTCAGGGTAATTATTTGTGATATGAACGAGACAAAATGCTCTTGCGTGTACAATAAATCCAGCACGTATTGTTGGTGGAGTTACTAGTGGAATGTAGGCCTTCTTGCACTGTGATAACATGAGTAGCTTTCTGTGTGCAGCTGGTACTGGGAGGCGGATTCGTGGTGCCGAGACTCTGTTGCGGTTACTGGAAGTGTGAGTTTGGGCTCCTTGGTCAGAAGGGTTGGGGCAGGAGTGTCGGACTTTGTTCACTTTGAATGCAAGGAGCGTGCAATTGTGTTACCTACCCTAAAGGGAGAGTCGTACCGTTCCAACACGGGGCGCTTGTTTGCTATATCATAACCTATAGGAGAGAGTTTCGTAAGCCAGGGGACGTAGCTCCGTGTTAGAGCGCATGCGTTGTATGAATGATGCCCCGGGTTCAATCCCCGCATTTCCAGTTGGTAATTTTTTTTATTAATTAATTCGGAGCTCAGAATAAATATACTTATATTTTTAATTTTACCCACCGGATAATGTGACATCGTGTTTCAGTGTTTGTGAGAAATGTGCAAGCAGTGACGTCCTATAACAGCCCTCGAATGCTTTGGATATTTCTGTTCTGTGATGATTTATAGCGAAAGGAAGTGGACTTGACTAGATTAGAAACACTGCTCATGTTTGGTATGAGATTAAGGTACGCACTTCATTTGTAAAGCGCCACAATACTGCTGTGTGTTGTAGGCGCTTCACAAGCGGCATGCTTTTATCTTTAACTTGCAGTTTCAACACTGCATCTCACTGTGGGGTGCCTTCCCTCCCACCACCAAAGAAATGCCTGTAATGCAGCAGAAACAGCCCTCTGGTGGTCTAACAATGCTCCGCACAGGCCTTCTGGAACTTTGCTTCCATTCGCGTTATAAACCCTCCCCCACCCTCCCAGCACAAACGCAGCAAAAACACTCCTTCAGGGGTCTGTCCATGCTCCAAGCAGCCCTCCTAAAACTTGGCTCCCAAGCTCTACCATCCGCCTCACCCGGTCCGCAGATAGTCAGCTGCTTTGAGTGGTGTCTTTATGTCACTTTAACAATCATTTCCACCTCTCGAGGACACTGTATGCTCAAATGAAAAAGCTGCTCAAATAATCCTAATCTGCTTTAATGGGTTACGGGCTCCTTTTAGGCAACAGGGAGGCTTAAAATCCCCTTTAATTTCTGTTAAAATACCAGGTCCCTCCCCCACCTGATCCCTTCCATTTCACTCTACAGAGATTGGATCTGGAGCAGGAAAGAACACGCTAACCCCCCCCCCCCCCCCCTTCATTACCCTACCTTGTTGTTTCCATCAATATGTACAAGTTGATGAAAGCCGCATATACAGCTCCTACCAGTGATAACGATCTTAACCAAGAGGCGACGTTTCTCTGTATTGTACCACTGCAGACTCCACATCAAACACATCTACAAACTATTCAAACGTTTCACACCACTCCAGACTTCTTGGCGCATCATTCGGTCTTCTTCCGAAACCAAGGTGTGAACGCTTTTCAAACACATTCAGCTGAAAGGGTGCCACGGCAACACTGATAACTATCTCAATTAGGAGGCTAACTTTCAGTTTATTGTAGGATTGCTGTTTCCTTTCACAGCAGATTCCTAAACAATTTAAACTGTTAGGCCACTCCAGACTTAGTGGCACACTGTTTTTTTTACCCTTTCTTTTTTTCTAAAACAACGTCTAAAGTTAATTCAATGCCTTTGCTAGTTTTCATTTTACATTTTGCTTCCACAAACATTTACATGTAAAAATGCAAGTGCAGAATGCTTTACTCACTATTTTGCTCGCATAGTAAACATGAACTCACCATAACAAGCATTTGCAATGCAATAGGTCTCGCAGTTGTTAAGAGTTTGAGCTATTGGCACTGTAAATGGCAATGCCTTATTTATGTGTGGGTTTTTAAAACATAAATAAAAGGCATTGTCATTTACAATGCCAATAACTCAAACTCGTATAAATGCGAGACCTATTGCATTGCAAATGCTTGTTTATCAAGCTATTCGTGGGATGGGTTTTGTCAGTAGTCGCCACCAAGATGGACATGATTTTTCTGTTTTGTTTAAAAAAAAAAATCTCTGCAGTTGTCCCATAAAAAACACGGTGGCACGTATTCTGTCAGGCGCTTGAAAGATGCCAAAGATGTAACTTGCGAAGGAGCCCCATGGGCAGTTTATAACAGTCTTCTGACGAGAATGTACGGCGATGGTCATGCAGAGTTGCAATAAAAACAAGTATTAAAAATAAAAAATAAAGTGTCCCACTGGGTGTAGATTTTTTAGCACTAACTCCAATGGGGCAGCATTTCTATAAATGCTATTTAGGGTAGAATGTTTATGTTAGATGATATTCTGACAATAACATTCTGGTAGTGGACCATCAGACATAGGAAGGTGTCCATGATGCCAATCTCTCTAGTAGACCCCTAGCCGTCTGCATGAAGATGCGCTCAGGGGGCGTGGCTTAGCAGCCGACGGGCATGGACGCGTGAGCGAAGAGCTCCGCATCCCGCCCGGCTAAAATCCTGTGTAGCGTGGGGCCCCCGGCGCTCCGGAGCTCGTGGAGGGCTTCCTTCGCCTGGTCAGTGCCCCTGGAGCGGACCGATCGCCAGGTTCGCGGCGCCGAGGGCGGGCGCCGCGACTGCAAACGCGGCGGAGGCAGGTGGCTGCCGGCCATCTTGGGCAGCCTGTGAGGAAACGGGCGGCCGCGGCCCACAGTGCGTTGTTGGCCGACCGGAAGTGCGGGGCACCCGGCGGGCGCAACAGGAAGTGCCGGTCGCCCGCTGGTGGACGACGGAGTGAGGAGGTGGGCGCCCCCGGCGAGAGGCCCGAAGTTTCAGTCCTCTGACCGGCGCTGCCACCGAGGACCGCGCAGTGGTGGAGCGGCGCGCAGGAGAGAGGGGGCTGAGCCTGCGGCGGCGGCGCAGCCCTCTAGCGCAGGAGCGGAGACAGCGGACAGCGGACCCTGCACGGCTGGTAGGCGGGCGGGGCCACGGGAGAAGCGACTGGCCCTGCGAGAGACATTGAGGCGCAGAGCCCTCTGGCCTGGGATGCGGGCCTAGGATCCTGCGGAGTTCGCGACCGCGGCTGTGCGGTGGGGGCTTGGAACATCGTGGTGCCCCGAGGAGGACGGAGGGGACGCCCCAGTGGAGGAGTTGGCCGGCAGCGGTGTAAAGAGGGTCCCCGCAGCGGACGTGGAGAACACGGGGCCTGGGTGCTGACAGCGACCCCGTGGACTAGGCCTGGTGCCGGCCTACAAGTGTCAAGCGCAGAAATATGGGCAAGCCGCGTCCCAGGCTGGGAGGGAACCCGGCGGACCCAACGGGGGACACTGTCGCAGGCCAGGAGGGCGGACCGAGTGCGGACGCGGCGGTGGGCCTCCAGCAGCGGCAGCTGGAACAGATCCTCCAGGCTATAGCGGACACGAAGTCGGCGTTGCAAGCGGACATTGCCCAAGTGTCCACGGATCTGGGGCTGCTTCGGGCGGATCACAGGAAGCTTGTGGATAGGGTCGCGAACACGGAGGACAGGTTGGATTCGCTGGCCCCAGCCCAGAAGGTGACGGAGGGCCAGACGGCGGACCTCCTGCGGAGGGTCGTGATCCTGGAAAAGAGGGCCGAGGACGCTGAAGGGCGTAACCGCCGCAATAACATCTGAGTGGTGGGTCTGCCAGAAAAGATTGAAGGGGGTGACATGCTGGCCTTCTTGGAGACCTGGTTGCAGGAGGTGGTGGTGCCGGAGGGGCTCACGCGGTTCTACACTTTGGAGAGGGCGCATAGGGTGCCTGCTCGGCCCCCGGATCCGGGCCGTCTGCCCCGGCCGGTGGTGGCCCGCCTGCTACACTACAGGGACCGAGACATCGTTCTACAGAGGGCTCGAACGCAGGGCCCCTTCCAGGTGCAGAATGTCCCGGTTTCCATCTACCCGGACTATCCCATGGAGGTCCAGCGCAGACGCTCCTCCTTTCAGGCGGTGAAGAAGGCACTGCGGGACGAGGGGCTGCAGTACTCCTTGTTGTTCCCGGCACGCCTCCGAGTGGTGCTGGAAGGAGCGACATCGTTCTTCACTGACCCCGCAGCGGCCTGGCGCTGGCTGGAGGCGACCAGGACCCGGGCGGCGGCCCACTCGAATCAATCAATCAATCAATCAGTGACACTTATAAAGCGCGCTACATACCCGTAGGGTCTCAAGGCGCTGGGGGGGGGGGGGGGGGGGGGGGGGAGGGGTGCCGCTACTGCTCGAACAGCCAGGTCTTCAGCTTCTTCCTGAAGGAGAGGTGGTCTTGGGTCAGGCGCAGGTCGGTCGGGAGGGAGTTCCAGGTCTTGGCGGCCAGGTAGGAGAAGGACCTTCCTCCTGTAGTCGCTCTTCGGATGCGGGGGACGGCGGCGAGGGCGTGGTTGGCTGATCGGAGGTGGCGTTTGGGAGCGTAGAAGTTGACTCGGCTGTTGAGGTAGCTCGGGCCTTGGTCGTGTAGGGCTTTGTGTGCGTGGGTGAGGAGGCGGAAGGTGATTCTTTTGTTGACGGGGAGCCAGTGAAGGTCTCTCAGATGTCCGGAGATGTGGCTGGTTCGTGGGATGTCGAGGATGAGTCTGGCTGAGGCGTTCTGGATCCGCTGGAGTCTCTTCTGGAGCTTTGCGGTGGTACCGGCGTAGAGGGCGTTGCCGTAGTCCAGTCAGCTGGTGACGAGGGCCTGGGTGACGGTCTTCCTGGTCTCGGTGGGGATCCACCAGAAGATCTTCCGTAGCATGCGTAGGATGTTGAAGCACGCCGAGGAGACGTTGTTGACTTGCCTGCTCATGGAGAGGGAGGAGTCCAGGATGAAGCCCAGGTTGCGTGCATGGTCTGTCGGTTTGGGTGCGGTGCCCAGGGCGGGAGGCCACCAGGAGTCGTCCCAGGCGGAGGGTGAGGAGCCCAGGATGAGGACCTCCGTCTTGTCCGAGTTCAGTTTCAGGCGGCTGGTCGTCATCCACTCGGCTACCTCTTTCATCCCTTCGTGCAGGTTGGCTCTGGCGGCGGCGGGGTCGTTGGTCAGGGAGAGGATCAGTTGGGTGTCGTCGGCGTAGGAGATTATGCTGAGGTTGTGTTTGCGTACGATGGCCGCGAGGGGGCTCATGTAGACGTTGAAGAGGGTGGGGCTCAGAGATGATCCTTGGGGGACGCCGCAGATGACTTCGGAGGCCTCTGACTTGTACGGTGGTAGGCGGACTCTCTGTGTTCTTCCGTCGAGGAAGGAGATGATCCATTCCAGTGCCTTGTCCTGGATTCCGATGTTGCTGAGGCGCCGTACTAGGGTGCGGTGGCAGACCGTGTCGAATGCCGTGGAGAGGTCTAGGAGGATGAGGGCCGCTGTTTCTCCATTGTCCATCAGGGCTCGGATGTCATCGGTGGCGGCGATGAGGGCGGTCTCGGTGCTGTGATTGGCTCGGAAGCCGGACTGTGAGGGGTCGAGGGATCCGTTCGTCTCGAGGAAGGCGGCCATCTGCTTGTTGACGGTCTTCTCGATGACTTTGGCTGGAAACGGGAGGAGCGAGATGGGGCGGTAATTCTTGAGGTCGGTGGGGTCCGCTGTTGGTTTCTTGAGTAGAGCGCTGAGTTCGGCGTGTTTCCAGCTCTCAGGGAAGATGGTGGTGTTGAAGGATGTGTTGATGATGTCTCGCAGGTGGGGTGCGATGACAGCGTCGGCCTTGTTGAAGACGTGGTGAGGGCAGGGGTCGGTCGGTGATCCGGAGTGGATGGAGTTCATCGTGCGGATGGTGTCTTCGGTGCTGATCGGGGTCCAGGCGTGGAGGGTGGTGGTGGGGGGTGGTTGTTCGGTCATGGTGTGCGTTGGTTGGTTGTTGAAGCTGTTGTGTATGTCCGTGATCTTGTTGTGGAAGTATGAAGCGAGGGAGTTGCAGAGGTCTTGCGATGGGGTGATGTCGTTGTTTCCTGCGCTGGGGTTGGAAAGCTCTTTCACGATGTTGAAGAGTTCCTTGCAGTTGTGTGCGTTGTTGTCCAACCGGTCCTTGAATGCTGTTTTCTTGGCGGCGCGGATCAGCTGGTGGTGTTTCCGGGTGGCAAGCTTGAAGGAGGTCCTGTTGTCCGGTGTCGGTTCCCTTCTCCAGACTTTCTCGAGGGCTCGGCAGTTCTTCTTGGAGCTCTTGAGTTCGTCGGTGAACCATGGGGCCTTCTTGCTGCCGGGTCTGCTAGGCGGGGTCCTCAGTGGGGCGAGTTCGTCCGCGCAGTTGCTGATCCACTTCGTGAGGTTGTCGGCGGCCTGGCTGGGGTTCGCTGAGCTGGCAGGAGGGTGCTGGCTCAGGGAGGTGGCGAGCTGGTCTGCTGTGATCTTGTTCCAGCTTCTGCGGGCGGCCTGTTGCTGGTGTTGGTGGGTCGTCGTTCTCTTGAAGGTGAAGTGGACGCAGCTGTGGTCCGTCCATTGAAGCTCTGTGGCGTGGCTGAAGTCGATGTCTGTGCTGGAAGAGAAGACTGCGTCGAGTGTGTGTCCGGCGAGGTGGGTGGATGGAGGGAGACCGTTGGGGGAACTGGCAAAGCCCCGTCGTAGCAGACGCAACAAAGCGCGGCTGGCGAGGGTCCGGTCGCCTGGTGCCTCCCAAACGGTGATGGAGCGACGGGCTGCTCTGCAAGCGGTCTCTGAGATCTCCGGGGCGGTGACCTCCCGGCTCAGCGAGGCATCGGGCTCCCGGAGGGGTACTGGGGACTCCCAATCGGATGGCGCTGAAGAGGAGACGGAGGAGTTGCCTGAAGTTACCCCTGGGACTGCTGATGAGTTGCTGGACGCTTGAAGGTTTGGGGTGCTATCGGGCCTCGGCCGGGAGGGTACGGACAGTGTGGAGCTGAGGCACATTGAATGTGAGGCCTGGCGGGGTTATGCGGGGATGGGGGGGGCGCTGCTCTGGGATGGGGCTTTGTGGCTGGTCGTGAGGGGCCTGGAGAGGAGGGTGGGGGGGCCTGAACGGAGCGGAGCGCTGGGGAACGACCGGTTGAGACTGGGCAAGGATGCTTGGATGAGGATTATCGTCAAGCCCGTCTGGCACTGAGCCGCCACCTCAACCTCACGGACGAAGTGAGACTCTGGTGGCTACCAGAGAGTTTGGTTGTTTTTTGGGGTAGTATTTGGATGGGTACCTGCAGTTTAGCACCTGTTCTGGGGAGGGGAGGGAGTTCGGGGAGTTGGGTAGTTGTGCGATTTATGGGGCTTGTCAGTGTGCCTCGGGGGACCCGCGAGGGGTGGTTGGTACAACGATGGGATGGGGACCCCCCCTGAATTGCGATTAATGACTTGGAATGTGAGAGGGCTCACCTCTATGGTGAAGAGGCATAAAGTCCACGCGTACTTAGTACGGAGAGGGGTTCAGGTGGCATTCCTCCAGGAAACCCATTTGGACAGAGAGGAAGGGAAGGCGTTACATAGGCGCTGGCGGGGCCAACTGTATTATACAACATTCTCGAAGTTTGCCCGGGGTGCCCTGATTTGGGTGAGGGCGGGAGTCCCTTTTCAGCTGCTCAGGTCGTTGGCGGATCCGGAGGGCAGGTTTGTGGCAGTGCAGGGGCGGCTGGATGGGAGGGATATAGCTTTGTGTAGTGTGTATGCCCCCAATGTAGACCAGGCCGCCTTCTTTTCCAGACTGTCAGGTCAGCTGGCGGAGTATCTGACGGGGGCGGTGGTGTTAGGTGGGGATTTCAACTCAGTGTTGGATGTTGAGTTGGACAGGTCTCATCCGCCCCTTGCACAGTCGGTGGTTTGTCGGGTGACCAAAAGTAGGCGGGCCTGGCAAGATACTTGGGGCTTGGTGGATACATGGCGTACCCATCATCCGCACGACAGGGACTACTCATTCTACTCGGCTCCCCATGAGTTGCACGTCAGGTTGGATGGCATATTGTGCTCACCGGATGTTCAACCTTTGATGCGGCATAGCGAATATCTAGCCAGGACCATATCGGACCATAACCCATGCGTGGGGATGTTGCAATGGTCCAGGCAGAGGCAGGCTATCCCTACTTGGCGCCTTAACCCCTTGCTGCTCGAGGACCCGGTGTTCCGGGCTGAGATTAGCGACTGTATAACACAGTATTTTGGGCATAATACAGGGACGGCGGCGAGCCGGGCGACGGAATGAGATGCATTTAAGGCGGTAGTCCGGGGGGCCTGCATATCATCCACGGCCGGGGTGCGGAGGGCCTTGTTAAAAGGAGTGGACGGAGCGGAGGCACAGTTGCGGGAGGTGGAGCGGGCACATCAGGAAGGGGACGGTGAGATAGCCGGGGTTGTAGAGGCGCGGGAGCGCGTGGCGGTCTGCATGGAACAGCTTCGTTGTTACGATCATAGATCTTATCTGGTGCGGGCGCATGCGGAAAGGGATAAGGTGGGATCCCTTCTGGCGTGGTTGGCGAACCCGACGGCGCGCGGTGACCCTATACTCACACTGGTAGAGGAAGGGGGGGCCCCGGTCTATTCCCAAGTGGGGATTAATACACGGTTCGCCAGCTATTATGCTGGGTTATATGACAGTACTATGGTGCGGGAACCTGAGGGCCTTGTTGATTTTCTGTTGGCGGCCCGCCTGCCTCGACTGGACCCAGACGCAGGAAAGGGCCTTGGGGGTGCGATCTCGCTGAGCGAAATCCGAGTGGCAATTAAGCATATGGCTCGACGAAAGACCCCGGGAGCAGATGGCTTGCCCATCGAGTTTTATGCGGCCTACCCGGATCTGTTGGCGCAGCAACTGCAGGCCCTGTATAGCGAGGCATGGGGGTTGGGACAGTTGCCCGCCTCTGCTCGGGAGGCGATCGTGATACCCTTGCTGAGACCCGGTGGAGAGGCGGGTGCACGCACAGCATACCGCCCGCTCTCTATGCTGACGGTGGACTACAAAATTCTGAGTAGAATTTTGGCGTCGCGCCTCTTGACCCACATGACCGCCTTGATCCACCCAGATCAGGCGGGCTTCATTCCTCGGCGCAGCACAGCCACCTCCATTCGACGGTTGCTGCGGGTGATGGAACTGGACCGGGACGAATACCCGGAGGCCTGCACGCTGTCGGTCGACTTAGAAAAGGCCTTCGATAGTGTAGAGTGGCCGTATTTATATCGAGTGCTGCGGGAATTCGGCTTGGGGGAGGACTTTGTACGGTGGACCGCCTTGTTGTATAGCGGGGCCACGGCCCGGGTGAAAACGGGGACTACTATCTCGGCCTCATACCATGTGCGGAGGGGGACGAGGCAGGGCTGTTCCTTATCCCCCTTGTTGTTCGCGCTGGCTGTTGAACCGCTGGATGCTCACGCCCGACAGGGGGTGCTTATTCCGGAGTCTCCCTGAGAGGGGACGCCCACTACATCTCCCTGTATGCAGACGACCTGCTGTTATTTTTGAGGGACGCGACTGGTGCGTTAGGGGGAGCGGTCGCCCTGTTGAAGGAGTTCGGTCGCCTGTCTGGACTGAAGGTCAATTGGGGTAAGACGTGTTTGTTTCCATTGTCGCAGGGCGGCGGGACACCGCAGACGGCGGAAAGCATCCGCTGGGAGGACAGCTGCCTGCGCTACCTGGGGGTTAACGTTTATCATACCCAAGCAGATTTGCTGGAGGGGAATGTTGGCAGGGCGCTTAGGGGTCTGCGGGGTAGTATGGGATTTTGGAGTACACTCCCGCTCTCATGTGCCGGGAGGGTGGCGTTGCTGAAAATGGTGGCGCTGCCACGCCTTCTTTATTTTTTCCGCACACTCCCTGTATGGATCCCGGCGTCGTACTTCGTGCGGTTGCGGGCCCTTTCGACGGGTTTCATTTGGGGGTTGGGACGGCGGCGGGTGGCGCTGGCCACGTTGCGGCGGCCACGAGCAGAGGGGGGCCTGGCAGCCCCCGACTTTGAATGGTACTATTTGGCGGCCCAGCTTCAGTGGCTCACGCAGGCGGTGGCCCGGGAATATAGAGGCCCAGAGGGCCCACAGGACAGGCTGATCCCGCGGCATGTGCTGGCCTTTATAGTTCTCCAGCAGCGACTGGATTTGACTCAGCTGACCCTGGAGGAGCGCACCCTCCGGCAGTGCTGGAATAGGTGTCAGAGGCGGGCAGCTGTAGTCCGCCCGTACGCTCCGGAAATCCCCCTGGGGATGTGTACAGCGCTCCCGCATGGGGGTGATTGGTCAGGACTAGCGATTTGGGAGGAGCTGGGAGTACAGATGGTAGGGGACCTATTCCGAGACGGTGTGTTATTGTCTTTCCAGGAATTGCAGGACGCCTACGGGCTCCCGCAGGGGGATTTTCTGCTCCATGCGGCTTTGGTGGCGAGCATCCAGAAGCATTGGAATATGGGGTTATCGGAACCCCCTACCGCGGCGGGTTGTCAATATGTCGTGATGGCGGCAGGGACGGCCAAAGCCATCACATGCTTATACCGCAGGTTGTCGACGGAGGGCTTGCAACCTCTGACCGCTCTGCGAGAAAAGTGGGAAACGGACCTCGGGAAAGCGATACCAGAGACCACGTGGTCCACGCTAGTGCGGAGGGCCTGGAAGGGAACTCGGAACGCGCGGTTCCAGTTAGTTCAGTTTTTCACGTTACATAGGGCGTACATGACGCCGGCCAAGGTCTTGCAATACTTTGGTGGCACACAATCTCCATGCCCTCGATGTGGGGGAGAGGGGGCAGATTTTCGCCACATGTTTTGGGCCTGTCCGCAGTTGGGCGATTATTGGGCTGAGGTAGTGGGCTGCCTGAATCAGGTGACAGACCGCTCAATCACTCCAGAGATGGGGACTTGCTTGTTGCTATGGTTTCCTCACACCCGCCGTACGAAGGTCACTAGCAGGTTCTATGATCTGGGGTTGATATTAGCTAAGAGAATTGACCCTGCACTGGAAATCCAGGGGGGGGCCTAGCTATGTGCGGTGGAGGGCAGCGCTAGTGAGATGGGCGGGGGCGGAGGGTGCGCTCCGGGTGCAGGTGGCTCTGAGGGGAGACGATGAGAAAGCGTTAGCGACGGCCAGGGCATGGGAAGCGTTGGTTGTGGAGCTCCAGGAGCTGATATCTGAGATGGGGGAAGGAGGGAGCACTTCGGAACGGCAAGAGGCGAGGGGAACTGAGGATTGAGATGAGGAGGGAATGAAGGAGGTCCCTAGACATATACCAGAGGCCGGGACAAGCGGGATGATTTGCCTACGCAGAGAAGGGGTGAGCAACTGTAAATGATCTCCTTGGAAGGGGGGGCACATCGGGGGAGAAGTAGGGGACAGAGGCGCACTGATATGGGGGTGGGGGGGGAGACGAGTTAGGGTTGGGAGGGGAGATATTCCTATTGTACACGGGGATCCGTGTTGTAATGAACAGTCATTGTTGATTTGGAAAATAATAAAAAATGTTTCAACAAAAAAAAATGAAGACGCGCTCATAGTTTCAGACATCAAAAGGCTGTGTTTACCTGCAACGATGAAGGGCGTTTGTATGAAAGGGTTTAGAAGGGATTTAATAACTTCTAGTTATGATGTTCCACTTAGAAAAGGGTTACCTATATCAATATGTGTGTCATGTTCTCCTCCTCTTGTGTCACTGTTACACCTTGCATACACGCTGTGCTAACAAGACACCTCGATAGTTTGTCAAATAAGTACCTAAAGTTATGCTACACTGTTTCAAAATATTCTCAAATTAATTTTCAGATGCAGTCTAGCTTCCAATCTCAAGGAAGGACCTTTCCTCACCTTTCACCCTGAGATCGAACTGCATCTGGTGGTCCTTGGTGTGGCAGGAGTAGAGACCAGCATCCTCCTTGCACAGGCTCCTCACCGTCAGGCTGTGCACACGGCTCTCCCGTCCCACCTCATACTTGTCCCCAGCCTCAAGGGGCTGTCGGTGCCGGGTCCAGGTCACCACAGCTGGCTCCTTCGAGACCACTGCGGAGAGGACAGCGCTAGCGCCCTCAAGGCCCAAGACATCCTCTGGCTTCTCCTTCTTGTTGAGAAACACCACAGGACCCTCTGAGAAAACAGGAGAGAAGAGTGGGGGAGGAGTACTTAATTTGTAAAACAGTAAGTGCCGGGGTCCTTCTCAGAAGGCCACTGCAGCTTGCATCCCCCATTGCCCCTGCCAGTCCTGCCAATGACAGTACCAACGTAACACCCACCCACCCACTCCTACAAGTGTGAAAATTCAGACTATTTCAGGCCACACAACGCTATAATAATGGGATGAGAGGCTGGTATTGTTCATTTTCAGTGCAAATTGACTTAATAAACACAGTTGTTGTGCTCCTTTCAAACTTAAACAGACAGCACCACCATGTGGTGAACTGCCACGAGTGCCGGGGCAGACATTTAAGTGCTGGTTCCAAGCAACGGAAAACACCGGCTCAAATTAAGCACTGGATGACCCTGTGGATGGAGGGCATAGGTAAGGGAGGCACAAAAGAACATGGGTTATGGGGTATTAAGAGACCAAGTCAGTGATGGAGATGCATAGAGCGAGAGAGATATAGGAATGACCGGGGGAAAGGAAATGAGAGATACGATGTACAAGAGAGGGAATAGAGAGGTAGGCCATAACTGAGAGAATGAGGGAAGCTGGGTCAGGCAATGACACAGGAGTAGGAGGGACAAAAAGTAGTATAAGGAAGGGACAGAGTATAGAGAGGGAAGGCGTAACGTAAGGTGGTAGAGGGAGGGATGGACGGACGCAGACGGTATTGGAAAGTAGAGAATAGAGTGAATGCAGAAGTGAGAAGAGATGGGCAGGAAGTATTAGGTACACATATATGGAAAGAGGAAAGCAGGAGGAGGAAGTAAAGACACCTCTACACTAGCTTCTAGAACCCCGGTGCCTCTGCACTTTCTCAGGATTCCCAGAATCACCCCTTACTGGACACCATCCCACACTTCCCATGACCAGACTTTGCTTCACGCCTTTTGCGTTCACGAGTCTCAAATCTTGTACATTATCTCACTGTTCCCAAATCCCCCATTCCTCTAAAGCTTCTGACAATTCCAGACTCCTGCCATCCCCCACATCTCTGCACAGTTCATAAAGTCAGGCATCCCTCTACAACTTCTGAGCTCCTAAGAAACATCCCTCTAGTCCTTTTCTCTGCCCCGTCTGCCAGTTCCCCAATCCCCCAATCTCCTACACCAGCCCTTCTTAAACTACTTGAGAAATCAACGACAGTTTAGAAAATGATAGATGAGCAGATCAATAAACGATCTAGAATCGACCACGTCGCTTCATCATTTAAAAATAAAATCACATTTTGAACAGCTCTAGCCTTCCTGTTCAAATTTGGAATTTGGTGTATTTGTTGTTTGTGAAATGAGTACATATTTCATTTTTAGTGTCTTTGCTTTATCTGTACGTGTTTTCGGATTTTTATCTATTGTTTTGAGGCTTCCAATAGTGATTCAGTGGAGGTCCACAAAAGTCACAAAGCTAAGAGCCCCGACTTGAGCTCTGTAGTTCCAGCTTTACTTATCCTGGTCCCCGGCATCCAATAGTGATTCAGTGGAGGTCCACAGAAGTCACAAAGCTAAGAGCCCCGACTTGAGCTCTGTAGATCCTCCTTTACTTATCCTGGTCCCCGGCATCCAATAGTGATTCGGTGGAGGTCCACAGAAGTCACAAAGCTAAGAGCCCCGACTTGAGCTCTGCAGTTCCTGCTTTACTTATCCTGGTCCCCGGCATCCAATAGTGATTCAGTGGAGGTCCACAGAAGTCACAAAGCTAAGAGCCCCGACTTGAGCTCTGTAGTTCCTGCTTTACTTATCCAGGTCCCTGGCATCCAATAGTGATTCGGTGGAGGTCCACAGAAGTCACAAAGCTAAGAGCCCCGACTTGAGCTCTGTAGTTCCAGCTTCACTTATCCTGGTCCCCGGCATCCAATAGTGATTCGGTGGAGGTCCACGGAAGTCACAAAGCTAAGAGCCCCGACTTGAGCTCTGTAGATCCTCCTTTACTTATCCTGGTCCCCGGCATCCAATAGTGATTCAGTGGAGGTCCACAGAAGTCACAAAGCTAAGAGCCCCGACTTAAGCTCTGTAGTTCCAGCTTTACTTATCCTGGTCCCCGGCATCCAATAGTGATTCAGTGGAGGTCCACGGAAGTCACAAAGCTAAGAGCCCCGACTTAAGCTCTGTAGTTCCTGCTTTACTTATCTTGCTCCCCTGCATCCAATAGTGATTCAGTGGAGGTCCACAGAAGTCACAAAGCTAAGAGCCCTGACATAAGCTCTGTAGTTCCTGCTTTACTTATCTTGCTCCCATGCATCCAATAGTGATTCAGTGGAGGTCCACGGAAGTCACAAAGCTAAGAGCCCCGACTTAAGCTCTGTAGTTCCAGCTTTACTTATCCTGGTCCCCGGCATCCAATAGTGATTCAGTGGAGGTCCACGGAAGTCACAAAGCTAAGAGCCCTGACTTGACCTCTGTAGTTCCAGCTTTACTTATCCTGGTCCCCGGCATCCAATAGTGATTCAGTGGAGGTCCACGGAAGTCACAAAGCTAAAAGCCCCGACTTGAGCTCTGTAGTTCCTGCTTTACTTATCCAGGTCCCTGGCATCCAATAGTGATTCGGTGGAGGTCCACAGAAGTCACAAAGCTAAGAGCCCCGACTTGAGCTCTGTAGTTCCAGCTTTACTTATCCTGGTCCCCGGCATCCAATAGTGATTCAGTGGAGGTCCACGGAAGTCACAAAGCTAAGAGCCCTGACTTGACCTCTGTAGTTCCAGCTTTACTTATCCTGGTCCCCGGCATCCAATAGTGATTCAGTGGAGGTCCACAGAAGTCACAAAGCTAAGAGCCCCGACTTGAGCTCTGCAGTTCCTGCTTTACTTATCCTGGTCCCCGGCATCCAATAGTGATTCAGTGGAGGTCCACAGAAGTCACAAAGCTAAGAGCCCCGACTTGAGCTCTGTAGTTCCTGCTTTACTTATCCAGGTCCCTGGCATCCAATAGTGATTCGGTGGAGGTCCACAGAAGTCACAAAGCTAAGAGCCCCGACTTGAGCTCTGTAGTTCCAGCTTCACTTATCCTGGTCCCCGGCATCCAATAGTGATTCGGTGGAGGTCCACGGAAGTCACAAAGCTAAGAGCCCCGACTTGAGCTCTGTAGATCCTCCTTTACTTATCCTGGTCCCCGGCATCCAATAGTGATTCAGTGGAGGTCCACAGAAGTCAAAAAGCTAAGAGCCCCGACTTGAGCTCTGTAGATCCTCCTTTACTTATCCTGGTCACCGGCATCCAATAGTGATTCGGTGGAGGTCCACAGAAGTCACAAAGCTAAGAGCCCCGACTTGAGCTCTGCAGTTCCTGCTTTACTTATCCTGGTCCCCGGCATCCAATAGTGATTCAGTGGAGGTCTACAGAAGTCACAAAGCTAAGAGCCCCGACTTGAGCTCTGTAGTTCCTGCTTTACTTATCCAGGTCCCTGGCATCCAATAGTGATTCGGTGGAGGTCCACAGAAGTCACAAAGCTAAGAGCCCCGACTTGAGCTCTGTAGTTCCAGCTTCACTTATCCTGGTCCCCGGCATCCAATAGTGATTCGGTGGAGGTCCACGGAAGTCACAAAGCTAAGAGCCCCGACTTGAGCTCTGTAGATCCTGCTTTACTTATCCTGGTCCCCGGCATCCAATAGTGATTCAGTGGAGGTCCACAGAAGTCACAAAGCTAAGAGCCCCGACTTGAGCTCTGTAGTTCCTGCTTTACTTATCCTGGTCCCCGGCATCCAATAGTGATTCAGTGGAGGTCCACAGAAGTCACAAAGCTAAGAGCACCGACTTGAGCTCTGTAGATCCTGCTTTACTTATCCTGGTCCCCGGCATCCAATAGTGATTCAGTGGAGGTCCACAGAAGTCACAAAGCTAAGAGCCCCGACTTAAGCTCTGTAGTTCCAGCTTTACTTATCCTGGTCCCCGGCATCCAATAGTGATTCAGTGGAGGTCCACGGAAGTCACAAAGCTAAGAGCCCCGACTTAAGCTCTGTAGTTCCTGCTTTACTGATCTTGCTCCCCTGCACCCAATAGTGATTCAGTGGAGGTCCACAGAAGTCACAAAGCTAAGAGCCCTGACATAAGCTCTGTAGTTCCTGCTTTACTTATCTTGCTCCCATGCATCCAATAGTGATTCAGTGGAGGTCCACGGAAGTCACAAAGCTAAGAGCCCCGACTTAAGCTCTGTAGTTCCAGCTTTACTTATCCTGGTCCCCGGCATCCAATAGTGATTCAGTGGAGGTCCACGGAAGTCACAAAGCTAAGAGCCCTGACTTGACCTCTGTAGTTCCAGCTTTACTTATCCTGGTCCCCGGCATCCAATAGTGATTCAGTGGAGGTCCACGGAAGTCACAAAGCTAAAAGCCCCGACTTGAGCTCTGTAGTTCCTGCTTTACTTATCCAGGTCCCTGGCATCCAATAGTGATTCGGTGGAGGTCCACAGAAGTCACAAAGCTAAGAGCCCCGACTTGAGCTCTGTAGTTCCAGCTTTACTTATCCTGGTCCCCGGCATCCAATAGTGATTCAGTGGAGGTCCACGGAAGTCACAAAGCTAAGAGCCCTGACTTGACCTCTGTAGTTCCAGCTTTACTTATCCTGGTCCCCGGCATCCAATAGTGATTCAGTGGAGGTCCACAGAAGTCACAAAGCTAAGAGCCCCGACTTGAGCTCTGTAGTTCCTGCTTTACTTATCCAGGTCCCTGGCATCCAATAGTGATTCGGTGGAGGTCCACAGAAGTCACAAAGCTAAGAGCCCCGACTTGAGCTCTGTAGTTCCAGCTTTACTTATCCTGGTCCCCGGCATCCAATAGTGATTCGGTGGAGGTCCACGGAAGTCACAAAGCTAAGAGCCCCGACTTGAGCTCTGTAGATCCTGCTTTACTTATCCTGGTCCCCGGCATCCAATAGTGATTCAGTGGAGGTCCACAGAAGTCACAAAGCTAAGAGCCCCGACTTGAGCTCTGTAGATCCTGCTTTACTTATCCTGGTCCCCGACATCCAATAGTGATTCAGTGGAGGTCCATAGAAGTCACAAAGCTAAGAGCCCTGACTTGAGCTCTGTAGTTCCTGCTTTACTTATCCTGGTCCCCGGCATCCAATAGTGATTTAGTGGAGGTCCACAGAAGTCACAAAGCTAAAAGCCCCGACTTGAGCTCTGTAGATCCTGCTTTACTTATCCTGGTCCCCGGCATCCAATAGTGATTCAGTGGAGGTCCACGGAAGTCACAAAGCTAAGAGCCCCGACTTAAGCTCTGTAGTTCCAGCTTTACTTATCCTGGTCCCCGGCATCCAATAGTGATTCAGTGGAGGTCCACGGAAGTCACAAAGCTAAGAGCCCCGACTTAAGCTCTGTAGTTCCTGCTTTACTTATCCTGCTCCCCTGCATTCAATAGTGATTCAGTGGAGGTCCACAGAAGTCACAAAGCTAAGAGCCCCGACTTAAGCTCTGTAGTTCCAGCTTTACTTATCCTGGTCCCCGGCATCCAATAGTGATTCAGTGGAGGTCCACGGAAGTCAAAACAATAAGAGCCCCGACTTAAGCTCTGTAGTTCCTGCTTTACTTATCTTGCTCCCCTGCATACAATAGTGATTCAGTGGAGGTCCACAGAAGTCACAAAGCTAAGAGCCCTGACATAAGCTCTGTAGTTCCTGCTTTACTTATCTTGGTCCCCGGCATCCAATAGTGATTCAGTGGAGGTCCACGGAAGTCACAAAGCTAAGAGCCCCGACTTGAGCTCTGTAGTTCCTGCTTTACTTATCCTGGTCCCCGGCATCCAATAGTGATTCAGTGGAGGTCCACGGAAGTCACAAAGCTAAGAGCCCCGACTTAAGCTCTGTAGTTCCTGCTTTACTTATCCAGGTCCCTGGCATCCAATAGTGATTCGGTGGAGGTCCACAGAAGTCACAAAGCTAAGAGCCCCGACTTGAGCTCTGTAGTTCCAGCTTCACTTATCCTGGTCCCCGGCATCCAATAGTGATTCGGTGGAGGTCCACGGAAGTCACAAAGCTAAGAGCCCCGACTTGAGCTCTGTAGATCCTCCTTTACTTATCCTGGTCCCCGGCATCCAATAGTGATTCAGTGGAGGTCCACAGAAGTCAAAAAGCTAAGAGCCCCGACTTGAGCTCTGTAGATCCTCCTTTACTTATCCTGGTCACCGGCATCCAATAGTGATTCGGTGGAGGTCCACAGAAGTCACAAAGCTAAGAGCCCCGACTTGAGCTCTGCAGTTCCTGCTTTACTTATCCTGGTCCCCGGCATCCAATAGTGATTCAGTGGAGGTCTACAGAAGTCACAAAGCTAAGAGCCCCGACTTGAGCTCTGTAGTTCCTGCTTTACTTATCCAGGTCCCTGGCATCCAATAGTGATTCGGTGGAGGTCCACAGAAGTCACAAAGCTAAGAGCCCCGACTTGAGCTCTGTAGTTCCAGCTTCACTTATCCTGGTCCCCGGCATCCAATAGTGATTCGGTGGAGGTCCACGGAAGTCACAAAGCTAAGAGCCCCGACTTGAGCTCTGTAGATCCTCCTTTACTTATCCTGGTCCCCGGAATCCAATAGTGATTCAGTGGAGGTCCACAGAAGTCACAAAGCTAAGAGCCCCGACTTGAGCTCTGTAGATCCTGCTTTACTTATCCTGGTCCCCGGCATCCAATAGTGATTCAGTGGAGGTCCACAGAAGTCACAAAGCTAAGAGCCCCGACTTGAGCTCTGTAGTTCCTGCTTTACTTATCCTGGTCCCCGGCATCCAATAGTGATTCAGTGGAGGTCCACAGAAGTCACAAAGCTAAGAGCACCGACTTGAGCTCTGTAGATCCTGCTTTACTTATCCTGGTCCCCGGCATCCAATAGTGATTCAGTGGAGGTCCACAGAAGTCACAAAGCTAAGAGCCCCGACTTAAGCTCTGTAGTTCCAGCTTTACTTATCCTGGTCCCCGGCATCCAATAGTGATTCAGTGGAGGTCCACGGAAGTCACAAAGCTAAGAGCCCCGACTTAAGCTCTGTAGTTCCTGCTTTACTGATCTTGCTCCCCTGCACCCAATAGTGATTCAGTGGAGGTCCACAGAAGTCACAAAGCTAAGAGCCCTGACATAAGCTCTGTAGTTCCTGCTTTACTTATCTTGCTCCCATGCATCCAATAGTGATTCAGTGGAGGTCCACGGAAGTCACAAAGCTAAGAGCCCCGACTTAAGCTCTGTAGTTCCAGCTTTACTTATCCTGGTCCCCGGCATCCAATAGTGATTCAGTGGAGGTCCACGGAAGTCACAAAGCTAAGAGCCCTGACTTGACCTCTGTAGTTCCAGCTTTACTTATCCTGGTCCCCGGCATCCAATAGTGATTCAGTGGAGGTCCACAGAAGTCACAAAGCTAAGAGCCCCGACTTGAGCTCTGTAGTTCCTGCTTTACTTATCCAGGTCCCTGGCATCCAATAGTGATTCGGTGGAGGTCCACAGAAGTCACAAAGCTAAGAGCCCCGACTTGAGCTCTGTAGTTCCAGCTTTACTTATCCTGGTCCCCGGCATCCAATAGTGATTCGGTGGAGGTCCACGGAAGTCACAAAGCTAAGAGCCCCGACTTGAGCTCTGTAGATCCTGCTTTACTTATCCTGGTCCCCGGCATCCAATAGTGATTCAGTGGAGGTCCACAGAAGTCACAAAGCTAAGAGCCCCGACTTGAGCTCTGTAGATCCTGCTTTACTTATCCTGGTCCCCGACATCCAATAGTGATTCAGTGGAGGTCCATAGAAGTCACAAAGCTAAGAGCCCTGACTTGAGCTCTGTAGTTCCTGCTTTACTTATCCTGGTCCCCGGCATCCAATAGTGATTTAGTGGAGGTCCACAGAAGTCACAAAGCTAAAAGCCCCGACTTGAGCTCTGTAGATCCTGCTTTACTTATCCTGGTCCCCGGCATCCAATAGTGATTCAGTGGAGGTCCACGGAAGTCACAAAGCTAAGAGCCCCGACTTAAGCTCTGTAGTTCCAGCTTTACTTATCCTGGTCCCCGGCATCCAATAGTGATTCAGTGGAGGTCCACGGAAGTCACAAAGCTAAGAGCCCCGACTTAAGCTCTGTAGTTCCTGCTTTACTTATCCTGCTCCCCTGCATTCAATAGTGATTCAGTGGAGGTCCACAGAAGTCACAAAGCTAAGAGCCCCGACTTAAGCTCTGTAGTTCCAGCTTTACTTATCCTGGTCCCCGGCATCCAATAGTGATTCAGTGGAGGTCCACGGAAGTCAAAACAATAAGAGCCCCGACTTAAGCTCTGTAGTTCCTGCTTTACTTATCTTGCTCCCCTGCATACAATAGTGATTCAGTGGAGGTCCACAGAAGTCACAAAGCTAAGAGCCCTGACATAAGCTCTGTAGTTCCTGCTTTACTTATCTTGGTCCCCGGCATCCAATAGTGATTCAGTGGAGGTCCACGGAAGTCACAAAGCTAAGAGCCCCGACTTGAGCTCTGTAGTTCCTGCTTTACTTATCCTGGTCCCCGGCATCCAATAGTGATTCAGTGGAGGTCCACGGAAGTCACAAAGCTAAGAGCCCCGACTTAAGCTCTGTAGTTCCTGCTTTACTTATCCAGGTCCCTGGCATCCAATAGTGATTCGGTGGAGGTCCACAGAAGTCACAAAGCTAAGAGCCGTGACTTATGCTCTGTAGTTCCTGCTTTACTTATCCAGGTCCCTGGCATCCAATAGTGATTCAGTGGAGGTCCACAGAAGTCACAAAGCTAAGAGCCCCGACTTGAGCTCTGTAGATCCTCCTTTACTTATCCTGGTCCCCGGCATCCAATAGTGATTCGGTGGAGGTCCACAGAAGTCACAAAGCTAAGAGCCCCGACTTGAGCTCTGCAGTTCCTGCTTTACTTATCCTGGTCCCCGGCATCCAATAGTGATTCAGTGGAGGTCTACAGAAGTCACAAAGCTAAGAGCCCCGACTTGAGCTCTGTAGTTCCTGCTTTACTTATCCAGGTCCCTGGCATCCAATAGTGATTCGGTGGAGGTCCACAGAAGTCACAAAGCTAAGAGCCCCGACTTGAGCTCTGTAGTTCCAGCTTCACTTATCCTGGTCCCCGGCATCCAATAGTGATTCGGTGGAGGTCCACGGAAGTCACAAAGCTAAGAGCCCCGACTTGAGCTCTGTAGATCCTTCTTTACTTATCCTGGTCCCCGGCATCCAATAGTGATTCAGTGGAGGTCCACAGAAGTCACAAAGCTAAGAGCCCCGACTTGAGCTCTGTAGATCCTGCTTTACTTATCCTGGTCCCCGGCATCCAATAGTGATTCAGTGGAGGTCCACAGAAGTCACAAAGCTAAGAGCCCCGACTTGAGCTCTGTAGTTCCTGCTTTACTTATCCTGGTCCCCGGCATCCAATAGTGATTCAGTGGAGGTCCACAGAAGTCACAAAGCTAAGAGCACCGACTTGAGCTCTGTAGATCCTGATTTACTTATCCTGGTCCCCGGCATCCAATAGTGATTCAGTGGAGGTCCACGGAAGTCACAAAGCTAAGAGCCCCGACTTAAGCTCTGTAGTTCCAGCTTTACTTATCCTGGTCCCCGGCATCCAATAGTGATTCAGTGGAGGTCCACGGAAGTCACAAAGCTAAGAGCCCCGACTTAAGCTCTGTAGTTCCTGCTTTACTTATCTTGCTCCCCTGCATCCAATAGTGATTCAGTGGAGGTCCACAGAAGTCACAAAGCTAAGAGCCCTGACATAAGCTCTGTAGTTCCTGCTTTACTTATCTTGCTCCCATGCATCCAATAGTGATTCAGTGGAGGTCCACGGAAGTCACAAAGCTAAGAGCCCCGACTTAAGCTCTGTAGTTCCAGCTTTACTTATCCTGGTCCCCGGCATCCAATAGTGATTCAGTGGAGGTCCACGGAAGTCACAAAGCTAAGAGCCCTGACTTGACCTCTGTAGTTCCAGCTTTACTTATCCTGGTCCCCGGCATCCAATAGTGATTCAGTGGAGGTCCACGGAAGTCACAAAGCTAAAAGCCCCGACTTGAGCTCTGTAGTTCCTGCTTTACTTATCCAGGTCCCTGGCATCCAATAGTGATTCGGTGGAGGTCCACAGAAGTCACAAAGCTAAGAGCCCCGACTTGAGCTCTGTAGTTCCAGCTTTACTTATCCTGGTCCCCGGCATCCAATAGTGATTCAGTGGAGGTCCACGGAAGTCACAAAGCTAAGAGCCCTGACTTGACCTCTGTAGTTCCAGCTTTACTTATCCTGGTCCCCGGCATCCAATAGTGATTCAGTGGAGGTCCACAGAAGTCACAAAGCTAAGAGCCCCGACTTGAGCTCTGTAGTTCCTGCTTTACTTATCCAGGTCCCTGGCATCCAATAGTGATTCGGTGGAGGTCCACAGAAGTCACAAAGCTAAGAGCCCCGACTTGAGCTCTGTAGTTCCAGCTTTACTTATCCTGGTCCCCGGCATCCAATAGTGATTCGGTGGAGGTCCACGGAAGTCACAAAGCTAAGAGCCCCGACTTGAGCTCTGTAGATCCTGCTTTACTTATCCTGGTCCCCGGCATCCAATAGTGATTCAGTGGAGGTCCACAGAAGTCACAAAGCTAAGAGCCCCGACTTGAGCTCTGTAGATCCTGCTTTACTTATCCTGGTCCCCGGCATCCAATAGTGATTCAGTGGAGGTCCATAGAAGTCACAAAGCTAAGAGCCCTGACTTGAGCTCTGTAGTTCCTGCTTTACTTATCCTGGTCCCCGGCATCCAATAGTGATTCAGTGGAGGTCCACAGAAGTCACAAAGCTAAAAGCCCCGACTTGAGCTCTGTAGATCCTGCTTTACTTATCCTGGTCCCCGGCATCCAATAGTGATTCAGTGGAGGTCCACGGAAGTCACAAAGCTAAGAGCCCCGACTTAAGCTCTGTAGTTCCAGCTTTACTTATCCTGGTCCCCGGCATCCAATAGTGATTCAGTGGAGGTCCACGGAAGTCACAAAGCTAAGAGCCCCGACTTAAGCTCTGTAGTTCCTGCTTTACTTATCCTGCTCCCCTGCATTCAATAGTGATTCAGTGGAGGTCCACAGAAGTCACAAAGCTAAGAGCCCCGACTTAAGCTCTGTAGTTCCAGCTTTACTTATCCTGGTCCCCGGCATCCAATAGTGATTCAGTGGAGGTCCACGGAAGTCAAAACAATAAGAGCCCCGACTTAAGCTCTGTAGTTCCTGCTTTACTTATCTTGCTCCCCTGCATACAATAGTGATTCAGTGGAGGTCCACAGAAGTCACAAAGCTAAGAGCCCTGACATAAGCTCTGTAGTTCCTGCTTTACTTATCTTGGTCCCCGGCATCCAATAGTGATTCAGTGGAGGTCCACGGAAGTCACAAAGCTAAGAGCCCCGACTTGAGCTCTGTAGTTCCTGCTTTACTTATCCTGGTCCCCGGCATCCAATAGTGATTCAGTGGAGGTCCACGGAAGTCACAAAGCTAAGAGCCCCGACTTAAGCTCTGTAGTTCCTGCTTTACTTATCCAGGTCCCTGGCATCCAATAGTGATTCGGTGGAGGTCCACAGAAGTCACAAAGCTAAGAGCCCTGACTTATGCTCTGTAGTTCCTGCTTTACTTATCCAGGTCCCTGGCATCCAATAGTGATTCGGTGGAGGTCCACAGAAGTCACTAAGCTAAGAGCCCTGACTTAAGCTCTGTAGTTCCTGCTTTACTTATCCTGGTCCCCGACATCCAATAGTGATTCGGTGGAGGTCCACGGAAGTCACAAAGCTAAGAGCCCTGACATAAGCTCTGTAGTTCCTGCTTTACTTATCTTGGTCCCCGGCTTCCAATAGTGATTCAGTGGAGGTCCACGGAATTCACAAAGCTAAGAGCCCTGACTTAAGCTCTGTAGTTCCTGCTTTACTTATCCTGGTCCCCGGCATCCAATAGTGATTCAGTGGAGGTCCACGGAAGTCACAAAGCTAAGAGCCCTGATATAAGCTCTGTAGTTCCTGCTTTACTTATCCTGGTCCCCGGCATCCAATTGTGATTCAGTGGAGGTCCACGGAAGTCACAAAGCTAAGAGCCCTGACTTAAGCTCTGTAGTTCCTGCTTTACTTATCCAGGTCCCTGGCATCCAATAGTGATTCGGTGGAGGTCCACAGAAGTCACAAAGCTAAGAGCCCTGACTAAAGCTCTGTAGTTCCTGCTTTACTTATCCTGGTCCCCGGCATCCAATAGTGATTCGGTGGAGGTCCACGGAAGTCACAAAGCTAAGAGCCCTGACTTAAGCTTTGTAGTTCCTGCTTTACTTATCTTGGTCCCCGGCTTCCAAAAGTGATTCTGTGGAGGTCCACGGAAGTCCCAAAGCTAAGAGCCCCGACTTAAGCTCTGTAGTTCCTGCTTTACTTATCTTGCTCCCCTGCATCCAATAGTGATTCAGTGGAGGTCCACAGAAGTCACAAAGCTAAGAGCCCTGACATAAGCTCTGTAGTTCCTGCTTTACTTATCTTGCTCCCATGCATCCAATAGTGATTCAGTGGAGGTCCACGGAAGTCACAAAGCTAAGAGCCCCGACTTAAGCTCTGTAGTTCCAGCTTTACTTATCCTGGTCCCCGGCATCCAATAGTGATTCAGTGGAGGTCCACGGAAGTCACAAAGCTAAGAGCCCTGACTTGACCTCTGTAGTTCCAGCTTTACTTATCCTGGTCCCCGGCATCCAATAGTGATTCAGTGGAGGTCCACGGAAGTCACAAAGCTAAAAGCCCCGACTTGAGCTCTGTAGTTCCTGCTTTACTTATCCAGGTCCCTGGCATCCAATAGTGATTCGGTGGAGGTCCACAGAAGTCACAAAGCTAAGAGCCCCGACTTGAGCTCTGTAGTTCCAGCTTTACTTATCCTGGTCCCCGGCATCCAATAGTGATTCAGTGGAGGTCCACGGAAGTCACAAAGCTAAGAGCCCTGACTTGACCTCTGTAGTTCCAGCTTTACTTATCCTGGTCCCCGGCATCCAATAGTGATTCAGTGGAGGTCCACAGAAGTCACAAAGCTAAGAGCCCCGACTTGAGCTCTGTAGTTCCTGCTTTACTTATCCAGGTCCCTGGCATCCAATAGTGATTCGGTGGAGGTCCACAGAAGTCACAAAGCTAAGAGCCCCGACTTGAGCTCTGTAGTTCCAGCTTTACTTATCCTGGTCCCCGGCATCCAATAGTGATTCAGTGGAGGTCCATAGAAGTCACAAAGCTAAGAGCCCTGACTTGAGCTCTGTAGATCCTGCTTTACTTATCCTGGTCCCCGGCATCCAATAGTGATTCAGTGGAGGTCCACGGAAGTCACAAAGCTAAGAGCCCCGACTTAAGCTCTGTAGTTCCAGCTTTACTTATCCTGGTCCCCGGCATCCAATAGTGATTCAGTGGAGGTCCACGGAAGTCACAAAGCTAAGAGCCCCGATTTAAGCTCTGTAGTTCCTGCTTTACTTATCCTGCTCCCCTGCATTCAATAGTGATTCAGTGGAGGTCCACAGAAGTCACAAAGCTAAGAGCCCCGACTTAAGCTCTGTAGTTCCAGCTTTACTTATCCTGGTCCCCGGCATCCAATAGTGATTCAGTGGAGGTCCACGGAAGTCAAAAAAATAAGAGCCCCGACTTAAGCTCTGTAGTTCCTGCTTTACTTATCTTGCTCCCCTGCATACAATAGTGATTCAGTGGAGGTCCACAGAAGTCACAAAGCTAAGAGCCCTGACATAAGCTCTGTAGTTCCTGCTTTACTTATCTTGGTCCCCGGCATCCAATAGTGATTCAGTGGAGGTCCACGGAAGTCACAAAGCTAAGAGCCCCGACTTGAGCTCTGTAGTTCCTGCTTTACTTATCCTGGTCCCCGGCATCCAATAGTGATTCAGTGGAGGTCCACGGAAGTCACAAAGCTAAGAGCCCCGACTTAAGCTCTGTAGTTCCTGCTTTACTTATCCAGGTCCCTGGCATCCAATAGTGATTCGGTGGAGGTCCACAGAAGTCACAAAGCTAAGAGCCCTGACTTATGCTCTGTAGTTCCTGCTTTACTTATCCAGGTCCCTGGCATCCAATAGTGATTCGGTGGAGGTCCACAGAAGTCACAAAGCTAAGAGCCCTGACTTAAGCTCTGTAGTTCCTGCTTTACTTATCCTGGTCCCCGACATCCAATAGTGATTCGGTGGAGGTCCACGGAAGTCACAAAGCTAAGAGCCCTGACATAAGCTCTGTAGTTCCTGCTTTACTTATCTTGGTCCCCGGCTTCCAATAGTGATTCAGTGGAGGTCCACGGAAGTCACAAAGCTAAGAGCCCTGACTTGAGCTCTGTAGTTCCTGCTTTACTTATCCTGGTCCCCGGCATCCAATAGTGATTCAGTGGAGGTCCACAGAAGTCACAAAGCTAAAAGCCCCGACTTGAGCTCTGTAGATCCTGCTTTACTTATCCTGGTCCCCGGCATCCAATAGTGATTCAGTGGAGGTCCACGGAAGTCACAAAGCTAAGAGCCCCGACTTAAGCTCTGTAGTTCCAGCTTTACTTATCCTGGTCCCCGGCATCCAATAGTGATTCAGTGGAGGTCCACGGAAGTCACAAAGCTAAGAGCCCCGACTTAAGCTCTGTAGTTCCTGCTTTACTTATCCTGCTCCCCTGCATTCAATAGTGATTCAGTGGAGGTCCACAGAAGTCACAAAGCTAAGAGCCCCGACTTAAGCTCTGTAGTTCCAGCTTTACTTATCCTGGTCCCCGGCATCCAATAGTGATTCAGTGGAGGTCCACGGAAGTCAAAACAATAAGAGCCCCGACTTAAGCTCTGTAGTTCCTGCTTTACTTATCTTGCTCCCCTGCATACAATAGTGATTCAGTGGAGGTCCACAGAAGTCACAAAGCTAAGAGCCCTGACATAAGCTCTGTAGTTCCTGCTTTACTTATCTTGGTCCCCGGCATCCAATAGTGATTCAGTGGAGGTCCACGGAAGTCACAAAGCTAAGAGCCCCGACTTGAGCTCTGTAGTTCCTGCTTTACTTATCCTGGTCCCCGGCATCCAATAGTGATTCAGTGGAGGTCCACGGAAGTCACAAAGCTAAGAGCCCCGACTTAAGCTCTGTAGTTCCTGCTTTACTTATCCAGGTCCCTGGCATCCAATAGTGATTCGGTGGAGGTCCACAGAAGTCACAAAGCTAAGAGCCCTGACTTATGCTCTGTAGTTCCTGCTTTACTTATCCAGGTCCCTGGCATCCAATAGTGATTCGGTGGAGGTCCACAGAAGTCACTAAGCTAAGAGCCCTGACTTAAGCTCTGTAGTTCCTGCTTTACTTATCCTGGTCCCCGACATCCAATAGTGATTCGGTGGAGGTCCACGGAAGTCACAAAGCTAAGAGCCCTGACATAAGCTCTGTAGTTCCTGCTTTACTTATCTTGGTCCCCGGCTTCCAATAGTGATTCAGTGGAGGTCCACGGAATTCACAAAGCTAAGAGCCCTGACTTAAGCTCTGTAGTTCCTGCTTTACTTATCCTGGTCCCCGGCATCCAATAGTGATTCAGTGGAGGTCCACGGAAGTCACAAAGCTAAGAGCCCTGATATAAGCTCTGTAGTTCCTGCTTTACTTATCCTGGTCCCCGGCATCCAATAGTGATTCGGTGGAGGTCCACGGAAGTCACAAAGCTAAGAGCCCCGACTTGAGCTCTGTAGATCCTCCTTTACTTATCCTGGTCCCCGGCATCCAATAGTGATTCAGTGGAGGTCCACAGAAGTCAAAAAGCTAAGAGCCCCGACTTGAGCTCTGTAGATCCTCCTTTACTTATCCTGGTCACCGGCATCCAATAGTGATTCGGTGGAGGTCCACAGAAGTCACAAAGCTAAGAGCCCCGACTTGAGCTCTGCAGTTCCTGCTTTACTTATCCTGGTCCCCGGCATCCAATAGTGATTCAGTGGAGGTCCACAGAAGTCACAAAGCTAAGAGCCCCGACTTAAGCTCTGTAGTTCCAGCTTTACTTATCCTGGTCCCCGGCATCCAATAGTGATTCAGTGGAGGTCCACGGAAGTCACAAAGCTAAGAGCCCCGACTTAAGCTCTGTAGTTCCTGCTTTACTTATCTTGCTCCCCTGCATCCAATAGTGATTCAGTGGAGGTCCACAGAAGTCACAAAGCTAAGAGCCCTGACATAAGCTCTGTAGTTCCTGCTTTACTTATCTTGCTCCCATGCATCCAATAGTGATTCAGTGGAGGTCCACGGAAGTCACAAAGCTAAGAGCCCCGACTTAAGCTCTGTAGTTCCAGCTTTACTTATCCTGGTCCCCGGCATCCAATAGTGATTCAGTGGAGGTCCACGGAAGTCACAAAGCTAAGAGCCCTGACTTGACCTCTGTAGTTCCAGCTTTACTTATCCTGGTCCCCGGCATCCAATAGTGATTCAGTGGAGGTCCACGGAAGTCACAAAGCTAAAAGCCCCGACTTGAGCTCTGTAGTTCCTGCTTTACTTATCCAGGTCCCTGGCATCCAATAGTGATTCGGTGGAGGTCCACAGAAGTCACAAAGCTAAGAGCCCCGACTTGAGCTCTGTAGTTCCAGCTTTACTTATCCTGGTCCCCGGCATCCAATAGTGATTCAGTGGAGGTCCACGGAAGTCACAAAGCTAAGAGCCCTGACTTGACCTCTGTAGTTCCAGCTTTACTTATCCTGGTCCCCGGCATCCAATAGTGATTCAGTGGAGGTCCACAGAAGTCACAAAGCTAAGAGCCCCGACTTGAGCTCTGCAGTTCCTGCTTTACTTATCCTGGTCCCCGGCATCCAATAGTGATTCAGTGGAGGTCCACAGAAGTCACAAAGCTAAGAGCCCCGACTTGAGCTCTGTAGTTCCTGCTTTACTTATCCAGGTCCCTGGCATCCAATAGTGATTCGGTGGAGGTCCACAGAAGTCACAAAGCTAAGAGCCCCGACTTGAGCTCTGTAGTTCCAGCTTCACTTATCCTGGTCCCCGGCATCCAATAGTGATTCGGTGGAGGTCCACGGAAGTCACAAAGCTAAGAGCCCCGACTTGAGCTCTGTAGATCCTCCTTTACTTATCCTGGTCCCCGGCATCCAATAGTGATTCAGTGGAGGTCCACAGAAGTCAAAAAGCTAAGAGCCCCGACTTGAGCTCTGTAGATCCTCCTTTACTTATCCTGGTCACCGGCATCCAATAGTGATTCGGTGGAGGTCCACAGAAGTCACAAAGCTAAGAGCCCCGACTTGAGCTCTGCAGTTCCTGCTTTACTTATCCTGGTCCCCGGCATCCAATAGTGATTCAGTGGAGGTCTACAGAAGTCACAAAGCTAAGAGCCCCGACTTGAGCTCTGTAGTTCCTGCTTTACTTATCCAGGTCCCTGGCATCCAATAGTGATTCGGTGGAGGTCCACAGAAGTCACAAAGCTAAGAGCCCCGACTTGAGCTCTGTAGTTCCAGCTTCACTTATCCTGGTCCCCGGCATCCAATAGTGATTCGGTGGAGGTCCACGGAAGTCACAAAGCTAAGAGCCCCGACTTGAGCTCTGTAGATCCTCCTTTACTTATCCTGGTCCCCGGAATCCAATAGTGATTCAGTGGAGGTCCACAGAAGTCACAAAGCTAAGAGCCCCGACTTGAGCTCTGTAGATCCTGCTTTACTTATCCTGGTCCCCGGCATCCAATAGTGATTCAGTGGAGGTCCACAGAAGTCACAAAGCTAAGAGCCCCGACTTGAGCTCTGTAGTTCCTGCTTTACTTATCCTGGTCCCCGGCATCCAATAGTGATTCAGTGGAGGTCCACAGAAGTCACAAAGCTAAGAGCACCGACTTGAGCTCTGTAGATCCTGCTTTACTTATCCTGGTCCCCGGCATCCAATAGTGATTCAGTGGAGGTCCACAGAAGTCACAAAGCTAAGAGCCCCGACTTAAGCTCTGTAGTTCCAGCTTTACTTATCCTGGTCCCCGGCATCCAATAGTGATTCAGTGGAGGTCCACGGAAGTCACAAAGCTAAGAGCCCCGACTTAAGCTCTGTAGTTCCTGCTTTACTGATCTTGCTCCCCTGCACCCAATAGTGATTCAGTGGAGGTCCACAGAAGTCACAAAGCTAAGAGCCCTGACATAAGCTCTGTAGTTCCTGCTTTACTTATCTTGCTCCCATGCATCCAATAGTGATTCAGTGGAGGTCCACGGAAGTCACAAAGCTAAGAGCCCCGACTTAAGCTCTGTAGTTCCAGCTTTACTTATCCTGGTCCCCGGCATCCAATAGTGATTCAGTGGAGGTCCACGGAAGTCACAAAGCTAAGAGCCCTGACTTGACCTCTGTAGTTCCAGCTTTACTTATCCTGGTCCCCGGCATCCAATAGTGATTCAGTGGAGGTCCACGGAAGTCACAAAGCTAAAAGCCCCGACTTGAGCTCTGTAGTTCCTGCTTTACTTATCCAGGTCCCTGGCATCCAATAGTGATTCGGTGGAGGTCCACAGAAGTCACAAAGCTAAGAGCCCCGACTTGAGCTCTGTAGTTCCAGCTTTACTTATCCTGGTCCCCGGCATCCAATAGTGATTCAGTGGAGGTCCACGGAAGTCACAAAGCTAAGAGCCCTGACTTGACCTCTGTAGTTCCAGCTTTACTTATCCTGGTCCCCGGCATCCAATAGTGATTCAGTGGAGGTCCACAGAAGTCACAAAGCTAAGAGCCCCGACTTGAGCTCTGTAGTTCCTGCTTTACTTATCCAGGTCCCTGGCATCCAATAGTGATTCGGTGGAGGTCCACAGAAGTCACAAAGCTAAGAGCCCCGACTTGAGCTCTGTAGTTCCAGCTTTACTTATCCTGGTCCCCGGCATCCAATAGTGATTCGGTGGAGGTCCACGGAAGTCACAAAGCTAAGAGCCCCGACTTGAGCTCTGTAGATCCTGCTTTACTTATCCTGGTCCCCGGCATCCAATAGTGATTCAGTGGAGGTCCACAGAAGTCACAAAGCTAAGAGCCCCGACTTGAGCTCTGTAGATCCTGCTTTACTTATCCTGGTCCCCGACATCCAATAGTGATTCAGTGGAGGTCCATAGAAGTCACAAAGCTAAGAGCCCTGACTTGAGCTCTGTAGTTCCTGCTTTACTTATCCTGGTCCCCGGCATCCAATAGTGATTTAGTGGAGGTCCACAGAAGTCACAAAGCTAAAAGCCCCGACTTGAGCTCTGTAGATCCTGCTTTACTTATCCTGGTCCCCGGCATCCAATAGTGATTCAGTGGAGGTCCACGGAAGTCACAAAGCTAAGAGCCCCGACTTAAGCTCTGTAGTTCCAGCTTTACTTATCCTGGTCCCCGGCATCCAATAGTGATTCAGTGGAGGTCCACGGAAGTCACAAAGCTAAGAGCCCCGACTTAAGCTCTGTAGTTCCTGCTTTACTTATCCTGCTCCCCTGCATTCAATAGTGATTCAGTGGAGGTCCACAGAAGTCACAAAGCTAAGAGCCCCGACTTAAGCTCTGTAGTTCCAGCTTTACTTATCCTGGTCCCCGGCATCCAATAGTGATTCAGTGGAGGTCCACGGAAGTCAAAACAATAAGAGCCCCGACTTAAGCTCTGTAGTTCCTGCTTTACTTATCTTGCTCCCCTGCATACAATAGTGATTCAGTGGAGGTCCACAGAAGTCACAAAGCTAAGAGCCCTGACATAAGCTCTGTAGTTCCTGCTTTACTTATCTTGGTCCCCGGCATCCAATAGTGATTCAGTGGAGGTCCACGGAAGTCACAAAGCTAAGAGCCCCGACTTGAGCTCTGTAGTTCCTGCTTTACTTATCCTGGTCCCCGGCATCCAATAGTGATTCAGTGGAGGTCCACGGAAGTCACAAAGCTAAGAGCCCCGACTTAAGCTCTGTAGTTCCTGCTTTACTTATCCAGGTCCCTGGCATCCAATAGTGATTCGGTGGAGGTCCACAGAAGTCACAAAGCTAAGAGCCCCGACTTGAGCTCTGTAGTTCCAGCTTCACTTATCCTGGTCCCCGGCATCCAATAGTGATTCGGTGGAGGTCCACGGAAGTCACAAAGCTAAGAGCCCCGACTTGAGCTCTGTAGATCCTCCTTTACTTATCCTGGTCCCCGGCATCCAATAGTGATTCAGTGGAGGTCCACAGAAGTCAAAAAGCTAAGAGCCCCGACTTGAGCTCTGTAGATCCTCCTTTACTTATCCTGGTCACCGGCATCCAATAGTGATTCGGTGGAGGTCCACAGAAGTCACAAAGCTAAGAGCCCCGACTTGAGCTCTGCAGTTCCTGCTTTACTTATCCTGGTCCCCGGCATCCAATAGTGATTCAGTGGAGGTCTACAGAAGTCACAAAGCTAAGAGCCCCGACTTGAGCTCTGTAGTTCCTGCTTTACTTATCCAGGTCCCTGGCATCCAATAGTGATTCGGTGGAGGTCCACAGAAGTCACAAAGCTAAGAGCCCCGACTTGAGCTCTGTAGTTCCAGCTTCACTTATCCTGGTCCCCGGCATCCAATAGTGATTCGGTGGAGGTCCACGGAAGTCACAAAGCTAAGAGCCCCGACTTGAGCTCTGTAGATCCTCCTTTACTTATCCTGGTCCCCGGAATCCAATAGTGATTCAGTGGAGGTCCACAGAAGTCACAAAGCTAAGAGCCCCGACTTGAGCTCTGTAGATCCTGCTTTACTTATCCTGGTCCCCGGCATCCAATAGTGATTCAGTGGAGGTCCACAGAAGTCACAAAGCTAAGAGCCCCGACTTGAGCTCTGTAGTTCCTGCTTTACTTATCCTGGTCCCCGGCATCCAATAGTGATTCAGTGGAGGTCCACAGAAGTCACAAAGCTAAGAGCACCGACTTGAGCTCTGTAGATCCTGCTTTACTTATCCTGGTCCCCGGCATCCAATAGTGATTCAGTGGAGGTCCACAGAAGTCACAAAGCTAAGAGCCCCGACTTAAGCTCTGTAGTTCCAGCTTTACTTATCCTGGTCCCCGGCATCCAATAGTGATTCAGTGGAGGTCCACGGAAGTCACAAAGCTAAGAGCCCCGACTTAAGCTCTGTAGTTCCTGCTTTACTGATCTTGCTCCCCTGCACCCAATAGTGATTCAGTGGAGGTCCACAGAAGTCACAAAGCTAAGAGCCCTGACATAAGCTCTGTAGTTCCTGCTTTACTTATCTTGCTCCCATGCATCCAATAGTGATTCAGTGGAGGTCCACGGAAGTCACAAAGCTAAGAGCCCCGACTTAAGCTCTGTAGTTCCAGCTTTACTTATCCTGGTCCCCGGCATCCAATAGTGATTCAGTGGAGGTCCACGGAAGTCACAAAGCTAAGAGCCCTGACTTGACCTCTGTAGTTCCAGCTTTACTTATCCTGGTCCCCGGCATCCAATAGTGATTCAGTGGAGGTCCACAGAAGTCACAAAGCTAAGAGCCCCGACTTGAGCTCTGTAGTTCCTGCTTTACTTATCCAGGTCCCTGGCATCCAATAGTGATTCGGTGGAGGTCCACAGAAGTCACAAAGCTAAGAGCCCCGACTTGAGCTCTGTAGTTCCAGCTTTACTTATCCTGGTCCCCGGCATCCAATAGTGATTCGGTGGAGGTCCACGGAAGTCACAAAGCTAAGAGCCCCGACTTGAGCTCTGTAGATCCTGCTTTACTTATCCTGGTCCCCGGCATCCAATAGTGATTCAGTGGAGGTCCACAGAAGTCACAAAGCTAAGAGCCCCGACTTGAGCTCTGTAGATCCTGCTTTACTTATCCTGGTCCCCGACATCCAATAGTGATTCAGTGGAGGTCCATAGAAGTCACAAAGCTAAGAGCCCTGACTTGAGCTCTGTAGTTCCTGCTTTACTTATCCTGGTCCCCGGCATCCAATAGTGATTTAGTGGAGGTCCACAGAAGTCACAAAGCTAAAAGCCCCGACTTGAGCTCTGTAGATCCTGCTTTACTTATCCTGGTCCCCGGCATCCAATAGTGATTCAGTGGAGGTCCACGGAAGTCACAAAGCTAAGAGCCCCGACTTAAGCTCTGTAGTTCCAGCTTTACTTATCCTGGTCCCCGGCATCCAATAGTGATTCAGTGGAGGTCCACGGAAGTCACAAAGCTAAGAGCCCCGACTTAAGCTCTGTAGTTCCTGCTTTACTTATCCTGCTCCCCTGCATTCAATAGTGATTCAGTGGAGGTCCACAGAAGTCACAAAGCTAAGAGCCCCGACTTAAGCTCTGTAGTTCCAGCTTTACTTATCCTGGTCCCCGGCATCCAATAGTGATTCAGTGGAGGTCCACGGAAGTCAAAACAATAAGAGCCCCGACTTAAGCTCTGTAGTTCCTGCTTTACTTATCTTGCTCCCCTGCATACAATAGTGATTCAGTGGAGGTCCACAGAAGTCACAAAGCTAAGAGCCCTGACATAAGCTCTGTAGTTCCTGCTTTACTTATCTTGGTCCCCGGCATCCAATAGTGATTCAGTGGAGGTCCACGGAAGTCACAAAGCTAAGAGCCCCGACTTGAGCTCTGTAGTTCCTGCTTTACTTATCCTGGTCCCCGGCATCCAATAGTGATTCAGTGGAGGTCCACGGAAGTCACAAAGCTAAGAGCCCCGACTTAAGCTCTGTAGTTCCTGCTTTACTTATCCAGGTCCCTGGCATCCAATAGTGATTCGGTGGAGGTCCACAGAAGTCACAAAGCTAAGAGCCGTGACTTATGCTCTGTAGTTCCTGCTTTACTTATCCAGGTCCCTGGCATCCAATAGTGATTCAGTGGAGGTCCACAGAAGTCACAAAGCTAAGAGCCCCGACTTGAGCTCTGTAGATCCTCCTTTACTTATCCTGGTCCCCGGCATCCAATAGTGATTCGGTGGAGGTCCACAGAAGTCACAAAGCTAAGAGCCCCGACTTGAGCTCTGCAGTTCCTGCTTTACTTATCCTGGTCCCCGGCATCCAATAGTGATTCAGTGGAGGTCTACAGAAGTCACAAAGCTAAGAGCCCCGACTTGAGCTCTGTAGTTCCTGCTTTACTTATCCAGGTCCCTGGCATCCAATAGTGATTCGGTGGAGGTCCACAGAAGTCACAAAGCTAAGAGCCCCGACTTGAGCTCTGTAGTTCCAGCTTCACTTATCCTGGTCCCCGGCATCCAATAGTGATTCGGTGGAGGTCCACGGAAGTCACAAAGCTAAGAGCCCCGACTTGAGCTCTGTAGATCCTTCTTTACTTATCCTGGTCCCCGGCATCCAATAGTGATTCAGTGGAGGTCCACAGAAGTCACAAAGCTAAGAGCCCCGACTTGAGCTCTGTAGATCCTGCTTTACTTATCCTGGTCCCCGGCATCCAATAGTGATTCAGTGGAGGTCCACAGAAGTCACAAAGCTAAGAGCCCCGACTTGAGCTCTGTAGTTCCTGCTTTACTTATCCTGGTCCCCGGCATCCAATAGTGATTCAGTGGAGGTCCACAGAAGTCACAAAGCTAAGAGCACCGACTTGAGCTCTGTAGATCCTGATTTACTTATCCTGGTCCCCGGCATCCAATAGTGATTCAGTGGAGGTCCACGGAAGTCACAAAGCTAAGAGCCCCGACTTAAGCTCTGTAGTTCCAGCTTTACTTATCCTGGTCCCCGGCATCCAATAGTGATTCAGTGGAGGTCCACGGAAGTCACAAAGCTAAGAGCCCCGACTTAAGCTCTGTAGTTCCTGCTTTACTTATCTTGCTCCCCTGCATCCAATAGTGATTCAGTGGAGGTCCACAGAAGTCACAAAGCTAAGAGCCCTGACATAAGCTCTGTAGTTCCTGCTTTACTTATCTTGCTCCCATGCATCCAATAGTGATTCAGTGGAGGTCCACGGAAGTCACAAAGCTAAGAGCCCCGACTTAAGCTCTGTAGTTCCAGCTTTACTTATCCTGGTCCCCGGCATCCAATAGTGATTCAGTGGAGGTCCACGGAAGTCACAAAGCTAAGAGCCCTGACTTGACCTCTGTAGTTCCAGCTTTACTTATCCTGGTCCCCGGCATCCAATAGTGATTCAGTGGAGGTCCACGGAAGTCACAAAGCTAAAAGCCCCGACTTGAGCTCTGTAGTTCCTGCTTTACTTATCCAGGTCCCTGGCATCCAATAGTGATTCGGTGGAGGTCCACAGAAGTCACAAAGCTAAGAGCCCCGACTTGAGCTCTGTAGTTCCAGCTTTACTTATCCTGGTCCCCGGCATCCAATAGTGATTCAGTGGAGGTCCACGGAAGTCACAAAGCTAAGAGCCCTGACTTGACCTCTGTAGTTCCAGCTTTACTTATCCTGGTCCCCGGCATCCAATAGTGATTCAGTGGAGGTCCACAGAAGTCACAAAGCTAAGAGCCCCGACTTGAGCTCTGTAGTTCCTGCTTTACTTATCCAGGTCCCTGGCATCCAATAGTGATTCGGTGGAGGTCCACAGAAGTCACAAAGCTAAGAGCCCCGACTTGAGCTCTGTAGTTCCAGCTTTACTTATCCTGGTCCCCGGCATCCAATAGTGATTCGGTGGAGGTCCACGGAAGTCACAAAGCTAAGAGCCCCGACTTGAGCTCTGTAGATCCTGCTTTACTTATCCTGGTCCCCGGCATCCAATAGTGATTCAGTGGAGGTCCACAGAAGTCACAAAGCTAAGAGCCCCGACTTGAGCTCTGTAGATCCTGCTTTACTTATCCTGGTCCCCGGCATCCAATAGTGATTCAGTGGAGGTCCATAGAAGTCACAAAGCTAAGAGCCCTGACTTGAGCTCTGTAGTTCCTGCTTTACTTATCCTGGTCCCCGGCATCCAATAGTGATTCAGTGGAGGTCCACAGAAGTCACAAAGCTAAAAGCCCCGACTTGAGCTCTGTAGATCCTGCTTTACTTATCCTGGTCCCCGGCATCCAATAGTGATTCAGTGGAGGTCCACGGAAGTCACAAAGCTAAGAGCCCCGACTTAAGCTCTGTAGTTCCAGCTTTACTTATCCTGGTCCCCGGCATCCAATAGTGATTCAGTGGAGGTCCACGGAAGTCACAAAGCTAAGAGCCCCGACTTAAGCTCTGTAGTTCCTGCTTTACTTATCCTGCTCCCCTGCATTCAATAGTGATTCAGTGGAGGTCCACAGAAGTCACAAAGCTAAGAGCCCCGACTTAAGCTCTGTAGTTCCAGCTTTACTTATCCTGGTCCCCGGCATCCAATAGTGATTCAGTGGAGGTCCACGGAAGTCAAAACAATAAGAGCCCCGACTTAAGCTCTGTAGTTCCTGCTTTACTTATCTTGCTCCCCTGCATACAATAGTGATTCAGTGGAGGTCCACAGAAGTCACAAAGCTAAGAGCCCTGACATAAGCTCTGTAGTTCCTGCTTTACTTATCTTGGTCCCCGGCATCCAATAGTGATTCAGTGGAGGTCCACGGAAGTCACAAAGCTAAGAGCCCCGACTTGAGCTCTGTAGTTCCTGCTTTACTTATCCTGGTCCCCGGCATCCAATAGTGATTCAGTGGAGGTCCACGGAAGTCACAAAGCTAAGAGCCCCGACTTAAGCTCTGTAGTTCCTGCTTTACTTATCCAGGTCCCTGGCATCCAATAGTGATTCGGTGGAGGTCCACAGAAGTCACAAAGCTAAGAGCCCTGACTTATGCTCTGTAGTTCCTGCTTTACTTATCCAGGTCCCTGGCATCCAATAGTGATTCGGTGGAGGTCCACAGAAGTCACTAAGCTAAGAGCCCTGACTTAAGCTCTGTAGTTCCTGCTTTACTTATCCTGGTCCCCGACATCCAATAGTGATTCGGTGGAGGTCCACGGAAGTCACAAAGCTAAGAGCCCTGACATAAGCTCTGTAGTTCCTGCTTTACTTATCTTGGTCCCCGGCTTCCAATAGTGATTCAGTGGAGGTCCACGGAATTCACAAAGCTAAGAGCCCTGACTTAAGCTCTGTAGTTCCTGCTTTACTTATCCTGGTCCCCGGCATCCAATAGTGATTCAGTGGAGGTCCACGGAAGTCACAAAGCTAAGAGCCCTGATATAAGCTCTGTAGTTCCTGCTTTACTTATCCTGGTCCCCGGCATCCAATTGTGATTCAGTGGAGGTCCACGGAAGTCACAAAGCTAAGAGCCCTGACTTAAGCTCTGTAGTTCCTGCTTTACTTATCCAGGTCCCTGGCATCCAATAGTGATTCGGTGGAGGTCCACAGAAGTCACAAAGCTAAGAGCCCTGACTAAAGCTCTGTAGTTCCTGCTTTACTTATCCTGGTCCCCGGCATCCAATAGTGATTCGGTGGAGGTCCACGGAAGTCACAAAGCTAAGAGCCCTGACTTAAGCTTTGTAGTTCCTGCTTTACTTATCTTGGTCCCCGGCTTCCAAAAGTGATTCTGTGGAGGTCCACGGAAGTCCCAAAGCTAAGAGCCCCGACTTAAGCTCTGTAGTTCCTGCTTTACTTATCTTGCTCCCCTGCATCCAATAGTGATTCAGTGGAGGTCCACAGAAGTCACAAAGCTAAGAGCCCTGACATAAGCTCTGTAGTTCCTGCTTTACTTATCTTGCTCCCATGCATCCAATAGTGATTCAGTGGAGGTCCACGGAAGTCACAAAGCTAAGAGCCCCGACTTAAGCTCTGTAGTTCCAGCTTTACTTATCCTGGTCCCCGGCATCCAATAGTGATTCAGTGGAGGTCCACGGAAGTCACAAAGCTAAGAGCCCTGACTTGACCTCTGTAGTTCCAGCTTTACTTATCCTGGTCCCCGGCATCCAATAGTGATTCAGTGGAGGTCCACGGAAGTCACAAAGCTAAAAGCCCCGACTTGAGCTCTGTAGTTCCTGCTTTACTTATCCAGGTCCCTGGCATCCAATAGTGATTCGGTGGAGGTCCACAGAAGTCACAAAGCTAAGAGCCCCGACTTGAGCTCTGTAGTTCCAGCTTTACTTATCCTGGTCCCCGGCATCCAATAGTGATTCAGTGGAGGTCCACGGAAGTCACAAAGCTAAGAGCCCTGACTTGACCTCTGTAGTTCCAGCTTTACTTATCCTGGTCCCCGGCATCCAATAGTGATTCAGTGGAGGTCCACAGAAGTCACAAAGCTAAGAGCCCCGACTTGAGCTCTGTAGTTCCTGCTTTACTTATCCAGGTCCCTGGCATCCAATAGTGATTCGGTGGAGGTCCACAGAAGTCACAAAGCTAAGAGCCCCGACTTGAGCTCTGTAGTTCCAGCTTTACTTATCCTGGTCCCCGGCATCCAATAGTGATTCAGTGGAGGTCCATAGAAGTCACAAAGCTAAGAGCCCTGACTTGAGCTCTGTAGATCCTGCTTTACTTATCCTGGTCCCCGGCATCCAATAGTGATTCAGTGGAGGTCCACGGAAGTCACAAAGCTAAGAGCCCCGACTTAAGCTCTGTAGTTCCAGCTTTACTTATCCTGGTCCCCGGCATCCAATAGTGATTCAGTGGAGGTCCACGGAAGTCACAAAGCTAAGAGCCCCGATTTAAGCTCTGTAGTTCCTGCTTTACTTATCCTGCTCCCCTGCATTCAATAGTGATTCAGTGGAGGTCCACAGAAGTCACAAAGCTAAGAGCCCCGACTTAAGCTCTGTAGTTCCAGCTTTACTTATCCTGGTCCCCGGCATCCAATAGTGATTCAGTGGAGGTCCACGGAAGTCAAAAAAATAAGAGCCCCGACTTAAGCTCTGTAGTTCCTGCTTTACTTATCTTGCTCCCCTGCATACAATAGTGATTCAGTGGAGGTCCACAGAAGTCACAAAGCTAAGAGCCCTGACATAAGCTCTGTAGTTCCTGCTTTACTTATCTTGGTCCCCGGCATCCAATAGTGATTCAGTGGAGGTCCACGGAAGTCACAAAGCTAAGAGCCCCGACTTGAGCTCTGTAGTTCCTGCTTTACTTATCCTGGTCCCCGGCATCCAATAGTGATTCAGTGGAGGTCCACGGAAGTCACAAAGCTAAGAGCCCCGACTTAAGCTCTGTAGTTCCTGCTTTACTTATCCAGGTCCCTGGCATCCAATAGTGATTCGGTGGAGGTCCACAGAAGTCACAAAGCTAAGAGCCCTGACTTATGCTCTGTAGTTCCTGCTTTACTTATCCAGGTCCCTGGCATCCAATAGTGATTCGGTGGAGGTCCACAGAAGTCACAAAGCTAAGAGCCCTGACTTAAGCTCTGTAGTTCCTGCTTTACTTATCCTGGTCCCCGACATCCAATAGTGATTCGGTGGAGGTCCACGGAAGTCACAAAGCTAAGAGCCCTGACATAAGCTCTGTAGTTCCTGCTTTACTTATCTTGGTCCCCGGCTTCCAATAGTGATTCAGTGGAGGTCCACGGAAGTCACAAAGCTAAGAGCCCTGACTTGAGCTCTGTAGTTCCTGCTTTACTTATCCTGGTCCCCGGCATCCAATAGTGATTCAGTGGAGGTCCACAGAAGTCACAAAGCTAAAAGCCCCGACTTGAGCTCTGTAGATCCTGCTTTACTTATCCTGGTCCCCGGCATCCAATAGTGATTCAGTGGAGGTCCACAGAAGTCACAAAGCTAAGAGCCCCGACTTGAGCTCTGTAGATCCTGCTTTACTTATCCTGGTCCCCGGCATCCAATAGTGATTCAGTGGAGGTCCATAGAAGTCACAAAGCTAAGAGCCCTGACTTGAGCTCTGTAGTTCCTGCTTTACTTATCCTGGTCCCCGGCATCCAATAGTGATTCAGTGGAGGTCCACAGAAGTCACAAAGCTAAAAGCCCCGACTTGAGCTCTGTAGATCCTGCTTTACTTATCCTGGTCCCCGGCATCCAATAGTGATTCAGTGGAGGTCCACGGAAGTCACAAAGCTAAGAGCCCCGACTTAAGCTCTGTAGTTCCAGCTTTACTTATCCTGGTCCCCGGCATCCAATAGTGATTCAGTGGAGGTCCACGGAAGTCACAAAGCTAAGAGCACCGACTTAAGCTCTGTAGTTCCTGCTTTACTTATCCTGCTCCCCTGCATTCAATAGTGATTCAGTGGAGGTCCACAGAAGTCACAAAGCTAAGAGCCCCGACTTAAGCTCTGTAGTTCCAGCTTTACTTATCCTGGTCCCCGGCATCCAATAGTGATTCAGTGGAGGTCCACGGAAGTCAAAACAATAAGAGCCCCGACTTAAGCTCTGTAGTTCCTGCTTTACTTATCTTGCTCCGCTGCATACAATAGTGATTCAGTGGAGGTCCACAGAAGTCACAAAGCTAAGAGCCCTGACATAAGCTCTGTAGTTCCTGCTTTACTTATCTTGGTCCCCGGCATCCAATAGTGATTCAGTGGAGGTCCACGGAAGTCACAAAGCTAAGAGCCCCGACTTGAGCTCTGTAGTTCCTGCTTTACTTATCCTGGTCCCCGGCATCCAATAGTGATTCAGTGGAGGTCCACGGAAGTCACAAAGCTAAGAGCCCCGACTTAAGCTCTGTAGTTCCTGCTTTACTTATCCAGGTCCCTGGCATCCAATAGTGATTCGGTGGAGGTCCACAGAAGTCACAAAGCTAAGAGCCCTGACTTATGCTCTGTAGTTCCTGCTTTACTTATCCAGGTCCCTGGCATCCAATAGTGATTCGGTGGAGGTCCACAGAAGTCACAAAGCTAAGAGCCCTGACTTAAGCTCTGTAGTTCCTGCTTTACTTATCCTGGTCCCCGACATCCAATAGTGATTCGGTGGAGGTCCACGGAAGTCACAAAGCTAAGAGCCCTGACATAAGCTCTGTAGTTCCTGCTTTACTTATCTTGGTCCCCGGCTTCCAATAGTGATTCAGTGGAGGTCCACGGAATTCACAAAGCTAAGAGCCCTGACTTAAGCTCTGTAGTTCCTGCTTTACTTATCCTGGTCCCCGGCATCCAATAGTGATTCAGTGGAGGTCCACGGAAGTCACAAAGCTAAGAGCCCTGATATAAGCTCTGTAGTTCCTGCTTTACTTATCCTGGTCCCCGGCATCCAATTGTGATTCAGTGGAGGTCCACGGAAGTCACAAAGCTAAGAGCCCTGACTTAAGCTCTGTAGTTCCTGCTTTACTTATCCAGGTCCCTGGCATCCAATAGTGATTCGGTGGAGGTCCACAGAAGTCACAAAGCTAAGAGCCCTGACTAAAGCTCTGTAGTTCCTGCTTTACTTATCCTGGTCCCCGGCTTCCAAAAGTGATTCTGTGGAGGTCCACGGAAGTCCCAAAGCTAAGAGCCCCGACTTGAGCTCTGTAGTTCCAGCTTTACTTATCCTGGTCCCCGGCATCCAATAGTGATTCAGTGGAGGTCCACGGAAGTCACAAAGCTAAGAGCCCTGACTTGACCTCTGTAGTTCCAGCTTTACTTATCCTGGTCCCCGGCATCCAATAGTGATTCAGTGGAGGTCCACAGAAGTCACAAAGCTAAGAGCCCCGACTTGAGCTCTGTAGTTCCTGCTTTACTTATCCACGTCCCTGGCATCCAATAGTGATTCGGTGGAGGTCCACAGAAGTCACAAAGCTAAGAGCCCCGACTTGAGCTCTGTAGTTCCAGCTTTACTTATCCTGGTCCCCGGCATCCAATAGTGATTCAGTGGAGGTCCATAGAAGTCACAAAGCTAAGAGCCCTGACTTGAGCTCTGTAGTTCCAGCTTTACTTATCCTGGTCCCCGGCATCCAATAGTGATTCAGTGGAGGTCCACGGAAGTCAAAAAAATAAGAGCCCCGACTTAAGCTCTGTAGTTCCTGCTTTACTTATCTTGCTCCCCTGCATACAATAGTGATTCAGTGGAGGTCCACAGAAGTCACAAAGCTAAGAGCCCTGACATAAGCTCTGTAGTTCCTGCTTTACTTATCTTGGTCCCCGGCATCCAATAGTGATTCAGTGGAGGTCCACGGAAGTCACAAAGCTAAGAGCCCCGACTTGAGCTCTGTAGTTCCTGCTTTACTTATCCTGGTCCCCGGCATCCAATAGTGATTCAGTGGAGGTCCACGGAAGTCACAAAGCTAAGAGCCCCGACTTAAGCTCTGTAGTTCCTGCTTTACTTATCCAGGTCCCTGGCATCCAATAGTGATTCGGTGGAGGTCCACAGAAGTCACAAAGCTAAGAGCCCTGACTTATGCTCTGTAGTTCCTGCTTTACTTATCCAGGTCCCTGGCATCCAATAGTGATTCGGTGGAGGTCCACAGAAGTCACAAAGCTAAGAGCCCTGACTTAAGCTCTGTAGTTCCTGCTTTACTTATCCTGGTCCCCGACATCCAATAGTGATTCGGTGGAGGTCCACGGAAGTCACAAAGCTAAGAGCCCTGACATAAGCTCTGTAGTTCCTGCTTTACTTATCTTGGTCCCCGGCTTCCAATAGTGATTCAGTGGAGGTCCACGGAAGTCACAAAGCTAAGAGCCCCGACTTGAGCTCTGTAGATCCTGCTTTACTTATCCTGGTCCCCGGCATCCAATAGTGATTCAGTGGAGGTCCACAGAAGTCACAAAGCTAAGAGCCCCGACTTGAGCTCTGTAGATCCTGCTTTACTTATCCTGGTCCCCGGCATCCAATAGTGATTCAGTGGAGGTCCATAGAAGTCACAAAGCTAAGAGCCCTGACTTGAGCTCTGTAGTTCCTGCTTTACTTATCCTGGTCCCCGGCATCCAATAGTGATTCAGTGGAGGTCCACAGAAGTCACAAAGCTAAAAGCCCCGACTTGAGCTCTGTAGATCCTGCTTTACTTATCCTGGTCCCCGGCATCCAATAGTGATTCAGTGGAGGTCCACAGAAGTCACAAAGCTAAGAGCCCCGACTTGAGCTCTGTAGATCCTGCTTTACTTATCCTGGTCCCCGGCATCCAATAGTGATTCAGTGGAGGTCCATAGAAGTCACAAAGCTAAGAGCCCTGACTTGAGCTCTGTAGTTCCTGCTTTACTTATCCTGGTCCCCGGCATCCAATAGTGATTCAGTGGAGGTCCACAGAAGTCACAAAGCTAAAAGCCCCGACTTGAGCTCTGTAGATCCTGCTTTACTTATCCTGGTCCCCGGCATCCAATAGTGATTCAGTGGAGGTCCACGGAAGTCACAAAGCTAAGAGCCCCGACTTAAGCTCTGTAGTTCCAGCTTTACTTATCCTGGTCCCCGGCATCCAATAGTGATTCAGTGGAGGTCCACGGAAGTCACAAAGCTAAGAGCACCGACTTAAGCTCTGTAGTTCCTGCTTTACTTATCCTGCTCCCCTGCATTCAATAGTGATTCAGTGGAGGTCCACAGAAGTCACAAAGCTAAGAGCCCCGACTTAAGCTCTGTAGTTCCAGCTTTACTTATCCTGGTCCCCGGCATCCAATAGTGATTCAGTGGAGGTCCACGGAAGTCAAAACAATAAGAGCCCCGACTTAAGCTCTGTAGTTCCTGCTTTACTTATCTTGCTCCCCTGCATACAATAGTGATTCAGTGGAGGTCCACAGAAGTCACAAAGCTAAGAGCCCTGACATAAGCTCTGTAGTTCCTGCTTTACTTATCTTGGTCCCCGGCATCCAATAGTGATTCAGTGGAGGTCCACGGAAGTCACAAAGCTAAGAGCCCCGACTTGAGCTCTGTAGTTCCTGCTTTACTTATCCTGGTCCCCGGCATCCAATAGTGATTCAGTGGAGGTCCACGGAAGTCACAAAGCTAAGAGCCCCGACTTAAGCTCTGTAGTTCCTGCTTTACTTATCCAGGTCCCTGGCATCCAATAGTGATTCCGTGGAGGTCCACAGAAGTCACAAAGCTAAGAGCCCTGACTTATGCTCTGTAGTTCCTGCTTTACTTATCCAGGTCCCTGGCATCCAATAGTGATTCGGTGGAGGTCCACAGAAGTCACAAAGCTAAGAGCCCTGACTTAAGCTCTGTAGTTCCTGCTTTACTTATCCTGGTCCCCGACATCCAATAGTGATTCGGTGGAGGTCCACGGAAGTCACAAAGCTAAGAGCCCTGACATAAGCTCTGTAGTTCCTGCTTTACTTATCTTGGTCCCCGGCTTCCAATAGTGATTCAGTGGAGGTCCACGGAATTCACAAAGCTAAGAGCCCTGACTTAAGCTCTGTAGTTCCTGCTTTACTTATCCTGGTCCCCGGCATCCAATAGTGATTCAGTGGAGGTCCACGGAAGTCACAAAGGTAAGAGCCCTGATATAAGCTCTGTAGTTCCTGCTTTACTTATCCTGGTCCCCGGCATCCAATTGTGATTCAGTGGAGGTCCACGGAAGTCACAAAGCTAAGAGCCCTGACTTAAGCTCTGTAGTTCCTGCTTTACTTATCCAGGTCCCTGGCATCCAATAGTGATTCGGTGGAGGTCCACAGAAGTCACAAAGCTAAGAGCCCTGACTAAAGCTCTGTAGTTCCTGCTTTACTTATCCTGGTCCCCGGCATCCAATAGTGATTCGGTGGAGGTCCACGGAAGTCACAAAGCTAAGAGCCCTGACTTAAGCTTTGTAGTTCCTGCTTTACTTATCTTGGTCCCCGGCTTCCAAAAGTGATTCTGTGGAGGTCCACGGAAGTCCCAAAGCTAAGAGCCCCGACTTAAGCTCTGTAGTTCCTGCTTTACTTATCTTGCTCCCCTGCATCCAATAGTGATTCAGTGGAGGTCCACAGAAGTCACAAAGCTAAGAGCCCTTACATAAGCTCTGTAGTTCCTGCTTTACTTATCTTGCTCCCATGCATCCAATAGTGATTCAGTGGAGGTCCACGGAAGTCACAAAGCTAAGAGCCCCGACTTGAGCTCTGTAGATCCTCCTTTACTTATCCTGGTCCCCGGCATCCAATAGTGATTCGGTGGAGGTCCACAGAAGTCACAAAGCTAAGAGCCCCGACTTGAGCTCTGCAGTTCCTGCTTTACTTATCCTGGTCCCCGGCATCCAATAGTGATTCAGTGGAGGTCTACAGAAGTCACAAAGCTAAGAGCCCCGACTTGAGCTCTGTAGTTCCTGCTTTACTTATCCAGGTCCCTGGCATCCAATAGTGATTCGGTGGAGGTCCACAGAAGTCACAAAGCTAAGAGCCCCGACTTGAGCTCTGTAGTTCCAGCTTCACTTATCCTGGTCCCCGGCATCCAATAGTGATTCGGTGGAGGTCCACGGAAGTCACAAAGCTAAGAGCCCCGACTTGAGCTCTGTAGATCCTCCTTTACTTATCCTGGTCCCCGGCATCCAATAGTGATTCAGTGGAGGTCCACAGAAGTCACAAAGCTAAGAGCCCCGACTTGAGCTCTGTCGATCCTGCTTTACTTATCCTGGTCCCCGGCATCCAATAGTGATTCAGTGGAGGTCCACAGAAGTCACAAAGCTAAGAGCCCCGACTTGAGCTCTGTAGTTCCTGCTTTACTTATCCTGGTCCCCGGCATCCAATAGTGATTCAGTGGAGGTCCACAGAAGTCACAAAGCTAAGAGCACCGACTTGAGCTCTGTAGATCCTGCTTTACTTATCCTGGTCCCCGGCATCCAATAGTGATTCAGTGGAGGTCCACGGAAGTCACAAAGCTAAGAGCCCCGACTTAAGCTCTGTAGTTCCAGCTTTACTTATCCTGGTCCCCGGCATCCAATAGTGATTCAGTGGAGGTCCACGGAAGTCACAAAGCTAAGAGCCCCGACTTGAGCTCTGTAGTTCCTGCTTTACTTATCTTGCTCCCCTGCATCCAATAGTGATTCAGTGGAGGTCCACAGAAGTCACAAAGCTAAGAGCCCTGACATAAGCTCTGTAGTTCCTGCTTTACTTATCTTGCTCCCATGCATCCAATAGTGATTCAGTGGAGGTCCACGGAAGTCACAAAGCTAAGAGCCCCGACTTAAGCTCTGTAGTTCCTGCTTTACTTATCCTGGTCCCCGGCATCCAATAGTGATTCAGTGGAGGTCCACGGAAGTCACAAAGCTAAGAGCCCCGACTTAAGCTCTGTAGTTCCTGCTTTACTTATCCAGGTCCCTGGCATCCAATAGTGATTCGGTGGAGGTCCACAGAAGTCACAAAGCTAAGAGCCCTGACTTATGCTCTGTAGTTCCTGCTTTACTTATCCAGGTCCCTGGCATCCAATAGTGATTCGGTGGAGGTCCACAGAAGTCACAAAGCTAAGAGCCCTGACTTAAGCTCTGTAGTTCCTGCTTTACTTATCCTGGTCCCCGACATCCAATAGTGATTCGGTGGAGGTCCACGGAAGTCACAAAGCTAAGAGCCCTGACATAAGCTCTGTAGTTCCTGCTTTACTTATCTTGGTCCCCGGCTTCCAATAGTGATTCAGTGGAGGTCCACGGAAGTCACAAAGCTAAGAGCCCCGACTTGAGCTCTGTAGATCCTGCTTTACTTATCCTGGTCCCCGGCATCCAATAGTGATTCAGTGGAGGTCCACAGAAGTCACAAAGCTAAGAGCCCCGACTTGAGCTCTGTAGATCCTGCTTTACTTATCCTGGTCCCCGGCATCCAATAGTGATTCAGTGGAGGTCCATAGAAGTCACAAAGCTAAGAGCCCTGACTTGAGCTCTGTAGTTCCTGCTTTACTTATCCTGGTCCCCGGCATCCAATAGTGATTCAGTGGAGGTCCACAGAAGTCACAAAGCTAAAAGCCCCGACTTGAGCTCTGTAGATCCTGCTTTACTTATCCTGGTCCCCGGCATCCAATAGTGATTCAGTGGAGGTCCACAGAAGTCACAAAGCTAAGAGCCCCGACTTGAGCTCTGTAGATCCTGCTTTACTTATCCTGGTCCCCGGCATCCAATAGTGATTCAGTGGAGGTCCATAGAAGTCACAAAGCTAAGAGCCCTGACTTGAGCTCTGTAGTTCCTGCTTTACTTATCCTGGTCCCCGGCATCCAATAGTGATTCAGTGGAGGTCCACAGAAGTCACAAAGCTAAAAGCCCCGACTTGAGCTCTGTAGATCCTGCTTTACTTATCCTGGTCCCCGGCATCCAATAGTGATTCAGTGGAGGTCCACGGAAGTCACAAAGCTAAGAGCCCCGACTTAAGCTCTGTAGTTCCAGCTTTACTTATCCTGGTCCCCGGCATCCAATAGTGATTCAGTGGAGGTCCACGGAAGTCACAAAGCTAAGAGCACCGACTTAAGCTCTGTAGTTCCTGCTTTACTTATCCTGCTCCCCTGCATTCAATAGTGATTCAGTGGAGGTCCACAGAAGTCACAAAGCTAAGAGCCCCGACTTAAGCTCTGTAGTTCCAGCTTTACTTATCCTGGTCCCCGGCATCCAATAGTGATTCAGTGGAGGTCCACGGAAGTCAAAACAATAAGAGCCCCGACTTAAGCTCTGTAGTTCCTGCTTTACTTATCTTGCTCCCCTGCATACAATAGTGATTCAGTGGAGGTCCACAGAAGTCACAAAGCTAAGAGCCCTGACATAAGCTCTGTAGTTCCTGCTTTACTTATCTTGGTCCCCGGCATCCAATAGTGATTCAGTGGAGGTCCACGGAAGTCACAAAGCTAAGAGCCCCGACTTGAGCTCTGTAGTTCCTGCTTTACTTATCCTGGTCCCCGGCATCCAATAGTGATTCAGTGGAGGTCCACGGAAGTCACAAAGCTAAGAGCCCCGACTTAAGCTCTGTAGTTCCTGCTTTACTTATCCAGGTCCCTGGCATCCAATAGTGATTCGGTGGAGGTCCACAGAAGTCACAAAGCTAAGAGCCCTGACTTATGCTCTGTAGTTCCTGCTTTACTTATCCAGGTCCCTGGCATCCAATAGTGATTCGGTGGAGGTCCACAGAAGTCACAAAGCTAAGAGCCCTGACTTAAGCTCTGTAGTTCCTGCTTTACTTATCCTGGTCCCCGACATCCAATAGTGATTCGGTGGAGGTCCACGGAAGTCACAAAGCTAAGAGCCCTGACATAAGCTCTGTAGTTCCTGCTTTACTTATCTTGGTCCCCGGCTTCCAATAGTGATTCAGTGGAGGTCCACGGAATTCACAAAGCTAAGAGCCCTGACTTAAGCTCTGTAGTTCCTGCTTTACTTATCCTGGTCCCCGGCATCCAATAGTGATTCAGTGGAGGTCCACGGAAGTCACAAAGCTAAGAGCCCTGATATAAGCTCTGTAGTTCCTGCTTTACTTATCCTGGTCCCCGGCATCCAATTGTGATTCAGTGGAGGTCCACGGAAGTCACAAAGCTAAGAGCCCTGACTTAAGCTCTGTAGTTCCTGCTTTACTTATCCAGGTCCCTGGCATCCAATAGTGATTCGGTGGAGGTCCACAGAAGTCACAAAGCTAAGAGCCCTGACTAAAGCTCTGTAGTTCCTGCTTTACTTATCCTGGTCCCCGGCATCCAATAGTGATTCGGTGGAGGTCCACGGAAGTCACAAAGCTAAGAGCCCTGACTTAAGCTTTGTAGTTCCTGCTTTACTTATCTTGGTCCCCGGCTTCCAAAAGTGATTCTGTGGAGGTCCACGGAAGTCCCAAAGCTAAGAGCCCCGACTTAAGCTCTGTAGTTCCTGCTTTACTTATCTTGCTCCCCTGCATCCAATAGTGATTCAGTGGAGGTCCACAGAAGTCACAAAGCTAAGAGCCCTTACATAAGCTCTGTAGTTCCTGCTTTACTTATCTTGCTCCCATGCATCCAATAGTGATTCAGTGGAGGTCCACGGAAGTCACAAAGCTAAGAGCCCCGACTTGAGCTCTGTAGATCCTCCTTTACTTATCCTGGTCCCCGGCATCCAATAGTGATTCGGTGGAGGTCCACAGAAGTCACAAAGCTAAGAGCCCCGACTTGAGCTCTGTAGTTCCAGCTTCACTTATCCTGGTCCCCGGCATCCAATAGTGATTCGGTGGAGGTCCACGGAAGTCACAAAGCTAAGAGCCCCGACTTGAGCTCTGTAGATCCTCCTTTACTTATCCTGGTCCCCGGCATCCAATAGTGATTCAGTGGAGGTCCACAGAAGTCACAAAGCTAAGAGCCCCGACTTGAGCTCTGTAGATCCTGCTTTACTTATCCTGGTCCCCGGCATCCAATAGTGATTCAGTGGAGGTCCACAGAAGTCACAAAGCTAAGAGCCCCGACTTGAGCTCTGTAGTTCCTGCTTTACTTATCCTGGTCCCCGGCATCCAATAGTGATTCAGTGGAGGTCCACAGAAGTCACAAAGCTAAGAGCACCGACTTGAGCTCTGTAGATCCTGCTTTACTTATCCTGGTCCCCGGCATCCAATAGTGATTCAGTGGAGGTCCACGGAAGTCACAAAGCTAAGAGCCCCGACTTAAGCTCTGTAGTTCCAGCTTTACTTATCCTGGTCCCCGGCATCCAATAGTGATTCAGTGGAGGTCCACGGAAGTCACAAAGCTAAGAGCCCCGACTTAAGCTCTGTAGTTCCTGCTTTACTTATCTTGCTCCCCTGCATCCAATAGTGATTCAGTGGAGGTCCACAGAAGTCACAAAGCTAAGAGCCCTGACATAAGCTCTGTAGTTCCTGCTTTACTTATCTTGCTCCCATGCATCCAATAGTGATTCAGTGGAGGTCCACGGAAGTCACAAAGCTAAGAGCCCCGACTTAAGCTCTGTAGTTCCAGCTTTACTTATCCTGGTCCCCGGCATCCAATAGTGATTCAGTGGAGGTCCACGGAAGTCACAAAGCTAAGAGCCCTGACTTGACCTCTGTAGTTCCAGCTTTACTTATCCTGGTCCCCGGCATCCAATAGTGATTCAGTGGAGGTCCACGGAAGTCACAAAGCTAAAAGCCCCGACTTGAGCTCTGTAGTTCCTGCTTTACTTATCCAGGTCCCTGGCATCCAATAGTGATTCGGTGGAGGTCCACAGAAGTCACAAAGCTAAGAGCCCCGACTTGAGCTCTGTAGTTCCAGCTTTACTTATCCTGGTCCCCGGCATCCAATAGTGATTCAGTGGAGGTCCACGGAAGTCACAAAGCTAAGAGCCCTGACTTGACCTCTGTAGTTCCAGCTTTACTTATCCTGGTCCCCGGCATCCAATAGTGATTCAGTGGAGGTCCACAGGAGTCACAAAGCTAAGAGCCCCGACTTGAGCTCTGTAGTTCCTGCTTTACTTATCCAGGTCCCTGGCATCCAATAGTGATTCGGTGGAGGTCCACAGAAGTCACAAAGCTAAGAGCCCCGACTTGAGCTCTGTAGTTCCAGCTTTACTTATCCTGGTCCCCGGCATCCAATAGTGATTCGGTGGAGGTCCACGGAAGTCACAAAGCTAAGAGCCCCGACTTGAGCTCTGTAGATCCTGCTTTACTTATCCTGGTCCCCGGCATCCAATAGTGATTCAGTGGAGGTCCACAGAAGTCACAAAGCTAAGAGCCCCGACTTGAGCTCTGTAGATCCTGCTTTACTTATCCTGGTCCCCGGCATCCAATAGTGATTCAGTGGAGGTCCATAGAAGTCACAAAGCTAAGAGCCCTGACTTGAGCTCTGTAGTTCCTGCTTTACTTATCCTGGTCCCCGGCATCCAATAGTGATTCAGTGGAGGTCCACAGAAGTCACAAAGCTAAAAGCCCCGACTTGAGCTCTGTAGATCCTGCTTTACTTATCCTGGTCCCCGGCATCCAATAGTGATTCAGTGGAGGTCCACGGAAGTCACAAAGCTAAGAGCCCCGACTTAAGCTCTGTAGTTCCAGCTTTACTTATCCTGGTCCCCGGCATCCAATAGTGATTCAGTGGAGGTCCACGGAAGTCACAAAGCTAAGAGCACCGACTTAAGCTCTGTAGTTCCTGCTTTACTTATCCTGCTCCCCTGCATTCAATAGTGATTCAGTGGAGGTCCACAGAAGTCACAAAGCTAAGAGCCCCGACTTAAGCTCTGTAGTTCCAGCTTTACTTATCCTGGTCCCCGGCATCCAATAGTGATTCAGTGGAGGTCCACGGAAGTCAAAACAATAAGAGCCCCGACTTAAGCTCTGTAGTTCCTGCTTTACTTATCTTGCTCCCCTGCATACAATAGTGATTCAGTGGAGGTCCACAGAAGTCACAAAGCTAAGAGCCCTGACATAAGCTCTGTAGTTCCTGCTTTACTTATCTTGGTCCCCGGCATCCAATAGTGATTCAGTGGAGGTCCACGGAAGTCACAAAGCTAAGAGCCCCGACTTGAGCTCTGTAGTTCCTGCTTTACTTATCCTGGTCCCCGGCATCCAATAGTGATTCAGTGGAGGTCCACGGAAGTCACAAAGCTAAGAGCCCCGACTTAAGCTCTGTAGTTCCTGCTTTACTTATCCAGGTCCCTGGCATCCAATAGTGATTCGGTGGAGGTCCACAGAAGTCACAAAGCTAAGAGCCCTGACTTATGCTCTGTAGTTCCTGCTTTACTTATCCAGGTCCCTGGCATCCAATAGTGATTCGGTGGAGGTCCACAGAAGTCACAAAGCTAAGAGCCCTGACTTAAGCTCTGTAGTTCCTGCTTTACTTATCCTGGTCCCCGACATCCAATAGTGATTCGGTGGATGTCCACGGAATTCACAAAGCTAAGAGCCCTGACATAAGCTCTGTAGTTCCTGCTTTACTTATCTTGGTCCCCGGCTTCCAATAGTGATTCAGTGGAGGTCCACGGAATTCACAAAGCTAAGAGCCCTGACTTAAGCTCTGTAGTTCCTGCTTTACTTATCCTGGTCCCCGGCATCCAATAGTGATTCAGTGGAGGTCCACGGAAGTCACAAAGCTAAGAGCCCTGATATAAGCTCTGTAGTTCCTGCTTTACTTATCCAGGTCCCTGGCATCCAATAGTGATTCGGTGGAGGTCCACAGAAGTCACAAAGCTAAGAGCCCTGACTAAAGCTCTGTAGTTCCTGCTTTACTTATCCTGGTCCCCGGCATCCAATAGTGATTCGGTGGAGGTCCACGGAAGTCAGAAAGCTAAGAGCCCTGACTTAAGCTTTGTAGTTCCTGCTTTACTTATCTTGGTCCCCGGCTTCCAAAAGTGATTCTGTGGAGGTCCACGGAAGTCCCAAAGCTAAGAGCCCCGACTTAAGCTCTGTAGTTCCTGCTTTACTTATCTTGCTCCCCTGCATCCAATAGTGATTCAGTGGAGGTCCACAGAAGTCACAAAGCTAAGAGCCCTGACATAAGCTCTGTAGTTCCTGCTTTACTTATCTTGCTCCCATGCATCCAATAGTGATTCAGTGGAGGTCCACGGAAGTCACAAAGCTAAGAGCCCCGACTTGAGCTCTGTAGATCCTCCTTTACTTATCCTGGTCCCCGGCATCCAATAGTGATTCAGTGGAGGTCCACAGAAGTCACAAAGCTAAGAGCCCCGACTTGAGCTCTGTAGATCCTCCTTTACTTATCCTGGTCCCCGGCATCCAATAGTGATTCGGTGGAGGTCCACAGAAGTCACAAAGCTAAGAGCCCCGACTTGAGCTCTGCAGTTCCTGCTTTACTTATCCTGGTCCCCGGCATCCAATAGTGATTCAGTGGAGGTCTACAGAAGTCACAAAGCTAAGAGCCCCGACTTGAGCTCTGTAGTTCCTGCTTTACTTATCCAGGTCCCTGGCATCCAATAGTGATTCGGTGGAGGTCCACAGAAGTCACAAAGCTAAGAGCCCCGACTTGAGCTCTGTAGTTCCAGCTTCACTTATCCTGGTCCCCGGCATCCAATAGTGATTCAATGGAGGTCCACGGAAGTCACAAAGCTAAGAGCCCCGACTTGAGCTCTGTAGATCCTCCTTTACTTATCCTGGTCCCCGGCATCCAATAGTGATTCAGTGGAGGTCCACAGAAGTCACAAAGCTAAGAGCCCCGACTTGAGCTCTGTAGATCCTGCTTTACTTATCCTGGTCCCCGGCATCCAATAGTGATTCAGTGGAGGTCCACAGAAGTCACAAAGCTAAGAGCCCCGACTTGAGCTCTGTAGTTCCTGCTTTACTTATCCTGGTCCCCGGCATCCAATAGTGATTCAGTGGAGGTCCACAGAAGTCACAAAGCTAAGAGCACCGACTTGAGCTCTGTAGATCCTGCTTTACTTATCCTGGTCCCCGGCATCCAATAGTGATTCAGTGGAGGTCCACGGAAGTCACAAAGCTAAGAGCCCCGACTTAAGCTCTGTAGTTCCTGCTTTACTTATCTTGCTCCCCTGCATCCAATAGTGATTCAGTGGAGGTCCACAGAAGTCACAAAGCTAAGAGCCCTGACATAAGCTCTGTAGTTCCTGCTTTACTTATCTTGCTCCCATGCATCCAATAGTGATTCAGTGGAGGTCCACGGAAGTCACAAAGCTAAGAGCCCCGACTTAAGCTCTGTAGTTCCAGCTTTACTTATCCTGGTCCCCGGCATCCAATAGTGATTCAGTGGAGGTCCACGGAAGTCACAAAGCTAAGAGCCCTGACTTGACCTCTGTAGTTCCAGCTTTACTTATCCTGGTCCCCGGCATCCAATAGTGATTCAGTGGAGGTCCACGGAAGTCACAAAGCTAAAAGCCCCGACTTGAGCTCTGTAGTTCCTGCTTTACTTATCCAGGTCCCTGGCATCCAATAGTGATTCGGTGGAGGTCCACAGAAGTCACAAAGCTAAGAGCCCCGACTTGAGCTCTGTAGTTCCAGCTTTACTTATCCTGGTCCCCGGCATCCAATAGTGATTCAGTGGAGGTCCACGGAAGTCACAAAGCTAAGAGCCCTGACTTGACCTCTGTAGTTCCAGCTTTACTTATCCTGGTCCCCGGCATCCAATAGTGATTCAGTGGAGGTCCACAGAAGTCACAAAGCTAAGAGCCCCGACTTGAGCTCTGTAGTTCCTGCTTTACTTATCCAGGTCCCTGGCATCCAATAGTGATTCGGTGGAGGTCCACAGAAGTCACAAAGCTAAGAGCCCCGACTTGAGCTCTGTAGTTCCAGCTTTACTTATCCTGGTCCCCGGCATCCAATAGTGATTCGGTGGAGGTCCACGGAAGTCACAAAGCTAAGAGCCCCGACTTGAGCTCTGTAGATCCTGCTTTACTTATCCTGGTCCCCGGCATCCAATAGTGATTCAGTGGAGGTCCACAGAAGTCACAAAGCTAAAAGCCCCGACTTGAGCTCTGTAGATCCTGCTTTACTTATCCTGGTCCCCGGCATCCAATAGTGATTCAGTGGAGGTCCACGGAAGTCACAAAGCTAAGAGCCCTGATATAAGCTCTGTAGTTCCTGCTTTACTTATCCTGGTCCCCGGCATCCAATTGTGATTCAGTGGAGGTCCACGGAAGTCACAAAGCTAAGAGCCCTGACTTAAGCTCTGTAGTTCCTGCTTTACTTATCCAGGTCCCTGGCATCCAATAGTGATTCGGTGGAGGTCCACGGAAGTCACAAAGCTAAGAGCCCTGACTTAAGCTTTGTAGTTCCTGCTTTACTTATCTTGGTCCCCGGCTTCCAAAAGTGATTCTGTGGAGGTCCACGGAAGTCCCAAAGCTAAGAGCCCCGACTTAAGCTCTGTAGTTCCTGCTTTACTTATCTTGCTCCCCTGCATCCAATAGTGATTCAGTGGAGGTCCACAGAAGTCACAAAGCTAAGAGCCCTGACATAAGCTCTGTAGTTCCTGCTTTACTTATCTTGCTCCCATGCATCCAATAGTGATTCAGTGGAGGTCCACGGAAGTCACAAAGCTAAGAGCCCCGACTTAAGCTCTGTAGTTCCAGCTTTACTTATCCTGGTCCCCGGCATCCAATAGTGATTCAGTGGAGGTCCACGGAAGTCACAAAGCTAAGAGCCCTGACTTGACCTCTGTAGTTCCAGCTTTACTTATCCTGGTCCCCGGCATCCAATAGTGATTCAGTGGAGGTCCACGGAAGTCACAAAGCTAAAAGCCCCGACTTGAGCTCTGTAGTTCCTGCTTTACTTATCCAGGTCCCTGGCATCCAATAGTGATTCGGTGGAGGTCCACAGAAGTCACAAAGCTAAGAGCCCCGACTTGAGCTCTGTAGTTCCAGCTTTACTTATCCTGGTCCCCGGCATCCAATAGTGATTCAGTGGAGGTCCACGGAAGTCACAAAGCTAAGAGCCCTGACTTGACCTCTGTAGTTCCAGCTTTACTTATCCTGGTCCCCGGCATCCAATAGTGATTCAGTGGAGGTCCACAGAAGTCACAAAGCTAAGAGCCCCGACTTGAGCTCTGTAGTTCCTGCTTTACTTATCCAGGTCCCTGGCATCCAATAGTGATTCGGTGGAGGTCCACAGAAGTCACAAAGCTAAGAGCCCCGACTTGAGCTCTGTAGTTCCAGCTTTACTTATCCTGGTCCCCGGCATCCAATAGTGATTCAGTGGAGGTCCATAGAAGTCACAAAGCTAAGAGCCCTGACTTGAGCTCTGTAGATCCTGCTTTACTTATCCTGGTCCCCGGCATCCAATAGTGATTCAGTGGAGGTCCACGGAAGTCACAAAGCTAAGAGCCCCGACTTAAGCTCTGTAGTTCCAGCTTTACTTATCCTGGTCCCCGGCATCCAATAGTGATTCAGTGGAGGTCCACGGAAGTCACAAAGCTAAGAGCCCCGACTTAAGCTCTGTAGTTCCTGCTTTACTTATCCTGCTCCCCTGCATTCAATAGTGATTCAGTGGAGGTCCACAGAAGTCACAAAGCTAAGAGCCCCGACTTAAGCTCTGTAGTTCCAGCTTTACTTATCCTGGTCCCCGGCATCCAATAGTGATTCAGTGGAGGTCCACGGAAGTCAAAAAAATAAGAGCCCCGACTTAAGCTCTGTAGTTCCTGCTTTACTTATCTTGCTCCCCTGCATACAATAGTGATTCAGTGGAGGTCCACAGAAGTCACAAAGCCAAGAGCCCTGACATAAGCTCTGTAGTTCCTGCTTTACTTATCTTGGTCCCCGGCATCCAATAGTGATTCAGTGGAGGTCCACGGAAGTCACAAAGCTAAGAGCCCCGACTTGAGCTCTGTAGTTCCTGCTTTACTTATCCTGGTCCCCGGCATCCAATAGTGATTCAGTGGAGGTCCACGGAAGTCACAAAGCTAAGAGCCCCGACTTAAGCTCTGTAGTTCCTGCTTTACTTATCCAGGTCCCTGGCATCCAATAGTGATTCGGTGGAGGTCCACAGAAGTCACAAAGCTAAGAGCCCTGACTTATGCTCTGTAGTTCCTGCTTTACTTATCCAGGTCCCTGGCATCCAATAGTGATTCGGTGGAGGTCCACAGAAGTCACAAAGCTAAGAGCCCTGACTTAAGCTCTGTAGTTCCTGCTTTACTTATCCTGGTCCCCGACATCCAATAGTGATTCGGTGGAGGTCCACGGAAGTCACAAAGCTAAGAGCACTGACATAAGCTCTGTAGTTCCTGCTTTACTTATCTTGGTCCCCGGCTTCCAATAGTGATTCAGTGGAGGTCCACGGAATTCACAAAGCTAAGAGCCCTGACTTAAGCTCTGTAGTTCCTGCTTTACTTATCCAGGTCCCTGGCATCCAATAGTGATTCGGTGGAGGTCCACAGAAGTCACAAAGCTAAGAGCCCCGACTTGAGCTCTGTAGTTCCAGCTTTACTTATCCTGGTCCCCGGCATCCAATAGTGATTCGGGGGAGGTCCACGGAAGTCACAAAGCTAAGAGCCCCGACTTGAGCTCTGTAGATCCTGCTTTACTTATCCTGGTCCCCGGCATCCAATAGTGATTCAGTGGAGGTCCACAGAAGTCACAAAGCTAAGAGCCCCGACTTGAGCTCTGTAGATCCTGCTTTACTTATCCTGGTCCCCGGCATCCAATAGTGATTCAGTGGAGGTCCATAGAAGTCACAAAGCTAAGAGCCCTGACTTGAGCTCTGTAGTTCCTGCTTTACTTATCCTGGTCCCCGGCATCCAATAGTGATTCAGTGGAGGTCCACAGAAGTCACAAAGCTAAAAGCCCCGACTTGAGCTCTGTAGATCCTGCTTTACTTATCCTGGTCCCCGGCATCCAATAGTGATTCAGTGGAGGTCCACGGAAGTCACAAAGCTAAGAGCCCCGACTTAAGCTCTGTAGTTCCAGCTTTACTTATCCTGGTCCCCGGCATCCAATAGTGATTCAGTGGAGGTCCACGGAAGTCACAAAGCTAAGAGCCCCGACTTAAGCTCTGTAGTTCCTGCTTTACTTATCTTGCTCCCCTGCATTCAATAGTGATTCAGTGGAGGTCCACAGAAGTCACAAAGCTAAGAGCCCCGACTTAAGCTCTGTAGTTCCAGCTTTACTTATCCTGGTCCCCGGCATCCAATAGTGATTCAGTGGAGGTCCACGGAAGTCAAAACAATAAGAGCCCCGACTTAAGCTCTGTAGTTCCTGCTTTACTTATCTTGCTCCCCTGCATACAATAGTGATTCAGTGGAGGTCCACAGAAGTCACAAAGCTAAGAGCCCTGACATAAGCTCTGTAGTTCCTGCTTTACTTATCTTGGTCCCCGGCATCCAATAGTGATTCAGTGGAGGTCCACGGAAGTCACAAAGCTAAGAGCCCCGACTTGAGCTCTGTAGTTCCTGCTTTACTTATCCTGGTCCCCGGCATCCAATAGTGATTCAGTGGAGGTCCACGGAAGTCACAAAGCTAAGAGCCCCGACTTAAGCTCTGTAGTTCCTGCTTTACTTATCCAGGTCCCTGGCATCCAATAGTGATTCGGTGGAGGTCCACAGAAGTCACAAAGCTAAGAGCCCTGACTTATGCTCTGTAGTTCCTGCTTTACTTATCTAGGTCCCTGGCATCCAATAGTGATTCGGTGGAGGTCCACAGAAGTCACAAAGCTAAGAGCCCTGACTTAAGCTCTGTAGTTCCTGCTTTACTTATCCTGGTCCCCGACATCCAATAGTGATTCGGTGGAGGTCCACGGAAGTCACAAAGCTAAGAGCCCTGACATAAGCTCTGTAGTTCCTGCTTTACTTATCTTGGTCCCCGGCTTCCAATAGTGATTCAGTGGAGGTCCACGGAATTCACAAAGCTAAGAGCCCTGACTTAAGCTCTGTAGTTCCTGCTTTACTTATCCTGGTCCCCGGCATCCAATAGTGATTCAGTGGAGGTCCACGGAAGTCACAAAGCTAAGAGCCCTGATATAAGCTCTGTAGTTCCTGCTTTACTTATCCTGGTCCCCGGCATCCAATTGTGATTCAGTGGAGGTCCACGGAAGTCACAAAGCTAAGAGCCCTGACTTAAGCTCTGTAGTTCTTGCTTTACTTATCCAGGTCCCTGGCATCCAATAGTGATTCGGTGGAGGTCCACAGAAGTCACAAAGCTAAGAGCCCTGACTAAAGCTCTGTAGTTCCTGCTTTACTTATCCTGGTCCCCGGCATCCAATAGTGATTCGGTGGAGGTCCACGGAAGTCACAAAGCTAAGAGCCCTGACTTAAGCTTTGTAGTTCCTGCTTTACTTATCTTGCTCCCCTGCATCCAATAGTGATTCAGTGGAGGTCCACAGAAGTCACAAAGCTAAGAGCCCTGACATAAGCTCTGTAGTTCCTGCTTTACTTATCTTGCTCCCATGCATCCAATAGTGATTCAGTGGAGGTCCACGGAAGTCACAAAGCTAAGAGCCCCGACTTAAGCTCTGTAGTTCCAGCTTTACTTATCCTGGTCCCCGGCATCCAATAGTGATTCAGTGGATGTCCACGGAAGTCACAAAGCTAAGAGCCCTGACTTGACCTCTGTAGTTCCAGCTTTACTTATCCTGGTCCCCGGCATCCAATAGTGATTCAGTGGAGGTCCACGGAAGTCACAAAGCTAAAAGCCCCGACTTGAGCTCTGTAGTTCCTGCTTTACTTATCCAGGTCCCTGGCATCCAATAGTGATTCGGTGGAGGTCCACAGAAGTCACAAAGCTAAGAGCCCCGACTTGAGCTCTGTAGTTCCAGCTTTACTTATCCTGGTCCCCGGCATCCAATAGTGATTCAGTGGAGGTCCATAGAAGTCACAAAGCTAAGAGCCCTGACTTGAGCTCTGTAGATCCTGCTTTACTTATCCTGGTCCCCGGCATCCAATAGTGATTCAGTGGAGGTCCACGGAAGTCACAAAGCTAAGAGCCCCGACTTAAGCTCTGTAGTTCCAGCTTTACTGATCCTGGTCCCCGGCATCCAATAGTGATTCAGTGGAGGTCCACGGAAGTCACAAAGCTAAGAGCCCCGACTTAAGCTCTGTAGTTCCTGCTTTACTTATCCTGCTCCCCTGCATTCAATAGTGATTCAGTGGAGGTCCACAGAAGTCACAAAGCTAAGAGCCCCGACTTAAGCTCTGTAGTTCCAGCTTTACTTATCTTGCTCCCCTGCATACAATAGTGATTCAGTGGAGGTCCACAGAAGTCACAAAGCTAAGAGCCCTGACATAAGCTCTGTAGTTCCTGCTTTACTTATCTTGGTCCCCGGCATCCAATAGTGATTCAGTGGAGGTCCACGGAAGTCACAAAGCTAAGAGCCCCAACTTGAGCTCTGTAGTTCCTGCTTTACTTATCCTGGTCCCCGGCATCCAATAGTGATTCAGTGGAGGTCCACGGAAGTCACAAAGCTAAGAGCCCCGACTTAAGCTCTGTAGTTCCTGCTTTACTTATCCAGGTCCCTGGCATCCAATAGTGATTCGGTGGAGGTCCACAGAAGTCACAAAGCTAAGAGCCCTGACTTATGCTCTGTAGTTCCTGCTTTACTTATCCAGGTCCCTGGCATCCAATAGTGATTCGGTGGAGGTCCACAGAAGTCACAAAGCTAAGAGCCCTGACTTAAGCTCTGTAGTTCCTGCTTTACTTATCCTGGTCCCCGACATCCAATAGTGATTCGGTGGAGGTCCACGGAAGTCACAAAGCTAAGAGCCCTGACATAAGCTCTGTAGTTCCTGCTTTACTTATCTTGGTCCCCGGCTTCCAATAGTGATTCAGTGGAGGTCCACGGAATTCACAAAGCTAAGAGCCCTGACTTAAGCTCTGTAGTTCCTGCTTTACTTATCCTGGTCCCCGGCATCCAATAGTGATTCAGTGGAGGTCCACGGAAGTCACAAAGCTAAGAGCCCTGATATAAGCTCTGTAGTTCCTGCTTTACTTATCCAGGTCCCTGGCATCCAATAGTGATTCGGTGGAGGTCCACAGAAGTCACAAAGCTAAGAGCCCTGACTAAAGCTCTGTAGTTCCTGCTTTACTTATCCTGGTCCCCGGCATCCAATAGTGATTCGGTGGAGGTCCACGGAAGTCACAAAGCTAAGAGCCCTGACTTAAGCTTTGTAGTTCCTGCTTTACTTATCTTGGTCCCCGGCTTCCAAAAGTGATTCTGTGGAGGTCCACGGAAGTCCCAAAGCTAAGAGCCCTGACTTAAGTTCTGTATTTCCTGCTTTACTTATCCTAGTCCCCGGCATCCAATAGTGATTCAGTGGATGTCCACGGAAGTCACAAAGCTAAGAGCCCTGACTTGACCTCTGTAGTTCCAGCTTTACTTATCCTGGTCCCCGGCATCCAATAGTGATTCAGTGGAGGTCCACGGAAGTCACAAAGCTAAGAGCCCTGATTTGAACTCTGTAGTTCCAGCTTTACTTATCCTGGTCCCCGGCATCCAATAGTGATTCAGTGGAGGTCCACAGAAGTCACAAAGCTAAGAGCCCTGACTTAAGCTCTGTAGTTCCTGCTTTACTTATCCTGGTCCCCGGCATCCAATAGTGATTCGGTGGAGGTCTACAGAAGTCACAAAGCTAAGAGCCCATACTTAAATCTCTGTAGTTCCTGCTTTACTTATCTTGGTCCCTGGCTTCCAATAGTGATTCAGCGGAGGTCCACGGAAGTCATAAAGCTAAGAGCCCTGACTTAAGCTCTGTAGTTCCTAGTTCACTTATCCAGCTGCCTTCTCAGCGCTCCCAGGTTCCTACATTCCGTGGCACCTCTGACAGTTCCCGGAGCTCCCTTTCCCTCTCTATCACCTCAGTTCATAAATGATGCATTCCCGTCCACCATCTCACAGCCTCTGGGTCTTCCATCAGTTCCATGACTCCTCTGCCCCCTACTACTCTGCATTCTCTTTTAGTTCGGTTAATCCACCATCCACCAAGCCTTCCAACAGTTCCCAGAAACCCCAAACCCTCCCCACCATCTCACATCTCCCAGACCCCACCTTACATCTGCAGCTTCTCAGTTCTTGAATCACCCATTCACCTTTAACTTCTCACAGTTCCCAGTATCTCCATACTTTTTCCACACTTCTCACAGTTCCCAGAATAGCCTACTCTTCCCACACTTTCTCTCAGCTCCCAGAACCCCCCACTTTTCCCACACTTTCTTTCAGTTCCAAGAATCCACTACTTTTTCCACATCTTTTCCACACCTCTCAGTTCCCAGAATCCCTCAGTCCTCCACGATAAGTCTTACCTTTAACTTTGACGGCGAAGTGCATGTCATCATCCTTGGCCTCACAGGTGAAGATGCCGCAGTCATGCATCTGGGCATGGTGTACGGTGAGCACGCGCAGCGTCCCTTCACTGCTGACCTTTACTCGGTCACTTGCGATGACATCACACCAGTTCTTCAGCCAGTGCACCACAGCCGTCTCTCGAGACACTTGAGCAGTCAGGGTGATGGTCTCGCCTTCTGCAACCTCCACTGGAGTCTTCGTAGCTTCCTTATTCACAAACTGAACAGGAGGTTCTGGGAAGACACATGTATACACTAAGAGATCAGAGAAAGATGCATGCAGTTCGAAACAGTGGTCACCAAAACATGGATGTGAAGCATACGGCTGCATCTTACTGAAGCAAGTGCTGGTAAAGGTGTCTCATGAGTTCAGCTGAAAAACTGGACCAGTGAAGCAGATAGTTCTGGAAGAGGAGCGGGTGACATGGAACCTCTACACTCACTGCTGCTCCAGAGAAATCTAGAAACATGGCTTACTACTAAAAAATGTCATTCATTATTACATGGCGTGACTAGAGTAGATTCGGAAAATTTATCTGGTCAAGTTATAAATCTTGGTAAATTATATAAATATCTTTTTAGAGTGAATAAGGCAGGCCCAGATGTTAATTTCTAGGTCTTTCATTAAAGAATATTATAGAGATAATACTGGGCACCAGCAAAATTGTATAACGTGTACACTATGCATTTGTGGAATAAGATTGGTTCTGGAAATGAAAACCCTAGGATGTGGCATAACTAATTTGTCTGTTGCCCGATAGATTTTTGATTTTGCGAAGAGGCATTTGATGGGGTAAAGTTGATGACTAGATTGAGTTTGCAACAAGAATAAATATTATTTTGTTCCACTATTCAGCTGCGTTAGACATTAGAAAGGAGTTGTGGATACCTAGATCTTTATTGATGGGAAGTAATAGGTGTGCCCAATTGGATAAACAGTTGAGATTTGTGGTTTCAAAAGCTGTCTACACTAGCCTCAACAGAAAATCTCTATTTCAAAATAAGGAACAAGATAGGTAAATCCTACTATGGAAACCTTTCCTTGAATATGAGATGGACGGAAACTCTGATCACAGGTTTTGGAATTCTGATCCTTTTGCTTCCCCTGTTTTTAGCTTCTAAAGAGTTATACATTTGTTATACGGTTTGCAGATTTAGTTTTTTGATCCACTAGTCATTTACCTAATCTTTAACCAGTCACTGTCAGATGATCTACTGAATTTTGGAAAATGGGATACCTGAAGCTTTTTTTTTTTTAATGTTTTTCGTTTATTATGCTGATTTTAGATTTTTTTTTTTAATTCAATGATAATGGGAGGAGGCCGGATTGATATATTAAAATACTGACCAGAGGGGCTTATGCACTAAGACTCACCGCAATACTATCACTGCGGATCGCCACGGAATGTGATGGATATGCTACGAGATAGCGCAAATGCAGAACTTCTCGGAATCCATATCTAATAAATGCACCGATGCTGCAGGAGCCATGGAGAACATGGCCTTCTCCTGCTTTCAGCTGTCTGAGCTTTGGCAAACAATCTTTCACTTCATTGATAAGATGCACTGCTGCACATCGAGCACCAGGAGTTTGCGAACTTGTCCCTGCTGAAATCCCTCTAGGATATAAAATGCCAGATTCTTGATATAAGAATATTTTGTTGTTAGAGATCACAGAACATGGAACGCTCTGCATCCTTTTTTAATATGGGGCAAAAATGAATTTAAATATGATGAATGAAGAAATACTTTTCTCTTGATTGGACATATGGAAGAAGCTTGCAATGAAGTGAAGTAGATGCACACGGACATTGAGAAACTTAGTATTTCATACATAAAAAGTTACAACTTCTCACCCATTGATCTGCTAAGTTATCATTCCCATTTCCTTTCTGCCCTTCACAGGACACAGCAAGGAAACAGCCTTTACAATGCAGGAGTTTTACCACACAGCCTTTACCACTCAGATAAATATTATGCAGGTAAGTATTCTTAACCTTTACCATACAATACTTTACCACGCAGATACCTTTTTTTGTTATTAACATCATTTTTTTGCTATTTAAAAAAAAAAGGATAAAGGTTTGGCTAAAGGAAGGTAAGGGTCGTTTTAAGGTTTAGGGATGGGTAGCGGTAAAGTGAGGAAGAAGTAATTTCAGGGTTTAGGGTGTGGAAGAGGTAAAGGGAGGAAGTGGTAATTTCATGGTTTAGGGGTTGGTAGTGGTAAAGGGAGATAAGTGTAATTATTTAGTTTAGAGTTGGGGAGAGGAAAAAGAAGGTAAGGGTAATTTTAAAGTTTAGGGATGGGTAGCAGGACGGGAAGGTAGGGGTAATTTTAAGGTTAATGGGTAGGTAGAAGTAAAGAGAGGTAATGATAATTTTAGGTTGGGGTGGGTAGAGATTAAAGAAGATAAAGTTAATATTAGGGTTTAGGGTGGGTACATGCAAAGGGAAGGTAAGGGTGATATATATTTTCAAAGAAAAAAAGAAAATTTAAAGTGATGTTTTTGAGCCCGATTCACAGAACTAATCTGAGACAAAATCCTAAACTTACTACTTTTGGTATTCACAGAAGGCATTTAGTAGTAGTAAAGTTAGGACTCCTAACTTTACTATTACGAAATGCCTTCTGTGAATACCAAAAGAAGTAAGTTTAACCAAAAGTAGTGAGTTTAACCAAAAGTAGTAAGTGCCTTCTGTGAATACCAAAAGTAGTAAGTTTTAGGATTTTGTCTCAATTAGTTCTGTGAATCGTGCCAATAGGTAGGAATTTTAATAATTTCTATGTTCTTGTAATATCTTACTTCATAAAAAAATTGAAATTTACTAAAAAAACAAAGGTTAAAGTATTGTTACAGTTAGGTAAAAATATCAGTTAAAATAAACGGCTTTAAATTAACAAAACCACTGAAATGCACCAAGTAAACTCATCTCCAGTGACTATATCGCATGCCCTAAAGTAACTATAACTCACGTCCCAGCTATGCACAGTGTTGTCAAGAATGATGTAATTTCAGATGTTGCAGAGACGTTATCAATTATGACATAGAACATGCCATGAGTGATGTAACTGTAAGGTGTATGGTAAGGGTGCAAGGTATATTCAGCTCAACTGGTGGATTTCATGCAACATCACGCAGTGTGGAAGTTATATACTTTATAAGAGTTTTGATGCCTATAGTGGAATATATTTAAAATCAATTGAATCAAATCAGGGTATATGACCCCCTGTCAACAGTCACCCACTCCAAACTGATCCCAAAGCACCTGCCCCTCTACTCACTGCTGTGTCTGATTCATTTGCAGTGTTAATTAAATTAAACAGCCCTGACCATGGATGCCAGCCTTCACACAGTGCCACCCAACTCATATGCCCTCCCCTTTGGCTCTGTTAGAAAATGGGGTCTCTAGTTGGCAGATGTTTGCACACTGTCCAAATAGGGACCACAGTCCTAGTGAGGGCAAGCTAGATACAAACTTCAAATTAACCTGTGCTCGCCCTCTGGTAGCTTGCCACAGAGCAAGCAGCCTTAACTTAAGAGGCAATGTGTAAAATATTTGTGCAACACACAAACAGTAACATAATGAAAACACCACAAAAAATCTCCACACAGGTTTAGACAATAAATAATATATTTCTGAGTAAAACATGACCAGAAAAACTACAAAAATCTAATCAGTAGAAGTCAAGATGTTACTTTTTAAAGAAACAAAGCAAAGATAGTGCTTAGAAGTCACTAGCATTCAAAAGGTTACTTGAGGTCGCGAGGGACTGGTACAAATCCAAAGTTTTGGCCGACTGCGTTGGAGGGCAGGCCGGCTATACGATCCATACAGGTCCCGCTAAAGAAATACCGTGGCTGGAGCAAGTGTTGATGTGCTACTGCGTCATTGTTGAAATGCGCTAAGGGGGTTCCGTGTTGTCTTGGAGCTCCATTGAAGTGAATGCAATGCGCCGTTTTTGAGCCGCTCAGAGCCTCCTCCTTGAGTCGCACAGGCTGCAGATCCGCTGTCATCGAGCAGCATCTGAGTCCGCATTGAAGGGCGATGTGGCAGAAGATCTCACGCAGTTGGAGCAATGTGTTGTTTTTTGCAGAAATCAGCTGCAGTATCCATTTCTGAGGCCCAGGGCTGGAGGGGACACCTTAGGCAAGGGTAGGGCTCAGATGTGGAAGAGTCCAGCAGCACCAGCAGGATTTCAGGAAGTCTTTTGTGTCCCTGAGACTTCAGAAGACAAGAGGTAAGCCAGCAAGCCCTTGAAGTCACTCTGGGTTCAGGTAAGATGGTTACAGTCATTGTCCTCAGTAGGGCAGCTTAGCAAAGCAGAGAAGCTGTTCCTCAGAACAGTTAGTCAAGGCAAAGTGACAATACTTACAGCACAGCAGTCTTCAATCCAGCAAAGTTCTTCCCCGGTCCATTAGATTACTGATTTGGTAGGGTCAGAGCCCCAGCACTTATACCCGAAAGTGCCTATGATGTAATGGGTGACTTCGAAGGAGCTCTCTTAATTGCACAAAGATCCCATTCACCCCAGTCGTGTCTGCAAGGCTATCTGTGGGGGGTTCATCAGTGCTTTGTGTGTGGATGGGACACTACCTATTGAAGACCCATCAGAATGCAAATGAATGTAGATGAGTGCTCAGAATGCAAACAATCCTCACCTTCATGTGTATGTTGCTGTCAAGAGGGAATGCACAAAGTCTAGCTGTCACCCATCCCAGACGTGCATTGGAGACAGGCTGCAGGCACACAGAGCTAAGTTTCGAGTAGAGAAATGTCCACTTTCTAAAAGTAACTAGAGTTAATGTGAGAATGGGATTTAGCTAATTTGTGTTGGTGGGAGGGAGGTGCATTGTAGGATTTTATGCATTGTAGGATTTTAAGTTCGTAGCAATTTTGTTAAGTAGCATAGTTATAGGAGGTTGGAGTCACGAGGTCAGTATGGATTAGCGAATTATCAGGATTCACAGTTCACACGTGGGTGAGTTTTATGTTTAAAAAGGGTCTGAGCGGCAGGGAGAGAAGTGAAGTGCAGAAAGGAGATTAAGCTGCCGGCGGTGGCGTTCATGAGGTATTTTGTTTAAAGCTGAGGTTTTTTTTTTGGATAAAGGGGAGATGGGTCAGGCACCATGGGGGTGTTTTGGGGTAAATTGCTAGAGGTCAGAGTGGTCATATACTAGTGAATGTGGGTGGGTTGCTTGCTATTAGTTTTATAATTCAATTCAGTACATATTAATTTTTGGTTGAATGGTGCTGAGGAAGTTGGTTGATTTTTATTTATTAACTTTGAGCGCTTGAGGTTTTAGAAGTATTTTGGTTGGGAATTAGTGGGGGCACACAAGGGCAGGGGTTGTGTAAGTTTAAGATTTCCGTGCACACAGGGGTGGTATCGAGCAGTCAGTTGAGATGTTTCTTTTCATTTATTTGTTTCAGATAACCCCTGACGAAGAACCAAGAGGTTCGAAATGCATTGGGTGTTTGTAATGGACATGAGCACACACTGAATTATGATTGATTGCACATGCCGTTGTGTGAAAGCCTGGATGGGCAGCATGAGGCATTTGAAACTGCTGAATAAACAATCATAGCACAACTTCCCTGTCTCCGCAGTGTTTGAATAGCAGGAAGATTTATGATTAAATGATCAAAGGAATGGTATAAAGTGAGAAACATGGATAACTTTGGAAGAAGTAATTTACCGGAAGGAATTACCCATTGGTTCGCAGTGCGTCAGTTGGGTGCGTGAATGGAGCCCTTGATGTAGTCTGTACACTTTCTAAAAGTGGCATTTCTAAAATAGTAATGGCAAATCCAACCATACCATTACAGAAAAAGTATCATTACCATTCCAAAGATATGAAGCATGATTTAACTACTCCTTTCTAATCAGGAATTACAACTTAAAGTGTTTTACGGAATTCCCAATTCTAGCCTATGAGAGGAGTAGGCTTACAGTAGTGAAAAACAAATTTAGCTATTTATCACTACTAAGACAAGGAGGTTTAAGGCTTGGCAAGTGGTTTTAAATGCCAAGTCGAAGTGACATAAACTGTACTCAAAGGCCTTGAAATAGCAGGCCTGAGACAGGTTTGAAAGGCTACTTGTATGGGTGGCACACTCAGTGCTGCAGGCTCACTAGTAGCATTTAGTTTACAGGCCCTACCTAGGTATATGGCATACCACTTTACAAAGGACTTGTATACTAAATATGCCAAATGGGTATACACCAATGTCACCCTGTTTTAGGGGAGAAGCACATGCACTTTAGCTCTGATCAGCAGTAGTAAAGTGCTCAGAGTCCCAAGGCCAACAACAAGATACAGCAAAAACATAGAGGTAAGCAGGCAATAAGTTGGGGGAAGACCACCCTAAGGATGGCAGGTCTAACATGTGTTCTCCTAGACAGCTGAAAGTGAGGAGATCTACCCAACCTCTTGGGAGTTCTCATCACTAAGGCGGAAAAACATGGACAAACCATCAGCATTGGCGTGGTCTACTCCTGGTCTGTGTTCCACCCTGAAGTCCATACCCTGTTGGGAAATGGACCACCTCAGCAATTTTGGATTTACACCCACCATTTGCATGAGCCACCTGAGGGGCCTGTGGACAATCTGAATGGGGAAGTGAGTGCCAAACATGCATGGCCTTATCTTCTTTGGTGTCCAGACCACAGCACAATTTCTCTTTCTATAGCACTTCACCTTTGTTGCCTGGGGAGTAGCCTCCTGGAGATGAAGGCTACAGGTTGGTCCGTACCCTCTTTGATTGGCTGGGATAACAGTGCCCCTGTGCCATGTTTAGAGGCATCTGTCTGAATGCCAAACTCCTTGGAAAAGTCAGGGGCCCTGAGCACAGGGTCTATCTACTTGGTCTGCTTCAGGGAATCACGTGCTTTTGGCACGCCTCTGTCCAAATCACATTTCTGGGTTGCTTTTTAGAGGTAAGCTCAGTCATGGGGGCAACAACAATAGCGCCATTTCCCTTGACAAACCTCCTGTTTTAAGTACCCAGTAAGGCCCAAGAACGCTATGACCTCAGTCTGGGGTTTGGGGGCTCCTAGGCCATGATAGCTTCTATGGAGTGAAGAAGGCTGACCTCTACTTGGCAACTTCTGTTAGGGAAATCTGCCAGTACCCTTAAGTAAGATAAAAGGCACTTAAGTACAGGGCAGCACCTAACCTGTCAATCAGTTCATTTGCCCTAGGGATGGGATGAGCGTCAGTCTTTGCCACATGATTGAGCCCTCTATAATCCACAAAGAACCTCAGTTCAGGTGTAGTGCCCACTGGGGCAGCTTTTAGTACCAGAACCAAATGACCTCACCAGGGAATACTGGAGAGTTCTATCACTCCCAACTCCAAAACTTAGAGAATTCCCTCTCAATGCTGGCTCTCATCTTATCTGACCTCCTGTAAGATTTTTTCTTAATAGGGAGGTTGACCCCTGTGTCAATATCATGGGTACGCAGGTGGGTAGTCACAGGAGTAAGGGAGACAAGAGAAGAGTACTGCTTCGCTACCTGGCAGGAGTCACTCTGTAGTTAGAGTGGGAGAAACAATCACTCCTTCCACAGACCCATCCATCTCCTTGGACTCCTCCTCTGCATGTATCACCAGAAGCATGGTGAGCTCAGACGTACTAAAGCATGGTTTGAGGCGATTGATGTGAAGTACCTTTTGGGGTTGCCTGGGGGGGAAGTATGATGATACAACGCGTACCATCACAACGCGGTATGTTACATCGCGGTCGTGACAACGCAAGTCATTACATCGACTTGCGTTGGAGGGCGCTGGATTTAGGAATAGTGTGAATTACTATTCCAACTCCAGTCTACGTACAGTAGGGAAGGTGTTGGAATAGTAATTCACACTATTCCTTAGTCTAGAGCGCCCTCCAGTGCAAGTCGGTGTAACGACTTGCGTTGTCACGACCGCGATGTAACCATACCGCGTTGTAATGTTTGCGTGGTAAAGGATGTTTCCCGCCTGGGGGTCTTAAGTTCCACCAGGTAGATAGCCTTACCCTTCTTCTTCATCACATCATAGGGCCCAGTCCAATGGTCCTGGAGGCTCTCGGGCTTCACTGGTTCCATTAAAAAGACTTTCTGCCCAGGCTGAAAGTCCACATTGGTAGTATTTTGGTCATACTACTTTCATTAAAGCCTGAATGGCTTCTAAATTGTCCGAAGCTTGATTCTACAATTTACCATCTGGCTTCTGAAGGCCAGCATATAGCTCACTACATCTTGGGGGGTCTTCTAGTGAGCTTGCTCCTACCCTTCCTTTACCAGACTCAGAGGTCTTCTAACAGAATGCCTGTATTAAAGCTCAAAGGGTCTGACACCCAGTCCCTTGTGATACCTCCCTGTAGCCAAACAACCGGCATGGTAAGAGGACGTCCCACTTATTCCTTAGGGCTCAGGTAGGCCTCTAACCATGTCTTTCAGGGTCTTGTTGAAACTCTCAACAAGCCCATTGGTTTTTGGATGGTAAGGAGTGGAGAGCTTTTACTCAATTTTCCTTCCACATTGACTGTATATAAGCAGACATGAAGTTTGTGCCCCTGTCAGACTCAACTTTCTTGGGAAATCCACTCTGGTAATAACCCAAGCAGGGCCTTTGCTACTGCAGGTGCATTCATGTTCCTCAGAAGGATTGCCTCTGGGTACCTTGTGGCATGATCCACCAGAAGCAGGATGAACCTGTTGCCTGGAGCAATCTGGAGATCCATACGTCCTGCAATGTTGATGCCCACTCACTCAAAGGGCATGCCAATGACTGGTAGGGGGCTCAGGATAGCTTTAAGACTTTGCCCTCTCTGCCCACTAGCCTGGCAGGTTACACAGGTCCTGTAGAATGCATCCGAGGAAGCACTGATCTTGGGCCAAAAGAAATGTGGGACAAGCCTTGCAATGGTCTTGTCTTGGCCTAAGTGTCCTACCTGGGGGATCTCATGAGCCAGCTCCAGTAGGAAGGCCCTGTAGCACTGGGGTACCACAGGGCCCTTGCTGTCCCATGCACATGCACCTTAGGCTCACTATAGAGGAGTTTGCCCTCGGAGTAAATGTGCTGACTACCAGAGGCATCACCTTCTGCTTGAGCTTCAGCCTGTTGCCGCAGGACCCTCTAGGGTTGGACACTCTCTCTGTGCCCTACAGAACTCCTCCTTGTTGAGTCCTCCTTCCACATGCCACCCAGCAAGCTCTTGCAGGTCACCAATGGGAGCAATGTCCTCCTCAGTAGACTCCGGAGCGGTCACTGCAGGTGCCCCATGCACCTCACCAGGAAGACACCCAGGGGCTGATTTACCACGCCCTCTGCCTTCCCCTGTTTTGGCTGCCTGTTGGGCCATTGTTCCAAGCTCCAGTCCTTTTTGACTTCCTTGGACCTAGTTGTTGCACAGATCCAATCGGGTAACCCCAACATCTCCAGGTGAGCCTTGAGTTCCACCTCTTTCCAGGTAGTGTGCTCAAGGTCATTACCCAATAAACAGTCCACAGGCATGGCAGGGCTCATAGCAACTTTCAGAAGACCTGTAAACCCCCCATCCTCCGCTCAACTAGAATAAGGGCCACAGGATAGTGACTCTTTCTGTTGTCAGCCACCACCACCTGGTGGAATGCATTGGGAATTAACTGCTCTGGGGAAACCAGCGGACTCCTTATCATAGTCATACTGGCTCCTTTATCCCTCAGAGCCTCAACACCTTGCCCACTGATGGTAACCAATTGCCTATACTTTGTAGTATTTGAGAGCACATGGATCTTAGTGTCACCCAGGGACACTATGGTAACCCCACTAAACTCCCCCCCCCCCCCATCAACTGGAAAAAACACCTTCCCCAGCACTACACTAGCCACCCCTGGATTCTTTCCAGCGGGAGGTTGTGCTCTTTTTTGACATTTAAGATCCACTTTGTAGTGTCCATACTCGTAGCACTCATAGCACTTAACAGGCTTGTGCTGCTGACGTTTGTCAGGGTAGTTTTTAGGTCTCGCGCAGCGAGAGACCTCTTGTAGGGGGTTTAGGAATTGCACTCGTTTCCTTTTGGGCCACGCTATTGGCCTTTGCTTGCGTCTTTTTTACAATTCGCCAAAGGCGGGCGCATTGCTCCGCCCATGGCCTATTGGTGTCTGTTACGTGCAGCAGCAGCATATGTTTCAAATTATCGTGCCCAGACACAGGCGCGATAATTGGAAACATATGCTGCTGCTCACAACCGCGCACGCACACCAGCAGCTCCCGCATCTCGCGCGCACCATTCGCTTGCTTGTTCCTTTTTGTGCAGCGTCCGGGCACCACTTCCTTTGGAATGTCGGTGTTTAACCACAGCAACGCCATTGTGGGCAGCGGTATCCTGGGGCTCTCCAACGCCATGGCCAACACGGGGATCGCGCTCTTCATTTAAGTATCCATTGCTGGATGTTGTCTATCGCGTACATTTTTACATTAACCAATGTATTATATTGAAACCTCCAGGTCTAATATCTTTACTACTGCTCGCCAACAATTAAAATTGCTGCATGACTAATAAACGAAAAACGGGGCGTCCCAGATACTTTTCTCTCATTCACCCATTCCCTTTGACAGAGTTCGTAGCGCTGAAGTTGTGGTAAATATTTCTCCTTTACCGGGACTGAATTTGATACAGGAACATAATAAAATAGCTCAGTAAAATGAGAGGCAGAATCCGTGGTATTAGAGGTTCGGAATGGGCTTTATTCCATTGATACGATTATAATCGGTTGCTCTCAATGTTCCGTCACCACGAAGGTTCAGGAAGTGAAGCACACACATTATTGACATGAAAGGGCTTTTATAATACATACATTACAATGAAGCGAATACAGTAGGCGTAACAATTGATAAGGAAAGTGACGAATTCTCTACGTAACCGAAAATGGGTGTAATAAGGAGTAAAAAGGAACATAATTGGTTATGAGATCATATATAGGTGGATCTATAAGATAATATTTGGCATAGATGCGCGCGCAGCAGCATGACGTGTGATTGACGTGTAACTAGGGGGTGAAGGGGACTTGACATTTAGCTTTACATGGGGAGACGAAAAGTCTGGGGTTATGTCAACCTAATCCCAAATCATATCTAACATCCTATGTTTAAAGAACTATGTTATCCACAAAGGAAGGACTATTCGGACAGAATCTATTCTATACTGACTGTGTGTGCGTGTACAAGCGTCTAAGTGTCTACACTAAATGCGAGGGCAGGAATCTTCCATAGTAACAGGGCTATGAATTACTTGTATTAAGACAGGGAAGCCGGGCTCTTTGCTGGGTAGCTGGAAGAATGTTTACTTAAACTACTAGGCAGGAATGCATCGGCTGAGGGGGAAGCAGATAATTCGAAGGTGAAATACAGTTCTTGGCAGAGAATAGGCTGATGTCAGGCTTTGTGAGCCGCGCAGAGAATGAGACAAAGTTCATGGTCACAGATGCAGGCTCAGACTGGAGCTTTCAGAGGCAGAAGGCAAGAAGAGTTCGATGACAGAATCAGGGCCTACTTGCCTGGACTGTAAAATGGCATAAGTGAACCATATGAAGCCGGTGGCCTTTTGCACTTAAGAATGGAATATCCGACCTATTCATGGCGGATCTGACAGAGGACATGTTGACTGTGGACGCACATGTATTTGCGTCTTCATAACTGGAACTGGAGGGAACATACATGTACTTGTGACATGCATATAGAACCGTTGGGGTCCAAGATAGGGGACATAACTGATCATGAAAATCCATATTTCCACAAAGTGCAGGGCCCCTGGGTGCTGCAGCAGCACCCCAGCTTTGCTGTGAACAGGTGAGGGAGAGCTGCACTGTCGGCTGCTGGTTAGTGATGCCATCCCTGTCCCAACGCCCTCGCGCCAACAGCGGCCCCCAGCTTCCAGTAGGATCGCTCTCTGGGCCATTAGGAGTGCCGCCGCTGTAGTAACCTTCTGAATGTCACATGTGCCCTGAGATTGGCGTGGATGCGGTGGGCCTGGCGTTCGGGTTTCTGTTGTGTTCACACTTGAATGGGAGAAGCTTTGTCTTGTCATACTTCATCAGAGCTGCACTCACACCAGGGCCTGGAGCCGGTAAAGTGGCCTGAGAAGGGGACCTGCAACGTGCACACCATGCTTGGGGTGTGGAGTGAGGAATATCACTGGCAGCCCATCCACGGGTCAGTTCAGTGTCTTGGGGTGCAACGGGCTGGGGGGGAGGGAGGGAGCGGGGACAAACCTTGCAAAACTTGGCATTTACTTTCTATTAATAGGGATTGTTAAGTGCCTTTTGTGCATCGCAGCGCTATGGTACAATAGAGTCATTCCCTTTGACTGGCATTTTTATCTTCACAGTATATCCAAGGAGCCCGTGTCATCTTCTCCCTTCGACCCAGTGATATTAAATCTCTCCTGAGACCGGAATACAGTAATTACATCAGCAGCCTAACTCGAACCATGCCAGCTTGGACACGTGACAGGTGAACGGGACCTCCATAACTTGTTAGTAGATTTATTGTTAATGCCCTCCTTTGTAGTAAGCCTTTTGATTTTAGAGTGCTGGGTAATGGACAAGAAGGCCACCCAGGGTAGTCGTGCTAATACGTTGCTCATACTGTGTTTTGGGGGATAGTGTAAGGCAATTGATTCTTATCGATTAGTTTTTAAGTACCAGCCTGTCGCCAAGGGTGCAAATGCTGTTTGCCAAGTCTGGTTATATGGCAGTGGCTAAGATTTGCGATATACATGTGAATTTACATGTAGGCATGCAAAAACAAGAGCATTGCCAATCACAGGCCATTTACAACTGGATATTCTAATTTTTTTTATTCTTAGAAAGCAGAGCATGTGCACACTTGTATTCTATGACCCGAGCCAAGGATTTGTCAGAAAGTGCACCTTCTCAATCTTCTTTGAAAGCCAATGAGGTCTTAAAAAGCTTTTCTTTTGCTGCTCGTTTTTTTGTCCACCCCGCATTCTTCAGTTTTTGACAGGGGTAGATAGATGGCTTATGGGATGTTCAGTGATTCTTGGGACCAAGCACACAAGGGTTTCAGTTGTAAAAAAGGGACCTGCCTGGGCTGCACCGTGATATCGGATGCAGCAGTGTTTAGCTGGAGAGCAGTTTACTTTTTGTGGCCAAAACAGGACAACAGGCCATAAATCCCGGGCCCTTCTGTTTTTTTAAATGATTATTTTTAACTAAACTCTTTGGGCTGGTGGGAACGCAAGAGGGCAGTTTTGAGCGTGAATTCGAGTTAACACATGAGTGAGACATTGTCATTTACAATGGCGATAGCTCTAACTGAAACAATTGCGAGACCTATTGCATTCTTAATGCTTGTTCTTCTGGTGGTCCCGTTTTTCCTCGAGCCTGATTGAATATCTCACTCAACCAGCCTTGCGCTATGGTAAACTCCTTGTATTAGGGACCGCAATTTACATCTGGAGGATGCGAGATGTGTGGTGGCAGAGGAATTACGCCAGGAATTGGCTACCTTACAACTGAGATTAACAGCTGTTTTTCCTACTCATCAGCAGGGCCATCTGCTTGACCCCATCTTTACAAATTGGGATGATTTAGTGGTCAGTCTGCCTCGGCCAATGGTATGGACAGATCATTACTTGGTCCCATTTGTCATGCGGCTGCCAAGGCCTAAGGTGCAGGAGGATTTGAAGGGAGGAATAACTTGTCGGAAGTGTGCGGGATTTTCACCAGGCAAGTTTAATAGCGCCCTCTTGCAGGGGGGGCCACTGGGGGGAAGGGATGTTGATAGTGCCTGTGTAGACCTGGACAGGAGGATTGTGGAGGCACTAGATAGCACGGCCCCTTGGTCACGGAAAATACCAGGTAGAGCACAAAAATCTGCCCCTTGGTTTACTGCCGTTTTGAGAAATGCAAAGGCAGACTGCAAACACTTGGAAAGACATTGGAGGAAGGACTTTTCGGACCTGGGGAGGAGCGAATATAAAGCTATGCTGAAGGGCTACCATGGACTTATTAGAAGAACGAAGGCAGCATATTCTCTGGAAAGAATTGGGTCAGTGGGCAACTCGACTAGGGAACTATTTAGGGTCTATAAGGAAATATCCTCCCTAGCTACAGTGGCAGCACCTGTAATAGGCTCGGTAGAGCTATGCAACCATGTGGCAGATTTCTTTTCAGATAAGGTGGAGAAAATCTACTCCACCTTCCCGGACTCAGCCCAAGTAATGCTATTTTGGATGAAGCAGGGCTCGTTAATGAGGGTGAGGGACTAGACAGTTTTATCGCCCTCCCCAGAAGTGCTAATTAAAATTTGCCTGAGTGTAAAGTCAGGCTCTCCCAGAGACCCGCCCTCCCCAAAAGTGCTTAGAGGGAGCATAGAAATACTGGAGCCCTATATCAGACATCTTGTGGAAGTTTCATTCAGGACTTGCACAGTTCCAGGAAGATGGAAGGAAGCAGTGGTACTTCTTCTACCCAAAAAGCCACATCTAGGTTGAGATCGCCTTGATAACCTGCGTCCAATCTCCCTTCTGCCCTACTTCACAAAGATCGCGGAGAAAGTGTTGAACAGGCAACTTACGGCACATATTGGGAAATTTCACCTCTTACATCCTACCCAATCCGGTTTCCAGGAATGCCACTCGACAGAGTCTGCCCTGCTATTGGCCACAGAGACAATTAGGCAATATGTGGATGCGGGTCAGACGGCGGCCTTTGATACGGTTGCCCATCACACTCTGGTGCACCGTCTGAGGAAAGGAGGTGTGTCTGGCAGGGCATTAAGCTGGATGGAATCATTTCTAGCGGAGCGTAGTTTCCAGGTGAGGCAGGGTGTGCACTACTCTAGGGTTATCAAATTGAAGCAGGGGGTACCTCAGGGCTCGATCCTGAGCCAGACTCTGTTCAATCTGTATGTGGCTCCCTTAGCGGAGATCGCTGATGGTTTCGGGATCAGGGTTGTATCCTATGCCTATGACACCCAGCTGGTGGTCTCCCTGACATGGGAACAGGACACGGCAGCCCCCAACTTCGTGGCATGTTTGCAAGAGCTAGCATCATGGATGGCCAATAACTGCCTGAAGTTGAACGGCGATAAGACCAAGGTGCTTGTGGTGGGGAGAGCACCATCGGTGTGGTCGTCAACGTGGTGGCCCCAGAGCCTGGGTCCTACCCCGATGCCTTGTGCCCAGGCTAAAAACCTGGGGGTGTGGATGGACACGAATCTCTCCTTTGAGTACCAGACCAGACGGGTTGCGGGTGTCTGATTCGGAGTTCTGAGGGGCCTTCGCAAAACTCTGGACATGGTGCCTATTGCAGCCAGGAAGACCTTAGTCCACGCCCTGGTGACATCCCGCCTCGATTATGGTAACATCTTTTATCTGGGTGTAACGGGGAGATGCATGCGGAGACTCCAGGGTGTGCAGAATGCAGCAGCCCGCCTGGTTCTCATGCGTCCAAGGAGAGCTCCATCGAAGATGGCACTTGCTTCCCTCCACTGGTTACCGATACGAGAATGAGTTTGGTTCAAGGCGCTGTGTGTCTGCCACCGCATTATTCATGGGACTGCGCCGTCCGACCTGCTTGATTTTCTCACTCCTTGTATTCCAACTCGCCGCCTCAGATCTGAGGGGAGAGGTTTGGTATGCGTTCCGGTTGTTAAGAGAGCTAGGATGGGGGGTCGGTCCTTTCGCCTTCTGGCTGCACTGATCTGGAACAAACGTCCTCTGAGCCTGCGGCTGGAGCCCATGGAGGGCGATTTTAGGAAAAACTTGAAGACTTACCTATTCCCTTCAGGTTAATGGGACGGTAGCTTACCAATGTAGCTTGCACTGCAGCACGGGGACACACTGGCTGAGTGTAACCAGGCGCTTTATAAATGTGCTAATAATAATAATAATAATAATTGGGAATGAGAACCAGACCCTTTCCAATGGGAGTTGTTTTACGGGCCTTTAGAGAACTCTGTCTTTTTATCTACCCTCTACCTCCCTCTTTCATTTATTGGGAACCCTGACCACCCTTTTGGTAGTCCCCCAAGATGCCTTCTTGTACACCCTGGTGCTGACCCAGATGTCCAACTACTCAGGAAGCTTCCTGGGACCAGTCAACTTGCTATCAACCAGGTGTTGGCGCAGCTCACAAAACAAATATCAAGCATGTGCACCTTCAAAATTAAGTTGCACAGCCCTGAATAATCACAACCTTGCTGGCTCTTAACCAGCCCTTCAGTGCCTTGCAGGGCATAACCTAAGGAATCCACCCATGTCTATGATGAGATCTTGTGGCTGCCCCTGATTCTGAGTTTATACCACTAATTGCAGTGTAGCATGCCTGTCCCTCCACACTGTGGGCATATATCTCCTCTGGGACCTTGTGTACTCTCAGAGCCACTTCATAGGCTGCAAAACACTTATATATGTCACCCCACGCCACATAACTGGGCACCAAATCCTTTGGGATCCTGACCCTGGACTCACCAGCGGCCACTGTATGTATGTTGCCACCACTGCTGTTGCTGGACCTCACAACATTACCATTATAGAGGATTTATCATTGCCATTCCAAAGATATGAAACATGATTTAGCTACTCCTTTCTATTCAGGAATTCCAGCTTTAAAGTGTTTTAAGGAATTCACAATTCTGAGAGGAGTAGGCCTCATAGTAGTGAAAAACAAATTTAGCTGTTTGTCACTGCCAGGACATGTAAAACGTAAATATACATGTCCTAACTTTTAGTTACACAGCACTCTGCCTATAGGGCTACATAGAGCCTACCTAAGGGGTGACCTATATGCAACAAAACGGGAGTTTAAGGCTTGGTAAGTCGTTTTAAATGCCTAGTCAAAGTGGCAGTAAACCGCACAAACAGGCCGTGCAATGACAGGCCTGAGACAGGTTTGAAAGGCTATCTGTGCATGTGGCACAATCAGTGCTGCAGACCCTATAGTAGCATTTAGATCACAGGCCCAGGGTATATGGTATATCACTTTACAAGGGACTGATAAGTAAACTAAATATGCCAATCAGGTATATACCAATATCAACATATTTAGGGGAGAAACACATGCACTTTAGCACTGGTTAGCAATGGTAAAGTGCTCAGAGTCTTAAGGTCAACCAAAGGATACAGCAAAAAATAGAAGTAAGTGGGCTAAAAGTCAGGAGAAGACCACCTTATGGATGATAGGTCTAACACGCTCCAATCAGCCAAAACTCTCAGAAGTTTCCTTGCTACGACCCTCATGAACAGACTGCACCTGTTCCCTTCTACTCTCCTCCCAGGGATGAAGTCCTGTGCACAGGCTCTATAGCGGGCATGCCAGGACCTATGGGAACCTGTTCACTCCTACCTACGACCAAGCTATGCCGCCTCAGGTGCAGACTCTGGGAGGAGGCTTGGCAGGACTTCCAGGGACCCGTTTCCCTCAGCTGACTGCCCAGTGATGCCGCCGTGTATGCAGACTCTGCTGGGGGACATGCCAGGGCTTGAAGGCACCAGTACTCTCCAACCCATCACCCAGAGATTCCACAGTGTGCACAGACTCTGCAGGGAGGCATGCCAGCACTTCAAGTCACCTGCTCCTGTCCACCCACCTTCAAGTGGTGTGGCCTTTTGAGCAGACTCTGCAGGGATGCATGCAAGGGCCTGAAGGCACTAGTGTGTCTACATATTTGTGTGTATCTATATCTTTATGCGTAGATTTCAATATATCCACACATACATACAAATTCAGATTTAAACATTTTAAACACACAACACTGCTTCACAGTGAAAGGTATTTAAACATATAATGTGTGACAAGGTGCAGTGTCTCTACTTCTGTGCTGCCTCCTGGGCCAGTCAACAGCTGTTGGGTGGAGTAGACGGGGCAGGGCAAAGAATGCCAGGGCATAGGCTCCACAGGCCCTCTGGAAGAGATGCCAGTGCCAGAGATGCCATTTTATGATCCTCCTACGCAGGGAGGCATGCCAGGGCCCGCAGCAGGGGTGTTAACTATACGTGCCAGTGGATCATTACTGAGGGAAAACCCCTTCATAAAAATAACTCTGCATTAGTGTATTAGACAGGGGATCACATGCACAGCTCAAAGGGCAGCATCTGAGTGGTAAATGTGACAAGGAAGAGGAGAGACAGAACGAGAGGGACAGAGATGATCGTGAAGAGAGGGATGGAATGGGGGTGCATTAGGGAGTGAGTGAGCGAGAGGCAAGAAAGGAGACCGACGGGCTGATTAAGTTTCGTAGACTGGGTCCTCCATCACAAAACTGGCACCTTCTCTGCCAGACCCTAGGTGTGCCAGCTCGACTTTGAATCTGACAGACCTTCATCTGTCCCATGTGGGCGGCCCTCTGGCTTCACTGTTGCTTACTCCGATAGACTGATGGAGGAGAGCCAGTTAGAGAAAAGACATTAGACCTCGCATACTATTTAAGTGAACGGCCTAATGTATTGTTTATTTTGTAAATCACTGCCAGGAAAGCCTGGCAGTACTAGGCAGAAAGAAACAAATGGCCGCCCCCTACACACTGCACGAAAATTACCAGAGCGTGGGGGTCATTTTTTTAATGCCTGAAACACCACGGCTATGCATCAAACTTCCAAATTCCAACTTCCAAAAATCCAACCAAACGTGCAACTGATGCCGCTTGAGTTGTCATCAGTGATGTCATAAATTATGTCATAGAACATGTTATGAGTGATGTAATATGTGAGGTCGTAAACAGTGCATAGAGAGGGCCCAAGTTGTAGTTAGTTTTGCAAGCCATATCTGTTGAATATCTGTGGTTTTAGACCACTAGACGACAAGAATGAACCCACTTGTCTTGGACAGTAACTACAGAAGAGACTACGCTCCAACGATGCATCCATCTCCATCAAGGATTTCAGGTCGTTTTTCAAGGTGCAACTGTAAACAAAACACTCTGTCCATCAGCCTGGACGGGATCACTGTTACATGCTACTAACGTGGAAGGGGTGGGCTGTATGCTTGTAGGTGATTTGGCGCCTTTGCATACTAAGCAGCAATTAAAAGGGAGAACCGTGGACTCTACCCTCAGACCAGGAGACAACAAGAGAGAACACACTCATCCTGGACAGTCACTACAGAAGTGATTGCACTCCAATAAATCAATGATGCATTAATCTCCATCCATACATGCAATTGTAGAGACAACACCCAGCCTGTTTGTAAAAGGTGAAGGGGCCATGTGCCCCCGCCCCCCCCAGCCTTATTAGGCCCTGAGGACCCCATCCCCCAGGGCATTTAGTTGATTGTGTGGGTGTGTGTATGTGGGTATACAGAAGTTTATCAATGAACCCACCGCAAAAATAATCTGAACTTAGGTGATTGCTTGTGTGTGCGCGCATGTGCAGTAGTCCATCAATAAACCCAAAATGAGTTCTGCACTTTGATCATTGTGTGTGTGTGTGTGTGTCTATATAGAGAAGTCAATCAAGGAACCCATCACATACATGATATGCACTTAGGTGATTGTGTATGTGTACACGTGATTGTGATTGTGTGTGTGCATGTATGTTTGTGTTTGTCTGTAGTAGTCCAGCAATGAAACCAACACATGATCTGCACCTTGGTAATTGTGTGTGTGTGTGTGTGTGTAGTAGTAGTAGTGGTCCATCAATGAAACCAACACACAATCTGCACCTTGATAATTGTGTGTATGTGTGTATAGTCCACCAATAAAACCAACACACAATCTGCAACTTGGTAATTGTGTGTGTACAGAAGTCAATCAATTAACCCATAGAATGATCTGCAATAGGCGATGTGTTCGTAGTAGTCCATCAATTAACTCATCTCATGATCTGTACTTAGGTCATTGTGTATGTGTTTATGTGCAGCAGTTCATCAGTGAATGCACCACATGATGATCTGCACTTTGGTGATTGTGTGTGTGCGCATGTGTGTGCACAGTAGTCCATCAATGAACCTAGCCCAAGAGCTGCATTTAGTTGATTGTGCTTGTGTGTGCATGTATGGGTGTGTGTATGTGGGTATACAGAAGTTTATCAATGAACCCACCGCAAAAATAATCTGAACTTAGGTGATTGCGTGTGGGTGTGCATGTGCAGTAGTCCATCAATAAACCCAAAATGAGTTCTGCACTTTGATCATTGTGTGTGTGTGTGTGTGTGTGTGTGTGTGTGTGTGTGTGTGTGTGTGTGTGTGTGTGTGTGTGTGTGTGTGTATATACAGAAGTCAATCAAGGAACCCATCACATACATGATATGCACTTAGATGATTGTGTATGTGTACCTGTGATAGTGTGTGTGCATGTATGTTTGTGTTTGTCTGTAGTGGTCCAGCAATGAAACCAACACATGATCTGCAGCTTGGTAATTGTGTGTGTGTGTGTGTGTGTGTGTAGTAGTAGTAGTGGTCCATCAATGAAATCAACACACAATCTGCACCTTGGTAATTGTGTGTGTGTGTGTGTGTGTGTGTGTGTGTGTGTGTGTGTGTGTGTGTGTGTACAGAGAAATCAACCAATGAACCCAAAGAACGATCTGCACCTAGGTGATTACATATGTGTGCATAGTAGTCCATCAATGAACCCAGCACGGAAAGCCAACCCAGGAACCCCCAGATAGTAGGGGAGGCCAAGTCCCCTATCCTGCTCCACTACTGGTAGGAGGAAAGGCAGAACAAATTGTTAGATGAGGAGGAGGGTCCCCTCTTAGCCTGCACCACCAGGGCGGGGCATGCAAGGTGAACCCCTATCCTGAAATTCCACCATTGTGAGATGGTGAGAAAACTTACAATCAGGGCTAGGGTAGTGCCCCTTCCCACAGGAGGTGGTCACTAAAGAGTGTAGACACCCTAAAGGTAGATAGCCCATTGGCTATTACCTGTCTCCCCTGTAACACCCCTAAATTCCGTATTTAGGTGGCTCCCCGAGACCTGAATGTCAGATTCATCAGACCAAATAAGACCAGGACAAAGAGGCAGCTGTGTTCCAACAACTCTCCATCGTGAAAGAGATTTTAAATGAGGGTGGAAAGTTCTAGAAACCAAGAACACCTTGCCAATCACAGGGTGCCACTTCTGCCCTTCATGTCTGTCCCAAACCTCATGAACAGCATGCTGGGACATTCCAAGATGGGGTCCTCCAGATGTCACTGTTCACATCTCCGGGACCTCAGCTCCGCCCCTAGCTAACATCACTGCCATGAACTTTCCCACCAAAATTTCAAAGTGGAGCTCCCTCCGGCCGTAAACCATCCATTGTGGATCCCAGGAGAGGATCGTATTCAGTACGAGCAGACTACTGGACAGCCCCGACAATAAGCACTGATAGTTTCTGCATTTTAAGAGGGGATCGTAACTAGTACAGTCTTAATTGGGTTTTGGCATTTTGGCCATATTTGAAGCAGAAAAAGAGTATCTATTTTTGTAAGCTGGTGTGGAGTTGTTTTGTAGTGTTTACCTTGTGTTACTGTATTCAATGTGCTACACAAATACTTTACACAGTGCCTCTTTGATAAGCCTGCCTGCTCTGCACCCAGCTACCAGGGGATGACCACAGGTTATCTTATGTGTTTATCTGACTTACCCTGACTAAGATTGTGGTCCCTACTTGGACAGGGTGCATACCTCTGCCAACTAGGGACCCAATTTGTAACACCAACCAAGTTCCCCTTACACTTGCTGCATCATAGCAGCCTTATAAGTCAGACACTGGCGGTACGCATGCGCAGTCCATTAACCATGTGATTACCGTGGGTGAGACACAAGTAGTGGGAAACAACAACAGTAGAATTTCAAAACATTAAAAAAAGCAAAAAATCTTGGTATACTAATTGGGCAAAACCCGATTGTACAGAAAGGCATGTGCACATGTGTGTATGTGTGTGTGTGTACAGTAGTCCACCAATGCACCCATCATATCATCTGCACTTAAGCGATACTGTGTCTATGTGCATGTGTGTGCATGTGTGTGTATACTGAAATCCATCAATGAACCCATCACATGATCTACACTTAGGTGAATATGTGTGTGCATGTGTGTGATTGTGTGTGTAGAAGTCCATCAATGTGCCTGTCTGAGTCCCTGTGTGTCCACACCTGTATGTTTATCTGTGTATATGTGTTTGTGATGTGTCTGTATACTCTTTTGCGTGTCTGGGTGCCTCTGTGTGTACACACCTGTATGTGTATCTGTGTCTGTCTGTGTGTGCATGTGTATGTATGACCTGCACTCACCTGATTGTGCGTGTGTGTACAGAAGTCTATCAATTAACCCATCACATGATCTGCATTTACGTGATTGTGTGTGTGTACACAGACGTCCATCAATCCATCCATCACATGATCTGCACTTGTGTATGTGTACATATGTCTATCATTGAACCCATCACATGATTTGCCATGACATGACACTGAGTATGTTTGTCATTGTGTGTGTCTTTCTGTGCGTGTATCTCTGTGTGCATGTAACTGTTTATGTGTGTGCGTGTCCGTCTGTCTGTGAATATGTCTGTTGATGGATGTGCATTCACCTATCTGGGTGTGTATGTATCTGTGTGTGCATACATCTGTGTGTGCCTCTGTTTGTGTCTGTCTATGAGCATGCCCTATGTGAGCATGTGTCTGTGTGTCGTGTCTATCTGTGTATGTATGTGTGTGTGTTTGTGTCTGTCTGTGTACAAGACTATCTATAGAAAAGTTCAGCTATGATCCCTCCTTATGACCTTTCCTCAGCTGACTGGGGGTGTATCTGTGTGTGGGCATGTGTGGGTCTGTGTGTTTGTGAGTCTGTGTTTGCATATGTCTGTGTGTTTCTGTATGTGTATGTCTGTTTGAATGTGTCTGTGTGTTCATAAGCCTGTGCTTTTGCTTGTCTGTGTGTGTTTGCATTCCTGTATGTGAATCTGTGTGTGCATGTGTTTGTGTGTTTATGGATAGCTGGGTGTGTAGAAGAGCACCAATGAACCCTTCACAAAAACTCCATGAGCTGATAGTGGGTGTGTATCAGTGTCTGTGTGCATTTGTGTGCATGTGTATCTGTGTATGTCTGTGTATATAGGGCAGTGTGTGCAGAGGAGCACCAATGAACCATTCACAAGACCTACCCTGAGCTGACAAGGGGTGACTATCTGTGTCTGTGTTCTGTATGTTTCTGCGTTTGTCTGGGTGCCTGTGTGTACATGCCTGTATATGTGTATCTGTGTCTGTCTGTGTTTACATGCCTGTATGAGTATATATGTGTGTGTGATGTGTCTGTATGTGCATGTGCCTGTATGCACTTGCCTGTGTATGTGTGTCTGTCTGTACATCCATGTATGTGTATCTATGTCTGTCTGTGTGTGATGTGTATGTATGTTCATGTGCTTCTGTGGGAGCATGTGTGTATCAGTGTCTGTCTGGGTGGGCATATGCCAGGATTTGCACGTGTCTGAATGTACACGTGCTTGTGTGTGCAGAAGTGCACCACTGACACCATAACATGACCTCCCATTGCTGATAGTGTGCATGCATCTGTGTCTGTCTGTCTGTGTGCATGTGTCTGCGCGTGTAGCTGTGTCTGTCTGCGTATATGTGGCTGTGTGTGCAGAAGAGCACCAATGTACCTTTCATATGACCTCCCCATAGCTGATGGGGGTGCCTTTCTGTGTCTGTTCACTCCATATGTTCCTGTGCCTCTCTGTGTTCCTGTATGTACTTGCCTATGTGTATCTGTCTGTGTGTATGTGTCTGTAGGTGCATGTGTCTGTGTGTTTAGGTCTCTGTGTGTATGTGCCTGTTTGGGTGACTGTGTGTACACACCTGTATGTGTATCTGTGTCTGTCTGTGTGTGCATGTGTCTGTATATTCATGTGCCTCTCAGGGTGCCTGTGTGTGCACACAACTGTATGTGTATCTGTGTCTATTTGTGTGTGATGTGTCTGTATACCCATGTGCTTGTCTGGGTACCCGTGTGTACACACCTGTATGTGTATCTGTGTCTGTCTGTGTGTGCATGTGTCTGTATATTCATGCGCCTGTCTGGGTGCCTGTGTGTACACACCTGTATGTGTATCTGTGTCTATCTGTGAGTGATGTGTCTGTATATCCATGTGCCTGTCAGGGTGCCTGTGTGTATACACCTGTATGTGTATCTGTGTCTGTCTGTGTGTGCATATGTCTGTATATTCATGTGCCTGTGTGCACACACCTGCATGTGTATCTGTGTCTATCTGTGTGTGATGTGTCTCTATTTTCATGTGTCTGTCTGGGTGCCTGTGTGTACACACCTGTATGTGTATCTGTGCCTGTCTGTATATTCGTGTGCCTGTCTGAGTCCCTGTGTGTCCACACCTGTATGTTTATCTGTGTATAGGTGTTTGTGATGTGTCTGTATATTCTTTGGCGTGTCTGGGTGCCTCTGTGTGTACACACCTGTATGTGTATCTGTGTCTGTCTGTGTGTGCATGTGTCTGTATATTCATGCGCCTGTCAGGGTGCCTGTGTGTACACACCTGTATGTGGATATGTCTGGATGAGCATGTGTCTGTATATTCATGTGCCTGTGTGTACAAGCCTGTTTGTGTATGTGTGTCTGTCTGTGTGTGCATGTGTCTGTATATTCATGTGTCTGTCTGGGTGCATGTGTGTACACACATAACACACCTGTATGTGTATCTGTGTCTGTCTGTGTTTGACGTGTCTGTATATTCATGCGCCTATCAGGGTGCCTGTGTGTACACACATAACACACCTGTATGTGTATCTGTGTCTGTGTGTGTATGTGTCTGTATATTCATGTGCCTCTGTGTACAGGCCTGTTTGTGTATGTGTGTCTGTGTGTGCATGTGTCTGTATATTCATGTGCCTGTCTGGGTGCCTGTGTGGACACACCTTTATGTGTATCTGTGTCTGTGTGTGCATGTGTCTGTATATTCATGTGCCTGTCTGGGTGCCTGTGTGGACACACCTTTATGTGTATCTGTGTCTGACTGTGTGTGATGTGTCTGTATATCCATGTGCCTCTCTGGGTGCCTGTGTGGACACACCTTTATGTGCATCTGTGTCTATCTGTGTGTGCATGTGTCTATATTCATGTGCCTGTCTGGGTGCCTGTGTGGACACACCTTTATGTGTGCATGTGTCTGTATATCCATGTGCCTGTGTACACGTGCCTGCCTGTGCACGTGTCTGTCTGTGTGTGCACGTGTCTGCAGGTGCACGTGCCAGTCTGTACAGAAACGCACCACTGCCCCCCCCCCCTCTTCTCGTGACCCCCCCCCCTGCCCCGACGGAGCCTCTGCCCTGGAATCCAACGAGCTGGGGGCGCTGAGTGACTCCTTCCAGTTGACACTGGAGATGGCGCCTCACTCCGGGGTCAGGGCCCCGCCACTGACCTGGGGGCGATGACACGGAGCTGCAGCTTAATAACGCGACAGCTTGGAGGGGGGGGGGGGGGGGCATGGCGTACAGCCAGGGAGCGATGCCAGGCACTCAGGGGTCTATAACACATGACGACAGCAGGGGTCCGCTGCACGTCCAGGGGTGTCCGGTGACCGCCAGGCAGGCTGGCTCCAGGGGCATGGCGGGATCACTGCAGTGCCAGGGGCAGCTAAAAACGGCTCAGGTATGCCGCCGGGGCAGCAAGAGTTAAAGGTTTCCACCGTCAAACATGCCGGTCTCAACAGATGAACAAACAGAGCCTCAGTAGAGCCATAGCAAGGGGCAGCGATGTTTAGCCGCAGCGAAGGGAGCCGCCGCCTCACTTTAAAGCCCCAGGGCTGCAGGGCCTGGGGGTCTAAAGGGGTGCGAACCCTGGGGCTTATGGACACCGCTGTAACAGGGATGGTCACCCCAGGAGCAGCTCAGACCTGCACTGGTACAGACAAAAAAAAATATCAAAAGGGCACAGACAGGATGACAGCTACAGCCAGAGACAGACAGTCAGGCAGCTACAACCACAGGCAGGCAGAACAGCCACAGCCAGAGGCAGACAGTCAGGCAGCTACAACCACAGACAGGCAGAACAGCTACAGCCAGAGACAGACAGTCAGGCAGCTACAACCACAGACAGGCAGAACAGCCACAGCCAGAGGCAGACAGTCAGGCAGCTACAACCACAGACAGGCAGAACAGCCACAGCCAGAGGCAGACAGGAAGGCAGCTACAGCTAGAGGCAGACAGCTACAACCACAGACGGACAGGCTGACAGCTACAGCCAGAGGCAGACAGGAAGGCAGCTACAACCACAGACAGGCAGGACAGCTACAACCAGAGGCAGACAGGAAGGCAGCTACAACCACAGACAGGCAGGACAGCTACAACCAGAGGCAGACAGGAAGGCAGCTACAACCACAGACAGGCAGAACAGCTACAGCCATAGGCAGACAGGAAGGCAGCTACAACCAAAGACAGGCAGAACCGCTACAGCCAGAGACAGACAGGAAGGTAGCTACAACCGCAGACAGGCAGGCTGACAGCTCTAGCCAGAGGCAGACAGGAAGGCAGCTACAACCACAGACAGGCAGGACAGCTACAACCAGAGGCAGACAGGAAGGCAGCTACAACCACAGACAGGCAGGACAGCTACAACCAGAGGCAGACAGGAAGGTAGCTACAACCACAGACAGGCAGAACAGCTACAGCCAGAGGCAGACAGGAAGGCAGCTACAACCACAGACAGGCAGAACAGCCACAGCCAGAGGCAGACAGTCAGGCAGCTACAACCACAGACAGGCAGAACAGCCACAGCCAGAGGCAGACAGGAAGGTAGCTACAACCACAGACAGGCAGAACAGCTACAGCCAGAGGCAGACAGGAAGGCAGCTACAACCACAGACAGGCAGAACAGCCACAGCCAGAGGCAGACAGTCAGGCAGCTACAACCACAGACAGGCAGAACAGCCACAGTCAGAGGCAGACAGGAAGGTAGCTACAACCACAGACAGGCAGAACAGCTACAGCCAGAGGCAGACAGGAAGGCAGCTACAACCACAGACAGGCAGGCTGACAGCTCTAGCCAGAGGCCGACAGGCTGACAGCTACAGCTAGAGGCAGACAGACAGGCTGACAGCTACAACCACAGACGGACAGGCTGACAGCTACAGCCAGAGGCAGACAGGAAGGCAGCTACAACCACAGACAGGCAGAACAGCTACAGCCAGAGGCAGACAGGAAGGCAGCTACAACCACAGACAGGCAGAACAGCTACAGCCAGAGGCAGACGGGAAGGTAGCTACAACCACAGACAAGCAGGCTGACAGCTCTAGCCAGAGGCAGACAGGAAGGTAGCTACAACCACAGACAGACAGGCTGACAGCTCTAGCCAGAGGCCGACAGGCTGACAGCTACAGCTAGAGGCAGACATCTACAGCCAGAGACAGACAGGCTGACAGCTACAACCACAGACAGGCAGAACAGCTACAGCCAGAGGCAGGCAGTCAGGCAGCTACAACCGCAGACAGGCAGAACAGCTACAGCCAGAGGCAGACAGGAAGGTAGCTACAACCACAGACAGGCAGAACAGCCACAGCCAGAGGCAGACAGGAAGGTAGCTACAACCACAGACAGGCAGAACAGCTACAGCCAGAGGCAGACAGGAAGGCAGCTACAACCACAGACAGGCAGAACAGCCACAGCCAGAGGCAGACAGTCAGGCAGCTACAACCACAGACAGGCAGAACAGCCACAGCCAGAGGCAGACAGGAAGGTAGCTACAACCACAGACAGGCAGAACAGCTACAGCCAGAGGCAGACAGGAAGGCAGCTACAACCACAGACAGGCAGGCTGACAGCTCTAGCCAGAGGCCGACAGGCTGACAGCTACAGCTAGAGGCAGACAGACAGGCTGACAGCTACAACCACAGACGGACAGGCTGACAGCTACAGCCAGAGGCAGACAGGAAGGCAGCTACAACCACAGACAGGCAGAACAGCTACAGCCAGAGGCAGACAGGAAGGCAGCTACAACCACAGACAAGCAGAACAGCTACAGCCAGAGGCAGACAGGAAGGTAGCTACAACCACAGACAAGCAGGCTGACAGCTCTAGCCAGAGGCAGACAGGAAGGTAGCTACAACCACAGACAGACAGGCTGACAGCTCTAGCCAGAGGCCGACAGGCTGACAGCTACAGCTAGAGGCAGACAGCTACAGCCAGAGACAGACAGGCTGACAGCTACAACCACAGACAGGCAGAACAGCTACAGCCAGAGGCAGGCAGTCAGGCAGCTACAACCGCAGACAGGCAGAACAGCTACAGCCAGAGGCAGACAGGAAGGCAGCTACAACCACAGACAGGCAGGCTGACAGCTCTAGCCAGAGGCCGACAGGCTGACAGCTACAGCTAGAGGCAGACAGACAGGCTGACAGCTACAACCACAGACGGACAGGCTGACAGCTACAGCCAGAGGCAGACAGGAAGGCAGCTACAACCACAGACAGGCAGAACAGCTACAGCCAGAGGCAGACAGGAAGGCAGCTACAACCACAGACAAGCAGAACAGCTACAGCCAGAGGCAGACAGGAAGGTAGCTACAACCACAGACAAGCAGGCTGACAGCTCTAGCCAGAGGCAGACAGGAAGGTAGCTACAACCACAGACAGACAGGCTGACAGCTCTAGCCAGAGGCCGACAGGCTGACAGCTACAGCTAGAGGCAGACAGCTACAGCCAGAGACAGACAGGCTGACAGCTACAACCACAGACAGGCAGAACAGCTACAGCCAGAGGCAGGCAGTCAGGCAGCTACAACCGCAGACAGGCAGAACAGCTACAGCCAGAGGCAGACAGGAAGGTAGCTACAACCACAGACAGACAGGCTGACAGCTCTAGCCAGAGGCCGACAGGCTGACAGCTACAGCTAGAGGCAGACAGCTACAGTCAGAGAAAGACGGGCAGGCAGCTACAGCCAGAGGCAGACAAGCAGCTACAGCCAGAGAAAGACAGGCAGGCAGGCAGGTAGCTACAGCCAGAGACAGACAGACTGACAGCTACAGAAAGAGACAGACAGGCATCCTTTCTCCAAAGTCAGAAGAGAAATAGGAGCTTCTCAGAGGTAAAGGGCTGGCTGTACACGGCGAGAAAACAAAACACATTGGTAGGAGGCGGGAGGAAGGTCCAGGAGAGAGGTATCACTCACTCGCCCACTCCCACTGCTAAGCAACGCCTTTCCTAACACGATGAATGCATAGAATGCTGTAGGCCGAGCCCTACACTAGTGCTCCTGTGCCTGCTGCCGGAGACAGTGTCTGGCTGCCAGAGGCCAGCCTGGCACCCTTCCGTTGCCCTGTTCTATGCCAGGTCTACATGGCAGCTGAAGAGCCTGATCTTGGACAGTCAGCAGCTCTGTGCTGCCAGCATCTGAGAGGACACTGCTCATGTATCAGAGACAGGGCTGCATGTCTGCAGCTGGGAGCCGTGGCCATACATCCCTCTACCATGTACAAACTGTCGCCATGCCCTCTGCAGCACATCGTGGACACCGTCACAATTGCAAATGTTTTGGTAAGACTTGCACCCACAGCTTTCTTCACTTTATCCCCACAGATCTCCTCAATGTGGCAGACTTTTGTCCCCTAAACCTGTGAGCTAATTTCCAATTTGAGAAATGAACTTCCAGTCCGCCATTTCCCTGTGTTTTCCAAGTGCTGGCCTGGTCTTTTGTTGAACATGCATTGCCTTTCGATAGCTCTGGCCCACAGTTCTCACCCTTTTCAAATCAAGCTTACCTTTTCCAAATGACTCACAAAGCTTTTCCAAAGTCTATCTCCCACCCCAGTATTCAACATCTTGTACGCTAAGGGTCCTAGTTCATTTCTGTTTCCTTTTTTACAGACTAAGCTTCATTTGGTCCAGGACGGATTGCTCATAGAAGCACTATTCAATCAATCAATCAATCAATCCATATTGTTTTATAAAGCGTGGCTAATCACCCGTTAGGGTATCCAGGTGCTTACAGGTCCCAGAGGCTTATTCAAACAGACAGATCATGAGGACCATTTGGAATTCCTGAAGTGAGGTGATGGTCCGGAGGTGCGTGGGGAGGGGGTTCCAGGTCTTTGCTGTGATATGTGAGAAGGAGCGTCTTCCACTTCTGCTTCGGTAGATGCGGGGAGTATAGGCAAGTAAAAGGAAGTGGAGCATAGTCTTCTCGATGGTTGGTGGAAGTTCAGACAGAGGTTAATGTAGGCAGGTCCTTGGTTGTGTAGAGCCTTGTGTGCGTGGGTCAGCAGCTTGAATTTGCATCTCTTCAGTACGGGGAGCCAGTGGAGTTTTCTGAGGTGAGGCGTGATGTGGGTTCTGCGGGGAAGGCCGAGGAAGAGGCTGGCTGTGGCGTTCGGTATGGTCTGAAGTCTCTGTAGAAGGTGTGCGGTGATTCCTACGTAGAGGGCATTGCCGTAGTCCAGTCAGCTGGTGATGGGGGCTGATGTTACAGAGCATCTCGTGTGTAGGGATAGCAACTGGAAGATCTTACGTAGCATGCGCAGAGTGAGGGAGCAGGTGGAGGAGACTGTTGATCTGTGATTTTATGGTGAGCTTGTTGTCAATGATGATTCCGAGGTATCTGGCGTGGTTGGAGAGCGAAGGTGCGGGTCCTAGTTGTGATGGCCACCAGGAGTCATTCCATGTGTTGCTTTTGCTGCCAAAGAAAGGTACTTCCATCTTGTCTGTGTTCAGCTGTAGACAGTTGTTCTTGATCAAGTTGGCGACATTTGTCATGCACTGTGGAAGTTGGTCATGGTGGGGGTGGGGTCGTTCCAGCTGAACAGAATCGTGAGTTCCACCAAAGACCAGTGACCCAACCACACCCTTAAACCATGCTCCCCCCTCCCGCATGGCTAGAAATCTACAAACCCATTTTCTTTTCAGTTCTGTCTTATCCAGACTATCTGTTCTCAACTTCTCCTTACTTCTACTCAACAAGATTTTGCTAAAAAAAAGCAGCGGCCATTCAAAAACATTTTGCATCTCTTCGACCTCAGCTCAAGCATCGGTTATAAGTATACCCTTCCCTATCCATATGAACGTACGGAAAGACGGCATCACTAAGACCTTCAATGCTCCGCAGGGTTTAACTGATTCTCTTAATCAACATCAACATGAGAACAAGAAACTGGAATCTCTTAACAAATATATCTGTTCTGATGAGTAATTCATTATATATTAAGTAACTGAGGTTGGCCTACGTTGCTGTTGTTCTGCTTCTGTCTCTTGATTGCCCCACTGCGTTTCATTACATTTTGAATGTTTATTGTTGTGCATGTATGTTATGAGTATCATTAGTTTTTTTGTCGACTATGATCTACCTTTTAACTCCATTTTCCACTTTATGTTTCCATTTAGTAATTTCTATTAATATTCAATCTATTCATTCTATTTGCGCTTTCTACATCTCAACTTAAAATTGTTTAGTTAAATGTGAAAGGGCTTAGACATCCAGTTAAACATAAAAATACATTATTTATTCTATATATAAAGAAGATATCTGTTTAATCTAAGAAACTCATATTAATGGTGTGATCTGATCCTCAAAGGTTAACAAATGAATCAGAGGTTTTTTTTCACTGGCAGATGAAATAAATAAAAATGGAGTTGCTATTCTTTTAACCAAAAAGATTCTGTTCAAAGTTTTATATAAGAATTGCGATACAAGTGGTAGAATTTTATATGTTAAAGCTGAGATGAATAGAACTATGTTCCATCTAGTTAATATTTATAGTTCCACAACAGATTACCCCAACTTCTTGAAGGACTTAACTACTGAAATGATTAAGCTTGGGAATGTCCCTTTCATGGTTGGAGGATATTTGAATTGTGTAAGAGATCCTTTATAAGACCGTCTTTCCTCAACTAAATTTTACCCTCCGAAATCTCTCTTTTTTGAAAAGACTAAATGTTTCTAATCGAAAATAATTGACTTCATTCTCAAACTTGCATTAACCACATTCTGGAATGGATTACTTACTTTCCCCCTGAGGTTTATGTCACTTAATATCTCATCCTAAAATGTACCCCATTGATATCCCGGCTCATGCCATGATACCATTCTCAGTCAAACTAAATGACGTTTCAGCCCCTCGTTGGAGAATGAATACTGATATTATTCTTCATGAGAATAACAGAAATAAGATATTAGAAACCATGACACAATATGTCCGTCAATCGTGAAGCAGCGGCCTTTAATATTATTAGATGGGAGGCTTTTAAAGGTAATATTTCCAATCTGTAGCCGAGAAAAGACTTGTGGAGTATGGAAATATATATTACCTTTTCACTCAAAGAATGTCAGCTAGCATGGTTATGTAATATATCTGGATGGTTATCGGTTGCTTTTATTAATCAAGTATGTTTATTAAATACAACTGTTTATTGACCTCTACTGAACATGTTTAAGGCTAAGTTGACTGGTAATCCTATGTGTCGGCGTAGCAATAACAATAACGCTCCATTAACACACTGGGTTGAAGGACGGAATTTAATATGCAAAATTATCCATGTTTATGATGATATTTTATGCTCTATAGTTATCTGTAAATTGTTTGCCTTTTTTCTTCGTCTCTTGCTAAATCGGAAACTGTTTTTCGTTTTTTAGTTTCTTCAGCAGTTAAATCCATAACTTCGGACTGGAGAAAGTGTCTGAGTGTCATCTGTTTCTAAATGGGGGCCTTGGATAACTCTCTCAACAAGCTGACAGCTTATCCTCTCTTAATCCCACTAATCTACCAGATAAACATGAAATATTCTGGAAATCACTGAATAATTATGTTTCTCAAACTATTTAATTGTGTATGAGTTTATATTCATTATTGATACTGTTTATAGATTTATATTCATTCCTCTATTGCTACTCCAAGAAGCTCAGTCTCCTTTGTTTGATTTCCTTTCTGCTTACTCTTTCCCATTAGCATTGACAAGCATCATTCTCATTTATATGATACTGTTATTATATGATAATATTCCATTTAACTATTTAGTACAATTTTGGGGTGAGTATTGTAATGTTGTTCTAAAGTATAATAAAATGTATTTGAAAGGAAAACTGCACCTCTAAACTGCCCATCCTACAAGATACGAATGCGACCGACCTCAGGATGGATCCGCATTTGCCCCACAGAATATCAGCATTATCTCAATATCAGCATTATCTCAATATCAGCATTGTTGTGCTAATATAACAGCCACTATGCTACATATACGATAGCGTCATTATTGGAATGCAGATACTATCATTGCATTGCAGAATATACCGTCACGGCGCTACAGGACTTCCCATTGCTGTGCTACTCACCACGGCATCACCGTGACATACAATAGAGGCATCGACTAAGTGCATGAATGCGCTACAGTAGACACTCATTGTAGCACCAAAGCATATTAGCTGCATTGCTCTACATAACATACAGGATAAAGTACCCCTGATGTGCAGTCCAAGGATACCACAAGGCACTGAGGAGTTCCGAGACCATGTAGAGGAACGAGGCTGATGGTAGAGTTCCCTCATAAGATCATGGAACTCCTAGATGTTATGTTAGAGGCACTTGCTATAGCGCAACAAAGGGGTGCCGCGGCGCTCAGCAAAGTCAGAACAGAGCAGCAAGTAAAAAAAAACAGGTTTCCAAATGTTTTTAACAAAACTTTTGAACTCAGATCAAGATTGAATGTGAAGGGGAAGCTTGTTCCAGTGATAAGGGGCAAGGCTGACATGCAATATCCTTTTAATGTATGGCAGAGTACTTTATTCCTTATCATATGCAGTCACACCATAACCCTGCCCAAAAAAAACTTAAATCCTTGGTTTCTTGCTCTTTACTATTCATTACAAAGCTGGAGAATAAAAGCAGAACCTGTACTGAGAAAATAAACACATCTAAAAGAAGTTAAAACATTTTCCAAAAATATTTTAAGATCAGTTTATAGTTAGACCTGGGCAGACTTTGGGGAGTTCTGCGTAAGTGACCAAAAACCTCCGCCCTGATACGTGGAGTTCCGCAAGTGGTGGAGGGCATTAGGTAGTGCCGTTCACGCTTATTTTTAGCGCCAGGTGTTTGTCCCACACTGGAAAAACAGCACGAACGGCATAATGTGCAAGAGAGCTCAAGCAAATGTTCTACTCAAGCGGGAGCTTCCTCAATACAAACGATAGGTTTCTCAACACGAGCGGTCGCAGCCATCCGCAACTGCCCGTGCTGAAAAATCTGTCCCGGAGGTGGTCTGGAGTAAGATTTTCCTTGCTCGCGATCACCAACTTAACGTTGGCGAGTGCAAGTGAGGACAAAACTCTGCTCCACTACGTGGATCAGAGTTTTTCAGAACTCTGCACACTATGCAAAGCACAGAGTGGAAAAAACGCCCCAAACACTGCAAGAAGAGTGGAATTTCACGCCCGGGCCTATTTATAGTAAGTCAGGTTACAAAAATGCTGTGGCTCAGATTGTGTAGTAACATGCAAAGATTCTATCTTTCTGGTAAAGGCAGAAAAAATAAACATGTTGCCATAGATATCAGAATAGGGGAAGGCAGTTCTCATTTTCCTTTTTTAAATTGCAGCTTTAATGATGCTCCATGACATGTTTTTCACTTTGGATTCTCTGGCAGGAGGAATTATTACATTACAACTCAATTATTACAGATAAGCAGCTAAATCATTCCTTTATTACAGGCGACTAAAGACATCACAAGTCACCTCTAATAAGGAAATTAGAGGTAGGCCTTTATACATATATTATACGACCATTATTGCACAACAGAGTACGTCATCATTGTACTTCAGAACATGGTCATTGTTGGTCTTCTAATTAAATTCATCATTAGCCTTCTGATGGTGAGAAAACAGTGGATGCTTTCATGCCAGGTGTTGATTAGCTGGAGCCCAAGATAGAGCATCATGATTGGTTGGATGCTGAAGTAGCGAGAAGAGCTATCAGGTCAGCAGTTGATTAGCTGGAGCCCAAGACAGAACCTCATGATTGGTTGGATGCTGAAGTAGTGAGAGGAGCTATCATGGCCACTGGTTGATTGGCTAGAGCCCAAGATAGAGCCTCATGATTGGTTGGATGCTGAAGTAGTGAGACGAGCTATCATGGCCACTGGTTGATTGGCTGGAGCCCAAGATAGAGCCTCATGATTGGTTGGATGCTGAAGAAGTGAGAGGAGCTATCATGGCCATTGGTTGATTGGCTGGAGCCCAAGACAGAGCCTCATGATTGGTTGGATGCTGAAGTAGTGAGAGGAGCTATCATGGCCACTGGTTGATTGGCTGGAGCCCAAGACAGAGCCTCATAATTGGTTGGATGCTGAAGTAGTGAGAGGAGCTATCATGGCCACTGGTTGATTGGCTGGAGCTCAAGATAGAGCCTCATGATGGTTGGATGCTGAAGTAGTGAGAGGAGCCATGAGGCTAGCTATTGATTAACTATTGATTAGCTGGAGCCCAAGATGGAGCTTTATGATTGTTTGGATACTGATGTAGTGAGAGGGGCTGTCAGGTCAGCTGCAGATTAGTAGGAATTCAAAATGGAGGGCACAATTGGTTGGCTGGTGAGGTAGTGTGAGGTGATCTCAGGACCCCATCTGATTCATAGGGGTGGGCGGAACTCCTGGTGGCTCACTCTGAATAATTCTGCGGAGTTACATAAAAACTCTGCAAGATTTTGTGGAGTTCCGTAAGCGGGCTGAATTCGGCGTGTCACTCTGCTCGCGTTGATTTTTAGTGCTGGGAGCTTGTTCCACGCTGTAAAATCAGAGCTAACTGCACCACGCGGTGTGCCAGAGGGCGCTGCTTCTTCCTGCCGCTCGAGTAGATTTTCTACTCCAGTAGCAGTTTTCTGAAGGCGAATGGTCGCAGTCTGCCACGACGGCCCGCATTGAGAAAAACTCGACGGGAGGCGTACTTGCACCCAAGAATTGCGCTAGAGGACGTAAATTCTCGCTCGCGCTTGTCAACTTGATGTTGGTGAGCCATGCTTGAGAAAAAACTCTGCCACGTGGCTCTTGGCGGCGGACTTTTGCAGGAACTGCGCAATACTTGAGTAGTGCATAGTGGGAAAAACTCTGCAAACTCCTCTGGCGTAGCAGAATTTTCAGCCCACCTCTACTGATTAGCTGGTGCCAAAGATGAAGCCTCATGATTATTCAGATCATGGGGCAGCAGCTGATGTTCTCATTCCAGCTGTGGATTAGCTGGAGCTGAAAGAGAAGCTTCATAGTTGGATGGACACTGATGTACCCATAGGTGCTCACATGCCAGTTGTTCATTACCTGGAGGCCCAGATGGAGCCCATGATTGCATAGATGCTGAGGTAGGCCATCTGTTGATTAGCTGGAGACCCAGATGGGGCCCCTAATTTGGTGAGTTGGTAGCGGTGGGTGCTCTAAAGGTAGCTATTGACTATCAGAATTGGTCTTCACTGCTCTGCATGTCTACAGAGTATTCCTTGGAGGGTTCTATCTGCAGCTGAACAGGGGTGGTCAGCAGCTGACGCACCACATGGACAAACTGAAGATTCCTAAGCAGGCATGGATACACCAGGGTCTGTCATGATGGCTTCTCCACAGGTTCTAGAGCAAAAGCAATATGACTATTTAAATCCTTCCCCAGCATAAGAAAACAAACACAATTACAAAGTCTGGGACATTGTGTCCTGGTGATGAGGTCCCTGCATAGGAAAAAGTGCCCCCTGGTGAGTGTGCGTTGCCTCTGACGTTCCAAGGCAACACACTCCAGACCCTCACCTTTACTTTAACCACCCCGTCCTTAGCAAGCTTATAATAGGTGGGGACTTCAACGGAGTCATGATAAACAGCAAGGTACATGGCAGGTCTGACCCTCACCCTTACACCAAACTTCTAGTCTTGGCAACTGGGCAGGTCCCCTGGGTTTTGGGATTTTGTTTTTGTATACGGCATACGTAGGGTGAAGCCTTTGCTCTCCACTCCAAGGCACACAACTCACTATCTCTTTTAGATTATTCTCTCCTAGTTGCTTTAGACATTCAGGAGATGGCGGGAGTAGGTGTCCTTCCAAGAGGCATATCAGATTACTTACCACTAGTGTTAAAATTATGTGGTGCCGGGTCAAGGCCAAAGGGCGCACGGCACATCTGCGCTTGGCAACTCATGAATCACGATTTCATAGACTCGTTGAAGGAAGACATTGAGGAATATTTTGATCTTAACAAATACTTGGTCCAATCTTTTACCACATTAAAAGCTGTGACTAGGGGCAGAGCCATGGATCACACATGTTAGGCATGGAGAGAGGGAACAAGAGCAAACCCAGTAGCTCTGGAGACAAAAGAGACTGCGCTCTAGTGAGATGTCTTTTAGGACAGCTGGAAGTCTCAAATTCACAAATGATTGACCTAGCACATTGGGAAGGTGTCACCAAGCAGAGTCTACAAATCAGGAGACAAGATGGGCAAACTCATATGCTGGCTTGCCACCAGCGAGATGGTTCCCAAGATAATACGTAGCATAAGAGATGTCCATGGCGAACTGCGGACTGATGAAGAAAGCATAGCCGACACCTTTGAACATACTGTAACTCTCTACAGGCAAACACCCTCATTCCGTAGCAGAACTAAATATTCGACTGATTAAAATCTCTCAGTGGCAACACTAAAAGCCATGGACTCAGAGTTGCCTATAACACTTAAGGCAGACACAAGCCTACCGGGAGGAACCTTTCTGGGTGAAGTCCACCTCAAACCGCTCAGTCTGAGGAAAGAATGTTGAGACATTGGTCCACAGCGTAGCTCGGACACTTTGAGACAATGGGAAGGTCTCTTAGGCAAAGCTTCAAGGTGACGAGAAGAAGCAGCTGAAGCTAGTGCGCCAGCATGCCTACCCAGACGGGAAGCAGTGTCTTAAGTCGAGTACAGCACACAAGAGAGCGGAAGCGGAAATGCCAACATGAGCACCAAACCTGGGCTTGCTGTAGAACGACAGAGCAGAGAAGAAAGAGACAGTTGATGACCCAGAGATGGAATCACAGAGAAGGAAAGAAAGATGAAGTTGCTCAGCCCAGTCATGTGCACAGTCAACATAAGGTTAAACAATGGCCCTTCTTGGAAGTCTATTTGAACACCAAATGCAACCATGGCTCGTCCGTGAATGAACACAGAACAAGGCTGGTGCAAGATGCATCATGGAGTGGACATGGTCCTTACATAAAGCATTAAGTTTAGGTCAGGACCAAAACCCTCTAAAATGTAGGTCAGGTGCTGAAGTTAAGCATCTCTTAATGTTCCCGCTCAGCAGGTCCTGTGAATGAAGAAAAGAGTCTGGCTCTGTGAGTGGTGCAGAGAAACACAAGAACAAAGAACATAATGCAATACAACACATAACAATGAGACAATGCTTAATGCGCCACTGTTGATGGAAGAAAAAAGTACACATGAAGATAGCAGAACAACACTACAGGGTCAGTAGAGTAGAGAGAAAGGAAAAGAGATAAAGGAACAAAAGAAACAAAGACACAGAAGAGTGGAATTGAGAGATCCAGAGGAAGTGAGAGATAAAACAATGAGTACATAAGACAGGGAACAGAAGGATTAATCAACAGAGAAGAGACAGCAAGAGATCAACAATAAAACAGAGAAACAGGGTGAGAAAAACAGAGAAAATGGAAAATAGGGCCAGAGAATTGGTGGAGGAGGTGATAGCTGAGAGAGGCTGGGAGGGAGGTATGAAAAAAGGCCAGAGAACTCAGGAGTGGAAAAGGAAGGGCACAGATGCAAGAGCGGAGGGTACTGAGCAATAGCAAAATTGGGGGCGGAGACAAAAAATAATGTCACATCACAGTGATGGGCCACAGCACTCTGGGGCAATCCCCTAAACTCTCACCTGCCACCTGAACCGTTGTCACCATCTTGTCCTGGATGGCATCGCAGACGTATGTCCCTGAGTCAGATGGCAATGCCCCATGGATAGTGAGCTGCCTGTGGGCACCCCGTTTCTCGAGCCGAACTCTCTTCCCCGACACCAGCTTCTCCCCGTCTTTATACCAGTGCACAGAGGCAGTGGGCCGGGACAGCTTGCATGCCAGGACTAGGTCATCGAAGGCCTCCAGGCAGTGGTGCTCGGGAGTCCCTGTGTTTCCAACGATGACCACCGGGGGCTCTAGACCAATGACACATAGTATGGTCAGTACTAGCCAAGAGGATCAATTGGCAACACCTCAATATCCCCAAGTGAATTACTACCGCAGAGAGGACAAGCAGGTAGGGGAAGGTGCAGGCACATCACTGGGAGCTTGGAACAGAAGCTCAGTGAGGCAGAAAGAACTGCAACAACATCACAGATAATCCAGCACAGCAGGAATACATAGGGAGGCAAGCTGTTGCACAGCTGGGGACAGTGAGCTAGAAGGACGAAGAACTAGATGCAGGCAGCACAGCTGGGGACAGTGAGCTAGAAGCACGAAGAACTAGATGCAGGCAGCACATCTGTGGACAGTGAGCTAGAAGCACGAAGGACTAGATGCAGGCAGCACATCTGTGGACAGTGAGCTAGAAGCACGAAGGACTAGATGCAGGCAGCACAGCTGGGGACAGTGAGCTAGAAGCACGAAGAACTAGATGCAGGCAGCACAGCTGGGGACAGTGAGCTAGAAGCATGAAGGACTAGATGCAGGCAGCACATCTGTGGACAGTGAGCTAGAAGCACGAAGGACTAGATGCAGGCAGCACAGCTGGGGACAGTGAGCTAGAAGCACGAAGAACTAGACGCAGGCAGCACAGCTGGGGACAGTGAGCTAGAAGCATGAAGGACTAGATGCAGGCAGCACAGCTGGGGACAGTGAGCTAGAAGCACGAAGGACTAGATGCAGGCATGCAAAGTGGAGGTGAGGCAGGACAGTGGAGACCTGCATGTCCCATGTCAGATGTGCTGAGGAAAGATAGAGCCAGAGCACAAGTGATTTGATCCTCAATATCGGACACGCAAAGGGTACGGGGAGCCAATGAACAGCAGCGATAGTCAGACCTTTAATAGTAGGCATTCTGTGACTCACGGCTAGAAGCAGTGAGGTGTGTTGGCACTGTTGACTCAATGCCAAACATCAAACAATGGTTCAGACATTGACAGTGAGCGCAAAACAGAAGCAAGCAGAAACTCGATGCCAAGCATGAGGAGAAGCAATGTGGAATTAGACTACCAGAGACAACTTGATAGTTAACAAGCAGAGAAGGGGAGACATGGAAGACTCAATATCAGACATGCACAGAAGAGGGGAGCATAGGAGCAGTACAGGCAGGCATAGATGTACCGTATAGCAGGCAAAGAAGGGGGAGATGGGTGAGTAATCACCATGTTGGGAAAGCCATCAATGACAGGCATGCAGAGCAGAGCGGTGGTTAGTGAACAGCAAAGAGAGATGAACAAAACTCCAGTCACAGCAATGCAAAGAATGAGAGATGGAGACTGGTGGTGATGTACAGTGGATGAAGCGAGAGGAACAATCCAACAGGAAGACTATCAGGGAGGGTGATACAGCGAGCTCACTGCGAATCACTGGAAGCTCGAGGTGATGTTTGGAAAGTGAATGCACAGGACGAGGCGGTGAAATGTAGGAGGGCACAGACTCTGAATACACACAGACCACCCAGTAAGCTGTACACCATGAACAGACCACATACAAATGAGACAGCACAAAAGCGAGGAATAAAGCGACATTTATGGATGATAAACTGATGACTGAGACTTGATCTTCTCTAAAGTGGTAGCGACACGGGAGGAACAGAAACATAGATGGATGAGTCTTATTCAGACAGTGGTCACATTGAAGGCTTCATTCGATATCAAAAGTGAAAAGAAGATGGGGGCGGGGACTGCTAAAATATGATACTGAAAAGTGAGACTTAAGTAAACCAGAAGATCGATGCCTACCATAATCCGACTCGCCTGATGGCAGGGGTTCCGTGACACAAGCACACTTCTCAATGGCTTCCACCACACTCGCACATTACGTTGAAGAGCCTAAGCTTTGCTGACGAGTGTGCTATTTGAGTAGCTCGTTCTTTCTAGTCAACAAGGTCCATGATTGCACTGATTATGAGCACTTTATTGATGGTTGAAACCTTTTTCTAAAGTTGGAGGAAGTTGGCGAAGGGCTTCTCGATCTTGGCAGATCTTACAGAAGTCTCCTTGGGTAATCTGTTCTAATGAGAATCTTTTGCCTGCATATGAAAGTTGAGCTCTGTCTGTCTCCAAAATGGTATCTTTCTTAATCCTAGATTTCAAGCTCAATGCAATTGACAGGCCCAAGAAGGCTACCTAAGATCTCAAGACGCTTAAGGCTAAAAGTGAACTAAGATCACGATTTAACAAGGAAATCTAGTTCAACTTTTCAAATATTAGTCTGGAAAAGAAGCCAAATACAGTGTGGTAGGAAGTTATTACAATCTGCGACTTCGACTGCGCAGAACTGCATTTGGAAGGAGACCCGTGTAGTAGACTGAACGTAAGGAAGTCATAAGGAAGGGAGTCTGTCAACATCCATTAAAAAGAAAGAATGAAGCGACCAGCAACAAAATGGAGACAATAAAAAATTCTGAGTGCTGAGACCATTTATTAGGAAGGCAAATGCAGAATAAGGAGAAGTCAACACCATAAATGTCAACCAAAGAAATAAATATTTTATTAGGGACAGAGTGGCCATCATCCTGAGAGGTGACATGAATCACAGAAGCGGTCCTGGCAAGGACAGTACAAAGGATCAGAACCCCACAATGACTGCTGCAATCAAAATATAGAAGAAAAGTGGATCATTTCTAAATTATTTTTAAAAAATCAAGACTGGTTTACACCTATAAATACAGACATAAATCTAAAAATGATTGAAGGTGCTTTTGGCCAATCCATAAATTCTGAATACAATACTTTCATGGAAAATTGTTTTGCAATGAATCGAGTTAAATGGTATGAAGAACAGATTGGTATGACTGCTCGTGTACAAGCTCTGGTAAATACGCTGAGTAACAGAAGAGCGACAGCTGGAGGAAAAAAACTAAATTCATAAGGCAATTCTGGTGATGACGAACACAAGTATCACTAGAGCAGAAACCCTGCAGCCAATGTAGTCTGTGGCCTAAGCCAGTAGATGCTGAGGGCAGATAGCACCCCAAAGGACTGCATTAACTAAGGTGTTTCACCACGCTGTCAGGTTCAGGGAATGTTAAACGTGTTTTCTAAGGTGGAAGTTTGATCCTGTGAATATAGGTCCTCCTTGTCATATCAAAGCAGGGCGGCAAGGCCAGTGGGCATAAAAAGCAAACCCCATTGCCTTTCCACCCTTGGTTCCCTGAAGTATTTGGAGAGGTATGAGGCGGCTGCCATGGCCACTGGACAGCAGTCCTGACCAAGAAGAAGATTAACTAATGCAACATGCATCACAGGGGGGTGCGTCAAGACAGGACTTCTGGCTCTTTGTCCCAATTCCACTCAACAGAAGGCTGGTGGGATGGGCCTTGGAAAGTACTAGAAAAACTAAGCTAAGCAACTCAAACTTTGTACTGGAATGTACAGAGACATCAGGTGCAGTTTGAGACTTGTCATATTAAGTGCTCAAGCTCCCCTTTATTCAGGACAGCCTGGTGCATCCGGAAGGTCAGTATGGAAGACGAGGAATACTTTGGAGATAGATGCACAGAGACTGCTCTGAGGAGCAGGGCACCAGCCTCCACGCTGGGGATATCTGAGAGGTCACACCCAGTATTTGAGGTATTTCATGCTAATTTTGATAGTAAAACATGTTAATACATCACTGGGTACATAATCTCAGATTTGGGTACAGCACAATGTTCTTAATAGATTCACCTGGATGCCCACCCAAACATTAACTAAACCACATCATTACCACTTGGCTTAAACCTGTTATTATTGCATCAACAACAGATGGTGGGAAGAGAGTCTGTGTAGATTACTGATGATCTAACTCAACGACAGTAAGTGATGGCAAGAGCTATCAACAGATGAATCCAATGGTATGCATGCTGTACATTCAAGAAGAACACAGGCTCATGGGAAGTGACGGCTGACTTCAGGGGAAGTCTTCTTTGTTGATTTCAGGGGAGGTCTTCCTTCTTGGAAGCTATGAGTTCATAGTGATGCCTGTGGCATGACAAAAACACTAAACTTCATTAGCATCCAATGAACAAGTTGTTGCACGGAACATACTTATTTTGATTTGCAGATCTGATGCTTTCATCAATTTCACAATTAACGAGCCTTCTTTTGTTTCATTTGATCAATCAATCCATTAGGATTCTTGCATAGCGCGACTACTCACCCGTGAGTGTCTCAAGGCACTGAGGGGGGAAGGATCTGCAGTTCAGTCGAAGATGAGAGGAATGCTGTGGGTGAACAGTGCACAGAACTGAAGCTCATTCACAATCAGGTTCAGTCTTACGTAAGAAGATTGTTAAGAGCAGCAGGTATTAAAGATACCAGCATCACACTACAGTATGAGCAAGCACCACTCTGAGGGCTGCCTAAGCGTAGTCATTCACAACAGTCTTGGAAGTTCTACGTACAACACCTAAATGTGACATCCCCAATGCACATGTTATGTTATGTTATGTTATTCATTTATTTCTATAGCGCACGGCTACTCAAAAAGAGTGTCCCGGCGCTTTAATGGAGAAAGAGACAATACTGCAACATAAAAAACATAACACCAGATAAAACTAACAGAAGAATGGGCCAGAGATTCACGGAGAACCGGCTACTGAGTGAACAGCCAAGTTTTAAGGCCTTTCCTAAAAGCTAGTAGGCTGGTGGCTCCCCGCAGGGCCAGTGGTAAAGAATTCCACAGCTGAGAAGCCAGCAGTCCAAAAGAGCGGCCTCCGAAGCGCGCTTTCTTTACCCGGGGGACAACAGCAAGGTGCAGGGCTTCCGACCTCAGAGACCTGGTTGGATGGTAAAAGACCAGTCTCTTTTGGAGGTACTTGGCTCCCTCCTTGTGAAGAGCTTTGTAGGCCAAGGTCAGCGCCTTAAAGGTGATCCTCTTGCGGATAGGAAGCCAGTGTAAAGTTACCAGCAAGCCCGAGGCCCTGGAGCGCCTGCTAAGGCCAAAGATTGCCCTTGCAGCGGCATTCTGTACAACTTGAAGCCGCTGCAACAAGTACTCTGGGAGGCCCAGGTAGAGAACGTTGGAGTAATCCAACCTGGACCCAATCAGAGCCTGGACAGTCAGCGTCCTGTGTTCCACGGATAACAGAGGAAGAAACCTCCGCAGCATCCTGAGGATGCCAAAGCAAATGCCCGACACCCCCTGGATCTGGGATTTCAAGGTAAGCCTGTTATCCATCTTCACCCCCAGATTCTTAGCAACCTGAGAGGAGCAGGACGGAGGGAACAAATCCCGTGGCCACCAGGTCTGCCAATCTGGTTCTGTGTCGCACCCAAAGAAAAGTACTTCGGACTTGTCGGAATTGCACTTAAGGCTGTTTAGATGGAACCAGTGAAAAACAGCCCCAAGGCAATCCCAAATACTCTCCCCATCAAAGTCGCCTCCTCTCTTACAAGAGAAGAGGAGCTGGGTGTCGTCCGCATAGGATACGATCTGGGCACCATGCGACTCCACCAACGCCGCCAATGGGGTCATAATGATGTTAAAGAGGGTCGGGCTCAAAATAGAGCCCTGAGGGACCCCGACTCCCAGAGGCGGCATCACGGCGGAATCCGGCGGGGCCCAGATCGACTGCCGGCGGCCGGCTAGGAAAGAGGAAAACCAGTCGAACACCGTCCCCCGTAGGCCTATCTCGAAAAGTCTAGCGAGAAGACCATCATGGGGAACGGTGTCGAACGCCGCCGACAGATCTAGCATCACCAGCATGACTTTGCCCCCAGAGTCCAGAACCCCTTTAATGGTTTCCGAGACCTCCAGGAGCGCAGTCTCAGTACTGAGATGGGGACGAAAGCCCGATTGGGTGGCATGCAAGATCTCATTAGATTCAAGAAAGTTGGAGAGCACGCCTTGAACGTGCTTTTCCAGAATCTTCGTGAGGGCCGGCAGCAGAGAGATGGGCCTATAATTAACCGGGGCCTTCGGATCTAGACCAGTTTTTTTGAGCAATGGAATCACCATCGCCTGCTTCCAGGCCTGCGGAACCACACCGAGCCTCAGCGAAAGATTTAAGAGCGGATTAGCCAACGGGTTGATCACCTCCGCAACTTTCGCCAGAAATTTAGCAGGGCATGGGTCGAGGGGAGAACCCGATTTTAAATTGCCCATAAGAGCCAGGGAGTCCGGAGCAGAGATAGAGGGAAACACACTCAACGTCGCCACTGGCCCGGCCTGTGGCAGTGTGGTGGTGTCAGGTTCAGTCTGGCCCGCAGACACTGGTGCCAGGAATGACTCCTGAATGCGTTGGATCTTGCTCGTGAAGAAGTCAGCAAGGTCCGTGGCCCAGGTACCAGATGGTTTTTGGTCCGAGGTGTTAGACCAAGGTGAGGTGAAATCTCTCACAATGGAGAAAATCTCCTTGCAAGAGTTGGAAGCCGCATCAATTCTCCTGGCTAGATAAGCTTTTTTTTCCAAACGGATGTCCCGGTGATAAGCCTTAACCACCGATTTGTATGTCAACTTGGCAACAGTGTCATATTGTGCCCGCCAGGCTCTTTCGGCTACCTTGCACTGCTGCCGCGTAGCCGACAGTGCAGCGGTAAACCAAGGCGCAGAGACCCGTTTCGGTGTAGGGCGGGATGTTACTTCCGGGGCAAGATCGTTAAGCCTATCCAGAAGCCAGTCTTGCATGGTCTGCGGATCCCTGTCTAGATCACCTAAGAGAAGGCAGGGATGGGCCTCAGCTGCCTGGGCCAGCATCTCCGGGGTAACACGATGGAAAGCCCTGTGGACACGACCCTGTTGATGTGCCGGGATAGGCACAGATTTAGCTATGCCCTTGATCACAAATTTTGCGAGGAAGTGGTCAGACCATAAGACAGGAGTAATCTCAATACCCTCGAGAGGGACAGACGAAAAGACCTGGTCAAGGGTATGCCCCTTCTCATGCGTAGGCTCCTGAAAGTAGGGGAAGAGCCCCAGCGGGGTCAGCGCCTCCGAAAGTTTGGCGGCCGCCGAGTCGGATGAATCATCCATCCGGAAGTTGAAATCGCCAGCCACGATGAAATGTTCGGCTTTCAGGCCCAGCTCCACCAGCACCATATCCAGATCTTCAAAGAAGGTGCCGGGAGAGCCAGGCGGTCTGTATACAAGCAGTCCCTTAAAGGATTGGTGGGGCGACAGAGTGATCGAGAAGGCTAGGGTTTCCGAGCCACGGATGTCAATAGCTGGCAGGATCTCACAGGGAGTTCCTTTCCGGACCACTAGCGCTACTCCACCTCCCCTTCCGTTGGCTCTATCCTTTCTGAAGATGTTGTAATCGGGCGGGATTGCCAGGGCGACGTCAGGGTTAGAAGAGTCGCCCCACCATGTCTCAGTAAGCATGAGGCATAGTGGTTTATCTACATCGAGAAGCTCATAGATGTCCTGCGCATGTTTGCAAGCTGACCTGGTGTTCAATAGCATGCACCCGAAGCCAATACTAGAGCTGTTGGTGCTCGGCCGTAAGAAGAGCGAGCGGGTCGGGCGCCAGCCACAACCCGGGCAACGGGATTTCCCATGGTAACGGCCAGGGAATACAGTACGACAGCCATAGCCATGAGGAGAGAATGAGCGAAGTCCTCTATACATTGCCCTCTAAGATGATTCTAGGAGAGTAGTAATGACGGTGTAAGTTTATATAGATGGCTGGTTGGAGAGCACCTGATGGTCCTTCTATGTCTCAAGCCAGCCCTACTGTGGAAGAGTGAATGACCTCACGGATGTATGTAGGGACGTGGCGTTTCCAAGGTATGGACCACCTCGCATGACTTCAGCGAGTGACAGGCATGGTATCTGGTTTTGGAAGTTCAATGTGGGGTTACTGAAATTATAAGATAACCACATCTCTATGAGAAAGTCAGAAGCAACATATGTTAGCATAATCAGACTTTCATCGAGAGGAAAATAACTTCCCTGAAAACATTAATTGGTAATAAAAGATACTTGCATGTGACAATGAGGAAAAATAAGGAGAGACATTGGGACAAGGTAAGTATGTTCTCACTAGAAATGTCATATTTCTTTCATAGAAGCCCAGAAACCTTGCATTTGAGTCTGCAATTGAGAGACCATGTTTAGTCTCAATCATATGTGAGTTCTTGGGAACGACATGAATTATTTATAACTCATTATGAGAGGGAACTGAATACTGTTATTAATTGTACTCTAAGATTGATATGTTTGTGTTATAAACTTTATTTTTTTCACTTTTGTTTTCAGAAGTGCCTTGAGATAGCTACACATTTAAATGTACGTCCTAATTTAAGGGATACCCTGATGAAGTGAGGCGTTCTTGTGAAACGCGTTGGCATAACAAATGATAAAATGATTGTTCAAATAAAAACAATAAGAATCATAAAAAAGTTCAAATATGAAGATTTGAATATAATATCATGTGATGAGTGAAGTTTCCATGAAGGTGGTACTTTGAAGAGTTTGCCCACACTTTGTTTTGAAGCACATTACAGTAGTTCATCACTAAGGGGGTGAAGATGAAGAATGTGGGGACACGCTGCACGTATGGCACAGCTCCAGTCTCATGCACATGCATGAGACATTGATGTCTGCAGAATGTATGTATGTAAGTAAGGTCACCTTTGAACCAAACCCTTCAGTGAAGGAGAAAAGAGGATAAATGCATCTTCCTGACCATACATACCCCGGTCCAACGAGAATGACTGACGAAGAAGAACATGATCCATGAGCTGATCACAAGAAGGGTTGAGACCACTGCTCCTGTGTGGCCATGCCGCTCATGGTACCCACTGGTGTGCTCTGGTCCTGGTAAGTGCTCCTGAATACCAATGCGCAGTGTTGGAAACTGCCACCGTGACCTGCCCTGGCTCATCGATGCCATCCACAGCACAACCACTGACTCTTCTTGTGACCAGCTCGAAGTGAAGCCAGAACAGCCTTTCCTGCATCGCCCCCACTTTAAGAATCCGTTACCACTGCGAAAGGAGACAGCCATGGAGGGAGACATTCAGCAAAGAGCGAGACACAGACAGTAATTGAACAAGAAAGGGAGAAAATCACTGAATCCAATGGAGGGGAACTAAACTTTCAATGGATTATAAGAAATGAGTCAGAGACTGAATATGAAAGAATAGAAGAGAATGGGACAATCAGTCAATGGTAGAGGAAATCCACAGTGACCGTTAGAGTTAGACAGTCACTGAGAAGATGAAGGCTAAAGCCAAGTTACACAGATGGATAAAGAGAGAGAGATCATAGCAATGACTAGCGGGTAGTGGAAGAGAAGGGAGGTAGGGTGATGTTATAACAAGGAGAGATTAAAGCAATGGACAAGAAGACAAAGAAAGACAGGTAAAAAGAGACAGACATGAGTGACATGGACCAAGTAAAGAGAGACACACTGTCAGAGATCCAAGGGGTGCAGGTGTGCAGGCTCTGTGCAGGCAGCACACTGGTGCAGATCCTGTGGTCCTGTGTAAAAGGGGGCAAGCTTGTGTAGATGTGGTTATCCTATCAGCAAGGTGTTCGGTGGGCGCAGTGAGGTGTACTGCCGATTCAGTGATCGTATGCTTAGACGGCAACGTGGTGTAGATCCTACAAACCTTGAAAAGAAAGCAAGTCGTTTTGTTCTTCATGTGTTACCAAAGAGGGGGGCATTTGGTCTTAAGTGTTAGGAGCTGGGTGGGTGGAGGGGGGATTGGAATGGAAGACATCACAAGGGCAAAAGCAAGAATTGCAGCCAGCAGGAGCTTTCAAATGCCCAAACAGGAGCTCAATAGAGCAGACAATGGAGGGGGTACAGCAGCATGGCTTGCAAGAGACGTGCAAGAGTCTGTAGATGCCAGAGGCTGTTTGCATGGCTCTGCCATTACCTTGCACAGTGACTGTGAAGATGCAGCTGTCATCACGGGTGTCGCACAAGTACTCTCCTGAGTCCCTGCCCTTGGCACCCACGATCACCAAGGAGCGTGTGGCTCCATTCTCCTCCAGGCGGATCCTCTTATTGTCCACAATCTTCTCCCCATCTTTGAACCACTTCACCTCCCCGCCGGTGAGAGATAGTGTGACGGACAGGGTCAGGTCCTCTGACGGCAGGCAACGGCGCTGGGTCTCCAATTCCCCCTTCCCCACAATCGTCACCAAGGGCTCTTTGAAGAACCAAAAACGAGGAGTAAATACCGATGCACATCTGTCTTGACACATAAAGTCTCAAATCACAGAACCAGTCTTCCCAAGTAAAAACCTATAAAATATGTGAAACAACAATCCCACAGAGCATGGTGGACTGTTCCCAGGATTTTAGCAATCATAGAGCTTTATGCAAAACACAACTTTATCACACATGCATACATTCCAGAATAGTCAGAGATTAAATATCCTCTACACAACTCAAAGCAAAGACCTTCTGCATATCCAGAACAGCACACTCAGAGAACAAACCTCTGCTCCCTCGCCTGCTCCACCAGGCGCTCATCCGTTTAATGCTAGGTGCTTCCGGAGCCTTCTCATAGGTGAGCTTGGAAGAAGCTCTGGTGAGATCTGAGCTCTACCCCAAACACCAGTAACATACCGAGCATCCTTCTCAAACAGATCGAGATATACTAGTCTAGGAAAAGGAGACCCAGGCAAACAATACCCAAACTCTGGTGTAAAGAATCAGTTCTTCCAGAGAGCAAAGGACCCAAGAGCATGCTTCAAGGATGAGTCACATTCTCACTTCATACACAAACCTTCAGTTTCACAACAGTTCTCTGAGTTTTAATGTCATCCCTTTGACTTCTGTCCAGGTGTGAGTCTTTCATTGCATCAGGGCTTAGTCAGAGGTGGGCAGTTATTGACATGCACAAAAAGAGGCAGAAGTCCTGTCTGCCCACCTCTTGGCCTCCCCACCTCAATCCATATTCTACCTAACCTGACAATGCAGCTGCTGCCGGCTGCGCCGGGATCATGAGGTGGGAATGGCGTCAAAAAGGGTGCCTCGTTTATGGTGGTTCTTCCAACACCATTTTCCCCCTGCTGGAACTAACAGGCACAGATGGAGGGTAGGAAAAGAAATTAATTTCCCCCATGTGCTGGGGAAAAACTATGTGCAGTAAGAACACTGACTTCCCAAAACAAACTCTAGCTTTGAAGATTTGCTTTTGAAAAACAAAAAACAAATGCCACCCTAACATGTTGGGCCAAGAAGCACTGAGCAGATCCTCTCAAAGTGCTAGAAGTGCTCCTGCCGTGTTGGTGTCAGCACCTCAAGCAAATATTGCCTTACCTTTGGTGGACAAGCTGTGGGGCTGGAGGCAATGCCTCCCTGCCTCGGCTGCTTGACTTCCGCAGCTCAAATGATGTCTTGTCCACAGTCCAACAATCTGACCTTTGGGCCACTTCCAATCTCTGGGGCACCCAGTCTCCCAGATCCCATGCTCTACATCAGATCATGCAAGGGATTCTCTGGGTATATAATATGACAATTCTTCGCATTTAAGAGTTACATTTCAAAATGGAGGATAAAATCCAAGCAGCACCTTCCACAAGTAAACTGTCAGCCTTCAGCCGAGCCGTCTCCAAAGCGGATTAAAATCTGCCAGTACAGTCTCCTGTGACAAAGTTACCATCATGCTCCTCCCACACTGAACTCAATTAGACAGGCAAGCGTCACAGAAAAAGAGACCCATGAAGGAGAGATATCATTGTCAGCAGACATAAGTACTATGTGCTGGATAAATACGAACCGTCCGCCTGTTCGGAGAGGCATCCGATATCCTCACCCGCAAGGATCAGTCCTTGAATACTGTGCTCTGTTTATATCTCCACAAATACTGTTGTAAGTTTTACCAATATCCAAGGGTGTGTTCTACTGATCGCACTGGGGCAGTCATAGCAGACACGCTCCAGGCGATGTCATTTCAAGGTCTCCTACCTTAGTACAAAACCCTGCAACATTACACGACAAGTGACAGGTATGGAGCTCCGCTGTGTGTGAGGGGCTTTCAGTGGGTGCTCCTGGATTGGTGGGACATTGTTGATGATCTAAACTGAAGCCTGGGATGTAACTGCTGCTCCATATACTGGAGGAGGGGGTGTGTGATAGCACTGGTTCCCTTGCATTTGTTCCCATTGTTTGAATTGTTCATCTTGACAGATAAAGCTATTGGAATAGGTTTCTCATCGAGCGGTGCAATGTAACCGAATGAGCAGCTCACGAGCAGCGCAAAACTGTTCCAGGCTGAACCTCCGGAAGGACCAAGCACCGACCTCCGTCTGTAGTGTAAGTGGAGCTGGCCTGTGGTTCGTGGCGATGAGCGACCCATCTTGGACACAGTACCCTCTCCTTATCCAGCTACGGAGCTAGACCCTCATTCTCTTCAATAACCCTATTCACCACGGTAACACATGCGGTTTGTCAGTACTACAGGCATCTACCATCTTGCACCTCTTTCAGGTTGTGCACACCTGAGTACTAAACTCTTTGTACTTCTTGCTTTCGGAGTCGGTCTGATTCTTGATACTTTCACTTACTTATGTTGTAGGAACCACCAAGATCATTCAATTAGAACACAACTAGCAGAAACAACAGGTAAATAACAAAGTTTCAAAACAGCGAGAAAAGGAACACTTTCTTGTTTAAACTGAAGTAGTTGTCAGATTGTTCTCAAATGAAATACAATATTTCATCTGGCTAAACTAAGAGAATCATTGTGGTGGATACTTGAGACGTTGAAATACAAATTTGGGGTCACAAAATTAACTGGACTAAGTTTGAAAAGCCATTAGAAGAGGTACACACAAGTACCACAACCAAAAATTACATGAACATTCCTTTGAACGGCTTCTGGCAAATGAATCCATTATCGCTTGTAAGAAATTAGTATTACATTAGAAAAGCTTCTGGATCAAAAAACCTCAACAAGTTAGCCCGAGAGGCTTAAATGAACTAAATTACTTGAGATGTTTATGCGAGGATTCTAGTTAAAGCAAAAAATAGATTTTTGATGGAAGTGACATGAGGGAGGTCTTCTTATGGGAAGAATTAGGAACATAAATTGATGAAGGTGCACTTGAAGACGCCACATGACTGTATTACAAACGTTTCTGATTTCTATCTGTATTCGGATCAACACTGTGCTGTGATGTGGAAAGTCAAAGTATAGTTATGAGCAAGATGATGGAATTGGATTGTCAGAGCAGAGGGCCTGATTCACAGAACTAACTTAAGACAAAATCCTAAACTTACTACCATTTTGTTATTCACAAAAGGCACTTACTCGTTTTGGTATTAACAGAAGGAACTTACTCATTTCGGTATTCACAGAAGTTAGGAGTCCTAACTTTAGGACTTCTAAATGCCTTCTGTGAATACCGAAAGTCTTTAAATTAGGATTTTTCTCAGTTTAGGAGTAGTAAAGTTAGGACTCCTAAATGCCTTCTGTGAATACCAAAAATCTTAAAGTTAGGTATTTCTCAGTTTAGGAGTAGTAAAGTTAGACTTTACTGCTCTTAAACTGAGAAAAATCCTAACTTTAAGACTTTTGGTTTTCACAGAAGGCATTTAGGAGTCCTAACTTTACTGACAGGAGATCTCTCACATTATCTATGATATCAGGTTGTGTAAAGAAAGAGATGCTCAAAGCAGATCCCCCACATTATCCAGTAATTACAGGTCATGTAAAGAAGGGGCTACTCACAGCAGATCCCCCATGTTATCCAGTGATTAGAGGTCTTGTAAAGAAGGGGCTACTCACAGCAGACCCCCAGTTTATCCAGTGTTTACAGGTCATGTAAAGAAGGGGCTGCTCACAGTAGATCACCCATATTATTCAGTGATTACAGGTCATGTAAAAAGAGGCTACTCACAGCAGACTCTACACATTATTCAGTGATTACAGGCAACGTATAGAAGGAACTACTCGCAGCAGATCCCCCAATTTATTCAGTGATTATAAGGCATATAAAAAGGGGCTCCTCACAGCAGATTTCCTGCATTATTCAATGATTACAGGCAATGTAAACAAGGAGCTGCTCACAACAGTACCGCAATATTACATGGTGATTAGAGGTCATGTAAAGAAGGTGCTGCTCAACTGTAGATCACCCACATTATTCAGTGATTACAGGTGGTGTAAAAAGAGGCTACTCACAACAGACTCTACACATTATTCAGTGATTACAGGCAATGTATAGAAGGAACTACTCACAGCAGATCCCCCAAATTATCCAGAAATTTGAGGTCATGTAAAGAAAGGGTTGCTCACAGCAGATTCCCCTACATTATTCAGTGATTACAGGTTGTGCAAAGAAGGGACTCCTCACAGCAGATTCCCTGACATTATCCAATGATTACAGGTCGTATGAAGAAGAGGCTGCTCAAAGCTGATCCTTCACATTATCCAGTGATTCTAAGCCATGTAAGGAAGGGCCTACTCACAGCAGATTCCCTACATTATTCAGTGATTACAGACCATGTAATGAAGGGGCTACTCACAGCAGATTCCCTACATTATTCAGTGATTACAGACCATGTAATGAAGGGGCTACTCACAGCAGATTCCCTACATTATTCAGTGATTACAGGCAGTGTAATGAAGGGGCAGCTCACAGGAGATCCTCCACTTTATGCATTGATTACAGATGATGTAAAAAAGGGCCTTCTCACATCAGATCACCCGCATTATTCTGTGATTAGAGGCCATGTAAAGAAGGCTCTGCTGCTCACACAAGATCCCTTAAATGATTCGGTGATTACAGGTTGTGTAAAGGAGGGGCTGCTCACAGCTGATCCTCCACATTATCCAGGGCTTATAGGTCACCTAAAGAAGGGCCTACTCACAGCACATCTCCCCGCATTCTCCAGTGATGAAAGGACATGTAAAGAAGGGGCTACTCACAGCAGATCCCCCATATTAGCCAGTGGTTACAGGTCATGTATAAAACCAAGAACACAGTCAATCTATCACTAAATGTGTTCCAACTATTTATCACAAGCAAAAACCAAAATGTCACTACTACAGCCCTTGAATGTTCAGTGATTACATTCATCAATTATCTTTACTCTAATATTCACTGATTACAGATCATGTGTACATTCACAGACACTGCAAAAACGTTAGCACATTCAGTGATTACAATAACTGGCGAAGTGTGAAATCAGTGAAGCTTTCCCAGAAGATTCAGTATGTCAAGAACTTGAAAAAACACAGATGTTCACTTCAGCTGATTTCATGCCATGTAAACATCCACAAACTTACTCCCATAACACGCAGGGATGGCCATGCATGTGCACGTCTGTGTTGGGCGGGAGCATGTCAGGTGGCGGGACTTATGGTTGCTGAGGGGGAGTTTGTAGTGGCTGGAGGTTATGGCCACCCTGGGTGGCCATGCATGTCCACGTCTGTGTTGGGTGGGAGCATGTCTGGTGGCGGGACGTACGGTTGCTGAGGGGAAGTTTGTAGTGGCTGGCGGTTATGGCCACCCCTTCCATTATTGTTTGTCACTTACATAGGTCTAAACCACTGTCCGGAGGGCTGCCGAGTACCGGGGGGATGTTAATGATAAGGGTAGGCAGGAATGAGCAGCTCTGTCCAGCAGTGTCGGGAGTCTTCTCCACTTTCATCGGAACGGAGAAGAAGGAGGGGCCTTTACTGAGGGTCCGTAATTCTGCGTGACCAGGGGGAGGGGTAGGGCTAGAGGAGAGGGATGCGGGGGTAGGGAATGAAGAGGGAGGGTTGGAGAGGGGTGGTATAGGGGAATTGGAAAAGGGATATGAAAGAAGGGAGGATGGACCATAGTTTCGGGTTAGAAAAAAAGAAAAAAAGGGGGGGCAGGAGTAATAGAGAAAGAGTCTGTCTAAGATGGTGAGATACACTTCGAGAGGAGGAGTGGTGAAGAGGCAGAAAAGAGAGAGTATGAGAGCGCAGGAGGGGAAGAACAGTAACTCGGGAGTCAAGCCAGTGTGCTGGGCGGCAAAGCTAGCTTCGCTCCAGGCATCTGAGACTGTTCCAATGAAGGTAGGCACATTGTTAGAAAGCGGTTCCGGGGGAGGCTGCGGAGTGTGCTCCCGTCCACCCTGGGGCCCACCTTTCCCAGAATTGGGCCGAGCAAGAGCAGAGAGGCCCTGCCTGGCAGGGTCTCGCACCTAGGATCGCACGCGCTGCGCTTACTCTCTCTTCGGATAGAGGGACACCACACAGTAGGTCGTTTATAAGGCAATAAGTCTTTATCGGTAGTTGTCGGGGATCTTTATGATCCGGTAAGCAGGTACCAAAGTAAATGCCACAAGCGGCAGCGATCTTGTGATGAGGGAAAAGGGGGTAGCGGGACAGTCTTTGAATCAGTGTCTCTGCGAGTTATCCGGCGCCCAGCTCTCAATCCTCGAGCTGAGGGGATGTTGCTTCTCTCGGCGATCTCTACCGATCTTCTTGGAGGAACGGGCCGCAAGTCACTCAGCAGGCACCGGAGGGTCTTAGTTCAGGGAGCCGCGACGGAGTCAGCAGAGCTCAGATGGATCAGAGTTCGGGGAGCCGCGACGGCGTCAGCAGGGCTCAGATGGTCTCAGGGTTCGGGGAGCCGCGACGGCGTCAGCAGGGCTCAGATGGTTTCAGAGTTCGGGGAGCCGCGACAGCGTCCGCAGGGCTCCGGTAGTTTCAGAGTTCGGATAGCGATCTTCTGTTCGGTGAGTGATCGAGCCGCGACCAGGTCAGCAGGCTCTCGTCAGTCCAGGTCTTCTCTGCCTCTCGTCCCTTCAGCACCCCTTGTTATACTCCCCTTCCTCTTTGAAGTCCGGGGTCCTCGCGGAGAGGGGTCTGGTGCCTGGGGGCGGTGTGTCGGGGTTTCCTGTCGCTCAGCCCCTTGATCTATTCAGATGTGTCCGGGAGGGACTCCAGACACCCAGCAGGAGAGGCGCCCGCTCACCGGGGGCCTGGTGGCCGATCGAACCCTCCCTCGGGGAAGAGACCAGAGGTGTGACAGAGTCGGCGCCTCTCGGTCTGGTTTGGGGGGGGTGTCGTTCTCCCTCGACCGGGCATGCGTGTTGGGGATCTGTTCGGCCCTCGGGATGTTGGTCCACGGAAGCCGAAAGGCCGTGCCCACGAGGTTCGGCGTGTTTGTAGTGTGTCTTGCTGGTTGGGAGGGCCCACGCCACGAGGCCGGTCTCACACGTGCCCCCCCCAGCTGAAAGGCAGGGAGAACTACCCATCCACTTGGGAGTTCTCCTCGCTGAAGCGGAAGAATCGGGACAGGCCGTCCGCGTTGGCGTGGTCAGTCCCGGGGCGATGTTCCACAGTGAAATCCATCCCCTGGAGAGAGATGGACCAACGTAGCAGCTTTGGGTTTTCCCCTCGCATCTGCATCAACCACCGCAGGGGTCGATGATCCGTTTGCACTCGGAAGTGTGTTCCGAACAGGTAGGGCCGTAGCTTTTTGAGGGCCCAGACTACGGCGAACGTCTCTCGTTCAATCGTGCTCCACCGCTGTTCCCGGGGCAGCAACCTTCGGCTGATGAAGGCGATGGGCTGATCTATGCCTTTGTTGTCATATTGCGAGAGGACTGCCCCGATGCCGTGCTCCGAGGCGTCCGTCTGGACCACAAACTCCTGGGTGTAGTCGGGTGCTTTGAGTACCGGAGCCGCCACATTGCGGCCTTTAGGGTGTTGAACGCCTTCTGGCAGGCGGGAGTCCAGTGTATTTTCTTGGGGTGTTTCTTGGAGGTTAGTTCTGTGAGAGGGCCGGCGATGCTGCCATAGTTTTTAATGAACCTACGGTAGTAGCCGGTGAGGCCCAGGAAGGCTCGGACCTCCGTTTGGGTTGTAGGGGGTTCCCAAGACAAGATGGCGTCGATCTTCGGCTGGAGGGGGGCGACCTGCCCACTCCCCACCTGGTGCCCCAGATAAGTTACGGAGCCGTGCCCAATCTGACATTTGCTAGCTTTGATGGTGAGGCCGGCCCGGCGCAGAGCCAGCAGGACTTGACGGAGGTGCTGGAGGTGCTCGGTCCATTGGGAGCTGAAGACTGCTATGTCGTCAAGGTATGCCGCGCTGAACCCCTCTAGTCCGGCCAGGACCCTGTTCACCAGCCGCTGGAAGGTGGCCGGGGCATTTTTCATTCCGAACGGCATTACTCTAAAGCGGTAGTGCCCATCCAGGGTGGAGAAGGCGGAGCGCTCCTTGGCTCCCTCGGTGAGGGCAATCTGCCAGTACCCACTGGTCAGGTCGAAGGTGCTGAGGTAGCAGGCGGCCCCAAGGCGGTCAATGAGTTCGTCGGCACGGGGGGTAGGATGAGCGTCTGCTCGGGTGACCGCATTGAGGCCTCGGTAGTCCACGCAGAATCTCAGCTCGGGGGCAACACCCGGGGTAGTCGCTTTCGGAACCAGGACTACCGGGCTGGCCCAAGGGCTGTCGGAGGGTTCAATCACCCCGAGGTCTAGCATCTTTGCTACCTCGGTCTGGATGCAGGTCCGGACCCGATCAGGGACCCGGTAGGCCCGATGTCTCACGGGCGGGCTGTCTCCGGTGTCCACGTCGTGGACACACCAGCTGGTGACCCCAGGGGTCAGGGAGAAGAGATCCGCGAACTGCCCTAGTAGCTGGCGGCAGTCGTCGGTCTGTTGGGCTGTGAGGGCGGTCGACAGTCTCACTCCTTCCACGGATCCATCGGTTTCCTTCGCCCCCAGGGGGTCTGGGAGGGGCTCGGTGTCTTCTTCGGCTCCATCGTCGGTGGCTAGGAGTAGACTTAATTCGGTCCGTACAAAGTGGGGCTTGAGGCGGTTCACGTGGAGAACCCGGAGGGGGTTCCGCGGGGACTGCACATCGATGAGATAGGTGACTTGGCTCTTCAGCTCGATCACCTTGTAGGGCCCAGTCCATTTATCTTGGAGAGCGCAGGGTCTCACCGGGGCCATGACCCAGACTTGTTGGCCCGGCTGAAACTCGACCAGCGTAGCATTCTGGTCATACCAGCGCTTCATGTCTTCTTGACTGGCCTCAAGGTTTGCTTCTGCGAGTTCCCTGAATTTTCTGGTCTGGTTGCGGAGCGCCAAGATGTAACGGAACACGTCCGGAGGGGTCCCGGGGGGTTGCTTCCCACCCCTCTTTGACCAGGCTCAGGGGTCCTCGGACGGGGTGTCCGTATAACAGTTCGAATGGGCCGAATCCCAGGGATTTTTGGGGAACTTCTCGGTAGGCGAACAGGAGACATGGGAGGAGGACGTCCCACCTCCGGCGTAGGGGTTCCTCGAGGCCCATGATCATCCCCTTCAATGTCTTGTTAAAGCGCTCGACTAGGCCGTTTCCTTGGGGGTGGTACGGGGTGGAGAATTTGTACGATACTCCGCACTGCTGCCAGAGGGACTTCATATAGCGGGAGATAAAGTTTGTGCCCCGGTCACTCACGACTTCGCGGGGGAACCCCATGCGGGAGAAGATCCCCATCAAGGCCCGGCCCACCACGGGGGCCGTCATGGTGCGGAGAGGGATGGCTTCGGGGTAACGGGTGGCATTGTCCACCAGGACGAGGATGAATCGGTGGCCCTGGGCGGTCTTGGGGTCCAGGGGTCCGACAATGTCGATTCCTACCCGCTCAAAAGGGGTACTGACAACGGGGAAGGGTTGGAGCGGAGCCTTGCGCTTGCCCCCACTCTTTCCGCTGGCCTGGCACGTGGGGCAGGACTTGCAGTGGGCCTCCACATTTGCTCGCATCTTGGGCCAATAGAAGTGGGTGACGAGTCGCTGGTAGGTCTTATCCTGGCCTAAGTGTCCGGCTAGGGGTACGTCATGGGCCAGGCCCAGGAGGAGATTTCGGAAGCGTAGGGGTACGACTAGTACTCGGGCCGATCCCAACTCGGCCGACTTCTGTTCGCTGTAAAGCAGTCCGTTCTCCCAGTATACCCAGTGGGTGCCAGTCCGGTCGCCGGCTGCTTGGGCCTCGGCCTGTTGTCGGGGCCCAATGAGGGACGGGCAGGTGGATTGTTCTTGGCAGAACTCTTCACGGGAGGGGCCCCCTTCGCAGGGCCACGGGGCCAGTTCTGTCAAGTCCCTGAGTTTGGTCAGGGTTTCGGGGTCGGAAGGCCCGGATTCTTCGCCGGGAGCGGTTGGTTCGTCCAGAAGGGGGTCGTTGGCCTCTGGTGGTGTATCCTGGCTCTCGGGGATAGTGGCGGTGCTCAGGGGCCTGGCCTCTCCCCCCTCGGAGGAAGGCGCCCGGAGAGTCATTGAGCGCGTGGTGGCGCATACCCACTCGGGTAGGCCCATCATCTCGAGGTGGGCCCTTCGTTCCACTTGTCCCCACGGGGAGTTCTCCAGGTCGTTGCCTAGGAGGCAGTCCACGGGCTGGGAGGTTCGGACCGCTACTTTTAACTTGCCGGTGACTCCCCCCCATTCGAAGGGGACTAGGGCCATTCGGCAGAGGCTCTCGGAATTGTCTGATGATATGACGGGGCAAAAGGCGTCAGGCAGGATCTGATCCTCGGAAATCAGGTGGCAATGGACCGCCATGACACTCGCCCCCGTGTCCCGGAGCCCCTCGATGCGGTGACCGTTGATCGTTACCTGCTGTCGGTACTTCTTTGTGTTGGCGGGCAGGGGCGTTCCGGGGACCATCTCCCGGTCCCCTAGGGAGACCAAGGCCATGGCGGCTGGTTCCCATTCTTCGGAGTCTTCCACCTCTTCTCCCAGGGCCACAGAGGCCATCTGTCGAGCCGGCGGGGTTGTGGTGGTGGTCCGCTGGTACAGGGGACACTGAGGGTCACTGGCATAGTGTCCGGTCTGCTGGCAGCGGAAACAGGTGATCCTCACTCGGGGCCCCGGCCTCACGGGTGGCCCTGTGCTGGCCGGAGGTGGAGCGGGAAACGGTGGAGATTGTCCTCTGGGAGGGCTGAGTGGGGATCCCCCCGGGAGCTCCCTTGGCCGGCCTTGGTTCCCCCCGCGCCTCTGGCGGGGGGTCCCTGACTGTGGCGACCGTAGTCTCCCACGGGCCCCCGGGAGGTCCGGGTGTTCACCCACCGGTCAGCCTCGACGGCCAGTTTCCGAGGGTCTGTGAGTTTGCTATCCAGGAGGTGCTGGCGCAGCTCTACGAAGCAATTAGCGGCCAAGTGTTCCCATGCGATTAGGTCGAACAGCTCCTCAAAGGTGGAGACCTTGCTGCCCTTGATCCATCCGTCCAAGGCCCGGCTGTAAAAGTTCACGTACTCCACCCAGGTGGTGCCGGGTATCTTTTTGCAGTCTCTAAACCGTTGCCGGTACATTTCAGGGGTGAGCCCATATCTTGCTACTAGAGCCTCTTTCATGTGACTGTAGGAGTTCATTACCGTGGAGGGCAGGTCCAGCAGGGTATCTCTCCCCTCACTCAGGAACCGGCCCCACAGCCCAGCCCCCCAGTCTTTCTGCGGGACTCGGTGGGAGGTCATGGCGACTTCGTAGGCCTTGAACCACTGCTGAATGTCGTCGTTCTTATAATATTCTCTCACCACATCCTTGGGGATGTGGACCTTCGGTTCCACGGTGGAGGAGATGGGTTGGGTTTCCGAGGGTCGGGCCTCCGCCCTCTTGGCCTGGAGCTCGATTTCTTTTAGGCTACGTTCGTGCTCTAGTTGGAGTTTCTTTTCTTTGTGTTCTCTCTGTCGTTTCTTTTCCTCTAGTTCTCCTTGTAGGCGTAACTGTTCCACCGCCAGTTTTTTCTCGGCCAGTTTTATCTCTCCTTCGATTTTTAGTTTTGCTAGTTCCAGTTCGTGGTTGCGACCTCTTTCTCGGTCCGCTAGTTCCTCAGGGGATAGGCCCCCCTCGGGGGCGCTGTTCCTCCCTGGGCTGCTTCGTGGTTCGTTGGGGGTTTCTCCTTCTGTTCGTGTCCGGGGAGCTTCTGCCTCGACCCAGGTTTTTAATGCCCCCTGGAAGTCCTCTTTCGTGCTCAGTCCGGTGGTAGCGATTCCAAAGTCTTTGCAAAATTGTTTCAGTTCTCGGTGCGTATAAGATTCTAACTGGTCTTTTTGAAATGCCGTGCTTGGGTTGGTGCCTGCGGCACCTAGGGAAGTTTCTCCTTCCATTCTTTTCGGTAGTGCGTCAGCCGTCTACTGCACGATCTCTAGGTGTTGGCTCGGATCCCGTCGTCTGCCACCAAATGTTAGAAAGCGGTTCCCGGGGAGGCTGCGGAGTGTGCTCCCATCCACCCTGGGGCCCACCTTTCCCAGAATTAGGCCGAGCAAGAGCAGAGAGGCCCTGCCTGGCAGGGTCTCGCACCTAGGATCGCACGCGCTGCGCTTACTCTCTCTTCGGATAGAGGGACACCACACAGTAGGTCGTTTATAAGGCAATAAGTCTTTATCGGTAGTTGTCTTTATGATCCGGTAAGCAGGTACCAAAGTAAATGCCACAAGCGGCAGCGATCTTGTGATGAGGGAAAAGGGGGTAGCGGGACAGTCTTTGAATCAGTGTCTCTGCGAGTTATCCGGCGCCCAGCTCTCAATCCTCGAGCTGAGGGGATGTTGCTTCTCTCGGCGATCTCTACCGATCTTCTTGGAGGAACGGGCCGCGAGTCACTCAGCAGGCACAGGAGGGTCTTAGTTCAGGGAGCCGCGACGGCGTCAGCAGGGCTCAGATGGATCAGAGTTCGGGGAGCCGCGATGGCGTCAGCAGGGCTCAGATGGTCTCAGGGTTCGGGGATCCGCGACGGCGTCAGCAGGGCTCAGATGGTTTCAGAGTTCGGGGAGCCGCGACAGCGTCCGCAGGGCTCCGGTAGTTTCAGAGTTCGGATAGCGATCTTCTGTTCGGTGAGTGATCGAGCCGCGACCAGGTCAGCAGGCTCTCGTCAGTCCAGGTCTTCTCTGCCTCTCGTCCCTTCAGCACCCCTTGTTATACTCCCCTTCCTCTTTGAAGTCCGGGGTCCTCGCGGAGAGGGGTCTGGTGCCTGGGGGCGGTGTGTCGGGGTTTCCTGTCGCTCAGCCCCTTGATCTATTCAGATGTGTCCGGGAGGGACTCCAGACGCCCAGCACAAGAGGCGCCCGCTCACCGGGGGCCTGGTGGCCGATCGAACCCTCCCTCGGGGAAGAGACCAGAGGTGTGACAGAGTCGGCGCCTCTCGGTCTGGTTTGGGGGGGGTGTCGTTCTCCCTCGGCCGGGCATGCGTGTTGGGGATCTGTTCGGCCCTCGGGATGTTGGTCCACGGAAGCCGAAAGGCCGTGCCCACGAGGTTCGGCGTGTTTGTAGTGTGTCTTGCTGGTTGGGAGGGCCCACGCCACGAGGCCGGTCTCACACACATGAACACTTGGTGTAGGATTTCGCAGTCTTCCCCCGTGCACAGAAAGGGTGCCCATGCCTATAAAAATAGATCTGTCTGGTCTTGTAAGTTGTAGATGACTTGTTCGTGAGAGGCAGTGTGTATCATAGCAACTAGCCAGGCCGCCTGAGATGGGGGTGTCAGTGACCTCCACTGTCAGAGGATGCATATTTTGGCTGTAGCCATTGCTGTGTGAAAGAGGCATTGTTGCAGATTGGACAGCTCAGGTACAGTCCGCAAATTATGTAAGAGGATAGATGAGGGTGTAGATGGCAATTGGTGGGGCTGTGAGTGCTCAGGAACTGACCTACACAAGACCAGAAGGGCTGGATGGATGGGCACTCGCAGATGACGTGGGTTGTACCGCAGCAGGTATTCTCACATCTCCAGCAGTTTGTGTGTGGGAGTAAGTCTGCTCTGGTCAATTCCACTGGAGTCCAGTGCCAGTTGTGTAATGTCTTTAAGAGGCAGAACTTCAGCCGGGCATCTCTAGTACCAACATCCAGGGCTTTCAGGATGTCCCCCCACCCATCCTCTTCAAAGGAGACTGATACCCTGGCCTGCCATCTGGTATATAGAGCCAGAGGTTCGAGAAGACATGGGAAGTGAGCGTGGTGTGCAGTCCTGACGTCACCCCATTGTGTTTCCCCAGGTATGGAGATATGATACCACTGGTGATGTAGTTAGGGACCACCGGCGTGGGCCCAGGCATCTTCTCAGGCAACGCTGTAAATGCATGTGGCACCAGCATTGTGAGGCAGGGAGGCCAAACTCCTCTCCAAGTCGTTCGAACAATTTGAAATCCCCATTATGAAAGAGCTGATTATAGGTGTGTATTCCCACTGCTTTCCATTGGGGCCAGGACAGAGTCTGTCCATTGATGCATATGCTAGCATTCCCCCATATGGGGCTTTCTAGTGGAGCCATCGATTTGCACTTTGCAAGTGGTGTGCGTGCGGCCAGGCCTTGTGCATGGCATGCAGTACCGGATGGGTGGGGTCATGTTGGCATGCCTCTTTCCCATATAAAGCAGAAAGGCCATGATCTGGTGACAGTAGCTGCCATTCGATGTGCACCCACTGTGGCGAGTCTGTGTAACCAGGTAGCATGTACGCCAACTGGGAGAGCTGGCGGGCAACGGCACAGTGTTCAACAGATGGGAGGCCCAGGCCTCCGCTGCTACATCGGGCTTTCAATTTGGATGCTGCTATGCAGGGTTTCGAGGAGCCCCATACAAAGGACTGTATCCTGGAGTCTATGAGGCGAAGTGTGGTAAGAGGTACCTGGATGGGAAGCATTCCAAGGGTGTAGAGAAAGCGTGGGAGGGTCACCATTTGTACCGCTTGTACCCTACCCCACATAGAGAACCCCAACGTGGCCCATTTCGCAAAGTCACTTCCCATCTGAGCAATCAGTGGGTTCAGGTTGTCCGGGACCATTCCCACCAGTTCTCTGTTCACCAGGATACCCAGATACTTAAGGCGAGAGTGTCGCCAACGGAAGGGATGTCAGTGTATGGCTGCCTTAGTGGTGCCAGCCGAGATGGGGAGAGCTTCGCTCTTGTCCTGGTGATTTTGTATCTGGAAAAAGATGAAAAGTCGCCGATAATGCCTAGTAGCGACGGTTTGGAATGGCGCAGGTCTGTGAGTGTTAGCAGCATGTCGTCCGCATAGAGGTATATTTTAGGGGTGCCAGTAGGGAGGGGTATGCCCGTGACATTCGCAGCGTTGCGTATTGTGGAGGACCCCAAAGAACCACCCAAGGTAGTGACACAGGGGACCCACGTGAGATGTGTGCAGTGTGAGAACACAGCCAAAAGCTCCGTACAATCCTATGGGAAAGTCGCGGTTGGAATTTTAAAGACACTTCGGAGAGGACTTCAAGCTAACCGTTTGGAACATAGAAGGTTCTAAGGCCAGCACTCTTGAGATTACCAAGGAACCCGTGTTACCTATCCTAGGACAGCCGGGTGCATAGGGGTCAAGTGGTGTCGGAAACGCTTGTTGATTTCAATGGCGTGATGCGAAGAAGTGCTGCTGCTGGGAAGATGAGAAGTGTCCGGTGTGATCCAAGCCTGGATCGGAGCTGAGAAGAACCTGAAAGCAGAGGGGACAGAGTCTGGGTCACTTCACAGTGACCAGGGGCACGACAGACGAATGCCCACCAATGTCGAATGTTTCAGGTGAGATGAGTTGAAGCTTGACTCTGCAGCCACGGGGACCAGGAGATGTCAACGAAGACCAAAGTCTGCAGGCAAGCTGTCCCACGAAGGATGTCGAGTGCTGGGCGGTCAGTGTCCGGATTGGAGAACAACAAGCCTTGGCAACTGCAACTCATGCGGTTAGAGAAAAGAAGCTTTGGTGAGGACCAGCAAGGTCCTGAGTACTCCCCAAGCAATGGAGAGTCAGGGCACGTCTGGAGCAACCAGGAAAGCCCACTGAAAGTTAAAGTTCCCTTCTCAGGTACCCACAGGTCGATGGTCCAGAGATCGCGAAGGGACCTCGAGAGTAATCACAAAATACCAGCCCACGGAACACTTGTAGAGTGTAGGCCGGTAATCTTTGGTGGAAACACTGCTCGGGGTCTGGACTACAAGTAGCCCAAAGCACAGTCTCAGGGGTCACCAAAAAGCATATGCTGCTGCAAATGTACACGGTGCCCAGGGGTTCGTGTTGCACGGTCCCCACAAGGGATGCGGATCTCAGAACTGCTGAGAGCACGGATCAACCTCAGAGACCACGGGAAACCACCTCCTGTGTTGCAAAAATCTTCGGAGTCCTTCAGGATCTGCGCAGATGCAAACCGGTCAGATGCATTTCAGGTGCCTGCCTTGCATGGGAGTAACTCCTTTACTCCAAGGGAGATTCTTCAGTCATCCAGCGTAGTGTAGATAGTTGAAGTACTTGGTTTCTGTAGCAGAGTTTCGTCCAGGTAAATCTAAAGGCCTGTAGTCAGGGGTTCCTACTTTATACCCAAGGAAGGGGTGGGACAAACTCTGGGGACCCACCTATGGGAGGGTCAGGAAAGAGGGATGGCTACACCCATGTCCTTTGTCCAGTTTCACGCCAGAGCAGGAGCAAATGGCTCCTGCAACCGGTTTGAGCTGGACTATGCACAGGGACACCAAATGTGCCCCCAGTGCAGACATCAAAGCACTCTCAGAGTGCACCCACCCAACCCAATACACTAAAGCCTGTCTGGGAGGTGGTCACACCTCCCTGTGACAGGAAACCTATTGTCCAGCCTTCCCCTGCTGGAGTTTCGTCCAGCAGCAAGAGGGCAGACTCGTGTCTGTGGCTGGCAGCATCCATTTTGTGATGCCAGGTTCTGTTACCAGTTGTACCGGTGTTGTCATATTTCTCCCTCTAGGAAGATGGAATCATACCTCCCACACCAGTTACTGGTGTGGAGTTATGATGCCAAGGTGTTTGACACCAAACACAACATGTTTCCATGCAGCTATTAGCATTTGCCGCGAGGTTATAATGCACTTAAGAGTATATGGTTGGCTGCATCACAAGCCACCCCGGAATAGAGGTTCCGAAGGCTGCAGAGGGTCTCTGCTCATGCATTGGCACCCTCTCACATATAACTAAGCACCCTGCCTTCAGGATTGATAAGGCCTGCCATAGGGATGACTGATAGGTTTATATGTGCAGTGATATGGATAGATATAGTGAACCTATATCTACGTAAGGGGTGCATGCACCACCTTACACAGCCTGCTGTAGCAGACCTGTTGTGTCATTTTGAATGGTCTCCCAGGGGTGGCATAATACATGCTGCAGCCCCTGAAAGGTCTCTGGGGTACCGATGCCCTGGGTATATAGTATACCATATACTAGGGACTTATAAGGGTACCCTAGAATCAAATCTGGAGGGTACCTAAAGTACATGCAATTAATTTAGAGGAGAAAGCAGCTAGGCTGGGGTCCTTGATAGCAGGGTTCCAGCCAGTCTAAATCGAAAACAGTGAAACATCAGCAAAAAGTGGGGGTAACTATAAGAAGCAGATCCTACTCTCCTACACCAGGGGTTCAATGGCTAGGAGGAAAAGGAGCGGGGAAAGGGGACATCCTTGGCGAGTCCCTCGACAAATCAGGAAGGGGTCTGATAGGAAGCCCCCACAGTTGACCTGCGCAGTGGGGCTGTCATTAAGCAATTGCACCTTAGCGATTAATTGATCACCCAGGCCAAAACATTCCATCATCTTAAAGAGGTAGTTCTATTCGATACAATTGAACACCTTCTCGGTATCAAGTGAGAGAGCCAGTGCATTTGTTTAAAGGTTTTTGGCTGACCAAAGAGTGTGGGCCAGGGTACGTAGGTGATTCCTGGAGGAGCTGCTGGGCACAAAACCTACATGCATATGATGTATCAGAGAGGGAAGGACTTTGCGTGGGTGTGAGACCAAGATGCCTGCCAAGATTTTAATATTGAAATTTAGCAGGGAGATGGGCCGATAACTGCTGCATAGTAGGGGGTCTTTCGTAGGCTTGGTTAGAACGACAATTACTGCCTTGTTGGAGAAGGGGCCTATGGAGGACGTTTGCTCCGCCTCTTGGAATGCAGTCTGTAAAGTACTGACTGTTTCATTTCCTGCCCACCAATAGAATTCTGCGGGGAAGCCGTCCTCCCCCGGGGCTTTGTGATAGGGTAATTTAGATATTGCTAACGCGATCTCCTCCTTGCTGAAGTTGCCATCCAGAAGCTCTCTACCCTTGAATGAGAGGCAGGGAGGTCCGCCTCCTTCAAGAAAGTATCCATTTTGCCCTCCGTGGAGGCGTCTCCGGGTGTGTAGAACGAAGCGTATTTGTTCATTATGTCCTGAGGACGTGTTAGGATCTTGCCTATTGCTGATTGTATGGCAGGGATTGCCATGGTTGCTTCACGCTGGCAGAGCTGCGCCACCAGTAGTTGTCCTGCTTTCCCCCTGTTCATAGTGTCTCCCATTCATCTGTTGCAGAGCATATTCTGCTTTGAAGGTGAAAAGACAGTTTAGGGCCATCCGGGCCTGCTCCAGGAACTTGCGGTGCTGCAGGGTAGGGTTTGCTGAGTATAGACAGGTATAAGACGAGATTCCCTTTCCAGTTCCTCTTGTCTGGCAGCTGCCTCCCTGCTGGCCTGCGCTGCATCCCTCATGAGGTGACCTCTGATGGTGGCCTTCCGGGCAGCCCAGAGGATCCTGTGGGAATCCACCGACCCTTGGTTGTCGGAGAGGTGCTCTGAGAGATGTGCCATCGATTGGGATTTGCCCTGGGGGGTCTGGTGGCACTGTATATTTATGCGCCAGGGCTTAGACCCCGGGTGGGCCAGTCCTAATTCCTGGGACAGGATGACTGGTTCGAGAGTGCAGCCTCCAATATCTGAGTCTTGGATAAGCGCTACCGTTCTGTGGGAGACCAAAATGTAGTCTAGCCTGGACAGCGTGCCGTGAACCAGGGAGGAGAAGGTGAATTCTTTGTCGGTGGCTAAGGCACCAGTGAACTATAAGACCATTGTCTGCTAGCACATTGTCCATCAGTGCCATGTCCGCAGCACTCCTTATGTCAAGGGGACCTGGGTCCCTCACTATGTTACAATCTCTGCTGAGTAGGTACTGCAAGGCACTTATCTCCACTAAGAGACGGTTCAGTTGGAGAAGGAATGACCGTTTTGGCCCCGTTAACGCGTACACTGACCCCACACATATAGAGTTGTCTAGGCGTAGTTTGGCAAACACATACCTTCCAACTGGGTCCGTCAACATCTTTGTTGTCTTAACCGGTAGGGCTTTACGAAGGAGAATTGTTACGCCACATTTACGGCGTGTATCTTCGCCCGGGGTGTCTTCATTATGTGCATTACTGTGGATCACCTTTCTCACCCAAACTGGGCGCAGTTTGTCAGATTCTAGGGCGTTCAAATGCATTTCCTGTAGTGGTGCTACGTCCACCCGCTTGGATTGGCAGTAAGAGAGTATTTTTTTTAGTTTAATGTAGTGTGTGAATCCATGCACATTCCAAGATATGCCGCGTAGGGGATGTGTGGCGCATACGGTGGGAGCTATAGTGGCCGGAGGATGAGACCTCTTATTGGCATATGTCAGATCTCTGCTAGGTGGGTGGGCGCGAGAGGAAGTGACAGGATTGGAGCGTGGATATAGTGTGTGTGGAAGGAGACTGGCGTCTGGGGATATATGTAGGAGGTAGTAGGGGGGTCTGAGGCAGGACGGAAAGGGGGCTCAGGGAATAAAGATTAGAAAGAGGTCCGTAGAGGGGGTAGAAAGGTAGCTCAGAGAGGCAGGTGCCAAATTAGGAATGGGGAGAGGGAGTTGGGTGGGATGGAGGGGGCAGAGGGATTACACGGGGATAAGGGAAGGACAGGGGAAAGGATTGTGGGAAGGAACCCTGGCACTCAGAGAATATGGGATGCTACTGTGGGGTAGCCAGCGCCTGTGAGGGGCTGGTTCAGGTCTTGGTGATGAGGCAGATAGCGAGAGCAGCGGCCAATTGGGAGACGAAAGGAAAAGAAGGGGATGAGAAGCTAAGTTAGGACTGGGATATGAGAAAGTTGGGGGGTGGGAACGGGGAAAAGAGGGGAGGGGAGGAGAGTGTCTGCGATATAGTTCGCAGCACTGGGGGTTCTAAACTTTGTACCGTGGGTCTAAACTCGCTGGGTCTACGCCTCGAGGGGGGGCCATCCGGGACGGCAGGGCATTATACGATGTGGGTCTATAAGTTGCTTAAGCGGCCTGGGAGTGGCGTATGGGGGGACTCAGGGAAATATGCTGTGGCTGTGCTGTAGAGGTCAAAATGGATGGCATGGGCTGCTAGCATAGTCAGGGTCTGATGGGAGGAGGGGGGGAGTGGGGTCGTAAGGGCAGTGTTTACAGACACTGCAGACTCCAGGGGGTCCATGATTCTAGTGGTCGTGTGCACCCCTCTATGCATCCAAGCGGGGGGCGTGCATTTAGTGCGTCGGGTGTACCGTCAGAAGGGAAGGGTGGGGACTTGGGTCCAGGGGATGTAGTATTAGATGCGCCATAGTAGTAGCAGGGGGGGTAGAAGGAATGCAATGCTGTCGTCTCGGAGGGGGGGGGGGGCAAGGGAGATAGACAGGGACATGAACAACGTCACAGGGAACATAACAGTAAGCATAACAGTGATCAGGCGAGCAATAATTCCAAAAGGAACAACGAGAGCCTTAACATTGCCATCATCCACAGCTCATGTGGGCAACTGTGCATGCAACGGATACAGCGCGAGTAAGAGTGATACTCAGCTGTCCGACGGCTGGACTCCGCCAAGTCTCATATTGCAGCATCAGTACTATGGAACATCTCTGGAGGGGGATAATAGCACAAATCTCAACCCCTCATTTCACCTTCGAGGTGGGTTTTAAACGAGAGTGACATTTGTCTCTATTTTGCTTGCGTATGAAAGCAGTCATTGACTGAAGGGCCAGAGCCTTGTCCCCTTGGGTACGTGCTGTTCTCTCCTGGTCTCTGTCACGGTTCTGCGACCCACTGGTGGTTCTCTGCTTGCCTCTCGGGCAGGAGGGGGAGATCCATTGATGCATTCTTGTCCGGCCTTGGGGCAATGGACTTCCATGTCCTGCGGTTCAACAGTGTCCAGAAACAGGAGCAGGTTCCCTGGGTCTTAGAAGTCCTTGGAGATACCATCCCATGTGATCCGGAAGCGAGCAGGCTCAAAGAGACCGTATTTAATGTCCATTTGTCATAGCCGGGGTCGAAGGGAGAGAAAGGCCTTGTGGCGATCATTGGTCTCGCTAGAGAAGTCCGTTGCCATGCGGATCTCATGGCCTTCATATGTGACTAGACCCTGCATAAGGGCCACAGACAGCAGCTGTCGTGCTTGTTCATGGCACAGGAAACAGGCAATGAGGGGTCGAGAACAGGCCACAAAGTCCCTGCGTGGGGGGATGATGCGGTGGGCACGTTGCATTTCCAGAGGGGGGGGGGGGGGGGTCAAAGTTGAGACCTGTAAGTCTCGGGAGGATGTCTGTGAAAAATGCCTTGGTGTTTGATCCTTCCGCTGCCTCCGGTAAGCCAAAAAAATGAACATTGTCCCTCCTACTGCGGTCCTCCAAGTCTATTTGTTTACTGCGGAGGAAGAGGGGCTCATGGTCCATGTCCAAAACCTCGTTGAATCGGCCTTCCCTGCTTTCACTCTTTCGTCAAACCCCTCCACTCATATGTGGAACCCCGCAATGTCCGACCTCATTGATTTTACCTCCTCCGCAAGCGTGGAGATGTTAGTGTCCATTCCTTCCAGCCATCGGCCTACTGCCGATATTTCCTGCAGGATGTGGTCGATGGTCTCGCCCTGTGTGGAGGTGGTGGGGGCTGCGGTGCACTGCTTGTGGGAGGGGTGCACCCTTTGTGTCCATGGTGCATGGCTGTTTGAGCGCTTCCGTGAAGAGAAGTTGTCTGGAGGGCTTGCTTGGGTGCTTGCCAGCAGACATTCACCCTCCGGGGTGTGACAATATTCTGCTCTCCTGTGCCGTTGCACTTGCTTCCCGCAGGATAAAGCTGTCGTGGCAGACGTGGTTCGTTGGCCTCCGCTGTTTCTAGGATGACTTTGCAGGGGATTCCTTTAGAAGGCGAAGAAGAGGTGTGCACGACCTGTTATGGAGGTTTCTCCAATTCTTCGTAGAGGTAGGCTAAGAGGTGGTGTCAAGGCCTAGATGGCTGTTGAAGCTCAAAGTACGAGGGAGGGAAAGTTTGCGGTCCCTTGAGGCCACATAATCGGGAGCCCCCAGCTCGGCCCTTTCTCCACTCTGTCTTGACGCTGTGGGCACGGTCGTCTGCCAGGCCTAGGAGGTACAGGGCACGGGCTCCTGTCTGGTTCCCGAGGGTGGTGATAGCTGATTGGTTGTTCTCTAGAGTTTGGTCCTCATTACAAAAGGACCTAGATATGTTACTAATGTGAGGCCTTTGGCCTATCTCTCTATATGTCTAGTGAGACATTACTTTTCTTATGTACCGGGGACTCCCATCCCGACGACTTGGAATGATTCAGGCATTTGAATCTGTGAAAGATACCCTAATACTGGATAATACTGCTCGCCCAGGTGGAGGGTCTGTGGGGATAGGAAAAGTCTCTGGGTTGTCCCAGTTTTCTCTGGCCTTCTCCTGCTGACTGGTTCCCACCCTTCTGGGACTCAGATCAGCAAAAGGGAGGGGAGAGGGGAAGGTGGCTGTGTGTAAGTGTGTCCCCTCCGGTCCCGCTGCTCACCTGCAAAGGGGTACTTGTCGGTGTGGACCCCCTATATGTGCCCAGGTGTCTGCTGGGCCTGGAGTGTGGGCCGGTCCAGGAATTTGTGTAGTCCTGATACTGAACTGCGGGGTGTGGTGGGTTCTTCTGAGTCCACCTGCCCCCTCTGTGCGTCCTTATCTCCCGGCATGCACAGTATGGAGAGCAAGGGGCATCCGCGGGGACCAAGGAGTAGTGGTTGTGCCGCTAGAATCGAGGCTGTCACATTGTCTCTAGGCTTCGCGGCTTCCATTCCCTCGATGCCGCCAGTGCCCTTCTGATGGTGGGTCCGTATCCAGGCTCACCCGTGGTGTTAGACGGGATTCCAGAAGAGCCTGCTGGAAAGCCGGGTGCACCGCCGCCAGCTAGGTCCTGGAACTGCACACCCCTGAAACACCTCCAGTGCGGCACAGGAGGAGGGCCTTGGATTGCAGGCTGCAGCGTCCGGGAATTAGGGGCGGGCCGGCCCTTTACGCAAGGGCCGAGGCTTCTGCCGTGATGTCAGGCCCAGTGGCCGCACCCGGTTGCAAGGGATTTCACCGTGTAGGCACACCGCTGCCTGCGGATTTCAGCGCATTGCCGCTGTCCTGAGGGCAGAGGAGAGGGGAGAAAACCCACTGTGTGCTCCCAGCAGCATATGGAAGGCCTCCGTCTGGGGCCTGTCTCGGAGCGGTGCCCACAGCTCAGGCAGCCATCTTCTCTCGTGGCCAGACCACGCCCCCATTAAATATGATTTAAACCCACAACCACACAGCACTCCCTCCATACATGCATCCAGTACTACCCCACAATCCCACAGCAGTACACACCACAGCTGACCCACAAGATATAGTGCCTCGTTCAGATCCGGGCACCAAGACAAACTGTAAAGTGTTGGAGGGAGATGCAAAATCCCCTGGAGGATCCAGTGGCTGAATATCGTCATCTACATTACCCCTGTGGTGGATTCTCTCTGGATGCAGCATTTGCTCCTGATATTGGATGTTTTTCTGATACAATTCAATATTACACAGGTCCTTTGTAACTAAAAAGCGTCGTGTAAGAAGCATCTTCAGTAAGGGTTGGTTAGATCTATTAAATCTCTGGCGTTTGTCCAAATCTGTGTGTCAAAAATGTACTTTTGTACAACTCTGTACGTCAGCAACACTGGGTCTTCGCATACCTTGCCTGACTTCGTCCGTTGACTGTTCAGCCATTTCTGAAGTGACGCCATGCGGTTCAGGATGTATACTTGGCGCCCTGCCACTCACTAGTCTTGAACCTGTTGTCACTGCCAGAATGCACAGTTCTTTTGGTGTTGCCTTCACCTATATCTGACTAAGCAATGTATATCTCTGGGATGGAATGGGTCGAAATTTCTTTAAAATGTCTGACTCCCAAGTGGGAGAAATTCTTAATTACTTTATGTTGGTCTTGCCTTGCTGAGGTGTTGCCGCTTTACCAACCAGAGCTGCAGAGAACAATCTTCACCACTTTCTTGGCACCTTACACGTGCTGCCACAACTGCTAAAGACTTTGTCCATGGTGCCAACTTAGCACCAAATGGTACAAATTTAAACTGATCACCTTTGCTGCTTAGCATGGAACTCAGCTACCTTTCATGTTTCAGGTATATTGGATTACGGAAATAGGTATCGCCATATAGTCGCCTCATTGAAACACTGGGATGGGATCTTGCATGGTCGCCATCTTGAAAGTGTCCATTGTTCGTTAGGTGTATGTCTCAGGTTGGCCTTACAGGTACAGTTTTCTGCCATTACAATGTATATGATGCGCAGTCCTTGGTTGTTTATCTTCCGAGGAGGCACTTGAGGAAGGCTTGCACCTCTTTCAACAACAGTTGAACTTTAATAACCAAAGTTCATATATTTTGTTCTGACACCTAGTAGTTTCATTGACACTCTATACGTTACCCCTGGCTCATAGTCTCTAGGATCTATATTTATTAAAATATACAGCCCCACACCCAGGGTAACATGGTCAGGGAGCATAAAAGATGTTAAAGTATGTTACAAGACCAGCATCTACGACCCAGTCCTTCTTCCCCTTCCGCTCGGGGTCGCATCCCAGCTCATCATTTTGTTGCTCACCATTCCGCCTCAGCTTGGACTGTTCCCATGAGGAGCAGAGTTAAGACTGGTTTGTATAAAGCTGCATCCAAACTGAGGGGGCATGGATGGCAAAAGAACGATGCGTTGGGATGCTACTCTGACCGATCGCCAGTGGTTAGACAAATTTCAAGCATTCCTCCCCTTACCTTTTGTGTGTCTCGTGTACTACCCTAAGTGGCAAAGGTAAGCCCAGACCTGGGTCCCTTGCTCACTGAGCCCTTATTAGAGCAAAACTGGTCCTGGGTTGCTTGCCTTCCAGTTGGAAGTGCCTTACCCATATTCCAAATCGAGTTGCCCTCCTCCGCCTCCTGTTGCTGACCACTACACATTCCAAGGCAGAGGTTTTAAACCTCTCAGTTGGGAGGAATCATTTTTCGTTCTATTGTGAAACATCCCACCTCTCACCACCCATCTATCACCACCAGTCCTTTGTTCTGGGTGCTGGAGGTGCCAGGCAGCAATCAACCCCATCTGGGTCATAATGGTACTGGAAGTCCTCTATGTGGCAAGCCTTGAACTCCCATCGTTCCAGTCAATCAATGAACCCACCACAGGGTTGAGATATTTTAACCTCACAAACCATTTTGTTATCTGGGGGAGGCGTTATAAATTTCAATTCTATTTCTTAAAGAAATCTGAACCTTTTTATTAGGGGCTTCTGTGTTGATTAATAATGTGCTGTAATCATTGAATGAGGTCAGGTGATTTATGTATCACACCTAAGTGTTTGTTATCAGTGTCCTTCATTAATGTTTGCTCATTGAAGATCATTCTTTTATGGCACAGATTAGGTTCTTGCCTCAAGACTGCGTGGGTAAGGTTTATGAAGCCCCTGAGGTGAACAGACCTTATGCACACAGTCTCTTTCTAGCTTGGCATCTTCAATGAGAAAAGTGTCCTGTAGTAAAGTTAGTTTCATTTTACAGAGTAATCAGTTCCCTAGTTTGTTTCACTTTTCTGTGCAGGCAGTTGATGCTTTGGGGCAAGACCTGTCGGCCAGCCATCAATGGAGACGGGCGCCTAGAGCTTCATGGGGCACACCAAAGTGGTCATAACAGTAGTTTGAAATATCAGTGAGAACTGAAGAATGTTTGCATCGGTAAAAGCACTGAGAGGAAATCAATTGTATCATCACCAGGAGTATAACAAATGAGATGTTTTAATTAAGGAGGCCAGTAGTTCTCCCCTACCCTAAGTAGGGGAGGCAAGTAGGTCAGTCACCCTATTAGGCCTGCCCCATGAGATACCAGGGATGTGTGTGCTGAGCCGTAGAGTGGCAGGGAAAGTCTGGTGTTTTGGACACCAATTACAGGAGAGGATAGGGGGCAACAACAAATATGGAATGTGGTCAATAACATGGTGACCAATTGAAACAACATACTGGGCTTTCCCAGGCCCTTCAATGCACAGAAAGCTCTGGTTAAAGGAGGAACGTAGCAAGAAAACAAGAGAATGAGTCAGCTAACGGGCAAACAAAGTAACCAGCTAATATTCGAAGGCTAATTGTGCGTTATGACTCTCAGGCACCACTAGGAGGTCAGTGAGTTCAGCGTATGAGGCGCTGGGCAACTGTAGCTGACGACATTGTCCCCTCAATTTTATTGTGCCTTGAAGAGCTTGGCGAACTACCTCAAACAATCATCCACTCTTGCCCTCCCCATAGAATGAGGATGTTCCAGTTTTTGGATCCCGCTATTGTGGTGGAACCTATTACAATTCACAGGAGTTTATCAGTCGGGATAGGGTTGCTGACCTTCTCATGTGTCAGTACTGCCTCTAATTTGTACTCAAAGCCTTTCTGGTCTTCCTCAATCCAGAGGCGAAGCCATCGGGAAAGGAGGTGGTGAATTAGATGTTCTTTCCCTTTAATTTGCATCTTACATCTCTGGAGCAGGAGTGTCTTCTCAGGACACAGTGTAATAATGTTCAAGGTTGTCGCACTTGCCACTGAACTCAAGATTGGCCCCCTCAATCCTTGCATCATTTAGGACCTTTCATTTAGTTTTAAAGTCCAGGAAATGGACATGAGAAGACATCCTGCAACTACTATGCCCATCTTTGGTTCTGTCATAATTCTAATGGAATCTTCTATCATTGGGACAGATTACGGCTGTGCTAAGGAACATTTTGATAGGCCTTTCCATCAACATGCCAGCCTCATCCATCTCTGTTACACATGATATCCAACCGTTGCTTCTCCTCACTATATTCTCTACGTCCTTCGGTTTGTCTTTACGTGTTGAAAAGTCTTGTACCTCAGGATATCATGACCTTGAATATTGCTAGTCCTCTCCTCCATTTTCTCCTTTTTATTCTTAATTTCCTGGGTCTTGTTCTCATAAAACCTCTGTATTGTGTGGTGTTAGGTCTTCCTGTCAGGTGTTGGCTTTCCTCTGTGTGTTGGCTTTCCTCTGGGTGTTGGTTTTCCACTGGTTGTGTATTCTGTTGTTCTAGATGTAGATATTTCTGTAAGGTTGAGATTTTGATTTCTGTATTCCAGAATATGTTTTCAACAGCCTTTGTTATCATGCCCATGTGTTCATTAACTACAGCAAAATAAACCGTTTAAACCTGTTTAAACCTCTTATCTGAGCCTTGGCTCTTTCTTTCCATTCCAATGCATCGGTTGTTTCTGAGCCTCCCTGTGCTAGAGTGGTTCTGACTGTTTTTATCCAGCATGGTTATGTGGGATAGGGGCCCAAGTTCAACAGGTAATGGCGGAACAATACTTAGCAGTATAAAGACAGAAGATGTGACAGCACATCAACACCTCAAAGCCTAGCGCCCACAATTTCACGAAGAATCCTGCAGGGGTCCTCCTTCAAAGCCGCCTCTCAGATCTTGCCAATATACTCAACTCCCTCAAAGCCAGTTCTTATTTATGTGTTATCCTTGTTCTTCAGCAAAACTCTCTCTAAGGAAACTCTCTCACTTCTATTCACCACTGTCAATGCTTTCCTCACTCAAGATATCTTCTCAAAAACTCTCAAAACAGGCCGGATCCTCCCATTCCTAAAGACATCTACACTACCACTCTTTCTGTTCCACACTACCTCTCTTTCTGGGGTACAGTACCTCTCTTTCTAGGGTACACTGCCAGGCTTCCCTTGCTATTGCTATGCTTGCTGGCTGAGACTTGCTCTTTCCAGGTCATACCATGCCTGTGCCGGGTGATCAGTATTCTGTCTTCCTAAGTACCTGTGGTTGGGATGGGGGCAGTGTGTAGTGTCTAGAGGGTGCTCCTGGTTTTACAGACGTTGGAGTAGAAGTGAATAGCACAGAGGGTGGTTAATGCCAGTGCATGTGATGGAAGGCAAGTGTGATGGGCGTGGTGATGCACTGGCAGGACCAGACTACAGTAGTGACTGAACAGCATGGGGTGAATGTTTTTGTGACGGGATAAGTTTTTGTTAGGATGTTCATTTATCTTCATCGACGGCAACGGTGGGGACACTGCAGGCTATATTATATTCTTCAAGCTTGCTGGAGAATTCAGACTTGTAGGTTTTCCAAACTTGCTTTTGCATCTCACCTTTAAACAGTGGATGTGGGTGGAAATGCAGTGCCAGGAAGAGGACAGAGGAAGGCATAGATGGGACAGTGTGCCTCTTGGCAGGGCAGAGAGTGAGGCTTAAGTCCTTAAAGAAGCAGTGCTTGGTAGGTGGGTGAGATCGGCATGAGCTTGGAGGAGTCAGATGGGCATTCAGACTAGTTTTTCATCTCCTGCTGGGAGTGTGTGCAGTAGATGAGTGGGCAAAGTTCACTCACATCTGTGAAGGGGGGAGCGAGGGGGTTACCAAACTGGCAGAAACAATAATAGGTTGACGGATTCAGGGGGTACAATAACAAATGTCTTTCAGAAGTACTATAGGGCAGTATTTTGGGGGTGGGGGGTGCAGGGATATCAATCATTCTATCGTACAGTAAGACTGTGACAGTACCTCAGCCTCAAAACACATTTATCACATTGTCGCAGATCTTTGAGCAAATCTGTAAATGAGTGCCCAGGATGCACGGAACTCTTCTACCTGGACCATGGTCTGATGGGCACACCGTGGCAATTAATGATCAGCTTGAGGTTTAGAAACCTTGGACCGTTGCAGAGCAGTCCTGAAATTACTTGTGCTAATCTGAGCCTAGTACCGTCCCTTCCTCCTTCTCAGTTGCATTGTCAATGTATATAGAGCCTGCCCACAGCAGGCTTTAACTCCCTGTCAGAACTGACCACTTCCCAGTACAATCTGTGCCACATTGGTACTTCCAGACCCTTGCTGTACCTACCTTTCTACCTCTCTGCTACAGCCCTCCTCCCTGGCACGACAAGAAAGGGTCCAAAGACATGCGGCCTGATTCAAAAAGGCAATCTTACACTTTTGTGTAACTTTACTACTTTTCAGTATCCACATCGGTAAACTTAGACCAAAAGTCTAACTTTACTAATTTTTGGTATTCACAAAGGTAAACGTAGATCAAAAGTCTAACTTTACTACTTTTTGGTATTTATAAAGGTAAGTTACTACTTGTAAAGTTAGACTTTTGTTCTAGGTTCACCTTTGTGACTATCAAAAAGTAATACAGTTAGACTTTTGGTCAAAGTTTATCTTTGTGACGATCAAAAAGTAGTAAAGTTAGACTTCTGGTCTAAGTTTACCTTTTGTGAACACGGAAAAGTACTAAAGTTAGACCTTTGGTCTAAGTTTACCTTTGGTCTAAGTTTACCTTTTGTGAACACCGAAAAGTAGTAAAGTTAGACTTTTGGTCTAAGTTTACCTTTCGTGAACACCGAAAAGTAGTAAAGTTAGACTATTGGTCTAAGTTTACCTTTCGTGAACACCGAAAAGTAGTAAAGTTAGACTATTGGTCTAAGTTTACCTTTTGTGAACACCGAAAAGTACTAAAGTTAGACCTGTGGTCTAAGTTTACCTTTGGTCTAAGTTTACCTTTTGTGAACATCGAGAAGTAGTAAAGTTATACTATTGGTCTAAGTTTACCTTTCGTGAACACCGAAAAGTAGTAAAGTTAGACTATTGGTCTAAGTTTACCTTTTGTGAACACCGAAAAGTACTAAAGTTAGACCTTTGGTCTAAGTTTACCTTTGGTCTAAGTTTACCTTTTGTGAACACCGAAAAGTAGTAAAGTTAGGCTTTTGGTCTAAGTTTACCTTTGTGAACACCGAAAAGTAGTAAAGTTACACAAAAATGTAAGTTTTCCTTTGTGTCTCGGGCCCATAGAGACTACTTGTGCTCTCCTTGTAATTCACTGATAAAATATTTAGATGTAGCAGAAATCTGGAGCTGTAGAGGAGCAGATATGTGAGATCTCGTCGAAAGGAGGTGTAATAGTGTGGCCAACAGGCAGAATCAGTGGGGATACATGGAATGTAGCAGTGATCTGGTGTCATACGAAGGAAGATTTGATGGAGTACAGATGAGGCTTGATCTGGTGAAGCAGGATTTGATGCAGTAGAAAGCAGATGAAATCTAGTGAGGAGAAGATGAAATCTAGTAGAGATCTGAGGAAGTGTAGTGGACAGAAGCTTTGATTCACTAGCGATCTAGAAGGGAGTAGATGTGACACTGCAGTAAAATGAGATGTTGATCTCAGGAAATGCCATTCTGGATAGCTATGCTGTGCTCAAGTGATCTGGTGTACAGAATGTATGATTGGATACACAAGATATAGCGCTAAGAAGAGAGTGCTGGCATGTATTCTATTTCTTCAATCATTTTGTTTAACGTTTCAGTTACTTTTGGTCTCTTTGTGCCAGATGAGCTGTGGTGTTCCCTGGTGTTTGAAGGTGCTCGGCGGACTGCAATGATGCCTCATGGACACTATAGTGTGCAGCATTCCCGAGGCGTTGGCTGTCTCTGGGCCACTTCTGTATGGACATGCTTCATGCCACATCATATACTCAACATACAGTTCTTCAGTTTGATCACAACTCCACATTACTGACCGCCACACGATACGTGGTCATCACTGGCAGTCCTTGGCGCATCATAACTGCTAAGCATCATAAACCACAGGGACCACCACAAGCACATGTACCCAGGGCCTCTATTGAAACACTGATCCATGCGGATTTACTCACCAGAAATGTGGACAGCGAAGTGCCTGGAGTCGTCCACTGCATCACACACATATTTCCCAGAATGCTCCAGTCCAGCTGACTGGATCATTAGCTTTCTCTGGACGCCCTCAGTGGTCAGCAACACGTTGCCATCCTCTCTGACTTCCTGGCCATCCTTCCGCCAGCGCACGTGGGCATTGCTCCGCGAGAGCTCGCAGGCCAGTGTGAAGGACTCTCCAGCGAAGACCTTCAGCGGTGGTGGGTCTTTACTTGGGTAGAGGATCTTCACCGCTGGTTCTGAAGGGAACAAGATGAAGACTTAACTGATAGGCAGTACGCTATCATGCCACATGCGTTCCCTCCTACAAATGAGCATTGCCTCAGATACTGCTCATCTCTCCAGAATTTTCACCTAAGATTTTCATATGATCCATATTATTTACCACGCTGCTTTTCTGCGAAGAAACTTACATCTTTATCACAAATGCCATGCATTTTTTAGGGATTCCAAACAGGTGGAAATCGCTGGTCCCAAAAAGTATTCAAGTGTGTGTTACTATGTTGCTCAGAGCAGATTTGTGGTTGAGAACTCTAGCACAGGTAGGTAGGTGCTCCATCAACACGCTTAGAATACACCAGCCCTTTGTCTGCAGATCACCACGAAACATATAGCACACTCTTTTAGAAGGGTTGAGGGGGATAGGTGAGATGAGTGAATACTAAGAGGGGTGGTCTACTACCACCCGGACACAACGAAAGCTCAATAACCTCTATAATGGGAGCCTTAACTCATCCTTGACATAAGGCTCAGACAGATGATAAATGCAGAGATTCCAAGAAGATGTTTAGATTAATGTCATTATCTAAAGGCAGTGGATTGTAAGAGACTCTGTAAGCCAACGGTGGGCATTGAATTGGCATGAATCAGAACCCTTCCTAAATAATGTCTCTTGCTGGAATACAATGTTTAAACCTACTTTTAGTAAAATTTCTGCCTCAATCCTTTGACAATGTCTGTTCTTTCACCAAGTGATTTGCTCCTTAAATTCCGTCTTTTAGGAGATTACTCCCAAAGTCCATAATCTGGGGCTTCATGTGGTAAATGCTTTTGTGTGTGAAATCTGTGACCTTTCCAATGGTTTAGGTCTGAACTTTAGATCACAAATCATGGCTACCTGCAGAGAGGAGGGGTGCCTTCTTCAAGCTCCCTCCTGCAGCCGATTCTGAGAGGGAATCAAAGCTCAGAGACTGCCGAGCGCTATGGAATGGGGCTACCTGCAGAGAGGAGGGGTGCCTTCTTCAAGCTCCCTCCTGCAGGCGATTCCGAGAGGGAATCAAAGCTCAGAGACTGCCGAGCGCTATGGAAGGGGGCTACCTGCAGAGAGGAGGGGTGCCTTCTTCAAGCTCCCTCCTGCAGGCGATTCCGAGAGGGAATCAAAGCTCAGAGACTGCCGAGCGCTATGGAAGGGGGCTACCTGCAGAGAGGAGGGGTGCCTTCTTCAAGCTCCCTCCTGCAGGCGCTTCTGAGAGGGAATCAAAGCTCACAGACTGCCGAGCGCTATGGAATGGGGCTACCTGCAGAGAGGAGGGGTGCCTTCTTCAAGCTCCCTCCTGCAGGCGATTCCGAGAGGGAATCAAAGCTCAGAGACTGCCGAGCGCTATGGAAGGGGGCTACCTGCAGAGAGGAGGGGTGCCTTCTTCAAGCTCCCTCCTGCAGGCGATTCTGAGAGGGAATCAAAGCTCACAGACTGCCGAGCGCTATGGAAGGGGGCTACCTGCAGAGAGGAGGGGTGCCTTCTTCAAGCTCCCTCCTGCAGGCGATTCCGAGAGGGAATCAAAGCTCAGAGACTGCCGAGCGCTATGGAAGGAGGCTACCTGCAGAGAGGAGGGGTGCCTTCTTCAAGCTCCCTCCTGCAGGCGCTTCTGAGAGGGAATCAAAGCTCAGAGACTGCCGAGCGCTATGGAATGGGGCTACCTGCAGAGAGGAGGGGTGCCTTCTTCAAGCTCCCTCCTGCAGGCGATTCTGAGAGGGAATCAAAGCTCAGAGACTGCCGAGCGCTATGGAATGGGGCTACCTGCAGAGAGGAGGGGTGCCTTCTTCAAGCTCCCCCCTGCAGGCGATTCTGAGAGGGACTCAAAGCTCACAGACTGCCGAGCGCTATGGAAGGGGGCTACCTGCAGAGAGGAGGGGTGCCTTCTTCAAGCTCCCTCCTGCAGGCGATTCTGGGAGGGACTCAAAGCTCACAGACTGCCGAGCGCTATGGAAGGGGGCTACCTGCAGAGAGGAGGGGTGCCTTCTTCAAGCTCCCTCCTGCAGGCGATTCCGAGAGGGAATCAAAGCTCACAGACTGCCGAGCGCTATGGAAGGGGGCTACCTGCAGAGAGGAGGGGTGCCTTCTTCAAGCTCCCTCCTGCCGGCGATTCTGGGAGGGACTCAAAGCTCACAGACTGCCGAGCGCTATGGAAGGGGGCTACCTGCAGAGAGGAGGGGTGCCTTCTTCAAGCTCCCTCCTGCAGGCGATTCCGAGAGGGAATCAAAGCTCAGAGACTGCCGAGCGCTATGGAAGGGGGCTACCTGCAGAGAGGAGGGGTGCCTTCTTCAAGCTCCCTCCTGCAGGCGATTCTGAGAGGAATCAAAGCTCAGAGACTGCCGAGCGCTATGGAAGGGGGCTACCTGCAGAGAGGAGGGGTGCCTTCTTCAAGCTCCCTCCTGCAGGCGATTCTGAGAGGGAATCAAAGCTCACAGACTGCCGAGCGCTATGGAAGGGGGCTACCTGCAGAGAGGAGGGGTGCCTTCTTCAAGCTCCCTCCTGCAGGCGATTCTGAGAGGGAATCAAAGCTCACAGACTGCCGAGCGCTATGGAATGGGGCTACCTGCAGAGAGGAGGGGTGCCTTCTTCAAGCTCCCTCCTGCAGGCGATTCTGGGAGGGACTCAAAGCTCACAGACTGCCGAGCGCTATGGAAGGGGGCTACCTGCAGAGAGGAGGGGTGCCTTCTTCAAGCTCCCTCCTGCAGGCGATTCTGAGAGGGAATCAAAGCTCACAGACTGCCGAGCACTGTGGAATGGGGCTACCTGCAGAGAGGAGGGGTGCCTTCTTCAAGCTCCCTCCTGCAGGCGATTCTGAGAGGGAATCAAAGCTCACAGACTGCCGAGCGCTATGGAAGGGGGCTACCTGCAGAGAGGAGGGGTGCCTTCTTCAAGCTCCCTCCTGCAGGCGATTCTGAGAGGGAATCAAAGCTCACAGACTGCCGAGCGCTATGGAAGGGGGGTACCTGCAGAGAGGAGGGGTGCCTTCTTCAAGCTCCCCCCTGCAGGCGATTCTGAGAGGGAATCAAAGCTCACAGACTGCCGAGCGCTATGGAATGGGGCTACCTGCAGAGAGGAGGGGTGCCTTCTTCAAGCTCCCTCCTGCAGGCGATTCTGAGAGGGAATCAAAGCTCACAGACTGCCGAGCGCTATGGAATGGGGCTACCTGCAGAGAGGAGGGGTGCCTTCTTCAAGCTCCCTCCTGCAGGCGATTCTGAGAGGGAATCAAAGCTCACAGACTGCCGAGCGCTATGGAAGGGGGCTACCTGCAGAGAGGAGGGGTGCCTTCTTCAAGCTCCCCCCTGCAGGCGATTCTGAGAGGGACTCAAAGCTCACAGACTGCCGAGCGCTATGGAAGGGGGCTACCTGCAGAGAGGAGGGGTGCCTTCTTCAAGCTCCCTCCTGCAGGCGATTCTGAGAGGGAATCAAAGCTCATAGACTGCCGAGCGCTATGGAAGGGGGCTACCTGCAGAGAGGAGGGGTGCCTTCTTCAAGCTCCCTCCTGCAGGCGATTCTGAGAGGGAATCAAAGCTCACAGACTGCCGAGCGCTATGGAAGGGGGCTACCTGCAGAGAGGAGGGGTGCCTTCTTCAAGCTCCCTCCTGCAGGCGATTCTGAGAGGGAATCAAAGCTCAGAGACTGCCGAGCGCTATGGAAGGGGGCTACCTGCAGAGAGGAGGGGTGCCTTCTTCAAGCTCCCCCCTGCAGGCGATTCTGAGAGGGAATCAAAGCTCACAGACTGCCGAGCGCTATGGAAGGGGGCAACCTGCAGAGAGGAGGGGTGCCTTCTTCAAGCTCCCCCCTGCAGGCGATTCTGAGAGGGAATCAAAGCTCAGAGACTGCCGAGCGCTATGGAAGGGGGCTACCTGCAGAGAGGAGGGGTGCCTTCTTCAAGCTCCCCCCTGCAGGCGATTCTGAGAGGGAATCAAAGCTCACAGACTGCCGAGCGCTATGGAATGGGGCTACCTGCAGAGAGGAGGGGTGCCTTCTTCAAGCTCCCTCCTGCAGGCGATTCTGAGAGGGAATTAAAGCTCACAGACTGCCGAGCGCTATGGAATGGGGCTACCTGCAGAGAGGAGGGGTGCCTTCTTCAAGCTCCCTCCTGCAGGCGATTCTGAGAGGGAATCAAAGCTCAGAGACTGCCGAGCGCTATGGAATGGGGCTACCTGCAGAGAGGAGGGGTGCCTTCTTCAAGCTCCCTCCTGCAGGCGATTCTGAGAGGGAATCAAAGCTCACAGACTGCCGAGCGCTATGGAATGGGGCTACCTGCAGAGAGGAGGGGTGCCTTCTTCAAGCTCCCTCCTGCAGGCGATTCTGAGAGGGACTCAAAGCTCACAGACTGCCGAGCGCTATGGAAGGGGGCTACCTGCAGAGAGGAGGGGTGGCTTCTTCAAGCTCCCTCCTGCAGGCGATTCTGAGAGGGAATCAAAGCTAAGAGACTGCCGAGCGCTATGGAAGGGGGCTACCTGCAGAGAGGAGGGGTGCCTTCTTCAAGCTCCCTCCTGCAGGCGATTCTGAGAGGGACTCAAAGCTCAGAGACTGCAGAGCGCTATGGAAGGGGGCTACCTGCAGAGAGGAGGGGTGCCTTCTTCAAGCTCCCTCCTGCAGGCGATTCTGAGAGGGAATCAAAGCTCACAGACTGCCGAGCGCTATGGAAGGGGGCTACCTGCAGAGAGGAGGGGTGCCTTCTTCAAGCTCCCTCCTGCAGGCGATTCTGAGAGGGACTCAAAGCTCAGAGACTGCAGAGCGCTATGGAAGGGGGCTACCTGCAGAGAGGAGGGGTGCCTTCTTCAAGCTCCCTCCTGCAGGCGTTTCTGAGAGGGAATCAAAGCTCACAGACTGCCGAGCGCTATGGAAGGGGGCTACCTGCAGAGAGGAGGGGTGCCTTCTTCAAGCTCCCTCCTGCAGGCGATTCTGAGAGGGAATCAAAGCTCACAGACTGCCGAGCGCTATGGAAGGGGGCTACCTGCAGAGAGGAGGGGTGCCTTCTTCAAGCTCCCCCCTGCAGGCGATTCTGAGAGGGAATCAAAGCTCACAGACTGCCGAGCGCTATGGAATGGGGCTACCTGCAGAGAGGAGGGGTGCCTTCTTCAAGCTCCCTCCTGCAGGCGATTCTGAGAGGGACTCAAAGCTCACAGACTGCCGAGCGCTATGGAAGGGGGCTACCTGCAGAGAGGAGGGGTGCCTTCTTCAAGCTCCCTCCTGCAGGCGATTCTGGGAGGGACTCAAAGCTCAGAGACTGCCGAGCGCTATGGAATGGGGCTACCTGCAGAGAGGAGGGGTGCCTTCTTCAAGCTCCTTCCTGCAGGCGATTCTGAGAGGGAATCAAAGCTCACAGACTGCCGAGCGCTATGGAATGGGGCTACCTGCAGAGAGGAGGGGTGCCTTCTTCAAGCTCCCTCCTGCAGGCGATTCTGAGAGGGAATCAAAGCTCACAGACTGCCGAGCGCTATGGAGTGGGGCTACCTGCAGAGAGGAGGGGTGCCTTCTTCAAGCTCCCTCCTGCAGGCGATTCTGAGAGGGAATCAAAGCTCACAGACTGCCGAGCGCTATGGAGTGGGGCTACCTGCAGAGAGGAGGGGTGCCTTCTTCAAGCTCCCTCCTGCAGGCGATTCTGAGAGGGAATCAAAGCTCACAGACTGCCGAGCGCTATGGAAGGGGGCTACCTGCGGAGAGGAGGGGTGCCTTCTTCAAGCTCCCTCCTGCAGGCGATTCTGAGAGGGAATCAAAGCTCACAGACTGCCGAGCGCTATGGAAGGGGGCTACCTGCAGAGAGGAGGGGTGCCTTCTTCAAGCTCCCCCCTGCAGGCGATTCTGAGAGGGAATCAAAGCTCACAGACTGCCGAGCGCTATGGAATGGGGCTACCTGCAGAGAGGAGGGGTGCCTTCTTCAAGCTCCCTCCTGCAGGCGATTCTGAGAGGGACTCAAAGCTCACAGACTGCCGAGCGCTATGGAAGGGGGCTACCTGCAGAGAGGAGGGGTGCCTTCTTCAAGCTCCCTCCTGCAGGCGATTCTGGGAGGGACTCAAAGCTCACAGACTGCCGAGCGCTATGGAAGGGGGCTACCTGCAGAGAGGAGGGGTGCCTTCTTCAAGCTCCCTCCTGCAGGCGTTTCTGAGAGGGAATCAAAGCTCAGAGACTGCCGAGCGCTATGGAAGGGGGCTACCTGCAGAGAGGAGGGGTGCCTTCTTCAAGCTCCCTCCTGCAGGCGATTCTGAGAGGGAATCAAAGCTCACAGACTGCCGAGCGCTATGGAAGGGGGCTACCTGCAGAGAGGAGGGGTGCCTTCTTCAAGCTCCCCCCTGCAGGCGATTCTGAGAGGGACTCAAAGCTCACAGACTGCCGAGCGCTATGGAAGGGGGCTACCTGCAGAGAGGAGGGGTGCCTTCTTCAAGCTCCCTCCTGCAGGCGATTCTGAGAGGGAATCAAAGCTCACAGACTGCCGAGCGCTATGGAAGGGGGCTACCTGCAGAGAGGAGGGGTGCCTTCTTCAAGCTCCCCCCTGCAGGCGATTCTGAGAGGGACTCAAAGCTCACAGACTGCCGAGCGCTATGGAATGGGGCTACCTGCAGAGAGGAGGGGTGCCTTCTTCAAGCTCCCTCCTGCAGGCGCTTCTGAGAGGGAATCAAAGCTCACAGACTGCCGAGCGCTATGGAATGGGGCTACCTGCAGAGAGGAGGGGTGCCTTCTTCAAGCTCCCTCCTGCAGGCGATTCTGGGAGGGAATCAAAGCTCAGAGACTGCAGAGCGCTATGGAAGGGGGCTACCTGCAGAGAGGAGGGGTGCCTTCTTCAAGCTCCCTCCTGCAGGCGATTCCGAGAGGGAATCAAAGCTCAGAGACTGCCGAGCGCTATGGAAGGGGGCTACCTGCAGAGAGGAGGGGTGCCTTCTTCAAGCTCCCTCCTGCAGGCGATTCTGAGAGGGAATCAAAGCTCACAGACTGCCGAGCGCTATGGAAGGGGGCTACCTGCAGAGAGGAGGGGTGCCTTCTTCAAGCTCCCTCCTGCAGGCGATTCCGAGAGGGAATCAAAGCTCAGAGACTGCCGAGCGCTATGGAAGGGGGCTACCTGCAGAGAGGAGGGGTGCCTTCTTCAAGCTCCCTCCTGCAGGCGATTCTGAGAGGGAATCAAAGCTCACAGACTGCCGAGCGCTATGGAATGGGGCTACCTGCAGAGAGGAGGGGTGCCTTCTTCAAGCTCCCTCCTGCAGGCGATTCTGAGAGGGAATCAAAGCTCAGAGACTGCCGAGCGCTATGGAAGGGGGCTACCTGCAGAGAGGAGGGGTGCCTTCTTCAAGCTCCCTCCTGCAGGCGCTTCTGAGAGGGAATCAAAGCTCAGAGACTGCCGAGCGCTATGGAATGGGGCTACCTGCAGAGAGGAGGGGTGCCTTCTTCAAGCTCCCTCCTGCAGGCGATTCTGAGAGGGAATCAAAGCTCAGAGACTGCCGAGCGCTATGGAATGGGGGCTACCTGCAGAGAGGAGGGGTGCCTTCTTCAAGCTCCCTCCTGCAGGCGCTTCTGAGAGGGAATCAAAGCTCAGAGACTGCCGAGCGCTATGGAATGGGGCTACCTGCAGAGAGGAGGGGTGCCTTCTTCAAGCTCCCTCCTGCAGGCGATTCTGAGAGGGAATCAAAGCTCACAGAATGCCGAGCGCTATGGAAGGGGGCTACCTGCAGAGAGGAGGGGTGCCTTCTTCAAGCTCCCTCCTGCAGGCGATTCTGAGAGGGAATCAAAGCTCAGAGACTGCCGAGCGCTATGGAATGGGGCTACCTGCAGAGAGGAGGGGTGCCTTCTTCAAGCTCCCTCCTGCAGGCGATTCTGAGAGGGAATCAAAGCTCACAGACTGCCGAGCGCTATGGAAGGGGGCTACCTGCAGAGAGGAGGGGTGCCTTCTTCAAGCTCCCTCCTGCAGGCGATTCTGAGAGGGAATCAAAGCTCAGAGACTGCCGAGCGCTATGGAATGGGGCTACCTGCAGAGAGGAGGGGTGCCTTCTTCAAGCTCCCTCCTGCAGGCGATTCTGAGAGGGAATCAAAGCTCACAGACTGCCGAGCGCTATGGAATGGGGCTACCTGCAGAGAGGAGGGGTGCCTTCTTCAAGCTCCCTCCTGCAGGCGATTCTGAGAGGGAATCAAAGCTCACAGACTGCCGAGCGCTATGGAAGGGGGCTACCTGCAGAGAGGAGGGGTGCCTTCTTCAAGCTCCCTCCTGCAGGCGATTCTGAGAGGGAATCAAAGCTCACAGACTGCCGAGCGCTATGGAAGGGGGCTACCTGCAGAGAGGAGGGGTGCCTTCTTCAAGCTCCCTCCTGCAGGCGATTCTGAGAGGGAATCAAAGCTCACAGACTGCCGAGCGCTATGGAAGGGGGCTACCTGCAGAGAGGAGGGGTGCCTTCTTCAAGCTCCCTCCTGCAGGCGATTCTGAGAGGGAATCAAAGCTCACAGACTGCCGAGCGCTATGGAATGGGGCTACCTGCAGAGAGGAGGGGTGCCTTCTTCAAGCTCCCTCCTGCAGGCGATTCTGAGAGGGAATCAAAGCTCACAGACTGCCGAGCGCTATGGAATGGGGCTACCTGCAGAGAGGAGGGGTGCCTTCTTCAAGCTCCCTCCTGCAGGCGATTCTGAGAGGGACTCAAAGCTCAGAGACTGCCGAGCGCTATGGAAGGGGGCTACCTGCAGAGAGGAGGTGTGCCTTCTTCAAGCTCCCTCCTGCAGGCGATTCTGAGAGGGAATCAAAGCTCACAGACTGCCGAGCGCTATGGAAGGGGGCCAGGGTCACTGCCAGCACCAGAAGGGTGTCATGAGGCCCTTATGCATATGTCCATCACTGAAGGAGGGGCTCCCACTCCTCCAGAGTGTATTACATGGAGATAACAAGCTGGGTTGGGGGCTGGTTTATATCAACTCGATGATGTTACCTGCTTAGTGGCTGTTTTTCTGGTAAATCAACAGTATGTGGGTACCAGGGACAAAAGCTTGCATGGAGATCCAGATATCAGGAAGCCTAAGGGTTAAAACACCACATCATCTCAAGTCAACTATGACCTCTGTGTATAATATCACACTGTACATCGCGTGATCATCATGCATCAATGATGCCATCATAAAGTGCAGCAGACAAAGGTCTTATGAGTGAGAGCATCATCTAGAGAGTGAGGGTATCAAGAGTGAGTGAGGATTCCTTTCAGCGAGTGAGGCACCTTCCAGTAAGTGACAGAATCTCTCGGATGGAGAAAGAGTGGATCAGCCTACACTGATCGTGGACACCTGCCAAGGAACATTTCAGAGAGTGTATCTTGGAGTGATGAGGCTGCAGTTCGATCGCACTATTGGAACTCGCGTCATGAGGCGGTACTCTCAAGATGGTGAAGCTTCTTTTATCAGGCTTTGGATGTTTTTATTGTGTTTCTATCATGGTGTCCTGGATCATAAGGCTCCTGTCACTTAGGTCAAAGGGAACATCACAATCCAATAAACGTTTATCCTTCTTGAAATGAGAAAAGACCTACACCACCATCCTCAACTCAAGGCTTGAATTCAGCATCTCAACAACTACTGAGACGCCAGCGAAGACCATTAACTGCATGGTTACTGCCCCAAAACACCCCTATGCTGAAGCCCATTGCATGACCTCTCGTCAGAACATGAAACGACATGAACCAATGTTGTGTCACCACCTTGTAACTAGACTCACGCCAGATCTCAACATATCGCCTTTCACTAGGACATCTAAGGACACAGAATCATCACTGCGTCATCACCTCTAACACTAGATTCTAACATCTCACCTTTCACTAGGACGTCGAACGACACAGAGTCATCGCTGGCATCACAGATATACTCCCCAGAGTCCTCCAATGAAGCATGAGGCAGGATGAGTATCCGTCGTAGGCCGTCCACCTTCAAGTGCAGATTTTCGGATTCATCCACCTCCAGCCCATCCTTGAACCAGCGTACCACGGCATTTGCACGGGACACTTCGCACCTCAGCTCCACGTGCTCCAAGGTGAGGAAACTAAGCTCTGCAGCACGACTTGTGGGGTAGGTTATCCTCACCGGAGGCTCTGGCCAAGCAATGTGAGCGATAGAAAAACAGTAAGTATGAAATCAGACTCACACAAAAACATTACCTTCCCATAAACTTGGGTCCAGCTACGGCGCCTCCTGTGGTGCTCTACAAACTATCTGTGATTGCATCTTTAACATTTTAAACGTTAAAGGGTCACTGCCAATAAGATGTTGACAGATATTTGACGGGCGGTGTTCCGACAAAATATTGTGTAAAAATAAGATGCGACAGAAATATTGTGACTAAATATCAGGATGTAAAGAATGTCCTGGATCAGAATATAAAACAGAAGACTATCCTGTTTTTAGGCATTCAATATTGTTTTTTTAAACTAAAGTTGTATATAATATTTTAAATATAGCTGTATATAATATTGTTTTTCAGTTAGTTTAATAAATGTTAGTTATTTAAGTATTGTAAGTTATTTGTTTTCTAATAATATCTGTGTTGAATTTATTATCATATATGTTGGGAATTTTGATATGAAATGCATTTTTAAATGTAATTAGAAATTGATAATTTAGTAGCGAGATGTTGGTTGGTAAGTTTTTTAATATGTAATTTTTGTTAAGATTCTAACTCATGCTTTATTTATTGTACTTATTTGATATTCAAGTATGCAAATTAGTTGATTATTTTAAATATTTGCTGATTTTTTATTAATTGTTAATGGGTGTATCACACATTTATTTTTAAATTGTGTTCTTTTTTACTTATCAATAGTATATTTGTAAGTGTTTTATTTAATTTTTCATGTTTTATTAATAATTTACCATTTAGTTTTTTGTTTACTAATTTCAATTGTTTGTCAGTGTTTATTTTAAGGTATTAGTGTGGGAAGGGTTTTAATTGAAAGCATTTTGCTTTTTTTCAATAATTTCAATACATTTTATTTTACGTGTAATATTACATTTGTATCTATCAAATTAAACTGTATTTGTTTTACATTTAATGAATATGGTTAATGTTTTAAAGATATTTTAAAAAATTGTTGATTGGGAATGAAATACTAAATCTCACCCCTCCAAAATTAAATACTTTCCCAACTGTTGCTCATATTGTATTAGGAATTGCAAATCCAACACTTTCCCTACTGTTGCTTACACTGAAGTGGGAATAATAAATCTGACCCCTCCAATGTCAAACACTTACCCGACTGCTGATCAAGTAGGAGTGGGAGTAGTAAACCTGAACCTTCCACGCGTAGTTCTTTTATCAAAATTGTTTCAAATCATTATTATTTTTTTTATATATAAAGAATACAATCACAACTGTTGTTACAGGGTTAGCCTAGATGAGTAGTAGTCGTTTATACATTGGTGTTAACATAGCTAGCCTCTACTTTTGTATTGTGAGAGTGAAAGAAAAGTAAGTAGGGAAAGACAGAAAAAAATTAGTGGTGAAACAAAAGAGAAATAGGACAGGTACGGAGAGAGAAACATTCACTGTACATTACACCTGACACACTCTCAGAATCCTGAAGTCCGCATGCCGGCCCAACCGGACTCTATTAGGGAACACCTCTATGGGTCGGGGACCGATCCATTGTTTGTGCATAACAGCTGTTTACGGGGGTTCATAAGAGTCAAGGTAAGTGTCAAGAGCTTCCCATGGTGAGTATTGTAGCGCAATATTGTCCGCTCCTCTGAGATGCGTGACCCAGTTGATCCAGCCTTTGTAGCTAGTTTTGCTTGTGCCTTTCCAGTTGGTTAGGACCATTTTCACAGCTGCTGTCAGTAAAAGATCCATTAGGTCCTTATCTTGTTCCGATCTCAATTCTGTACGTATAAATGCCGAAGTGAGGGTGGAGAATTCCATTGCTAGTTAGCAATCAAACATATCGTTAATGAAGTCAAAGATTTTCCCCCAGAATACCTCGAGTGTTGGACATTGGAAGATAAGGTGTGCTAGGTCCCCCTTCCCCGTGTTACAGTTCCAGCAGAGTTCGTCCTCCCGGAGACCCAAAGAGTAAAGGCGCGATGGGGTCCAAAATGCCCTGTGAAGCAGCCAAAATTTAGTTTGTGCTAGTACTGGGGTAATCTTATTACGCGAGGCTGAGGCCCACAGAATTGCCCATTCCTGTTCGTTGAGTGGTGTGTTAGAATGTTTATCCCAATAGGCGACATTAAGTGTGGTGGATTTGGGGCGTAAGAGTTTGTAGAGCTGCAAGACTCGGTGTCCTAGTTTGTTAATGTTTGACACGTATCGGAAGATTGAGGGTTGGGGGTAGAAAGTTTCGTTTTTGATAAAGCCGCTCTTATTTTCAGAAACTTATAAAGTTCGATGTCTTTTAGATGGTGTCTAGCTTTGAGATCTGAGAAAGTAATGGGGTATTCCCCATTTTCGAGTTGATGCAAGAAATAAATACCTTTCTCTATCCAAGTATTGAAGGTAAGGCTTTTCCCTTTGTACTTAACCTTGCTATTTGCCCAAAGTGATTCTATCTTGGACCCTTTGATGCTAACCTCCATCTTCTTGTCTACTTTTAGGAGTGCGATTTTTGTGTTTTTAAAGATAGGTTTGGATGCATGGGGATGTGTGTTTGCTGTTAGAAGGGCCAGTGGGCTCAGGTTTTTCAGGATGGCCTTCTCTACCTGGAGCCATACGGTATGTAGTTGGTTGGCGGGGAAACCCAGTGTGATCCTTGTTTTGCAAGAAAGGCTAGTTAGAACAACCTAAAGTCTGCTAGGTTTACCCCTCCTTGGTTTTTATCCAGTCTCAGTTTCCAAATGCTTATCCTTGCGTTCTTTCCGTGCCAGAGGAATTTAGTGAGTGTTGGACCCGGCCTCGTGGCGTGGTCCTTAACCCCCCTGGACTGTGGCCGTTCCCCGCCCCGGCCTTCACGGGCCACCCGTCCGAACTGCTCCAAGGCCCTTCACCTGGAACTGCACGAGGTCGCATACCCCTCGTGGCTCCACCATCTTGTTGGCATCCACGTCACACCGTGCACCAGCCAGCACGACCCCGCTCAACCCGGCCTCAACCCCAGCGAAGCCCCGACATCGAGGCACCACGAACTGGCCAGGGGGGGCCGCAGGAACCATTCATCGCCCCCGGCGGAGGACAGTATCGATGGGACCCCCAACTGTCCTCCCCTCTCGAGGTGTGATCGCCCTGCAACTCCCTTGGGCCTGGCGCCTCTCCTGCTGGGCGTCTGGCCACCTCCACCCGGCCTCTCCGCCCCCACCGGGCGCCTGGGTCCGGACATCAAAGGGCTCCAGACCTATATCTGGAGCGACCCCGCCACAGATCGGCAGTTGTATCCCGGAGTCGAGAGCCCTGCTGATTGAATCGCGGCTGACCCTACGGAGAAGAACTCTTGTCGGAACCATCACGAGCCCTGCTGACTGCGTCGCGGCTCCTTCCTGTGAACCCTTTCTGAACCACCTGGAACATCGGAGCCCTGCTGACGCCGTCGCGGCCCAACCTCGCTGAAACCTCCCTCGGAGCCCTGCTGACGACGTCGCGGCTCGAGCTGAGCAGAAACCATCTTGAGAGCCCTGCTGATTGGATCGCGGCTCTCCACGAACTGTACGCCAGAGCCCTGCTGACGCCGTCGCGGCTCGACCCCTCCGAGATCCGGAGGTCCTCCAGCTTGAGGATAAGAACTGGGCCCCAGGTACCCTCGTACCGCACTCTTGCCAAAGACTGTCCCGCTACCCCTACCCTTCCAAAGAGACACTGAGACTTTTGGTGGATCCCTCGATCCCTTCGTGTAAATATTGACCTCGTAACCTTTTTATTGCTGATAAAGAATTGCTTGTCTGGAGACAAGCTCCTTGAGTCCTGTGTGGTGGTGTTACTGTGCTAGTACGTGATAGGAGAAGGATCTCTCAGGAGACCTCTCGGCGGCGCTCGGCTACTTCGTACAGGGTGAGGGCCCCCCCCTTGGTGGTCTCGCCGACTCCTCGGGGTCCGCCTTCCAACAGTGAGCATGATATCGACTTTCCAGGGGAAATCGTCTGAGTAGGAGTGGGAGCATGCTTATCAGGTAGTTAATCAATGGGGTGATCATCATTTTGATGGTTTCTATTCTTCCCCACCACGTTATAAATTTGGGGGACCAAGAGTCCAGAAGTTTCTTAATTTTTTCTAGCAGTGTCTTCTCATTGTAGTGTAGTGTGCTTATTAGGTCTCTACCGAAATATATGCCTAGGTATTTGAAATGTCCCGTCTGCCAGGTCAACCCAGAGTCCCCCATACCGTCTTTCGTGCAGTGAATGTTTAGCGGTTTACATTCAGATTTGTCCTTGTTTAGTTTATACTCTGATAGTCTGGAGTATTCTGATATCGTGGTCATCAGTGCCCCGATTGCGGTCTTCGGCTGTTCCGTTACAATCAATATATAGTCTGCGTAGGCGGCTAATTTTACTTCGGCTCTGTTGATATCGACCCCTTTTATGCTAGCGTTTAGCATTATGTCTTGGATGAGGGGTTCAAGGACCAGTAAGAAAAGTGCCGGCGACAGTGGGCAACCCTGTCTGGTTCCTTGTTGCAGTGTAAATGGGTCAGATAGTGTGCCATTAACTGTGATACGGGCTGAAGGGGCACGATAAAGGGCCATTGTCATCCGTATGAAAGCCTCCCCCAAGTTGAAGGCTTGCATGCAGCGCTCCAGGAATGCCCAGGAAACTTTATCAAAGGCCTTCTCGGCATCTAGTGCTATAGCTACCCCCGGTTCTGGTTTAGTGGGCACTTGTTCCAAAATGTGGCAGAGAAGTCGGGTATTGTCGCTAGACACTCGGTTGCGCAGGAAACCAACCTGGGAGTTACTTATTAATTTGGGGAGGACTGTATTTAGTCTGACTGCCAAGATCTTGGCGTAGATTTTACAGTCCACATTGATGAGTTATATGGGTCTGTAGTTTCTTGGTGATAGGTGGTCTTTACCTTCCTTTGAGATGACTATTATATTTGCTTCTGTCATGGATTGGGGCACTTCTCCCTTATCTGCAGCCTGGTTATAGACCTTTTTCATGTTTGGTTTGAGCTGGTTTATGAAGGTCTTATAGAAATCAGCTGTTTACCCGTCTGGCCCTGGGGCCTTATGTTTTTTTCAGTGATTTGACTGCCATTTCAATTTCAGTGGAGCTAATTTCCTGACTTAGCCTGATTGTGTCTTCAGTGTTTAGCTTCGGTAGCCTGATTCTGTCAAGGTATTTTGTACAGTCCTCTTGGTTGAGGTTCTGGTCATTTCTGTGGAGTTCTGAGTAGAACTCTTGGAATGTCTTGAGGATGTCTTTGTGTCTTGTGTGGGTTTTATTGTTTGAGTCTGTGATAGATGAAACCGCAAACTGGTTGCGTTTGTGTTTTAGGTAGGAAGCAAGAAGTTTCCCCGCTTTGTTGGCTTTGTATAGATTAAGGGCTTTGCACTAGTTGAACCACAATCCTGCTCTCTCGCGCAGGATTTTGTTATATTCATATTTGTTCTGTGTTAGTTTTGCTAGGAGCTTATTGTCCTGTGTTGCATTTGCCTGGGCTAATTCTAACCTCTTGATCTCCTGTTCAAGTTGGTTTAATCTCAGGTTTGTATTCCTGTTTATTTTTGACTTAATTCCAATTATTGTGCCTCTGACCGTTGGATTTTAGGGAGTCCCATAGTGTGCTGACGCTAGTCTCCGGAGAGTCGTTATGGCTTAGGTAGTCAGTTATGGCCTCCTCGATCTTTTTTTTGTTCTCGGGGTCTGATAAAACTTCACTGTTAAATCGCCACATCCAGGGGACGGCTTCGTTGTGGCACCTGCTCAGTTTTAGACTGATGCATGAGTGGTCTGATACTAACCTTGGCGCTATTTCGGAGTGTTTGATTAGATGTTTGTGAGCGTTCCCGAGATAAGTATGTAGTCTATCCTGGTGTAGGAGTTGTGTAGGTTCTTGTAGAAGGTGTAGTATCTAGTATCGGGGTGTTGTAATTGCCATGCATCTTTGAGATCGAACTTAGAGCAGATGTTTTGTAGTGTAGCATGCGAGTTAGTGGGATGGTATTGACAGGTGGATTGCCTGTCTGTTATGTGTTCCAGTGGGATGTTAAAATCCCCCGCCACAACCATGAGTTCGTTTTGGGGGAAGCTGTCTAGCGTGCGTGACACCTCCGCCCAGAAGGCTGGGTCGTCTGAATTGGGGCTGTATATGTTCGCTACGTGGATCCCCTCCTCCCCCCTCCTCAGATGTGTTACTAGAAGTCTGCCCTCATGGTCGTGAGAGTGTGAGTATATTGTTATGCTTGATCTTTTGGATCTTAAGGTTATAACCCCTCGCTTCCTTTTGTCGGCTGGTGAGCAAGCCATCTGTGCAATCCATTTGCCTCTGATTAGCTTGGCGTCTGCCATGGATAATTTAGTTTCTTGAAGAAGGACTGTGAAAACTTGGCCTGGCATATGCTGGTCACTAGTTATAGTGGCCACCTTGCACCAGTCCAACTCGACTCTTATGGTAGATAGGTTTAAGACAACCTTTATTGAAAGCTATCCTAGTGGTAGCTGTGGAGAGCAGCCTTCAGGCTATGTCTTTAGAGGAATGTAAAGCAGCTTGTTTTACCTTATAATCTCTTGAATCACTAAATGAAAAGACACCACACAGGTATATATATAAAATATATATGTATTTATTACTAGACACACTCTACTAATCTCTTTATGAGATTAGAAGTCAGGAACATATGCAAATATCAAGGTTTCAGAATAAGTTAAGCACAAATATGGCTGGGGCCCTAGGGGCGTTCCAGACCATATACTAAAAAAGAGGTTTAGGAAAGTCGACTTGCAAGGGGACAAGGCCTAGGGCCTGTAGAATCGCTGGGGCCTCACTAATCCACACAAGGCAGGTAAGTAAAGGACCCATGGGAGACGCGTGCAGTGTGAGAACACAGCCGCGGGTTCCCTATTGATTTCAATGGAGCAAGTCGCGGTTATATTTTTTAAGTTTTAGGGTACTTCTAGAAAGTCTAAAGCAAGCCACTTACAAGGTAAGTAGTTCGAGGGCCAACACCCATAGGAGCACTGGAATGCACAAGTTACCTCACCCAGGGAAGCCGGGTGCATAGGTGTCTTTTGTTGTCGGGTCGCGTCGTCGTTTTCAATGGAAGCTGAAGAGGTTTTGCTGCTTGTGAAGACTGGAGAAGTGTCCGGTGGAATCCAAGCCTGGATTCAAGATGAAGAAGACCTGAAAGCAGAAGGGACAGTGTTCACAGTCACTTGCCAGTGACCCGGGTCCAGGAAGATGGATGCCCACGGATGTTGGGTGATTTCAGGTGATCAAGGGTGTTTTGATTCTTCAGCCACGAGGTCCAGGAGGCATCGACGACGACCAGGAGCTGGATTCGGAGTGTCCCATGAAGTTTGCAGCTTACTGAGGTGTCGGCAACCGGATTGGAGCCAACAAGCCTTGGCAACAGCAAGTCTCATGGAAATTGAAGAAAGTCAGCTGTGCCGACCAGCAAGGTCTGAGGGACTCACCCAGCGACAGTAAGTCAGGGCAGGCCTGGAGCAAATAGGGGAACCCTTTTGTTTGATGAGAAAGTCTTCAGGGGACCCACAAGCCAGCTGGTAAGGGATCGCGAAGACGCCTCGTGAGGATTCGCTTCACAGGAGCCCACGGTCACTTGGGACATGGTAGGCCTCTGATTTTCGAGGAAAATCCTGCTGGATGCTTGGACCACACGTGGTCCAATGCACAAGTTCGTCGAACGTTGTGAAAGGTTTGCACTCGACAATAGTGCACGGTACCCAGGTATTGCTGTTCCTCATCACTCGTGGGGTCCACTTGCCTCAGCTCTGCTGGGGACTCACAATGGCCGTCAAGAAGTCAGGAAATCCACTTCCGGGGCTGCAGGGACTTCGGACTCCAGCGGGAGCGGGAAAGTTTGCAACCGTTGATTCAAGTTTTTGGTGCCTGCCATGCAGGGGAGTCACTCCTTGACTACAAGGGAGATTCCAAAGGTAGTGGAACATTGAAGGTCCAGGATTCTTCTTGTAGAGAGTCGTCCAGGGATATCTGATTTGCAATGGCAAGGTTTCCCTATCTTATACTAAAGGAAAGGGAGGGACTAGCTCTATGACCACTCCTCTGGGAGGATCAGGGGAGTGGGTGGTTATACTCACTTCCCTTTGTCCAGTTTCACACCAGAGCAGGGGCAGGTAGCCCCTGAACCGGTTTGAACTGGCATATGCACAGAGGAGCCTACTGCTCCCCCAGTGCAGGACTTCAAAGCACTCTAAAAGTGCTCCCACCCAGCCCCAATACACTAAATCCTGTGACAGGATGCCTATTGTTGGGCCTCCTCCACTGCGAGTTTCAGTTAGCAGTAGGAGGGCAGCCCAGTGTCTGTGCTGGTGGCATCCATTTTGTGATGCCAGGGCTCTTTCAGATTTCTACCGTGTTTCCACAGTAGGTACATGTCATCCCCTCTAGAAGGGTGGGATCATACTCCCACACCAGTTACTGGTGTGGGGGTATGATTCCAAGTTGTTTGACACCAAACACGGCATGTTTTGATGCAGTCATTCCAAAGTTAGCATTTACCACTAGGTTATAATGCACTTAAGAGTATATGGTTTAACCGCATCCACAAACAGCAGCAGAGAACAAACTCTGCCAGCTGCAGAGGGGTCCTGCTCAGGCAGAGGCACCCCCTCACATTGTAAACCAAGCACCCTGCCCTCAGGATTGATAGGGCCTGCCTTAGGGGTGACTGATAGGTTTATATGTGTGTGTAAGGTGAGATATAGGAACCTATACCTCAGTGAGGAGTGCTAACACTACCTCACCCAGGCTGCAGTAGCAGGCCTGTGGTGTCAGATTTAGCCTGCTTCACAGGGGTGGCATAATACATGCTTCAGCCCCTGGTAGGCCTGTGAAGTACCAATTCCCTTGGTACCTAAAGTACCATATACTAGGGCTCATAAGGTACCACAGTATCCAATCACTAGTGCATCTAATATGCACTCCAAGTTGTTTAGAGAGAACAGAGAGACTGGGGCCCTGATTAGCAGGGACCCAGCCAGACTATAGCCAGAAACCAGTGTTAACATCAGAAAAAAGTGGGGGCAACATAAGTGCAGATCCTACTCTCCTACAAGGACTATTTCTCCTTTAGTTTTGGCTAGGTAGTCTATTATCTTCCGGCGCTTAATAGGGTGATTCAGACCTTTGACGTTGAGGGACACTATGTTGAGATCTGTTGTCAGGGTGAGTGTGTTAAGAGCCATCAGCTATAGTGTGGTGTGGGGGTTCTGTATGATCAATACTCTGGTGTCTTTTGCCTCTCGGGTGCATTCTCACAGAGTGTGTGTCTAAGCTCCCTAGGTGATTCTCTAGCCAAAAACGATTCTCCCGGTTGTGACCGACTGGGCGGTCTCCCACGTGCGGTGGTTTATAGGGTCTGCCAGATACCGTTTGTGGTGAAACAAGAGGTGTGAGATAGAGAAAATGATGAAAACTACAGCAGATAGAAAGCTGAGGACCCCTAGTGCAGATTTCCCCCCCCCCCATTCCCTCTTCCCTGACTCCCCACCCTCCCCCCTTGGAATTACTCGTATGCCGGAGGTGCGACGGCAGGATCGCCGTTCTGCCTCAGAGAGAATTGTTGTCGGGTAGTTGGCGTGCATTAGTCCCATTCAAGCATTGTTATCAATATATAGTAAGCCTTGTTATCTATGATACATACATACAGGCGTTGTGGGTATGGGTTCTATGCAGTCTAAATGTTGAAAAAGGATACAATACTGTGCTTCTAGTGGTTGCTAGAGGTTGGTTTCTTGAGGATGGTCTTTCCTCCTTGTGCTGTTGTTAAGCGCTGTAAGTGATTCTGTTGAGGGATATTGACACCAGGCGATCGAGGTAGATGTTGCATCGATGTTGAGGTAGATATTGGATGTGTTCAGTGGTAGCTATGAGGTAGATATGGTCTTGTTTTCCTTCTTGAAGCCGTTCTCTCAGAGCTGTTGTTTACCCGGTATTCAGCTCCGGCGACGGTCCTCTTGTGGCGGAGTCGGGTGTACAGTTTCCATGTCCTGAGCTGCTGGGCCGTCCAGGAAGTTCGCTAGGTCTTTGGGATCTGTGAAGTGGTTTTTGCCTTTGTCTGTTATCTTGAACTTTGCGGGGGCCACAAATGAGTATTGGATGTTTTTGCTCCTTACCTTGTCGAGCAGGGAAAGGAAACCTTTCCTGGTGTCTACAGTGGGCTTAGAATAGTCTTGTGTGAGGATGATCTTGTGACCTTTCCAGATGATTTGGTGATTTTTTCGGGCATAGTTAAAAATGTCCTCCGTATGCTGAGATCTCAATGGCTTACAGATGATAGGACGTGCTGTTTGGGTTGTTGAGGATTTGTAGGTGGGAATTCTGTGGGCCTTATCCGAATTTCAGGTTGGTGAGTTTGGGGATCAGGTCTTCGAGGAAGGCGGAGCAGGACCCTGCTGCGTCTTCTGAGCCTTCTGGGATCCCTAGTATGCGGATGTTCCCTCTGCGATTTCGGTCTTCCATCTCCTCAGTCTGTTTTTGGAGTGACACGGTAATTTTTTATATTACTTTCACCTCCTTCTTTGAGCTGTGGTTAGAGTCCTCTACATCGCTGATCCTTTGTTCAGCTGCTGCGAGTCTGATGTTCACTGAGTTCAGGTCTGCTCTGACTGCTCCAGTCTCTAGTTGGATCGTGTGGTGGTGAGATTTGTAGTTTTTGCTAAGTCGTGTATGTCGGCTACCTTTTTTAGAATAATTTCTAGGGTGCTGTTGATGTCAGACCTTTGTTTGATCGGGGAGTCCGATGTCACTGGCTCACCTTTGCTCTTCTTTAACTGTTGCTGTAGTCTTAATTCTCTGGCCGCCATGTTTGCTTGTTTGTCTTACTTGGTAGCTTGGTGGGCCTCTGTTATCTGTGTCTCTATTCTATTGCCGCTCCTCTCTCTATCCACCGCTATCTACGTTGTCCGCTTTCGTTTCCCCTTTTGTTTATCTCTTGGCTTCTTGTGGCTACTTGTGGGGGTTTCCCCCTGTAGAGCTACTGCTCTAATAGATCTGGCCCCGTCCTACAGTTCTGGGCTTCCTAGTTCTTGTGGGCTAGCCTGTGTGAGTGGGGGAGAGCCATATACAGCTCTAGCGCTGTTGTCACACTATGGGCCCTTTGCCTCAGCTGCGGGATGAACTCCCTCACTCCTGCTGACCGCTTCAAGCCAGCTCCCACTGTCACCTGAGAACTTGCGTAAGGTTGAAGGTTCTACAGGACACCTTTTCTACCGGGTGATTTGTAGCTCCCCCGCTGGGAGAACCTGGGTTCTCACTCGTTGGTATTGCGCTAAGCGCTCCACGCTATCAGGTCATGCCGTGTAGTTTGTTTTGGGTCCCACTCCTAGATTCCGTGCAGGCGATCCAGCGGTGCCAGGATGCGCAGTGCCTGTACCTCCCGCTTAATCGTTTTTTGGGACGGGCGCCATTTTGGTGTGTGTGCAGGGGTGGGTCCCTGTTACGGTTTAACTCTACGCATTATGGGTCCACCACGTAGCCCTTTTCTGTGCTTTGTGCTTGTAGTGCTTTTATTACCATTGCTTTTAGCCTTGCTTTGTTTACGGTATCTCGCTGCTCCCCAAATTCCTCTGGGCTATTGGGATTACACTGGCGTACAAAAACATGCCGGCTAACTCAGGTCTCGGTGCCTACAGTTGCGGCGCACTGTATTACATATGCTGGTGTTCTTGGCCCCTTAAAATCTCTTGTCTCGCTGTCGTCTATTCCATATCACTTATCCACAGTTTTACCTTGTTTACTCTTCTTGTTGCAGTGCTAACGTGGCGGCCGCCATTGCAGGTGTGTTCTGAGCCCGGCTCAGTTTCCGTTTTGGTTTTGCTCACATTCGGCTAACTTTCAAAAACTTTGACTCCCTTATTGCTACAGTGTCTCTCCGAGGGGTCATGAGAACCCGTTCCTGCCTCTGATCTTCCGGTCGTTCGCTCGAGCCTCCGCAAGTCCGGGTTTTAGGTGAGCTTCTGCCGCTGCGAATAATCTCCCCCCGTTGTGCTCTCTCGCTACGTGCACTCTATCTCTTGTGCCTGCCAGGGACTGTTTGCCGGTGCCTGCTGCCGGTGGGGCCGGTGTTGGTCCCTCCACCTCTCGCACCAATGCTGCATTCGATTCCATGGTTGGTTTCGCTTTCGCTGTGGACGGTGATGTCGCCATTTTCCCTCTCTTGTCCCCTCCTCGCTTCGCCTCTGGATTCCAGTTTTCGTCGCTTCTGAGGGATCTAGGGCTCGGGGAGGAGAGCATCCCTGAACCGGGTGTTTCCGACACTCAGTCCTTCTGCTGCTTGCTCTTAATCCTCGGTAATTGTTGGAGTATTTGCGATCGCTTTCTCCGTTCCGGCAGAACAGCAGGATCAGGCAGCCATCAGCTCTGCCGTCCAAGCCACGCCCCCAAATCAAATCATTTTAATATGCATTTTTGTTACTTTTAAAAGTTAGTTTAATTTTGGTTTAGTTTTTGAATTAATATTTTATTATTTTATTTTAATGTTATCTTAGTTTAATATTCAAATACCAAATGCCTATAATTATACTTGTTTAGTAGCATGTTGTGTTATTTGCTTAAATAATATTCTTTTATTTAAATGTTATGTTAACATTTTTGTGGTTACTTTGAAGTATATATATTTATTATATTTATTGTTTTTAAGTTACACGTTTTCTTTAAATATTTCAAATTATTACTATATTTAACAATTTTAATATATTTAATGTTAACATGTGTTTGAAAGTTAACATAGAATATAATAGTATACATTAGCAAAATGTTTATATTTTTAGAAGATATTGTGGTCTTCTATATTTTGGTTATTAATATTGCTGACTTTATATGCAAGGTTCTCACAGTCTTTATTGGCAGTCTTTTTGTTGCTGATATTTCATCATTTCATTCTTCTGTCCCTTCTCTACTATTTGCAGTACAATTCTTCAGCTGAATCAGTAAGGGCCTGATTCACAAAGGGCCTCCGTACTCGTGTTGGAGGCCGTGCAGTAATGGGGGAGTCTCCACACTCATGTTGGAGGCCGCGCAGCCGTGGGGTAGTTGCCGCATTTGGGCGGAAACTCCACAAAGAGAATTCTCAATGCGATTATTGTGACCGAATGCGGCGACTCCCCCACGCCAGCGAGGCCTCCACCACGAGTGTGGCAACTTCCCCATGACTGCGAGGCCTCCATCATCTGTGTGGAGACTCCTTCATGACTGCGGGGCCTCCACCAGAAGTGAGGAGACTCCCCACAACTGCGAGGCCTCTGCCACAAGTGCGGAGACTCCCCACAACTGCGGGTCCTCCACCACGAGTCCGGAGACTCCCACAACTGCGGGGCCTCCACCACGAGTGCGGAGACTCCCCACAACTGCGGGGACTCCACCACGAGTGCAGAGACTCCCCCACGGCTGCGGGGCCTATGCCACGAGTGCGGAGACTCCCCACAACTGGGTGACCTCCACCATGAGTGCGGCAACTCTCCACGACTGTGGGGCCTCCATCACGAGTGCAGAGACTCCCCCACGACTGCAGGCCTCCATTACGAGTGCGGAGACTCCCCCAAGAATGCGAGGCCTCCACCACGAGTGCGGAGACTCCCCCACAACTGCAAGGTCTCCACCACGAGTGCGGCGACTCCCCCACGCCTGCGAGGCCTCCACCACGAGTGTGGCGACTCCCCACGAGTGCGACGACTCCCCCACGACTGCGAGGCCTCCCCAACGAGTGCGCTGACTCCCCCACGCCTGCGAGGCCTCCACCACGAGTGAGTCAGCTCCCCCACGAGTGCAGCAACACCACCACGACTGCGGGTCCTCTGCCATGAGTGCGGCAACTTCCCCACAACAGCGAGGCCTCCACCACGAGTGCGGCAACTCCCTCACAAGTGCGGCGACTCTCCCACGACTGTGAGGCCTCCACCACGCCCCCAAATCAAATCATTTTAATTTGCATTTTTGTTACTTTTAAAAGTTAGTTTAATTTTGGTTTAGTTTTTGAATTAATATTTTATTATTTTATTTTAATGTTATCTTAGTTTAATATTCAAATACCAAATGCCTATAATTATACTTGTTTAGTAGCATGTTGTGTTATTTGCTTAAATAATATTCTTTTATTTAAATGTTATGTTAACATTTTTGTGGTTACTTTGAAGTATATATATTTATTATATTTATTGTTTTTAAGTTACACGTTTTCTTTAAATATTTCAAATTATTACTATATTTAACAATTTTAATATATTTAATGTTAACATGTGTTTGAAAGTTAACATAGAATATAATAGTATACATTAGCAAAATGTTTATATTTTTAGAAGATATTGTGGTCTTCTATATTTTGGTTATTAATATTGCTGACTTTATATGCAAGGTTCTCACAGTCTTTATTGGCAGTCTTTTTGTTGCTGATATTTCATCATTTCATTCTTCTGTCCCTTCTCTACTATTTGCAGTACAATTCTTCAGCTGAATCAGTAAGGGCCTGATTCACAAAGGGCCTCCGTACTCGTGTTGGAGGCCGTGCAGTAATGGGGGAGTCTCCACACTCATGTTGGAGGCCGCGCAGCCGTGGGGTAGTTGCCGCATTTGGGCGGAAACTCCACAAAGAGAATTCTCAATGCGATTATTGTGACCGAATGCGGCGACTCCCCCACGCCAGCGAGGCCTCCACCACGAGTGTGGCAACTTCCCCATGACTGCGAGGCCTCCATCATCTGTGTGGAGACTCCTTCATGACTGCGGGGCCTCCACCAGAAGTGAGGAGACTCCCCACAACTGCGAGGCCTCTGCCACAAGTGCGGAGACTCCCCACAACTGCGGGTCCTCCACCACGAGTGCGGAGACTCCCACAACTGCGGGGCCTCCACCACGAGTGCGGAGACTCCCCACAACTGCGGGGACTCCACCACGAGTGCAGAGACTCCCCCACGGCTGCGGGGTCTATGCCACGAGTGCGGAGACTCCCCACAACTGGGTGACCTCCACCATGAGTGCGGCAACTCTCCACGACTGTGGGGCCTCCATCACGAGTGCAGAGACTCCCCCACGACTGCAGGCCTCCATTACGAGTGCGGAGACTCCCCCAAGAATGCGAGGCCTCCACCACGAGTGCGGAGACTCCCCCACAACTGCAAGGTCTCCACCACGAGTGTGGCGACTCCCCCACGCCTGCGAGGCCTCCACCACGAGTGTGGCGACTCCCCACGAGTGCGACGACTCCCCCACGACTGCGAGGCCTCCCCAACGAGTGCGCTGACTCCCCCACGCCTGCGAGGACTCCACCACGAGTGAGTCAGCTCCCCCACGAGTGCAGCAACACCACCACGACTGCGGGTCCTCTGCCATGAGTGCGGCAACTTCCCCACAACAGCGAGGCCTCCACCACGAGTGCGGCAACTCCCTCACAAGTGCGGCGACTCTCCCACGACTGTGAGGCCTCCACCACGCCCCCAAATCAAATCATTTTAATTTGCATTTTTGTTACTTTTAAAAGTTAGTTTAATTTTGGTTTAGTTTTTGAATTAATATTTTATTATTTTATTTTAATGTTATCTTAGTTTAATATTCAAATACCAAATGCCTATAATTATACTTGTTTAGTAGCATGTTGTGTTATTTGCTTAAATAATATTCTTTTATTTAAATGTTATGTTAACATTTTTGTGGTTACTTTGAAGTATATATATTTATTATATTTATTGTTTTTAAGTTACACGTTTTCTTTAAATATTTCAAATTATTACTATATTTAACAATTTTAATATATTTAATGTTCACATGTGTTTGAAAGTTAACATAGAATATAATAGTATACATTAGCAAAATGTTTATATTTTTAGAAGATATTGTGGTCTTCTATATTTTGGTTATTAATATTGCTGACTTTATATGCAAGGTTCTCACAGTCTTTATTGGCAGTCTTTTTGTTGCTGATATTTCATCATTTCATTCTTCTGTCCCTTCTCTACTATTTGCAGTACAATTCTTCAGCTGAATCAGTAAGGGCCTGATTCACAAAGGGCCTCCGTACTCGTGTTGGAGGCCGTGCAGTCATGGGGGAGTCTCCACACTCATGTTGGAGGCCGCGCAGCCGTGGGGTAGTTGCCGCATTTGGGCGGAATCTCCACAAAGAGAATTCTCAATGCGGTTATTGTGACCGAGTGCGGCGACTCCCCCACGCCAGCGAGGCCTCCACCACGAGTGTGGCAACTTCCCCACGACTGCGAGGCCTCCATCATCTGTGTGGAGACTCCTTCATGACTGCGGGGCCTCCACCAGAAGTGCAGAGACTCCCCACAACTGCGAGGCCTCTGCCACAAGTGCGGAGACTCCCCACAACTGCGGGTCCTCCACTACGAGTGCGGAGACTCCCACAACTGCGAGGCCTCCACCAAGAGTGCGGAGACTCCCCACGACTGCGGGGACTCCACCACGAGTGCAGAGACTCCCCCACGGCTGCGGGGCCTATGCCACGAGTGCGGAGACTCCCCACAACTGGGTGACCTCCACCGTGAGTGCGGCAACTCTCCACGACTGTGGGGCCTCCATCACGAGTGCAGAGACTCCCCCACGACTGCAGGCCTCCATTACGAGTGCGGAGACTCCCCCAAGAATGCGAGGCCTCCACCACGAGTGCGGAGACTCCCCCACAACTGCAAGGTCTCCACCACGAGTGCGGCGACTCCCCCACGCCTGCGAGGCCTCCACCACGAGTGTGGTGACTCCCCCACGAGTGCGACGACTCCCCCACGACTGCGAGGCCTCCCCAACGAGTGCGCCGACTCCCCCACGCCTGCAAGGCCTCCACCACGAGTGAGTCAGCTCCCCCACGAGTGCAGCAACACCACCACGACTGCGGGTCCTCTGCCATGAGTGCGGCAACTCCCCCACAACAGCGAGGCCTCCACCACGAGTGCGGCAACTCCCTCACAAGTGCGGCGACTCTCCCACGACTGTGAGGCCTCCACCACGAGCACGGCAACTCCCCCATGACTGCGAGGCCTCCACCATAAGTGCGGCGACTCCCCCACACCTGCGAGGCCTCCGCCACGAGTGCGGAGACTCTCCCACGAATGGGAGGCCTCCGCCACCAGTGCAGAGACTCTCCCACAACTGCAAGTCCTCTGCCACGAGTGCTGCGACTCCCCCATACTGCGGGGCCTCCACCATGAGTGCGGAGACTCCCTCATGACTGCGGGTCCTCCGCCACCAGTGCGGAGGCCCTTTGTGAATCAGACCCTTAGCAATCTGCTGAGATCAGGATAACAGCTTTGCTGTGCCCAGAATACAGTTATCCTGGACTAGTTCATTTGTGTGAATTTGGCTATTATGTACACTTGAATCCCCTATTCGCTAAATGTAAACGCATCTTCTAATACAGCTATTCGAAATGTTGTGTGAGGCTGTGCTAGTTTATTCATGTTGGTACTTTACCTTTACTGTCTCCAAAATATGTCCAACATTCCACTGACTGAGGCTACCAAGGCATTAGTGAGGCAAGCTATGACTGAGCGGGGCTATCATCTGATGAGTGTGGCTACCTTATATTGTATGATACTCCCATCCAATGGGTGACGCTCCCGCCGTGGAACGGCTATACTGTCCAGTGATAGAGGTAACTTCTACATATTTGGATACCGGTCCATAAATGATACTACCTTCTAATAAACTGAGTTACCTTCTTATGAGTTAGAATTTCTTTCAGTGAGTTAAGCTACTTCTCAGTAGGTGGTGATTCTAGGCTCTTGCTATACTGGACAACTGCTGAATACCGTGGACAAACCATCACCCTCCAAAACTAACATACCAAGAATAATGACTAAGGAAAAATACATTTATATTGTGAAAGTAAGGTTTTATTGGTAAATATTGTAATTAACTCTACATGTATGTGGATGTAAATGCTCAATGTACATGTATGCGGAGTAAAGACTGGTAAACCTATACTTTCCTATACACAACTACCTGGATTATATTTCGTTTTAGATATTGAAACAGTGATATTTTTGTAGGACGATATTTCTGTGCTCTGTATTCTGACACCTTCCTTCGAGGAGGCTTCTTTCCAGTGAGTGAGGCTGCCGTTCGTTATATGGCACTGGTTCTAGAGAATGGGGATACCTACAAAGGAGTGAGCCTGTGACCATGTGAATGATAACTAAAGATAACGATGAGTAAAGTTAACTCTAAAAGTGAAGCACTAGTCCAATCATTAAGGCTCTCTTCCAGTCAGTAAGGCCACTGGCGAGACCTGATTTTGCCTTCTGACCTTCTAAGAGCAAGGATCCCTTAAGGCAAGTGAGGACACCTTCTGGTGAGCAAGGCTTTTTTCAGGTGAAAGAGTCAACCTTGGGATGGGGAAGGCTCTTTTCCAGCCAGTAGGGCTACCTTATGATCAGCAAGCCTCCCTTCCATTGAGTGAAGAAGCCAGCCTACACCTGATACTACCTTCTGATGAGCGAGGCTCCCTTCCTTCCGAGTAAAGAAGCCAGCCTACACCTGATACTACCTTCTGATGAGCGAGGCTCCCTTCCATCGAGTGAAGAAGCCAGCCTATCCCGGATACTACCTTCTGATGAGCGAGACTCCCTTTCATCGAGTGAAGAAGCCAGCCTACACCTGATACTACCTTCTGATGAGCGAGGCTCCCTTCCATCGAGTGAAGAAGCCAGCCTATACCAGATACTATCTTCTGATGAGCGAGGCTACCTTCCATCGAGTGAAGAAGCCAGCCTACACGTGATACTACCTTCTGATGAGCGAGGTCCCTTCCATCGAATGAGGAAGCCAGCCTACACGTGATACTACCTTCTGATGAGCGAGGCTCCCTTCCATCGAGTGAGGAAGCCAGCCTACACGTGATACTACCTTCTGATGAGCGAGGCTCCCTTCCATCGAGTGAAGAAGCCAGCCTACACCTGATACTACCTTCTGATGAGTGAGGCTCCCTTCCATCGAGTGAGGAAGCCAGCCTACATGTGATACTACCTTCTGTTGAGCGAGGCTCCCTTCCATCGAGTGAGGAAGCCAGCCTACACCTGATACTACCTTCTGATGAGCGAGGCTCCCTTCCATCGAGTGAGGAAGCCAGCCTACACGTGATACTACCTTCTGATGAGCGAGGCTCCCTTCCATCGAGTGAAGAAGCCAGCCTACACGTGATACTACCTTCTGATGAGCGAGGCTCCCTTCCATCGAGTGAGGAAGCCAGCCTACACGTGATACTACCTTCTGATGAGCGAGGCTCCCTTCCATCGAGTGAAGAAGCCAGCCTACACGTGATACTATCTTCTGATGAGCGAGGCTCCGTTACATCGAGTGAGGAAGCCAGCCTACACCTGATACTACCTTCTGATGAGCGAGGCTCCCTTCCATCGAGTGAGGAAGCCAGCCTTCACCTGATACTACCTTCTGATGAGCGAGGCTCCCTTACATCGAGTGAGGAAGCCAGCCTACACCTGATACTACCTTCTGATGAGCGAGGCTCCCTTCCATCGAGTGAGGAAGCCAGCCTATACCGAATACTATCTTCTGATGAGCGAGGCTCCCTTCCATCGAGTGAGGAAGCCAGCCTAAACCGGATACTATCTTCTGATGAGCGAGGCTCCCTTACAGCGAGCGAAGCTGGCTTCTGAGTGTCTGCCTTCCACTGTGTAAAATTATATTCCTAAAACCAAGGCTAACGACCAATGAAAGACTACTGATCCACACAAGACGCTCCCATCGCATAAATGTATATGAAAATAACTTAACGAGATGGGCTATCTTCCATGAGTGAGATCACCTTCCAGTATCTTACAATAGGTGAGTCTACCTTACAATGAACAATTATATCTTTGAATGAGCGAAAGTAACTTAGAATGAGTGCGATGACCTTACAATGCAAAAGGATATCATTGAACGAGCGCTAGTACCTTACAATGACTGAGTCTACCTTGCAATGAATAACGTATCTTTGAATGAGTGATAGCACATTACAGTGAGTGATAGCATCTCACAATGAATGAGTCTACCTTACGATGAGCAAGGATTCCTTCTAATGAGTGACAGTAACTTACATTCAGTGTGTCTACCTTACAATGAACAATGATATGTTTGAATGAGTGATAGCACCTTACAATAAGTGAGTCTGAGTCTACCTTGCACAATGAATAAAGATATCTTTCGAACGAGTGATAATACCTTACAATGAGTGAGTCTAGCTTATAATAAGCGAGGATATCTTCTAATGAGTGATAGTACCTTACAATGAGTGAGTCTGAATCTACCTTGCACAATGAATAAGGAGATCTTTGAACGAGTGATAGTCCCTTACAATGAGTGAGTCTGAATCTACCTTGCACAATGAATAAGGAGATCTTTGAACGAGTGATAATACCTTACAATGAGTGAGTCTAGCTTATAATAAGCGAGGATATCTTCTAATGAGTGATAGTACCTTACAATGAGTGAGTTTGAGTCTACCTTGCACAATGAATAAGGAGACCTTTGAACGAGTGATAGTACCTTACAATGAGTGAGTCTAGCTTATAATAAGCGAGGATATCTTCTAATGAGTGATAGTACCTTACAATGAGTGAGTCTAGCTTATGATAAGCGAGGATATCTTCTAATGAGTGATAGTACCTTACAATGAGTGAGTCTGAATCTACCTTGCACAATGAATAAGGAGATCTTTGAACGAGTGATAGTACCTTACAATAAGTGAGTCTAGCTTATAATAAGCGATGATATCTTCTAATGAGTGATAGTACCTTACAATGAGTGAGTCTAGCTTATAATAAGCGAGGATATCTTCTAATGAGTGATAGTACCTTACAATGAGTGAGTCTAGCTTATAATAAGTGAGGATATCTTCTAATGAGTGATAGTACCTTACAATGAGTGAGTCTGAATCTACCTTGCACAATGAATAAGGAGATCTTTGAACGAGTGATAATACCTTACAATGAGTGAGTCTAGCTTATAATAAGCGAGGATATCTTCTAATGAGTGATAGTACCTTACAATGAGTGAGTTTGAGTCTACCTTGCACAATGAATAAGGAGACCTTTGAACGAGTGATAGTACCTTACAATGAGTGAGTCTAGCTTATAATAAGCGAGGATATCTTCTAATGAGTGATAGTACCTTACAATGAGTGAGTCTAGCTTATAATAAGCGAGGATATCTTCTAATGAGTGATAGTACCTTACAATGAGTGAGTCTAGCTTATGATAAGCGAGGATATCTTCTAATGAGTGATAGTACCTTACAATGAGTGAGTCTAGCTTATAATAAGCGAGGATATCTTCTAATGAGTGATAGTACCTTACAATGAGTGAGTCTAGCTTATAATAAGCGAGGATATCTTCTAATGAGTGATAGTACCTTACAATGAGTGAGTCTAGCTTATAATAAGCGAGGATATCTTCTAATGAGTGATAGTACCTTACAATGAGTGAGTCTAGCTTATAATAAGCGAGGATATCTTCTAATGAGTGATAGTACCTTACAATGAGTGAGTCTAGCTTATAATAAGTGAGGATATCTTCTAATGAGTGATAGTACCTTAGGGGAACAACCTTTACAACGCAACTTTTACAACGCACTACCTTTACAACGCATTTTTTACAACGCATAATCCATTACAACGCATGACATTACAACGCATGACACTACAACGCATTTTTAAAAACTACCTTTACAACGCATTCCATTACAACGCATACTACCATTACAACGCATACCATTACAACGCATAATATTACACTACACTATCCAACACTTACCCTACTGATGCACCCCCTGGAGTTAGAATAGTAATTTTTACCCCTATACTATCCAACACTTACCCTACTGTTGCACCCCCTGGAGTTAGAATAGTAATTTGTACCCCTATACTATCCAACACTTACCCTACTGTTGCACCCCCTGGAGTTAGAATAGTAATTTTTACCCCTATACTATCCAACACTTACCCTACTGTTGCACCCCCTGGAGTTAGAATAGTAATTTTTACCCCTATACTATCCAACACTTACCCTACTGTTGCACCCCCTGGAGTTAGAATAGTAATTTTTACCCCTATTCTATCCAACACTTACCCTACTGTTGCACCCCCTGGAGTTAGAATAGTAATTTTTACCCCTATACTATCCAACACTTACCCTACTGTTGCACCCCCTGGAGTTAGAATAGTATTTTTTACCCCTATACTATCCAACACTTACCCTACTGTTGCACCCCCTGGAGTTAGAATAGTAATTTTTACCCCTATACTATCCAACACTTACCCCACTGTTGCACCCCCTGGAGTTAGAATAGTAATTTTTACCCCTATACTATCCAACACTTACCCTACTGTTGCACCCCCTGGAGTTAGAATAGTAATTTTTACCCCTATACTATCCAACACTTACCCCACTGTTGCACCCCCTGGAGTTAGAATAGTAATTTTTACCCCTATACTATCCAACACTTACCCTACTGTTGCACCCCCTGGAGTTAGAATAGTAATTTTTACCCCTATACTATCCAACACTTACCCCACTGTTGCAGCCCCTGGAGTTAGAATAGTAATGTTTACCCCTAGACTATCTAATACTTACCTTAAATGTAATTTAATATTATGCGTTGTAATGGTATGCGTTGTAAAGGTAGTATGCGTTGAAATGGAAATGCGTTGTAAAGGTATTTTTTAAAAATGCGTTGTAGTGTCATGCGTTGTAATGTCATGCGTTGTAATGGATTATGCGTTGTAAAAAATGCGTTGTAAGTGCATGCGTTGTAAAAGTGTGCGTTGTAACGTCATACATCCAGTACCTTACAATGAGTGAGTCTGAATCTACCTTGCACAATGAATAAGGAGATCTTTGAACGAGTGATAGTACCTTACAATAAGTGAGTCTAGCTTATAATAAGCGAGGATTTCTTTTAATGAGTGATAGTACCTTACAATGAGTGAGTCTAGCTTATAATAAGCGAGGATATCTTCTAATGAGTGATAGTACCTTACAATGAGTGAGTCTGAATCTACCTTGCACAATGAATAAGGAGATCTTTGAACGAGTGATAGTACCTTACAATAAGTGAGTCTAGCTTATAATAAGCGAGGATATCTTTTAATGAGTGATAGTACCTTACAATGAGTGAGTCTGAATCTACCTTGCACAATGAATAAGGAGATCTTTGAACGAGTGATTGTACCTTACAATGAGTGAGTCTATCTTATAATAAGCGAGGATATCTTTTAATGAGTGATAGTACCTTACAATGAGTGAGTCTGAATCTACCTTGCACAATGAATAAGGATATCTTTTAATGAGTGATAGTACCTTACAATGAGTGAGTCTAGCTTATAATAAGCGAGGATATCTTCTAATGAGTGATAGTGCCTTACAATGAGTGAGTCTAGCTTATAATAAGCGAGGATATCTTCTAATGAGTGATAGTACCTTACAATGAGTGAGTCTGAATCTACCTTGCACAATGAATAAGGAGATCTTTGAACAAGTGATAGTACCTTACAATGAGTGAGTCTGAATCTACCTTGCACAATGAATAAGGAGATCTTTGAACGAGTGATAGTACCTTACAATGAGTGAGTCTAGCTTATAATAAGCGAGGATATCTTCTAATGAGTGATAGTACCTTACAATGAGTGAGTCTGAATCTACCTTGCACAATGAATAGGGAGATCTTTGAACGAGTGATAGTACCTTACAATGAGTGAGTCTAGCTTATAAGAAGCGAGGATATCTTCTAATGAGTGATAGTACCTTACAATGAGTGAGTCTAGCTTATAATAAGTGAGGATATCTTCTAATGAGTGATAGTACCTTACAATGAGTGAGTCTGAATCTACCTTGCACAATGAATAAGGAGATCTTTGAACGAGTGATAGTACCTTACAATGAGTGAGTCTAGCTTATAATAAGCGAGGATATCTTCTAATGAGTGATAGTACCTTACAATGAGTGAGTTTGAGTCTACCTTGCACAATGAATAAGGAGACCTTTGAACGAGTGATAGTACCTTACAATGAGTGAGTCTAGCTTATAATAAGCGAGGATATCTTCTAATGAGTGATAGTACATTACAATGAGTGAGTCTGAATCTACCTTGCACAATGAATAAGGAGATCTTTGAACGAGTGATAGTACCTTACAATGAGTGAGTCTGAATCTACCTTGCACAATGAATAAGGAGATCTTTGAACGAGTGATAGTACCTTACAATGAGTGAGTCTAGCTTATAATAAGCGAGGATATCTTCTAATGAGTGATAGTACCTTACAATGAGTGAGTCTAGCTTATAATAAGCGAGGATATCTTCTAATGAGTGATAGTACCTTACAATGAGTGAGTCTAGCTTATAATAAGCGAGGATATCTTCTAATGAGTGATAGTACCTTGCAATGAGTGAGTCTGAATCTACCTTGCACAATGAATAAGGAGATCTTTGAACGAGTGATAGTACCTTACAATGAGTGAGTCTAGCTTATAATAAGCGAGGATATCTTCTAATGAGTGATAGTACCTTACAATGAGTGGGTCTAGCTTATAATAAGCGAGGATATCTTCTAATGAGTGATAGTACCTTACAATGAGTGAGTCTGAATCTACCTTGCACAATGAATAAGGAGATCTTTGAACAAGTGATAGTACCTTACAATGAGTGAGTCTGAGTCTACCTTGCACAATGAATAAAGATATCTTTCGAACGAGTGATAATACCTTACAATGAGTGAGTCTAGCTTACAATAAGCGAGGATATCTTCTAATGAGTGATAGTACCTTACAATGAGTGAGTCTGAATCTACCTTGCACAATGAATAAGGAGATCTTTGGACGAGTGATAGTACCTTACAATGAGTGAGTCTAGCTTACAATACGCAAGGATATCTTCTAATGAGTGATAGTACCTTACAATGAATGAGTCTACCTTACAATAAACAAGGATATGTAATGAGTGATAGCACCTTACAGTGAGTGATAGTACCTTACAATGAGTGAACCTTTCTTACAATAAGTAAAGATATCTTTGAACGAGTGATAGCACTTTACAGTGAGTGATAGTACCTTACAATGAGTGAATCTACCTAATGATGAGCAAGGTTATCGTCTAATGAGTGACAGTAACTTACAATGAGTGAGACTGCCTTTCAATGAACCAGGATATATTTGAATGAGAGCTATTATCTTACAATGAGTAAATCAATCCTACAGGGAGCATAGATAGTTTCTCATGAGTGATAGTATCTTACAATTAGTGAGTTTACATTACAATGAATGCAAATATCTTCAAATAAGTGATAGTACCTTACATACCATCTGAGAGCATACCTCCCAGTGATTGAAATTAGATCCCAAAAAGTTGGTGCAACCTACGAGTGAGGATACCTCCTAACAGCACGCCCAGGGGACTTTCCAATGAATAACATTACAGTTCCATGATCTTGTGAAATAGTGCCATACCCAACAAAAGCCCTCCTTCTGTAGCCCCACCATAGTAGTTACTGTCACTGACCAGTCACTGTCACGTCGTAGTCCACTGAGTCGTCTCTGGCGTCGCATATAAACTCGCCCGAGTCCTGAGGCTGGGCAGAGGCGATGACCAGCTGCCGATGGACCCCGTTGGCTTCTAGTCGGATGCCCTCGCTGTCCTCCAATTCTACACCATCCTTGTACCAGCGCACAGGGGCATTTTCCCGAGACAGCTGACAGCTGAGCACCACCCGCTCCAAGGCCAGGTAAGTGTGCTTGGCACCGCTGTTAGACTTCATGATTTTTACAGGGGGCTCTGTAAAGATAAGCGTAAGAGTGGACACAGAGTCAAGCTGGTGCTGACACAGAGGATCACAGAGACTCACAAATAACACCTACTGAGCTTTCACTTCAGTTTAGACATGCGTTAAACAAGCATTGCTGGCTGGGAGGGCAGAAGTGGAACTGTTCCTCAATGGGCTGAATATGTGAAGCTTAAATCCTGAGTCCACATTATAAGGTAGGTGTGAGAAAATATCCTTCCTAAACACAGATGGAGTAGCCCTAACAAGGACGTACTTGTAATCAGATAGATTTGTAATCGAGGCAAGAATCTGGTGCTGAGAAACTGTTCAACTCTAAACTCAAGAGCTAATCTCTCCTTCCAACCCCAGCCCAGAGATACAAGAGGAAAGAATGAAAGAGAGGCGTGGTAACAACATACTCTGTAGAGGTACAACATGCCCCGGCTCTAACAGAAGTATGGGGTCCACCGAAATAGTAGGACACCACGAATGTGGCGATTGTGTAGTGTGCCCATGTACTTCTGTATTACCAGGATGTGCTACGTAAACTATAAACGTTTACAAACTGCACTCCAAGATTTGTGGTGTATATTTTCTGTCCAAACAATTCAGTTTGCTTGTGGCAAGAAGTGTGAACTGTAAAGGAATATGTGCTGTCGCCCTGCCCTGGCACATGGGCTGCAGGAAACCCTGCCCTGGAACATGGGCTGCAGGAGCCCTGCTTTAGCACCGGGGCTACAGGAGACCCTGCTCTGGCACATGGGCTGCAGGAGACCCTGCCCTGGCACATGGGATGCAGGAGACCTGCTCTAGCACCGGGGCTGCAGGAGACCCTGCTCTGGCACATGGGCTGAAGGAGCCCTGCCCTGGCACATGGGCTGCAGGAGCCCTGCCCTGGCACATGGGATGCAGGAGACCTGCTCTAGCACCGGGGCTGCAGGAGACCCTGCTCTAGCACCGGGGCTGCAGGAGACCCTGCTCTCGCACATGGGCTGCAGGAGCCCTGCCCTGGCACATGGGCTGCAGGAGCCCTGCCCTGGCACATGGGCTGCAGGAGCCCTGCCCTGGCACATGGGCTGCAGGAGACCCTGCTCTGGCACATGGGCTGCAGGAGACCCTGCTCTGGCACATGGGCTGCAGGAGACCCTGCCCTGGGACATGGGCTGCAGGAGACCCTGCTCTGGCACATGGGCTGCAGGAGCCCTGCCCTGGCACATGGGCTGCAGGAGCCCTGCCCTGTCACATGGGCTGCAGGAGACCCTGCTCTGGGTAACTCCTTCCCTGATCGATTCACACTCTGCAGAAGGTATCACCTGGTTGGCTTTGGAAAGTCTACTACAGAATCACGGAGCCACAACCTGGAGGGAATCCTGCTCCTTAAGGGCCAGACATTGATCAGATGATCTCAAATGGGCAGCTATCGACGTGCTTGCCTTAAATGAGCCAATATCTGTTTTAGGGCAATTAATTAGAACTCATGTTTTTAAGTTTCTCTACTTTAATGATTATTTGAAAGAGACACCTGGGATCTTTTGGACACTGTGCTATGACCAATGTGACACTCTTGATCCCAACATGTATGTGCAATTGTGCAGAGATATCTTGAATCACCCAGTGGAATGTGCGCCGTAGAGGATCAAACTGGTATGAATCCTGTTGGTATGAAGTGCCAAGCTGTCCCTGGCATAATGGTGTCAAATTCCTTTGATGCATTGAGCTCGGTAAAAATGATCCGCTGTGCCTGTTTACTTTCACAGATTTCATACATTTGTGTTCAAAAGTGTTTAGGTCCCAAGCAAGCAGTGGGCTGCTAGTGTGTGCCACAAGGCTGGTCATGTCATGAGTGGGCAGCCAGCCATGTCTGGTGCTGCCACTGTGTGCTGAGTGCAACGCTCTGATATGTCACATGTTCTGCTATAACATGCAAGGGGTTCAGTCACTGAACACTACTTGTGTATCCATGATGTGCCAGGGTGCAGTCATCATATGTTAACCGTGCAGCCATCATCTCAGGTGTGCAGCCATCATATGACAGCTTGTATTCATCATATATTAACAGTGCGGGATGCTGTATCATATCTTAATGGTGCAGCATGTCCGGAGTTCATACATCATATACTAGAGATACAGTCATCATGTGCCAGGGGTAAAATCATCATATGTCAGAGTACAGTCATCATATGTCAGAGGTACAGATATAGTATGTCAGGGGTACAGTCATCAGATGCTAGGGGTACGGTCATCATATGTCAGGGTACAGTCCTCGTATGTCAGGGGTACAGTCCTCATATATCAGGGGTACAGTCCTCATATGACAGGGGTACAGTCATCATATGACAAGGGTACAGTCCTCATATGTAAAGGTACAGTCCTCGTATGTCGGGGGTACAGTCATCATATGACAGGGGTACAGTCATCATATGACAGGAGTTCAGTCATCATATGTTAGAGGTACAGTCCTCATATGACAGGGGTCATAAGACAGGGGTACAGTCATCATATGTCAGGGGTACAGTCATCATATGACTGGGGTACAGTCATCTTATGACAGGGGTACAGTCATATGACAGGGGTACAGTCATCATATGACAGGGATACAGTCATCATATGGCAGGGGTACAATCATCATATGTCGGGGTACAGTCATCATATGTCTGGGTACACTCATCATATGGCAGGGGTACAGTCATCATATGGCAGGTGTACACTCATCATATGGCAGGGGTACACTCATCATATGACAGGGGTACACTCATCATATGACAGGGGTACAGTCATCATATGTCAGGGGTACACTCATCATATGTCACGGTACAGTCATATGGCAGGGGTACACTCATCATATGTCACGGTACAGTCATATGGCAGGGGTACACTCATCATATGTCAGGGTACAGTCATCATATGTCAGGGGTACAGGCATCATATGACAGGGGTATAGTCGTCATATGTCAGGGGTACAGGCATCATATGGCAGGGGTACACTCATCATATGACAGGGGTACACTCATCATATGACAGGGGTACAGTCATCATATGTCAGGGGTACACTCATCATATGTCACGGTACAGTCATATGGCAGGGGTACACTCATCATATGACAGGGGTATAGTCGTAATATGTCAGGGGTACAGGCATCATATGACAGGGGTACAGTCGTCATATGTCAGGGTGCAGCATTATGTGTCAGGTCTGTTGCAATAATGTGTCAGCAGTGTGCGACCTTCATACGTCCAGGGACTGCACAATGGTCCGTGTTACCAGAAGGGTCGAGGCACTCATACCTGCCTCCTCCACTCCAGGGCTATATGACTGAAGCGGGTAGACGTGTTTTATCAGTGGGCTGGGAGGCTGGTAGAGCTCTCTACGGGTGTCATAGCTTCAACATAGTGACGTCAGCTCGTCTACTGCACACCCCTGCTCCCAGCCCTCCCAGCTGCCATCCAAGGCTGCAGGTGACTGGAGACCCATGCCTGCAGCTCAGACTTTTCTGTGCCACCTTCCCTCACCAGTGCTTTCGCGTGGCAGGGCACAGAGGTATGAGTTGACCAATGGCTCCGGAGAGGACCAAGGGGGAGGTCAGACAGAGCTCTTGAGGCGTCCTGCCTTCTCTCTGCACCTCCACGTGCCCATGACCCAGACATGTTTGTACTGGACCTCTCAGAGTGCCAGGTTGGCACTGGGTGAGTGAGCTCTTGCACAGATCCTGACTTTTGGCCTACACTAGTTTGTGCTCTTTCCAGCTTTGGATGCCTGCACCCTTGTGCAGTTTTTGTTTACATAAACTAACAATATTTCCTTGTAAATGTCAGTTAACATTGAAATAAATGTGACATTTTCTAAATACTTAAATTTAAAGCCTTTTAATTGCATCGAATTTAAAACGACAGGAAGATCCCGTTTTCACATGAAAAACAAGTTGCAGAGAACTGCACAACCTGTGGACAGTAACACCACATAAACAACACAACACACAGGAACTAGGGGGATTCACGAGAGAAAGAGCTCACAGGGTCCACACTGAGTGGACACGACTGTTATTGTCTTTAGGTTCCTTCTGGCCTCAGAGCTGTGACTAGGGTGACCAACTGGCATGGGTGCAAATTCAGGACGATAAGTGTAAACATTCAGGACAAAGGGTCAAAATTCAGGAATAAAATTCAGGACAGAAGGTCAAAATTCAGGACAAAACTTCGGGACAAAAGGCAAGCTTTACAGACAGAGGAAGTTGAGCGATAGTATAAAAGTGTGTAAATAGACAAACACTTAAGTACAAGTCAAAAAAAGATTATATTAAGTTGAGACAATCGTGCACTTCCTGTTTTATTGGTATGTTTGCAGCTTTGATCAACTGTGCAGGTCTTTTTGTGGTATTTCATACGATAATAATCTATTTATATGGTTACTGCACTGGGTTGTCCAGTCTGATATTTTGTTTACAACTCCTGGTCGTGAGCAGGCATGTTTGGTGAGAGAAGCGGTCAGGAAGATCTGCTCGGATGGACTTTGTTACCAGCATCTCATATCTGAGTGCCATTGTGAGATGTAAAGCGGCACTCGTAGGTGAACTAAAGGGAGGATTGCTGTGATGAACCCACTATAGGGGACGCATTATGGGTGTTTCAGCAAGTGGAACTTAAATATGGAATCTGACTTTGCTTATGAGGGCTTCGCAGAGAGTTGCACTTGTTGACGGAAGTCACAAAGGTGCTTTTCCCTGCAGCTTTCTTAAAGGAGGTGTGCTTTAAGAGGGATGAAAAAACGGGGCTCTCTCCAAGGGGCGTGTCTGATGTAATAAGGGCGTGGCTTAAAACACCCAAGCTAAAGATATGTGCTGAGCATAAGGTGCCGCCCGACTGGTATTTTTCTGTTTCTATCATTGCATCCACTTATAATAGACCTACAACAAGCCATGACTATTGGCTTTGTCAGTGGGTGTTAGTTGCATAAAGAAATAAAAAATCCCAAACTATGGCTTTGTTGTATATAATATTAAAAAGGCTTCTGCTCTGAAATGATGAGACTGTGTAAGAACTATAACCTCTTTTTAACTTCTTTCTGCAGCTTCTTTTCATGAACTGGCACATAGCAGCAGCATGGGCGTTTCTGTACATTTGTTTTGTACATTTCTTCCATCTGACAAAATGCCCTGCCCTGGACCGCGGCAGGAGGAGGCCACCACCCGCTGTAAGAGCCCAGACTGGCCCATTGCCGTTCTGTAGGGGGCAGTCAGCCGCAGACAGATGACATTGGGCGGGGTGGGATCTTCATGGACAACGGATGTGAGGTCCAAATTATGGACGGTCTGTGAAATTTACGCACGGTTGGTCACCCTCTTCTGAATACCCTTTGACCTCACTGGGCCGAAAGCTCATCACCCATTTGCTTCTAGCCGCCAGACTGACTAACTTACCATCCCCAACCACACCTTCGAAACAAAATGGTGGTCCGGGGTCTGATCTATACATGCAATGAAGAAGCTTACAGCATTTGTCAGGGATAAGGTCCTGAATTTTGAAACAACATTGCCCCTATTCGCACCTACATCAGATAAGACATACAGATAGGATCGAAAATTGGGGTCCATAAAGGGTCATATGGAGTGAAATTTGAATGCATCCATTCTCACCAGCTGGTAAAGACTAGAAAACAATCCATAATACTATGTCAATATGAAACCTCCATGTCAACACATCAATGCACAATGATCGGATCAAAGGACGAAAAGAGGCTCAGAAGAAGCAGACACGTCCCCTGTGTCTGGGTAGCGATAAGCTTCTTCTCGCGCCTTCAGGGTCTCCGGTGAACTGCTGAAGCTTTAATCTAAGACATAACTTGTGATTGGGCAATGACAATCGCTCCCTCCAATCCCGCACGATAACGCTCTGAGAGATTTGTAATCAGGGCCAATGTGCTCAATGCACCCCCCCCCCCCCTAAAGAACGAAGGGGTATATCAACAAGGGCTTTATCTCTGCTTTTTTTACTTTAAAAGCCAAAAAATAAGAGATAAAGCTAGCACCCTATCAACAACAGGGTGCTAACATGCAAATTTGCATGTTAGCACCCTTTTACTCTACGCTTCCCCTTGCATCTCTAATGAGATGCAAAGGGGGCGTTCCAGAGTAAAATAATAGGAGAAATGTCGCTAAGCGACATTTCTCCTATTATCAAGAATGTCGCTAACCCTGTTAGAGACAAAAAAAGCAGCGCTAACCGCGGTTAACGCTGCTTTTTTACGTCTGGTATTTTTCTGACTTAGCCATGATATCCTATGGAAGGAGGATATCATGGCTAAGTTTGCCTGTCCCTATCAACAAGGTAACGTGAGATTATCGCTGGGTTTCCAGCGATAATCCCACGTTAGCCTGTTAGCGTGAGGATTTTTATCGCTATTGAGATAAGCGTTGCTAATAGCATGCTATCTCAGCGATAAAAATTCACGCTAGCCGGCGATAATTATCCTAGCGCTAAGTGCGCATAGAGATAATTATCGCCGGTTGTTGTTGATATGCCCCGAAGAGTTGTAAAGGGGCGGAGGTCTCCTTGTTTGGATTGGGGTCTCACAGCGAATCTCGAGAGATTGATGAACTACCTTAACCCTGTAATCCAGTGCTACTTTGGACCAAGTATCTGCAACAGGAACACAATTATTAATTATTAAAGAAACCATCAGTGTACTTGACGCAGTGCTTAATTTGATCCGGTGGTTTCCAGTCAGTGCTGGGCTCTGCACTTGTCAACACCAGCGCTTTGTGTCAGTCCGCCACAAGGTGGTGCTGTCTTGTTTACCTTTGAGATTACCTCAACAGTTAATTATGAATTCAATATACATTAAAAACGGCTATTACCTGCAGCTCAAGCCATTCTTAGAACTTTGGGGGCCTAAAATATCCAAATTCTCCCAGTTGTATGCGTGTGATGGGGAGTAGATGCGTTGTTATTATCACCGGCAGCAAGGCAGGGGCAATGTGGGGGTGTAAGCTGCAGACGCCTCCCGAAGAGAGCAATGGCACTCATTTTCATTTTTTACAATTGAGCACTCGTGGGTTTCATTTACTTAACGGTTTAAAAGCGCTTTTGACAGCCTCTGATTCCTCATGTTCATAAGCAGGCCGAGTTCCGAGAGTCGGAGGGGCAGGAGAGACCTCAAACCAACACATGCCTCTGTTTGTTTGTTTCTAAATACTTCAAATGGGCCAGCAGCCCCACTCTGCTTAGCTTTCATGATAATAAGAAGGCTTTGGTGGACTTTGAAATCCTGCGGACAGCTTTGAACTCAGCAGGAATGGAAGGCGATGTTAGCAGCCCAAACTGGCCCATTGTCATTCTGTATGTGTCAATCCGCCCCATTCAGAATGACGCTGGGCGGGTGGGGCCGCTCTTGTGTTGGAGCATAAGTGCGAGGCGGCCAATTCATGGAGCTGAGGCGGCCTCTCGCAGCTCTGCTCCCTGCAAGGCCAAAATGACGGTCAAAAGGCGTCCGTAAAAGGGATCGTCACGGACAACGGACGGTCCGTCCAATTTACGGACGGTTGGTCACCCCAGCTGTGACACCTGCTGCCCGGCATGGGCACGTTAGTATTGGTATTCAGTGCACAACTGTCTCCATTCTGGTGCTTTCCCTATTTATTGGTCGTGAGCATGTGTCCTGTACGGCCCGGGGGTCACATGCGGCCCTCCTGAGGGCTGCTGTTCACTCCACTCAACACCAACACTGACAAGACACTGACAAGATGTTAAATAAACAAGCAAGCCTTTATTAAAAGGTGATCTACAGTTTAGGGTGTCCTCCACCGCTTAACTTTAGTTTTGGTTTTAAAAAGTCCTCTTGCAGCAAAAGTGTAATAGTATGAAAAAGTCTATTAAAAATTCAAAAAGTGCTTTTCATTAACACGAAGAACCGTTTCACCTTAGTACATCAGATTATATCAGTGCCTTGTTTGCACTCACAAATGGGAGATCGGCCCGTTTGTGATGGCAAAAAAGGGTGCTGGCATGTACAAACTCTATTTAGCGAGTCACTGATTCGCAAAATAGTGTTTGCGACTCTTGCTATTAGGATGGGGCGTCCCTTCCTAATAGCGAGACTCAGTGCATTGTACTATTGTTTTGTGACCGCATTTGCAGGCGCAAAACCCTCACAGTTTACCACCTACTTCAAGTAGGTGGTAAAAACACTCGCAAATGGGAAGGGGCCCCCAGGGGACCCCTTCCCCTTGGTGAGCGTGTGAGAAAATATTTTTTAAGAGCAGGTATTGGTCCCAGGGACCACTGCCTGCCCTTAAACAATGAAACTGAAAAGTTTCATTTTTCTTTTTTAAATGCATCCCGTTTTCCATTAAGAAAAAGGAGCTGCAATTTTAAAGAAACCTGCTTTATTTAAAAAGCAGCCCCAGACATGGTGGTTTGCTGACCCCAGCAGGCCACCATCCCTGGGAGTGCTAGCCATTCCCAAAGGGGTCGCAAATTGCGCTTGCCTCATGCAATTTGCGACCCCATTGGGAATCGCTAACAGAGGTACATTGCATTTTGTGATTTGCAACTTGCGAGTCACTAAGCGACGCAATTTGTGAGTCGCAAAATAAAAGGGTCGTACATCTGGCCCTAAGAGGCAAGTTAGTTGCTTTGTATACTTTTTGGGTTGCCTGGGTTTATTACACATGAACAACATTATAGTTCAGTAAATCAAATACAGGACAAGGTTGTGTGCAGCGCGCACCCTAAAGTCATGAATTTCAAGGTCCTCTTATCTGTGACAATGAAGAAAAATGAAGGAAAGTCAAATAAATCAATTGTCTAAGATCACACAGTTTGGTTAAGTGGAGAAGCCAGAATAAACCTCAAGTTTTTAATTTCACAGTGTGCATTTCAAACACTATGCTTTGCTTCCCCTACCCCCACATTACCATCAACTCCTCCCCCATCTGTGGGCGCCGGGTCTGGCGACTCAGTGGACTAATGCACCCACTGTACCAGCCTGTGTTGGACCTCATGCTCACTGGTTCACATCCTGGTGTGTCCAGTCTACCGTTCACACTACTGAAGTCGATAAAATGAGTACCATTGAGTTGGGTAACAATAAACATCTGTCCTTTGGTGTGAACGTGCGCTTTACAAATACACGTTATGGTATGTTTATGTTCCCGCCCGAGTAATCCACAGGTGACCATGCAGATAATTTAAGGAATACAGACATGGTCGGATACCCAGTGGGAGGTTGAGCTGGTTTCCACCTAATTTTATTTAGAGCCCCTAGACCGATCATAGTGATCTACGAAATGACATGATGGTCATAAAAGAGAGGCTTGAGTATCACTTATTTTATTTTTCACTTTATTTTTCACTTGACACTGCAGAGTGACTGATTGTTTTGATCCTGATGAATGCCGCGAACATCTAAGTCATCATGGCGGAAACATGTTGATCAGATAGTAGGGTATATACATTAACCCTTCATTCACTAGCATTTTAATCACTACTACTTAGGAAGGAGGAATAAAGTTATTAGCCCTAAGTAGATAGTTTTTAAACACACCAGCTACTTTATTCTTTTTCTTATTTTGCACTCTGCCCCTCCTCACCATAAGAAATTGGTAGTACAACTACGTGCTTTGCACTCCCGCACCTTCCCCCTTGGGTTAAGTTGTAGCCCACACGGGGTACCTTGCGGTCCCTGTGTGTTGGAGGAACCCAATGATGAAGCATGTCACCCTCGGGTGAGTGAGGGTTTTCGTCCATAACAAGGTTACGCCTGTTACTTTTACCACTCTCTTTACCGCCTCTTTGTAGCTCATTATCTTATTTGCTACCCTATATACTGTGTGTGAGATTGATATTGAGAAGCTATATAGGATAGAAGGGTTCTGTTTTTGAAACTTTTTCTGTCTAGTAGCATTGTTCTTCCTTAAGACTCCCTAGTGTGTGATACATATGTTACAACAGTGCCAGGACTAGAAACAGACAAAGGACCACAAACAAATCATAAGTTGCCACTGACCGGTCACTTTCACCTCGAAGAACACCGAGTCATCTCCAGCGTCACACATAAACTCGCCCGAGTCCTGCGGACGCGCAGAGGCGATGACCAGCCTGCGATGGACCCCGTCCACCTCCAGCTGCAAACCCTCACTCTCCTCCAACTCTACGCCATCCTTGTACCACCTCACCGGGGCATTCTCGCGAGACAGCTGGCAGCGCAGCACCACCCGCTCCAAGGCCATGTACGTGTGTGAGACGTCATCACTGGTGTTCACAATCTTCACAGGAGGCTCTGGAGATCCATAGAAGGAATATTGGTGAGCGGAGAAATGGCACAGGAAACCTTTTCTTACCTGTTTCCTGCTTTTAAACTCTCATGATATGACCTGCTTTCTGTTACTCTCACTGCCAAGCACAGGAGAAGGAGAGAGAGAGAATGTATGAAAGAGAGAGGGAAACAGAGATTAGGAGCATGAGCATGAGCATGGGAGGAAGAGAGAGATGATGAGGTAGAGAGTGAATGAGAGGATGAGAGAGGTAATTGTGAAAGACAGCAAGAAAGCTAGAGAGAATAAGTGGTTTCCTCAGATACTCAATTTCAAATTCTGGCTCTACAGTTCTGTGTTCTCACTCCTCCCGTCTCCTCTGTATCCTCTGTCCCTTCTATCCAAGTTAGTCCAGCCTCTCAGTCCTGTCCCATCAACTCTGCTCCCTGAGCCCTGTCCTAACAGGACTGTCTGCTGTGTCCCCTCTGTCCTGGTTAGTTCAGCCTCGCATGCCCCCTCTGTACTATTCCCTCAGCTCTCCTCCCTGAGCCCTGTCCTACCAGGACTGTCTGCTCTGTCCCCTCTGTCCTGGTTAGTTCAGCCTCTCATGCCCCCTCTGTACTATTCCCTCAGCTCTGCTCCCTCACTCCTGTCCTACCAGGACTGTCTGCTGTGTCCCCTCTGTCCTGGTTAGTTCAGCCTCTCATGCCCCCTCTGTACTATTCCCTCAGCTCTGCTCCCTCACTCCTGTCCTACCAGGACTGTCTGCTGTGTCCCCTCTGTCCTGGTTAGTTCAGCCTCTCATGCCCCCTCTGTACTATTCCCTCAGCTCTGCTCCCTCACTCCTGTCCTACCAGGACTGTCTGCTGTGTCCCCTCTGTCCTGGTTAGTTCAGCCTCTCATGCCCCCTCTGTACTATTCCCTCAGCTCTCCTCCCTGAGCCCTGTCCTAACAGGACTGTCTGCTGTGTCCCTTCTGTCCTGGTTAGTTCAGCCTCTCATGCCCCCTCTGTACTATTCCCTCAGCTCTGCTCCCTCACTCCTGTCCTACCAGGACTGTCTGCTGTGTCCCCTCTGTCCTGGTTAGTTCAGCCTCTCATGCCCCCTCTGTACAATTCCCTCAGCTCTGCTTCCTCACTCCTGTCCTACCAGGACTGTCTGCTGTGTCCCCTCTGTCCTGGTTAGTTCAGCCTCTCATGCCCCCTCTGTACTATTCCCTCAGCTCTGCTCCCTCACTCCTGTCCTACCAGGACTGTCTGCTGTGTCCCCTCTGTCCTGGTTAGTTCAGCCTCTCATGCCCCCTCTGTACTATTCCCTCAGCTCTGCTCCCTCACTCCTGTCCTACCAGGACTGTCTGCTCTGTCCCCTCTGTCCTGGTTAGTTCAGCCTCTCATGCCCCCTCTGTACTATTCCCTCAGCTCTCCTCCCTGAGCCCTGTCCTACCAGGACTGTCTGCTCCCAGATCCATTCTGAATCCTGCTCCTGCAGCTCTGTGTCCACACTCCTACTGTCTCCTCTTCCTACTCCCATGTATCTTCTGTCCCTTCTGCCCTGGTTAGCCCATCCTCTCATGCCCTCTCATTACTGTTCCCTCAGCTCTGCTCCCTCAGCCCTGCCCTACCAGCTCTGTCTCCTTAAAGATCTCCTTTCATTCCACGTCCTGAAGATCTGTCTCTCCACTCCTGCTCTGCCCAATGAGTCCTGCACCGCAGTCCCTGCTCCTCAGCCATGCCACTGCCCTCTTATCCTCCCAGTGTTGTTTCCTCAGTTGTGCCTGTCCCTTCACTGTTGCCTCCTCCTTCCGTGGCCACAGAACTGTCCCCCATTGCTCCTGACCTCCAGCTTTCTTTCTGCAATCTTGCCCTTGTCCTGTGTCTCCAGCCCTGCTCCTCCATCTTGGGCTGCTAGCTGTGTGTGACTTTCAGACTGAGCAGAGCTACCAACCTTTCACTCTGACCTCATAGAATACGGAGTCGTCTCCAGCATCACACATGAATTCGCCCGAGTCCTGCGGCCGGGCGCAGGGGATGACCAGCCTGCGATGGACCCCGTCCACCTCCAGCCTCAGAGACTCGCTCTCCTCTAGTTCCACCCCGTCCTTGTACCACCGCACCAGGGCATCCTCGCGAGACAGCTGGCATCTCAGTACGACCGGTTCTGAGGCCAAGTAAGTGTGTGAGGTGTCATCACTGGTGTTCACAATTTTCACCGGAGGCTCTGGAGACACACAGAAGGAAAACTGGTGAGACGAGGGAGTTAGTAGCTTCCATAATATTCACTCTTGAAATCTGGCCAACACAAGCCCAACCCTACTCAGTGGCGTAACACAAAATGACGGGGCCCTCCTGCAAAATGTGATAAGGGGCCCGTTGTCTCCCAGATTGCACAAATATTCATTGGACTTGAGCTCAATGGAGTCTCCTCCCCCCCCCCCCCCCTAAGAAGCAGGTGGCCTGCTCTGGAAATCAGTGACATTCCCAAGCTTTTACCTATTTCTTAGTCCATGTTGTTGAACACATTTTGCAAGCCATGCAGTGGCCTGGGTTTGGGAGGTGAGGGGGGGCCTGTAAACAAAAAGGAACCTTCGCCCCCCCCCCCCCCCCCCATTGCAGGTGCCTCAGTTACGCCCTTACTGTCCTTTAAAAGGCACTAAGTTGTTTGATAATCACTAGAATTCTATACACAACATCCCTCTTTGATTACAGCACAGGTTAAAATATTTATTGTCTAAACAATAAACTTTTATCTGGCATATGTATACTAATTACAGAGACTTTTCGTCTTCCCTCTGTGAATGTTTCAGTAAATAGAGGTGCACAAACACAGAAAAATCAAGACGTTTTAAAGAACTCCATGTCTGTGATTGCTTTTAAAGTAAGCAATATTTTTTTTTAATACAGCCCATTTTCCTTATATGAAAAATGAAGCATTTTTTAAAAAAAGAGAAAAGTTTATCAAACATTTCTTAAGAGTATTCATTTTGAAGGTTTTATATAGCGCTGGCTAGACCCAGAGGTATCAGAGCGCTTTACAAGATAAGGATAGTATAAGGCACATAGGGTATAAAAGCATATGAAAGGTAGCGCAACAAAAATTTGCAAAGTACAGACAACATGAGCATTATACAAATCAAGATAAATAAACAGGGGCAGGAGCTATACAATACAGTAATTAGGTAAATGGTGAACAGGAGAACAGGGTAGATATTACTGAACAAGTATAGTATGATTGATAAGAGATCAGGAGTAGGACACAGGTTAGGAACCCCAATAATAATTGAGGAGGTGGATTTTGAGGTCTTTTTTGAAGCTAGCATAGGAGGGATTACAGCGCAGGTTTTTCGGGAGGGCATTCCAGATAATAGGGGCATTGCCAGAGAAGGAGCGAGATTGTGTGGCTTTCTTTTTATGTAGAGGTGGGATTAGGAGTAGGGTGTTGGTGCTTCTCAGAGGTCGAGTGGAGCCCGCAATGTGGAGTTTCTTTGAGAGGTACTGCGGAGTGTTTTGGTGGAGTAATGCAGGCGGTTTTGTAGGCAGATCTGCCTTCGATAGGGAGCCATTTAAGAGATTTGATAGCCGGGGATATATGATCGAAGTGTTTGCAGTCCGTGATGAGCCTGGCAGCAAGGTTGAGCACAGCTTTGATTGGAGCTAGGTGTACCTTGGGGATTCCACTGAGGATGGCATTACAATAATCAATACGTGACCGAACAAGAGACTGAACTACAAGTTTGAAATCATCGGTGGGTATGAATGGTTTGATTTTCTTGCAGTGATGGAGAGTGAAGAGGGCTCCTTTGGCAGAGTTTTTGATGTGAACATTAAGGGTTAGGGTGTTGTCGATAGTGATGCCAAGAGATTTGACGGAGTTGGACAGGGTGAGTGAGCAATTGAGTGCATTTAGGTCAGAGATCCAAGATTGAACAGGTAGAGGGTTATTTTGGGGGGAGAAGAGAATGATTTCGGTTTTGTTTGGGTTGAGTTTGAGATGATTGGAATGGAACCAGGTTTGGATCTTGGTAAGGGTGTTGTTCAAGTGTAAGATGTCAGCATGAGTTTTAATCTTGTAATAGATTTGGGTGTCATCGGCGTAGAGGTGGTAATTTATGCCTGCTTGGTTAAGAATGAGGGTGAGGGGTTCCATATAGAGGTTAAAGAGGGAGGGAGAGAGAATAGATCATTGGGGGACTCCAAGGGAGGCAGGAGTGGGGGTAGAGAGACAGTTTTGAATTTTATTTGCTGAGTACGGTGTTGTAGATAAGAGATGAACCATTTGTAGGCGGTGCCATTAAGGCCGAAACGGGTCCTAAGCACATTAAGTAGGGCTGAATGGTTGACTGTATCGAATGCTGCGGAGAGATCAAGAAGGATAAGAAGGCGGGTCTCGCCATTGTCAAGTGATTGATGGATGTCATCTATGACATTGAGCATTGCAGTTGCGGTGCTGCAGCCTTTTCTGAAGCCAGATTGAAAGGGGTCGATAATGTTGAAATTTTCTATGTGTTGGACTAGTTATAGTAGGACACATTTTTCAAGTACCTTTGAGAGAAGGGGGAGGTTAGTGATGGGTCGGAGATTATTTAGGTCATTGGGATCAGCATTGGGGTTTTTGATTATGGGTGAGATTTGACCAAGCTGAAGGGAGGAGGGGACACAGCCCGTGGAGAGAGAGGTGTTGATGATTTTGGTCCAGAATGGGGTGATGATGTGCTTAAGGGCAGGGACAAGGTTGGAGGGTATTGGGTCTTTTGTGTGGGAGGACGGTTTTAGATTGCCAATTATATTGAGGACTTCAAGCTCAGTGACGGGGAGAAAGTTGAGCAAGGAGGCATTGTTCTTAAGTTGAGATTTAGGGGAGTTGGTTACTGGAGATGTGGAAGGTGAGAAGCCTGTGGAGTGGTGGGGGGGTATGGAAATGGGTGGGTAAGGAGGCTCGCTGGGGAGCGGTAGGATAGGGGGCAGAGGAGAGAAAGTGTCATCTGGAAGGGGGGATGTGGAGTAGGCATTAGAGGTGAGGACAAGATTGGATTGGGAGTTGGAGGATAGTTGTGTGGGAAGGAAGGATTGATCAATTTTGGCAATTTTTTCTGAGAAGAAGTGGACAATTTCTTCACATCTGTCTGATGAGGCTGTCATATTTGGAGGTGCGGGGGAAGTTTGGTTTCGGATGATTTTGAAGAGTTCCCTGGGTCTGTTTTTGACACGATCAAGTTGAGTGCGGAAGAAGGATGCTTTTTCTTTGAGGATGTGTTTTTTGTAAGTGGATCTAGCACGTCTGAGAAGTGCAAGATGGGAGGGTGAGGGATGGTGTTTCCAGTTTCTTTCCGACAGTCTGAGTGCCCGTCTTTCATTACTTAGCTCTGTATTAAACCAATCAATCAATCAATCAATCAATCAATCAATCACTGCATTTGTAAAGCGCGCTACATACCCGAGAGGGTCTCAAGGCACTGGGGAGGGGGGGGGTGCTACTGGTCGAAGAGCCAGGTCTTGAGGAGTCTTCTGAAGGCCAGCAGGTCCTGGGTCTGTCGTAGGATGGTGGGGAGAGTGTTCCAGGTCTTGGCGGCGAGGTAGGAGAATGATCTGCCACCGGCTGTGGTTTTTCGGATGCGGGGGACTGTGGCGAGGGCGAGGTTGGCAGAGCGGAGGCTTCGGGTGTGGGTGTGGAAGCTGGGTCGGTTGTTGAGGTAGGTGGGTCCGGTGTTGTGCAGTGCTTTGTGTGCGTGGATCAGGAGCTTGAAGGTGATCCTTTTGTTGATGGGGAGCCAGTGCAGGCCTCTCAGGTGGAGTGTGATGTGGCTGCGGCGGGGGACGTCGAAGATGAGTCGGGCCAAGGCGTTCTGGATGCGTTGGAGTCGTCTCAGGAGCTTGTTTGTAGTTCCTGAGTAGAGGGCGTTCCCGTAGTCGAGCCTGTTGGTGATGAGGGCCTGGGTAACGTTTTTTCTCGTGTCGAGGGGGATCCATTTGAAGATCCTGTGGAGCATACAGAGGGTGTTGAAGCAGGACGCGGAGACGGCGTTGACTTGCCTGGTCATGGAGAGAGTGGAGTCGAGGATGACCCCCAGGTTGCGTGCGTGGTCCGTGGGTTCCGGGGCTGTGCCTAGTGACGTGGGCCACCAAGAGTCGTCCCAGGCTGATGGGGTGGGTCCGAGAATGAGGACCTCCGTCTTGTCTGAGTTCAGCTTCAGTCTGCTGTCCTTCATCCAGTCGGCTAAGGCCTTCATTCCTCTGTGGAGGTTAGCTTTGGCGGTGTGGGGATCTTCGGTGAGGGATATGATCAGCTGGGTGTCGTCGGCGTAGGAGATGATGTTGACGTTGTGTTGTCGTGCGGCGTGGGCGAGGGGGGTCATGTAGATATTGAACAGCGTCAGGCTGAGGGAGGATCCCTGTGGGACGCCGCAGATGATCTCGGTGGTTTTGTAGCGGAAGGGTGGGAGGCGGACGCTCTGGGTTCTGCCGGAGAGGAAGGATGTGGTCCAGGCCAGGACCTTCTCTTGGATACCGGCTTCATGGAGGCGTGCTGATAGGGTGCGGCGGCAGACTGTGTCAAAGGCTGCTGATAGGTCCAGGAGGATGAGGGCGGCTGTTTCTCCTTTGTCCATCAGGGTCCGGATGTCGTCAGTGGCGGCGATGAGGGCGGTCTCGGTGCTGTGGTTGCTGCGAAAACCGGATTGAGAAGGGTCCAGGATATTGTTAACTTCGAGGTAGCGGGTCAGCTGTTTGTTGACAATCTTCTCGGTCACTTTTGCCGGGAAAGGGAGCAGGGAGATGGGCCGGAAGTTCTTGAGGTCCTTGGGGTCCGCCTTGGGCTTCTTCAGAAGGGCGTTGATCTCGGCGTGCTTCCAGCTTTCTGGGAAGGTTGCTGTCTCGAACGAACAGTTGATTGTTTTCCGGAGGTGGGGCGCGATGGTTGCGCTGGCTTTGTTGAAGACGTGGTGAGGGCAGGGGTCCGATGGGGATCCAGAGTGGATGGAATTCATGGTTTTGATGGCGTCTTCGTCGCTGACGCTGGACCAGACGGTCAGGCGACTGGTGCGAGTGGTAGTCGTAGGGGTGGTGCACTCGGTGGTGGGTGCGGGGGGGTCGGAGTTAAAGCTGTCATGGATGTTGGTGATCTTGCGGAGGAAGAAGGTGGCCAGGGAGTCGCACAGCTCTTGAGATAGCGGGATGTCGTTGGTGTTGGAGCTGGGGTTGGAGAGCTTCTTTAATGATGCTGAAGAGCTCTTTGGTGTTGTGTGCGTTGTTGTCTAGGCGGTCCTTGAAGGCGGTCTTCTTGGCGGTCCTGATGAGTTGGTGGTGTCTGCGGGTGGCGCTCTTGAGGGCTGTGTGGTTGTCTGGTGTTCGGTCGTGGAGCCATTTCTTCTACAGCTTCCGACAGGTGTGCTTGGAGATCCGGAGGTCCTCGGTGAACCAGGCGGCTTTCTTGTTGGTGTGGTTGGTTGTAGAGGTCTTGAGAGGGGCGAGGGTGTTGGCGCAGTCGTTGATCCACTGTGTGAGGTTGGTCGCGGCGGTGTCTGGGTCGGTGGGGTCAGTGGGTGGTCTTAGGGCGAGGGCGGTAGTCAGTTGGTCCTCGGTGACCTTGCCCCAGCAGCGGCGTGGTAGCTGTTGGGTGCGGTGGTGTGTGGTGGGTTTTCTGAAGGTGAAGTGGACGCATCTGTGGTCGGTCCAGTGTGGTTCGGTGGTGTGGTTGAAGGAGACGTGGGGGCTTGCGGAGAAGATGGGGTCGAGCGTGTGTCCAGCGACGTGGGTAGGTGTCGTTACGAGCTGTTTGAGTCCGAGGTTGGCGAAGTTGTCGATCAGGGCGGTGGAGTTGGCGTCGTTGTTGTTCTCGAGGTGGAAGTTCAGGTCCCCGAAGAGGATGTAGTCCGTGGAGGCGAGGGCGTGGGTGCTGATGAGGTCGGCGATGGTGTCACTGAACTGTGGGCGGGGTCCGGGAGGTCTGTAGATGAGAGTTCCTCTGAGGGTGGTGTTGGGGTCGGTGTGGATCTGGAAGTGCATGTGCTCGGCGGTGGTGAAGGTGTCATCGGTGTTCGTTGAGATTTTGATGGAGTCTTTGTGGATGATGGCGATTCCTCCTCCCACTCCATTGGTGCGGTCTCTGCGGGAGATCTTGTAGCCCTGTGGGATGGCTATGGCGATGTCTGGTGCTGAGGTGGTGTTCAGCCAGGTCTCCGTCAGGAATGCGACGTCGGGGTGGTGGAGTCGAGGAGGTCCCAGAGTTCGATGGTGTGCTTGCGAGCGGAGCGGGTGTTGAGGAGGAAGCAGCGGAGGTGGTTGGGTTCTCTGGCTGGTGGTGTGGAGGGTTGGATGCTGGTGAATCTGCAGTTCCGGCAGGTGAAAGGCCCCTGGGTGCGTTTCGGGGTGGCCCGGTAGCAGGGGTGGTCTCGTCTGGTTTTGAGTGCATGGAGGGTGCTTGCGTCATAGTGCAGTTTGGCATTGCAGGGGGTGCGGGGCGTCCAGGGGTTCTGGCGCTGGGTGCGGTCCAGGCGCGGACCAAACCAAGAGTTTGAGGGGGTGTTTCTTTGGTTTTTGAGTTTAGGCGGGGCCAGTTGGTCAAGAATATCTGTAACGGTATTGTTAAATAGTTCAGTGAGCTCATTCGCATTTTGTGAGGGGAAAATGAGAAGAAGTTGAGCTTGGAGTTTCGATTGTAGAACACCTGGGGGGATGCCTTTTAGGTTTCTGGTCAATTTCTTAGGTCTGATAGTTTTAGGGGCGGGGAGGTTTGCTGAGGTAGCAATGGTGAACAGTATATGGTGATGGTCGGACCAGTCAGTGGGGATGATATTGGAAACGGAGGTCAGATCTTCGTTGGACAGAATGACGTAAAGTATGGATCCTTTAGTGTGAGTTGGAGATTGGCATAGTTGTTTGAGTTCGTTGATTTCAAGAAGTGTAGTGAGGAGGGAGATGGTGGGGTCATTGGTATCATTCCAATGGAGGTTAAGATCCCCAAGAAAGAGATTTTTTGAGTTGGATAATGCTGATTGCGCCAGTAGATCAGATAAGTCCTCAATGAAGGGCTGTGGTGGTCCCGGGGGGGCGATAAATGTTGTGTAGACGAATTGGGAGGGAGCTTTTAGTTAACAGTTCGGCTTCCAGGTATTCGCATGAGGAGTAGCCTGGGTTAGTGACAAGGGAAAAATGAAGTTCCTATTTGAAGATAATGGCTAGCCCTCCCTCAACTCTGTTAGGTCTGTCTTTTCTAAGAATAGAGTATCCCGGGGGGGAGAGTAAGTCAAGTATGCTCGTTGAGTGGTCATTTAGCCAGGTTTCAGTGAGGAATGCAATATCAATGGATTCACTCAGGATGGTTTCCGAGATTTCCGTGGCGTGTAGGACCGCGGAGCGACAGTTAACTAGCATGCACTTCAGTGGTGTGGGGTTGGGTATGGAAGGTGCGCAAGAGTGGATCAGCATAAGTTGGGGTGGTGGTCTGGAGGAAGCGGGGGTTCTATTTGTCCCCTATGATAACAGGGATGGGGCATAGGGGAGTGGAGGGTTGGTGGTTAGCAGATTAGGAAGGTAGGAGTTACATAGGTCGGTGAGGTCAGACGGGGAGAGATGGTTCGAGGTGCGGAGAGGTCTATGCTTACGGCATCGGAGAGGGAGCGATCTCCAAAGGCTGTGTTTGTTATTGGGGATGTTTGAGGGAGGGAGGATGGTGGTTTTATGGTGGGGGAGGGTTTTGGTGCTGTGGAAGAAGAAATCTTTACTGAGTCTGTCAAATTCCGTGGTTAAATTAGATATGTCACATTCAATGTTGTGTAGGATCTAGGCAATTGAAGAGAGGGGAGGTATCGGGAGTGCGTGGTTATTTGCAGAGGGTGGATTAATGTGTGAGGAGAGAGATGTGGTAGATGGTGTGGGGTGAGGGGTGACGGGGCTGGAAGGAGTGAGGGGTTCGGAAGTTAAAGTAGGTAGGACGGGTACAATGTTGTGTAGGCTTGGGGTATTCTGGGTACAGGGAAGGAATGAAGGGGCGTAGGAGGTCGGAGGAGAATGGTCTGGGGATAGGGAGTGGTTGTGATTAGTTGCGGATGGAGGCCTGCTGTGTGAGGGGGGAGATAGGGTAGTAGGTATGGAGTGATGGGTGGTAGAGCTGTTAAATGTGAGTGGAGGGGTTAGGTTATACAGGGGGCAGAAATCTTCAGGTGATGTGGTCAGAGAGGATAAAAGGGCATGAAGCGAGTGAGAAACGAATATATTGGTGTGATGGGGATGTGTGATTATTGAGGGTTGGGGTGAGGGGGTGTGAGGGCGATGGGTGTTTATTGGGGGTTGAGGTGAGGGGTTAGGGGGTTGGGTAGGTAGAGCCTGAGGGGGGAGGGTAGAGAGGAAGGGGAGGAGCAGAGGGTGTACGGGATTGGTAGGAGTAGGGGGGTGAGGAGTTGTGATAGGTGATTGCGGGGAAAAGACAGTGGAGTAAGTGAGTGGTTGGGTCATGGGGAGGGAGGTTTGGGGGACAGGGGGAGGGCAGGTCATGGGAGGGGAATGATAAGTAGGTGACAGGAGTTTGGGACTACCGTTATTCAAGGAGGGGTCAGAGGAGTAAGGGTTAAGGGGGTTAGGGGGAGAGGGGGAGAGAGGGAGATAAGTGGGGGATGAGAAGTAGGTAATTGGGGATGGGGGTAGTCGTTATCAATAGGGGGGTCCAGGGAGGGAGATGGTGAGGACAATTTTTGGAGGTTGAGAGTGGAGGTAGAGTGGGGGGGAGGGGGGAGGAAGAGGTTTGAGGGGCTCTGTTTGTTTGGGGAGGAGGAGTGTTAGGCGCTGAATGGTTAAGGAGGAGAGACATAGTGCTAAAGTGGTGTTCAAAGATCGAGAGGTGGTATAGCGAGGCTTGTATGAGGATGTTACCTGTTTTGAAGATGGAGTTATCAATATCACCATGAAAGGCTGGGGAGGGAGCGGTGGATATTTTAAATCCATATGGTATATTGGTTGATTTAGAGATAGGGAGGTGTTGGAGGAAGATGCTCTTCCATTTGGAAGGGCGTTTGGAGTAGAAGATGTAGTTGCTAATAATGGGGAGGTGAGGCTGAGGTAGTTATTGAGTTATTGACAATGAGTGTTTCAGGGTTGCGGGTGAGGAGTTTATGTTTGAAATTTTTCCTATCCTTCCAGATACCGATTTCCTCTCTAGTCACAATCACAAATTGTGATTCGGCAACAGGGAATCGGACCCTTAGCGACAACAAAAAGCTTAAGTACAACTGTCACAACGCCACACAGCACCGACTTTGTGATCGCCGCAGTTGGAACGCTTCCTGTGTTTTACTTTGCACTTCGGTTATTTACTGGTGCTTGGAGTTTGGTCTAACAAATGACACATGAGCAGTATAAAAGCAGACAGAACAGAACGGGTTCACTGAGTTGTTTGTCCAGTGTAGAGATGTATACACAACCCACAGCTCACAACAGATAAGAATTCCCACCGGTAACCCACACCTTGACTCTTTACCCTTTGAAGGTGACTGTGCCAGGGCCTGGATACCCTCATGGGTGATTAGCCACACTCTACAAATTCACATAACATAACTAAGAAGCTAGGTAGAAAGAAGACAAGTTTGTGAGCTCTTTCAAACACTTTGGCTTATTATGTGTCATACAAAAGGCCTACATTATGAATACCAAGTAGTGCTCAAACAAGTCCCCATTCTAGCTCTTAATCACATCCATTTGCAATTCTACCCCCGCGCATTCCATGCTCTGTTAAGAGGGTCACTTACCTGCCACTTTCACCTCGAAGAACACAGAGTCGTCTCCAGCATCACACATAAACTCGCCCGAGTCCTGCGGACGTGCAGAGGTGATGACCAGCCTATGGTGGCATCCATCCACCTCCATCTTCACAGTCTCGTTCTCCTCCAGCTCAACTCCATCCTTGTACCACCGCACCGTGGCATTCTCGCGAGAAAGCTGGCAACTCAGCACCACCTGATCCGAGGCCTGGTACGTGTGCGAAGCATCGTCACTAGCATTCACAATTTTCACAGGGGGCTCTGGAGACACAGAATAGTGGTGAGCGAGGAGACCATCCAGACATGTAGATACCTGCATGTGGTTTCACTCTTCATCGGCTCACTTCTTCTTCACCCCATTCACTGTCCACATTCTCATACCACCACATGTCTCTTTCCAACTTTTTCCCCATTCCTGTGGCTCACCTGACGCATATTTACCTGACACATCAACTTTGAAGCACAGTTGGTCATCAGTGGCATCGCAGGTGTACGTCCCCGAGTCTGAAGGACGGGTGGTTGCAATAACCAGCTTTCTCGTCCTACCGTCTGACTGGATATAGATGGGCTCTTGACCCACCAGCTCCTGCCCATCCTTGAACCAGCGGACATGGGCGTCCGGACTAGAGACCTCACATTCCAGGACCACAGGCTCGCCTGAGACAAGAGTCTTCTGACACTCTCCCTCTGGGATCCGTGTGATGGACACCTTAGGAGCTGGGCGGGAGAAGGACCATCGTAAGGTTTCATATAATGTGCCACTTATTGGATGATGCATTCCACCAGTATCGCCATTAACTTCTACTAACGCTAGTTTGCATCCATGATCCCAGATGTGCACAAAACTGAGATTCTCCAATTGTGGATGGCAACATTTCAAACAATAATTGCAATGCTCAAATAGTAAGGTACATAATATATATATATATATATATATATATATATATATATATATATATATATATATATATATATATATATATATATATATATATATATATATATATATATTATGTACCTTACTATTTGAGCATTGCAATTATTGTTTGAAATGTTGCCATCCACAATTGGAGAATCTCAGTTTTGTGCACATCTGGGATCATGGATGCAAACTAGCGTTAGTAGAAGTTAATGGCGATACTGGTGGAATATATATATATATATATATATATATATATATATATATATATATATATTATGTACCTTACTATTTGAGCATTGCAATTATTGTTTGAAATGTTGCCATCCACAATTGGAGATGGGGATGTGTGATTATTGAGGGTTGGGGTGAGGGGGTGTGAGGGAGAAGGGTGTTTATTGGGGGTTGAGGTGAGGGGTTAGGGGGTTGGGTAGGTAGAGCCTGAGGGGGGAGGGTAGAGAGGAAGGGGAGGAGCAGAGGGTGTACGGGATTGGTAGGAGTAGGGGGGTGAGGAGTTGTGATAGGTGATTGCGGGGAAAAGACAGTGGAGTAAGTGAGTGGTTGGGTCATGGGGAGGGAGGTTTGGGGGACAGGGGGAGGGCAGGTCATGGGAGGGGAATGATAAGTAGGTGACAGGAGTTTGGGACTACCGTTATTCAAGGAGGGGTCAGAGGAGTAAGGGTTAAGGGGGTTAGGGGGAGAGGGGGAGAGAGGGAGATAAGTGGGGGATGAGAAGTAGGTAATTGGGGATGGGGGTAGTCGTTATCAATAGGGGGGTCCAGGGAGGGAGATGGTGAGGACAATTTTTGGAGGTTGAGAGTGGAGGTAGAGTGGGGGGGAGGGGGGAGGAAGAGGTTTGAGGGGCTCTGTTTGTTTGGGGAGGAGGAGTGTTAGGCGCTGAGTGGTTAAGGAGGAGAGACATAGTGCTAAAGTGGTGTATATATATATATATACACACACATATATATATATATGTATGTATATATATATATATATGTATATACATACACACGCATCCATAACAATTGTACCTTACTATTTGAACATTACAATGACATCCTACCTGATTAAAAAACAAAGGTTAAAGTGACATTATAGTTAGGCGAATATGTCAGTGACTACATTACCGTTTTAAACACAAAAAACGACAGAAACTCATCAGTTATAGTTAGTACAGCAAACCATAACTTGCGACCCTGCCATGTACTGCAGACCTCACATATGACATGATTTATGATGTCTCAAATTACATCATAGATGTGTAAAATGGGTATTTCAAGCTAACTGCCCCAGAATAAACATGTAACATAAAAAATACATACTGGGTGACATGTAATATTGGGCTCTGATGATATTTACCACTTGGCCTTCGGCCTGGAGGTTTATGATATCACCAGAACCCTGCAATGACGATGCTGAACCACATTACATGTACAGTACCCGTTATGTATTCTCTCTCTCTCTCTCTCTCTCTCATACCCACACACTCTGTCTCACACACTCACACTCTTTCTCTCTCACACACACGCACATACACACTATCTCTCTCTAACACACTCTATTTCTGTCTCACAAACACTCGCTGTAGGAAGGTAGGATCCTTCTGCCTGGTTACCCCCACTTTTTGCCTGGTGCTAAGCCGTTATTGACTAGTCTGACTGGGATTCTGCTAATCAGGACCCCAGTATATCTGCTTTCTCCCTAAATTGTTATGTTCAGTACTTAGGTATATCCCAGATTGGATACTTGGGTACTCTCATAAGTCCCTAGTATATGGTACTAAGGTACCCAGGGCATAAGCGCACCAGAGGTCTCCCATGGGCTGAAGCATGTATTATGCCACCCATGGGAGACCATTCTAAATGGAACTACAGGCCTGCCATTGCAGCCTGTGTAAGCTGGTGCTAGCACCACTCACTAAAGATATAGGTTTCCTATATCTAGGGTCACTGCACTTAAAACCTATAAGTCACCCCTATAGGAGGCCTTTGCAATCCTGAAGGCAGGTTGCTTAGTTCTAAGTGAGAGGGTGCCCCTGCATGAGCAAGACACCCCTACAGCCTATGGAGTCCATTCTCCTGGGTTGTCAGTGAAGCAGCCACATACCATATCGAGGGGTACCGCGTAATTACGCGATGACCATCCCGAAACTCGCTGAAGCGAATCCTACCATGTTTGGTATCAAACATGTTGGAATCATCCCCCCACACCGAGTGATTCCAAGCACTGGAAGATCCCACCGTTAGGCTCTCCATCTCCCCAGTACCAGTGTTTCAGACCCGGACAGGTCAAAATGGTTGTTACCGATCAGAGACACGATTCTGCCCTCCTGCTTCTGAGCCAAGCTGAAGCAGGGAAAGGTAGAACAATAGGCATCCAGTCACAGGGAGTTGTGACCACCTCCCAAACAGGATATTGCGTATTGGGGCGGTGGGTGCGCTTGCCAGCGTCACTCAGTCTGCATGAGTGGCCCATTTGGTGTCCCCATGCATAGTCCAGTTCAAACCAGCTCTGGGAGCCGTTGGCTCCCGCTCTGGCGCAAAACTGGACAAAGGTCATGGGAGTAACATCCCCACTGTCCAGACCCTCCCCTGGGAGGCTCCCCTGAATCATCCTAACACTTTCCTAAGGGTACTTAAGGGCTTACCTGTAGGTGGGTCCCTATATTCATTGTAGGATAAGATTCAGATCAGACTCCACTTCTTCTACCGTCAGGGAGCTCTGGACTTCGCTGGACTTCATTTGGGCTCGTCTTCGTCTTGCTTACAATTTGCTGCATTGTCTGTGTCTGTGCACCATACAGGAACCTTCCAAGGCCTGTGAGCATCAAAGACAACCGAAGGAATCTCCTTTGGAGTGAAGGAGTCACTCCCCTGCATTCGCAGACACCACAACTAAGTGGACCGGTTGGCTGATCCTGAGTTCCTCCAGACTCCGAAAGGTTCTGTAACACAGGTGGTGGTTTTCCACAGCTCCTGAGGCCTGCCCTGCCCACTCACCAAGATTGGGGCCAGTATCCCTCATGAGGGTTGCAATAACCAATCCCCTGTGCACAGTGTCAACTTGCAGTTGCAAAGGCTTGTTGGCATTCTTCCAAGAAGATCTTTGGGCTCCGAATAGCCCCAACCTCGAGCATCTCCTGTGACCAGAATCTTCAGCCACACCACATTGTGTGCATCGTGTCCTGCATCTTTTGGTGAGCTGCTTGATGTCCTCTTGCAACTCCAGTGCCTCCAGCCTGTGGGTCCATTTGAGGGTCACCTTTGTGTCTCTTGAGCTCCCCTGACTGCTCAAGCCGGCCCTGACTCCCCTGCCTGTGGTGAGTCCCCTGGACCTTGCTGGTCCTGACGTTGATCCTTCTTCAGCACTTGTGTTGGTTGCATTTGCCAAGGTTTGTTAGTGCTCCCGCTGGAACATGACCCCCTCAGCACTCGACATCCTTCATGGGCCAGCTCATGCATGGCTCGTGGTCTTCCTCAGCGTCGCCTCGTCCTCACTGCTGCAGAGTTAAGGTCCTAGGCAACTCTCATGCAACTCCTGACATAGGTGGGAATTCGTCTTCCACATCTCCTGGTCACTCCTGAGTGATAGACTCTGTCCCCTCTGCTTGCAGGTACCTCTCAACAAGAACCCACCTTCGGATTCCAACAAACAATTTCTCCTCCTTCAGCAGTGGCACTTTCCTGAAGTCCGTCATTGGATTCGATGGCGGTTTCCGACACCACTTCACATCTATGCACCCGGCTTCCCTGCTGTAAGTAACGGGGGTACTAGGGTATCAACGGGTGGTGTGGTTTTCCAACCTTCTGTCTTCCAAGGAGTTTCTTCAGGGTCCACTGGGAAGGGTCCTTAATCTTTAAAAATCCAACCACGACTTACACGTAGACTTGTACGGAGCACGCGGTTGTGTTCTCACACTGCACAAGCGCTACGTGGGGTTCCTAGTCACTCACCTTGGGTGGTTCCTTATGTCCACAGCACTTCTACGTCCTCTCGACCTTGTCTTGACCCGAGTCATGGTTCTTACACCACTTTATTAGTAAATGGTTTGGTCCCCCCATGGGTCCACTGTGTATTAAGTGCAATTTACTGTGTTTCTTTGCAACATATTGTGTGCAATGTCCTTTTCTCCAGTTGGGAGCTATTTGTATGTGTTAGAGAGTATTGTATAACAAATAAATATTTTTATAAATACCTTGAGTGGTTCTTTTTCACTTAATCTATACTATAAGATTGCATTTTGGTAAAACAAGCTGCTTTACACTCCTTCTGGACTAAGCCTAAAGGCTGCTCTCCACAGCTATCACTTAGAGGGCCTTCTATGGTTGTCTAAGACCTCTTAAATTACCCTAAGGGTTGTCTGGACTGATGCAAGGTGCCCACTTACATAAGTGTGCACCATATACCAGGCCAGCTTCTCACACTCTCCCTCGCTCAGACTCTATCTCTCACTCCCACTCCCACCTCCACACTCCCACTCGCACTCTCACACTTACTCCCACACTCACACTCACTCCCACACTCACACTCACACTCACTCCCACACACACTTACTCCCACACCCACACTCACTCTCACACTCACACTCACACTCACACTCACTCTCACTCTCACTCTCTCTATCTCTCTCTCTATCTCTCTCTCTCTCTCTCTCTCTCTCTCTCTCTCTCTCTCTCTCTATGATGTATGTACTAGCATAACCCTTTTACAAAAATGTCAATAATTGTACAGGCATTTACCAGATCCAAATTAAGGTAATTCAAAATTTCATTTTCGAAAAAAGGACATACAAAATTATGAGGGTTGGATTGTCAGATACACCCACTCTATTGTAGGTAACCTATCACCTGTAAAAGGATTGCCTCTGATGGTCCTGATTGACAGCAGCCAGTAGCCAATCAGTGGGGCTGAGAGGAAGAATCACCATCTTGGAAATGAAAACATCCACCTAGGACAGGTAAGTATCAAGAGTACTGCTGCCTGCCCCCTCTCTGCCTCCTGAGGCTACACCGTTTGTAATGAAGAGCAGAGAACCATAGAGAGGCCTTTTGGCATGTATGTTGTTGTTCGTAGTTATCAGGCACATGTTGTACGGCCTACCGTGTACACCCAGTGTCACATACTAGTTCTGCCAACTCTTGGCAATTAACCCCACATAGATACCAACTACAGAAGGGAATCATATCTGAGCAGCAAAGGGGTCAAGTGATAATACAATCATCTCATTACAGGGGTCACTTTCAGAGCATCATCTCATCTGTCATTTTAAGACCAGATCATGTCATGGATGTGTCTCAGAGTGTATTGTCAGTTGGTGAATCATTCATACCTATTCAAGTTATATGTAAAATTACAATACCGTGAAAAGTAACCCCTGGATTTTTTACCATCTTCCTTGAATCTTCTGGGATCTTCCAGAGCACCAAACAAGACTTGGGGGTGTTGACTATTTGGTGGAAGAGGACAGGCATCATGTGGTGGTCACAGCACCCCAATGTGATCAGTCTGCAGTCTAACTACAAAGCACAGACATGTTACATGACCAAGAAGGAGTTTGAGACCAAAAGTCATGCGGAGAGACTCTGCAAATGAGGCCGGTGCGAAGAGGACCTGGCCTCCTCCATGTTCACAGCCTTGATGTCAAACCTCCCACTACATTCACCATATCTACATTCAGCACATGCCCCGGCTGCATCCTCGTCCGCCCCGCCACCAAACATGCCATTACCTGACACATTAACGGTGAAGTTCACTTTGTCATCAACTGCATCGCAGGTGTATGTCCCAGAGTCCGACGCACAGGTAGATGAAATAAGCAGCTTTCTCATCCTCCCATCAGCCTGGATGCAGACGGGGTCTATTGGTACCAGCTCCTGCCCATCCTTGAACCAGCGGACGTTGGCGTCCGGGCTGGAGACCTCACACTCGAGCACCACAGGCTGTCCTGACATGAGAGTCTTCGTACAGTGCTCCTCTGCAACCTTTGTGATGGACACCTGAGGAGCTAAGCATGAGGAAGGCCATCAGACTCTTTGGCCTGTAAGCCGACACATGTAGCTATCGGCTTATTTTTTCTAATACACTCTCTGGTGTTTTTGGAGTGGTAATACTGAGAGAAAACATTTTCTTGAAAGCTAAATAACATGTAAGGAATTAAACACAGAGCTGAATGCCTTCATTTCATCACACCAGGGCCCTGTTCAGAAAGCCATTTGAACACTTGTTATATTATGTGTATTTATAAAATGCACTTTTATCCGGGAAGGTATCCTGACGCTGTTAGCAGAAGCAAATCTTACCTGGTCTATGGCTGGCGAGTGGCAGTCTGTTTGAAGAGCCATGTCTTCAGGGTCTTGTAGAATTCAAGCACTGAAGAAGCAGATCTAATGTGTAATGGCAGTTCGTTCCAGGCTTTAGGAGCAGTGTAGGAGAAGGCCCAACTGCCGGCTCTATGTACACGTGGTACGGTGAGAGTAGGAGTCTGGCAGACTGGAGGTGCCTAGTGGGTTTGTGGAATGACATTTGGTTGTTGAGATAAGGTGGGGCTGTTTTCTGTAGGGCTTTGAAGGTGTGTGTGAGAAGTTTGAATTGGGCCCGTTTGTGTATCAGAAGCCTGTAGAGGTCCCTGAGGTGTGTTGTGATGTATGTGTGGTGTGGAAGGTGAAGTGTGATCCAGGGTACTGAATTCTGAATGGTTTGAAGTTTCCTGGTGATTTATGTGCTGATACTGGCATAAAGGGTGTTCCTGTAGTCTAGCTTGCTTGTGACGAGGGACTGGGTGATGGTTTACGAGTGCTGGTGGAAACTCCTGAAGATTTTGCCCATTAGTCTTCCCTTAAAATGAACTTACATTTGTAAATGGCTTGCTTTAAGAGTACAGTGACTTTATTGACATGTCATATAACTTGAGAGATGCTCTGCTCCATGTGTAGGGACTGAGAGATCCAGGGAGGACACAGCCTTGAATTTCAGGGCACACACAGAAACCTGTGAGTTTGTGAGCATCTACACACCTTTTGCCACTTTCTTCCTACTTCCTACCTACTGTGAAAAGTAGATCGCCGATTTGAGAGCGGGGCAGAGACAGTGGATTGACAGAGTAAAGGAACCGCTCACCGGACGGCTGCCACATAACTGTGTGGGGCTGCTTGTACCCCCCCCCCCATGCTCTGCGTTGCCTGTGAGGAGGGTGGCATTGTGCCTGCGATCCTGACTGCAGACGATCCCTTAAGTCGGAGAGGCCACGGGCTACATCAGGCCAGCAACCTGGGCCAAGACTGCGGACCGGCGAAGTAAAGAAACTACCTGCCGGGGAACTACCGCATTGGCATGTGAGGCTGCTTGTTCATGCGGATCAGAAAAGAAGGAGCCGACTGTGGAAGGGGTGCTGCATTGATGAGTGCAGCAGTCTGTCCACCCCTCCATGCCCTTCATTGCCTGAGGGGGCCTCCTGGAGAATGTTTACGTGGGGAAGTGAGGCCTTTTGGCCAAGTGGCGCGACAAAGCTTCCATAATCAACCTGAACACACACATACGGTAGCGATTCCCTGGTGATAACTAGCTCCTTTGGGCAGCATGACTGAGATGTAACCCCGCAAGAACATTTGTGGTGACTGCACTCTGGGATTGGCTTTACCTTTTTAGCGATAGAATAGGACTACGCCCATCGCGGACAGAAGTGACTCGTGTTCAGGGTAGGGGTGCCGCCTATATCCAGTGAGGGATCAACATTGGGGGCGAGTCTACGAATTTCTGCCCTGTGGCCCCCCTCTCCCCCCCAGACACAGAGTGGGGTCTGCCTGGGGACAGGTCCAATGATGCAGACCAAGTGAATTAGACAGCCTGATGGTCTGCAGACAGAGCGGATCGTGCCTCATGTGCCGACATCCAAAGGGACTGAAGAGGCTCCCAGACAGACAGCTGGTGAGATCCCCTGCAATTGAACTTATCTAGTACATCCAGAGGCCTTTGACTTCGAGGGTCTGCTGTGTAGCTGGTCAGCATGCGAAAAGGACAAGCTGGTGAGGAGAACCCGATCCAACAAAATAGTGCAATACACGGTGCCGGGGGCAGTCCGCAAAAGGGAGGCCAGGACCCTGCCCTGCCCTGCTCCGAGAATGAGGAGAGCAGACGCAGGGCACCACAGAAATTCTAGAAGTAATAAAAGGATCCCGAATCGCACTCGAAATGAAAATGAACTCAATGGCCATGGATATCAACCATCTACGCCTCGACCTCAGGAAAGTGGTAGAGAGGGCCACAACCACGGAGTGGGAGGTGGCAACACTTCATTCAAAGGTGCAAAACCTATAAACAACAGTGGCTGACCTGAAACGCAGCACAACCCATTTAGAGGAGTGCCAAGAAGACTCGGAAGGTCGCTCCAGGTGGAACAATCTAAGATTTCTGGGCTTCCCGGAGCGCACCGACAATTCCTCAACTGAACTGTTCCTGGAGGACTGGATACCTGCAGTGATACCTGAGATACGTGTCTCTAAATTCTTTACGATAGAAAGGGTGCATAGAACCCTGGGGCCGGAACCACGTCCAGAAGCATCACCGAGAGCAATGATAGATAGGTTGTTTAATCACCGGGACAGAGACATTATCCTGCAATATGTCAGGTCACACGGTCCCCCTCTATACGAAGGTACGGCAATTCAAATATATCCAGACTACACTGAAAGAGTGCAAGACCTCTGCAAAAGCTTCTTTACCGTCAAGCGTAGGATGAGGGACCACAGCACCAAGTACAGCCTGATCTTTCCTGCCCGTCTGTGTGTCTAACATGCTGGCAGGGCCCACTTTTTCGAGATGACACAGGAGGCTGTGAACTGGATGGACTCTCTGGGTTTGGACGGAGGAGAACACTTCAAGGAATGGCGTGGACAGCAGTGCTGGGGCAATCGGCGCCCGGATAGCCAAAGACAGACAACCCCTGACAGTGAGGGACTCCTTAGGCACAGACTTTGGAACGGATCCTAGTGGCAGAAGATGGAACTCTGAACCCCTTTACTTCTTTAAGCCAGCTGCCTGAATCTGCTGAACAGGAGAAGTCAATGGGTTGAGATCTTTCAGAAGAGGTCCTTTAATCAGGGGATCCGGTATCGCAGGTGTGGCCGGGACAAGCACAGGGGGCTCCAGACAGTGAGATGTAATTTAGAAGAGCCAGGGCCAAAACGGAGCTCAAAAATGTTTAGGGCAATCGCAGGAAAGAAACACTAAAGTCTAATATACTGGATGATGACACCTAATCCGGGTCGGAGGACTCCGGGGCCCAGACCTCCGTAAATCGCTGAGCTCTTGTTTGGGGCTCGCGACGAACAAGGTCCGAGGGTCTCGGTTAAAATACACACCTCATAAGAAGTATTGTGTTGAGTTATATTAAGATTCTATGAAGGAATTCTGAGGCAACCCTCTTGACAGTTGGTTGAGCACGAGGGATCTAGGGGGCCCCTGCCAGTGGGTGGGGGGGAGTTAGGGGTGATTTCCTCCAAATTTCCGCGGACAAGTTTTTCTACTGTTGCTACAGCTGATGATTTTACTATTTGTGCCGAATGTTTCCTTCACTGTTTCCTATTACATGTTTGAAGGGGGAGCTTCCATGCAGGGGCGCACAGTGGTTACTGACACTGGCGGGAGTCAGAGTTCACGAAGTAGGAACCTTAGATACACAATATGCCTGGGGAGGCCAGAGAAACGTCTTATAAGTTCATAACATGGAATGTGAGGGGTCTGGACAACCCAACAAAATGTAACTGAATAATAACCCATCTTAGATGCTATGGGGTCGCTATAGCCTTCCTACAAGAGAAGCATCTGTGAGGAGATTGTCTTCAGTCCTTGTAGAGGCGATGGCGGGGTGGGAGTTTAGCCGCATCCTATTCAGGGTGTGCACGAGGAGCCCTGATAAGGATAGCCCCAGGGATCCCATTTCAAGCCCTTAAGGTAGTAAGAGACACAGAGGGCAGATACATAATCCTAGAGGGGACACTAGGTGCACACGCCCTTTGCCGTATTAATATAGACACCCCCAATACAGACAACAGGGATTTCATTGGCTCAGTGCTCCAGGCTACGCAGGTAACCCCCGATGCAGAGATTGTCATGGCTGTGGACTTTAATGGTGCATTACATGGGGAGATGGATAGGGCCCCCCTCGGTTGGGAATCAAGCCCCACGTCACAGCAATGCTACAACAGGATCAGCAAAGCCTGGGCCTGATTGAGAGATGGCAGCACCGCCACCCGCACACTCGTACATACTCTGGTTACACCCCGGCCACAGCCACTTATAGACGTTTAGATTATTTCTTTATACAAATGTTGGCAGCACATGGTATCAGTGACGTGCAGTACCTGGCCAAGTACATTTCAGACCACTCCGTGTTGCCGATGTCCCACTTTCTAGCTAGGAGGCTCAAAAGGGTCCCTTTGTGGTGATTGAACACAGAATCCCTGCTCGACCCACTGTAAATACGTGACTAACCCAATATTTTACTTACAATTGGGAAACGGCTGGTACCAGAGCTGTAGAATGGGATACGAGGAAGGTAGGTATCCGAGGGGTTTGTTTAACAACTGCTGTGGGTGTCCATTACACCCTAGAGGTGGGCTTAGCCAAACACGAAAAAGCCCTAGAGGAACTGGGAAAGGATGCCCCCAAGAACGCATCAGCTAGACAAGGCTGGGATTGACAGAAGCATAAACTATGTGAGCAATGGGACCAGTTAGAAAAATATGACAAGAAAAAAGGTACATGGAAGGAGACAAAGCAGGTGAACTGTTAACAAGGCTGATTAGATCCGATTGGCCTCACAGCCTATCCTCGCCATTAGAGCCCGCTGAGGCCGAGAAGTCCAGATGCAACACGCCATTAATTCGGTATTCGAGGTTCATCTCCATTATGTTTATGGGGCTCCACAGCAGCCAGGTGGGGACTGAGAGACAATGGAATATTTAGGTCAACTTTCACTGCCGGTCACCTCTGGGGAAGACAGACAACTAATGGGGGCCCCTATTAGTAAGCAAGAGCTTCAAGAAGGCATACAGTCAATGGCCACCGCAAAGATGCTGGGAGGGGATGGCTTACCAAACGAATTCTATAAAACTTTTTCAAATATTTTAATAGATAGACTAGTCCGGGTGTTTGCAGAAGCATATGAATGACAATAACTCCCACACTCGATGTCCAAAGCCCTGATTTCCGTGATACCGGAACCGGGAAAGGACTCTCTTGAACTGGGATCGAATCGCCCCATATCGAGGCTGAATGTCACCTTAAGCTCCTTAGTCTTGTGCTAGTGGCACGCTTTCTTCCCCACCTCCCACGGCTGATCCACGTTGATCAGTTCAGATTTATTCCTCATAGGAACACCCAACGTAATCTGCGCTGACTGGTCCACGCCATGAATGCTCCGCTCCTTCAGGAGGGGAACTTTGCGCTAGCTTTTTTAGATATTGATCAAGCCTTTTACTCCCTTAACTGGAAGTATATATGGATAGCACTAGGCAAGGCAGGACTGGGAACCCCCTACATGAACTAGGTCAAGTTATGGTACACAAACCCGAGAGCGAGGGTCCACACGGGACGGTATGTCTTAGAAGAAAGAATCCTCCAACGGGGGACAGAGCGGGGGTGCCCCTTATAACCACTGCTTTTTGCCAGGGCTATCGTACCCTTGGCATGTAAACTCCGGAAGGCTCGCCGAAGTTGGGGAATACAGGTGGGCAATACTGAACACATCATTTCATTATACGCAGACGATGGTATGGTCTACCTGCGACAACCGGATATATCGGCCCGATCATTCTAAATGTGATGCAGGAATTTTGGGGACTCTTGGGGTCCAGGTAAATGTCTTACAATAGGCTCTGTTCCCGCTGGGCCTACTGGCCAGTCATCGGGTGGAGCTTTTACCGGAATCAGGCCTACAGTGGAAGATAGGGTAAAATATTTAGGTATTAATATTGCTGGTCATAAGAAACAGTTCTTTGATCTTAATATGGGAAGGATTCTTGCAGGTTTTAAACCTTCCATACAGTTCTGGAACACCCTACAATTATCTCTAATGGGGAAAATAGTGGTTAAAATGTTGGTGCTCACATGTTGTGCAAGATACCTTCTTTGAGCTCCGAGAACAGTGTTTGATGAGCTCGACAAGCTAACTACGACGCTTCTTTGGCAGGGTGAGAGATGTAGAGTGCGCCTATCTACTTTAAAATGAGAACGGAAAGGGATAGGCATGGAAGTTCCGGATTTGAACTATACTACTTTGCGGTGCAATTACAACATGCTGTGCATTGGTAAGATGGGGAACCAAACTGGGAACGGACATTGTTAGAGGGTTCTCATACGGGATACAGATTGGGGGAGCTTTTAATGAAAGGCGCAAGAATACCCCCGGCATTCCCCCATGGGATACAGCACATGGGAAAAGTAAGGCAGAGAGTGGTCAGGCGAATACTTAGAAGAGCTCACAGGCATGGACATATGGTTGCTGGTCCACTATGCACAAGTCTCATACGCTACGGCTATAGATAGAGGGCAGGAGGGTGGATGCATAATGCTATCCGACCTCTATCCTGAGGACAGATTTATTTCTATGCAGGAAGCCCAGGAATCCTTTGACCTGGGAACGGGCCTGCAATACGCAAAGACAGCAGCAACGGCTGGACAACTATGGCCACCTTTCCGGAGGCAACAGAAGATTCTCACAATCCTCTTTTATTGCTAATGACGGTCGGTGACCGTAAATTGATAACTCACTTCTATTGTGCATTACACTCAGATAAACAACTGCATTCCCTTCCACTTGAAACTGCCTGTCAACGCGGATCCAATCTCCCCACAAGACTGGCTCAAGATACACGCAGGGCTTAAAAAGCGGCAGTGAACGCCCGCTTTAAACTACAATATCATTTTACACATATGGCTTATCTATCCCCCGAGTGTCTACATGATATATACTCCTCTAGTAACCCACAATGCCCGAGGTGGCCCTCAGAATGGGCAGATGTTTGGCATGTGACTTGGCACTGCCCACTAGTGAGGGCTTTCGGTCAGAGCTGTAGGGTCAGTTACTGGGGACCACAGGCTGGAGGATTCCGCAGACAGTATGCCTGTGTCTGCTGGGCCTTCTCCCAGAGAACCCAACAGGAAGCTCAGTAGAAGTGATGCGACTCTAGGCCTCTTTAGAGCAAAGCGGCGAACTGCAATCCACTGGATAAGTCCTCGGCCTCTGACAAGGGAGGGACGGGAGGACGATGTGGTGGAGTGGGCAGCAGCGGAGGAGGTGCATAAGAGAAGGACGAGAAGACCCCAAGCACAAGAGACTCTTGCAGCATGGGCGGAAAGGACTCTGAGCCTGCTCACACACACATTCCCAAAGGGAAGCTACACTGGAGAGTTCGGTGGAGAATGGATAGTGACCAGGGTGGGAACGAGAGACCCCCACGGCCGGGCGGGTGCTGATCCGTTGGGATCTGCCGTGACACAAGGACTCTGTTGGTGGAAACAAATGAAAGACACGTTTTCTGTCATGGAAGCTCCAGGGGTGAGGTGGGTGGAGGGTGAAGTTGGAGGTTCAGGGGTTCACCTTGCTCAATGTTATACTCGTGATAGTAAGTTGGAAAGGCTTTCTTATAGGTCAGCGCTCATTCGCAGTATTTGTAAGACCCTCCTGACGTAGGTGCCTGAACGACCTGTGTATAAGTTGCCTCTCTTGATTAACAAACTGAAAATATAGATTTTTGTTTTTAAAAAGCATATTGGTGTGGTAAGGACCCAATCATCCCCTGTGATGCCCCTCCGGATCTGCCCATCCGCCGCGCTCACCTTACCTTGGACACGCAGAACTGCAGAGTCCTTGACTCCGTAGGCCACAAAGGTGATCTCAGCTCCACTCTCCTCCCGCCGCACTCTGCGGATCAGCAGCGTGTGAAGCGTCCTCCGGTGGCGGATGGAGCAGCGCCCGCCGTGCTCCTCCTCATTCTCGCCCAGCTGCATCCCGTTGAGGAACCAGCGTCCATTGACCGAGGTGGAAAGCTCCAGCGTAAACTCTGCATCCTCGCCTTCCTTCACCTGGAGGTCATGCAGCGGGGTCTGTAGCTGGGCCAACGGCACTGGAAGAGAAGCGGAGGTGAGACCAGCCACCAGCAAGAGGTCCTGAATAAGCCTGGGCAAAGCACTACGCTACGCTCGCGTAGTTTGCGAAGTTCGCGCTACTGCGTAGTGCTGCGGTCATTTTTTGCTTGCTCGCGGTCCTCAACGTCAAGTTGGCGACTGCGAGCAAGCAAAATGACATCCCGGCGAGACTTTTTCCTTGTTCGCGATCAGCAACATCAAGTTGGTGATCGCGAGCATGGAAAATAAACCTCCCGGCAAGATTCCCAACGCGAGGAGGTCAGGTTTCTCATTGCGAGTGGTCGTGTATGCTCGCGACCGCTCGCGATGAGAAACTACCAGTTCGCGTTGAGAAAGCTGCCGCTCGAGTAAAAATCTACTCGAGCAGCAGAAAACTACAGCTCGCACTGTGCAAGATGCCATTGTCAATGATTGCACAGTGCCGGTTGCTCGTCCGCACTGTGCAATCATTGAAAACGACATCTGGCACAGTGCGAAGAAGGTACTGCGCAGTTCGCGAAGTGCTACGCGTAGCTCGCATAGTGTGAAGTGCACTTTGCGTAGCTTCGCGAAGTGCTACTTCGCGAACTACGCCCAGGGTTAGTCCTGAACAACATGGTTGGACCTCAGAGGCGAAGCGTAGATGGCTCCATGCGCAAGACAGAACGCACTCAAATATCTCCACCCATTCAACACTGGAATGATGTAACCATCTTCTATAAAACCTTCAATCAAGTTACAATTCTTAAATTCAGCCCAATTCACTTCCCCCTATTCCAGGACTCAATGTAGTTAATTTGTAACTCAGTCCCAGCATATTTAAGGCAGGGTTCAAAGACATCAACCAAGATATAGGTATCTCTCGGGAAAAATCTTAGCATAACCTAAATCCGCCACCAAAATATTGCCTTATATTACGCTAAAACCTGAAAAAATCATAACCTAGGTGTGTGCAATGTACGTGTGACTCAAACCTACGCACTCCTGTGTAAGACAGCCCCTGTAGCCTTGAGCTTGTTTGAGACAAGTGTGAGTTCCCAGGGGGTGTTTGAGCTGGGTCATTTTGCACTGGATATCACCCATGCTTTACCGATCTGATGGTTCATTCCGCTGCCTTTGCGCTGCCTGAGTCTGCACTGAACATCTCGCTTTATCCGTTCTGAACTAGTTCATTCCAAATCCGATGTCCTCCATGTTCTCTCTCTAGGTTCTCCCCCTGCTGTGTCCCTGACATGGTTCAGACATGCTCTTAGACTCTTGATTCCATAGTATATGTACACCCCTAAATTTTGACGGTGGGATAGTCCAGTCCAAAGCGGATATGCCCAGTGCACTGGCTCTGTGATGGATCATTCTGCTTTCAATATCCCCATGATCTAGGTGGTTCGGTCTGCACCTGATCGTTCTATCGGCCACATGTGTCAAAAATCTATTTTCCATTCCCTAGATAGCGAATTTTAGTTATTCGCTATTTAAGGAATCCAAAATGGTATGTAAGAAAAGTCCTAATAGCAAATCCTACCGAGTCACAATCGAAATTAGGTAATCGCTACTAGGCAATACCACTCCATTCGTTCCTGTGGGCCTAAGGGCCAGATGTACAAAGCATTTTTCAGCTCACAAAGGGCCCTATTTGCAGAATCGGGCCGTTTGCACCCTGAAAAAACTATTTTTAAATGTACAAAGCCCTATTTGCGATTCTGTAAGCTATTACTGAATCACAAATTGGGTTTGCGACCGGTTATTAGGAAGGGGCGTGGCAAGGGCATCCCTTCCTAAAATCGAGTCGCAGGAGCATGCATGAAGGTTTTGCAACCGGAATGCGATCGCAAAACATTCATGCTTTACCGACTCCGTGAAGGAGGCGGTGACCCATTTGTAAATGGGAAGGGAACCCCAAGGGACCCCTTCCCCTTTGTGAATATGGCCGCAGTGGACCACTGCCTACTCTTAAAACATAAAAAAGGAAACTTTTCATTTTTCTTTATTAAATGTATCCCGTTTCCCTTTAAGGAAAACAGGCTGCATTTCAAAATAAAAGAAATGCTTTATTTAAAAAGCAGTCACAGACACAGTGGTCTGCTGATCCCAGCAGGCTGCCATCCCTGTGAGTGCCGCCATTCCCAATGGGTCGCAAATTGCGACAGCCTCATTAACATTAATGAGGCAGGTCCCTTGCGACCCACTGGGAACCGCAAACAGTGTATAACACACTGTTGTACATAGGTGTTTGCGATGTCCTAATAGTAAATCTAAAAAAATTGTCATTAGGAAATCACAAACGGAAGTCTATGTACATCTGCCCCTAAAAGCCCAAAGGTGCGAATGGTTTTGCATTATATAATTTGCGATTCCCTAATTGGTACTCGCAAATTAGGAAATGCAAAAGCAAGGTAACCCTGAAGTACCCCCAAAAAACAATTTGCACATGTAAAGCTCACACATGCTCTAGAGGCATGTGTGCGCTACATAGCACTTTGAAAATGCTTTTTTTGTGCATTTTCGAAATGGAGTCGATGGTTTGCATTTAGAAAATGCTTGGTACATGTGCTTAGAGAATCGCAAATTGTGATTCTCTATTTGTAGTCACAATTTTAGGTAATCACAAAAAATGCCATTACCTAAAATGCACTGCCAAAGCCTTTCATACATCTTGAAAAGTTACTTTACATTAGCAAATTCCGAATTTAGTGAGTTGCACCGTTTGCGAATGCAAATTGGTTTCATACATATGACCCCATAGCACGTTCTCCTGCCAAATGCTCTATGTTGTAACTTACAAATATCCACATGATTCGACCTCAGCTGGATGGGGAAAGACCTCTGTCATTCTTTTGCAAAATATGTTTTGGAAAAGTTACAAAGAACATTTTACGTTTCCAAACAAAATTTCTAGTATGTTCATGCAAAACCGGGATTTTAACACAAAAATAGGCATGATGTTTCCTTTCGCGCTGTCATTTCTGTAATAGTGAGAGTGGACAGGTAACCTGAGATATAATAAAAGCGAGGTTCATCTAGGGCTTCAGTTCAGGGTCCAAATTATGAGATCATTTTTAATTAACAACAAGATATTACTGAAAGATATTCAAATACCAGCTGGTGCCCTTAATGTTTATTTATGGTCTACCTTCAGGTTCAGAGTCCTAGAAGTATTTCATTGTGGTGTAGTTCTCGATTAGAGAATTTATAAAGCGTGGATGGGTCCAGGGGAGACAGGGAGTGAGGCGCTGTACAGGTCAGTCCCTATGCACCAGCGGAGAGCGTATAAGCAAGATGAGGGGCGTGGTGAGCAGAAGACATTGAAGATTTGAGGGACAGTGCCCACAGAAGGAGATGAAATAATTGGAAGTTTCTAGGCACTGCACATTGTACTGGTGAGGTGTCGTAAAAACACATTCTAACAATGCGTTTTAAAGAAAGACTCAGTTAGCACTGCTGGAGCTGGAGTGAAATTTAAGAAGCAGAGTGAAGCGCTGACGGTGCAGAGATCCCCTTCCGGCAGGAGAGATCGCCCGTTATGGAGGACTTCCAGTGCAACGTCATCGAGTCACTGGTCTCTTGTGACGCAGCGAGCACCAAAAATTAACTGAGGACTTTAGCTCATAAAATGATCTCTCTGGTAAATGTTCAACACAACACCCTGGGTTGAGCTTCTTATCAAGTGTGACGCCCAACGATTGGCCACGTTGACTATCTTAAGATGGATTGAATTCTCATGGATGACACTGATCCAGATGTCATGAAGACTGGACTTCTGTTTCTTGAGAAATTCTGCTTTGGGGTCATTCAATCTTAAGTGTTTCTGCTCCTCATTCGGGGCTGACTTTTGAAGTGGCCGTTTATCAGGAGTTTACGATGTGCGTCTTTGCAGATTAATACCTAAATTTGTGTGTCATCTGCAGATACTAAGACGTAGGTGACCAGCTCTTCCAGGCGTTCACCCAGGGGCTCAACCTTGGCATAGTGGAGGGGTTGGAATAAAACCATCAAGGAACCCACAGTTTGAGGTAAATTATGTCTTTTTTCAGGAGGTATGTTTCATTTTTGCCCATGATTTCCAAATTCACTCTTAAGACTAAGGCCAGCGAGAACATTCCCTTCCATCTCATTCCTTGTTAGATCCTGTGAGGAGAGGGATTGTAGAAGGAGGCCATCTTCATTGTCATCGCACCTGGTGAATAAGTTGCCCTCAAATTCCCGTGTGGCAATTTCTGTGTTGAGGTCTGTGAACAAACCGCATTGATATCCGCATTGAAGGTTACTGGAATCAAGGAAAGATTGCAGGTGGGCTCACGTAACTTTTCAAGTCAACAGCGGTAGATCTGTGGGGGGCATACGTTTGCTACTTGGTTAAGTCTGATCTAGGCTTTTGGAAGAGAGGTTTTATGAGGCCAGTTTTAGAGAGTCAGAAATAGACCATTGTCAGGAGTTTAATCCTTTCAGCCGAATAAGGTCTAAAGTTATGAAATTATAAACATGAAGTTAGATTTTTTCTTGGAGTCAGTGAGCGTTGGACAGTCTATGTCTAGATCTTGATCAAAGTTTTTGATATTGTTATAGAAGAAAGGGCTGATTTCCTTGCATCTTTCCTCTGATACAAGGAATTTGTAGGGGTGCCAAATTCTTTGAAACAGTTCAATGAGTTTTTAGCCCAGTCTGTGATTTGAAGATATCTGATATCGGTCTTGAAAACGCTTTCTTTCCTATAGATTTTTTTATTTAGGTGGCGTTTGTAGCAGGGGGTGGGGGTTTCCTCCATCTACTCTCTATCAGTTGGAGTCCCCTCTATTCATTGTTAAGGTCTATGGAGTAGAAATAGCATTTTTTATTTTTTCCCTTTTATGCTCGACAGGAGCAACTGCATTTACAATGATGGACCTGCCTCTGTCCATGCTCTAGTTGTGTACCTGTTTCACTGGACAGATGGACCTGCCTCTGTCCATGCTCTAGTTGTGTACCTGTTTCACTGGACAGATGGACCTGCCTCTGTCCATGCTCTAGTTGTGTACCTGTTTCACTGGACAGATGGACCTGCCTCTGTCCATGCTCTAGTTGTGTACCTGTTTCACTGGACAGATGGACCTGCCTCTGTCCATGCTCTAGTTGTGTACCTGTTTCACTGGACAGATGGACCTGCCTCTGTCCATGCTCTAGTTGTGTACCTGTTTCACTGGACAGATGGACCTGCCTCTGTCCATGTTCTAGTTGTGTGCCTGTTTCACTGGACAGATGGACCTGCCTCTGTCCATGCTCCTGTTGTGTGCCTGTTTCACTGGACAGATGGACCTCCCTCTGTCCATGTTCTAGTTGTGTGCCTGTTTCACTGGACAGATGTGCTGCATCTGGAGTGCTGCTCCTAAAATGGTGAGTTTGTTTCTGGAGAGATTACCCAGAGTTTATCTGTCTGTATTTCACAGATCTCTGGCCCATGCTAATTTTGGTAGGGATTACTTATTAGGTACAAGCCCTTCTGAAGCGATGGGGATGGGAACAGAGAGTGCTCAGACCAGTCATGCCAGCTGTGCAGCATCTTTTTTCAAGCTCACAAGGCCCAAGATGTCTCCTTACTGTGCCGGAGAACCCGTAAGTGTTGTGAGAAGTTGTGGTTGTCCACAAACTACGAGATTTAATGTGACTTGTTTGGGTTGGGAGCTCCATTACTGGTTGAAATCTCTTTTGAAAACGTCCTCTGAGAAGGAAGGGTTTAGTTCATCATGTAGTCAAAACACTTGTCAATAAAATTCTGGTTGTGGCCTGGAGGGACCTAACAATGTGGAAGCCAGTGAAGTTTGAAGTACAAAGTTATACAACAATTAAAAGGCGTGCGGAATACTGATTTGTGTGGTTCCCGTGGACGGTACAGGACCTGGGGGTGATGTGAATACAGCCACTGAACTACCTATCTCACCTATTCCACACTGTTCTAATAATGAGTAACCAACTTTGTAAAGAGTGTGTTTAAGTGAGACTGATAAGCCTGGGTTAACCAGTTCCTAATGAGGATAAGAGATCCACGTGGTCGTTGTGAATCCCGTCGCTATCTCTGTGGCGTTTCAGATGGTGGATCTGCAGAGTAGCTGAGACATTTCAAGCAGGCGAGATCCTCTGATTCTGAATTCTATGATGGTGGCAGATGCTTGGTAACTGAAGGCTCTTGTGAAGGTCTATGGGTTCTGTCTGGGTGTCATTAGCGTTGAGATGTCCTGAGATAGGTTGAGGCTTCAAGTGTGGTTAAAGTCACAGCACTCAGTATTTATTGCCTTATTTAATTAAGGATATCTTCAATGGACCCTCTTGGGGAGCATGTTCCTCTTTATTGGCCCCGGTGTTTGTGGTTTCTTGGGTATGGTTCCGGTCCTTGAGTTCAGGGGATGCAGCAGTAGTTAGAGGTCTTAGTGATCCGAGGGAAGTGCGTGCAGGCACAGTGGGGATTAGTATCTTGTCTGTTGTCTCGGAAAGCTGGGAGAAGCTCTTATTGTTCTGAACTTTGGCCGACAAATATGCCGCGGTCAGATGGTAGTCAAACAGTGGTGTAACAAAGGCCCCCACAGCCCCTGTAGTTCGTTGGGGGGGAGCTCCTGGGGGAGGGAGCGCTCGGCACAGTACCCTGACTTGAGCACTCCTGAGTGAGTCCATGTACTTTGCAAGGGCCACTCCTCAAGTTTTGTTCGCCACACTAGTTACATTGTGGTGTTGAGCGGGTGTGGAGAGGTTGGGGGATTTTTAGACGGTGGCTTTTGACGCCCGGTGGTATATTATGTGTTGTGATGGTTGCAGATTGATTTAGCTGACTTTGAGGAAGAGCTGCAGTAGCTTTGTTGTGTGAGTGTGGTGGAAAGATCTTGCCATCCTCTGTTAATATTTAAACATTTAGGAGTGTTATGAACCACTTCATGTTACCTGTTGGTTCCAGTAGCGCACTAGCGGACTAAACAATACACAGTTTTGTGTTAGCAAGCGAAGCTAGAATCCAATCTGGAAGGCCAATGTTCTCTGATAGCAGCCATTAATCCCTTAATCAGACGGAAAAAGACAGTAACAAAGCGGTTGAAAGACTTTGGTCTTTATGAGTTTACTGAATTGAGGGGTTTGACTTCAGATCTCAAGGTGCCCAGCTTGGGCCTTGAGTCCCAGGTACCAGCCTTCATCTTTCATCCTCTTGAGTGACCATTGGTGGGTCATGTGGATGACAGAAGATGCAAATTCCTTGGCTGCAGCAAAGTGAAGAATCAGTAACTACATACTTTCTGGGCCTTTGCCCCAATACTTTCTGGGCCTTTGCCCCAGTCTGCTTTGTGGCCTGTGCAGATAAACTGGGTAAACTGGAATTTGATCTTGGCTTCTCCTGGAAGGCAGGGGCTTGGTGTGTTCAAGTTTGTAAAGGTCTCGACAAAATCCAAGAGCCTGGTTTGCTATTCTTTGCATCTAGTAATGAGTTACTTGTTTAGTCTAGGCAGGTGATGTTACAGCCATCCGGTTGACTCGACACAAGGGTTGATTTGCAGACGGGGGGAGGATTTTGTGGAGCATGGAGAGATGGAAGAGATTATAAATTAATTTAGAGGGCAAATGAAAGTGCAAACTCAAACTGTGGCTCCATACTACTGACTTTATTGTGCATTTGAGGGAGTCTGGAGTTGTAAATGCCAATCAAAAGAAAGTGGGTTAGCTCCAGGATCTCCCAATACAAAGATCTGCTTGGTCTTAGCGCACTTATTTGGTGTAGCTGCAAGAGCATGTTTGCTGATTGTAGCGCGGTGTTACAACGGGTAGGGAAAACGCAGGACTGATCGAGCATGGGCTAGATTCTGTGGGATTATAGCAGAAGTGATGGTATCTGGATGGAAGCTTGGGGAGGCCCTTTGGATTCAGCTTGTTTGTGGGTTCTACCATTGTAGTGCAAATCTTATAAATAGGCCTAGACTTATGTTGGGTGATGTAGGTGGTTTGGAGATGATAACTTGGGTCTAGTTGGAAGACAGACGGACTGGAAGAGATGTTGAAGTGAAAGTTCTCTGGGAGACAGGCTTAGTGTTTAGTCATTGGAGGGTGGCTGAGATCAGATGTTTGTATAAAGTTGGTATAAATTATGACTGTAGATCAAAGATAAATTAGCGTATTTGTTTACAAGCTGTAGAAGGGAGGTTTGAATAGGATCAAGTTGGGTCTTTACCTAGGCCTGTATTTCTTGAAGGGTGCGTTTTTCCTGTTTGCACAATGGTGCACTTTAAACATGTGTGCCCGGGGAATATGCACCCTATTGTGATTAATGTGCTGCCCTCACAGCAGCCATGAACTCACGTTGTCCTGGGGGCAGCGCATTCAAGTGAAATACGGAGCACGTTTTAAAAGCTGCACATGTTTCACGGTACAGGCGGTAACTTGCCTGCACTTTCAAGAGGGATTGGAGATCCCCTTGCAGGCGGGTGCGTTGAGTGACTGCACTCGCCTGCAAGGGGATGTCTGGGCAGCCATGAGACCCCCCTTTCATCCCTCGAGAGCTGCCCACAGGGGGCGCAGTGACAGTGCTCAACCTTTTTGTGGTGCACTGTCAGTTCGCCTCCCAAGGGCATGGTTGCCTCTGCGCCCACGTCAGGAATATGACGCAGGCGCATAGATAAAGTGATTCCCTCATTTGCATGCGGCACGTCTCCATACAAATGAGGGAATGCCCTCTCACAATAGCGCTACATGTGCAACAGCAATATCATTATTACTGAAGGGGCCGCACAAGCAATCGCAGACCCTTCTGTAATGCCAAAGTGCCCCGGAGGTGTGCCAAGCAGGCGCTCATGCCCGGTGCGCACCGCCGCACTTTCTGTAATACATCCCTCGGAATCATAACTTCTCCATTGTTAGAAAAGTTCTAGGGAGATTTTTAACTTCAGAGTCTGACAAGGATGTTGAAAGTTCAATGCTGTGAGGAACTTCAGCCCTCTCTGTTTGGTGGAAAGTGATATGACAGGATCTGCTCTACTGCCTGAGGTTGACCAGCATACCTCAACCACCGCCTGAACTTCCAGCAACCCTCCAGACTGCTGCACCCCACCTCCCTCTCCCTCACGCACAACCCCTGCATGCGTGGTACAAAAGTAAAGGATTCTCCTTCACCTACCTCACGACTAAACCTTGAGCGACCTCCCCCTTCACCTGTGGACCTCATCCTATCTTTTGGAATTCAGGATAGGACTCAAGACCTGGCTGGTCAACGGAACCCCTTAGCAGCTATTCTCTCAGCCCCTGGATGACCTCACAGACAAAAAGCTGCACTCCATAAATTCACTTTTTTGATTACAGTAGTACTAGTACAAAATGCAGATTGTAAATAGGCCCCTGCGTGTGAGTGTGCGGACTCAAAACCTTTGTATGTGCACTTATTAGTGTGTCACTGCCCAAAACACCAACTGAGGACCACAAGGGTATGTACGTGAATGTGTGAGATGATTTTCACTTACCCAGGTGCATGCTTCCAGGGAACTCCACGTGGGCACTCCTGCCGTACTTGTTGATGGCGCAGATGCGGAAGCGGTAGTTGGCTTCTCGGGGTACACTGTCCCCCAAGATTTCCACTGAGCTAGCGGAGTCTGTGCTAAAGCACTGCACCCACGACTCACTGCCCAGCTCCTGCCGCTCCAGAATAAAGGTGCAGGGAAGGTGTCGCTGGTCGGTCCCGGAGCCCCACGTCAGAAGGGCAGCATTGGTCTTCTCCTTGTTCATTTGTGGGGTCACTGGCGCACTAGGAGCGGAGTGATGAGCACCTTAAAATAAATGGTCAGAGAGTTAAACATGCTTAGAAGGGCCAGTTCAGCACATCGTGCACTCAGGCACCATTAGAGAACTCATGGATATGCCCTGTCCAGCTAAAAGTAGAAGAATGTATTCACTGCTGCAGAGTGAGCCCTGTGCACGAGACAACCGTGCATTAGTATATTCACTGCTGCAGAGTGAGCATTATGCACAAGCAAACTGTACATTAGTGCATTCACTACTGCTGAGGGAGCCCGGTGTACAAGCTAACTATACGTTTGTATATTCACTGCTGCTTAGTGAGCCCTGTGCACAAGCTTACGGTACATTAATATATTCACTGCTGCTGTGTGAGCCCTGTGCATGAGCTAATGGTACATTAATATATTCATTGCTGCTGTGTGAGCCCTATGCATGAGCTAATGGTACATTAATATATTCATTGCTGCCGTGTGAGCCCTGTGCACGAGTTAACGGTACATTCGTATATTCACTGCTGCTTGAGCGAGTTTTGTGCTAAAGATTACCCACCCTGTCCTGGAGGGGGTGTGAACCATATTCGCCCACAGCAGGCTTTGTCTCTGTCACCTGAGAGCGCTGGCTCTCACCCCATGAGCTCCGAAACATATATGGTGGTGGCAGACTGACAAAAACCAGTCAAGATCAACACCATGGGTTGGTAGGTTTTCAGGGAACCCTCTTAAAGGGTCTCCTGTGTGAAATTATTAATCAATCCATTAATGGCATCAGTGTGGATTTATTAAGACAAGATGTTTGGTACCAAACATCTTAGAAATTTGTGAAGCCATCATGGAGCTAGGAAACTCGTGTTGACAAGTATCCAGCCTACAAACTCTTTATGGCTTCCCTGTGCACTTACAACATCGGAGAATGGACTGGACATTGCAGGGGCATATCTGCTCATGCTGATATGCCCTCACATAGGATATAGTGCACCCTGCCTTAGGGCTAAAGGGGTGACTTACCTAGACCTTAAGCAGTGTATGGGAGAAATGGCACACAGGGCTGTGTGCCATGTCAACCCTTCAGATTTCTTTACACCAAGACACACAGCCTGCAGTGGCAGAGTCCACAGCCTTGCTGAGGGGTCCCTGGCATAGCACAATCATTGCTGCAGCCCCAGAGGAACTTCTCCACTCCCCATGCCCTAGGTACCAGGGGTACCATTTACTAGAGACTTATAGGGGCAACGGAAGTTGTGCCAATCGTGGGTCCATTTTGGAGAAAGAGTTCTTGCACTTTCGGACCTGGTAAACAGGGTTTCAGTGCACTTACAGTTCGAAATTACATCAGGCAAAAAGTGGGGGCTTACTATCTGAAAAGAGGCACTTTCCTTCACAAGTGAAATGCATGCAAGAGAGGGGCTATGGAGAGATGAGGGGCACTTTTGCCGGGTGTAGTGAGCGAATCCAAGGAAGAGGTCATTAGAGGATGCCAATAAAGATTGTTGCACCGAGTGCTACCAGCACTAGAGCCAACCCTGCCAATGCCCATTATCACAGAGCAGCTGGGCTTGGGGCCCTGGACTGAAAAAGAGCCGATCTTGTCTGCAAAAAACACATGTTTATAGTCATACAGTTCATGCCGTAGTGTCCGCCAAGAGCCACACAGCTAGCAGACAGCAGGGGAACCATCACTCAGGTCGCAGGCAGCAGGCGAACATTCACATAGGTCACAGGCAGCAGAAGAACCATCACACAGGTAGCAGGCGAACCATCACATAGGTCACAGGAAGCAGAAGAACCATCACACAGGTTGCAGGCAGCAGGAGAACCATCACATAGGTTGCAGGCAGCAGAAGAACCATCACACAGGTCGCAGGCAGCAGAAGAACCATCACACAGGTCGCAGGCAGCAGGAGAACCATCACACAGGTTGGCAGAGGATGGGCAGTTACCACGGGAGAAAATTGAAGACGTCATCCAAGACCCTTCCTCAAATGGTGATCCTAATGAGTGGCAGACGTGGGAATCGCTGCAGCTGCTGGAACATGCATCTGGATATATACTGTGGCCCTAGGGCGAATGATCGCTGGTTTGACAAGGACTCAGGCATGAGAGGAAGACCTCGCTCGAAGACGGTGAGGACGGTGCTGAGAAGGACCAGTCTCTGCTCCAATGAGATCAGCACAGGCAGGAGCAGGGATCACCAGGATCCAGCGGCACACCCCGCCTCTTCTTCCAAGAAACTACTAACTTACAACCCAGAGAATGTCCTACCAATGTCCTGCCTGGCCCAGCCATTCAAAGAGCTCCCAGCAGCAGCAGCAGTCTGACCACCTGAGAGATATCATGACCTGACACACCTAGGTTGGATCTGTCTCACCAGCCCAGCTTCCCTTGAAACAGCTGTGGAGGTGCACACTGGCCTCCTATCATTCACGAGGGACGCTGTGTACTGAGTGTGTCCACCGCCAAGGGTCCAAGAGCCGCGTCTCATGAATCATCCATGCAGGTAGGACCTGAGGTGGCCTCTGACCCTTTCAGCGACATCTGCTATGAGACCTCAGATTTTCAAGACAGAGACATTGCAAACAAGAAGGGGCCCGAGTGGTGCGGGGGACATACTTATAGGTGTGGGGGTGTATGCTACTGGCCGTAGAATTCTCAGGGCCCCCTGAGAATATTCCACACTGAACCCTATAATTCTGCATCACAGCACTGAGGGAAAACAGGCACTGAGGACTAAGTGAGTATGTGAGCAGAGCCGTCGTTTGAATGTTCTCATCACTCCTGATGTACATTGCTACTCCAGGCTTCTGACAGGCTCTGTGCACACTGCCTGGGGTGTGGGAGGTCACTAAGGCAGGGGTCTGCACAATCAATCGAACGGACCCGATTACTCCAGGGGACTGTCACACACTGTTCTTTCACTGGCACAGGGGTCTGTAAAGTGTCAAAAATAACAAGCGTCATCAGTGATAAAAGAAAGGATGCTCAGCACTAGTGCAAAGAAGGACATCTTTCACCCTGCACCCTGCGCTGGATATGTAGCAAAATACACCAATAATCACGGCCTGGCTGACCCCTAAGGACATCGGTGCTACTGAACCTGCTGCACCATTGACAGTTACCCCACCGGACATCATAACAAGCTAAAATGAAACTTTTAACTTACATGCCAACCAGGCAGGTGAATGATGCTGGTGTTAACCTGTCACTTCTGACAGGCAGAGACCCCCTTTCAGCATGTCTGGAAATGCACAGCGGAGCCCACCCACACTAGAGCCAGCAGATGATGAAAGGCAGAGACCACTTTCAGCATGCCTGAAGAGGCACAGTGGAGCCCACCCACACTAAACCCAGCAGATGATGGAAGGCAGAGACCACTTTCAGCATGTCTGGAAAGGCACAGTGGAGCCCACCCACATTAGAACAGCAGATGATGAAAGGTAAAGACCCCTTTCAGCATGTCTGAAGAGGCACAGTGGAGCCCACCCACACTAAAACCAGCAGATGATGAAAGGCAGAGGGGGGCAGACACTTACACACTCTTCCCTAAGTACACAAACACTCACATATAGACACATGTACTAGCACACAGTCGCACACTCTTCAGTCAGTTCACCAACACTCAAACATACAAACATGTAATAGCAGACACACTTGCACACTCTTTTATAAGTACACCGACACTCACACACACACCCGTACTAGTACACACACTTACACACTCTTTTGTAAGTATATCAACACTGACACATACACATTTACTAGCGGACACACTTGCACACTCTTCTATAATTACACCGGCACTCACACAAACACACTTGTATTAGCAGACACACATGTATACTCTTACATAAGTACACAGCCACTGAGATACACACATGTACTAGCAGACACTTTTACACGCTCTTCACTAAGTACACTGATACACACATTCATTCACACTAGCAGACACATTTACTAGTGGACACACATGCATACTCTTCCATTAAGTACACCAACACTGCGACATATACACATGTACTAGCAGACACATTTGTACACTCCCTTATAAACACACACACATACACACACTAGCAAACATGATCACAAATAGACATGCAAGGACTTGTGTACGCTCTTCCCTGAGTAAACCAACACTCACACACACACCCATACTAGTACACACACTTACACACTCTTTTGTAAGTATACCAACACTGACACATACCCATTTACTAGTGGACACACTTGCACACTCTTCTATAATTACACCGGCACTCACACAAACACACTTGTATTAGCAGACACACATGTATACTCTTACATAAGTACACAGCCACTGAGATACACACATGTACTAGCAAACACTTTTACACGCTCTTCAGTAAGTACACTGATACACACATACATTCACACTAGCAGACACATTTACTAGTGGACACACACGCATACTCTTCCATTAAGTACACCAACACTGCGACATACACACATGTGCTAGCAGATACATTTGTACACTCCCTTATAAACACACACAAATACATGCACTAGCAAACATGATCACAAATAGACATGCAAGGACTTGTGTGCGCTCTTCTCTGAGTAAACTAACACTCACACATACACATATGTACTGGCAGACACACTTGTACACTCCCTTACAAACACACTCACACAGAGACAGGCCCCGGCTCACATGTGCACACAGACATACATACACTCGCTCATGCGTGTCACTAAGTACACCAACACTCACATATACACACACATGTACTAGTGGACATGCTAGCACACTCTTTCGGAAGTACACCGACACTCACACATAACTACATTTACTATCAGACACACTTGTACACTCTTTTGTAAGTACACCGGCACTCACACATACAATCATTTACCAGTGGACACACACACATTCTTAAGTAAGGACACCAACACACATACACACTGGTACTAGCAGACACATTTGCAAACTCTTCCCTGAGTACAATGAAATTGTGACATACACACATGTAGTAAGAGAACAATTGTTAGACGGAATGATGAACAATGTCAAACATTCCGTCCATCATTTGTGTATCTATTGCTTTCTCGCCCCAAGTTGGCCGGGTATGCCCAGACATGGATCCCTTGGTTACCGTACCACTGGACTCAAACTAGCCTGGCTGATGAAGGGTGATACTCCAAAACCAGTCCCTGGATCTTTGTTTGCAGCTCAGGGAGGTCCTGGCATGGCATTGACTGTTCCCAGAAGGAGCAGGGTCAAAACTGATTTGTATATGGCTGGGTCCAAACTGGGGTGGTGTGGTGAGCACATAACGATGGATTTAGCCCAGAACTCTTGACTGGGGGTGAATGATTTGCTCTGCATTCCGTCTATCATTTTTGTGTCTTTTGCTTTATTGCTCTAAGTGCGCAAGTTATGCCCAGATGTGGGTCCTGGGCTCACTGTGCCACTGGATTCAAGCTAGCCTGGCTGATGAGGGGTGAGACCCTGAGACCGTTCCGAAGATGCGTGTTTCTGGTCCAAGAAGTACCTGGCTTGGCAGTTCGGACTGGACTGGTCCCATGAGGAGAAGGGTCAATACTGATTTGCATATGGCTGGATCTAAACTGGGGTGGCATGCTGAGCAAAAGAACGGATGGATTCTGGAAAAATCAGTTAAGCTTCATATACGTTCAAGGCAAACAAAAAAATGTGGAAGATAGCATAGTAGTTGGGCCACGATTGGTGCTGTATGAAAACAAAAAAACACAAAGGGGCATATTTACAAGAACATGCGATAACTTTCGCCAAATTAATTTATCGGCAGAAAAGTTAGCACTGCCTAACCCCGAAAATTATCGCCGTGATATCGGGGTATTCCCAAGCCTGCGCTACATGGCAATGATAACAGTGAACGGTGAAGAAAACAGGCGATAACGACATCACTATGGCGATAGTTATTCATGCGTTAGCAGGCGATAGATAGATGGATTGATTGGCACATCAGCGGCAGAAAACTCACCTTTCTAAAACCCAGGCGATATCGCATTGCGAACACGGCCCTACAAATATTAGGATGTGAGGGTTAGGATGTCAAGTGAATAATAAATGCAGGAGACATCTGGTTCATTTAACACTTGGCAGGCAGCCTGAAAGACTTCTGTGTCAACAGAGGCCCTTTCCCCAACCTCTGTACCCCCGCTCTATTGAAAGACCCTGCCAGCCAGCACCTACAAGTGATAGATGGAAATGCATTCACGGTGAATGCTGAGGGGTTGGCAGGGTATTAAAAAAATATGGCAGGGGGCTGGGGGTGGTGGCGGTGGGTGTTGTGGCCCTCATGGGTATCGGAGCTGCATGATCATTGCCTCCACAGCATCTGTGGGTCTTCAGGTGTGGCTCGTGGCTGGGCTCCCTTCCATGCTGTGGGTAGTCGTCCTGCTTAGCACCAGCAAAAGGCAGGTGTAGAATCCCTGGTGCTACCGTGCGTTATCCTCTTCTTTTGCTTCGCACATCTGACAGTTTGTTGTGAATGTTCTGTTGTAGTTTTCTCATGTGTTTTTGCACGGGAACGCCTACTCTGCATCTCATTAGTGTTGGTTGGTGGTGCCCACCGTGGAGATAAATTTTGGAGCAGTTATCGCGGGAATACTGGTGTTGTCTGCAGTTCACACCAGCTTGTGAATGGGGTGTTAAATCTATCTCCACTTTTGTTGCATTAAGGTGGAGATAAATCGGAGTTAATTCCTTGTGAATATGCCCCAAAGTGTATTGAAATAAATCCTTAAAGACAAAGGGCTGCCCTTGGAGACAGCTGAATTGTGCAAACCAGACAACTGGGACCATTCTCGGATTCTCTTTCTGACCAAATTGTTTGATCTTAGGCAATGGCCTTATTTCACTATGCCTCTTTTTCCTTCATACATTTGAGAGCACCTTGAAAGACAGCCGTTTGGGATGTGTGTGCACAAACCTCGGTTTTAAGAGATTTGAATGAAGCTCGTTTTTGATAACTTAGAACACATATAGGAATGGGCTTGAGAACCGATCGCCCCCTGGCTCGCTGACAGCGTCATCATCAGGGCAGCGGGCTTGGGGGGCCATGGTTGTTTCTAAGCTCATGTTTACAAGCTATCACTTCTAAAAAATAACACTCAATTAGGGATACAATCTAATGCTCTAAAGTGAAATGATTCCATGTGCAAATAGGCACACTTTCTTAACATTGGTTTATCGCACGCTAGTACATGTCTGTTTGGCTGGTGCACGGGGCTCTAAGAACCAAGCCACCCCATTGGCTTGGCTCTCCACATATCTACAAATGACATCCACCACATGCCAGTACCCCAGGGGTGCAGCAGAAGGAAGCCAATGGGGCGGCCATGCCCTCTGCCCCTCTTAGCTCCATCACTCTATGCAATGATGCAACTGAGCTCAATCCAGCTTTTGTCTCAGATCACCTGACTATCCATTCCGGGTGTAGGGGTGCAGCAGGAAGCAGAAGGAAGCTAGTGGGGCGGCCATGCCCTCTGCCCCTCTTAGCACCATCACTCTTTGCAATGATGAAACTGAGGCTCAATCTAGCTTATATCTCAGAACATTTGACTATTAATTCCCAAAATGGGTCTTGCGATGGTGTCTGTGGCCAGAATTCACTCTTGCTGTGTAATGCATTGCACTGGATTGTAACGCAGAATTTGTGTTACACTTATATTTCCATTTTGCCACGTAATTCTTGAAACAGGCGGAAATTATTGTACATGTGCTGCAGATGAACATTCTACACAAAGTGTCAGGCGCAGTTTGCACTAGACGCGTTCCACACTCTGCCGCTGATTGAAGGTGTGCAAAGTGCACAAGTGCAGACTGTATCCGTCATGGCTGGTTGTGTTATGGGAGTGCCCACAGTACAAACTGTGGAAGCCTGCACGAGCACTAATAGTGTAAGTGAGCTGTGTGAGAATAGATGTACAGTACACCAGTACGGGCACTTGTACAGTGCACTAGTATGGGTGTGCGAGGCTCTTTGCACAGCGCACTAGATCCTTTGCTTCCACACTAGCACAGATATCTGAGGCTCTTTGCACCACGCACTAGATCCTTTGCTTACACACTAGCACAGATGTGAGGCTCTGCACAGCGCACTAGATCCATTGCTTACACACTAGCACAGATATCTGAGGCTCTTTGCACCACGCACTAGATCCTTTGCTTACACACTAGCACAGATGTGAGGCTCTTTGCACAGCGCACTAGATCCTTTGCTTGCACACTAGCAAAGATGTGAGGCTCTTTGTACAGCGCACTAGATCTTTTGCATACACACTAGCACTGATATCTGAGGCTCTTTGCACCGCGCACTAGATCCTTTGCTTCCACACTAGCACAGATATCTGAGGCTCTTTGCACCGCGAACTAGATCCTTTGCTTACACACTAGAACATATGTGCATGGCTCTTTGCACAGCGCACTATATCCTTTGCTTACACACTAGCACAGATGTGTGAAGCTCTTTGCACAGCGCACTAGATCCTTTGCTTACGCACTAGCACAGATACCTGAGGCTCTTTGCACCGCGCACTAGATCCTTTGCTTACAGACTAGAACAGATATGTGAGGCTCTTTGCACAGCGCACTAGATCCTTTGCTTACACACTAGCACAGATGTGTGAGGCTCTTTGCACACCGCACTAGATCCTTTGCTTACACACTAGCACAGATGTGTGAGGCTCTTTACACAGCGCACTAGCTCCTTTGTTTACACACTAGCACATATGTGTGAGGCTCTGCACAGCGCACTAGATCCTTTGCTTACACACAAGCACAGATATCTGAGGCTCTTTGCACAGCGCACTAGATCCTTTGCTTACACACTAGCACAGATATCTGAGGCTCTGCACAGCGCACTAGATCCTTTGCTTACACACTAGCACAGATGTGTGAGGCTCTGCACAGCACACTAGATCCTTTTCTTACACACTAGCACAGATATGTGAGGCTCTGCACAGCGCACTAGATCCTTTGCTTACACACTAGCACAGATGTGAGGCTCTGCACAGCGCACTAAATCCTTTGCGTACACACTAGCACAGATGTGTGAGGCTCTTTGCACTGCGCACTAGATCCTTTGCTTACACACTAGCACAGATGTGTGAGACTCTGCACAGCGCACTAGATCCTTTGCTTACACACTAGCACAGATGTGAGGCTCTGCACAGTACACTAGATCCTTTGCTTACACACTAGCGCAGATGTGTGAGGCTCTTTGCACAGCGCACTAGATCCTTTGCTTACACACTAGCACAGATATCTGAGTCTCTTTGCACAGTGCACTATATCCTTTGCTTACACACTAGCACAGATGTGTGAGGCTCTTTGCACAGCACACTATATATCCTTTGCTTACACACTAGCTCAGATGTGAGGCTCTTTGCACAGCGCACTAGATCCTTTGCTTACACACTAGCACAGATGTGAGGCTCTTTGCACAGCGCACTAGATCCTTTGCTTGCACACTAGCAAAGATGTGAGGTTCTTTGCACAGCACACTAGATCTTTTGCATACACACTAGCACTGATATCTGAGGCTCTGCACAGCGCACTAGATCCTTTGCTTACACACTAGCACAGATGTATGAGGCTCTTTGCACAGCGCACTATATCCTTTGCTTACACACTAGCACAACTGTGTGAGGCTCTTTGCACAGCGCACTAGATCCTTTGCTTACACACTAGCACAGATGTGTGAGGCTCTTTGCACAGCACACTAGATCCTTTGCTTACACACTAGCACAGATGTGAGGCTCTTTGCACAGCGCACTAGATCCTTTGCTTACACACTAGCACAGATGTGTGAGGCTCTTTGCACAGCGCACTAGATCCTTTGCTTACACACTAGCACAGATGTCAGGCTCTTTGCACAGCGCACTATATCCTTTGCTTACACACTGGCACAGATATCAGAGGCTCTTTGCACAGCGCACTAGATCCTTTGCATACACACTAGCACAGATGTGAGGCTCTTTGCACAGCGCACTAGATCCTTTGCATACACACTAGCACAGATGTGAGGCTCTTTGCACAGCACACTATATCCTTAGCATACACACTAGCACAGATGTGTGAGGCTCTTTGCACAGCGCACTAGATACTTTGCTTACACACCAGCACAGATGTGTGAGGCTCTTTGCACAGCGCACTATATCCTTTGCATACACACTAGCACAGATGTGAGGCTCTTTGCACAGCGCACAAGGTCCTTTGCTTACACACTGGCACAGATATCTGAGGCTCTTTGCACAGTGCACTAGATCCTTTGATTACACACTAGCACAGATGTGTGAGGCTCTTTGCACAGCGCACTAGATCCTTTGCTTACACACTAGCACAACTGTGTGAGGCTCTTTGCACAGCGCACTAGATCCTTTGCTTACACACTAGCACAGATGTGTGAGGCTCTTTGCACAGCGCACTAGATCCTTTGCTTACACACTAGCACAGATGTGAGGCTCTTTGCACAGCGCACTAGATTCTTTGCTTACACACTAGCACAGATGTGTGAGGCTCTTTCCACAGCGCACTAGATCCTTTGCTTACACACTAGCACAGCTGTGTGAATCTTTGCACAGCACACTAAATCCTTTGCTTACACACTAGCACAGATATCTGAGGCTCTTTGCACAGCACACTAGATCCTTTGCTCACACACTGGCACAGATGTGAGGCTCTGCACAGCGCACTAGATCCTTTGCTTACACACTAGCACAGATATGTGAGGCTCTTTGCACAGCGCAGTAGATCCTTTGCATACACACTAGCACAGATGTGCATGGCTCTTTGCACAGCGCACTAGATCCTTTGCATACACACTAGCACAGATGTGCATGGCTCTTTGCACAGTACACTAGATACTTTGCTTACACACTAGCACAGATGTGCAAGGCTCTTTTCACAGTACACTAGATACTTTGCTTACACACTAGCACAGATGTGCAAGCTGTGGTCATTGTGCCCTCTGTTTTATTGAGCCTGTAATTCTGCACAAGTGATCCTAGGCCTCTGGTCTACCTTATCACCTTGAGCATTCTGGGTATTACACTCATAGTTTAGGATAGGGGGGAACCTACTTTTGACCCTCAGGTGTGCTGAGGTCTGTGAGTCCCTCGTGGAGAAGGTGATCACACCAGCGTCCTCCACGGCCACGTTCACCAGCACCAGGATGTGGGTCCGGCCGAAGCTCTTGAGAACGGTCCTATGGCTCTCCTCCAGATCGTGTCCATCTTTGGTCCAGCGAACCTCGTCCATGACAGTCTCCGTCTCCACGCAGAAGGCTGCATTCTCTCCCTCCAGCACGTCCAGCTTACGGGGCAGGCGCTTCACGATGGGTCCTGGAAATAGAGAAGGGGTCAGCTATGTTCAATAGACACATCCACACCAGACCTCTGGCCTCCAGCCAGACAGCTGGACCTCACGATGCCCTCCCCAGCCTCTGGTCGGATCAAACCTAGCCCCGGTGCGATGTTACAGTGGCCTTCAGTCTAACCTGGCCTTGGTCTCTAGTTTTCCCTGCCTCCAGTTTGCCTTGTACCCTGCGTACAGCCTACTCTCCCTCTGTGGTGTAACCTGGACTCCAATTTAACCTAGGCCTGGACATTAGTGTGACCTGCCCTAGGCTCCCAGTCTTCCCTGCTCCTGACCTGGAACCGGCCTGTAGTATATTAGGCTTCCGGCATGCCCCTTTACACCAATCTACCGTGCCCAAGATGATGTACAAGGCACGGCCTGTCGTGCTTGAACCCAAGCATGCCTCACCTAGGCTGCGCCTCCAGTCTGGCCTGCCCCTACCTATGCAATACTCTAAGACTTACCTTTCTCTGACCTAGGCCTAACCCCCGATCTGCCCTACCAAGGGTTTAACACTAGCTTCAGCCTGGCCTGTCCCCATCATTTCCCAGACTGACGTCTGCACTGTGCCGGCTTCAGCCTAGTGTCAGCACAACCTGTCCCTGACTTTGCCCCAGCCCCTGGTGGCTTATGTCCCTAAGGTAGTACAAGTCTGAGGCGCGCCATGTTCTTTTTTTTTTATTTATTATTTTTTTATTTCAGAGTGAAGCCAAACAGCAGCAATACAGAGACGAGCAACAACCATAGCCATAAAATTAAATACCGATGTTTGAACATAGGTTTCCCAGAATCTAACTCCTGTCCAATACCTATCAGCATCTTAGCTGCAGTCATTTTAATAGATATTCCAGTAATTTGACAAAAACTTTTCGGTATCCGATATATAGCTCAACAGTTTGCTACAAGAATAAAAAACATGTAAATTATCAGCATTATCCTCCCCACAACGAAAGCATTTACCATCCTGCCTCCCCCCCATTTCAACATCTTTGCGGGAGTATAATATAAATTGAAGGCAGTTTTAAAAAATTGGGCCTTTATGTTTGCCGATAGAAGGGTTTCCCTAGGCATAATGATGGCTTTCTCTAGGGTTATCTCATGTTCTCCCAATACAGTAGCCCATTTAATATTATGTTTCTCCAAATCGTCTACCCTAGAGGATAAAAATCTTATACAGCACCCCTATTTTCTCCTGGCGCCTTATACTTTCAGTGAGTTTGTGAGGTGCTGGTTCTAACTTTTTGCAACCAAGGAAGTCCCGAATTTGAAGAAACTGCGTCTTGGGTAGACTATATTGCCTTACAAAGTCCAAAAAGGTAGGGAAAAGCCCACCAGCCTCATAAAAGTCACCAATTTGCAGGATGCCTTTATTTCTCCAACTTAGCGCAACATGGTCCTAAAAAATGGGTGGGAAGATCTTTAAGGCATTTGTAGGTGTATAATATGTTAACCCCTCCAAAGAAAGATTTTCCGTATACCTTTCCGCACCTTAAATACAGCATCAATGACTTTAAAATGTGTCCTCTTATAGTAACTACCATCAACTTCTTTGAACAGGCAATTTTTTACCTCTGCCCCAAGTAACAATTGAAAAATTGACGGAGCTTCTGCTATATTACTAACCTCTTCTTCAGTCAACAATACCCGCATTTTTAACAAAAAACATGCATAATAATAAAATATACAGTCGGGTATCGACCAGCCCCCCTCCCCCCCCCCTTCTCTTGGAAGAGTCATAAACCTTGTAGCTCGTCTAGGTTCACCTGGTGCCCAAAGAAATTTAACACGCAGAGATTGCAGTTGTTGAAGTTGAGCCCGCGTCACTTCTAAAGGGAAAATCTGAAAAAATATAAAACCGTAGACAATATGTTCATTTTTAAGATGTTACCTCTACCCACCAATGTAAGATGTAGCTGCCCCCATCTTTCTAAGGTTTCTTTAATCCAAGTCGTTATATCCAGCCAGTTAACTTCTAGCAGTTCTTTCATAGATACTCGAATTTTAATCCCTAAATACGTTACTTCTTTAACAGTTCTTAAATCATCTGACATAATATTATTTGTACATAATATTTGCATTTTTGTTATATTGAGCCTATAACCTGGCATCTGTCCAAACTCTTGTGCTAAACGTTCCACCTCTGTAATAGCCGTGACCGGATCTACCGTAGTAATGGCTATATCGTCCGCATAAGCAAAGACAGAGTGGGAAATCTCCCGACCTATAAAGGGTTTAACTAGGGAGCTTTTCCCCAGCATGTCTACAAAAGGGTTGATATAGAGAGCGAACAGCAGGGGGGAGCAGGGGCATCCTTGTCGAGTTCCTCTAGTTATTTTAACTGGTTCCGAAACCATACCCATTGCAGAGATTCTGGCAACCGGGGACTTGTACAATATCTGTAAGGCCTGCATAAACCAGTGTACAAATCCTGCCCGATACATGATGTTCCATAAATAGTCCCAAGCAACGCGATCAAACGCTTTTTCAGCATCTAACAATATTAACCCCGCCCTTCTGCCTGAGCAGTATCAAATAAAGTCACAACCGTATTAACATGAGCCACCATCCCTCGACCATGTATGAACGCATGCTGATTCAGAGATACTAACGGGAGAATAACCTTTGCTAGCTGATTGGCCAATATTTTAGCGTAGATTTTTCCATCGCAATTAACCAAGGAGATCGGTCAGTAAGATCCAGGCATTTCTGATGGTTTCCCCTCCTTCTTAAAAACCACTATTGTGGCCTCATCCCGCGATTTAGGTGCATGCCCATTTTGTGCGGCTCGAATGGTAGCTAGCATCTCATTCTTAATATCATGAAAAAAAGACCCTGTAAACCTCCCCTGGGAGTTTGTCCGGCCAAGCAGCTTTCCCAATCGCCAGATTCCCGATAGTCCAATTACAATGGAGGAGTTAGAGATGGCTATCTAGTACCTCTGCTTCCTCTGGATCTACCTGTAAAATATCCCCTTCAATAGATATGTTATTTACTGCATCCTGTGGTTTCTGTTGAGTGTATAAATCTGTGTACAACTGATTGATGAAAAATTGTAAGTATCCCTTGAGGGTCATGAATAATTACCCCTGAGTTATCTCTAAGACCCAAAATTCTCTGGGAAGCTCCCTTCATCCGTAATCGTAACGCTAAGCAGCGACCTACCGCCTCACCATACTCATGACATTGTTTTTTATAAATCATATATTTCCTAGCATTTTCTTTGTTCCAAAGAGTACTGATATTTGCGCGGCATCTTGCAGCGTTGGTTTCCAGATCTGCTACATCTTTTCGTTGTGTAATTCCCTGTGTCAGTTTTCCCTCAGCCAGTCTCAGTTTACAATATAATTCTTGCAACTCTAATTTAGCTTTCTTTTGATAGTGTATGCCAAAGCTCTATACTTCACCTCTAAAACAGGCTTTAAAAGTGTCCCACACAACCGCTACATGGGCTGATTGTCTATTATAATCAAAAAAGTCCTTAATCCATCGAGGCATATGTTCTTTAAAGTTGTCATCAAGGCATAGTTTCCTATCAAATGAGAAAGTTCTTGAAATGTAACTAACAGAAAGTGCAGGTATTTCTAAGACGATGGGAGCATGGTCAGAGGTGATCCTAGGAAACATATGCACTGACGCCCCCGTAAGATATGCAGCAGATATATAAAAAGTAATCAAGACGAACCAATTTCTGGTGAGGAAAAGAATAAAAAGTATAACGAGGCGCTGTTGGTTGGAGATTATCCTGTGCATCTAATAGACCATGATCAGTTATCAGATTATATAAGACTTTAAATACTCTAGGTTTCCGACCCATGTATCCTTGTAACCCAATTTGTAATTCTTTCTTTACCAAATTAACATTAAAGTCTCCACACACGACTAAGGGGATCGGCCAAGATGCAAGTTCTATGTTTAATTCTTCCAAAACTACCGATTCATCAAGATTAGAGCCGTAAATAGTGCAAAGTGTAAATTTAATACTACCAAAGACACATTCCACAATAGCCCACCGCCCCAGTTTATCCGCTAAAAAATGACCTGTAGTCTGTAAAGCAGGTCTAGCATGTATTGCAACACCCCACATCACTGACAATTGTTTTGAGGCGACGAGAAGTGAGAACCCTAAGTCTTTCAACATGTTACGTTTCCCCAAGGAATATGTGTCTCTTGAATGCATAATAAATCTGGTTGAATCGTGCGGAGTTCTGCAGCAACCCTTTTTCTCTGATTATAATTATTGAGGCCACATACATTTAAGGAACATATTTTAACCCCCCGTACTAGCCATTGAAAATAAATAATAAAGGAGAAACAAAACGCAGGCCAATCATTACTGCAGTTTTACAAAGTGTACCATATCTTCGGTATCCAAATGTTTTTTTCAAATTGATACTGTGGAATTTATTTTAACCCCTTCAGTGCCCCGCCCTTTCCCCGCCCTGTGCCGGGCGTTGCATTAGCGGGCGGGGTTCATGACGAGATAGTCTCGTCATGGGCACAGCGCAACCGCGCTCCATGACGAGACCATCTCGTCATGGGCACTGAAGGAGTTAACTTTTACCCCACCAAAACACCCATACCCCCTCCCACCCATCACCCATGCCTACCCAACCCACCCCCAAATTCCCCCTAGCTCTTACCCGAAAGCCAACCCCCCCCCTTTAACAAGGCTTTAGGACCAATGGTCCTGTAGATAACAAGCTTCGAATCAACCCAATGCCGCTGCTCGCAAACCTCATCCCAGTCACGTGGAGAGGGAGGGAAACTTCCCTCTCATGGATGGGCGGAGAACAAATAAACATAAAACATAATAAAGAGACGTGGGGAAAAAAGGCAAAAAAGGAAAACCAATAGAGCAGCGTTACATAGGGGGCGGGATATGCCTGTGCAGCTAAAGACAATTCTGTCGAAGACTACCAAATAACAATCAGATGGCATTGTCCCATTCCGCCAGCTACACCACAACTCAAAAAAACATCCTACATGGACTTTAAATATTCTTTAGCAGAGACCTCAGTGGAAAGAAATCGAGTACGATCCTGAAAGTTCACTTTAAGTTTAGCCGGGTTCATCAAGAATACTTGCGCCCCTTTAGCTTGAAACAGCGGGATAAGCTGGCGTAGCTGCCAGCGGTTCTCTACAGTAAAATGGCAAAAGTCTGGTCTTACAAAAAACTCAAAATCCTTCCCTGCTCTTTTATTGTCTGGCCGGGCTAACTGAGAGACATCTTCCCTAGCTAAAACGCTATTGAAACAGATTTAAAAAGCTCTAGGTCTATCAGGTGTTTGACTTGCTTTCGTACGAATATTAAATGGGTAGCGATGTGCTCGTTCAATCTCTCTATTCCAATCCCATCTAGTAAGCTCGGGAAAAGCATCTGTAAAAACGTCAACTATAAATTTACGACAGTCCTGCCCTTCCCGCCCCCCGGTATCTCCAACACTCTGAGATTTGTTCTTCGTGCATGATTTTCTAAGTCGGTCAACTTCCACTGTGTGTCCTCTTTGTTAGTGCGCAGAGATTCAGTCAGAGCCTTTTGAGCCACAAGTTTGTCTTCTAAATTTGAGATGCGTGCCTCTGCTTCATTGAATCTTGAGGTAAAATCAGAGCAGAACTTAGCGACACGTCGTACAGTGTTTTGCAGTTTCCGGCAGAGATTCTGTACTCTCTACCTTTCCAATCTTGTTTCCTCCCAGTGGGACATAATTGATTGGTAAATTAGAGTCAACAATATGTCTTCTGAAGGTTGATTGTCTCTGTTTTTAGACCACATAGCTGTTCTTTTTCAAACTCAGATTTAACAGTTTTATGCTCCACTCTCTTACGAACAGTATGGGGGCTACCTTCCAAGAATTCTCCAGAGTCTTCCAAATACACACTGCTGTGGTCGATGCCACCGACCCCATTCGCCTGTGTGGAAGAAATTGCCGCCAAGACCTCACATGATGAAGTGGACTTTTCAGATAAAGAGAAAAAATCTCCGGATTCAGCATCTTGTATTTGGATATCACAGTTTTCATCTACAGTTACCCCAATGTTAAGGTCCCTAATAGGACTTGCCGTTCTAGGCTTAGAGGTAACTTTACAATCAGGAGTATCCACCATCTGCGTCACCCCTGGGGTACTGGGAGGAATATGAGGACCCAAATTGTCTCGTATAGAGTGCTGATCCTTATCCATCTGATTTTCAGGCATATTATCCCGATAGAGGGGGGTGAATGAGGGACTTACTGAAGGCATAAAAGCTGTGCTTTCCCCAAGCCTTGTATCTTAATTAAGTTCCATATTTTTTTCCATACTATCTTGTTCCCCCATTCCATCCATTCCCTCGGTTTGTATATGGCCCATCTTTTTACTCTTTTTATAATCTTTACCAGCTGAAAAAAGTGCCGGAATAGTTTTAGTTGACACCGTATCAGCTTTAGCCCCAACAATATTTGTACCCTAGATTCAGTCTGCCCTACCCATGATGGTGTTCGATGCTGCATTTCATTCTGTGTTCTGATTTGTCATTCTGTGCAGTGACTCCATCACTTTATGCTGACAATGTGATTTTTCGCTGCATATTTTTTGACGTAAGGGCTCCACTGAGGAGGTGAGTCGAGTGTTTTTTCCTCAACCCTAGAGAGCCTGCTCAGTCTGACTCTTAGGACGTGGAATAGTTTACTCTGAGACTGGCCATGTCAATCTGTTTGTTGCATTTGACTGAACCTTATGCTAAGTCCTTCAGTGATTACCATCCATTCTGCCTAGTTGACTTCAGTCTTATTAACTGACTACACCAGTGTATTAGTTCTGTGAGGGGTTTAGTTGATGAAGGAAGAATGGCGCTCAAACATAACACACCAAGGGTCTATTTATGAACAGGTGAGTACGGTGCCGCAAGATCAGGGGAAAACAAGAACCTTACTGACGACATGATCTCCCTCCTTAGTAAAGGCCTTAACTTTAATCCTCATGAGAGGGGAGACCTCTGTAGATCTAAAATTTACCTTTTTAAATTCATCAGGGGTCTAAAACTTAAAAAACATTTCTCTGCTACCCCTTCTGGAGTCAACAGACCCAGGCATTCCACAGATACCACATCCTCCAGTATGCAGAGTATCAATGACATCAAAGCCACACACCTCTTACTGTCACTCACCGACACTGAGGATTCACCTTTGAGTATGGAACACCTTTTACAGGAACTTGATATAGACACTGACGCCACCATCTGCAGTGGTCTCAAAACCAAATCCAAATGGACACCCACCTTAGCAGGAGGAAATTCTATAGATATATTCTACAACCTTGTCTTAGAAGACCTTGATGAATATGAAAACAAAAGAATAAGGTCCACACGTAGACCCAAGGACAATCTCAATAGGTGCGAACGCCTAGCTCTTAAAACACTCAGCGCAGACACTGAAATCATAATCAGAGAGGCTGATAAAGGGGACAACGTGGTGGTCATGAACAGTACTGACTACCATCATGAGATCCTCACTCAACTTCAGGACAATACTTGTTATGAACTCCTTCATGACAATCCCACGGGCCCTCTGACCATCATGATCAATAAGAACCTGTCAGACTGGCATACTCTTGGTCTCATTGATGAAGACGAGGCACTCTACATGAAAGTAGTAAGACCCACTTTCCCCTGGCTCTACACTCTACCTAAGGTCCATAAACAAGCCATTTTTCCTCCTGGCCGACCAATTGTGTCAGGCATAGGGGGACCTACAGAGAGATTGGCTCAATATGTTGACCTGTTTCTTAGCCCTATGGTCAGAAACTTACCCTCCTACATCCAGGACACCAAATATATTTTGGGTGTTCTTGACAACGTCATGTGGCAACCTGATATGATCATGGCCACATTAGATGTGGTTTCTCTGTACACCTCTATAAAACCCAGTCTTGGTCTAGACGCAGTCACTCACTTTCTAGAAAATAGACCGGCTACACTATGGGAACACACTGACATGCTTTCCACCATGATGGAAATCATCCTTAACAATAACTATTTCCTGTACGACAGACAATGGTACAAACAGATCAAAGGTGTGGCCATGGGCTCCAAATTTTCCACATCATTTGCCAATCTATACATGGGCTCTTTAGAGGCAAATTGGATTTGGGGCCCCAAAGGATCTCAATGGACTGACAACATCATTTATTGGGGTCGTTACATCGACGACTGTCTCCTGCTATGGTCTGGCACACAAGACAGTCTCACCGATTTCTGTCAACATCTCAACTCCAATGATATGGACATGCGCTCTACAAAAGGCAGCCCAGAGAATTGGGAAGATCCATAGAAACGAAACTTTACTCAACAAAAAGAAAACCGGTTCTGAGACCCAACCGGTCAGACTCATCACTGACTATAATGAGATTAGCACTGTTATCAGGAACAGTTTCAATAGACACTGGTACACTCTGCTCAAAGACAAAACCCTGAGAGAATTAATCACCACCAAGCCTCAAATCACTTTTAGACGTGGGAGAACCCTAAGAAATAGACTCAGTCCCACGCACCACCACAAACACTTCGTGGCTCACTCCACATACCAAAGGTTTCTTCAGATGTGGTTGCTGTGGTGCTTGTAAATGGGCACTCAACGGCATCAAAACGTTCACCAGTGCAGTGAATCAAAAATTTGAAATCAGGTGCAACATCAATTGCAACACGAAGTACGTGATTTACACCCTTGAATGCGCTTGCAAAAAACACTACGTGGGCAGCACCATCAGACCTTTGAAAGTACGCATCCTGGAGCATGTAAGGGCAATGCGCAATGGGGATGCCAGATATCCTATGGCCCTACATGTGATGTCTTGCCCTTCTCAAGGTACACAAAAGAAACTTACCTTTTTTGGAATAGACACTACGCCACCCAGTGTCAGAGGTGGTAACCGTGAATTAAGACTACGTCGCCTGGAAGCAACCTGGATTATGCGCTTGCATACCGTGAGACACGGCTTGAACATTGATCATGAGTTACAGTACTTTCTAGGTTCCTAATTACTCTGGACTATGGTTCTCTCCTATTATTAATGAACGTCCTTTTCTTGTTTATTTGAATGCCTACTGTTTCCCCACTCTGTATTGTGTTTATTTTGCGCTTATATATACTTGTTCATAATTGTTTCTTACTCCCCCCTTTTCTTGCCACTATTTACATTGACTACCTTTACTCCTTTTTACTATACTCTATGTACTTTTGGCTTTTGTGTTGACTCTCCCTTCTCGTAGTACCACCTTTGTACTATATACGTCTGACTTATATTGACTCTCCCTTCGCGTATTACTAGCGAGTGCTATCCTGTTGCTTTTGCTTCACTAGCAGCACTTTATAGTCGTGCTACGGATGCCTTAACATTACCCCCCTCTCTCCTCCCCTTTTTGTCTGTCTCTCGTAACTCTCGTAACTCTTACTTCACATCCCACCTCTTTGAGTGTTCCATCTCCCCCTTTTCTACTTTACTGTACTATCTCTTTCCTTACCCAGTGATTTTCTTTTTCATCTCCTTGATTACTTATTCATGGCCTTCATTGTCTCTTTTCACTCTTCTCTTTTATTTACCTTACATCATTCACTCTTTCCGTCACTTTACCCCTGCCACCGACATTTCACAGGGTGCTTACTTCCTCACTTCCGATCCGCCGGGCAGGCCCGTCACGGTCTAGTTCTTTTGAATCCTTTAAATTCACTTCCTGTTCTTCCCCACTCCAGCGCGAGACGATTCTACCCTCGTTGCCCAGACCCTACGGTAAGCCCTCCGCCTACGCCCACTATACAGTGACTTCCACTGTCCACAAGACCCTTAAACCTTTTTTACCTCCCTCAGATAATTGTGGATAGACTTACCCGTCATCCACTCCTCCCTACGGATTTTACCCACCTTTTCCGTCTCTGCCGATTTTGAGCTAGAGACCACGAGTCTTCTTTCTGCTCCTACGGTAAGCGATTCTCTTTCTTTGGCCTTCTTCTCACTCACTGCCCGCCCCTTATTTCACCATTTTCACTTTTTTTGTCAGAAGTTCTAGATCCTACGCTTCGACTGTTTACCCTGTACACCGCGGTCGTGACTGTGGCATCCCACTCTTCTCTCACAGATTGAACCTACGACCTATTTACTTTTGTTGCCATGGTCATTTCCTTCAGGTAGATTTCTCCTACCCTATTCTCATTCGCTCGGTTTTCGCCTCACTTCCTGTTATACGCTTCACTCCACGATTATTCTCTTGCACTGTGTCTAGTTTCGTTTCCAGTGCCGTTCTCAATGTCGCTTATCCTTTTGATTTTCCTTTCTGTTTTCTGTAGCGATGTCAACCCGACCTTTCTCGCTGTCCTCAATAACCTATAACTGTGTTCACTGATGGTGTTTTCACCCTTTCCATTCCATTTCAAGTTGTATCTCACTCATGCTGTGCCTGCTCTCGATCCTATTGTTCGTTATCCACTTCACCAGTTTCTGCTTTCCTTCTGGCTCTCTTTTAAAGTCTACCTATTATATCGCCGGCTACATGGGACTTTCTCTTTTGCCTTTCCCATTTTTCACTCTTCTCTACGTGTCTCACTTATCTCTTGCTACATATGATTTTCCTTGTTTTTTCTACTAATGGCAATCTCGCTTTTTTGACTTATCTTTGACTTCAATGAACTCTTATTTTGATACTGTTGTTCTGCACTGTGGCAATATTACTTTCGTGATGCATCTTTGACTGTAATGCAATTTATTTTGATACTTGTGGTTCTACATTGTTCCTTGACGACCAGAATGTTGCCTGATAATTATGATTTGGCCCCTCCTGAATTATTTTTTTGCGTTACTGTTCATCCTGTTCCACATGTGCAGACCATTTGAACCTTTCATCCTTGCTATTATGTTTTGTTGTGTTCTTTTCTCATCTGGCCCCACTCTTTTCCTGAGGGATATCCACCTCTTGTTCCCCCCGCTTTTGACCAACCATGTTTGCTTTGACTATTCTGTTGTTTATTTGTTTTCTTTGTGTCCTTCCCAGCCCTGAAGAGTCACGGGTTGTTTCCCGTTGACGAAACACGTGTCGGCTGGTTGTTCTCATGTCCCTTCAATTCACTTGAAGAAACGCACTATTAAATCTACAAAGACATTTCTGGTGTAGACCTTCTTTCGTGCATTTCGACCTTACCCTACGGTCTCACTACATTGTGTTTATCCCTAACGTGTGCGCAGAACCTGGTTCTACACTAGTGTATTGGCTGCCGATCTGTTATCTGTAGGGACACACTGCCGCAACGTGGCCCCGATCTCGCATTGCCACTTTACATAGATTCTCATATATAGCGTCAACAGATAATGTAAGTGCTGCCTATGTAGACAAGTGCCACCGCGCCCCACATAGGAGTCGTGAGAGTTATATGAATGTTACAATATAATACGAATAGGAGTATTACTATCAGTTTCTTTTCGAAAAATGTATAATAAAAATCTTTCCATAAAGACCTAAGAGATATTGAGTATGTTTACAGCACATACAGACATTGATCAGGTACACACTAAACACACAGAGCGCATCGCTGGCCTAAACTAGGTTACTCTGTGCAGTGAAACTACAAACCAGGGGTGTTTATAAACATCTGGTGTGCAGCAACGTTTCAGCGTTTCAGCTGACACAGACTTCGGAGCCTTCCTCAGGACATCTCTATGCGGATGATAAATCCTAAGAAGCATCTTAGATTTTACGGGAGAGTCATGCTGTCACTGTTCTTACAAAACATGATCGACGTCTGCTTTTACTCTTTCTTTTACTACAGAAGTCTTATTGGAGGGATCCAGTCTACGTGTATCCGTTGTATGCAGCTGTTTCCAAGACGAACGCACCCAAACCCAAGAACGGTCACCAGGGAATGCTTCCAACCGTGTCTGTTGTTGAAAGGATGCCTTTCTGGTGACTGCTCTTTAGGGAGATCTACAATAATCTACTCAACGTCACCAGTTACTCTAGTGGTTCTGTTAATAATGAATTACAACACCCTCAAAACTGCTACATGAAAGACCGCTGCGCGATGGAGACGCCTCCACCGAAACGTGTCAGATCATAACCACACATCTGAATTGACCTGAAGTGCTTTCAATCAAGTGATGTCATCCTATTAGGTAGTCCTCAGGCCAGAAAAGGCCAGTGAGAACCGCAGAGCGGCCACTGACTTGCACAGCAGCAGATCACTGAACGAGCTACCACTTGGCATCCAAAGCCTCCTCATCGGTGGCCTGCACAGTAGCCATTAAGATGTTATTTTGAAACAAGGCATTTTTGAGGTGAGGGTATTCTGTAGCGCTTATATGTACTAAGACTAGAGCTTGGCGCTATACGCAATGCGGAAACAGCCAACAGACAGCAACTGTTCTTATCTGGAGAGGCCCCGACATGCCTGTTTGAACTGGACTCTTTCTATTAGAGCAGAACCGAGGCTGATTGCACAGGGCAGGTGTCGGAGAAGAGCGACATAGGGAGCAGAGGAAAGATGGGCTGGGAGACGGTCCTGAATGAGCACCAGTGGCTGAGATTACTTCAAGCATTACACCCATCACACTTCCTTTGGTATTCCTCAGTGGGAAGGCCTCAGTGTGACCGTGTTTGGCATCCGGCTCTGCCTGCAGTTGACTGGACCTCCTCTCCGCCTGGAAGTAAGTGGGCGAAGTTGTTTCAGTGCACAGTACTTGGTCGCTGTTTCTATTTCATCGCAGCCTACCTGAGGACTTGTGGGGTTGGGGACTGTATTGTTTTCTGCATCTAAGGCCATCAGATTCACCGGATGGAACACCCAATACGGGTAGCAGCGAGATTGGTAGCGCTAAGCCCGTAGTTTATACAAACCGGACTACCATGGACTCATATCTTGGCATGTTGTGGTTGTCATATCAACGGGAATAGACCTGGCGGAACAACGCCTATACCTGGGTATGGCGGCCACGTGATCATGTGACTGTCACTGCGGATGTTAAGCCCAGGCCGGACAGGGGCCGGGAGTCGGGTGAGAGGCATGGTAACGTACCAATGAGGTCTCTGACATTACTACCAATCAGCGATCCCCATGTGTCACGGTGGCAGTGTCCTCCTCTACGGTCTCGCCCTCCTTTGTCCATTCACCTGCAGCTAAATGCAAGTAGGGCTGTCAAAGGGCTGTATCTGCTTGCCCAAGCCCCCCCCCCCATTCCCTCTGCCTGCTTTGGGGGGGATAACCATCTTGTAATTCGCCCTACTCCTTTGGATGAATCTTTTTGGCCCCATTATGGAGTAAAGCAACAGTTACTATTAAAGTTTTATTGCTGCCGCTTAAAGAGAAGTCGGATAGGTTGGAGGGTGAAGTTGATAAAGTATTTATTTTTTTTTTGCCAGAAAATGTCAGATATGAGCACGTCTAATGACAGTGTTGCTGAGCCTCCTCCGCCCCCCCCCCCCACAAACCTTGGACAGAGAAACCTTCTTACCAACCCAGGCCCGGTACACCAATTACATGGGGCCTTAAAGGGCTTGCCCGGCTAGGAACTGACCAACCAGGGCCCGAGATTGGGAGTGCGCAGGGGGCCGTCCCAAGGGCTCCTCGACGGACAACCTCTAGGGCTAATTTCCAATAAACCCCCAGCCTTCTGTCGGTGTCCAGCCCCAGCCCTCAGTCAAACATGGAACGGGCTCTCATATCCAAGTGCCACCCAGTCATTCTGTAATGATTACCCGCCCCAGCCGGCTGACCTTGTGCGGCTGCCCTTGAACCCGGGAGTACATGGAACCCCTGCATCCTTTAAGAATAAGGTGTGGCGCTGGCCGAGCCTTAGCTCTAAGGGCAGATTTCCACCTGAGGGCACATCAGATGTTGTTGACAAGAAGGGAGGAATGGATTGTACCATTAATGGAGAGTCGTACAGGGGACGGTAAAGTTATAAACTTTCAACACTCCAGTGATGCTGGGGAACTCTTGCAAGGGCACTGCCGCCCTCGCCGTTCGTTCGGAAAACGACTTTATTTCCTTTGGGCTTTTGCTATCGCCATTTACGGAACCCTGTACACATGCAATGCATCCTGCCGCGAGCAGGGGCGGAACCCCATTTCCTTCCCTCCTTTGTCTGTGTCCTGCCGCGAGCGGGGGGCGAACCCCATTTCCTTCCCTCCTTTGTCTGTGTCCTGCCGCGAGCAGGGGCCGAACCCCATTTCCTTCCCTCCTTTGTCCGGGTCTTGCTGCGAGCGGGGGCCCAACCCCATTTCCAGTGACATTGGTTTCTGTCACAGGATGAGGTGACTCCCGGTCTGCTGAGGGATGGCTTTAATCATAGCAGCAGGTCTGTGAAGCTGCTCCTGGCCCGTTCCCAATGTGATACTAGGGGAGTGATAGGGACGGTTCGATCGTGCTTGTGCCCAGGCCTCCCGGAGTCTGAAACAAGCCCTCGGCAGTGTACCCCGGGTGTGATGGTTACTACGACTCTTCGCTTACAGTACGAACAGGCCTTTCCCGGGGGACAGAAGCATGTAGTGTTCTCCGGCTCCCGCAATGGCTATGCGGGGTAGCGACCGCCGGGAAGTCGCGACTACCGGCCTAGGCCCAGACACAAAAACCAGGAGACCAGGTAACGTGGTGTAAGGTCCGCCGTCGTAGCCCTAGTGGCGTACGTACATGCGCGACCGTCTTTTATTAGCTGTGGCCACGTGACTTGATGCGTACGCGCTAGGCGTATCGCGTCATAGTCGCGACATTACATTCCTCCCCAACAAACATGAAAACCAAAACATAGCTGCAACGTTCCTCACATTGGACTCCCCGCCCAGTGTCCACCATTAGCAGGGAATTCGAAACCCCACAAATAATATAAAATGGAACATTCTTACATGAGGTAGTCCTTTAAACGACAGGATGGCTCAGGATTGTTCCTCAGGCTGTACTGCGACATACCCGGCCTTGTGAATCTCCGTTATCTCCACCCAGCACCTCGACAGGAGTGAAACCCTCTTGAGGCTGGAGTCCAGAGCTCATCGCTGCACTAGATGGCTCTCTCCGCGGAGATGACCGGGGGGGTCTCGGATTCTCCCGTGTCCTCCATGGCCGTCTCCCCGCCACCAGTCCTGATGTCTTCCACCCATCTTGTGCTGAGGTTGTCCTCCACCTGGTTGGGGAACATTCCCGGTCGCTGCGGGTAATACTTTTTAAAGTGCGACACGTTTCTGGCTATTCTCTCTCTCACGCGAGTGGCAATGACGCAAGTTCCCCTGACGGACACCACCGTCCAGGGTTCCTTTTCGAAGCTCAGGCGAAATTTGCTTCTGTGAACTCGGTTCTTGAGCAGTACAACATCCCCTCGTCGCATTTGTGGTATGGCGGCCCTCCGCCGGAGACTAACATGAGTGTGTGCTTTCCGTCGCCGGGCATCAATGATACTGTCCTCGGGAGTTTCCGGTTGCCACTCGGGGTGATGAGGGATAGTGTCAGTGACTATCCATCCCATTAGTAGATGCGCAGGAGCCACACCAGTGGTCGTGTGGGGTGTCTGGCGATAACTCCGGAGAAAAGTGAATATAGCCAACTCCAAGGATTGAGCTTTGTCATGTGCAATGCGTATTACTTTGTTAAGTGTTCGCATGAACCTTTCAGCCTCCCCATTCGCCTGCGGCCATTGTGGGGTGATCCGGCGATGGTGGATACCTAGCGCTTGCAGATGTGAGGTAAATTCTTGACTTTGGAAAGGGGATCCATTGTCAGTTCTTATCTCTTGCATGAGTCCATGGGCAGCCATGATTTTCTCGAGCTTTGGTATGACTTCAGTAGCGCTGAGTGCTGACAGTATCTCAACTTCGGGATATTTAGAGTGGTCATCGATAGCTACCAGGGTATGGCGCCCATCTGGAAGACTGCCAAAGTCTACGCTCACTCGGGACCATGGGACCCTCGGCCGAGGTTCCATGATGACAGGGGCAGGTCGGGGCACCTCCCTGGTGACCTGGCACGCTGGGCAAGCTCGGACAGTAGCCTCTACGAGGTTGTCCATTAGTGGGAACCACACTTTAGTACGAAGCCGCGACTTCGTCTTGACCATGCCCTGATGTCCTACATGGGCAAGGTCCACCACCCTCTGGGTTAGGGATGTCGGAATTACTAGCCTGTGTCCTCTCAACAGGCACCCTGTATCATCCTCGGTGAGTTCGTCCCGGACATGATGTAAGCTGTCCATTATTCGTTGTGCCGTGGCTGTTAGACTCTTCCACTCCTCCTTAGCTCTGTGCCAGCTACTGTTCCGGATGGCTACCTTGGCGCGCTGCAGACACTCATCTTGGTCCGTGGCTTCCCGTAGGCTTGTCATAGAGATGGGTATGGGGCATGATCGAGTGGTGACACACCTAACGTATTCTTCAGTGTCAGCGGCATCCTCCATTTCCTGGGCCGTGGCTTTCCGAGGATGGCGGGACAGGTATGTGGCCGGATTCTTGGACCCTGTCTGATACTCTACTTTACAGTTATAGTTCTGGAGCTGTAGCATCCACTTCTCAATCCGTGGCGGCGGCTTGGTCGAGGTTCCTGAAAAGAGTGCCACCAGCGGCTTGTGGTCTGTTGCTACTACGAACGGTTTTCCAGACAAGTACAAGTGGAAGTGGTGGCACCCCCAGTGGATAGCGATGGCCTCCTTTTCTATTTGTGAGTATCTTTGTTCAGTTGCAGTAAGGGATCTGCTAGCAAATGCCACGGGGGTCCACTCTTCTTGAGGGTTCCTTCTTTGCAGGAGGACTGCTCCTACTCCGACGGACCAGCATCCACTGAGACTAGTGTCAGTTTCGTGGGGTCAAAGAACGCCAGGGTGGTGGCTTCGGAGAGAGCCTCCTTGATTTTCTCGAAGGCCTGGGCTTGTTCACAGCCCCACTTCCAGGTGGTGGATTCCTTCGTCAGCTCCCTCAGCGGTGACATCAGGTTGTCCAAGTCTTGGATGAATCTCCCACAGTAATTGACCATCCCAAGGAAGCTGCGGACTTCCGTGACGTTGGTGGGAGCGGCAGCTTCTTTAATGTCCCGAACTTTCTCAGGGTCCGGGTTAACCCCTTCCGTGGAGAAAGTATAGCCGAAGAATTGCAGCTTTTGGCATAGGAGCTCGCATTTTTCTCGGTGAAGGGTGAGGCCTGCATCCCGCAACCGGCGTAGCACTTGAAGAAGTCGCTCATTGTGCTCTTGGATGGTTTTAGCGTGTATCATGATGTCATCGCTGACATTGATGACACCCGGGATGCCTGAAATCAACTCCTGTATCAATTTTTGGAATACCTCTGCGACACTGGATACTCCAAAGCTTAACCTGGTGTACCTCTGGAGTCCCACATGTGTAGAAAACGTGGTGATGTTGCGGGAGGCCTCGTCTAGCACCAGTTGGTGATATCCGGATCTCAGATCCAGTTTTGAAAACCAACAGGCTCCAGCCATTTCTCCGATGAGATCGTCTATCGTGGGAGTGATGTGGCGTTCCCGCTTGATCGAGACGTTGGGAAGTCTCATGTCGACACAGATTCTCACCGCGCCCGGCGGTTTGGGCTTCCGGGCGACGACGATCGGGGACACCCACGGTGTGGGACCTGACACTTTTTCGATTATTCCTGCTGCCTCCAGATTTTTGAGCTCCTCCTCCACCAGGGGCCTCAGGTGGAACGCTATTCGCCGATGTCGTAGGGCGACAGGCTGGACCGTTGGGTCAATGTGGAGGTGAATTTCTTTTCCTCTGAACCTCCCGATCCCCTGGAAGACTTCCACAAATTCGACCAGGATGTGCTGCAGGGACTCCTGGTGCACTCCAAAGGCAAATGTCACGACTCCCAGGTCCTCGGCCGCTCGGCACCCTAGCAGCATCCCCTGGCCATCTTCTGTGACGTAGATGTTGGTGGTAACCGACTGCGTGCTGTAGGAGAGGACCGTCCGGAACCGTCCACGTCTTTTCAAAGGAGCTTCTTGGCCATATGCAAACACTGTTATCGTTGAGGGGTGTAGTGCCGGCTTCGGGTTCATGGTGCTGTGTAGGGCTGTGGCCATGATGTTAATGGTGGCCCCGGTATCTACAACTGCGGAGACCTCCTGAGATCCTACTCGGATGCTGCATTGTGGTAGGCGTTTTGCCTTACGGGTGGTGGTGCCAATCATGTGGATTTTGTGCACCACTCTCTCTTCCTCCTCATCGTCACCCATGTCGCTGGGTGCTGGGTCCTCCTCCTTGAGAGTGTTCGCCACTTGATGGGGCTTGCGGTACTTTTTTGACCGGCATACTTTTTCAAAATGATTGAACCTTCCGCACCCCGAGCACCTTTTACCTTTCGCAGGACACTCTGCTGCTGAGTGCGGCGATCCTCTGCAGTACCCGCACGACTTGGACTGCCCTTGGGAGGGTGTTCCCACTCCTTTCTTGCCCCACCTCTGTGTGGGTCTGGTCGACACCGCATTCACCGGTTCGGTTTTCACTGGTGCTTGAAGAGCGGCCTCCATGTGCGCCGCCTGCGCTTTCCACAGTTCTTTGGTCTGACCCATGGTCAGGATTTCCGCCAGTGGCTTCCCGGACTCTTCTAGTATGCGCTCTCGCAGCTTGGCCGACGCACAGCCCTGGATGATCTGCCCCCTGATTTCTTCTGTCTCTACCCGGAACCCACACGTGGCTGCAAGGTTCTTCAGGCGGGCGTGATACGTGTCTAGCGATTGTTCCGGAAGCTGGTGCGCTTGTCGGAAGATGAACCTCTCGTAGTCTTGATTGGCCATCAGTTTGAAGTGTTCATTAAAGGCGGCTGTCAGTGTCAGGTGTGTTCTGGGCGTGGCCTCCGCTAGTGTATTGACGATGTTGTGAATGTATTTTCCACCCAGGTGTATGATCATTGCCCTTTTCTGGTCCCTATGACCCTTGGTGGCCTCGAAGAATATTCGCAGGCGATCTTCCCAGTCCTTCCACTTGGCCGCAATCGAAGAGGGTGATCCCTCTACTACGAAGGGTTCTATCGGTGGTACCGTGGCCATTGCTATTGCTCAGCTCTGTGCGTGGTCCTCTCTGACCTCCGCGTGTGTGTAGGCTGACTGCTGTGCCTCCAGTCCTCGTGGGCCTTCCCCTTTTCTGGGGCGCTCACCGCTCACAGCGTCACAATGTACTCCTTAGCCCTGGGGATAGTTGTTGCAGGGCCGTGTGGGCAGGCTCCCCCCTCTCCCTGTGCACGGGTACTTGGGGCTCTCAACTGTGCACTAGGCCTGCCCCTGACTACTAGGCCTCCCTCCGGTGTGAAGTTATTGAGGGCTGGACCTCTGCACTGTAGAGTAGGCTTTTCCCCTCAGTCTTCCCAGTGATTGGGGCCACAGTTACTCACAGAGCTTCCCAGGATCTGCCTCCCCTTTTCAGCCAGACCAGCAGCCAACCGCGGTGCTCAGCCCGATGGGGCGCCACGACCGGCACCCTTGAGGCCTAGACTACGTGGCCGGCAAGCCGACACTTCACGCGCCTCGTGCACGACCTCGGCAGCGCTTCCACAGGGCAGTGCGACTGCACCGCACATCACGAGGTGCGCGAGGAACAGCACTCCGCGCCGCGCGCAGGGGCACGAGCGCCACGAGCCAGGAGTAGCGCTCGCGGCCGCCACACCAGCGCACTGCACGTCGGCGAGAGCACGCCCACCCTCGTCGCCAGTTAATGTAGTGTTCTCCGGCTCCCGCAATGGCTATGCGGGGTAGCGACCGCCGGAAAGTCGCGACTAGCGGCCTAGGCCCAGACACAAAAACCAGGGGACCAGGTAACGTGGTGTAAGGTCCGCCGTCGTAGCCCTAGTGGCGTACGTACGTGCGCGACCGTCTTAGCTGTGGCCACGTGACTTGATGCGTACGCGCTAGGCGTATCGCGTCATTGTCACGACATTACAGAAGCACTCCAGGACAAGACATGGTCAAACCGAGCTTAGCTGCAGAAACTAACAGTGTGTTTGTTGGGATACGGTTAATGCACCGTTTAAAAAAATATTATATTATTCCTGAGTTCTGTTCTTTTGTTTCCTGTGAGGCCTGGGTTGCAATTTTCTGAAGTTTTTAAACAGAATAAAGTGGACAATGGTGTGGAATTCGAGGGGTGAGGCAAAGATGGGAACCCTCTCCATTCAATATCACTACTGACGAGCGCTTTGGGCCGCTGCATGCCAGTGTAAGGGGCCCCCTGGGCCGGACGGGTGCCGGGCGATGCTTTTAAAACTCTGGCTGAAGCATGGGGGCCGATTCTAATCAGAGTATTTAATGTAGCTGCTGTCAACGTGACCCCACCCTCCTGGGGTACGGCTATTGCACCAATCTACAGAAAGGTCAATGAATCAGACCCTAGAAGCTACCGTTGTGTGTGTCCCCGGGACACCTCGGTGGAAGTGCGAGCACGATCCTACTGAGGAGCTCCGTTCTGTGTCCCCTCGGGGCACCTTGGTGGAAGTGCAAGCACGATCCTACTGAGGAGCTCCGGTCTGTGTCCCCCCGGGGGCACCTTGGTGGAAGTGCGAGCACAATCCTACTGAGGAGCTACATTCTGTGTCCCCCCGGGGCACCTCGGTGGAAGTGCGAGCACGATCCTACTGAGGAGCTCCATTCTGTGTCCCCCCGGGACACCTCGGTGGAAGTGCTAGCACGATCCTACTGAGGAGCTCCGGTCTGTGTCCCCCCAGGGGCACCTTGGTGGAAGTGCGAGCACAATCCTACTGAGGAGCTCCATTCTGTGTCCCCCCGGGGCACCTCGGTGGAAGTGCGAGCACGATCCTACTGAGGAGCTCCGTTCTGTGTCACCCCGGGGCACCTCGGTGGAAGTGTGAGCACGATCCTACTGAGTGTAGTGATCCTCCGATCAGCAGTCTAGTGTTCCAGCATGTGTAACACACACTGAACACCCACCATCCACAGGTGTCACCAGTCAGGTGACCCTGGCAATAAAAGGGGCAGAGCGCACGTGCTCTGGGCCAGTTATCCAACTATAACTTCAGTGTCTGCGTGTGTCCTTTCACCAGCATGTGGGCCTGAGGCCCAAAACACTACACTGAGGAGCTCCATTCTGTGTCCCTCTGGGGCACCTTGGTGGAAGTGCGAGCACGATCCTACTGAAGAGCTCCGTTCTGTGTCCCTCTGGGGCACCTCGGTGGAAGTGCGAGCACGATCCTACTGAGGAGCTCCATTCTGTGTCCCCCCAAGGCACCTCGGTGGAAGTGCGAGCACGATCCTATTGAGGAGCTCTATTCTGTGTCCCCCCGGGGCACCTCGGAGGAAGTGCAAGCACGATCCTACTGAGGAGCTCCGTTCTTTGTCCCCCCGGGCACCTCGGTGGAAGTGCGAGCACGATCCTACTGAGGGGGTGGTGGGGATGGGCACTGGAATATTCGATTTAATCGCCAGCCCAGTTTGGCTTCAGAAAGGGCCTAGGAACTATCAAGCTCTGTGTCAATCAGGACCTATTCATAGGGAAATCTACCGACGCTCAACCTGGGACTCTATATATTTGTTTTGCAGGTCTAAGTCGTGCATTTGATTTAGTCGCCCTCAGAAGAACTTTATTTTGCTGACATAATGAAGGCATAAAAGTATACTACATATATAAAAAGATAAAAGATAAAAACATTCCACATCATTACAGTACAATAAGTTTTAAAATGCAATAGTTATAAAATACTGATTTATAATAAAAGTTCATACTTGATTAAAGTGATATTGCAATTGATTGGATTTAGTCGCCCATACCAGCCTTTGGTCACCGTGGATTTCTCTTGGTGCCCCGAGGCCAATTACCGATTTCCTTGCACCCTTTACGAGAATGTATCCAGCAAGGCTTGTTTTGGCTCACAGGGTGAATGCGCCCACTTTCAAAGTGGGGCGAGGCATTCGTCAAGGCTGTGTCTTGGCCCCTTTACTCTTTTCCCTTTTTATCAATGGGGTCTTTGCAGCTGATGCTCTGTATGGCTGGGCGTCCTATACCACTGTTGATATATGCTGACGCTCTCCTGCTCTCTAGGACCCTGGCTGATCGACCGAAATTGATGAGTGCCTCTGGAGAGTTTATGTCCTCTAACAATATGGTGATCAACAAATTTAAAACTTTTACAATGATCTGTGGGCAAAAATAAAAAAAATTTAGAACATTTTTGATTGATAATACCGCAATTGTTAACGTAAATTCCTTCAGCTACTTGGGGGTTGAATTGTTGTAATGGCTCTTGGACACAACAGATACTGAATGCCAAAGACAAAATGAGCTGAAATTCGAATGGGAATTTTAGGTTCTCATCTAAACTAGGTAGACGACCCATTCGACAAATGGTGGAGCTATATAAGGCTAGAGGGGGGATTCTGCTACCTATGGGGCTGCCCTTTGGGGTTCTGCTCCTAGTACAGCACGGCAGGTTGAGGAGAAGAGTTTTTTGAATGGTCATTATTTCTTTACATTTCTGCCTCATCTGTGATCGTACACCAGAAGGTTGGTCACAGCACTTGGAGGACAAACTCTTGTCAAGGCCTTTCTTATTATGGTTTTCTATCTGGGCAAAAGCGGAAACCAGCTTTACCAAACCTATTATCCTTGACTGCTTGAATCTGGATAATGTATGATGTATCCCTCGGCTAGCCTATATTAACTCTTCTTTTAGTTTGTTGTTAAAATTGCCCCTATGGTCAAACCCCGCCCAAATACTGTCACTTACTCAGAAGACTATGGAAGGAACCTTTATCCAGCATAGACGGGATGGAGAATGGGCACTGAGATGACCACATCCATAGGTGCTTTGTACATGTCACTTGATTTACAGGAGGGCTGTAAAAGGGCTATATCCTGTTACCGACGTGCAGCACCGCTTTGTTTGGACCAGACTCAGGTTTGGTGCAGGGCATCACTTGGTGGCTTTTCCTAACATGAAGTCCTGCCCCTCACATATGACCTTTTGCCCCTGTGAGGGTCGGAGTAAACAGAGCACGTTGCACTTTGTGCTGTTTTGTAACTTTCATCTCACCTTTAGGCGTTTTTATCTTAAACCCATCCTTGTTGCCAAGAACATGAGCTCTTATAATGTCTCTTTGAATTTTCTGCTGCATTAAATGACACTTTTGTGTGTTTTAATGTTGCTCTTTTTATCCTGAAAGCCATTACTTGAGGAAAAGTGTTACGTATTAGCAAATCCCTGATTTGTTTTTAGATATGTTAAAGGAATATGCTACTTACCTGTATGCATCTGTTCTTGGCATGTAGAGTTGCAGATCCACACACGCATAGTAGATCGCCATCTGGTGTTGGGCTCGGATGCTTGCTGGTTGTTGTCGTCTTCGGAAGAAGTCTTTGGTCACGAGATAGGTGACTCCTCCCTTGGACGATAGTGCGCATGGGCATCAACTCCATCATTCGATTGTTTTTCGCCATGATGGGAAATGATGGAGTTTGTAGAAAAGAGAGAGATGTCCATGTGTGATGTCTAAGTAAGACAATGCTGGAACAAATACAGGTCCCGGGGAGGTGGGTGGGCGTGTGTGGCTCTGCAGCTCTACATGCCAAGAACAGATGCATACTGGTAAGTAGCATATTCCGTTCGAGGCATATGAGCTGCAGATCACACACTTAGGATAGACTATATAGCAGTATCTCCCTTAGCGGTGGTCACCTGTATCGGTTGCAGCAGTTTGAAATAAAGTTTTAAGGACAGCCTTGTGAGAAGTTGGCCTGATATGTAGTGCTCACTATTCTAGTGATCACTGTGTATCATTCCAAACGACCCTTATTGATGATTGGTTGTAAGTCAACCTTTTAGACCAGCTATCCTGGTAGCGTGGATACGAGCAGTCTTTAGGCTAAACTCTAGAGGGCGTGTTAAGCCAGCTGTTTACCATCACATATACCCCTTGAACGTCAAGTGAAAGGACACCACACAAGTTGTTATGAAAATAAAGGATATTTATTTATAACAAGACGACCCTGGCTCTTTATGAGTCAGGGAGCTAAGCACACTACAAAACTCTTAGAAAATACTTCAGTTGCCCAATTTACACAAATGCCCGAAGGGCACGAGAAACCATCTACGCTAACAGTGAAATGCGAGTGGTTAGAGTCTGGAGTTACTGATTCCGGAGTGATCCGATCAGTGGGACTAAACGAAAAAGGAACTGGACACTTGTAGAGCGAACCTGCGATGGAGCACCGAAATGCTCAAGTTACCTAGCCCAGAGGCTGCGGCTGCGTGAGGTTCGGCAAGATGTCGGGAATCCTCGTTGTAGTCTCAGGAGCCTGAAAGAAGAAGTTGCTGGCAGGCGACCAGTGTCGATGTTTCAGCGAGATCCAAGCCTGGATCGGTGTTGAAGGAAACCTGAAAGCAGAGGGGACTCAGTTCTCAACCTCTAGCCAGCGATCGTGTGGGTACCAGGAAGGTACCGGCTGAAGTCACCTCGGCCAGGTGAGTGGATGACGTCGGACTCGGCTGTTCCTCGGACCAGGAGGCGCGGCGGCGACCAGGATGGAGGGCGAGCTGTCCCACGAAGGTGTCTGCTGTCGATGATGCTGGGCCCGGGAGTGGGGCAGCAGGTCTTGGCAGTGGCAAACCCACGCGGGGGAGTCAAGATGGCGTCTGGAGTGGACCAGGAGGGTCCGAGGTACTCCTCTGTTGAAGGGGAGCAAGGGCCAGTCTGGAGCAACCAGACCAGTGATGAAAAACAAACTATCGTGGTGCGTCGTGAAGAGGGCCACAAGCCGGTCGGCGAGTGGCCGGACAACGCGGTGAACAGCAAGGAGCAGAAGGGCCCCCACGCAGATCTCGTGGATGCTGGGGGGGCGGACTTCGGTGCTGGAGCCGCTCAGGGTTAGGGCTTCTCATACCCTAGGTACACTCACTCGAGGGTCCCTCGGTGGGCGTGTTAGATAAGCGTCGTGCAGGTTCTGAAGATGGCCGGTCCCGCAGGTCTCGTCACACCTACGAATCTCAGCTGGGCTGACGATGTAGGTAGAGGTCAGAGATGGCAGGGAACCCGGGTCTCGTCGAGCTGGGCAGTCTTGATCCGTGGGAGAGACGTACAGCAAACCGCAAGCGCTTAGTTGGTGCCTGCTGGTGCAGGGTGGCTACTCCTTAGCCACAAGGGAGAGTCTTCAGAAAAGTCAAGAGTTCCTTTCGTGGAAAGTAGTTCAAGATTCAGAATTATCCAATTTGGGAAGGGGACCCGCTCCCACCTTTAAACTAGGAAAAAGGTGCTGGCCCGTGACTAGGTCCTACCTATGGGTGGGACCAGGAGGGGGGTGGTTACACCCCTATCCTTTGTCCGGCTTCGCCCCAGCTCAGGGGCTGGTGTGCCCCCAAAACTGGTTTGAGCCGGGCTATGCACAGTGAGCACCGGGGTGCCACTTGCAATCACCTTCCTTTCAGCCCTGCCTACCTGGGATACACAAACCCTGTCTGGGATGGTGCTAACACCGCCCTCGACAGGAAACCCTTTGTCCAAGCTCCCCTCGCTGGAAGGTCTCCCAGCAGCAGGAGGTCAGACTTGTGTCTGGTGGCAGCATCCATTTTGTGATGCTGAGGCTTGAGTCAACTTTAACCGGGGTTCAAGGTTACTTCCATGTCGTGTCCCTCTAGAAGGGTGGAAGGCTAACCCCGTCGCCAGAACTGGCGAGGGGTTCGTATTCCAATTCGTATGACACCTTACTCGACATGTTTGGGTGATGCGATGCCAAAGTTAGCAAATAACCGCGAGGATTATAATGCACTTTAAGGTAGTTGGCCCGCGTCACCATGGAACGGCTATTTAGGATTTGGTTCCGCAAGCCGTCGACGGGCTCAGCTCGCGCCAGAGCACCGTCCCACATGATTCCCTGCACTCTGCCTTCAGGATTGATAAGGCCTGCCATAGGAGTGACTGATAGGAATCCATGTGTCCATTTTAGGGTTAGGTATAGGAATACTACACCTACAGCAACGGGTGATTACACCACCTTGCCCCAGCTGTTGTGCAGCCAGTTGTGTCAGATTTGGGCGGCCATCCAGGGGTGGCATAATACATGCTGCAGCCCCTGGTAGGCCCTGGGTACACCGATGCCCTGGATACCTGTGGTATGCTGAGACAGGGACTGACAAGGCGGCCCAGTTCCAATTAGTGGATGCACCTAATGTACATGTGTGTTAATTTCGAGAGAGAACAGCTAGGCTGTGGGTCTGATTGGCAGGCCCACAGCCAGGGAAAGTCGTAAACCAATGAAGCAAAAGCAAAAAATCGGGGTGATCATAGGATTGCAGACCCTACTCTCCTACATGACCCCCCCCCCCCCAAACTTTGGGACAATAAGCTAACCTTGACCAGGTGAGTCTTCTTGCTCTAAGTGGAAATACCTGGAGAGCCCATCTGCATTGCCATGATCAGTGCCAGGTCTATGCTCCACTGTGAAGTCCATCCCCTGTAGGGAAATGGACCACCTAAGTAGTTTGGGGTTTTCACCCTTCATTTGATTTAGCCACAAGAGGGGCTTATGGTCGGTCTGAATCTTGAAGTGAGTGCCAAACAAGTATGGCCTCAACTTCTTCAGGGCCCAAACCACAGCAAAGGCCTCCCTCTCAATAGCTGACCAATTCTTCTCTCTGGGGGTCAGCCTCCTGCTAATAAAAGCTATGGGCTGGTCATGACCATCAAAATTCAGCTGAGATAGAACAGCTCCCACACCCAACTCCGAAGCGTCTGTTTGGACAATGAATGGTTTGGAGTAGTCTGGACTCTTTAGGATATGTGCTGTGCACATGGCCTGCTTTAGGTCATCGAATGCCTTCTGACAGCTTGCTGTCCACGGAACTTTTTTTTGGCATCTTTTTACTTGTCAGATCGTTTAGCGGGGTCACAATGGATCCATAATTTCTGAAAAATTTCCGGTAATAACCAGTCAGGCCCAAGAAAGCTCGAACCTGAGTCTGGGTGGTTGGAGGAGCCCAGTCCTGGATGGCCTGTATTTTGCTCTCCAATGGCTGAACCTGGCCTCCACCTACAAGGTGGCCCAGGTATACAACCTGTGTCTGCCCTATCTGGCACTTAGTGGCCTTGATAGTGAGGCCTGCCTTTTGCAGGGCCTCTAACACTTTCCTCAGGTGGACCAGGTGATCCTCCCAGGTGGAGCTAAAGACAGCGATATCGTCCAGATACGCCGCACAGAAGTCGTCCAACCCAGTGAGAACTCGATTCACCAGCCTTTGGAAGGTGGCAGGTGCATTTTTCAAACCAAAGGGCATTACCACGAACTGATAATGCCCACCCGGGGTAGAAAATGCTGTTTTGGGTTTGGCCTCCTCAGCTAACCTGATTTGCCAATACCCAGCTGTCAGGTCAAACGTACTTAAGTAGTTGGCCGAAGCCAACCGGTCTATAAGTTCGTCTGCTCTTGGTATTGGGTGGGCGTCAGTCTTAGTGACTGCATTGAGGCCTCTGTAGTCCACGCAAAACCTCATCTCTTTCTTACCGCCCTGGGTGTGAGGTTTCGGCACGAGAACTACGGGACTAGCCCAGGGGCTGTCCGAGGGCTCAATGACTCCCAGCTCCAACATTTTCTGCACCTCTGTCTTGATGCAGTCTCTGACATGATCAGGCTGTCGATAGATTTTACTCTTTACGGGCAGACTGTCCCCAGTGTCGACCTCATGGGTACACCAATTGGTCTGACTGGGTGTCAGAGAGAACATATGTCGAAAGGATTGAAGAACCTGTTTACAATCCTTTTGTTGATGTCCAGAGAGGCTGCCGCAAAAGACAACACCATCTACTGACCCATCGTCAGGGTTCTGAGAGAGCAGGTCCGGGAGAGGGTCACTCTCCTCCTCCTGTCCCTCATCTGTGGCCATGAGCAAGCCCATGCCCTCCCTGTCGACATATGCCTTGAGCCTGTTTACATGGAGCACCCGGTGGGGGCTCCGGGGAGTTCCCAGGTCTACCAAGTAGGTGACCTCTCCCTTTTGCTCAATGATCGTGTGGGGCCCAGACCATTTGTCTTTGAGTGCTGCTGGGGCCACTGGCTCCAGCACCCACACCTTCTGTCCAGGCTGGTACACAGTCAGGACAGCCTTTTGGTCGTGCCAAGCTTTCTGTAATTCTTGGCTCGCCTCAAGGTTTTTAGATGCCTTTTCCATGTACTCCGCCATCCGCGAGCGGAGGCCGAGCACATAGTCCACAATGTTTGATGCCGGCTTTCTGAGAGGTCTCTCCCATCCTTCCTTTACCAAACAAAGGGGTCCCCTTACAGGATGTCCGAACAGAAGCTCAAAAGGGCTGTAGCCAACCCCCTTCTGCGGGACCTCTCTGTAGGCGAACAAGAGGCAGGGTATCAGGACATCCCATCTCCGCCGAAGCTTTTCAGGTAGTCCGTGAATCATCCCTTTTAGGGTCCTGTTGAATCTCTCAACAAGCCCATTGCATTGCGGGTGATAGGGTGTGGTGAACTTGTAGTTGACACCGCACTCCTTCCACATTGCAGTCAGATATCCCGACATGAAGTTTGCACCTCTGTCTGAGACAACCTCCTTAGGGAAGCCCACTCTGGAGAACACTCCAACTAGGGCCCGTGCCACCACAGGGGCTGTAGTGGTCCTAAGGGGAATAGCTTCAGGATACCTGGTGGCGTGGTCCACCACCACCAGTATAAACTTGTGCCCTGATGCTGTCTGGGGTTCCATTGGTCCGACAATGTCGATCCCCACTCGTTCAAAGGGCACCCCCACCACCGGTAGTGGTATGAGGGGGGCCTTTGTCGTGCCACCTGACTTACCACTGGCTTGGCAAGTGACACAGGAGCGGCAAAACTCCTTCGTATCTTCGGACATGTGGGGCCAGTGAAAGTGTGGAACAATTCTGTCCCAAGTCTTATTCTGGCCTAAGTGACCTGCAAGGGGAATCTCGTGGGCCAAGGTAAGAAGGAAACCTCTCAGAGACAAGGGGATGACCAGCCTCCTGGTCGCGCCAGGCTTGGGGTCTCTTGCCTCGGAGTACAGGAGTCCATCGTCCCAGTACACTTTGTGGGTACCTGTGGCGTTCCCTGCAGCCTCAGCAGCAGCCTGCTGTCTGAGGGGTTCAAGTGAGGGGCAGTCTAACTGTGCCTTCCCCAGGTCTTCCCTGGAGGGTCCCCCTGAGCCCAGAAACTCAACCTGACCAGGTTCAAGCTCTTTCGGCTCAGTTTCCCTCAGTTCTTTAAGGTCAGCCTCCTCAGAGACTTGATCCACGACCTGGGGCAAGGGGGAAGGCGAAGCCTTACCCTTACTGCTCCTTTTCTTGGAAGGTGTCTGGTCCGTTCTTCCAGGATCCAGCACCTGTTCAGTGGGGCATCTTTTGGCCTGTGACCTGGTCACAGCAAGGACATGTGCTGGCAAGCCTAACATTTCCATGTGAGTCCTCTGCTCCACTTCTGACCATTGTGACGTTTCCAAATCATTGCCCAACAGACATTCTACGGGGAGGTCTGAACTAACCACAACCTTTTTCGGGCCACTTACCCCTCCCCAGGAGAAATCAACAACTGCCATACTGTGATTGGTAGTGACATTGCTAGCATTGGTCACTAGGTAATCGGTACCTAGCATGATCTGTCCAGGGTCCACAAAGTTAGGCGTCACCATGGTGACTCTGGCACAAGTGTCCCTGTAGGCCTGAGCCACTTTTCCATTGATCAAAGGTGTCTGTCTGTATTTGCCCAAAGTATTGGGACTGGCATCAGGGGACATATCCATATCCCCTGTACAGACAAGGACGGCCTGAGTGAGCGTGCTGACTAAGTCGTCACTCCCCTCGGTTCCCAAGGTTAACCCAACTAATGCCTTGGGAGGCGAACTACCACTGCTGACTGTACTAGGGGGTGCAGGTGTCTTAGGGGCTGCAGTGGCAGGAGTTTGCCCTCCTTTCTTGGTGCACTCACTAAACCAGTGAGTCTTACTTTTACAGTATTGGCACCACCTTTTTGACTGGCCTTCTTGAGTCTTCTTCTTCTGTGAAGCCTGACCCCCACCCTCTTTGGTTTGTTGGGGACCTGTCGAAGACTTCTGGTCATTTTGTTCGTTCTTGTTACTACCCTTTTGGTCTGCTTTCTTCTGACCACCCTGGTTCTGAGTCTGGTTCTGCTTGACCCTTGTTCTGACCCATCTGTCTGCCTTCTTTCCCAATTCTTGGGGAGAGGTCAGATCCGAGTCGACAAGGTGCTGATGCAACAATTGGTTCTGACAGTTGTTTAAAATCTGTTCTCTCATGATAAGATTGTACAATCCTGTGTAATCAGTAACCTTGCTACCCAGCAACCAGCCCTCCAAAGCCTTAGTGGCACAATCGACAAAGTCAGTCCAATCCTGAGACTGAATTTTCTGGGTGTCCCTGAACAGCAACCTGTACTGTTCTGTGGTTAAGCCAAACCCATCAATCAGTGTATTCTTCAGGACTTGGTAGTTGTTTGCATCCTCAGCTCTAGTAGTGAGGAGCTTGTCTCGACCTTTACCTTCAAAGGAGAGCCACAGTATAGCTGCTCACTGACTTTGGGGGACGCACTGGACAGTGCAGGCCCTCTCCAAAGCAGTTATCCACTTGTGGATGTCGTCCCCTTGCTTAAAGGGGGGCACTATTTTACTCAGGTGTCTAGTGTCTATACCCCTGTCTTTCTCTCTAATGAGAATGCTGCCAAAAGTGGGATCTAACCCACTTAATTTCTGCTCTCGGGCTAAGGCAAGTCTTTCTTTGGCGAGGGCAAGTTCTTCCCGCTCGATCCTCAGATTGACTTCCCTCATCTTCGCTTCATGCTCCCTTCTCTGAGGGGACGTCATTCCTCTCTGAGAAGATGCCTGAGAGACATGTGTTCGAACAGATCTGTTAGAGCCTCTGGAGAGAGACCTAGCTCGTCCGTTCCCAATGTTAGGCCTGCTTGAGCGTGGGCCCGGGGCTCCCCCAGTTCCATTCTCATGCCTGCTTAAGTTGGTCCAGTGGTAAGCCTGCCGACTACCACTGGACCTTTGTTTGCCTCGTCTCCTGGTCACCAAGGGTTCCCTCTAAGGGAGGCATGTTCACATCAGCATTGGGGGGACCTGTGTTAGAGGACCTCCTGGCATCGTACGTCTCTAAGAGACCTATCAGAAATGCGATGGTAGGGTTAGAACCCTGGTTTAGCTTCCTGGAGGCACACAGTTGCCTCATCTCCTTGAAGCTAAGAGCTGCATATCGTGACACGACCTGTGGAGGGTCACTGACCACTAAGGGAGTCTCCGCAGACTCTCCGTGGACCGACATGCTTCTAGTGAGGTGTAAGTGATGCACCTACCTACACTATTTGTTTACCTACTGATCCCTTGCTAAGAGTTGTAGTCAGGGTGTGCTAAGCCCTGTTACACTACAACAGCTGGTTCAGTAGAACTCAGAGTATTCTAAGTTAAGTTATATGTACCTGGGTACTTATGTGATCTTTCACTTTGATATTCTTAGGATACGTGTGTGGTAAAACAACAGCAAGCTCAAATCCCAACCGCTGCTCACCAATGTGAGAAGTTGGCCTGATATGTAGTGCTCACTATTCTAGTGATCACTGTGTATCATTCCAAACGACCCTTATTGATGATTGGTTGTAAGTCAACCTTTTAGACCAGCTATCCTAGTAGCGTGGATACGAGCAGTCTTTAGGCTAAACTCTAGAGGGCGTGTTAAGCCAGCTGTTTACCATCACATATACCCCTTGAACGTCAAGTGAAAGGACACCACACAAGTTGTTATGAAAATAAAGGATATTTATTTATAACAAGACGACCCTGGCTCTTTATGAGTCAGGGAGCTAAGCACACTACAAAACTCTTAGAAAATACTTCAGTTGCCCAATTTACACAAATGCCCGAAGGGCACGAGAAACCATCTACGCTAACAGTGAAATGCGAGTGGTTAGAGTCTGGAGTTACTGATTCCGGAGTGATCCGATCAGTGGGACTAAACGAAAAAGGAACTGGACACTTGTAGAGCGAACCTGCGATGGAGCACCGAAATGCTCGAGTTACCTAGCCCAGAGGCTGCGGCTGCGTGAGGTTCGGCAAGATGTCGGGAATCCTCGTTGTAGTCTCAGGAGCCTGAAAGAAGAAGTTGCTGGCAGGCGACCAGTGTCGATGTTTCAGCGAGATCCAAGCCTGGATCGGTGTTGAAGGAAACCTGAAAGCAGAGGGGACTCAGTTCTCAACCGCTAGCCAGCGATCGTGTGGGTACCAGGAAGGTACCGGCTGAAGTCACCTCGGCCAGGTGAGTGGATGACGTCGGACTCGGCTGTTCCTCGGACCAGGAGGCGCGGCGGCGACCAGGATGGAGGGCGAGCTGTCCCACGAAGGTGTCTGCTGTCGATGATGCTGGGCCCGGGAGTGGGGCAGCAGGTCTTGGCAGTGGCAAACCCACGCGGGGGAGTCAAGATGGCGTCTGGAGTGGACCAGGAGGGTCCGAGGTACTCCTCTGTTGAAGGGGAGCAAGGGCCAGTCTGGAGCAACCAGACCAGTGATGAAAAACAAACTATCGTGGTGCGTCGTGAAGAGGGCCACAAGCCGGTCGGCGAGTGGTCGGACAACGCGGTGAACAGCAAGGAGCAGAAGGGCCCCCACGCAGATCTCGTGGATGCTGGGGGGGCGGACTTCGGTGCTGGAGCCGCTCAGGGTTAGGGCTTCTCAAACCCTAGGTACACTCACTCGAGGGTCCCTCGGTGGGCGTGTTAGATAAGCGTCGTGCAGGTTCTGAAGATGGCCGGTCCCGCAGGTCTCGTCACACCTACGAATCTCAGCTGGGCTGACGATGTAGGTAGAGGTCAGAGATGGCAGGGAACCCGGGTCTCGTCGAGCTGGGCAGTCTTGATCCGTGGGAGAGACGTACAGCAAACCGCAAGCGCTTAGTTGGTGCCTGCTGGTGCAGGGTGGCTACTCCTTAGCCACAAGGGAGAGTCTTCAGAAAAGTCAAGAGTTCCTTTCGTGGAAAGTAGTTCAAGATTCAGAATTATCCAATTTGGGAAGGGGACCCGCTCCCACCTTTATTCTAGGAAAAAGGGGCTGGCCCGTGACTAGGTCCTACCTATGGGTGGGACCAGGAGGGGGGTGGTTACACCCCTATCCTTTGTCCGGCTTCGCCCCAGCTCAGGGGCTGGTGTGCCCCCAAAACTGGTTTGAGCCGGGCTATGCACAGTGAGCACCGGGGTGCCACTTGCAATCACCTTCCTTTCAGCCCTGCCTACCTGGGATACACAAACCCTGTCTGGGATGGTGCTAACACCGCCCTCGACAGGAAACCCTTTGTCCAAGCTCCCCTCGCTGGAAGGTCTCCCAGCAGCAGGAGGTCAGACTTGTGTCTGGTGGCAGCATCCATTTTGTGATGCTGAGGCTTGAGTCAACTTTAACCGGGGTTCAAGGTTACTTCCATGTCGTGTCCCTCTAGAAGGGTGGAAGGCTAACCCCGTCGCCAGAACTGGCGAGGGGTTCGTATTCCAATTCGTATGACACCTTACTCGACATGTTTGGGTGATGCGATGCCAAAGTTAGCAAATAACCGCGAGGATTATAATGCACTTTAAGGTAGTTGGCCCGCGTCACCATGGAACGGCTATTTAGGATTTGGTTCCGCAAGCCGTCGACGGGCTCAGCTCGCGCCAGAGCACCGTCCCACATGATTCCCTGCACTCTGCCTTCAGGATTGATAAGGCCTGCCATAGGAGTGACTGATAGGAATCCATGTGTCCATTTTAGGGTTAGGTATAGGAATACTACACCTACAGCAACGGGTGATTACACCACCTTGCCCCAGCTGTTGTGCAGCCAGTTGTGTCAGATTTGGGCGGCCATCCAGGGGTGGCATAATACATGCTGCAGCCCCTGGTAGGCCCTGGGTACACCGATGCCCTGGATACCTGTGGTATGCTGAGACAGGGACTGACAAGGCGGCCCAGTTCCAATTAGTGGATGCACCTAATGTACATGTGTGTTAATTTCGAGAGAGAACAGCTAGGCTGTGGGTCTGATTGGCAGGCCCACAGCCAGGGAAAGTCGTAAACCAATGAAGCAAAAGCAAAAAATCGGGGTGATCATAGGATTGCAGACCCTACTCTCCTACAAGCCTGACCCACAGAAGCTTGTTGCTTTGCTTGTACATCAACACAATAGTGTTTAGTGAAGGTGTGTGTTGTAGACCATGTGGCTGCCTTACAAATATCTTCTAAGGGAATGTTTCCTAAGAATGCCATGGAAGCCCCTAGTTTGCATGTGGAATGCGCTCTAGGGGGAACTGTTAGTGTGCGTTTAGCCTTGTGGTAGCATATTTGGATACATTTAACTATCCACCTAGCTATCCCAGATTTGGAAATGGCGTTGCCTTTATGTGGTGGAGAGAAAGCAACAAACAATTGTTTTGTTTTGCGGAATGATTTGGTTCTGTCAATGTAGTACAGAAGGGCTCTTTTAACGTCTCAGGTATGAAGAGCTCTTTCAGCTACCGAGTCTGGATTTGGGAAGAACACTGGTAACTCTACTGATTGGTTAAGATGGAACGGAGATATGACTTTTGGAAGGAATTTTGGATTTGTTCTAAGAACCACTTTGTTACGGTGTAATTGTAAGAATGGTTCTTTTATGGTTAAAGCCTGGATCTCACTTACCCTTGTGAGGGATGTGATAGCGATAAGGAAAGCCACTTTCCATGTGAGGAACTGTAGTTTGCATTTATGCAGAGGTTCAAATGGGGGTCCCATGAGCCTTGTAAGAACAATGTTTAGATTCCATACTGGAGAGGGTGGTAATCTGGGAGGAATAATCCTTTTTAGTCCTTCCATGAAGGCTTTGATCGCCGGTACTCTGAAGAGTGACAAGTGTTGTCTATTTTGTAAGTAGGCTGCTAATGCTGCTAGGTGGAGACGTATGGATGAGTATGCCAAATATATCTTTTCAAGTGTAGTAAGTAGCAAATGATGTTCTGAATGGATGCATCTAGTGGGTTTATATGATTATTAGTGCAGTAAATGGCAAATCTTTTCCATTTTGCAGCATAGCAGGCTCTAGTGGTAGGTCTTCTGGCCTCTCTTGTAACATTCATGCAGTTTGGTGGTAGGTTGAGGTAACCGAACTCTAGGACTTCAGGAGCCAGATTGCCAGATTTAGTTGACCTGGATCTGGGTGTCTGATTTCTCCATGGTTCTGGGTTAATAAGGACGGGGAAAGATGCAGTTTTTGGTGTGGAACTAGCAAGAGTTCCAGTAGGGTTGGGAGCCAGGGCTGGCGTGCCCATGTGGGACCTACTAGGATCAGTTTGAGAGACTGTTGCCTGAGCTTGCGTATTACTAATGGAATGAGTGGGAGAGGCGGAAAAGCGTACGCAAATCTGCCTGACCAGTTCATCCATATCGCATTGCCCTTTGACTCCGGGTGGGGAAACCTGGCGGCTAAGGTTGGGCATTTTGCGTTTTCATGTGTGGCGAACAGATCTATGTCTGGTTGGCCCCATTGTTGGAAAAAGGGCAGTAGGACTTGAGGATGTAGTTCCAATTCGTGGTTCTGTTGTGTCTGTCGACTTAACAGGTCGGCAATCTGATTGCGAACCCCTGGAAGGTGTTCTGCAAGTAGATACATTTTCTGGGGAATGGCCCATCTCCAAATGTTCTGTGCGAGCTGGGACAGCTGGAGAGAATGTGTGCCTCCTTGTTTTTGTATGTAATACATGGCTGTCATGTTGTCTGTCCGGATGAGGACAGTTTTGTTCTGGAGATGTAGTTGGAATGATTTTAGTGCTAGGAACACTGCCAGCAGTTCCAGGTAATTGATATAGAGCATTTTCTGTTGAGTGGTCCATTTGCCCTGAGTGGTGTGGCCGAGGAGATGGGCTCCCCATCCTATTAGCGATGCGTCCGTTGTCAGCACTATCTGTGGAAGAGGCTCTAGGAACGGCCGCCCTTTGGAGAGGTTTGTTATGTTCCACCATTTGAGAGAGCGATGTGTGCGGCTGTCCACCAACACCAGATCCGTAAGTTGTCCGTGAGCCTGGTTCCACTGACGTGCTAGACATTCTTGCAAGGGACGCATTTGAAGTCTTGCATAAGGCACAATGAAGATGCATGACGCCATCATGCCTATGAGTTGCATGAACACTCTTGCTGGAAGAGAGTGTTGGATTTGGAATTTTGTGATAAGAGCTTGTATATTGGCTATACTGGCTGGGCTGGGATATGCTAGGGCTGTGGAGGTGTTTATGGTGGCCCCTAGATACTGATGTATGTGAGAGGGTTGGAGATGAGATTTGGGATAGTTTATTGTGAATCCCAAGTTGTGTAAGATTTGGATGGTTTGGTGAGTGTGTAGAACACATTTGTTGAATGACTTGGCTTTTATTAGCCAGTCGTCTAGATACGGAAAGACATGAATTTGTTGTCTTCTGAGATGTGCTGCTACTACTGCAAGGCATTTTGTGAATACTCTGGGTGCAGTTGTTACTCCGAATGAAAGGACTGTAAACTGGTAGTGTTGTCCATCCACCACAAACCTTAAATACTTCCTGTGGGCAGGATGTATGGGAATGTGGAAGTAGGCGTCCTTGAGATCTAGTGTGGTAAGGAAATCGCCTTGTTGCAGTAGTGGGAGTACTTGTTGAAGAGTGATCATGTGGAAATGATCTGAGTTGATATACAGATTTAGGGGTCTGAGGTCAAGTATTGGTCTTAGAGTCCCGTCCTTTTTGGGGATTAGGAAGTAGAGTGAGTATACCCCTGTACCCTGATGTTCTAAGGGAACTGGTTCTATTGCGTGTTTTTGAAGCAATGAGAGAACCTCATGTTTGAGAAGTGTAATATGGTCTGGTGACATGGAACGCTGTTTGGGCGGTATGTGGGGTGGGGTAGTTGTGAGTTCCAGGCAGTAACCATACTGGATAATTTGTCTTACCCACTTGTCTGTTGTGATGGAGCTCCAGACAGGTAGGAACTGTTTTAGTCTTCCCCCGACCGGAGTGGAATGGTCTGGGGGGAGTGGAGGAAAGTCACTGTTCTGTGGCAGGTGAGGTGCGAGGGTTGTTATTTCCTCGACCTCTCACCTTGTTGTTGTTTCCTCTGTATCCGCCTCTAAAATATCCTCTACTGGGGGATGTTTGTGTAGCGGTTTTGAATGTAGAGGAGGTGTCCGTTCCCATATTTTTGAAGGCTCCTCTATAGAAGGAGCGCCAAAAGGAGCCACGTGGTTGGGGAGACTGTAATGCACCCATGGACTTAGCCGTCTCCGTGTCCTTCTTCCTTTTTTCAAGGGCAGTGTCTACTGCTGGCCCAAAGAGCTGTTCCTGATTGAACGGCTGACTAAGTATGGTAGTTTGTACCTCTGGCTTAAAGCCTGAAATGCGTAGCCAGGCATGGCGTTGAAGGAGCACACTTGTGTTAATTGCTCTAGAGGCGGTGTCTGCGGCGTCAAGCGCACATTTTATTGCTGCATTTGAAATAAGTATTCCCTCCTGAATAAGGTCATTTGCCTGGGTTTTATATTGGTCTGGCAGATGTTGTAAGAGAGTCTAATTGATCGTAGTGGGCCCTGTCATAGCGTGCTAGGAGGGCTTGGGTGTTGGCAATAGGCCAATGATTAGCGGCTTGTGCTGCTACTCTTTTGCCAGAGGCTTCTAACAGTTTGGATTCTTTGTCTGGGGGTGGTGTATCTCCTGTGGTTTGGGAGTTGGCGCGTTTCCGAGCATTGGAAACGACCAACGAATCCAAAGGGAGTTGCCCTTTGATGTAATTAGGATCTTCAGGGGCAGGCCTATATTTCTTTTCGATCCGTGGGTTGAGAACCCTGGCACGAACAGGGTCTTTAAAGACTTCGGGGGCGTGTTTTATGACTCCTTTAATCATGGGCAGAATTTGTACAGACTTTTGAGACTGTTCGAAAGTGTCTAATAGAAAGTCTTCCTCTGGTGCGTCTGAGTGCATTGTGACGCCGTGGTATAGTGCCGCTCTAGTCAATAATTGGCCAAACCCCAGGTGATCGTCAGAAGGCGATGGTTTTGAGGGATATGGCTGAGGGTCAAGCATGTCTGGTAAAGGGACTCCCCAATCATCCAATGGTGAGGTGTCTGGATCCGTGAACGGATCATGATGGTCACCCCCACCCCCTAAGTCATCATCATAATCCTGAGGAGGTGGTGTATGTGATGGAGAGGGTATAGGTAATGGTGGTGTAGGGTGAGGGGGTGGGATAGAAGGCAGTATAGGAGAGGAAGGAGGGATAGGGGATGTTGCAGAGTCCTTCCTGTTTACAGGAACTGGGGCAGGTGGTGTGTCCAGTTTCCGTTTTTTGCATTGCACTGCGGTGACATGTCCAGTCTTGGGGTTGATATAAATCTTTTTCTGCCTGGGATCTGGATGAAAAAGTTCTTGTTCTTCAGGAACAGTCTTTGGTACCGATTTTTTTCAGTTCCGATCGAGGTTTTGGTTGATCGGTGGATTGTTTGGCTTTAGGAGGTGAATGAGAGTCCTTAGCCGGTGGTTTCGGTACCAATGATGTTTTCGGTGCCGATGAAGGTGTATCTGTAGGCTTGGGAACCTTCGGTGCCGGTTTGTCTATTGGCCTTGGTGTTTTTGGGGGCCGAAGGCGTTGGAGCCGATTTCGGTTCCGAGTGGTCTTTTGTCTTCAGTGCCGAGGGTGCTGGTTGGACAATGACATGCGGTTTGCTCGGTCCCGAGCTACCAGAAGGCTTATGTTTCTTCGGAGCAGAGCCCAGAGGCGGGGCTTCTGAAGGGTGTTTTCAGTCTCGACTGGGCCAGCAGGCGAAGTCTTGACTAATGCCTTTGGTTTTGGTGGGGTTGGGGCAGGGGCAGTAGTACTCACACGTTGCCCAGGAGTGATGGGGTCGTCTGAGACGTCTGCTTCGGAAATTATTTGTAGATCTTCGGAATCTTCTTCCGGGACATCGAGGCCTTCATCAAAGCTGTCCTCTGGTTCCGGAGCTGTTCTCTGTGCCATGATGTGTCGTTGGGCTCTTCGATCTCGAATGGTCTTTTTGGATCGAAAGGATGCGCCGGCTGGACAGCTGGACTCGTGTTCCGGTGATAGGCACAGGTTGCAGACTTTGTGGTGGTCACTGTGCGGAAATTTTGCTCCACACTGTGGGCATTTTTTGAAAGGCGTCCTTTCCATGAGCCGTAGGCCTCACGGCGTGGATAGGCCCAGCGGCCCGCATCGACGTCCGGAATCGAGCCGATGAAATCGATGTCGAGATTGAAGGTGCTTCGATGTTTTATGTGCAGTTATGCGCTTCGAAAAGCTTGGAATTGATATTTCCAACCGGAGTGGAAAAGTTGCATCCGAACCCAATGGCGGAAAAAAGCAATCTAACGATGGAGTTGATGCCCATGTGCACTGTCATCCAAGGGAGGAGTCACCTATCTCGTGACCAAAGACTTCTTCCGAAGACAACAACAACCTGCAAGCATCCGGGCCCAACACCAGATGGCGATCTACTATCCTAAGTGTGTGATCTGCAGCTCATATGCCTCGAACACATTGTTTCAACTAATATGTATGTTACTTGGACACGTTTTATACTGTTTTTATCATATGTTTTATGTACTTTTATGACTGTTTTTGTACTAGCCGAATAAAGTTTATGAATCAACTTGAGTCACCCTCACCCCTTCATCTCACACAGGTGATTGAGCACTCACCTGTGACCCGCACCTCTACATTGTTTCACCCTTCATCTCACGCAGGTGAGTGAGCGCTCACCGGTGTCCTCCACCTCTACATTGCTTCACCCTTCATCTTACGCAGGTGAGCGGGCGCTCACCTGTGACTTCCACCTCTACATTGCTCCACCCTTCATCTTACGCAGGTGAGCGGGCACTCACCTGCGACCCCCCACCTCTACATTGAGTCACCTTGGTTCTTCATCTCAGGCAGGTGAATGAGCGCTCACCTGTGACCTCCACCTCTACATTGCTTCACCGTTCATCTCACGCAAGTGAGTGAGTGCTCACCTGTGACCCCCACCTCTACATTGTTTCACCCTTCATCTCATGCAGGTGAGTGAGCGCTCACCTGTGACCTCCACCTCTACATTGATGCCCCCTCAGCCCTTCCTTTCACGCAAGTGAGAGTGCACTCACTCACCTGTGACCACCATCTCTATAAAACTTCACCCTTCATTTTACGCAGGTGAGCGGGCACTCACCTGTGACCACCACCTCTACATTGAGTCACCTTGGTTCTTCATCTCACGCAGGTGAGTGAGCGCTCACCTGTGAACCCCACCTCTACATTGCTTCACCCTTCATCTCACGCAGATGACTGAGCGCTCCCCTGTGACCTCCACCTCTACACGGATGCCCCCTCAGCCCTTCCTTTCACGCAGGTGAGTGTGCACTCACTCACCTGTGACCTCCACCTCTACATTGATTCACCCTTCATCTCACGCAGGTGAGCTGGTACTCACCTATGACCTCCACCTTTACATTGCTCCACCCTTCATCTGACAGGTGAGTGAGCGCTCGCCTGTGACCTCCACCTCTACATTGCTCCACCCTTCATCCCACGCAGGTGAGTGAGCACTCACCTGTGACCTCCACCTCTACATTGCTCCACCCTTCGGCTCATGCAGGTGAGTGAGCGCACACTTGTGACCACCACCTCTACATTGCTCCACCCTTCATCTGACAGGTGAGTGAGCGCTCGCCTGTGACCTCCACCTCTACATTGCTCCACCCTTCATCCCACGCAGGTGAGTGAGCACTCACCTGTGACCTCCACCTCTACATTGCTCCACCCTTCAGCTCACACAGGTGAGCGGGCTCACACAGGTGAGCGGGCACTCACGTGTGACCTCCACCTCTACATTGATTCTCCGTCAGCCTTTACTTTCACGCAGGTGAGTGTGCACTCACTCACCTGTGACCGCCAGCTCTACATTGCTTCAATCTTCATCTCACAGGTGAGTGAGCACTCACCTGTGACCTCCCCCTCTACATTGCTTCCCCCTTCATCTAAAGCAGGTGAGCGGGAACTCACCTGTGAGCTGCACCTCTACATTGCTTCAGCCTTCATCTCACGCAGGTGAGTGAGCACTCACCTGCGACCCCCACCTCTACATTGAGTCACCTTGGTTCTTCATCTCAGGCAGGTGAATGAGCGCTCACCTGTGACCTCCACCTCTACATTGCTTCACCGTTCATCTCACGCAAGTGAGTGAGTGCTCACCTGTGACCCCCACCTCTACATTGTTTCACCCTTCATCTCATGCAGGTGAGTGAGCGCTCACCTGTGACCTCCACCTCTACATTGATGCCCCCTCAGCCCTTCCTTTCACGCAAGTGAGAGTGCACTCACTCACCTGTGACCACCATCTCTATAAAACTTCACCCTTCATCTTACGCAGGTGAGCGGGCACTCACCTGTGACCACCACCTCTACATTGAGTCACCTTGGTTCTTCATCTCACGCAGGTGAGTGAGCGCTCACCTGTGAACCCCACCTCTACATTGCTTCACCCTTCATCTCACGCAGATGACTGAGCGCTCCCCTGTGACCTCCACCTCTACATGGATGCCCCCTCAGCCCTTCCTTTCACGCAGGTGAGTGTGCACTCACTCACCTGTGACCTCCACCTCTACATTGATTCACCCTTCATCTCACGCAGGTGAGCTGGTACTCACCTATGACCTCCACCTTTGCATTGCTCCACCCTTCGGCTCACGCAGGTGAGTGAGCGCACACTTGTGACCACCACCTCTACATTGCTCCACCCTTCATCTGACAGGTGAGTGAGCGCTCGCCTGTGACCTCCACCTCTACATTGCTCCACCCTTCATCCCACGCAGGTGAGTGAGCACTCACCTGTGACCTCCACCTCTACATTGCTCCACCCTTCAGCTCACACAGGTGAGCGGGCTCACACAGGTGAGCGGGCACTCACGTGTGACCTCCACCTCTACATTGATTCTCCGTCAGCCTTTACTTTCACGCAGGTGAGTGTGCACTCACTCACCTGTGACCGCCAGCTCTACATTGCTTCAATCTTCATCTCACAGGTGAGTGAGCACTCACCTGTGACCTCCCCCTCTACATTGCTTCACCCTTCATCTAAAGCAGGTGAGCGGGAACTCACCTGTGAGCTGCACCTCTACATTGCTTCAGCCTTCATCTCACGCAGGTGAGTGAGCACTCACCTGTGACCACCACCTCTACATTGAGTCACCTTGGTTCTTCATCACACGCAGGTGAGTGAGCGCTCACCTCTGACCTCCACCTCTACATTGATTCCCCCTCAGGCCTTCCTTTCACGCAGGTGAGTGTGCACTCATTCACCTGTGACCGCCACCTCTACATTACTCCACTCTTCTCACGCAGGTGAGCAGGCAGTCACCTGCAGGGCCGGCTCTAGGGCGGTGCCATCGGGCGCTGACTTGGTGTTGGGGGCTTCATTTTTGGAAAGTATATTAACATTTTAACAGCACCTGCTGCCGTGTTCCTGGCTACAGAAATTTTCAGGCATCAATTAAAATGTCAAGTTAACTCCGGTGATTAATCATCTTCCTGGAAAGAGACTGAAGATTTGTCTACTGGAAATTTGGACTCATCGCAAGGTAGCGCAGAGGGTTAAAGCCTGCTGCTAAGAACGTGTGCCATGCAGATCGCAAAGTTTGAAAAACGTAAATTGGTTTAGTGGGTTACTGCTTCTGTAAAAGAGCTCTTTTTTTTTACTTGTAGTTTATAAGTCAAAATCCTAGTTTAGAATATTGAGCTATGAACTGCCATTAAAGAGCTGCACGCAAACTGCAAGGTATATGTTAGAGCTATATGTTTTTTGCCCTGTCTTTCATTATCCTAATCTTCCCTAAAGGGTTCATTTGGGCGGAAAACAATTCTTATTATTAAAGAGAACCTCTAACAGTGGCGTTACTTTAAATTCCGAACATGTGCTTTTCTATAGTAAAGAATCTTAAACTATGTTGCCTACCAGTATCGATGACGTCCCTCCTACACTACACCGTGGGTCTGATGTAACATTTCCTATACACTGATTTGCACACATATGATTGTCTCTGTGCATTGCGTGTGTGATGTAAAGTGCTCTGATACCTTACACTGGTGTGAGCGGTGCTATAAAATTAAATGAATCTGAGAGACAGTGGTTATGGAAACTTGAGGGGCACTGTTAAAGGGTGTTGGTGAGGGAATCCGTGGCAGAGGTGGGTATGGGGGGGGGCGCCAACAAACACTGTCGCACAGGGCGCCACCAGTGCTCACCTGTGACCTCCACCTCTACATTGCTTCACTCTTCATCTCACGCAGGTGAGGGTTACTCACGTGTGACCGCCACCTCGATGCTACGCGCTCCTCCTTTCACCTTTCGTCAGCGAGCACTCACCTGTGACCGCCACCTCGGCGATGCTCCGCGCTCCTCCTTTCATCTCGCACAGGTAAATGCCATCGTCATCAATGCGAGTGTCCCGGATGGTGAGGCGGCGGACAGTGCCCTGCTCCTCCATCAGGTACTTGACGCTGGGCTGCAGCCTCTGGTCCTCCAGGTACCAGGCTGTGGGCACGAGCTCCGAGGGCACCTGGCACTCCAGCACGGCCTCCATCCGCTCCCCCACCTCCACGTCCTCCAGCTGGCTGACGAACTTCACCCGTGGCTCTGTGGGAGGGAGAGAGTGCGAGGGTGAGAGAGGGCTGAGGAGCAGGGGGTGGGATAGAGGTGAGGGCCAGAGAGGACTGAGGAGCAGAGGGGAGAGAGGTGAGGGGAGGGGGATGAGGGCTCAGGAGCCGAGGGAAGAAAGAGGAGAAGCTCAGAGAGGGCCGAGGAGCAGAGGGAATAGAGAGGTGAGGGTCAGAGTGCTGAGGAGCAGAGGGGAGAGAGAGGTGAGGTTAAGAGAGGGCTGAGGAGAAGAGGGAAGGGAGAGGTGAGGGTCGGAGAGGGTTGAGGAGCAGAGGGAAGGAAGAGGTGATGGTCAGAGAGGGTTGAGGAGCAGAGGGAATAGAGAGGTGAGGGTCAGAGAGGGCTCAGGAGCAGAGGGAAGAAAGAGGAGAAGGTCCGAGAGGTCTCGGGAGCAGAGTGGAGAGAGGTGAGGGTCAGAGGGCTGAGGAGTAAAGGGGAGAGCGAGGTCAGGGTCAGAGAGGGCTGAGGAGCAGAGGGAGGGAGAGAGAGCTGAGGTGAGGGTCAGAGGGCTGAGGAGCAGATGGGAGAGAGAGAGGTGAGGGTCTGAGGGCCCAGGAGCAGAGGGGGGAGAGGTAAGGGTCAGAGAGCTCAGGAGAGAGGTGTGAGTGGGAGGATGAGAGAGGGCTCAGGAGCAGAGGGGAGAGAGAGGTGAGGGGAGTGGAGTGTCAGAGGGCTCAGGAGCTGAGGGGAGAGGGTTGAGGGTCAGAGAGGGCTCAGGAGCAGAGGGAAGGGAGATGTGAGGGTCAGAGAGGGCTGAGGAGCAGAGGGAAGGGAGAGGTGACGGTCAGAGGGCTCAGGAGCAGAGGGCAGGGAGAGGTGAGGGTCAGAGAGGGTTAAGGAGCAGAGGGAAGGGAGATGTGAGGGCTAAGGAGACGGGGGAAGGGAGAAGCGAGGGTCAGATAGGGCTGAGGAGTAGAGGGAAGGGAGAGGTCAGGGTCAGAGGGGTGAGGAGCAGAGGGGAGAGAGAGGTGAGCGTCAGAGAGGGCTGAGGAGCAGAGGGAGAGAGGTGAGGGTCATATGCCTGAGGAGCAGAAGGGAGAGAGAGGTGAGGGTCAGAGAGGGCTGAGGAGCAGAGGGGAGAGAGGTGAGGGTCAGAGAGAGCTGAGGAGCAGAGGGAAGAGAAAGGTGAGGGTCAGAGAGGGCTGAGGAGCAGAGGGGATAGAGGGGAGGGTAAGAGGGCCCAGGAGAAGAGGGAAGGGAGAGGTGAGGGTCAGAGAGGTCTGAGGAGCCGAGAGGAGAGAGGTGAGGATCAGAGGACTCAGGAGCAGAGAGGGGTGAGTAGCAGAGAGGAGAGAGGGGAGGGTCAGAGAGGGCTGAGGAACAGAGAGGAGAGAGGTGAGGGTCAGAGAGGGTTGAGGAGCAGAGGGTGAGAGGGGAGGGTCAGAGAGGGCTGAGGAGCAGAGGGGAGGGTCAGAGGGCTCAGGAGAAGAGGGAAGGGAGAGGTGAGGGTCAGAGAGGGCTAAGGAGTAGAGGGAAGGGAGGGGAGAGGGCCAGATAGGGCTGGGGAGCAGAGGGGAGAGAGGTGAGAGTCAGAGGGCTCAGGAGTAGAGAGGAGAGAGGGGAGGGTCAGAGAGGGTTGAGGAGCAGGGGGGAGGGGAGGGTCAGAGAAGCAGAGGGGAGAGGGGGAGGGTTAGAGAGGGCTGAGGAGCAGAGGGGAGGGAGGTGAGGGTCAGAGGCTCTGGAGCAGAGGGAGCGGAGGCAGAGAGCTGAGGGGAAGGCCAGAGAGGGCTGGGAAGCAAAGGGGGGGAGAGGGGAGGGTAAGAGAGGGCTGAGGAGTAGAGGGAAGATAGAGGTGAGAGTCAGAGGGCTCAGGAGCAGAGGGAAGAGAGAGGTGAGGGTCAGAGAGGGCTTAGGAGCAGAGGAAGGAGAGAGGTGAGAGTCAGAGAGAGCTAAGGAGTAGAGGGGAAGGGAGGGGAGAGGGCCAGATAGGGCTGGGCAGCAGAGGGGAGAGAGGTGAGTGTCAGAGGGCTCAGGAGTGGAGAGGAGAGAGGGGAGGGTCAGAGAGGGTTGAGGAGCAGGGGGGGAGGGGAGGGTCAGAGAGGGCGGAGGAGCAGAGGGGAGAGGGGGGAGAGTTAGAGAGGGCTGAGGAGCAGAGGGGAGGGAGGGGAGGGTCAGAGGCTCAGGAACAGAGGCAGAGAGCTGAGGGGAAGGCCAGAGAGGGCTGGGAAGCCAAGGGGGGAGGGAGAAGAGGGCCAGAGAGGGCTGAGGAGTAGAGGGAAGATAGAGGTGAGAGTCAGAGGGCTCAGGAGCAGAGGGAAGAGAGAGGTGAGAGTCAGAGAGGGTTGAGGAGCAGAGGGTGAGAGGGGAGGGTCAGAGAGGGCTGAGGGGAGAGAGGGGAGGGTCAGAGGGCTCAGGAGAAGAGGGAAGGGAGAGGTGAGGGTCAGAGAGGGCTAAGGAGTAGAGGGAAGGGAGGGGAGAAGGCCAGGTAGGGCTGGGGAGCAGAGGGGAGAGAGGTGAGTGTCAGAGGGCTCACCAGTAGAGAGGAGAGAGGGGAGGGTCAGAGAGGGCTGAGGAACAGAGAGGAGAGAGGTGAGGGTCAGAGAGGGTTGAGGAGCAGAGGGTGAGAGGGGAGGGTCAGAGAGGGCTGAGGAGCAGAGGGGAGTGAGGGGAGGGTCAGAGGGCTCAGGAGAAGAGGGAAGGGAGAGGTGAGGGTCAGAGAGGGCTAAGGAGTAGAGGGAAGGGAGGGGAGAGGGCCAGATAGGGCTGGGGAGCAGAGGGGAGAGAGGTGAGAGTCAGAGGGCTCAGGAGTAGAGACGAGAGAGGGGAGGGTCAGAGAGGGTTGAGGAGCAGGGGGGAGGGGAGGGTCAGAGAGGGCGGAGGAGCAGAGGGGAGAGGGGGAGGGTTAGAGAGGGCTGAGGAGCAGAGGGGAGGGAGGTGAGAGTCAGAGGCTCAGGAGCAGAGGGAACGGAGGCAGAGAGCTGAGGGGAAGGCCAGAGAGGGCTGGGAAGCAAAGGGGGGGAGAGAGGTGAGGGTCAGAGAGGGCTGAGGAGCAGAGGAAGGAGAGAGGTGAGAGTCAGAGAGAGAGCAGCATTTAGGGGGCAGGGACCAGAGGGGAAGGACCCAGAAGGAAATACAAAGCTATCACTCATGCCTTATTCAGCAGCAGTTTAGAGTGTGGGAGCGCCCTCTACACTGGTATCACAAAACAACTCACTGGAAGACTACAAACCATCCAGAACATGGCAGCCTGACTCACCCCCAACCTCCCACGCTGCACTCACATCACAACACACCTCAGGGGGCTCCACTGGCCCCGGATAAACAAATGCGCTCAGTTCAAGGTTCTCTCACACACATTCAAGGCACTACACCAGGCAGGCCCCACCTACCTGAACAGTTGTATCTCCTTCCATCAACCACGCAGACACCTGTGCTCTGCAGGACTCCTACTCACACACATCCCACACATACATCGAACCCGATCAGGACAGGCGTTTTCTTACATCGCTCGACCCTCCGCTCCACATCAGAGCCTCTTCCTCTCTTCTCTCATTCCACAAGAAGCTGAAGACCTGGCTTTTCAATCAACAACCTCTCTTAGGCAGAGCTGGGCACGTAAAACTCCCCCTCGGCAAGGATACCCTCGCAGATGACTAACCAACCCACCCTAGGCAGGGCTGGGCACACACACCTGCTCAGCACCAGGATACCCTCACGCGTGATAGTGCGCTTTACTAATACACTTACCTCACCATATATATCATATCATACCATACCATACTATAATATAATGTGTGAGAAGTTGGCCTGGCATATGCTGGTCACTAGTTATAGTGGCCACCTTGCACCAGTCCAATTCGACTCTTATGGTAGATAGGTTTAAGACAACCTTTTAAAGAAAGCTATCCTAGTGGTAGCTGTGGAGAGCAGCCTTCAGGCTAAGTCTCAGAGGAATGTAAAGCAGCTTATTTTACCTTATAATCTCTTGAATCACTAAATGAAAGGACACCACACAGGTATATATATAAAATATATATGTATTTATTACTAGACACACTCTACTAATCTCTTTATGAGACTAGAAGTCAAGGACATATGCAAAAATCAATGTTTCACAACAAGTTAAGCACAAATATGGCTGGGGCCCTAGGGGCGTACCAGACCATATACTAAAAAAGGGACTTAGGAAGATCGGCTTGCGAGGGGACAAGGCCTAGGGCCTGTAGAAGCACTGGGGCCTCACTAATCCACCCAAGGCAGGTAAGTAAAGGACCCACGGGAGAAGCATGCAGTGTGAGAACACAGCCGCGGATCCCAATAGACTTCAATGGAGCAAGTCGCGGTTGGAATTTGAAAGATTTAGGATACTTCGGGAGAGTCTACAAGCAAATCACTTATAGGGTAAGTAGTTCTAGAGCCAACACACACAGGAGCACCGGAGTACTCGAGTTACCTCACCCAGGGAAGCCGGGTGCATAGGTGTCTTTTGGTGTCGGGTTGCGACGTCGTTTTTAATGGGAGCCAAAGAAGACTTGCTGCTTGTGAAGACAGAAGAAGTGTCCGGTGGAATCCAAGGCTGGATTCTGAAGAAAGAAGACCTGAAAGCAGAGGAGACAGTGTTCAAAGTCACTTGCTAGTGACCCGGGGCAAGGAAGATGGATGCCCACAGTCGTCGGGTGATTTCAGGTGATCACAGGTGTCTTGACTCTTCAGCCACGAGGTCCAGGAGGCGTCGACGACGACCAGGAGCTGAATTCGGAGTGTACCACGAAGTCTGCAGCTTACTGAGGTGTCAGCAACCGGATTGGAGCCAACAAGCCTTGGCAACAGCAAGTCTCGTGGAAAGTGAAGAAAGTCAGCGGTGCAGACCAGCAAGGTATGAGGGACTCACCCAGCGAGGGTAATTCAGGGCAGGCCTGGAGCAACCAGTTCCGTAGAAAAGTCTTCTGGGGACCCACAAGCCAACCAGCAAGGGATCGCAAAGACGCCTCGGGAGGATTCACTCACCAGGAGCCCTCGGTCACTCGGGATGAGGTAGGCCTCTGATCTTTGGAGGAAATCCTGCTGGCAAGGGTTCCCTAACTTATACTAAAAGAAAGGGAGGGACTAGCTCTATGACCACTCCTCTGGGAGGGTCAGGGAAGAGGGTGGTTACACCCGCTTCCCTTTGTCCAGTTTCACGCCAGAGCAGGGGCTGGTAGCCCCTGAACCGGTTTGAGCTGGCATATGCACAGAGGAGCCTACTGCTCCCCCAGTGCAGGACTTCAAAGCACTCTAGGAGTGCACCCACCCAGCCCCAATACACTAAATCCTGTCTGGAAGGTGGTTACACCTCCCTGTGACAGGATGCCTATTGTTGGGCCTCCTCCACTGCGAGTTTCGGTCAGCAGCAGGAGGGCAGCCCAGTGTCTGTGCTGGTGGCATCCATTTTGTGATGCCAGGACTCTTTCAGGAATCTACCGTGTTTCCACAGTGGGTACATGTCTACCCCTCTAGAAGGGTGGAATCATACTCCCAAACCAGTTACTGGTGTGGGGGTATGATTCCAAAGTGTTTGACACCAAACACGACATGTTTTGATGTAGCCATCCCAAAGTTAGCCTTTACCGATAGGTTATAATGCACTTAAGAGTATATGGTTTAACCGCATCCACAAACAGCTACCAAGAATGGACTCTGAGAGCTGCAGAGGGGCCCTGCTCAGGCAGAGGCACCCCCTCACATGGAAACCAAGCACCCTGCCATCAGGATTGTTAGGGCCTGCCTTAGGAGTGACTGATAGGTTTATATGTGTGTGTAAGGTGAGATATAGGGAACCTATACCTCAGTGAGGAGTGCTAACACTACCTCACCCAGGCTGCAGTAGCAGGCCTGTGGTGTCAGATTTAGTCTGCTTCCCAGGGGTGGCATAATATATGCTTCAGCCCCTGGTAGGCCTGTGAAGTACCTATGCCCTTGGTACCTAAGGTACCATATACTAGGGGCTCATAAGGTACCACAGTATCCAATCACTAGTGCGTCTAATATGCACTCCAAGTTGTTTAGAGAGAACAGAGAGGCTGGGGCCCTGATTAGCAGGGACCCAGCCAGACTATAGCCAGAAACCAGTGTAAACATCAGAAAAAAAGTGGGGGCAACATAAGTGCAGATCCTACTCTCCTACATAATGCATAACATAACATATCCTCAACAGTGAGGGGAGAGACAGAGGGCTGAGGTAGAGCACTGAGGGAGCATCAGAGAGTTCTGGGAGCTGAAGAAAGACATATGAGGGGCAGCAAGTTTTGACCTTCACAGGAAACTACTATTTCCAAATCTAGCAATGGCCATAACGTGACCATTGGCTTCCACTGGCCAGGGTCTTAGTGTTAATCCCTGCCCTTCAGGCACCAGACACATCATCCTATGAGAACATCCCATATCACCACCACCCACCTTGACTCGTCTCCAGCACTACTCTGCGAAGCACCCTACATCAGCAAGCAGCATTTCCACCAGACAGCACAACACCACAACCTATACCACCTCACACCACTCTATACCACATACCCCAGAACTCTATACCACAACCCCACACTTTATGTACCTCCACTACATCACAAAGACACTAGCATTAGTCCTGAGTCAGAACAAACTATGAAGGTAGAGCCTCTCTACATTCAAGAAACTGATGTGTCCCCCAGAATCAGCACTGGCCCCTCGTAACTCATGTGCAGAAGACCCAAGTGTAGAGCAGCTCAGACATATAAAGAGCAGTGCAACCTTTCTAAGAGGCGATCACAGCATCTAACGAGAGGGCATCAGTCATGCCTGCGGTCCATGAGTGACGGACGGATCCACCACAACCAACATGGATCAGGTGGAGGGTCTAAGGAGCACCACACAGCGCCCAACATAGGCGGCCAAAAGCCCCCGCAGCTCCCACAGGGCTTTGGCTTGCAGGTTTCGTACACCCCCCTCCTCTGGTTGGGAATCTGTGACCCTGAATCCCATCTTGCACAGGAATGAGGGTCAGTGCACCAGTAAGACCACACTAGTGAGGGTGAGTCTTCATTGCATATCTTCTTACCCCATATCCACCATATATGTCAAGGCAGGACTAATGGGCAATGCCAACCGCCCCTCCCCCAACCAGTGAAAATACTTCCAGCTCACTTTGAATTAAAAAAAACCTCACGGGCTGGTCAAAGAAGGTCTATCTGAGGAATGATTTGGAGCTTCCATGATGGTCGCTCATCACTCGACTAATTGCTGAAGGAGGAAGAGAAATCCAGAGAAGCTGAGGCTGGTGCGACAGCATCGAGGACTTCAGAGGCTGCTGCCTCCCCAAGGTACGGGGATACCGCAAGGTTTGTGAGTAAGTGAATGGTGGGTGGAAATTGATCGGTTGTGGATAAGAAGGCTCAATGGATAGCAAAAAGGTAATGTGAATAGTGCACTGAGCTCAGCATGAGGCAGAGATAATAAAAAAAATCAGAGCTGATAAAAAATCAAACAGGCATTGAAAATGCAATAGGTCTAGCCTTTGATTAAGTTAAAGCCATTTTCTTTGCTAATGGTATTGTATAGCAAATCAAATGGCTTTAACTTAATGAAAGGCAAGACCTATATGCTGCCGCAGCCAGGGGCCCCAGGGCCAGACCCTGCCACAGTCAGGAGTCCAGGGCCAGACCCTGCCACAGTCAGGGGCCGAGGGCCAGATGCTGTCACAGCCAGGGGCCGAGGGCCATTTAGTCCTGAAGCCAGGAGTTCAGAGCTCGGTCCAGCTTAAACCAGAGATGCAGGTTATCACACAGGCTTCCAAGCAGGGCTTTAAGTGGAAGGAAAACACTGGAGGGGTCTCTCAAGCGGCGTGGCCAATGTAATTAAGGATGTGGGTTAAAAACACGTAGGCTAGAACCCTGTGCTTCGCCGTAGTGTGCTGCCCCACTGGTATTTTGCTGCTTCTGTCATTGCTCCAGATAAATAATACAACAAGTAACAACCTTACAACCACAAAACAGGACTATTGGCTTTGTCAATGGTTGTTAGTTCTGAAATGATGAGACCATAAAACAACTATAACCAGTAGATGCAAAGAAGGCGTGGCTGTGAAAACAACACATGAAAATATCGCGAAGGCAGCTTCGTGATATTAACAAGGAGGTGCAGCGATAAAAAAAATCGCGCTACCACGGCCTTAATGCTGGAATTTTTACGTCTGTTAAATTCCAGACTAAGGCATACTAATAATGGGAGGTGGATTATGCTGATACGACCACAGGGTCGTATCAGCAATGTTATCGCTGTTTTCCATGGAACATCGCTGGAAAACCAGCGATGTCCCATGGTAAACACCGCTATCGCTGAAATATTATCGCCATAGCGCTATGTATTGTTAATATAGCGTTATCATGGCGATAATTTTCAGCGATAGCCGGCGATAATATTTCTACCGCTATGTGGGGCCAGCGATAATTATCGCTGGCCCTTGTTAATATGCCCCTGCGTGCGCATCACGTGCCACTAGACTTAGAATTCAAGGTCTCTGTTAGGAGCTGATGTGATATAATTTAGGAATTGGCCCCCAGCGCGCATTACCAATTAAACTGAAACTAAGCACTGTTTCAGCAGCAGAAAGCGTCGTCTGGAAGGAACACAATCATATGTAATCTTTCTTCTGATTTCCATGTTGTGATGTGTTCTCAGTCTCGGACACGTCGCCCCCACAGGGCAGCTTTTAAAAACAAGCTCTCGCCTTTGGCAAAGGCAGCCACTTGTTTATAATTGCATCGCGCTTTCACTTTAAGTGAAAGCGCAATGCAAAAATAAACACGGGGCTGCCTTTGCCAAAGGCGAATGCTAACAAAAAAGTGCCTAGCGGCGAATTAGGAGACACTGTCTCCCGCCGCCAGTAAGAGATCCAATCCCTCTGGGCGTGGATCAAAGGAGTCAGGGTGGCAACAAACACCGATTGGCATGCCTTCAGTGCAATCATTGCACTGCCTTTGGCATAATTTGTGACCCCAACCGACGCACACAAATCAAAGCTGAAGGAGGAGCTGGGACGAGGCTTCTGGAATCGTATCGATTCCAAGAAGCCTGGTATGACGAGGCAGCGCATGCGCTGCTTACGTCAGGCCGAGACCTAATAAACTAAACTGGGGTTAATCCCAACAGCGAACAAATGGAATTACTTTAAGCTAAAAGACTGGTGGGGAATGAAGAATTGTTTAAGAAGGCAGACTTTGCAAGTAAAACTGGAACTACAAAAGGTAGAAGTGCAACTCAAATGCTCTCAAACAAATCTACAACATAAAGAAAACATCTAAATGAAAGAAGTGAAGAGATGGTGGGATGCTTCTTCATTGAAAACACACAGTGATGTGAACAGACTGCCAGGGGGCTAGAAGATCAACACTGTGCAGCTACCAAGGTACAGGCCCAGAGGTGCTGCAGGTGTGAGTGAAACAAGCATGGAGTCAAACATGGAGCTTCATGATTATAGAGTATAAGACAACCGGTCAAAACTAGAAAGAAATGGACACATTGAAGAATGGATTGCCATGGATATCCGATCAGGAAATGACACCTTAAAAACATACACGAATAAACGGTTGGAGCAAGATGAAAGGGAAGTAATGCAAGGTAAGGAATGGTAAACTGATGAGAAATAACTGGGTATTTTGCAAAAAGGCTTCATGGTTTTGGCAAAGGGAAGAGAGTTGGAAATGAGTCTTACAAGAGGCTCCAAAGTCGACTCCTAAAGATGAACAATCCTCATGCACAGGTTGCACGAAAAATAAAAAATAAATGTATATTTAGATGAAGTTATACTGTCCAGTGAACGATATGTGGAACAGGAAATATGAATGATTGACCCAGAGGGGGGCCAAACAAAGAGCAGAGTGAGAAGAAAGACCAAGGGCACTAAGAGGGGACAGAAGGAAAGAAACAGCAAGAGAAACTAAGAGTCACGAATCTGTCTAAATGTAAGTTACCAATTCATAGCCACAATATATTATTAGAGAACTGAGGACCTAACAGTGATGCAACTCTTACATGAATTAAACGAGCAAAAAGTTCAGAAAGACATATCAAAAACTGACAATGAATTTCTTCAAAGTCTTTAAATAACCAAAATGACAACTCACTTTAAAAGTAAAGACAAGATTTAGAATTTGCCCGAATTTGAAATCTGGCAACAAAATGTATATTTTCTATGACAATGAGATCAAAAAAGTGAATAGCATAACAAAAAGAGGGAACAAACCGGGCCTGTTGGACTTGGCCCTTTTTGGCAGGCTCACCCCTGAACTTTTTGCCTTAAGCTCTGACATGGTGGTAGTGGTTTTAGGCCTCTAGGCACTTTAGCACTGTGGTCCAGCGTTAAGTGCGTGCACTCTCTGTGTACGTGTGGTGAGATGGGCCTGCCCTCCCATATAAATGCATGGGGGTAAGTGTGTCCATGGTAATTCCTGGTATGAGAGGAGTGCAGGGTCGAGTTTAGTATGTACGAACTCGTGAGGATAAATTCTGCGCAATGGTGTGCGCAGATTTATGGTGACTGGTGGAGAAATGCCGCTTTTAGAATTTGGCATTTCTGTGTGCTATGTGTCTGCCTGCCTGATGTGAACTGCATGTCTGGCTTGTGATTGACAGGAGCTGAGAGGTGTGGGTGGCTCCAGGACGGGCAGGTTGATCCAGCGCTAGGCTGAAAAGGACCCCTGGAGGAAGAGTGGTGGGAGCGGTAATCCCCTGACCCTGAATAGGATGGTGCTTCCCTAATGAATGCTGGCTTCGCCCCCCTGTGGTGTGTCTGATGGCGAGCCCCCACCGGACAAAGGGGAAGAGGAGCTTCCAAAACAAAGTGCTCCAAATCCCCCCTGAACCAGTTGCATCTGGTTCCCCCATGCCCTGCACTTTAGACAAGGGAGAAATGGTGTATAAGAAGTGGCTGTGACCCCATGATATTGTTCAGTTCTGGTGTGCTGATCCTGCTGGGGCGTGCTACTGATGGGGCCCGGGGGGTGGGGGGGGGCTGCCAGGAGGGTTTGCCTCCCTGGGCCCTGCATTGCCCCTCTAAGGACTTATTCTGTTTGCTGCAGGACCCTTTGCCAAGGAGGTGTGGCTCCCAGCGCCTCGTGAGCGCTATATTTTAATTGCCCAGGGGAAGAGACGAGCGGGGGCTTCGCAGTGGGGCGCTGCAGCCTATCTTGAGGGAATCCCGACGTAGGGATTCCCCGGCGTTTTGCCCAAAACCGAGTGGTAGCCTACCCCGCTTTATGCATATGGAACTAGTGGGTGCCCACCCCGCTTATGTGCCTATTTTAGGAAGCCTACCCCGCATTGCCGCTATTTTTATTCTGACCGGCGGGTGCCCACCCCTGGCATGCCTGACTGGAGGCGTGCCCAACCGGAAGCAGTACTGGGCTGGAAGCAGAGGGCCCTCGGAGTACGGCTGGAGAGCGGGACGGTGTCTCGCGGATTCCCTCCGCGGCATAGGAAGAAAACAGAGCCTTTCATGTTCCCTGGGGTCAGCATGAGCCTCCCTGCAACGAGCAGCCCCGGTGCTGATGAGAGAAGTGCCGGACGGAGGCGGGAGTTAGCTGATGCCAAGCGGGGCTCCCATGAGAGGATGGAAGCCCCGTGTATCCCCGTGTGATAAGAGGAAAAGCCTGCCCCGCAGTCCGGTGAGTGAAGAGGGCTGGAGGGGAGAATGAGGAGATTGAGGCACAGAGGTGCCAGGGCCTATTTGTCATCAGCGGACCCACCGTTGCGGGCCACTCCAACGGTGGGGCATCTTTTGTTTTCAGAGCCCGAGTGGCTCCAACGAGGGGAGCACATAGTTGGCAAGGGCCCGGAGGGGCCCGTGTCACCCCCCCAGAATACCGAGGCACACTGTCAGTGCCTGGGCGGTCCCGCCAGAGAGCGGGCCGCCCCAACGATGGGAGGTATGTTTTTACAGCACAGTGGGGGTCCAGAGGGCACAGAGGTGTCGGGCCCCCCCTTTAGGAAAGTGCCACAACTGCGCCGCACCAGTACGGGCAGCTGACGAGAATTGAGCACAATTAATTCAGAGTCCCTGAATGGGAGGGGCATAGAGGTGCCAGGCCTCTACTTGATCCACTGCTGCGCAGCACTTAGTGCCAGCTGCCACGTTTAGGCCACACTTCTTTGGGGGCATGTTTTGAGAGATACGAGTGAGATGCACACCATGACACGCTCTTGGATATTGCTGCATTGGCAGCGCGCCCTGACATTTTGGACACAGGGCATTTGAGCCCCTTTGCAAAGGCCAGTTGGCCGGGGAGGTCAGTGATTTATGCGATATTAGGAAATGCGATGCTTTACAATGATTCATGCCTCTAAATGCGTTTGGGGATGAGATTATGTGTGTAATGTGTTTATGCCAGTGAGATTATTTCCTACTGTGAGAATACCCCTAATGTGAGTGATGCTTAGGAGGTTAGGGTCTAAGATGTTAGACTGATGAGGTTGGCGTACCATGGATTTGGCGCCTAATGTGATATTGTGCAAAATGTGGTTTATGTTACAGGCTGATGCTGAGTACAGTGGTTACCAGTAATTACTGGTTGTACGTTTATGATATGTCTTACTTGTACCAAGTTCACTTTGTGATGGTTCTGACAGTGGTCCAGTGGGCCCTGCCAGGTGTAATTAATCCCTTGTAGATATGACCTAGTGCCAGGTGGCACAATGTATATTATGTGATTACTATTCTAAAGTGATGTAAGAATACAAAGGCTATTTTTGATATAACCTTGTGTGGAGTTCCTTTTGTGGTGTGCCTGGTATGTTGTTGCTGTGTGCGTGTGCAAACGCTTTAAACATTGCCTCCGGGATAAGCCTGACTGCTCGTGCCAAGCTACCAAGGGGTTGAGCAGGGGTTATCTTTGGCGTGTAACTCCCTTGCCCTGGCTAGAGTGGTGGTCTCTCCCTGGCTTTGGCGCAAGCCCTAGCCAACCAGAAATCCCACTTCTAACCGGGCCAAACTGAAAATTTCACAGGATAAGAAAGAGAAGCCTTAAAATAATGGAAGAGGATAGCCGAACCAATAGAAAGGCCCTGGACATGAAAAGAGCGAAACACGAAAGAAGCGATGAACCGACTGGAAGATGTGAATCGCTATAAACGTGATATGTAAGAATCTAATGGAGGAAACGAAACAAAATCAAGAACTTATTAATGAACATGAAAGCGCATTTCCCACAGTAATAAAATACCCATGTCACCAATCCCCTCCCTCCTCAGGGTGCACTGAAGCTTCCAGTCTGCTGAGTGGCCTCTGGGAGTCTTCATGTGAAGCGACGTTTGAGGAAACATTGGTGTCTGGGGCGCATCTAAGATGAGCTACAACCACCATCCAGCATGGCACAGGAGTGAGAGCTGCCAATGTTTCTTAGAACTGAGAGCTCTCAGTCAAAGAAACCACATGCGGGTGTCACCGGGAATGCTGCAAACACGCTTTTTGAACCATGTATTTGTATTCACGGAGGGTCTTTACCTACCGACTTGTTGCCAAGTGAGGGGTCTCACCATCACCGCCAGCTGTGTGACTCCCATAATGGGCTAATGTGAGATGGACATGGTGTGGAATAGACCAACTGAAGTATGTCCAGGGTCACTCTGACATGTGCCATTCTACGGTTTATGAGGCTTTTCCCCACATATTTATGAATGTGTCTCATTTGCTACATAATCCATCATCTACTACATAATCTGCAGATTTTAAGAAAACATGTTTCTAGCTCAGAATGATCAAAAGTTACTAAAAATGTTGTGACGTGTTCATACGCAGTGGAAGGCCCTTCCCAAAGTTTGTGGTCATGTTTCAGTGGCCTATTTATATATTTCATTGCTAAACTCATACTAGTGAGGTGAAATCTCTGTGCAGACAGTATTACAATGCCTAAAAATGACACAACACATATGAGAAAATATGCTGGATTATTTGGCTTTTCTTGCAGCATCATTTTGTCAACCGTGCTGCCCATTTGGTGTTGTCCTGCCACATAATTCCAGTGGCCCTGAGTATATCTAAAGGTCTGAATGGGTGACACCAAGATCTGCCCACCTCCTCAGCCTGTGTGCAGCATGAAAGAACTATTATATAAATACCCCACTAATAATGGAAACAGTAGGTTGGTTTGTAAGGCATACTGGCATGAATGTGTAACAGAATTAAAATAAGTGTACCCACAAATAGTGGATGAAATTATACAATTAAAAACTGTTAAGGCCTCCTCAATTGGTCCTGGTGAAAGCTAAGTGACCCTGAGAGGTGAAGGTATCAGTGCTGCTCTCAGCAGAACTGGTTAGGCAGGGGAGGCGCCCGGGATCTCTGCATTTTACAGTCTAATAGTATCCCGGGTATGAGGAGAAAGACAACGACAGACGGGGAAAGGTAGGAGTATGCGCAAGGGGGAAGAGGTGACTGGTGAGAGTAAAGGGTGGGGCAACCCTTTATACTACAGCTCTTCAGGTGGTAACTTGCACCTCAAACGGGGGGCCAGCAGGAGGGGAAAGGAGCGACAGAAAACACGAGCACTCATTTGGAGTGATTAAACACAAATAAAAAAGTAATTCCAAAAGTGGGAGCAGTGGATGGACACAAGTACCTGGCTCATGCTCTAGGGGAGGGCCAAACACAAGAAGAGGCATGACGCATGCATGCCATGACAAACAGGAATGAAGCATAGGAGAGTGATGTCGAAGCGAACGTACGGTAGCTGTCGGCGGTCTGTAAGCCCACTGATGAAACAACATGTCTCGCTGAGACAGCGCATGCGCAGCCTAACCGAGACCTAAAAAGTTGCTGATCCACCTGAAAGCATCTTAAAACCCAAAAGCGATTTCAAAGAAAGATGTCTACAACAGTCTCTGAAATGTAGACACACACAATAGTAGCTTTTTAGGTGTATATATTTATGCATGTGCCTTATCAATGCTGCTGAAATTCACTCACACACACTCTCGCATTCCGAAAGATTGATGATGAATGAAGTCCTTTTACATGACTGAATGCTCCATTACATGTTTGAAGAGTGGCAGCAGGCTGGCCATTAATTATGTAAAGTGATGTCCCTGGTTTCAACCAATAACGCCAATTCCCATGCACACAAACATGGTGCAACTTTGCGCACACACTCACTCGCCCATACACTCTCTCTTTGACACACACTTAGGCACACATGCACTTCAAACATACCCACTCACTCATTCACTCTCAGACACTCACACTTACACACACATGCATTTCAAGCACACCCACTCACCCATTCACTCTCTCTGTGACATTCACACTTAGACACACATGTATTTCAAGCACACCCACTCACTCTCTTGTTGACACTCGCCCTTAGGTACACATGCACCTCAAACACACCCACTTACTCATTCACTCTCAGACACTCACACTTAGATACACATGCTTTTCAAGCATGCCCACTCACCCATTCATTCTCTTTGACACTCACACCTAGGCACATATGCATTTAAGCATGCCCACTCACCCATTCGCTCTCTCTTTGACACTCACACTTAGGTACACATGCATTTCAAGCACGCCCACTCAACCATTCAATCTCAAAACACTCACACTTAGACAGACATGCATTTCAAGCACACCCACTCACACTTAGGCACACATGTACTTCAAATACACCCACTCACCCACTCACTCTCTCTCTTTGACGCTCACACTTAGGTACACATGCACTTCAAACACACCTAGTCACACTCTCATGCCACATTCTCGCTTATTCCTCATCAAGAGAGAGAAGCAGTGATGTGAGTGTATGGTGTGTAAATGTCTGCAGCGGGTGTGCATATGTGAGTGTGGTTTGAGAAAGTGCAATACACTTGGTGGAGACAATCACAGTCTGGTTCTTCCCCCTCCTGGGCTGGGGTGGGGAGGGAATGGCCAAGACCTAATGATGGGAAGACTGTGGCATCTCCACATGTGAGAGTTATGTTTGAGCATAGGACTGCACGCTACATGGGAGTATGTGTCACATAAGAGATAAGTACCTTGGCATAGAAGTAAGTGCCTGCTGATGCGAGGCTGCATTCAAGCGTATAATCACATCAGGGTGTTCTTGGACACAAGATGGCAGTTTCTGGGCACTGGAAGGCAGTAACTGTGATTCCTAATAGCATCCTGGGCAAGTCACTGGCTGTGACTGGAAACATGATGATCTTAACTCCTACATGTATTGGCAGTGCCAGGGCATTTGAACTTGCATTTGGAGGGATGGTGACTTTCCTAGGCTTAAAACTGATATAAACGAGTAGGGTGTGGCTTGCTGAGAGCTGCACTAGAGGTCAGCAAGTAAACCCATAATCCGGCATCATCCGTGGGCAACTGGGGCGCTTGTCAGTGCCAGATCATATCAGAGTGCGGCGGCGTGTCGATCGGACTTGAGGCAGCCTCCTAACAGTGCCGTGACCCATGAAAACAGCGACCTGAGACGCTCATCCCGACGAAGCTAAGATGGCGCCTGCCAGAGATTGAAGCGGCGGCTGCTAGCTCCTTTTAACGGCGGCTGCACATGGTAGTGCCGAGGCGTGCCCTTTCTACAGCAGGTCGGAAGTGTGGGACTGCGGTAGGGCGGCCGGAGGCCAGACGCCGCGAGTCATACTGGAAGTGAGCCGTGCGACCCGGAATAGATAGAGGACACCACGGGGCAGATGTCCAGATTGAGAGGTGTGCCTTTCCTCCGGCAGACTGTGAGTGCAGGACTGTGGGGGCGCGGCCGGAGGCAGGACACCGCGAGGAGCATAAAGTGTGGGCCGCACGGCCCGAAGCAGAGTGTGGACCCCTGGAGGCGATGGCCCAGATCATCTGCGGGGCCTAGTGCCCATACAGTGCGAGCACAGTGCTCGACACAGCGGGGAGCGGCCGCTCGTGATCGGAGCGTGGGCCCCCCCTTGACGAAAAGTGGGTGCCTAGATCGGCAGTGTGGAGTGGCCTGACTAGGGAGGGGGTAGGAGCCGCACACAGGGACAGATCGGCCCGGGGGCTTTTGCATTGGACATACCTGCCAGACTGAATCTCTGAAGCGTGGGTTTGAAGCGGAGGGAAGGCCTGCCTCGTTGGGACATCGTGAAACTAGATAAAGCCTAGACTCTGCCCCCTGCGCCCTGCCGTGCGCAGAGAACTCCCACAGGGCCCGGCCCCCCCGAGAGTACAACAGTAATTACAGGGTCCACCTCCCACCACACCCAGGCTGGACTCTACCGCGGGTGGCACACCCCGAGCCATGGGCCAAAACAGACTGACAGGCCAGGGTCAGTCCAACCAGATAGATATGTACACGTGGTCATGGGGAGAGAGGAAGGAGCTCCGGGTGGGAGCCAGCAGGAGGATCCTGTCGACAGTGGACCAGACCCCTCATTGAGGGACATCATGGCAGCTATTTGGGAGCTCTGCGGAACCCTGGAACCCAAACTGGATTCAGTGACAGAGGAGGTCAACCTATTGCGTGAGGACTTCAGGAAGATGTCGGAGAAGGTGGCAGTGGCTGAAACAGGCATTGGGAGTCTCCAGTCCAAAACAAAAAGACTCGAAGAACAGGTTGCTGCCCTAACTAAAAATCAAACAGACATCTATGCCCGGCTTGAAGATCAGGAGGGGCGAGTCAGATGCAAAACATCCACGTAGTGGGGGTCCCGGAGGGAATGGAGGGGCCATTCACAGACAGGTTCATGGAGGATCTGATATTGAACCACCTGAAACCCAAGCGCCTGTCCAACTTCTTCTCAGTCGAGCAGGCCCACCGAGCGTTTGGGGGTAAGCCTAAGCCTGGGGCCCCCCCACGTACTATCATCGCCCGTATACTGAACTTCAGAGTCTGCGATGCCATGCTGCAGGAGGCGCGGATGTCTGGCGATCTCCAGCTTGAAAATGCCACAATTCGCTTTTTTCCAGACTTCACTCTTCATGTCCAGCGCCAGCGACGGTCCTTTGATGGTGTGAAGAGAGCCCTCAGGGAACAAGTAGTGAAATACATTATGCTTTTCCCTGCCCGCCTCAAGATCCTGGACGGCAGCAAGGCATACTTCTTTGAGACACCGGAAGAGGCCAGCTACTGGTTGGAGGGTTGGCGGACAGTGGGCAGGAAAGGCGGCCCGCACAGATCCGAACAGCGCCATAACGGACAGGACACTGAGCGAAGAGAGACCTATGTCTGGCAGCCAGGGACATGAACGGAGAGTAATTAAGTGATCTGGGGATGGGTTTGTTATTGAGTGGTTTTCCTTCCTTAACATCTTGGGGGCTGCCTGGGTTCTGATTTATGGGCGAGGTCAGTGTCCCGAGGAGTTCCCTACGATATGGAAATCAAACTCCCTCGCAATGATCTGCAATAATGTAATGCTCACAATGGTGGTTTGAGCTAGCCGGGGGTGGGACCAGGGGGCTGGCATCGGGTTGCCCTAGTACAGTTATCAATGTGGGTGGGACATTCGTTAGTTATGTTTAATTCTTCTGGCTGACTGCAAGTTCATGTTTCCTCGCCAATTTTGATTGTGGGGTTGATGGAGCGACAGGCACTCTGCAAGTTTGGAAGGTGGGAGGTTGGGGACCCACTGAGCAGGGAGGCAGGGTGGAGAGAGTTGGGAGGGGGGTCTTGTTTCAGGGGTTGGTATGTTTTGCTCTAGACCAGCTTAGTCCTTTTACATGTGGGAACTTGCCTAGCGACACAGTGGGGCCGTGTGATTATCTGAAGAAGGTGAGCCTCTCTGACACATATGGGTGATCCAGCTAATATAACAATATGGACGTGGAACGTGAATGGGCTTGGTAACAAGATCAAACATACATTGGAACTACAGCACCTTAAAAGGTATTCACCCGATGTGGTTCTAATTCAGGAGACACACCTGCGTGGAAATAGGTGTAGGGCCCTGAATCGTTTTGGTTATAAAATGGTGGTCCATTCGGGGTTCACGTCTGGATCACGGGGTGGGCATTTTAGTCTGTAACACCCTACCCATTGGTATTTCGGGCAAATGGACTGATGATGCGGGTTGTTTGGCCGCGACAGCGGGCAAATGGGCGGGGGCGCACCATAGTCTTGTGCTCCTGCTATGTTCCGCCAGGCCTACACTCCTAGACTCTCCCGCGGCTGGGATCCATCCTGGCAGATCTTCCACTGGGGGTCCTCCTGGTGGGTGGCAACACTAATGCAGTAATGGACGCAGACCTGGACCGTTCTAGAGATGGGTTGGGCTGCAGGGGGGAGCGGGCCTGGATGGCTTTGTCACGGTCATGGGACTTAGCGACCTGTGGCGCACTCACAACCCTTCACATAGACAATACACGTTCTATTCAGCTTGACATGGGTCCTTTTCATGACTTGACCACTTCTTCACCCGCACTGACCAGGTGGGCGACTTTGCTGAACCCCAGATTATGGCCCGTGGGATCTCCAATCACTCCCCAGTCAGCGTCATACTTAGGGGACCGGTGATCGACAGGGCGTCTTTTCCGAGGATAGATCCGTGGCATCTCCGAGACCAGACCATAGGGGATAAACTCCGGAAGGGCTCTCAGCTCTACTTTGAGGAAAACCGGGGCTCGGTTGAGTCCCATGTAACATTATGGGAAGCATACAAAACAGTGCTGAGAGGTGCCCAGAAAAAAAGAGGAATCCCTACAGATCAGTCAACTAGAAAACGAAATTGAGCAGCTGGAACGCGATGTTAGCATTGCCTCTTCTGTTGACCTCCGCCACAAATTGATACTCAAACAGAGAGAACTTTGAGCCCTGGCTGAGGGGGAGGCACGAGCCTATGCTCTCGCGTTCGCGGGAGCGTTCCTGGGTAGCTGAAGGGCGAGACGTGTTGGGGTCCCTAGTATCCACCAGCACAGGCAGCGGAAGCGTTAGCGACCCACTTCAAAAGGGTATATTACCCGGTTTGCACCAGGACCGAAAACGATTGCGCAGAGTTCCTACGGGAGTTTGCGCTGCCCACGCTGTCCCAAGACCAAAGAGACCGCCTTGATGCAGATTTCACGGGGGAGAAAATTGGGAATATCCTCAACTCCCTCCAGTCTGGGAAAGCGCCTGAACCCAACGGGCTTCCAGTAGAGATATATAAACGACAGGCAAACGTCATTATCAACCCCCTTCTTCAGATGTATTCGAAGGCGCGTGAGTTAGGTAGGTTCCCCACTGATCAACGTGAGGCCACGATCGTGGTCATTCATAAAGCAGGGAAGCCGGCAGACCAACGTTTCTCGTACCGCCCCATTTCACTTATCAACGTAGAGGCCAAGGTCCTGGCCAAGGCTCTAGCGGATAGATTGGTGTCTGTTATTCCTGATATGGTGCATGTTGACCAATCATGGCTTATGCCTCGTAGGAGCACCCTGAACAATGAAAGTGTAGATTGCGTGCACCTTATTAGGAATTTTATCTGAATCTCTATTCATATATTCAACTATGTTGCGTGCACTTGTGACCTATGTCTGCCTGAACATATGTGTCTAAATGCCTAAGAGGGGCCTAGTGCCACATGGGCTACCTGGTCTCACTTGTGCACAGCTTTGGGGGTAAATACCACTGCCTAATCTGATTAACATACAATTATTACAATTCATCAATTGTTTTTGCAATGCATACATTTAATCATCATTATATATTTTCAAAATTATTTTCATGGATCATACAATTGTGTTATGTCATTAAATCATAATGATACATATGTTCCAAACTAAAAAACATAAATAACAAAATCCAGTTGTGCCAAAGCTCAATGCATTTCGGTACAACCTGTCCCTTCTTCAGGGGACATTGATCTGTAAAAGAACATATATAATATAATAACAAAGTATTTTTCTCACATACAGTGGCACTTATGTATAATCATGATTGACAAGATAGTTCATTTGTTCTATGTATATCATTAACTTATTATTTGAATTCAAAGTTTGTATACCTTTAGTTTTCGCTTTCAAGATATTTACGATTTTACCTTTACGTATATAATCCTTTGAAATAGCCATAACACTGTGTTTGCTTCTTATTTACATCGTGATGTGGCTAAACATACTGGGGCTAATTAATTGTATTAATCTGTGTCAATCAGCAAGTCAACTTACTTGTAAAATATGAAGAGATGAACCAAGTCTCAAGTGCAACGATAGGCGATTCCTGACCATCTTGGCTATCAGAGTTGCCTTCAACATGCTCTCATCACGTTCTTTTTATAAACATATAACCGTCGTACCTTATATCAATCAGGGACTTCACGTCTCTAAAACTCCTGTAAACTCGATTAAAGAATTTCTTCACAAACATTGCACCATCCATAAAAGAAACAACGGAACCTACATTTAAATCGAAGAGTACATTCATGGCTCCTGCATCACATAAGACACTAGACACATTTGAAATCCTAGTGAAGAAAGATTTGAATAAAATCAATTACGTCAAAGCAAGTAAAACTAAGAAGAACATGAGTCCTGCAGAATACAGCACGCTAAAAAATCTAGCAAACAACTAATTGATTACTTTTCAAAGAGCAGACAAGGGTGGAGGACTTGTGATGATGGATACACGTTTCTATGAAGCAAAAGTCAATGCTCATGTTAACGATACCAACATATATGCTCAACTGGAGACTGATCCCACTGTAGAAATAAGTCAATTATTGGAAACTATATTAACTAAAGCAGTTGATTTACTCCGCATTGACGACACTATCAAAAGATATTTGACTACACGATACCCCAGACGGCATAAACTATATATGCTCCCGAAGGTCCATGTAGTCCTATAGTTTCTGGATGCGTTTCAATATTTGAAACTCCAGGACGGTTCATAGATGCTCATCTACAACCTTTCGTGAAGAACTGGGAGACATATATAGAGACATATATAGAGGACACCAATGATTTTTTGCGAAGCCTTCAATCACTCAAAGAAGAAGTAAGTGAAGAATGGTACCTTTGCACCATTGACGTGGTCGCATTATATACTTTAATCCCGCTTGCACAAGGCTTAGAGGCCACAGAATGGGCACTGTTAAGACAATCAAGTTTTGACAACCGAAATTGTTTTGTGATTGAGCTACTAGAATTCTGTTTCCAGAACAGCTACTTCGAATGGAATAAAAAAAAAAATATTTACAGCTCAACGGAACTTCAATGGGCTTTCCCGGAGCCCCCACCTACGCAAACACATTCATGGCAAAATTTGAATCAGATTATACAGCATGGAAGGAGGGGTTGATCTTCTTTAGACGTTTCTTCGATGACATTTTTCTAATATGGAAGAGCACAGAAGAAAGACTGATTGAAAACATCACTAACCTGAATCTCAGAAATCCTAGAATACAATTTACTTATACCATCAAGAAGAGCGGAATAGCCTTCCTAGGCACAAGGATCGAAATAGAATCGAACAAAATAGTCACAAGATTATACAAAAAGGAAACTGATCGAAATAACGCACTTCAATTTCAAAGCTTTGACCCACCATCATTGATAAAGAATCTCCCATATTCACAATTTCTTAGGATTCACCGGATTACCACCAACACAGACACCAGTATAAAAACTATGGCAACACAGAAAGAAAATTACATAGCCAGAGGTTATCCGGAAAGATTATTGGAAGCTCTCTTAAAAAGAGCCAGAGACCGCGCACAAGAAGATCTCCTGTCAAAAAGCATTAAACAGACAACTAATAGAATAGTATTTGTAACTAGATATTCGACTGTATCAACAGAAATAAAACACATTATTCTCAAGCGCTGGGAACTCCTCATGGAAGAATCTGACTTTAATGGCATATACAAAGAGAAACCACTGTGTGCGTTCACGAGAGCCCGAAACTTGAAAGAAATCCTATCCAATAAAAAAACCAGGGTCATAACATCTAAACCTGGAACAACGAAATGTGGAAACTGCATTCACTGTAACAATGCCATCATTGGAGACATATTGTTACATCCACTAACAGGCGAACGCATCAAAATTAAACAGGCTTTTGACTGTAATTCAACCCAAGTAGTCTACTCAATTAAATGCCCTTGTGGGTTATTATATATTGGTAAAACAGACAGAAAAATGAAGACTCGGCTAACAGAACATAAAAGCCGCATCAGAAATAAGAACACCTCAAGTTTAACTACACACTCGGAAGAAGCTCGACATACAATAGCGCAAATCAAATTTAAAATAATTGAACATACCCCTCTACGGGAAGGGGTGGACATGTCGAAAGTTCTACTGCAAAGAGAAGCTTATTGGATCAAAAAACTGAACACGCTAATGCCATTCGGATTGAATGACAAATTTGACATGTCATGCTTTCTAAAATTATTACATAACCCACTTATTTAGACACCTCACCAAAAAAAGTATACTACTACTAAAAAGTATGTTTTTAAATGAAAACATTAGACAGAATAGAATTTTGTAAAATTGCGGCCACTTTCATGTTTTCCAGATATGTAATTATCAATGTTTTGTGATGTTTAAGTGTTTAAACATTCAGAACTGGCTCAATCACAAATACTAGACGGCTAAAATGCAATTAGAAATGAAGTTGTAACCATTAAATCATGTAAAGAGATATACATCATAGTAACGTCAGGCAGCTTCGAACATTACAACCTAAGCGGTACACCCAGGAATAGATCGTGCATAGAGCACACCTCAAGTTATTTACATAACCAACAGACATTTTATTGACTCTTCAAAGTGTAAACATTATTGAAGATGTGATTAGTTTTAAAAATAGTCTTATAGACCTCTATATACATTCAGCAAACTTTAAGATGGCGCCGTTAGCATGTAGTAGTCAGTAACGTATTCGTGCGAGAGTACGTGAGTTTGTAAACATGGGAACATTCAGTACACTTTGCAAAATATGAGCAGAGAGATCTCAAGGAATCTATTAACTGCGATATTATAGTATACTTTCAGTATACACTCTAAGGTGGCGCCGAATGTCTATCAGATGAATAATATAATCACGTGAGCATGTAAATACGGAAGCGTTAGGCATAGAGTCACTGAGAGCGACGATACAGGGACCGGTAGCAGTCGGATTGATGCACGGGAAATTGATATAACTTCTGCGGTTGCAATTCCGGTAAGGAAAACTATGAGACCATACGTAGTAGAAGCAGCTAACGTTGGGGGCCACAATTGCTGATCGTTCTCTTTATACTTCATGCAGCACCGCAAAAAGAGAAAATCGACGACACAGAAGCTATTTTTAAACGGTATGGACAAATTTCAGTTGTATGTTCAAGATGGTCAGATAGCAAGTGCGAGCGTTTTAGTAATTTCATTCCGTTTTATACACAGTTTTGAGCGGGAAGGTGGCGTCGGGTTTTTCAGGAGTTTTCAGGAGTTTTAAAGATGTGAAGTCCCCGATTGATATAAGGTACGACGGTTATATATTTATAAAACGAACGTGATGAGAGCATGTTGAAGGCAACTCTGATAGCTAAGATGGTCTTATTTTTTAGGAATCGCCTATCATTACACTTGAGACTTGGTTCATCTCTTCATATTTTACAAGTAAGTTGACTTGCTGATTGATACAGATTAATACAATTAATTAGCCCCAGTATGTTTAGCCACATCACGATGTAAATAAGAAGCAAACACAGTGTTATGGCCATTTCAAAGAATTATATACTTAAAGGTAAAATCGTAAATTTCTTTAAAACCAAAACTAAAGGTATACAAACTTTGAAATTAAAAAATAACTTAATGATATACATAGAACAAATGAACTATCTTGTCAATCATGATTATACATAAGTGCCACTGTATGTGAGAAAAATGCTTTGTTATTATATTATACATGTTCTTTTACAGATCATTGTCCCCTGAAGAAGGGACAGGTTGTCCCGAAATGCATTGGGCTTTGGCACAACTGGATTTTGTTATTTATGTTTTTTAGTTTGTAACATATGTATCATTATGATTTAATGACATAACACAATTGTATGATCCATGAAAATAATTTTGAAAATATATCATGAAGATTAAATGGAATATATGCATTGCAAAAACAATTGATGAATTGTAGTAATTGTATGTTAATCACATTAGGCAGTGGTATTTACCCTTCTAGGAGCACCCGCCATAACTTGCGGCGTCTGTATGGAGTACTCTACAAGACCGAGGATGTGGGGAACACACAGACGGCATTGATGACGTTAGATGCATCAATGGCGTTCGATAGCATTGAATGGCCCTACCTGTTTATGGTGCTCCAGAAACTAGGCTTTGGCCTGATCTTCTGTAGTTGGGTGCGCCCTTCTATATGAGCAACCTACAGCTTGGGTGAGGGTCAATGGTACTGTATCCAGGGTCTTCCCTCTTAGGAGGGGTACCAGGCAGGGTTGCCCCCTGTCCGCCCTCCTTTTTGCCCTGACTCTGGAGCCGCTGGCTTATTGGGTCAGGAGAAACAGGTCATTCTGGGGTTTGGCGCTGACCAACAAGTGGGAAGAGCATATTTCCTATACGCCGATGATGTTGTGTTATACATGGCAAGACCGTACCATTCGATAGCACAGGAGTTACACCTCTTTGAGTTATTCGGCAGCGACTCTGCCTACACAATTAATTGGGTGAAGTCAGTGATCTTCCCACTGTCGGGCCCTCCCCCTCGGATCCCAACTAGGTGTCCCGCCTCCGCGGCGACTGACGGGTTCAAGTACTTGGGGATATATACGTCACAAGAGATAAGGAGGAATTCTTTGCTAGAAACCTCGAGCCCCAACTGGCTCGCCTTGGGGCTGCCGTGAGTCACTGGCGATCACCGCCTCTCTCCCTCATGGGCCGGGCGGCATTATTTAAGATGCTTGCGCTGCCAAGGCTCTTATACATCATACAGAATACACTGTATCCTGTCCCTCCGGGTGTATTTACACGAATATCACATGCGGTACAGACATTGCTGTGGGATGGTGGGAACCCGAGGATAGCGCTACACAAGCTTACCAGAGGGGTATATGATGGGGGACTGGCGCTTACAGACATCAAACTGTATTATTGGGCCTCGCAGCTCCAGGTAGTCAATGACTATTCACGGACCGTTCTGAACCTGCTTATAGAGTGGATAGGATGGTCATGCCGGGGGGAAACTGCGAGCCCCTTCTCTATGCCCGGAGACCGTGGAAGGAGTGGCCTGCACACACAAGGGTGGTAGTTCAATGTAGGAGAGAGGCAAACAAGTTCCTGGGGTGGACGGACACACTGACTGGTAGAACCCCTCTGTGGCTCGGAGATCAATTGAGAGAAGTGACACAGATGAACGGTTTCAGGGGGTGGAAGCTAATTGGCATTGAATATTTGGGTGACGTATGGAAAGGGACTGACCCCGATCCTTTGCTTATCTCAAGAAGGAATATAACCTCCATGACTCACAACATTACCACTACATACGTCTCATACACGCCATACACTCATACATACAGAGTGGAGCATCAATCCCGGAACACTCCCCCATGGAAGATAGGCTGCTCCTGGACCCCATACTAGAAAAACCCACATCCACCATCTACCGCAAGCTCATAAACAATATGCCAGACCGCTTGGTGGTGCTTCGGGCCGCATGGGCCCGGGACATTGGTACTCTGGATGACGACGACTGGCAAGATGCCATACAGAGTCCGCGGGAAATAGCAATCCGTTCAAGGTTTAGGTTGGTGCAGTTAAAGATCCTACACCGCATATACTATCCTCGTACACAGCTCTACGCTTGGGACAGGAGTCAGTTGGCCCTCTGCGTGAGGGGTTGTCAAGGGGACGGCACCTTCTACCACATATTATGGGAGTGCCCTGAGATTGTTCCCTTCTGGACCAGGGTCACGGACACTATGTCTGCTGTAGTGGGCGACACGGTTCCGATGGAGCCAAAGTGGCTGTTGCTAATGATTAAAGGTGACACTGACTGGTCCAGGTATATGGGGATCTGGCTAGCATTGGCAGCGGGGGTAGCGAAAAGAAACATTGCCAGTGGGTGGGGGTCACAGGCACCTCCGCAATGGGAGCAGTGGAGGCGGGACCTTGATTGGTGCCAAAGGGCCGAGAAAACTATATACAGGAGTAGGGGCTGCACTAAGAAATGGAGGAAAGTTTGGGGGCCTAGGTTGAAATACAGAGGGTCAGAGAGAGAGTCAGGGAGTAACTACAATAATTGGATATCCCACTTGTGTCCTTATGTGTCTTCATTTGTTCCGCACAATGCGATTCCCTGACATGCTTTTGGATACTGTCTGTCATTGTATGGTACTATTTGCTACGTTAATAAAAAGAATTAAAAAAAATAAAACTGAAATGAACAAGACAGTGTAATCCTCAGAGGAGCAGATGTTTGCTGCTTTTACTATTGTAAACATATATATAGAATATATAGCTGTATGAATGTGTGCTACTAAGAGTGAAAGCACAGGCTCTCGAGAAAGCAGCTGTTTTTGTGTTTAGATATGTGTGTGTGTGTGTGTGCGTGCGTGTGTGTGTGTGCGTGCATGCGTGCATGTGTGTGTGCTGAAATGAGTGTCACAGGCAAACGTGCCTACTACAAGCTAGCAATGTGCACTCTCTGTGGCTCTGAAATACTAACACAACTGCTCTTAAATACAAATGTTAGACTGGTGTGAGCACAAGACCCACCTATGGGATCTGAAATTCAGACACATATACATAGATAGATCCTTTGAGGTTGTTTGAAGTGTTTCTACCCTATCCAAAGAGGCACAAACACACCTTGAGTAAGTGTAACTGGTGCTCGTCTAAAGCGCTCCCGAGCTGAAGGGAAGAAGCGTTCTGCGTTTCCACCATTATCAGTAAACAATTAAAATAGAAAATGCAAGAAGAAAGCGCTTTAAAATGTGCAGTGATCCCTGACTAATAAGTACAGTAAACAAACACAGAAAGGCCATGTTACCAATGAATACAGATGACTGTTTCCTCTTTGGGTACAGTGCCCTGGCCTTTACAGACTCTTAAAGCATGGACAGATGGGCAGGATGTTTCTTTTGGAAGCCAGTGGGAGTCAGTGCCACGGCAGGGACCCTTTGGATGTTCAATCCCCGCTTACTCAGCTCTGGATAGTGTGGAAATCGTCATTGAAAATTGTCATCAACAGCACACCTGGATATTCCCTAAAGGAACTCGCAGATGAAAGAAATGGCGGCTTCTGCAGAGCGCCTGGTCAGCAGGAAACTTAAAGAGGGTGTAACATGCATGCCCTCCTATTCTGCCCCACCATCACCATCACATTTGCAGTTGCTGGAATTATGCATTTGAGAACTCTCCCAGTGATGCACCTGAAATGGGAGGGGGGGGGGGATAAGGGTGGAGGGGAGATAAGGTCTAAGATGAAGGTGCACTGAGCTCTGCACCCCCGTCTGTTCATCCTTATCGAGAGGGGGGAGAGCACAGCCACGTCACACACCAGCAAGGTAAGTGGGCTCACCCTCCTCCACAACTCTCCTGGCTGCTCTCCACTTTAGGTCATGTTGTGGTAGATGCAGCTGTTTTTTTGTTGTTGTGGACTCAGCTCGTACTTGGGCTCTTAAAGCCAAGCCGGACCCCTGGCTCAGCTGTGGATCAGCTCTATCCATGAACAGGCTCGCGGACGTCTAGATTTTACTATCCACTTTCTGCTCATTAAAGTCTGCCTGATGCTCAACATGCTTTCAGAAACTGGGGTCACACAAAATTAGTTAAAATATGTCTTTTGTGGGGAGGGACAAAAAGGGTTGTCTAAAATTTCAGAATAAATGGCATTTACCATTTCATAGAAACTAATTCATAGAATGTCTTTTTGATCGAAATTGGCCTGTGCTTGCCTATTGATTATTGTGTAAATGCAGTGATTGCAGACCTTGCTTTCAGAAAGTTTTGTCTGGGGTAGTCATTCCAGGCCTTTACTTCAGGACATACTATTTCAGATTTGTCAAACAACCTCTTCTGAGGGTTTGAATTCGCTGACCCCTCACCACCCCTTAACACCATCAATCCCTGCCCCCTAAAAACTCCTCACCATAAGTACACCCATCCCTGAACCCTGAAAACCCTTTCTACCCCAACAATTCCCCTATCGCTGAATCGTAAAACGCCTCACCACCCCTAAACACCACCCATTTCCGAACCCTAAAAACATCTTTCGATGCCAAAACGTTATCCATCCATAGCCCCTCAAAACACTCACCACATGCAAACTCCACCCATCTCTGAACCTTAAAAAACCCTCAGTGCTCTTAAATGCCATCCATGACCCCTAAAACCTACCCATTCCAGGACCCTAAAAACCCCTTTCTTCATCTAAACTCCACCCATCCCTGAATCTTTAAAACCTGTCACCACCCTAAACTCCACCGATCCAGGAACCCTAAAACCCCTCAACACCACTATGCTTCACCCATCGGTAAACTCTAAAAACACCTTACGCCCCTAGTACTCCACTTATCCATAAACCCTAAGGAGACTTCCGCACCCTAAAACTCCACCCATTCCTGACACCTAAACGAAGAGTCACCAACCCTAAATACCACCCATTGCTGAACCCTAAAACCCACTTTCTATGCCTGAACTCCAGCCACTCCTGACCACTAAAATCCCTCATCACCCCTAGACATTACCCATCTCTTAATCCAAAAATCCCTCACCAGTCCTATTTTACGGCCACGTTTAATGTAATTTGGGATTTTTCCCTAAAATGATCTTTTCCTTTAAAATGTTTCCTTTAAATTTTGATTTATTTGTATTCCCTTGAAAACTGCCTTTCCTTAAAATTGATTTACCTTGATTTGGTTCCTCCAATGTGGGTTCTCACTTTTTGTTTTCCCATTAATTCACATAAATCACCCAAAAAAACAACACTGGGCAAAGGGAGACGGAGTCAGAGGTAGTGATATACAGGCAGGAGAGAGGTGGAGATATACAAGCCGACAGAGGTGACTCGAGAGAGAAAGTTCACTCCAGATGAAAGATGGGGGCCCTGGACAATTGCTCACTTTGCCCATGCTTTAAAGCGTTTCTGCTTCTTTGGAGGCCCATCTCTGTCCTTGTGATGCAGCACTGGCCTTGACTGGGCCATCCTGGACCTATGTTGGACCCCCCTGCTTTAAATGTCCATATCTGTGGCCATGCTGCTGCAATGGCTAGCATCGGGCCATCCTGGACCTATGTTGGACACCCCTGTTTTAAAGGCCCCTGTCTGTGCTGCTGCACTGGCCTTGACGGGGTCATCCTGGACCAATGCTGGACACCCCTGCTTTAAAGGCCCCCGTCTGTGCTGCTGTAGTGACCTGGACTGGGCCATCCTGAACCCATGTTGGACACTCCTGCTTTAAAGATCTGTGTCTGTGCTGCTGCATTGGCTTGCATCAGGCCATCCTGAACCTATAATTGGACACCCCTGATTTAAAGGCCCGTGTCTGTGTCTGTGCTGCTGCACTGCTTTGCACTGGGCAATCCTGAACCTATGTTGGACTTCCTGGATTTAAAGGCCTGTGTCCGTGCTCCGGCTGCTTCGTTGGCTTAGACCGGGCCATCCTGGACGCATGCTGGAAACCCCTGCTTTTAAGACCTGTGTTGCTGCATTGGCTTGCACCGGGCCATCCTGAACCTATGTTGTACACCCTTGATTTAAAGGCCCGTGTCTGTGCCTCAGATGCTGCACTGGCAGGACTGGGCCATCCGGGACCTATGTTGGACACCCCTGCTTTAAAGGCCTGTGTCTGTGCCTGTCCTGCTGCATTGACTTGCACCGGGCCACCCTGGACCTAAGTTGAATACTCCTGATGTAAAGGTCTATATCTGTGCCCATGCTGCCGCACTGCTTGGCACACACTTCATGGCATGAGACTACTATGAAAATAAACATTCCTGGGCAAGTCCAAGGGCCCTAAATTAAGAAGTCGGTTTAGTTTACGTTCCACATTTATAGCAATTTCCGATTGCATCAAGAGGAGGTGACGTAAGACTGACGCCCTCAGATAGTGTCACCAACGCGCGCCCTGGAGGCTACTGCCTTCCTTCCATGATGACCCCAGGACCACCACTGCCATCTGTGCCCTCAAAGCAGGGGTAGGCATCGTTATCTGCTGCTGAACCAATGATGGCTATCACAATGTATGTGTGCGTGCATGTATGTTTCTATGTATGTAAGTGTGCATGCATCATGTAGGTATGCGTGTGTGTGCAAGTGTCTATGAATGTATGTTGTATCTTTTTAGGGTGACAGTGCCTAACAGGGTCAAAGGCAGAGCTACAGCCAATGAGTGACTGGAAGGAAGCTGTTTTGTTCTAACAGTAAAGAGGGCACTCACTCACATTGCGAACTCTGGTACCCTGAGAAGGTGCCACCACTGTCCGCTCTGGGACCCTGGCATCAAACCCTCCACCAGTGCTCTGAAAGGGCAGTCACCCCACAGAGGGTACTCACCCACAGGGCGAGCTCTGGTACCCTGAGAAAGTGCCACCTCTGCCCGCTCTGTGCTCCACCCTGGGACCCTGGCATCAAACCTGTTATGTTCCATGTAGGTACCCTAATATAGGCCTGGGTAATATCATACCTTCACCTACATTATATCCCTTATACTACACAGTAACAAGTCTTTAGGATTTAACCTTTACCTAGTCCTGGGAGCAGAAGGAGGGTTTTTCCCTGAACGATAGCGTCCTATCACTTCATCAATGGACTCATACAGTATGAATGAATATTCATAAGGGTTCTTAGAAACCAGGCAGAGGCCACACCACCTGCATAATATCTACGTACAAGGTTCATCCCATACATCATCCTCAAATCCAACAATGGCTAATAAAAGAAACAAGGGTCAAAGAAACCCTAGATACTTTCTGTATAAATACAGCACATCTTTCTAGTGTAGGAAGAGGAGACCGAGACTGCCCGGCTGACACACTGACCAGAGACACTGAGGCTCCTGCATGCAGACGCTCCAGCTGACAATGGTCTAACACATCCCTCGCGGAGTGTCCAACTAGAGACCAGGACGGGGTCCCACACTCTCTCACTTCAGGTTATAGGGTTAGACTAAATCCTAGAGGGATTCTTGGCTTCACACCTACTCACATGCTAGGTACACTTAGGTACATCTAGATAGGCATCATAGAAGTGCGCACTTTTTTTCACTGTACTGCTAATCATATATATATGCTGCTGTCTAATGGTTGTTGCAGCACATCTATTTTACACTAGAAGAACAACTGTGCAATAAGTTCTTATTGTAGCATGCCTGACTGTTTCTTCTGTGTAACTCTTTGAGACCAAATAAGTGAGCACGAGTAACTAAGCAAAAGGTAGTACATTGTTTCCACGATTCTGAGGGCGCAGGGTTGTCATGTTCTGAGGTTGCCGAGAACTAGCCTCTCCCCAATAAGAGGAGAGTCTAGTGGCACTGTGAGCTAGCTAAAACAGAAAGGCTAACATTCTCGGTGAGGGTGCTCAGAGTCAGTCTGCCACCAATCCTACAGTTTATGTTATCCAAACGCGCAGATCCTGTATGGGTAATATAAGAACTACACAACAAATCCTCCATCAGTGCTCTGAAAGGGAGGTCACCCCACAGAGGGTACTCACCCAGAGACTGAGCTCTGGTACCCTGAGAAGGTGCCACCACTGTCCGCTCTGTGCTCCACCCTGGTACCCTAGCATCACACCCTCCATCAGTGCTCTGAAAGGGAGGTCACGCCACAGAGGGCACTCACCCACATGGTGAGCTTGGGTAGCCTGAGAAGGGGCCACCACTGCACGCTCTGTGCTCCACCCTGAGACCCTGGCACCAAACCCTCTATCAGTGCTTTGAAGGGCTGTCACCCCACAGAGGGTACTCACCCACAGGGCGAGCTCGGGTACCCTGAGAAGGTGTCACCGCTGCCCGGTCTGCTGGGCTCCACCCTAGGACCCTGGAATCAAACAGTCTCTTAATATGGAAAACAAGAGTCTTAGTATGGAAAGTGACACATTCATTTCTGAAAACGAAACTACGTCCCTATTAACAAATTCACCCATCGTGAACTCCACATCAACCCTGACTCACAAATACATAGTCAGGCAAGCTCTGAGCCCCAGACTCACAAATACATAGGCAAGCTCTGAGACCCAGGCCCGGGGTTACTGATTTATAAGTCACAGGTGGAATGGCACATAGCTGGCAGATAACCGCACAAACAATAAACTCTAGTTCACTCCCACAGATGGGCGCAACGACATAAGGTCAAGGGAGAATTAACACAATAAAGCACACAGATGGCCGGACGGGGTACGCACATTCCTAAAACACCATAAAGTCAGATGCCACATGAGTTAGAAACCCATAGCCAATCAGAATACAGCACACGTAGTGATTACGAGCTACCCATGGCCGACATCTGGATACTTTACCCCCTGGCCACACTATGTCCACGCATGGTCGAGGCCCACCTGTAGTAACCATTTGACCATTCATTTACGACCCTAAGGCAGCAATCAACATTCTACACCATATATGGTGCACCGGACCCTTTTTATTACTCGGTGTAAGTGTATGAAAGATGGACATGACCCCAATGTAAATTGTGACAGTCCACAGACCCTGTGCTGGTAAACTGTCCTACTGGCCGCTATGTTTAATTAACCTGTTCCTGTTTGCCAAATGCCGCTTGTCTCTTCTTTTTAAGGTGTTGTATACTCAAGTAACATTCTGGCGAGCCAGATAGATGGATGGGGACCTCGTTCCCGACAGCAGCTGAGAAAAGGAGATCCTGCCCGGATGAATTCATGTCGTGCTATTACAGAGGTGGGCAGACACCGCAATTGATTGGAAGTTCTGCACTGTTATTCCAGCAGTGATGAGGCTGACCCTATGTTACCATGATGAGGTGAAAGTCCAAAGGGACAAAACTGTATTGGCTATAAACCATCCATGGGGCGGGGGCCCGTCTTGAAGCAGCCATCACAGAGGGTAAGAGACCACAACCGAGCCAGAAATATAGAGTGTCTTTTTAAAAATTTAGCATATGGCAATCTAGGGAGAAGCATAAAAAGATAACCTGAGCCCACTGTCACTGACGGCCTGGCATATTAACAATTGTATATGTCCCAACTGTATCACTCCTAGGCGGCCTCGAAGGCAATCCTGCGAAAGTCACTTTTTTGCGATAGTTAGCATGTTAGGGTAGATGAATATTTATTTATTTATATAAACCTGTATTGCTCTCTGGACATTATTTTTATGATACAACTATCCTGTATGGGCGGAGTTGGCACCTCAGTCTCATAGCTATTTAGTTTAAAAGGATTTCTAAGTGCTACCTGGTTTCTTAACACCATTAGTATTTGAAAGGAGTAAGAGGCGTTGGTCGCTTGGACCTCTGGGCGTGACACAGAGTGTACGCTTGGCCCCTGGGTGTGAATCGGACATTAGGAAAACTTGGACCCAAGAAACTGGGTGTAACCTGTGTGTGACCAAGAGGGGCCGGTGATTTCCGAGTTACTACTCTTTGATGTCTATAACTACCACCTTTGTCTAGGAGCGGATAGTGTCGGACTATCCAACTCACTTAGGAACAGGTTCCACGCTAGTCTTCTCTTGCTAGAAGATAAAATGAGTTGAAACATATCAATGTATTTTTTGTTGACAAAGTAATTTGTTCCCTCTGTTGATCACTGATGAAATGTATTGTTGAATATGATGTAATCGCATTTATTGTCATTGAAAACTGTATTGCGTAAGAACTGAGATAATGCAGCTTTTGTGCTAACCCATTGCTTATTCGTCCTCTGTTACAAATACTACGTATGCATGCTTACCGTGTTTCATGTAAGTGAACGTTTGAACTGTTTTATATAAGAAATTGCAAGCGCTGAGCTCATAGTACGTAAAAGTTTAAGAGTGCATCACGTACAAATTGGCCCTACGGTTCAACAAAACAAACTAGGGAAACATCATTTGAATTGTTCTAGACAAATTACTAAATTGCCATGGATTCCCCATTACAACACATGGAAACTAGGTTCCCCAAGCAGATAAAAAAATGAAATAAGTTTTGCCACGAATGGCATTCATACACAAAAGGCACATACATTTCCCTGACCCTGGGAGGAAACATTTGAACCAGAGGACCTGGCTAAAGTGGAGGATTGCATCCGGCATGGAGGGGAAGACCCCAAGTGGAACTTCCCAAACTTGCAAGAATGCCTAAAAAGATGGGAACGCTATATTGAGGGGAAACCTGTAGAGTCACCTGAAATAAGAACGTACCCATTACAATAAAGGGATGTGGCTGGGATTGTTTACATGCCAGGGGCCCAGATGGACAAAGAAGGGTTGAGAGCAAAGTTGCTGTTATTGCTTGATGGGGCAGGGAAATGGATTTTATGCTTCCAAAAGAACACCGCAGGCATCAATTTAGCGATAAGTGATATTAAGAACCTCCTAAGTAGTCTTAATGGTGAGCAGACTAACATGATGTTCGTCCAAGCTCGCATTCCAGCAATTACGCTAACAGATACCATGCACGATGGGGCCACAATTAATTTATACAGGCAGCGGATACGGACAACCCTGAGAAATATATTACCTGACTGCCCAGATGTAGGAGGGCTTATGGCAGAGAGTATGAGGCTCAGGAAAAGCATAGCAGATTTCTGAGCAAAATAAGGGAACGATGTGGACAAGAGATAGGGCAGCCATGGACCTACATGGCCCACAAGTCACATTTTTCTACAATATTCTTACAAAGGAGTTACGCACTGAAATACAGAGCAGGCTGGACAGCACAGTTGGTTTAGATACCAAGGGCCATATGTAGATAATTTATATTTACCGATTCATAAATACCGAATTTTACCGATTCGGTATTTATGAATCGGTAAATAGAATGTAGGTAACCATTCGGTAATTATTACCGAATCGGTAATATTCGGTATTTATGAATCGGTAATTACCGATTCGGTAATAATGCATCCCTTCCCATTCATTCCTATGGGCCTGGAGGCCCATAGGAATGAATGGGAAGCCATTCACTATTACTGATTCGGTAAATACCGAATCGGTAATAGGGGGAGCATATTCATGGGTGGCAGGGTGTCACATTGACACCCTGTTGCACCCCTGAATCGTGCATGTGTGCACATGTGGCGCACATACATGCCCTAAAGGCATGTATGTCTGCCCCATGGCACTTTCCAAAAAGCACAAAATTGCTTTTTCAAAGGTATTCGTCATTTTCCATCAACTTGTAGTTGGTGGTAAATAACAAATCCAGAAACAGAAATGCACTCACTTGAGTGCCCCCTACATAGGATTTCAGGATTCGGTAATTTACAGAATCGGTATTTTACCGATTTCTTAAAATTCCGATTCGGTAAATTACTGAATCCTGAAATCTTGCCACCTACATCTCAATTGGCTAAATACCGGTCGGTAACGGGATATTTACCGAATTTCGGCCGTTACCGACCGGTATTTAGCTACCTACATATGGCCCCAAATCCTGGAAGGAGATGAAAGTCCATATACAACACAACCACAAAAAGAAACAAGAAAGTGATAAAGAAAAGCAGGAGCAGGTCCAAAGAGACATGGTGAGACTAGTTCAACACCAATTTATTCAATATCTATATGACTCCACTGATTTATTTAGCGGAGGAACTGGCGGCTAAGGTGATGGCGTACGTGGATGATACTCAGCTACTCTTTACTTGGAAGAGAGAGCGGGGTTTGGTATCTCAGGCACAACTTTGCCTGGCTTCAGTTTTCAATTGGATGGCGGAGGCACAGCTCAAGTGCAACGAGGGGAAATCGGAGATTCTGCTATTTGGCATGTTTCCTCCGAATTTCCGAGAGCAGCTCTGGCCACCTGAGTACCCTTGTCCAATTTCCTCTGGGAAATCTGCAAAGAACCTTGGGGTTTGGTTCGATGACCGTCTTTCCTTTGAGGTACATATTAAGAAGTTGGTTGGTGGCTGCTTCGGTCTGCTTAAATCGTTTAGAAGCTTTTTTCCCCTTCTACCAATAGCAGCGAGACAAACAATTACATGTGCACTGATTATGTCCCGGTTGGATTATGCTAATGCCTTCTTTTCTGGCATTCCGAACTATCTGTTAAAGAAATTACAGGTGGTCCAGAATACTGCTGCCAGACTGCTATCGGGGCTGTCATCTAGGGACAGTGTACAGAGCCAGCTTCGTTTATACCATTGGTTACCAGTAGCCGCTAGAGTGAGATTTAAGCTACTGATCCTGGCCCATCGGGCACTTCATGAAAGCGGGCCCCTTTATCTACAAAGGCGGATCTCCTTCTATGCACCTAGGCGGGTATTGCGATCCGCATCTTTGTATCTTGCTCAAGTTCCACGCTTTAAGCGGCAGAGGACCGGGGGTGGCTCTTTCACAGTGAAGGCAGCCACCGCCTGGAACTCTCTCCCGTTGACCATGTGCACCATCCAGGACCCAGTGGTTTTTAGAAAAAAACTGAAAACCTATCTTTTTGTTTGAAGTTGAATATAGCACCCTTTTAGACTCGCGCCGGGATAGTCTTGAGAAACTGTGTGCGTAATAAATGTATATAACATAATATAACAATTGTAAAAAGACTGCCCTCGAGGGGGCAGCGATGGCCGCAACCTTGCAGATGGCACCAGTCTCAATGGGGGCTGCACCGGTAAACCACAGAGGGTTCCAAACCGGCTATGGCATTAGCAGCCAGGGAGGTTGGCAGCAACCCTACCCTAGAGAGTGCTACTATTGCCGTAGGCCGGATCACCTGGCTGAGAGATGCCAGTTAAAGGCATACCACGAGCATCAAAAACAGCAGAAAGCGGTGAGACTTGGACAGCCACCATAAAACCCCACAAATGTCCCTCCTCAACACCAAGCACAGGGGAATCAGAATTCACCCTACACTCAACCTTGAGGAAGACCGCCATCCACCACACCACTGCGGCAGGGGTCAGATAATTGGACAAACGTTTTAACAGCAACCACAGACAGGGAACTGAGCACAACAGGGACCGGGGCCACAGTCCCTGCAGGGGGGAGACAGTATGGGGAGGTAGCACCTTCACGCAATCACAGAACCTAAATGTGCAGTAAGTTAACCCCCAGCATAAGTAGAAACTTCCACAACAACTTAAAACCTAGTGGTTAACAACTAGCACCCACTTACCCTCTTTCCCCCAAAACTGTTCCAAACCAAAAGAAAAGACAATGAGACATCAGTGGAAATTCAAATTTTCACTTGTGTCTAGAAATTCTGAGTGACTGAGAGCTGTGTCGACCGAGTATCTTTTTTAAAGTTTGACATCAATGGTGACCCCACAGGCGCATGGAATAGACAGGGTACCTAGGGTGCGTCCGAGACCTAGGGCCCCACCCTGCTGCTGATCCCCAGGGGCGGCGTTGGCTGGCCATGACCCAGGGGGAGGGAAGTCTGATGAGGAGGTGAGGTGGCACCGAAAGACCGTATTTAAAAAGCAGATACTCAGGTCCCATGGCCAACATCGAAAGGGACGCGTTACAATTACCAAGTCGAAGAGTCCCCATTCTCGGACACTGTGATCGGGGCCAATGTTTCCTTCTTGGCATGTAGTCCTAACATGCCTCCAAAAAAAGTTGGAAGCCTCCACATCAATGGAGGCCCCCTTTCAGTTCTAAAATGCTATCCTCTGTGGCAGGATCCAGGATTGGTAAAAACCCTAAGAGTCCACAGTGCACGCACGAAGAGCCAATAAGCTGCAAGGCGTCAGCATGATGTCGAGACTCCTCCAGATGGGGGGTTCATCAGGATGACCAGGCGTACCGGACTTGTGGAGCCAGTCCCAGGTTTTTCATCATCACCCAGCAGACCTTTTTAATTTTTTTGTCAAAAGTCCCGAGTTCTGCGTTTTTGAGGTTACAAGGCAAATACTGACTTCGCTAGCCTTCTTCTATGCTTGGTGAACTATCCTGTTTTTTCCATAGTCCGGTCACCGTGCCGTACCCTTCCAAAAATAGTGACAAGAGGTATACCAGTTCATTAGGCAATGCGCAACCATAGAGACCCCAGCAACAAACTAGGGACAGCGGGACCACCAGTGCACTGAGATGAAGCGGGGTGTGGACTGAGGGAGAGGTGGATGGCCGGAAGGAGGGATTCCAGGTCTCCACTCCGGCTCCAGGTGAATGTAGAGCACCAGGTGCGCTCATCTGCATACCATGCATAGTGACTAACGGTACTCCAAACCTTGCAGGCTCCAACAAGGGAAAGCAGTTGGCCTCGACCTCGGAAATCAAAGGCGGCATGGGTAGGAGAAAAGGAGGCACAGAGCAGCCCTCAACCCTCTTCCCCGCATGATAAGCAAAGCAATAGGTTTCACAAGATTCAGAGAATGCCCAAAACTGCAGAAACGTGCCCACAGCTACCCCAAAAAGAAGGTGCCAGATACAAGGACGGGGTGAAGATCAGCCAAAACCTGGTACTTGGAAGACATGAGGGAGGGCCATACCACAGCACACGACGCGCTGGGCACAGAAAGATACATAAACACGCGATCCCGGGGCACGTTGCAAATACCAGCAGAACTAAAACAGCAACACGCCCCCTCATCAAATATTGCCACGCATATATAGAGTGAAAAACACAACTCACAGCAATGGCACCCTCATGCACCCACCCGGCGAGACACGTTTTTGGGAAAACTAGTAACATCTGTGAAACCCCTGCTAAAACATGATGCTGTCGATCCCTATGCCCTTGAGACCACAACACAAACATATTTAGCATCAATCTAAGCATTCCATTAGGATTGGAGGGGGATGTTCAATGGCTTATAAAAATAATTGATATTTCCAGGTAACTAATAACCACCCTTACACCCCAATCTCACTAAACATGCCCAACAGGGGTCACCTTGCTGTGACTCACTAAATTGCGACTAAATTGCGACTAGTGGAGTGTTGAGATCACACTCCGAGGTTAAAATTACAAGGACTCCAAATACCATTAATTACGGAGCACATATAATGTTTTTGAGTCAATAAACAACTGAGTTTTTTCCAAAACCAGGTAACAGAGAAGACAATAAGAGTGCACCAAGGTGTAGTGTCATCAACTTTCATTCAGCAAGAAAGAGTAAGGGCAATTTCCACACTTAAATCAATGGAAGGAAGAAAACCCCCACAGACTGCTTAACACCAGAGTGATTGCACCGTTTCTTCGAATAGTTGAGACCTGCCATGGTGAAGACATCCATGAACTGAACTTTGCAAACATTTTCCAATTGAGCAAAAGAAACATAGCCAGAGTAAGAGCACAGATGGCTCTGACGGGAATCCCACCTCGAATGATCAAATCACACCAAAAGTTACGTATATTTCTGTACATATGTACCATCAGTCTACTATGGGTGATCTCACACTTGTTTACCCTTGAAGAACTGCCGGGTCAAAAGGGACTCACAAATGGGGAGCTACAGTGCTTGCGCAGGGATCTCTTGTATGTCACCTACAATTACACTGAACAGAACATTAACATCCTTCACGCACTCCATAGCGCCCTCCTACATAACCCTGGGTACCAACACATGACTTCAATCGGCTCCCAAGCATCAGCCAGGTCATGTTATGTCTGTTCGCTGATCCCACATGCTGTAGGCGCAGATAGACTTGTTACCTGTCCTAAGAGGCAGCCCACAAAAAAGCCAAGTGCCTTATTCATCTCTATTTATGGAGGATAAGGGCCAAGATCCAGCCCAACAAGATAGAACCTCACAGCGTAGTTGTGAACCTGACCTGACCCGATACGACTTGAACCCAATAGCTTTATACCTCTTCCCTGAACCCAATGATATCAGAACCAAGCTGGACAGGATGCGTAGAAAGGGCACCATAGGGGAAGACACTGTTTAGCCCCAAGACTTCCCAGAGAAGAGAATCTTGGAGGTAGCAAAACCCCCAACTCAATGCACAAACACCTCTGCTCCTGCATCCATCTGTGGACCGAGGGTGGCCCTAAGCATATCTGGGGCTATCTTCTTTAACAACAAGTGGTCTCTGTCTCCCGACACGGAGTTCCTGTGTAGGGACATCCAGATCGAGGATACAAAGGGGAATGGGTTGCATAAGGCATGGAAGAATGGAAGAATGAGAGTATATCCACCCCATGTCAGGAAAAATGGATGGCCAAAGTAGGGGTACACCTGGTTAGAAGGGAAAGGGAAACACCTGATTGTTCAGAAGTTAACACTGTATTAATTATGTTTCAGAGGTAAAAGGATGTTTCCGATGGGCACAAATTCTAACTGTAGCATAATATTGCACATTCCGGATATGCAATGGGGCACCTCCAAGGTGATGGATTACTATTGGCAGTTTGGTGAGTTTGCCTATACTCAGCAAATCCCCAGATGGCACGGACTCTGTTCCCTGGTAACCTTGCACACCTGACCCTGGTCATTCCTGGAGAAGAACTACCGACTTGTACCAACACCTGTTAAAGAAAAAGACAACTTTGCTGCTACAAGTTTGTGACAGAAGATATGTGAAGTTTTTGGCTTGGCTCAGTTCAAAGTCATTTCTGAAGAATTCAGACTGTTCACAGACCTGCTAGTATCGGCAAGACGGTCTATACCCTTCTTTACAGTGCACATAAAAGCCAATGCCTACTGGCTTCAGATCACTAGGTGGGAAATGCTCAAAATGATGAACAGCACTGAGTCAGCCTCAATTTCATCAAGGAAGAACTACTAGCAAAGAACTACGAGCATTCCTCTTCATTGTGATAAAGCACCAATATGTATTGGACTTAATGACCGCTATGGAGGGTGGGGTGTGTACCAAGATCAGTACGGTCAGCTGCACTTTATTCCAGGGAATGACATGGACAATGGAACTCTGACACTTGACATCCAAGTATTGCACAATTTTCAAAGAGACATGCGTGAGGAGTGAGGTGCCCCTGACCAGTAGTGGTTAGCCAATTGGTTCTGCTGGGTCCCAAGATGGTTATCCGGATTGTGTAAATCACTGTTGTCAGTTATTGTTGTGCTACTATTGACATGCGAGGCAGTGCAATTGGGGATCACCTGCTGTAAAAACGCAGTCCTTATATTAGGTAGAATGTAAGTAACTAGAAAGGGTGTCATAGTCAAAAAAGAGCAAGGGGAACAGTATGAGCCTAAAAAAATAATAGTACAAATGCGTAAGTTAGATAGTGTAATTGAAGAATCAACTAGAAGTGGGAATGTTAATATGGAAAACAAGAGTCTTTTTTTTTTTAAGAGTGTTATATGGAAAACGACACATTCATTTATGAAAACGAAATGATGTCCCTATTTATGAATTTGCATGTCGTGAACTCCACATCAACCACAACTCGTAAACATAGTCAGGCAAGCTCTGAGACTCAGGCCGGGGGTTACTGATTTATAGGTCACAGGTGGGATGACGCATAGTTGGCAGATAACTGCACAAACAGGAAACCCTAGATCGGTCCCACAGATAGATGTAACAACATTACAATGGTCAAGGGAGAAGACACCAATAAAGCACACATGGCGGGAGGGGGTACGTACGCTCCTAAAACACCATAAAGTCAGATGCCACACGAGTTAGGAACACAAAGCCAATCAGAACACAGTACATGCAGTGATCACACGATCCCCATGCTGGACATCTGAACACTTTATTCTCTGGCCACCCTGCATCCACTCAAGGTCGAGGCCACCTGTAGTAACCATTTGATCATTAATTTATGACTCTAAGGCAGCAACCAACATTCTGCACTATATATGGTGCACCGGACCCTTTTTATTACTCAGTGTAAGTGTATCAAAGATGGTCACGACCCCAATGTAAATTGCAACAGTCCTAAGACCCTGTGCCTGTAACTGTTCTCCCGGCTGTGAAGCCTGAGAAGGTGCCACCGCTGCCCACTCTGCTGTGTTCCATCCTAGGCACCTGGCAGAAAATCCCCCATCAGTGCTCTGAAAGCAACAAGGGTCATTGCACAGAGGGAACTCACCCACAGACTGAGCTCTGGTACCCTGAGAAGGTGCCACTGGTGCCCACTCTGCTGTGCTCCATCCTAAGACCCTGAAAGCACCCCCCCCCCATCAGTGCTCTGAAAGCGATGAGGGCACAGAGGACACTCACCCATAGACCGAGCTCTGGTACCCTGAGAAGGTGCCACTGCGGCCCATCTTGGGTTCAGCGCAGGACATACAAGCTCCTCAGTGCTCTGAAAGCTATGACTGTCATTTAACAGAGGGCACTCGCCCAAAGTCCGGCATCTGCCATCTTGAACCCTGAGGTTCTGGGTGTGCTACTAGACCAACCATCCACTCAGATCATGAGTGCACATTTTGTGAACCTTCAACTCTGAGTTTACAAAAAGATACATCGATCCTATGCATTTACACTGCATACAAAAACACAATGTGTTAAATGGCTCTCTTACAATACCATACTACGGTTTGGTACATGTCAAACGTGCATGGTTTGGTTACAGTCTTTTGTTATTTTATGTTGATTTCTATAGCGCACTAATCACCCGAGAGGGTAGCCGGGCACTTGGGCAGGTGTGTAGGTTTGTGGTCCTCAATGTGCTTATATGAAGAACCAGGTCATCAGCTTTTTGCAGCGCTCAAGAAGTGAGGAAGAGGCTCTGATGTGTTGAGGGAGGTCCTTCCATGTGGGTACGATGTAGGAGAAAGAGCGACCTCCTGCTCTGCTTTTGCAGATGCGGTGTGTGCGAGTGAGTGAGAGTGAGGTAGAGCGTAGGTGTATGGTGGGTTGGTGCAAGTGAATGCAGCTGTTCCGGTGTTCTGATCCTGTGTTTGTAGGGCATTGTGTATGTGCGTGAGAAGTTTGAATTGGCTGTGCTTGTGAATGGGGAGTAAGTGAGGCTTCCTGAGGTGTGAAGTGATGTGTGTGTGGGGTGGGAGGTCGACTGTGGGTCTTGCAGTGGTGTTCTGGATGGCCTGGAGTCTGTGTAGGAGCTGTTTGGAGATCCCGGCGTACAGTCTTTGCCGTAGTCCAGTCTGCTGGTGATAAGTGCTTGTGTGATGGTCTGTCTGGTGTTCTGAGGCAACCATTTGAAGATCTTTCCCAACATTCGTAGGATGTGGAAGCAGGGGGTGCACACTGCGTTGGCTTGAGCCGTCATGTTGAGCTTGTCATCTTGCTTTCTTGCGTGGTCTGTGGGTCCCATGGGCAGATCATTTTACCAAAGACTAGTACATCCGTCTTGTCGGAGTTGAGCTTCAGGCAGTTGGTTTGCATCCAGTCTGCTACCGTGGTCATGCAGTCTGCAAAACTAGTCCTGGTGGTGGTTAACTGCCAGGGAGAGGATGACCTGGATGTCATCAGTGTAGGAGATGACTGTGATTTCTTGTGATTGGATGATTTTGGCAAGCAGTGTCATGTATATGTTGAAAAGGGTGGGGCTGAGGGGCGCATGTCAGTCTCTTGGTCTCTGATGTGAAGGGTGGCAGCCTGACGCTTTGGGCTCTTCCCATGAGGAAAGAACAGATCCCTTTGAGAGCGGATCCTTGTATTGCAATGTCGTGGAGTCTTCTGATGAGGGTGTTATGGGAGACAGGCTTTGTTCTAAGCTTAAAACAAATGATCGACAGTGAGACACTCCGTAATGGGCCATCACCAACATCCTTCGTCGTTTATATCCTACCTGGGAGTATGTGTCAAAAGGGAAGGGACTCCAAATATTCTTCATAACCCCCACCCCCATGTCGGATAATCACACTGTCCATACTTGTACACGTTAGTAAGGCCTAGCTAAATAGAATAGTGTGTTTGGCAATCATACACTTGATTGCATGTTTTAAAGGTTTAACATGACTGTAATGTTTAAATAAGTCTAGACATATTTAACCATATCAAGTTAAATTTAATAACTATGAAAAATTCTGAGAGGGGCCCCCAATGCTTTTTTTTTATATAATGGGGGGCTAGACATTCAAGCGTTTGACGACCACTGTTCTAGTCACCAAAAAATGGGGCGGCCCTTCTTCAGGGGGGAGTATCTGCACCCCATGTGTTCTTCCTGTAATTAAGAAAACACGGCCAGAAACCCCTTGGCCTACAGTGAAATCTAGAACTGTAAAGCAAAGTTACATCTCGTGGGAAGGAATTAATCACCGTGGGAATTACCTAGAACATTGTCATCATCGCTAACGAAGACAACATTACAAACGTAAGCCTAATGTACACGTCACATGTAGAGTTGCAGTGTAGGTATAAACGATTCACTAACCAGCACGTCAGCACCTAGCACCATGAGCCTAATACAAGGCTCGCTGCCTTGAGCCGCTTACCAGTTACTGGTCCCTACAAAGTCCAAGGCGCACATCCCAGACTTGTCTCACAAATGACCCCAATCCCCCTGCCCCCACACATGTCGCAGAGCTTCAGACATGGTACCAGTCTTCCCCAGGGGCTCGATGTCCACTGCCAGCCGCCTGTGGCATTCAAGAGCGGCCCCTGTACACACTGGGTCACCTTTACAAAATGGCTGCCAGGGGTGCCCCCAAGAGATACATACGAGGACGGCGTGGCTTCAAACCCATCACAAACTGAGCGCCCTCGGCATTGTATGTCAGACTATCGAGGTCAGAAATATCGACTTACAAGACTATCAACTGCACAATATCAACCGCCAGTGAACTATCAAGGCTAATGCATAGAGGTTTGTATAGATTCGCTCTTCTAAACATATACCTACCTCGATGACATAGCATATATACTTAACTCGAAGATACAGAATATGCACTTACCTTGATGATATAGCACATATTTACCTCGAAGATACAGAATATGCACTTACCTTGATGATTTAGCACATACTTACCTTGATACCTTGATGATACTTCTCATATACTTGCTTTGATGATATATGACATATACTTACCTCGAAGATACAGAATATGCACTTACCTTGATGATATAGCACATACTTACCTTGATGATACTTCTCATATACTTGCCTTGATGATATATCACATATACTTACCTTGAAGATACAGAATATGCACTTACCTTGATGATATAGCATCTATACCAACCTAAGATACAGAATACTTACCTTGATAATATACCAGAAATACTTGCCTTGATGATATAGCATATATACTTACCTTGAAGATATAGCATAGATACTTACCTTGGTGATATATCATAGATACTTACCTTGAAGATATAGCATAGATACTTACCTTGGTGATATAGCATATATACTTACCTTGAAGATATAGCATAGATACTTACCTTGGTGATATATCATAGATACTTACCTTGAAGATATAGCATAGATACTTACCTTGGTGATATAGCATAGATACTTACCTTGAAGATATAGCATAGATACTTACCTTGGTGATATAGCATAGATGCTTACCTTGGTGATATAGCATAGATACTTACCTTGAAGATATAGCATAGATACTTACCTTGGTGATATAGCATAGATACTTACCTTGGTGATATAGCATAGATACTTACCTTGAAGATATAGCATAGATACTTACCTTGGTGATATAGCATAGATACTTACCTTGAAGATATAGCATAGATACTTACCTTGGTGATATAGCATAGATGCTTACCTTGGTGATATAGCATAGATACTTTTTTTTTATATAATGGGGGCTAGACATTCAAGCGTTTGACGACCACTGTTCTAGTCACCAAAAAATGGGGCGGCCCTTCTTCAGGGGAGAGTATCTGCACCCCATGTGTTCTTCCTGTAATTAAGAAAACACGGCCAGAAACCCCTTGGCCTACAGTGAAATCTAGAACTGTAAAGCAAAGTTACATCTCGTGGGAAGGAATTAATCACCGTGGGAATTACCTAGAACATTGTCATCATCGCTAACGAAGACAACATTACAAACGTAAGCCTAATGTACACGTCACATGTAGAGTTGCAGTGTAGGTATAAACGATTCACTAACCAGCACGTCAGCACCTAGCACCATGAGCCTAATACAAGGCTCGCTGCCTCGAGCCGCTTACCAGTTACTGGTCCCTACAAAGTCCAAGGCGCACATCCCAGACTTGTCTCACAAATGACCCCAATCCCCCTGCCCCCACACATGTCGCAGAGCTTCAGACATGGTACCAGTCTTCCCCAGGGGCTCGATGTCCACTGCCAGCCGCCTGTGGCATTCAAGAGCGGCCCCTGTACACACTGGGTCACCTTTACAAAATGGCTGCCAGGGGTGCCCCCAAGAGATACATACGAGGACGGCGTGGCTTCAAACCCATCACAAACTGAGCGCCCTCGGCATTGTATGTCAGACTATTGAGGTCAGAAATATCGACTTACAAGACTATCAACTGCACAATATCAACCGCCAGTGAACTATCAAGGCTAATACATAGAGGTTTGTATAGATTCGCTCTTCTAAACATATACCTACCTCGATGACATAGCATATATACTTAACTCGAAGATACAGAATATGCACTTACCTTGATGATATAGCACATATTTACCTCGAAGATACAGAATATGCACTTACCTTGATGATTTAGCACATACTTACCTTGATACCTTGATGATACTTCTCATATACTTGCTTTGATGATATATGACATATACTTACCTCGAAGATACAGAATATGCACTTACCTTGATGATATAGCACATACTTACCTTGATGATACTTCTCATATACTTGCCTTGATGATATATCACATATACTTACCTTGAAGATACAGAATATGCACTTACCTTGATGATATAGCATCTATACCAACCTAAGATACAGAATACTTACCTTGATAATATACCAGAAATACTTGCCTTGATGATATAGCATATATACTTACCTTGAAGATATAGCATAGATACTTACCTTGGTGATATATCATAGATACTTACCTTGAAGATATAGCATAGATACTTACCTTGGTGATATAGCATATATACTTACCTTGAAGATATAGCATAGATACTTACCTTGGTGATATATCATAGATACTTACCTTGAAGATATAGCATAGATACTTACCTTGGTGATATAGCATAGATACTTACCTTGAAGATATAGCATAGATACTTACCTTGGTGATATAGCATAGATGCTTACCTTGGTGATATAGCATAGATACTTACCTTGAAGATATAGCATAGATACTTACCTTGGTGATATAGCATAGATACTTACCTTGGTGATATAGCATAGATACTTACCTTGGTGATATAGCATAGATACTTACCTTGAAGATATAGCATAGATACTTACCTTGGTGATATAGCATAGATACTTACCTTGAAGATATAGCATAGATACTTACCTTGGTGATATAGCATAGATGCTTACCTTGGTGATATAGCATAGATACTTACCTTGAAGATATAGCATAGATACTTACCTTGGTGATATAGCATAGATACTTACCTTGGTGATAGAGCATAGATACTTACCTTGGTGATATAGCATAGATACTTACCTTGGTGATATAGCATAGATACTTACCTTGAAGATGTAGCATAGATACTTACCTTGGTGATATAGCATAGATACTTACCTTGAAGATATAGCATAGATACTTACCTTGGTGATATAGCATAGATACTTACCTTGGTGATATAGCATAGATACTTACCTCGAAGATATAGCATAGATACTTGCCTTGAAGATGTAGCATAGATACTTACCTTGGTGATATAGCATAGATACTTACCTTGAAGATATAGCATAGATACTTACCTTGGTGATATAGCATAGATACTTACCTTGGTGATATAGCATAGATACTTACCTTGATGAGATAGCATATATATATACTTACCTCGAAGATACAAAATATGCACTTACCTTGATGGTATGGCACATATACTTATCTTTAAGAATTCATATATCATCAAGGTATGTGGATGCGGACTTAAGAACACTAGATCTATAGAATGTTTCTTCGGTTTCTCTTCGGAGCAGCCCGTGAAAGCTGGGACTTTTTAGCCAATACTGTGGGTAAATTGTGCTGCAAGATGCACCGTTTGCACCCGTTATGAAGCAGAGACGTTGGGATCAGAAATATTGCTTGTAATAGAACTCACATCTGTAAAGTGCCCAGCTGTTCCTTAGAGCCAAGTCAGCGCTATGTCAGAATCTGACTGTCCCAAAGAGACATGCACCGCAATTATAACAAGTCATACAAGAGCTTACAGGATGTGGCCTAGACGGGGGATGGTCTCCCTGGTGACCCCACTCCAGGGGACAAAGGATGCTGGGCGTCTGGGGATTGTGAAAAGTGAGGCCTGGGCAGTGGTAGCTCCCGCCCTGGCACCAGTGCTCGCCTGTGGGTGTCACTGGGCACCGCTGGCGCGTGTTTTAGGGGGAGCCCAGTGTTCATATTCGTGAAAGGACAGCTGTGAAAGATTACAAATAAAGAGACCTGGTGAATCTGGTTCAATTGGGCCACTGGCACCACCTGCTGGTGGAATCACGAACTGCAGCCAGTAGGGCGTGGGAGGAGGTATGACCGGTTCATGGTATCTCCTGTGTTTATGGCATATGTCACGTGGTGTTGTCGAGGATTGCATCAAGTGCCCCAAAGCCCGCCACAACCGAGGTACCGCTCCATTCTCAATCTATGGATATTTGGATGGACTAGCGGCTCGCGCCAGGGACGGGAGTAGGCCACGACAGTAGTGGAAGTGTGCGATGTGCTCCTACGAAAACTTTGGGCAGCTGCACTTGTGTTTTTTTATTTTAATATTTAACCCCTTCCCAACTAATGACGGAACCACTCCGTCATGAGCCACGGTCGCCGTGTGCTCATGATGGAGTGGTTCCGTCATGCTGCGGCCGTTGGCGGCCGCGCCGCCCACGCGGCGCTAATTCCCCGCCTGTGCGGGCGATTAGCGCAGTGGTTGGAGTCATGACAGAACCACTCCGTTATGAGCACAGCTCAACCGCGGCTCATGACGGAGTGGTTCCGTCATGAGCACCGCGCCACCGCGCTGCCCCCAAACCCCCCCCAGCGCTGCGGCAGAATTGCCGCCGCAGCGAAAGGGTTAAACCCTGCCTCTCCGCGTCAAGAAAGGTTTACTGTTGCCACCCAAGAGGCCTGCACCTTCCCCAGGGTGCGTTGTTCACTGAAGCGCACAGACAAGCGCTCGTCTGTCCCTAGAGGGTCTGTGAAAGGTCCCCAGGAGGCCAGGCCTGCCTTACGGGGTGGGTGTTGTGTTGGGTGACACTACGGCTGCGCTTACCGCACTACGTGACTGTAGGCTGAGGTGAGTTCAATAACAATGCGGGACAGTAGTGATGATTGACTCCATCCGCCGCCGTAGCCTAAGTGGCGTACGCGCGCGCGCGACTTACTTTTTATTAAACCAAACCACGTGACATGACGCGCGCGCCCAGGCGTATCGCGTCACGGTCACGACATCACATTCCTCCCCAACAAACACAAAACCAAAATTATTCAAAACCTTGTTGACTTTGAAAAGCTTCCCGCCAGACACTTACTATCATGCCCAACAGTACAAATATTATGCGACTATACAGAACAGTCTTACGTGAGGTAGTCCTTCAGCCGGCAGGATGGTTCAGGATTATTTCGCAGATGGTATTGCGACGCCCCTCGGCCTTGTGAGCCTCCGGGACTTCCGCACGGCTCTTCACTGGGGGCGACAGTCTCGCGACCATGTCATTCGGGACTCACAGCTGGGCTGGGCATCCCTCGTTGCTGCGAGGACGAGGACCCTTGATGATCATTCTCCCCTGACTGGCCTGTGGCCTGTCCTGTCAACTCCTCTCGCAGGGCTTCGTCTTCCACCCGACCTTCCGTGCACCCTGGGTCTCCAGTGCGGCCTCCCTGCTCAGTACCTGCTTCGCCTTGTGGCAGATTGTACCTCTTGAAATACGACACATTTCGGGTTATTTTCTCCCTCCCACGGGTAGCTGTGACGCAAGTTCCCTTGACGGACTCCACTGTCCACGGTTCCTTCTCAAAATTCAGCCGGAACTTGCTCCCTTGGGCTCTATTCTTTAAGAGCACGGTGTCCCCCGGGAGAATGTGGGGTATAGTCGCTCTTCGCCGGGTACTGGCATGCGCATGTGCGCTCCGTCGCCGGGCATCAATGGCACTGTCCTCAGGGGTTTCTGGTCGCCACTCCGGGTGGTGAGGTATTGTGTCCATAACGACTCTTCCCATTAGGAGATGGGCAGGAGCCACTCCAGTAGTTGTGTGGGGTGAATGGCGATAGCTCCGGAGAAAGGTGAATATGGCGAACTCTACAGACTAAGCCTTGTCATGAGCTATGCGTATTTACTTTATTAAGAGTCCTCATGAATCTTTCAGCTTCCCCATTCGCTTGTGGCCAGCGGGGAGTGATTCGGCGATGGAGGATGCCCAGCGCTTGCAGGTATGTGGCAAACTCCTGGCTCTGGAAGGCGGACCCGTTGTCCGTCCTGATCTCATTCACAAGTCCGTGGGTGGCCATAATTTTCTCTAGCTTAGATATGACTTCACTCGCACTGAGGGCCAACAGTATTTCCACCTCCGGGTATTTTGAGTGGTCGTCTACAGCCACTAAAGTGTGGCGTCCATCGGGAAGACTGCCAAAGTCTACACTCACTCGAGACCAAGGGACTCTCGGCCATGATGACAGGGGCAGGTCGGGGTGCCTCCCCGGTGACCTGACACGAGTGGCAGGCTCGAACCGTGGCCTCCACGAGGTCATCCATGAGCGGGAACCAGACCTTGGTGCGGAGTCGCGACTTGGTCTTCACCATGCCTTGATGTCCTACATGGGCCAGATCTACCACTCTCTGGGTTAGCGACGTCGGGATTACCAACCGGTGCCCATGCAGCAGACACCCGGTGTCATCCTCGGTGAGTTCGTCTCTGACGTGGTACAAACTGTCCATTATCCGTTGTGCCAGGGTCGTCAGACTCTTCCACTCTTCCTTTGCCTTGTTCCAGCAGTTGCTCCGGACCGCCCTCTTGGCGCGTTGCAGACACTCATCTTGGCTCGTGGCTTGCTGGAGACTGGCCATGGAGATGGGTATGGGACACGACCGAGCAGTGATGCATCTTACATACTCCTCTGTATCAGATGCTGCCTCCATTTCTTGGATTGTCGCCTTCCGAGGATGGCGGGATAGGTAGTCGGCCGGATTTCTTGATCCAGGTTGGTATTCTATTTTACAATTATAGTTTTGTAGCTGCAGCATCCACTTTTCAATTCGTGGTGGTGGCTTGGTTGTGGTCCCTGAAAAGAGTGACACCAGCGGCTTGTGGTCTGTCGCTACTACAAACGGTTTCCCGTACATGTACAGATGAAAATGGTGACAGCCCCAATGAATTGCGATGGCCTCTTTCTCTATCTGCGAGTATCTTTGCTCCGTCGCGGTGAGGGATCTACTCGCGAATGCCACCGGAGCCCACTCCTCTTGAGGCGTCTTCCTTTGTAGGAGGACTGCACCAAGTCCGACCGGACCAGCATCCACTGCAATTAAGGTGAGCTTGGCGGGATCAAAGAACGCTAGGGTCGTGGCTTCTGAGAGCGACTCCTTTATCTTCTCGAACGCTTGGGCCTGTTCGCTGTCCCATTTCCACGGGGTGGATTCCTTGGTCAACTCCCTCAGGGGGGCTATCAGGTTTGCCAAGTCCTGGATGAACCTCCCACAGTAGTTGACCATGCCTAGGAAGCTTCGAACCTCCGTGACATTGGTGGGAGCGGCCGCTTCCTTGATGTCCCTCACCTTCTCGGGATCCGGATTTACCCCCTCCGTGGAGAATATATATCCGAAGAATTGCAATTTGTTGCACAGGAACTCACACTTCTCTCGGTGCAGCGTGAGGCTGGCCTCTCGTATCCGGCGCAATACTTGGAGCAATCGTTGTTGGAGGGAGGACCACCGGGGAGTCAGGGGGACCCTCTCCGGGGCACCTTTCTACCACAAAGTTATAGCCGAGCGCCGCTGAGAAGCCTCCTAGGAGAGGTCTTTCTCCTATGATCGTACTAGGCCCAGTAACACCAGCACACAGGACTCCGTATCAGTTGCTTATCTAGGTACTTTATCAATAGTAGTACATTCGAAATATTTACAGGGGGATCGAGAGATCCAGAAAGAGTCTCAATGTCTTTGTAGGGACAGGGTAGCGGGACAGTCTTAGTACCAGCCTGGTACGGGGAGCTCCGCGCCAGACCTTGCGTTAGGCCGAAGGTGGCTCCGGGGATCGGAGCGGCAGGTGCTGGTCTCAAGGCAGCCCGGACGTGGAGAGCCGCGACGGTGTCTGCAGGGCTCGGGTGGTAGTTCCGCTTGGGTCGAGCCGCGACACTGTCAGCAGGGCTCCGGTGGTAGGTCCGCTTCGGTCGAGCCGCGACACAGTCAGCAGGGCTCTGATGGCAAGTTCAACAAGGTCGGGCCGCGACAGCGTCAGCAGGGCCCCAAAGGTTCGTGAAGGTCTTTAAGCACGGTGGAGCCGCGACGTAGTCAGCAGGGCTCAGAGCGGGGTTCCAGGATGAGTCTTTCTCCGTAGGGTCAGCCGCGATCCGATCAGCAGGGCTCTTGACTCCGGGATACAACTGCCGTCCTGTTGCAGGGTCGCCCCAGATATAGGTCTGGAGCCCTTTGATGTCCGGACCCTTGCGCCCGGGGGGGGCGGAGAGGCCGGGTCGGGAGCGGCCAGATGCTCAGCAGGAGAGGCGCCAGGCCCAGGAGAGCTGTGGGGCGATCGCACCTAGGTGTGGGAGGACGGTTGGGGGTCCCATCGATACTGCCCTCCGCCGGGAGTGGGGAAGTGTTCACGTGGTACCCCCTGGCCAGTTGTTGGTGCCTTGATGTCGGGGCTTGCTGGGGCCGAGGCCGGGTTGAGCGGGGTCACGTAGGCTGGTGCGCAGAGTCACGTACAATCCAAAATGGAGGAGCCCCGAGGTGCAGGGGACCTCGTGCGGCTTGGCGAGGGGAAACAGGACCACGCCACGAGGCCGGCTCCAACAAGCGTCCCCCCCAGCTGAAGGCAGGGAGAGTCACCCATCTCCTTGGGGGTTCTCCTCGCCGAGGCGGAAGAATCTGGATAGGCCGTCGGCGTTGGCGTGGTCGTTGCCGGGCCGGTGCTCTACGGTGAAGTCCATCCCTTGCAGCGAGATGGACCATCGCGACAATTTGAGGTTCTCGCCCCGCATCTGCATTAGCCACCGCAGGGGCCGGTGGTCAGTTTGGACTCGGAAGTGGGTGCCGAAAAGGTAGGGCCGGAGCTTTTTGAGAGCCCATACCACGGCGAAGGCCTCCCGCTCGATGGTGCTCCACCTCTGTTCTCCGGGCAGCAGTCGGCGGCTGATGAAGGCCACAGGTCTGTCGAGGCCCTCGGTGTCCATCTGGGAGAGGACCGCCCCAACCCCGTACTCCGAGGCATCTGTCTGAACCACAAATTCCTTGCCGTAGTCAGGGGCCTGTAGTACAGGGGCAGCGCACATTGCCGCCTTGAGGGTTTCAAAAGCGGTCTGACAGCGGGGCGTCCAGTGCACCGTCTTGGGCTGCTTTTTGGAAGTGAGCTCCGTGAGGGGGCCCACAATACTGCCATAGTCTTTGATAAATCGCCGGTAGTAGCCTGTGAGGCCTAAGAAGGCCCGGACAGCTGTTTGGGTGGCGGGGGGCTCCCACGCCTGGATGGCATCGACCTTCAACTGGAGGGGCGCCACCTGGCCACTCCCCACCTGATGGCCCAGATAGGTCACTGATCCTTGACCGATCTGGCACTTGCTGGCCTTAATCGTGAGCCCGGCCCTTTGGAGAGCGGCCAGGACTTCTCTGAGGTGTCCTAGGTGCGCGGCCCAGTGGTTGCTGAAGACTGCAATGTCGTCTAAGTAGGCCGCGCTGAAGGCTTCTAGTCCGGCCAGGACCTTGTTCACCAGTCTCTGGAAGGTCGCTGGGGCGTTCTTCATACCGAAGAGCATCACCCGAAAGTGGTAGTGCCCGTTGGGGGTGGAGAAGGCGGATCGTTCCTGGGCGCCGGGGGTGAGCCTGATCTGCCAGTACCCAGGGGTGAGATCACAAGTGCTTAGGTAGCGGGCGGCCCCTAAGCGGTCGATCAGCTCGTCTGCCCGTGGCAGGGGGTGGGCATCGGTCTTGGTGACTGCGTTTAGGCCCCTGTAGTCCACACAAAATCTGAGTTCCGGGGGGGTGCCGGGGGCGGCGGCCTTCGGCACCAAGACCACAGGGCTGGCCCACGAGCTGTCAGATGGCTCGATGACTCCGAGGGCGAGCATCTTGGAGACCTCCGTTTGTATGCAGGCTCGGACCCGGTCGGGCACTCTGTAGGCGCGGTGTCGCACAGGGGGGCTGTCCCCGGTATCCACGTCGTGGACGCACCAGGGGGTCACCCCGGGCGTGAGAGAGAAGAGGGCAGCGAAGGGTTGCAGCAGCTGCCGGCAGTCATGGCGCTGTTCTGGGGTCAGGGTGGTGGAGAGTTTGACGCCCTCCATGGAGCCGTCTTGGTCCGAGGACCCCAGGGGGTCGGGTAGGGGCTCGGAGTCGCTTTCGCCCCCATCGTCGGTAGCCAGCAGCAGGCTTAGTTCGGTTCGGGCAAAGTGGGGCTTGAGCCGGTTGGCGTGTAGGACCCGGAGGGGGTTCCTTGGGGACTCCATGTCGACCAAGTAGGTGACGGGGCTCTTCTTCTCAACCACCTTGAAGGGTCCGGTCCATTTGTCCTGAAGGGCGCAGGGGTCCACGGGCGACATGACCCAGACTTGCTGGCCCGGCTCGAACTCGATGGTCGAGGCATTTTCGTCATACCAGCGTTTCATGTCTTCTTGGCTGGCTTCGAGGTTGGCTTCTGCCAGGGCCCGGAACTTCCGAGTCTGGTTCTGCAGGGTCAAGAGGTACCGGTAGACGTCGGGGGGGGGGCATCTTGGACGCTCGCCTCCCAGCCCTCTTTGACCAGGCTGAGGGGCCCTCGGACGGGGTGCCCATACAACAGTTCGAAGGGGCTGAAGCCCAGGGATTTCTGTGGAACCTCTCGATAGGCGAACAGGAGGCATGGCAGCAGGACGTCCCATCTCCTCCTCAGGGGCTCTTCCAGGCCCTTGATCATTCCTTTCAAGGTTCTGTTGAACCGCTCGACCAGTCCGTTCCCCTGGGGGTGGTAAGGGGTGGTGAACTTGTAGGTGACCCCACATTGTTGCCAGAGCGATCTCATGTATTTCGAGATGAAGTTCGTACCCCTGTCGCTCACCACTTCTCGGGGGAACCCTACCCTGGAGAAGATGCCCATCAGTGCCCGGCCCACCACTGGAGCTGTCACAGTTCGGAGGGGGATGGCCTCTGGGTATCGGGTGGCGTGGTCGACCAGTACCAGGATGAAGCGGTGGCCCAGGGCGGTTCGGGGGTCGAGGGGCCCCACGATGTCGATCCCTACCCGTTCGAACGGGGTGTGGACGGCTGGAAATGGTTGGAGGGGGGCCTTGACTCGACCCCCAGTCTTCCCGCTGGCTTGGCAGGTCGGGCAGGACCGGCAGTGGTGGTCCACGTCTCTCCGCATTCGGGGCCAGTAAAAATGGGTCACCAAGCGGCTGTAGGTCTTGTCTCGCCCGAGGTGTCCGGCGAGGGGCACGTCATGCGCCAGGTTCAGGAGGAACTCTCGGAATCGGAGGGGAACCACCAACACACGGCCGGCTCCTAGTTCGGCGACTTTCTGTTCGCTATATAACAAGTCATTGTCCCAATAGATCCAGTGGGTTCCCGTGGGGTCTCCCGTGGCCTGGGCGGCCGCTTGCTGTCGAGCCCCCTCGAGGGACGGGCAGGCCTTCTGTTCTTGTTGGAACTGTTCGCGGGTGGGGCCCCCGTCGTGGCGCCACTAGGCCAGCTCGGGGATCTCGCTGAGGGAGGCGGCCTCGTCGGGGGAAAGTTCGGATGGCCCGGCCTCATCGTCAGGCTCCTCCGTGCTGGAGGAGGGTGGCAGTTCTGGACCCGCAGGCTCGACGGGGGCCGCTGCAGCGGCTGGTTGGGCGGTCATGGACCGGGTGGTGGCGCAGGCCCACTCGGGCAGCCCTAGCATCCCCAGATGCTCTCGGCGCTCCACCTGGGCCCAGGGGGAGCTCTCCAGGTCGTTCCCCAGGAGGCAGTCCACTGGAGCGTCGTCGCGGACAGTTACTTTCAGGGTGCCTGACACTCCTCCCCACTCGAAGGGGATCCGGGCCATCCGGCACATGCTTTCGGTGTTGTCCGCGGTCCGGACAGGGCATAGGACATGCGGCAGGATCTGTTCGGGGGTCACCAGGTGGCAGCGGACAGTGGTCACACTGGCCCCAGTGTCACGGAGGGCTTCGGCCCGTTGCCCATTGATGGTGACCCACTGCTGGTACTTCTGGGTGTTGCTCGGGATGGGGGCTCGGGGCACCATCTCTCGGGTGCCCAGGCATACGAGCGACATGGCAGCCGGTTCCCACTCGGGGGACGCAACGTCGCGGTTTTCCTCCTCTTCTTCTCCTTCCCCCAGGGCTGCGGCGGCCATTTGTCGGGGAGGGGGCCCAGCGGTCCCGTTTCGTCGGTTCACGGGGCAGGCCAGGTCGCTCGCATAGTGGCCTGTCTGTTGGCAGCCGAAGCAGGTCACTGTTGGTCGGGGTCCAGGCCTGACGATGGGGGTCCTCCTACGGACCAGTGTCGGGGACGTATGGTTGGCGGCTTGGCCTCGTGGCGGGCTTCGGGGCGGCCCGGCTGGGAATTCTCGACTGCGGTGGGACCCTCCTCCTCCGCCCCGCTGGCGAGGAGGTCCCGTGGTACTCCGTTGGTAGTCCCCCACGGGGTTCCGGGGGACCCGGGTGTTGACCCATCGGTCAGCTTCGGCGGCGAGCTTCCGGGGCTCGGTCAGTTTGCTGTCAAGGAGGTGTTGCCTTAGTTTGACAAAGCAGTTGTTGGCGAGGTGCTCCCAGACAATGAGGTCGAACAGTTCGTTGTACGAGGTGACCTTGCTCCCTCTTATCCACCCTTCAAAGGCTCGGCTGAACAAGTCCACGTATTCGACCCATGTGGTACCGGGGAGCTTCTTGCAGTCCCGGTAGCGCTGCCGGTACATCTCGGCTGATAGTCCGTAGCGGGTGAGTAGGGCCTCTTTCATGTGGTTGTACGAGGTCATCACCGCGTCGGGGAGTTGCAGCAGGGTATCCCGGCCCTCGCTGAGGAACCTCCCCCATAGGCCGGCACCCCAATCCTTCCGGGGTACCCGATGGGAGGTCATGGCTACCTCGTATGCTCGGAACCATTGCTGGATGTCGTCGTTTTTATAGTACTCCTTGACGACATCCTTGGGGATAGATATGAACCTTTGGCTCGGTCAGTGGCAGAGCGTCCCGGGATCCGGGGGTGCTGGTCTCCCCCGTTTTGGATTTCAGTTCGAGTTCCTTGAGGCCCCTCTCGTGCTCGAGGGTGAGCCGTTTCTCTTCTAGTTCTCGATGCCGTTTCTTTTCTTCGATTTCCTCCTGCAGCCGTAGTTGCTCCAAGGCCAACTTTTTCTCCGCCAGCAGGAGTTCACCGTCCAGCCGGAGTCGTGCGAGTTCCAATTCGTGTGTCCGGACCCTCTCCAGTTCTCGCATTTCTTCGTGGGATAGGCCGGCTTCCGGGATGCTTCGTCCCCCATCTGCCGGGGTCATGGTCGGCGGCAGGTTTTCGTCCCGGGCCGAGGTCCCTTCGCCTTGTGGTGGAGTGGCCTCTGATTCTGCCCAGGCTTTCAGGGCTTTCTGCATTTCTTCCTTGGTGCCCAATCCTGTAGTTGTGATCCCTTTGTCCTTACAGAATTGTTTCAATTCTTTGTGGGTGTATTCTTCCAACCTTTCTTGCTGGAAGGTTGCGGCCACGGTTGTTTCTTGGCTACTCATGGTTCTCTTTCTTTTTCCGTCTGGTTAGGCAGCGGGTGCGTTACTTGCCTGTACGATTGCGTCTGGCTCGGATCCCGTCGCTGGCCACCAAATGTTGGAGGGAGGACCACCGGGGAGTCAGGGGGACCCTCTCCGGGGCACCTTCCTACCGCAAAGTTATAGCTGAGCGCCGCTGAGAAGCCTCCTAGGAGAGGTCTTTCTCCTATGATCGTACTAGGCCCAGTAACACCACCACACAGGACTCCGTATCAGTTGCTTATCTAGGTACTTTATCAATAGTAGTACATTCGAAATATTTACAGGGGGATCGAGAGATCCAGAAAGAGTCTCAATGTCTTTGTAGGGACAGGGTAGCGGGACAGTCTTAGTACCAGCCTGGTACGGGGAGCTCCGCGCCAGACCTTGCGTTAGGCCGAAGGTGGCTCCGGGGATCGGAGCGGCAGGTGCTGGTCTCAAGGCAGCCCGGACGTGGAGAGCCGTGACGGTGTCTGCAGGGCTCGGGTAGTAGTTCCGCTTGGGTCGAGCCGCGACACAGTCAGCAGGGCTCCGGTGGTAGGTCCGCTTCGGTCGAGCCGCGACACAGTCAGCAGGGCTCTGATGGCAAGTTCAACAAGGTCGGGCCGCGACAGCGTCAGCAGGGCCCCAAAGGTTCGTGAAGGTCTTTAAGCACGGTGGAGCCGCGACGTAGTCAGCAGGGCTCAGAGCGGGGTTCCAGGATGAGTCTTTCTCCGTAGGGTCAGCCGCGATCCGATCAGCAGGGCTCTTGACTCCGGGATACAACTGCCGTCCTGTTGCAGGGTCGCCCCAGATATAGGTCTGGAGCCCTTTGATGTCCGGACCCTTGCGCCCGGGGGGGGCGGAGAGGCCGGGTCGGGAGCCGCCAGACGCTCAGCAGGAGAGGCGCCAGGCCCAGGAGAGCTGTGGGGCGATCGCACCTAGGTGTGGGAGGACGGTTGGGGGTCCCATCGATACTGCCCTCCGCTGGGAGTGGGGAAGTGTTCGCGTGGTACCCCCTGGCCAGTTGTTGGTGCCTTGATGTCGGGGCTTGCTGGGGCCGAGGCCGGGTTGAGCGGGGTCACGTAGGCTGGTGCGCAGAGTCACGTACAATCCAAAATGGAGGAGCCCCGAGGTGCAGGGGACCTCGTGCGGCTTGGCGAGGGGGAACAGGACCACGCCACGAGGCCGGCTCCAACAATCGTTCATTATGTTCTTGGATAGTTTTCGCGTGGATCATAATGTCATCGCTGACATTGATTACCCCCGGGATTCCTGCAATCAGTTCTTGTATCACATTTTGAAATACTTCTGCTGCACTAGACACCCCAAAGCTTAAGCGGGTGTTTCGTCGGAGTCCCACGTGTGTGGAAAAAGTTGTAATATTTCGGGATGCTTCGTCCAGTACCAACTGGTGATATACCGACCGGAGATCCAATTTCGAGAACCAGCGGGCGCCCGCCATCTCTCCTATGAGATCATCTATCGTGGGAGTAATGTGGCGCTCCCTCTTGATCGTGACATTGGGGAGTCGCATGTCGACGCAGATTCTCACCGCGCCCGGCTGCTTGGGCTTCCGTGCGACTACGATGGGGGACACCCATGGTGTGGGGCCGGATACTTTTTCAATTATTCCTGCCGCTTCAAGCTTCTTCAGCTCCTCCTCCACCATCGGCCTGAGGTGGAACGCTATCCGCCGGTGTCGTAGGGCGACCGGCTGGACCGTTGGGTCGATGTGGAGATGGATTTCTTTCCCTCGGAATTTTCCGATCCCCTGGAATACCTCCTCGAATTCACCCAGGATGTGTTGCATGGACTCCTGGTGCACCCCGAATGCAAATGTCACCACCCCCAGGTCTTCGGCTGCTCAGCATTCCTTGGCCGTCTTCTGTGACGTAAATGTTGGTGGTGACCGACTGGGTGCCGTGAGAGATGACCGTCCTGAATCGTCCACGTCCTCTCAACGGTACATCTTGGTCATAGGCATACACTGTTATTGTTGAGGGATGTAGGGCCGGTTTCGGGTGCATCGTGCTGTGCAGCGTAGCAGCCATGATGTTGATGGTGGCTCCGGTGTCCACGACCGCGGTGACTTCTAGCGACCCTACCCGGATGTTACACTGTGGTAGGCGCCTGGCTTGGCGTGTGGCGGTGCCTATCATGTGGATCTTGTGCACCACTCTCTCCTATTCCTCATCGTCATCCATGTCGCTCGGTACTGGCTCTCCTTCCGTGATGGCGTTCGCTGCCGGACGGGGCCTGCGGTACTTCTTCGATCGGCATACCTTTTTGAAATGATTGAAACGCCCGCACCCCGAGCATCTCTTCCCTCTCGCTTGACATTCCTCCGCCGCATGTGGCGGTCCCCCGCAGTACCCGCATGACTTTGGTTGTCCTGAGGATGCAGTTCCTGCTCCTTTCTTTTTTTTTTGAAAAAATTTTTATTGTGCAGAAAGAAGGTTACAAGCACGGGCCTACAACCACCAGGGCCGGCCGCTAGTAGGTAAAAGATCAAACAGTGCAATCACAATGACTGGCCCACCGGGGCTCCGCACCCTACAGAAGAGAAGACTGCACATAGAGGAAATCAGGATACACCATTTTAACATAAATAACAACTTAAAACAAAGGCGAGGCAAGAAAACATAAGAAGGGCGTCGGGCCATAGCAGGGGTGCGTCCATATCCGACTACCCGATGGCAGTCAAAAAGCAGGGAAACAAAGAGGTAGGGGGGGGGAGAGACGGGAATACAAATCTATACTCAGATGTGTCAGAGAAGTAAGGAACCATCAAGGATCAGGGGGACAAGGCTACATCAGACGTTTCCACCAGGGGGGGAGCACAAATATTTCCACGATACGCATTCCACTGCCCCCAAATTCTGTTCCAAGCCCCGGGTTTACCACGGGCCACATACACAGTCTTTTCCCTGAACATGCACCAGTCCATGTTCTCCTTCCAGACAGACACGGTGGGGGGCCGCTGCGAACCCCAAAGCTGCGCTATGTCCCTCTTTGCTATCATGTTCCCCAGGGCCGCCCACCGAGTCTGGGCCGCGTTATAGTCATTGGGCTCCCACACATTCAGCACACAACGACGCACCTCCGGCAACAGCGTGACCCCGGTGACTCGCCTCATAACCTTATGCACCTGACGCCAGTATTCCACCACCTCGCGGCACTCCCACAGGATGTGGAGAAAGGTGGCACTGTACCCACAGCCACGCTTGCAGAGCCCGTCCTCAGAGAACCCCATCGAGACCAATCGGGGACCCGTCACGTAAACGCGATGGAGGATCTTAAGCTGGACCAAACGGAGACGGGCCGGGATGGCCACCTCCTTAGGAGATGACAGCGCGGACTGCCAGTCCTCGTCGTCCAACTCAACCCCATCCCCCGTCCATGCCTCCCGTAGACGCACCAAGAGGTCAGCCCGATTATTTATCAATTTTTTATAGATCAAAGAGATAGTACTATCAGGAACGTGACCGTCGAGTATGCGGTCCTCGAGGGGCGAAGAAACAGGGACCGTGGACCCTTCCCCAAAAACCGAGAGCAGGGCATGCCGAACCTGGGCGTAGCGAAAAAACTCCCTCTCACTAAGCTCATACTCGCTCCGGAGCGCCGCGAAGGTCTTGACAGCGCCTTTAACCCACAGATCCCCCACTCTGCTAATACCGATCGTGTCCCAGTGCTCAAAGCCTTTCGTCGTCCAAAGGCTCCCGAGGCGGTCTGAGGCAAACAAGGGAGTAGCACACGTTAAACGCTCACTCCAGCCCATCGCTACATTCGCCGCCTTCCACACCCTTACCGCAATCTTGGTAGGGCCCGTGAGGGTACCACCAGCAGATCGGGAGTAAAGCGCTCTGTTATAATTACCGCCGGGAAGCAGGAATTTATCCATCTCATACGCCGGGTTCAGACCAGGAGCATACGTGGCATGGTTAATTGCCGACAGTTGGGAGGCCCAATAGTACCGTCTAATGTCAGGAAGCGCGATGCCCCCGTCGTACCAGGGGAGAGTAAGCTTTGCCAGAGCGATACGCGCCCGCCCGTCCCAGACCAGTCTCCTCTGCAGGCTCTCCACCTCCCGAAAGTAGGCCACCGGAATGACATCAAATGAGTTCTGTAGTGCGTAAAGAAATCTGGGAAGGGACATCATTTTAAACAGGGCCGCGCGACCAAGCGGAGACAGGGGCAACCTACACCAACGAGCCGTATCCACCCTCAAACGTCGGAGTGGAGACAGGAGGTTCTGCTCATAGCGGACCGCCGGGTCCAACGAAACATACACCCCCAGGTACTTAAAGCCGGATGAGGACGTTTGGATAGGAAGTAGAGGCGGCAAGACGGGAGGGCCACCGGAGAGAGGGTACACGCAAGATTTGGACCAGTTAATTATCAAACCCGAGTTTTTCCCAAAGGAGGTGAGGACATCAAAGAGAACATTAAGTGACTGTCGCGGCGAGGTGAGGTACAGAAGTATATCATCCGCGTACAGCGAGACCCGATCCTCGAAGCCCGGGGCCCACCGGATCCCCCTGATAGAGGGCTCCCAGCGGAGCCAGGCGGCGAGCGGTTCCAAGGCAAGAGCAAAAAGCAGAGGGGACAACGGGCACCCCTGCCTAGTGCCCCTCCCGAGAGCAAAAGGCCGGGAGGCCCGCCCATTGACAAGCACCTGAGCCACTGGTCCGGCATAAAGAAGCTTCACCCAGCTAAGAAATCCCTCCCCAAAGCCAAACTTCTCCAAGACCGCCCAGAGGAATGGCCACTCGATGGTATCAAAGGCCATGGTGGCGTCCAATGAAACCAATACGGCTGGTTCAGAAAAGTATTTCGCCCTAGCTAGGACGCCGTGCAGACGCCGCAGATTAAGAGCGGTATTACGGTGGGGGATGAAGCCGCATTGATCCGGATGAATCAGATCACAGATAACGCTCAGCAAGCGGTTGGCAAGGACTTTAGGCAGGATTTTGGGTTCTGCGTTTAAGAGGGAGATAGGCCTATATGAAGCACAGCGGTCACGTGGTTTACCCTCCTTAGGAATCACGACTATAGTCGCTAGACGCTGGTCAGCGGGAAGGGAACCCCTCTCGTTCGACTCCTGAAACATACGACGGAGGAAGGGCGCGATTTTATCCGGGCGTAGTTTGTATAGCTCGATCGGCAGGCCATTGGGGCCCCTGGCCTTGCCCGAGCGAAGGGAGCCAATCGCGGTAGCAATCTCATCGACGGCCAAGGGGGCATCCAACCGCTCACGGTCCTCGACGGATAAGCCGGGCAGGACAATATCCCGTAGTAGAAGACGAGAGTCGTCTTCATCTCTGTCAGACACCGGGGAATACACCGTCCGGAGGTGGTCAGCAAAGCACTCCACAATCTCGCTAGGCTCAGTCACACACACTCCATCCGCAACCCGGAGCTCTGGGACCACACGATTCACTCTCTCCTTCCTATCCAGCCAAGCAATCAATTTACCAGCCTTGTCTCCAGCATCATACAACCTACCCTGCTGCTCCCTATACATGGTCCGGGCAGCGTCAGTAACAAGGGACTTATACTCGAACTGTTTCAGGCTGAGGGCATGTAGCCCATCCGGAGAGACACCCGTCTCCAAGGCCGCCTCCAACCCCAAGATGTCGGTCTCCAGCTTCTCCACCGCCTCCGTCTTAACCTTCTTAGCCGCCACAATCTGGGATAGGGCCTGCCCACGGAGTACTGCCTTAAAAGCTTCCCACAGGGACACTGCGGACATCACCGACCCATCATTCTCAAGGAAGTATTGGTCAATCGACTTGACCAGACTATAGCGGATCGTGGGGTTCCGCAGGTACCAAGGGTTAATAGGAGCGATCCGCCCAGCAGACCGCGTCCCAGTGTCAAAAAGCAACCACAGTGGGGAATGATCAGAAATACCCCGGGCCAGATGCTTAACCTCTCGAATCCGGGCAGTCTGGGCCGCGGGCATAAGAAAGTAATCCAATCTGGAGAGACTCCCATGCGCCCCAGAGTGAAAAGTGTACTGACACTGTGTAGGATGCATTAACCTCCAGCAATCGACCAGACCGAAGGTCTCCAAGAATCCGCCAAGCCACGCCTGCGCAGCAGGGAGGGCCCTGGGCGGGTGGCGATCCCGGTCGCCCGAGACCACCGAATTGAAATCCCCACCCATAAGCAGAAGACTGTCAGGAAACTCAAGCAGCATTCGACCCAAGTCTGAAAAGGTGGAGTTCTGGAGGCCCGGGGGAACATAGACAGAGACCAGGGAAAGGGACTGCCCCTCCCACCGCCCAGTCAAAGCCACATAGCGCCCTCTGTCGTCCGGGACTACCCTGGTGATCTCCAGCGGAAGTGAAGAGCGCAGGAGAATGCCAACCCCTCTAGAGCCAGTGGTGAAACCAGAATGGGCAACGAGTTGGTACCCCCCCCTGTTCATGGCATGACAAACGTTACCCACCAGATGCGTCTCCTGTAAAAACACCACATCAGGAGACATACGTCGCAGATACTGCAGCACAACACCCCGTTTGATACGGTCCCCCAATCCATTGACGTTCCATGACATCAACCTCAACCCGTCCCCCCCCATCCCCTCCAATCGATCAAGGGTCCCCCAGCAGATAGCGCAACGCCCAAGACTAGAACAGAACAAAGACCTCGCATTAAAAACAAAACACACAAATCAAAACCCCCCAACCCCCCCCAACTACCAACTCCCCCCACCCTGCACCCCTGCGACCCAAAAAACCACCCCAACTTGCAGTGTGCCTGTCGCCCCATAAACCCCATTCTACAAAAAGACCCCGGAGGAGGAGAGGGACCCGTCCCCAACCGCCCCCCACATAGATCATAATGAAACAAAATGCAAAAGAGAAGTTGAACCCAGCCGAACAGTACAAAATGGCAAAATCAAGGACCAAAGTCACTCCGAGGGAGACCCGCCACCCTCGGTACTAGTAGAGGGCCCAGGCCGGTCCCCGCGGCCCGGCAGCGAGTCAAGCCAGTCACTCACAGTCGCGGGAGAGTCAAAAAAGATTGTCCGATCTTCGTGCTCCACTCGGAGCCTAGCAGGAAAAAGCATGGAGTACTTGAGACCCAGGTCGCGGAGGCGACGCTTTACCCCCTGGAAGCCCATCCTTTGTTTCTGGACAAGTTGGGTGAAGTCCGGGAAAAAGTTAATAGACGCGTTCTCATGGCGGACCGGGCCATGGGCCCGCGAGGCCTGCAAAATCACATCTCGGTCTCTGTAGTAGAAAAGTTTGGCAACAATGGGCCTCGGGGGGGCCCCCGGCCGCGGCCGACCGCCCGGAACTCGATGGGCCCGCTCCACGGCAAAGAACTTACTCAGGCCGGCGGGGGCAAGATGCTTGAGGATGAGCTCTTCCACCAAGAGATCCACCGGGTGGTTGTCGGAGGACTCCGGGACGCCTACGACGCGGATGTTATTGCGGCGGGCCCGTCCCTCAAAGTCCTCCAGCCGCCGGGCCATCAGATCGTTGGCCGACTTGAGGTCGCCGAGAGTGGCCCGCTGGTCCGACACATCCGCAACCAGGGTGGACGTCCGCACATCAAGCGATTGAACCCTCTCGTTGGTCTTGGAGAGATCCGCCCGAATCAGTGCGACATCAATAGCCACCGTGTCGATTTTACGGGCCAAGGCCTCGTATTGCGTAGCAATAGTCTCCCTGATGCCGTTAATGGCGCCCATAATGTCCTGCAGGGACGGATCCGAGGGCATGGACGAGCCACCACCAGCTTCGTCCGAGGGGGCTCCAGCCGCTCCAGGGGACCCTCTTCCTTGAGTATAGCGGTCCATGTTGTTCGTCTGGACCGGACCCCCGCGGAGGGATGTCTTAGTCTTACGCCCCTCGGGGCCCCCCCTGCCACCCATGAGAACCACGCTCACCGACGGGGACCACCGGCCCAGCGTCAAGGGGGTACCAGCCACTCAGTCAGAAGCCGCACCAGATACAGTGATGCGGCCGGGCGAGGAAACCAAAGTCAACGGACACTCTGGTGGCAAGCGGAGACAAGGGCATCCAGCGGAGATAAACACCCAGCCGCTCCAATCAGTTACGATCTCCAGCCCCTCGGGGATCCAAAAGTGAAACCGAAAGTAATGGAGCGGCCACTGGCACAGATCCGCTGCCGCTGTTGTTCAATTACACCCCGGCTCCACAGGTCACCCTCGCCCCGGGCACAGCCATCGATTGGGCCTCGAAAGTTCCAACCACCGTAAATCAGGATTCCCAGGTCCGATTCGGTTTCTGAAAGAAGGTCAACGTTCAGCCAGAATTCGCCTTCCAGATTCCGTCAGCTAAGTCAGGATAATGTCAGGATAAATTCCGAGGAGCAGCGAGGGTCCGGGGAGCCCTGTGCTCACGCGACCATCTTGGATGCGCGCTAGGCTCCTCCTCCTGCTCCTTTCTTGCCCCATCTCTGCGTGGGCCTTGCTGACACCGCATTTACCGGTTCAGTCTTTACTGGCGCTTGAAGAGCCGCCTCCATGTGCGCCGCCCGCGCCTTCGACAGCTCTTTGGTCCGACCCATCGTCAAGATTTCTGCCAACGGCTTCCCAGACTCTTCCAGTATGCGCTCGCGCAATTTGACTGACGCGCAGCCCTGGATAATCTGCCCTCTGATTTCTTCTGTCTCGTCCCGGAAGCCACACGTGGCCGCTAGGTTCTTTAGGCGGGCGTGATACGTGTCCAACGATTCCTCTGGCAGTTGGCGGGCTTGTCGGAATATAAACCGCTCATAGTCGCAGTTGGCCATCGGTTCGAAGTGTTCATTGAGGGCAGCTATTAGTGTTAGGTGTGTTTTGGGAGTGGCTTCCACGAGCGTCTTGACAATGTTGTGAATGTCTTTCCCACCTAGGTGTATGATCATCGCCCTTTTCTGGTCTCTATGGACTTTGGTGGCTTCGAAGAATATGCGCAGCCGATCCTCCCAATCATTCCATTTTGCCGCCACCGAAGACGGTGACCCCTCCATTATGAAGGGGTCTATTGGTGGTATGGTTGCCATGGCCGGCGTGTGGCTCAATGCGTCGGCCCCCCCAGGCCTCTGCGTGGACTATCCTTGCCAGGCAGACCTTCGGGTCACGTGAGTATTCTGCTTCCTGAGCACCCCCTTAATTATGGGGCCAGTTCTCCTGAGGGCCGCAGTGTGAGACAGGGTGTGTTGCTAGTGTGTGTATCCTTCGCTTCCCCCTCCTTGGGGCCTCAAACACCCAGCCACCGGTACTCACAGTCAACTTGAGGAGTTGGCTCCTTTCCTGCAGTGCACCGAGCAGCACTCACTAGGCCCACACCTCCGTCAGAGCCCTGGGCAGCACTCGTGATGCACTCTCTTCCCCCAGTGCACTTGGCAGCACGCTCACAGTGTGCGTTTATGGGGTTGCAGCTCGGCCTACTCCCAGGCCTGGCCCACGTGGCACTCGCGTTGCAGCTTTGCGCCGTCACGCGCTCTCTAAGCAGCTCCGCTGGGTAGCGCGAGTGAGCTGCGCACCGAATGCGCCTCCAGGGGTGCCGACAGTCGCCAGCCGCGCCGTGCAGGGGCACGAGCGCCACGAGCTGAAAAACACGCTCGCGGCCACCACACCAGCGCTCCACGCGTCGGCGAGGGCAATCCCACCCTCGTCGGCAGTTTATGTTGTGTTGGGTGACACTACGGCTGCGCTTACCGCACTACGTGACTGTAGGCGGAGGTGAGTTCAATAACGACGCGTGACAGTAGTGATGATTGACTCCGTCCGCCGCCGTAGCCTAAGTGGCGTACGCGCGCGCGCGACTTACTTTTTATTAAACCAAACCACGTGACCTGACGCGCACGCCCAGGTGTATCGCGTCACGGTCACGACATCACAGGTGGGCACACGAGTAGTGGGGGAGGTTGAGGGGGTCCAAGGTCACTTCATCCTGAGCCCTGCACAAGGGATGCTAATGAAACCTGCTGGGCACAGCTCTGCATGTCACAGATCACGTGGCATGGGCCCAGTCATCACACAACCCAAGCACCGTACGCGTGCACGCACACACACACGCGTGCACACTCGTCAGGCCCACAGTGCCCATGTGTAACAGTCTTATTAAGTCTGGAGTCACGGAGGGCCAGCCTGGCCTCTCTATGGGCTGAATATGAAATGCACGAGACGGGGGTCCACGACGTCTCATGGGGGGAGAACAGCAAGGCCCGCGGGAGGGGGGTGGACCACCAGTGCCGCCAGGGTCATCGCCAGGAGGCCACTTAAGCAAGCTAGCACCACGCCTTGCCCCCGCCAGCGCAGCCAATGACATTACCAGAACAACTACTGGCCACAAGTGGGACAATTCAGACTGCTCCCGGCCCAAAAGCATTATTTTTTAATGTATATTTAATTAATAAATACCGTTGTGCTCATTCCTAAATTAGAGAAACAGTGTCACCATGTGGCGGACTGTCAGAAGTGCAGATGTTGACAAGTCAGTGTTGAGCAGCGGAAACAACCGGCTCAATTTAAGCACTCTAACACTGCAAAAAAGGACGCCGGAAACCACCCATTGATTGGCACAGACTGTAAAACAGAATCTAAGGAGCCAAGAAATAGATTCAGATGAACTGGCCACGCAGGGCATCGGGAGCTACACATGGATTGGTGGTGGAGGCTACTAAACAGGAGACCGGGGTGTCACAGGTGGATTGGCACAGGATGGCACACAGGACACCAGAAGCCAATGCGAGATTGGTACAGGCTGCCCGACCCGGCACGAGAGCCAGAGACGGAGTGGCAGAGGCTGCCCACCAGGATATCTAATGCACAGATAGAGGCAGCAACTCTTCTATTGGCACAGATTGATGCTCCTACATGTGCGGGCACCTTAAGGGGGGCACCTTAAGGGGGGCGTGAGAGGCGACGTTTTGTAAACGCCTGTTAAGAGTAAGCCCATGGTGCACAGCTGCGCGGTCGCAGCTGTTGCAAATGATACATGAAGCCTTACCCCACCTCTTCCCTCCCCTAAGACCTTCTCCTGCCAAGCCACCATCTTGTTTGCAGACCACCCCGCACCTCTTCTTCTCAGTCGCGTGCCTTGACGTAAATATCATATTATCACGGAAAGGTCTTTTACAAAAGGCCCTGTGTATAAAATCTCAGCCCCTAGTCCAAAAGGTTCAGACCCCGTCTGTCAGCATCAGTGTGCCCCCCGGCGCTGGCAGGACCCAGTACAGAGGCATCCGGTGGTACCTGGAGGGACAGGTGCATTGCTCTCTATGGCCATTGTTAGTGTAGCACGCTGAGCAATCTACCCCCAGGAGGGTTCACACTTCGTCAAAGGATGGCCCAATTTACCAAGCAGCAGGCCTGGCGGGTACAAAGGGGCACCTGTATCGCCTATGTATTTACATAGGTGTGACTGCACCTATACACAGAAGCACCAGAGCAGGCCTCGGTCTCAGTGGAGCGAGGAGCTGCAGAGCGCAGAGTTTGGGGCGCTCTTCGGTCCTCGCGTGATGCTGACATTGGGGGACACCTCGTGAGCGTCCCTGTATCGCCTATGTATTTACATAGGTGTGACTGCACCTATACACAGAAGCACCAGAGCAGGCCTCGGTCTCAGTGGAGCGAGGAGCTGCAGAGCGTAGAGTTTGGGGCTCTCTTCGGTCCACGCGGGATGCTGACATTGGGGGACACCTCGTGAGCCTCAGCATTATTTGTGCCAGGGTGGTGCTGCCTCGGTAGCAAGTTTTACCCCGCTCGGACCTTGATCTAAGAACCCACTGGGGTCCGGAGGCAGCTCCTAGGCTCAGTTTAATTAAAAGTGATGCTGAGGGAGAGGATGATGCAGATGTCTGGTGGGAGGGTTCATTAGTTCCTTAAACCACATCCACGAGAGAGGGAGGGGGGCAGGAGTGGTGGCCTGGGAAGGCTTTAGGGCAGTGCGACTGGTGCAGCCGCCCCGGGCGCTGGTCTGGGGAGGGGGGCGTTGACCTCAAGGACCAACAGCACTAAAGCCAGCCCTGGTGGTGGCCGTACAACTGAGGGACTATAGGTGTCCGTTCACAACCTGGAAAGACGACGAGGAATGACAGATTCATGTCTCCTGAACTGAGTCCTAAACTCGCAATCTCCCGACCTCACCCTCAATGAAACTGATGCAATCACAAATGTTGTACAACTTAGGAGGGGGGTGGGCGCACACTGCCTCACCCTCCAGCACTCAGTTTGCCCCGATGCATCATGATAAATGCAGTGCATGATAACGCTTGGGTGTCCGGCTTTAGTTTTCCACCCTTGTTGGTGCAGCCAGAGCTGTGTATCTCTAGACACGTGTTTCAGGATAATTGTCCTTCTTCAGCAGAGAGCAACACTTTTTTGGGGGGGTGCTGGAGATGCTGCCCAAAGTCTTCTCAGGTCTCGGTACCACTCGTCAGCTCCTTAGATCAAGGGAGCCTTTTCAAATAGGAGGGGTTGGGCTGACAGCAACAACAAGACTTCGGGCAGCATCTTCAGCACCCCCCAAAAAAGTGTTGCTCTCTACTGAAGAAGAGAAATTAACCTGAAACACGTGTCTATAGATACACAGCGCTGGCTGCACCAACAAGGGTGGAAAACTAAAGCCGGACACCGAAGAAAGTGTTATCATGCACTGCATTTATTATGATGCATCGGGGCAAACTGAGTGCTGGAGGGTGAGGCAGTGTGCGCCCACCCCCCTCCTAATGTAAATCATGTTACAGATGAGATTACATATCGCATTACCAGTATCACCATGTCATGTTACAGATGAGATTACGTATCATGTTACCCACACAACCGTGTCATGTTACAGATGATATTACGTATCACGTTATCCGTACCACCGTGTCATGTTACAGATGAGATTACGTATCACTCTACCCGTACCACGTCTCTTGTTACAGATGAGATTACATATCACGTTACCTGTACCACCATCTCATGTTACAGATGAGATTACGTATCACATTACCTGTATCATGTCAGAGACGACAATGAATGTAGTATCATATATTGCATTTAGTGTGAGTAGTTGTTTAATTACGTTTCACTTTTAGGTGTTAGTATTTAGTGGTATAAATATTCAGAGCTCATAAGCATTGCATTTGGTGTGTGAGTTATGGTCTGCACAGCTGTTGTGTGAGTTATGGTTTGCACGGCTATTGTGTGAGTTATTATGTTTTGCATGGCTTTTGTGTGAGTTATGGTTTGCATGTATGTTGTGTGAGTTATGGTTTGCATGGCTGTTGTGTGAGTTATGGCTTGTGCGGCTGATGTGTGAGTTATGATTTGCACAGCTGTTGTGTGAGTTATGGTTTGCATGGCTGTTGAGTGAGTGATAGTTTGCATGGCTGTTGTGCGAGTTATGGCTTGCACGGCTGTTGTTGTTATGGCTTGCATGGCTGTGTGTGAGTTATGGTTTGCACGGCTGTTGTGTGAGTTATGGTTTGCACGAATGTTGTGTGAGTTATGGTTTGCACAAATGTTGTGTGAGTTATGGTTTGCATGGCTGTTGTGTGAGTTATAGTCTGCATCGCTGTTGTGTGAGTTATGGCTTGCATGGCTTATGTGTGAGTTATGGTTTACACGGCTGTTGTGTGAGTTATGGCTTGCATGGATGTTGTGTGAGTTATGGCTTGCATGGCTGTTGTGTAACTTATGGTTTGCACAGCTGTTGTGTGAGTTATGGCTTGAATGGCTGTTGTGTAACGTATGGTTTGCACGGCTGTTATGAGTTATGGCTTGAATGGCTGTTGTGTAACTTATGGTTTGCATGGCTGTTGTGTGAGTAATGGCTTGCATGGCTGTTGTGTAAGTTATGGTTTGCACAGCTGTTGTCTGAGTTGTGGAACATACTCCTAACCATTACTTTCAAATTTCAATTTTCTTACTTTGACTTTGTAACTATAACTGCACTTTAACTGTGGGTTTTACGTGAATCTCTAGGGTATTCTTTGTGTTTATGTGTTATAACTAAAGCTAACAAGACTTCACTGTGACTTTTGTGTTGTTTTTTTAATCGTACACCCCAACAAATGTTCAATTCACACTGCCACCTATCAGCAGCCAGCCACCACTGTGCGTAGTCTTCAGCCACGCACTCGAGGGTCTGGACACAGATACTGCCCTGCGGCCAGGCATGCTGCCAACCAACCACAGGAAAAAAAACCCTACTGCACATTGCCCGTGGCCTTACATCTCAGAAGTGAGCTGCAAAGACTGGCCCTCGGCCACACCCAGCACCCACGCCTCCACAGGAAGCCAGTCCCAGACACTCACAGACGAGGCCATTCATGTTTTGTGTTCTTAAGAACTTTACCACTGTTTGACTGATCTTCACAGTATATATAGAGGCGTGGCCTAATGCCCAGAGCTGCCAACTCTGGAACTGAGGAACAAGGTCCAGTGCCAGCGTTGGCTCAACCTCCTGCGAAAAGGCAAGTTACTTAATCTCCCCATGCTCATGTAATGTGCACTCACTGAAGCTGCAGAAATATATACATCTCTTTCTCTATAGATGAGCATAATGCACATAAAGGCTGATGGGAGGAATGATTGCAAAGATTCGAACCTCTGGCAAACGCTCAGGGACCAACTCATCATTTTCTCACCCACTGTGCCACTGTAGACAAAGGTCCACCTTATGCAAATCAGCACTGACCCAGCTTCTCATAGGAACAGTCCCTACAGAGCTGCCAGGTGAGGCCCCTCAAGAAGAGACCACAAACAAACCCATACTGGTTTCGGCCTACTTGGGATTGTAGGTATAATGTTTAAAAGACTACCCAATCGGATAAGTCACCTGTATGGTGTAGGGTATACCTTATACGAGTAACAGTATGCAATCCGGCCTGGAACAGAGAGGGGCCTGGCTGCCCATCAGTGGCTTGCCTCTTACCTGTTGCCGCTCTCTTTTCCAGGTCGGATTGCATATTGGTACTCGTATAAGGTATACCCTACACCATCCCTACAAACCCAGTCCTTTGCAGATTAGCTATAATCATGGTCCTGATGAATTGCCAAGATCCCTTGTGACTGTTCAAGGCAAAAAACACGTGGAGGATCGTTGTCTCTAGCACAACCACGCTGCTTATACTCAAGACAAGAGCCTCTGCTTACTCAAAATACTGTAGGTTACTCGTAGTTATTTGTAAACCACATAGTCACCAATATACACACACTGCACCCTCACACACATCTCATCACATCTTTTAAAAGCTCTCCAGCACAGAGCCCTCTGGAGGGGACTGTTTGGCATTGCAGCGCCAGCCCACCAGGGAGCTCCCCAATGATGAAGCATGACGCCCACATGGGTGTGAGAGGGCGCTGGATGAATCAGATCCCCACCTCATCAATCAAATCCCCCTGATCTAGTTGATCAGCACTCTTCGACCTGTCAATTTTCTTTCCGCCAGTCTAGTTTGTATAGGAACTGAGTACCTTTTTGGATACGAGTTATTTTAGGCCCCTGTTTCTATTATTTTCTAAGGGAGGGGTTGCAGTTCCAATGGGTGGACATGTGTGATGCTGGAATTACTTACTCCAGGTCTGAGCCGGAGTACATTTACAAATATCAGAATTTAGTTCACAAACTTATAGGAAAGTTCTCTTTTTTGCATGGTTGCCCTCCACTTTTTCGCCTGATATCTGATGCACTTTGTGACTGAGTGTGCACTGGGTTCCTGCGAACTAGGTTTCCAGTGCTTGTGTTCTGACCCAAAACTGTACCTTTGTATTCACAACTGGCACACCTTCGGCCCACATATAAGTCCCTTGTCGAAGGTACCAGTGGCACCAAGTGCCTTGTAACCCTCAGCAAACACATACACACTGCCATAGCAGACTTTGTGTTTTGGTGCAGACAAAACGTAAGAGTCGATATGGCCACATCCCTGTGCGCCATGCCCGCCAACCACTAGCTGTGGAATAGGCAAGTCACCCCTCTAGCAGGTCTCACAATCCTAAGGCAGGGTGCACTATACCACAGGTGGGGGGCACAGCTACATGAGCACTATGCCCCTGAAGTGTCTGTGCCATTCACACCCATTGTAAGTGCAGTGGAGCCATATTGAGTACATAGCTGGGAGTTTATCGTTACGAACTCCACAGCTCCATGGTGGCTTTACTGAATGCTAAAGAGTTTGGTATCAAACTCCTCAGCATAATGAACCCACACTGATGCCAGTGTTGGATTTATTATCAAATGCACTCAAAGGGCACCTTAGAGATGCTCCCTGAAAAACAACCGACTCCCTCGTGTCCAACTGACTGGTCTGCACCAGCCTGCTACACGCAGACATGTTTCTGACTCCTGAGCTGGAAGCCCTTTGTGCTTTTGTGGGTCAGAGACAAAGGCTGCTTGGGGTGGAAGTGCTTCAAAGCTATCCCCGAGCTGGAACAGCATTCAGGTGGAGAGCCTCAAAGGCTTCCTGCCCTTTGTAATGCAAGGCCACTTGCAAGAGGGTAAGGGCGCTCGGGCTGAAGCTTGGGTAGTTGGCCTGAGAGAATCCCTCTAGATTGTGGAAGCCATCCAGCTGCAGTGTTTTCTTCTTGCAGTATATAGTTGCGCCAACACAAGCGTCCGTCCTCTACTATTGCAGTCTTTTTTTTTTTTTTGGAGCAGTGAATCGTGCCGACACAAGTGTCGGTCTTCAAGGCAGCTGTAACCCTGACGGGGTTAGCACGATAAGCGGAGCAGCTGTAGCCCTGACCGGGTTAGCACGATTAGCGAAGCAGCTGCAGACCTGACCGTGTTAGTGCTGGAGCAGAGTTTTCTGTTGAAAATCTATTGGGTTTTTTAAGCTCTGGTTTGTCTATTGCCGAAAAAAATTAAAATTATTAATTCATAATTATTAATTATTTGTTTTGTGTAAATGTACCAATACGAACTAACAAGAGAAAACTACACGTGGGGACGCATTCATGTTGTTTACTAATAATGTGCATGTTTAATTAAATAAATGTTGCTGAGTGCTGTTTATTTTTAAAGCACAAAAATGCTTTTAAATGTCGTGTACTAATGCTTTCCTTGTGTTGCAAAGGCTAGATAATTACATACACATAAGGGTATTAGTGGGGTTAACACTGTTTAATCACTATGCTGTGGTAACGTTGTTTTTGTCTCTTTTAATTAAGATGGTACGTTTTGGCCTAGTTTAAGATGGCTGCCGTTTAAAGCCTACATTCGAGTGCTGAGATTTTGATGAGAAGGCCTTGCTGAACATGGTCGAGAGTCATCTGACCACAGTCTTCGCCTGGTTAAAAGTTTTCCGTGAGGACAGCAGCTTTGGGCGGACATCCAAATGTCCTTGGAAGACAAAGGAGCCACAATGAAATTGTGATCACCATGCTGGTTCCGAGGAAATATGAACATGAAAAGAAACATTTTCAAGATTTAGTTCCGTCTTCCGTCTTTTTATTTTTGTGGTTTTTTCTGAGCGGAGATTTTTCCAAATGTAGCGATGCTACATCCTTTCCTGCTCGCTCTGCTCAGCGGTTCAGCGGATATCTAAAACATTTTATGTTGCCTTCTTTTGTTAAATTTATTATAAATATTGTTAGCTTAGAGAGGGTTTGGTCATTGCATTTTGGATTCTGAGGCCACTTCTTTCCGAACTTGCATTGGTGAAGATTGATGCTGTGAGGACGGTGACTTGAGAGACTTCTATGGAGAGACCTGTCCTGATGACTCGTTTATGCCATTTAGCTAGAATAGGTAATTATGAGAATAATGATTTTGCTTTTGAATTGATTTTCTTTGAACTAATTTTAGATAAATTACCATTATTTGAAATACTGTGTTGGTGGTTATTTCTTGTCAATTATTGAGTACTCTATTTTGATTATTGTTGATTATTATTTGTTAAATCATGACTCAAGACAGTGTCAATTAGGTCTTATCGACCGTAGTGTAGATGCAGGGTGTTTAGAAGGTTTTCTTTCCACAGGTTCAGTGCTGATAGAGTAATCTGAGTGTATGTTAGTGAAATGGGCCCAAGCGTATGATGAGTGTATGTGCGTGTATCTGTGAATTTACTCTATCCGTGGAAGTAGGGAGAATTTGTACACCCCAATCTGCACCAATTTCCTGGTAGCAGAATTTGATGGTTATGATGATTGTCTTGATCTGATTAGATTGCTTGTACATTGGCTTTTGATTTATTGATTATTGATTGATGATGGTATATGTACTAATACTATATGTTGGAGTCGTCGTGTTGAGTTTTATGTAGTGCTTCTGGAATTTGGGAGCTGGTAGCAGTTCCGTAGTAGGGCAGAGGGAAGTATATGCTGCTCTCGGGAAAGACGGGATTGTTGGTCCTGTACGTATGCAGGAAAAACGTGTGACAATTGAAGTTGCGCGTCACATTGTCTGTGTTCGGAATTAGTGACATCGTTGTGTGTTACTATTAGAAATATTTCTGGTATAAAAGGAGTGCGTATGGTAGCGAAAGTTATCTGTGAAACTCTGGTCTTAAGTCCCAGGAATCCGTAAGGTTCACCGTTAAAGCTTATTGCGGGAGGAGTAATAGGTATTCTCTGAGCTTGTTTGAAGGACTGGGCAGAGGTAAACACTGCTTGGTTAACGTATGTTATAATTCAGTAGTGGGGCAGATTGTTCGCTGTTCTCGGGAAAAGCAGGATTCCGTGTGTATGTACTACATTTTCTTGTATGAATGTGCGTGAATGCTCATACATTTAGTTGATTGTAAAACTCTTTGGAGCAGTCCTAGAGGAAACAGTTAATGAATGCATGTTAGAAGGGCAGAGTAGAGGGATGTGCTACTGTGTCAACGGGATTCTTGTGAAATAGATTTTCTTTACTATTCTTTGGTTAGTGAAGCAGACAATGGAGATGTTTATATGTTGTAACTAATAGATTTTGTAGAATCTGACACGAAGTCTACTGAGAAGTTTTGTAAAGGAGGGGTAGACGACTGACAGGAGACAGGAGCAGGAGAGACTGCAGCGACTGCTGACGTCAAACAGACCGCGCTCTGATTGGATATTAGATCAGAACAGTGCTCGCGCTGAGATTGGTGCGTTGGTGTGAGCCGCGCAAGGATTGGAAAGAGTCACCTTGTACTCTAGTGACGTAGACGCTCCAGGATTGGTGCGTTAGTGTGAGTCGCGCTGTTATTGGATAAAACATCGTACTATTCAGTTGTATTACGGAAGGGATTAGAAAGTTTGGTAAAAGCTAAAATGTATTACCAAGAAGAGAAAAAGAAAAAATCTTTGTTCAAAAAGATTAAAAATTGGTTCGACAAAGATAAAGATGTTAAAACAAGAGAAGGTGAATTGTTACCTCCATCGAAAACGCCTGCATCCTTCATGGCTGCAAGATATGGGTATCATACCTGTATATGGTTGGAGAATTGGGTTAGGTATACTAAAGAAGATGGCGTTCTAGCATTTCCAGAACATGGTTCATTTAATCTGGCCGTGTTGAAAAATTTGCGGGAAAAGATGTTGTGTCTTGACCCAAGACCAAGGCCGACACAGTTTGAGGCTTTAGTGGAATGGGAAGAGGAAGTACATGAGCGAGAAAAACAGAGGTCTGGGGGAAATTACAGATACATGTTTGGGAGGAGACATGATCGTGAAACTCATCATGATCGAAAGAAGAGATGGCGAGATGCTAGTATGTCAGAGGGATTATACCCTATGAGAACAGTTGAAGAGAAGGGTACAGAAAGGGTTCCTGAGGCAGAAGTGAGAAGATATGGAGTTAATGAGTATGAGGATGAAGTCTTGAATGACATGATTTACAAAAGACCACCTCCATATAGACCAGAACCAGAAGAAAGCACACCAGTTGTTTCTCCGATAAGAGATACATTGCGTATCATTGAGACAGAAAATGTGACACCTGAGTTAAGAAGTGGTAATCCTTTTAGGGAAAAAGGAAGAGAGAATCGAAGTGGTGACGAGAATACGAGAGAATTAGCCAGAACTACATCGGAGTTGACTGAAAAGATTAGAGAGTTGACAAAGAATCTAGAAGCTGTTACGGTGCCTGTAACCATAGGTCCGGTTATGCCTGTTTTTGATAAGCAGAGGACGGGTGAAAATAGTTTGGTGATTCCATATGTTGGGAATAGATTGACAAGTTTGGCTGGTCCCTCAGGAGATTCAGGAAAAAGGACAGAAAATGATGATTTGAGACAATCCAGACATGAGACATGTAGTGAAGGATTAGAGATACAGTCTAATTCAAGATTGGATGCTAATGAAGCTAGTTGTTCAGGGATGCCGATTTTAGAACCGCAGAAGAAAGTGGTTCCAGTGAGAAAATCTACTGAAATAACAGCTGAAGATTTGAATGAATGGATGAAAGTTCTTCAAAAGAGGGATAAAGATTCACAGGCAATTGATGTGGCTAGGTTACGTGTAGAATTAGAAGAGCTTGTTGCAGGGACAGTTCCTACGGAAATTCTGAAAAATCATCATGATGGTGAACTGTTATTTATGTGTAAAAATATCACCTGGAGAGCTAAAAATACACATGACAGATTAAGAGCAATAGCGAATGAGCACGGAGTTGACATTGATAAAGTGAAAGCTTTGCAGAAGTCTTACAGGATGGATTTCACAGACAAAGACATTGAAAATCTGAATGGTGCTGGTAGAACAGGACAGATTAAAGAGATGATCGCTTTGTTGCGAAAATGGGGTGATGTTGAGAAGTGGAAGGATAGGTGGTACAAGAAAAGAGAAGAATCAGGGGATAGGACTTAGTCAGCATTTCCTGTGAGAGAAAAAGAGAAAACAGTGGATGCGTATCCTATGAGAGAAATACCTGGAGGAGGATATGTACATGTTCCATGGACCAGACAGGATATTTTATCATTTACGAATGATTTCCCTCGACTGAGAGAAAAGACCGTCGAGTGGTATAGGCAGGTAGACAGGTTTGTGAAATTGTCAAAAGTGCTGTGGATTGACCTAAATAGTCTGTTTGATATAATTGTTCCAGCAGACTTGTGGGCTGAGTGTAAAATAGTTGTAAGTTGGCCTACTGAGGAATATCCAAGAGATCAGAGAACAGGAGCACCAGATCCAGAGGTAATGAGAAAGTACGAGCAGGTGATCGTATACCTGAAAAATAAAGTACCTCCAAAAGAGACAGACTGGGTTAAAATAGATCGAACACACCAGGAAGCAAAATAATCGGTTCATGCTTTTTATGAGAGGCTGATACTGGCTTTTAAACAATTCAGTGGGGATGAACACCTGGGTGACAAGGATTTGAGTCATTTTGTATACAGATTTGTATATGGCCTGAAACCTGAGATTAGTGAAAGAATTCGTGAGCATACAGTGGACTGGCAGAGTAAGAAAATAGATGAGATTTTGAGACATGCAAAATACTTCAGTGATGAAATTGAAGCAAAGCAGAGAAAGCTGAAAGAGAAAGCAATGTGGGCACAAGTGAAAGTTGCGGAAAGACAGGAAGCACAGTTGGTGGAACAGGCGAATAATGCAGGAAATAATTCAGGGAATATGCCCAGATATGCAGGGAAAGGAAAGGGGAATCTTGAGGAAGCCAAAAAGAAGTTCCCGTGTCACAACTGTGGCCAACTGGGACATTGGAGATCTGAATGTACCAATCCACCATTAGCGAATAATGAGAGTAAACCCTTAAATCAACAGGTGCAGAACGAAGGGAATAATCGACAGCAGCAACAACCTTCTGTTGTGAAACAGCAGAGTCAAGAGCCAAAACCGCCCTTGCCGCAGAATAGAGGATCACAAAAGTACAATCAGGATTCGGGATTCTACAATGATGAGCAGGTAAACAAACAAAGGCGTTCTAACCAGGTACAGCAGTACTTGTTAAAGAATGAAGGGAGTGAGTCTGAAGGTGATTATTGACGGTGCCGAAGAGAGGAGGAAGAGTGCATACTTGGTGCAACTCTAGAAATAGACCAGGCAGGACCATTTGTGGATGGGAAAATAAATGAAGAAGGTGTTACTTTTTTAGTAGACACAGGTGCGACAAGATCAACTGTCAGGTCAACAGATATTAGAAATCTTCATCTCTCGTATGAAGCAATCCAAGTAGTTGGTGTAGCCAATACACAAATCAAGACACGTCTTACTGAACCAGTAAGAGTACAAATAGGGAAATTTTCAGACATGCACAGATTTATTGTCTGTGACACTAGTCCAGTGAACTTGTTAGGTAGGGTTCTGCTTTGTAAAATGAACTGTACAATTTTTTGTACACCGGATGGAATAGCTTTTGAAACACCAGATGAGGATGTTTTGTACCGAATGACTCTAGAAAATAGAGAGAGTGAGTTAATTGGTGCATATGCTGTGTTTGATCCGGAGGATTTGCCTCAAGAGCTGAGAAACACAGTGAAAAGGACAGTTTGGGATTTTACTGGAGAGGATGTGGGATTGATGAATAATGTAGATCCTGTGAAAATTTCAGTGAAAGAGGGAATTACTTATCCTAACATTCCTCAGTACAAAATGACACCAGAAATAATTGAGGGAATAACTCCTATTATTGAGAAAATGATTCAGCAAGGAGTTTTAAGAGAACTATTGAGTAGCCCGTGTAACTCACCGATTATGGGGCTAAAGAAACCTAATGGGAAGTTCAGGATTGTACAGGATTTGAGAAAAGTTAATCAAATTGTGGTGGCATGTTGTCCCATTGTGCCAAATCCGTCAGTGATTTTGTATCAGATTCCACATGATGCTGAGTGGTATACAGTGATTGATTTGTGTCATGCTTTCTTTTCAATTCCATTGCATCATGACAGCCAGCCGATTTTTGCATTTAGGTTTGGCCAGCGTATTTTAGCATGGTGTCGTATCCCACAGGGGTATACGGAGAGTCCTTCGATATTCAATCAGTTATTGAAAAAATCATTGGAGAGCTTGATTATGCCTGAAAATTCAGTACTAGTGCAGTATATTGATGATTTGCTTGTGGCATCAAAGACACGTGAAGCTTGTGAAGTAGATACCATAGCTTTACTGAATCATCTGGCAGATGGAGGGTTAAAGGTATCTCCAGCTAAATTGCAATTTTGCAAGAAAGAGGTGCATTATCTTGGACACAATATTGAAAAAGGTCTGAGAAAAGTGACTGATGACAGGATCAGAATTATCAGAGAAATGAAAGCCCCAAAGACCCAGAGGGAAGTGAGAATGTTCCTGGGAATGGTGGGTTATTGTCGTCAGTGGATAATTAATTTCTCGCTGATAGCAAAGCCACTAATTAAGCTGACAAAAAGTGAGATGACAGATCCATTGGAACTAGATGGAGAACAAATGGCAGCATTTGAGGAGCTGAAGAGCAGGATGTGTGAAGCCCCTGCTTTGGGTATGCCAGACTATGAGAAAGAGTTTGAATTGTACTGTAGTGAGAGAAATGGATGTGCACTTTCAGTGTTAATCCAGAAGCATGGATTACTGAGAAGGCCTATTGCGTACTTCTCATCGACACTTGACCCTGTAGCTGTGGGTTTACCAGGTTGTCTGAAATCTGTGGCTGCAACATGCAGAAGTCTGGAACAGAGTGAGGGAATCGTAATGGGATATCCTGTAAGGGTATTCGTACCTCATAATGTGGCAATTCTTTTGACAAGAAGCAGAACTCAGTACATGTCACATAGTCGGCTGACTAAATATGAGAAAGTCATTCTGGGAGCATCAAATGTGACTCTGGAGAGATGTGTGAATGTGAATCCAGCGACATTATTGACGGATATTGAAAATGTGGGTGTGAAGACAGAAGATGATCACAATTGTTTGGATGTGCTGGATTACTGTACAAAACCGAGACCAGACATAAGGGATCTTCCATTATGTGAGAGTGATCATGTGCTGTTTGTGGATTGATCATGTCTGAGGAATGATGAGGGTGTGCTGAGTGCAGCATATGCAGTGTGCAAAGTTTCAGAAGTGATGGAAGCATCACCATTGAAAGGAGTGAAATCTGCACAAGTTGCAGAATTGGTGGCATTGACGAAAGCTTGTGAAATTGGGAGAGATCTGAGACTGACTGTGATGACTGATAGTCAGTATGGATTTGGAGTTGTGCATGATTTTGGCCAACTTTGGCTACAGAGAGGTTTCTTGACGTCGAGTGGGACTCCAATAAAGAATGCTGAAGTGATTGGGAAATTGCTTGAGGCGATACAGCTGCCTAAAGAATTAGCAGTTGTGAAATGTGCTGCTCATGGACAAGGAGATGATTTTGTGACAGTTGGAAACAGATTCGCCAACGACATTGCACAATATTGTGCTAAGAACAATCACTCAATTAATAGGGAACGAGAAGGGGAAATGTCTTTTTGTTCTGTGATGTTTACTAATGTTCTAGAAACGTGGGATGAAGTGAAACAGTTGCAGGATGAGGCAGGAAAGGAAGAAAAGAAAGACTGAATCAAGGCAGGTTGTGCCCCAAGAGAAACAGACCATGTTTGGGTCTATAGAGATGGCAGACCAGTCATGCCTAACTCAATGCTGTCGACAATGGCAAGGATGTATCATGGCCAGGGACATTTGGGGAGGGATGCGATGATCAGGTCTTTTAAGCAGACTTGGTACAATGCAAAGTTCAGGACAATTGCAGAGAGCATCTGTCAAAGATGTTTGATTTGCCAGCAATTTAACACTGGGAAAAAGACAGTGGTGAGTCTGGGAACGATAGGCAGAGAAGGTGGTCCTTTCACGAGAATGCAGGTAGATTTCATTGAAATGCCCCAAGTAAACAGACTGAGGTATGTTCTAGTGGTAGTCTGTTTGTTCTCAAGATGGGTGGAGGCCTATCCGACTAGGAGAAATGATGGAATAACAGTGGCAAAGTTACTGTTGAGAGAGTTGATTCCTAGGTACGGGTTTCCAGTAACGATTGAGTCTGATAGAGGTGGACACTTCTATAATGAGCTCATGAGTTTGATTTGTGAAGCATTAGGCATACAGCAGAAGCTACATTGTGCATACAGGCCAGAGGCTTCTGGCGTAGTTGAGCAGATAAATGGCACAATCAAGAACAGGATTGGTAAGATGTGTTTAGCCACTGGAATGAAATGGCCTGATGTCTTGCCTCTAGTGCTAATGACTATTAGATCTACTCCAGATAGAACTACTGGGTTGAGTCCGCACGAGATTTTGATGGAACGTGCAATGCATCATGCATTTGTACCTGTCAATAAGTTGATGACAATAACTGATGACATGATTTTGGATTACTGTAAAGGCCTGGCTGACGCAGTTCATTCTGTGTTTCACCAGGTTGGAGAAGAAGCTACCACACTTGAGAAGAAGCAAGCTCATGATCTGAGTCCAGGGGACTGGGTGAGGATTAAAGTACACAGAAGAAGAAATTGCTTGGTTCCAAGGTGGGGAAGGCCAAGACAAGTTATTTTGACTACGACAACTGCAGTGAAGTGTGCTGGTGTGAAAAACTGGGTACATGCGAGTCATACTCTGAGAGTTCCAAACCCAAAGGATGGGACTGGCAAGGAGTATTTTGAAGAATCAGATTCCAGTGATGATGAAGACCCAGAACCAGTGAGAAAAAATCAAAGTTCAGGAAAAGAAGCAGAAAAGACTTCAAGAGAACCATTGAGAGTCTCAGAAGGGAGATCAGATTCTGTAAGAGAGCCTGAAGTTCCAAAAAGCAGTGGAGGAAAAAGAAGAGAAAAGAGTAATTCCACAGAGACTACTCCTGAATCAGAAGAGGAGATTGAAGAACCACTTGAGATTATACCTGAAGAAGTAGGGTCAGAAGAAGATAGAGAGGGACAGATTGCGGAAGACCCCCGAGGAGGTGTAGGGAACATTCCTGATAAGCTAGGTGAAGGGACAAGTAGACAGCAAGAAGATTGCGTGTCGGAGACTCGAGGAGGGAAAGAAGTAGGGAAGTCTCAAACAGTGGTGAAAAAGACTGTGGAGCGAAAGAAAACTGCTGAAGAACAAGAGGCATTTGAAACAGAATCGGATGACAGTGAGAATGAAAAATCAGGTCGAGTTCTGAGAAAGAGAACTTGGATTGGAGAAAGAAATAATACAGAAACAAGACCAAAAAAGGTTGTAAGAGGAGATTTTTGGCCTAACAACAGAGTAAAGAGGCTGAGATACAGACTGATAAGAGCAAATACATCGAAAGCTGAACAAGTGAATGAGGTGTCGAGTCAAAATTAAGTGAAAAGAAAGGAGCAAAAGGAGTAAAAAGAACCTGAGGAGATAAAGAGAATTAGAAGACCCAACCAAAAGTACAGATCACCGGAATGGTCTTATGTGGCACTGTCTGAAGAAGGAGAAGAAGAAGAAACAGTGAATCGAGACAATCCGGAGGGGATCTTGAGAAAAGTGGTTGAGGAAAAGGAAAAATCTGTTGGAATCTTAAAAGTTATCCTGACTGACATTGGAGAAGAGTCGGATGCACAGGATGTTGTTGATGATCTGATACAGTTTGACGTTGCTGAAGAAGGAGTGAAGAGTGATGAATATCCAAATTGAGTGAACTGAAGAAATCACTTGGTGAAAAGTGAAAAGGAGAAAGTCTGAAATGTAGCTGTCTGAAGTGATCCAGAAATAAAGAATTGCAGCAGTGGAGTAGTAGAGGCTAAGTCAAAAGACACGGTCAAAGTAGTAAAATGGCTAACATAGAGAATAATCAAAGTAGATGTGCCTTCTTGAAAAGATGGTGTAGAATGTGCTGTTGCTGTACTGGATTATTGATGCTACTATGGGGTGTTTTAGCTTTATTAGTTACATTTAGAGTTACAATAGGTACATTAGAAATACATACTGAGAATCAGACTAATGTAGAGAAAAGTTCACAAAAAGTAGTTCCAACTAGAATTAGTAATACTTACATGCATAAAGATAGGTCAATTAATGATTTTTCTAGTAATGTTTTTTCAAAGTTGTTGTACGAATATGTGAAGACAATGGAAGTTAGGGATTGCTACGTTTGTATGCAATTACCTGCATCCGTTTCAGAGGGTGTTACTTATCACCATTTACCAGCTACGTATGGAATTTCTTGTAGTGTGTTAAGTAGTGTTTTTTATCTGTTAGGGAAAATAGATTATGAGATGACTAACAAAGATAGTATTTTTGGGCAATTGCCTATGAATGAAAAGCTGAATCCAGCTAAAGAAGCTAACATTTTTGGTGAGATTTTTATTGAAAAAGAAGAATTAACATTAGATTACATTTTTAAGAATAATTTAACTTGCAGTTTGAAAGAAGAGGAGAAAGCTTTCCTAAATATGGTGGAGGAAAGGAGATTGAGCATGCATGAAAAGGCAGGGAAATACAAAGTGAGTGAGACAATTTGGGACATTGAGATGGGAAAAGAATTGAGAAATGGAGCTAGTCCAACTTTAGCTTTAGATGCACCACAGAAGGGTAAGCTGTGTATTACAAGAAGGAAATCCCAATATGATACATACTTTGTTGGGACTAGTGAGTGTCATGATACATACTTCATTGCAACAGGATGGGGTTTTAGAGGAGGAGAGGATCCAGTTTTCCCAGGAGTGTATTATGTTTGTGGGAACAAGGCTTATTACAAGTTGCCTGACCATTGGTATGGCACGTGTTATGTGGGCCTGGTCTTTCCAAAGATTTTTCATATAGATAGAATAGAAGATGTAGAACATATTAATTTACTAACACGTTTTAAGAGAGAAACTTGGTCAGAAATAGTGGGTGACATTTTTGGAGCTTTAATTCCAGCAGTGGGAATTTCTTTGAATGCATATGGAATTCGGAAACTGTCAACAGTGGTGGATCGCTTATCGACAAATACCGCTGGAGGGTTTGTTTTGGTGAATACGGAATTGATTGCCGTACGTGCCATGTCTATGCAAAATCGACTTGCCCTTGATATTCTATTAGCCAAGGAGGGTGGGGTCTGTGGAATATTGAAAGTTCAACATTGTTGCACTTACATTCCAGACGAAAGCAAAGACTTGAAGGTCTATATCAAAAATATTACTGATTTGCATGAAGAATTAGTACCACTGGAAGCTGAGAGTATTTGGACTAAAATAGCTAATAAAATAGTTGCTGTTAAGAGTTTTATTGCAAAAATAGGTAGTACTATTATAGGTAAGATATTGTTTCCTTTGACTTGTATAATTGTTGCTTTATTGATACTAAGATTGGTGTGTTTGTGTTGTAAAAACAGGGGAGGGAAGAAGAAATTAATTAAAAGAAATATTGAAAGGAGAAATAAAAGAAAAAGAGATCCACAAGAAATAGAATTAGAAGAATTGAGGGAGAGTGTTTATTTGGAGACAAAGAGGGATGATGAAAGGGAGTCTGGTGTCTAGTGTTGTGAAAAAGAAAAAGACATTTCCAGTTTCTCCTAAAAATTGGGATTAAATTTTACTAATTTTTTTTTTTTTTTTTGGGTTGTTTATTTGGTGATAATATCACCAAAGGGGGGATTGCTGGAGCAGAGTTTTCTGTTGAAAATCTATTGGGTTTTTTAAGCTCTGGTTTGTCTATTGTCGAAAGAAATTAAAATTATTAATTCATAATTATTAATTATTTGTTTTGTGTAAATGTTCTAATTAACCAATACGAACTAACAAGAGAAAACTACACGTGGGGACGCATTCATGTTGTTTACTAATAATGTGCATGTTTAATTAAATAAATGTTGCTGAGTGCTGTTTATTTTTAAAGCACAAAAATGCTTTTAAATGTCGTGTACTAATGCTTTCCTTGTGTTGCAAAGGCTAGATAATTACATACACATAAGGGTATTAGTGGGGTTAACACTGTTTAATCACTATGCTGTGGTAACGTTGTTTTTGTCTCTTTTAATTAAGATGGTACGTTTTGGCCTAGTTTAAGATGGCTGCCGTTTAAAGCCTACATTCGAGTGCTGAGATTTTGATGAGAAGGCCTTGCTGAACATGGTCGAGAGTCATCTGACCACAGTCTTCGCCTGGTTAAAAGTTTTCCGTGAGGACAGCAGCTTTGGGCGGACATCCAAATGTACTTGGAAGACAAAGGAGCCACAATGAAATTGTGATCACCATGCTGGTTCCGAGGAAATATGAACATGAAAAGAAACATTTTCAAGATTTAGTTCCTGTTCTGTCTTTTTATTTTTGTGTTTTTTTTCTGAGCGGAGATTTTTCCAAATGTAGCGATGCTACATCCTTTCCTGCTCGCTCTGCTCAGCGGTTCAGCGGATATCTAAAACATTTTATGTTGCCTTCTTTTGTTAAATTTATTATAAATATTGTTAGCTTAGAGAGGGTTTGGTCATTGCATTTTGGATTCTGAGGCCACTTCTTTTCCGAACTTGCGTTGGTGAAGATTGATGCTGTGAGGACGGTGACTTGAGAGACTTCTATGGAGAGACCTGTCCTGATGACTCGTTTATGCCATTTAGCTAGAATAGGTAATTATGAGAATAATGATTTTGCTTTTGAATTGATTTTCTTTGAACTAATTTTAGATAAATTACCATTATTTGAAATACTGTGTTGGTGGTTATTTCTTGTCAATTATTGAGTACTCTATTTTGATTATTGTTGATTATTATTGGTTAAATCATGATTAGGTCTTATCGACCGTAGTGTAGATGCAGGGTGTTTAGAAGGTTTTCCTTCCACAGGTTCAGTGCTGATAGAGTAATCTGAGTGTATGTTAGTGAAATGGGCCCAAGCGTATGATGAGTGTATGTGCGTGTATCTGTGAATTTACTCTATCCGTGGAAGTAGGGAGAATTTGTACACCCCAATCTGCACCATTAGCACGATCACCAAGGCAGCTGTAGCCCTCACCAGGTTAGCACGATCAGCGAAGCAGCTGTAGCCCTGACTGGGTTAGCACGCTCACCAAGACAGTTGAAATCAAGTAGGGTTGTTGTATCCCACTTTTACACGCATTTTCTAGACAGGGGATCTAGATCCGCTGGCTACTCTTCAGACCTTTTTGGGGTGGTTCTCTTTTCAGTGTCCTTCTCAGTATGCCTTCAAGATACCACCTTTGTGTAAAGTGATAACTTTTACAGCAGGTAGCAGAGTGGCTGTCTCCACGCTGGAGCACCCACACCAAGGCCAGAGGTAAGTGTGAGGTTTCTGCACTTGTTTGTCATCAGTCTTTCTAAAGCAGTAATCAGGGACATACGAAGGCCTGATCTAGACGCATCCTCACCTTGAGCAACATAAACTGAAGTCCCACCACTCATCCTTCCTTCAGCCAAAATGGCAGTATTTAGTCAGAACTATGCCAAAGCAGTGGCAGCCAAATGAATCCCACTGAATTCAACTCTCAGACTCATAACTACAGAGATCCCTAGTGCCACACATGCCCTACAAGCATAAAGAGCCCTGCTATTGCACAAGTACTACAAGCATGGAGAGCCCTGCTATCACACACATACTACAAGCATAGAGAGCCCATAAAGAGCCCTGCTATTGCTAAAGAGCCCTGCTATCGCACAAGTACTACAAGCATAGAGAGCCCTGCTGCCACACACGTACTACAAGCATAGAGAACCCTGCCACCACACGCGTACTACAAGCATAGTGTAAGAAGCTGGCCTGGAATATGATGTCCACTAATGTAAGTGGGCACCCTGCACCAGTCCAGACAACCCTTATGTTGATTTAAGAGGTCTTAGACAACCTTAGAAAGCTCTCTAAGTGGTAGCTGTAGAGGGCAGCCTTCAGCCTTAGTCCAGAAAGAGTGTAAAGCAGCTTGTTTTACCAGAATGCAATCTTATACGTATAGATTAAGTGAAAAAGAACCACACAAGATATTTATAAAAATATGTATTTATTATATAATACTCTCTAACACATACAAATATCTCCTACCCGGAGATAAACACAATGCACACAATACTTTGCATAGAAATTAAGTAAATAGGACGAAATACACAGTGGACCCCGGGGGGGGAACAAACCATATACTAAGAAAGTAGTATAAGAACCATGACTCGGGTCGAGACAATGTCAAGAGAATGTAGAAGTGCTGGGGACCCAAGGAACCACCCAAGGTGAGTGACTAGGAACCCCACTGAGAGCGTGTACAGTGTGGGAACACAATCGCATGCTCCGTACAAATCAACGGGTAAGTCACGGTTGGAATTTTAAAGATTAAGGACCCTTCCTAGTAGATCCTGAAGAAATCCCGTGGAAGACAGAAGGTTGGAGAGCCACTCCACCCATGGATAACCTAGTACCCACGTTACCTACATCAGGGAAGCCGGGTGCATAGGTGTGAAGTGGTATCGGAAACCGTTGTCGAACCCATTGGAGGACTTCAGAAAAGTGCTGCTGTTGAAGAAGGAGAAAGTGTCCGGTGGAATCCGAAGGTGGATTCTAGTTGAGAGGTACCTGCAAGCAGATGGAACAGAGTCTATGCTACTCCGGAGTGACCAGGAGACTTTGAAGACAAATGCCCTCCGAGGTCGCATTTTGCAGGAGAGATGACGATGATCTTGATTCTGCAGCTGTGAGGATCAGGCGATGCTGAGGAAGACCATGAGCCATGCAAGAGCTGTCCCAAGTCGGATGTCGAGTGCTGGGGGGAGTCGGTGTCCGGTGGGAGCACTAACAAGCCTTGGAAAATGCAACCAACGCAGATGTCGAAGAAGGTGCAATGTCGGGACCAGCAAGGTTCATGGGACTCACCACAAGCAGGGGAGTCAGGGCAGGCCCGAGCAATCAGGGGAACCCAAAAGAAACAAAAGTGACCCTCAAATGGACCCACAGGCCGGAGGCACTGGAGTCACAAGAGGACCTCAAGCAGCTCGCCAAAAGATGCAGGCCACGATGCAAAACGATGCAGTGTGGCTGAAGATTCTGGTCACTGAAGATGCTCGAGGTTGGGGCTACTTGGAGCCCGAAGATCTTCTTGGAAGGAAGCTGACAAGCCTTTGCAACTGCAAGTTGGTGCGGTGGACAGGGGTTCAGTTATTGCAGCCCCCATGAGGGATACTGGCTTCAAACTCGGTGAGAGGGCAGGGCAGACCTCGAGAGCTGTGGAGAACCACCTCCTGTGTTGCAGAGCCTTTCGGAGTCCAGAGGAGCTCAGGATCAGCAGACCGGTCGACTTAGTTGTGGTGCCTGAGAATGCAGGGAAGTGACTTCTTCACTTCAAGGGAGATTCCTTCAGGTGTCTTTGATGCCCACAGGCCTTGGAAGGTTCCTGTGTGGTACACAGGCACAGACAATGCAGCAGACTGGAAGGGAGGAGGAGTTGAGCCCAAACAAAGTCCAGCGAAGTCCAGAGTGCCCAGACGATAGAAGAAGTGGTGTCTGATCTGAATCTTGTCTCACAATGAATCTATGGACCCACTCACAGGTAAGCCCTTTAGTACCCTAAGGAAAGGGTTGGGACGTTTCAGGGGAGCCTCCCAGGGGAGAGTTTGGACAGGCGGGAGGTTACTCCCATGTCCTTTGTCAGAGCAGGAGCCAATGGCCCTCAGAGCTGGTTTGAACTGGACTATGCACGGAGGCACTAAATGTGCCCCTCATGCAGACTTTGTAATGCTGGAAAGCACACCCACCAGGTCTCAATACACTAAGTCCTGTCTGGGAGGTGGTCACACCTCCCTGTGACAGGATGCCTATTGTTCTGCCTTCCCCTACTCGAGCTTGGCTCAGCAGCAAGAGGGCAGAATCGTGTCTCTGGTTGGCAGCAACCATTTTGTGCTGTTCGGGTCTAAAAGGCTGACACCGGGAACACTGAGAGCCTAACAGACGGCTTTTCCAGTGCTTGGAATCATACCTCCCACACCGTTTATGGTGTGGGAGGTATGATTCCAACATGTCTGATACCAAACATGATAGGATTTGTTGCAGCAAGTTTCGAGATGGTCATCGCGTAATTATGCGGTGCCCCTCAATATAGTATATGGTTGCTTCCCTTACAACCCGGGAGAAGGAACTCTGTAGGGGTGTCCTGCTCATGCAGGGGCACCCTCACACTTAGAACCAAAGCACCCTGCCTTCAGGATTGCAAAGGCCTGCTATAGGGATGACTTATAGGTTTTAAGTGCAGTGACCCTAGATACAGAAAACCTATATCTTTAGTAAGTGGTGCTAGCACCAGCTTACAAGGCTGCAATGGCAGGCCTGTAGTTCCATTTTGAATGCTCTCCCATGATTGGCAAAATGCATGTTTCATCCCATGGGGGACCTCCGGGGTACCTATGCCTTGGGTACCTTAGTGCCATATACTAGGGACTGATAAGAGTACCGCAGTATACAATCTGGGATATGCCTAGTACTGTACACAACAATTTAAGGGAGAATGCAGATAGACTAGTCAATAACAGCTTAGCACCAGGCAAAAAGTGGAGGTAACCATAAAACAGATCCTACTTTCCTACACATACTATACAGCGCCACGCACTCGACACAGAGGATGTCTGCACAAGTTTCTGGGTTTCACATAATAGCAGAACTGAAAGTGCCCTGCAGGCCACACTGTTAGTTGGGCTGATAAAAATGCCTGGTCAAACTATCATATGCAAAACATGGTATGCTGCCACCACCATCATATGTGCTACGTCCTCTCTCCACTAGGAAGGCCTGTTTGATGCGCACCTCCATGTCACAGGGCAGGTTCAGGACCTTGCATAGTCAGTGTCAGGCTTAGGCCTCCATGTTCACGCTTAGACATGCACGATGCTATGACCAAAATAAACATTAGGATATCAGATAGACTTGCAATCCAGCACTCAGGGCAGGGGACATTCCCATCCCAGCAGCACAAGTGAGAGAGAATGTGTGTGCGTTATACTTGAGGGAGCCCTTGACCCTGGCATACTGGAGGCCATTATTACTTATCGAGGCACTCATGGAAACTATTTTTATTAGCACGTGGAATACACATGACAAAATGCAGGGCCTGGCATACCATAGATAATATTTGATATATGGGATATGGGACACCTACCATAAAATCCTAACACTGGCATTCTGGGCTTTCATCCTTGGCATAACAGGCACCCGTGATAAAATGCTGGCATTGTCCTGCTGGAGGTAATTCTTGGCATGTGGGGCACCCATGGCAAATGCCAGTACTGGCATGTTGCAGATAATTCTTGCCAAAACAAAAACAAAAAAGGGGAAGAGGAGTTAAAGCCATGACTAAATGTTGGCCCAATATGCTAGAGGTAACATACGGGTTGTCCATGGGAAACAGAGGGCTTCATCTTTAAAATTCTGACACTGGTTTATGTAAGACTTTCTTGGCATTAGGGGGCACCTAAGGCACACAATAGTGGCCCAGGCACAATGAATGTAATTATCGACAAATGGGCCACCCATTGTACATTTTAAACAACCATTGGTAAAGCCTACAATACAGCTTTTTGCATTGTCAATGTTTTTAAATATTTTATACAGCAAGCCAGCATGGCTGAAAGTAAAAACAATAACACTATGAGGCAGCCAGCGCAGGCCGTGTCATAGAACTTCTCTTTATTGTTGCCTTCGGGGGGGCAACACAGACAGAGGGAGGTAAAGGGTGTGTGGAGGGCAACACAGACTACGGATGTGGTGGGAAAAAAGTGCAATGAAATGGGCAGCACGGGCCACCTCCTAGTACTTTCTGTGTGCTTATTGTGGGGCGGGAGACAACATGAAGGAATAAGGATGGTGGAAGGTAACAAAGGTGGGAGGGTGAATTGGGGGCAACATGGTAGGGTGAGAAGGAGGGGCGAGAAGGATGGGGTAAGAAGGAGGGGCTGGGAGCAGGCAGATGGAGAGCAGAGGGTGGGAGGGAGGGCTGTGGGCAAGTAACAGCAAGGACAACAACAGAAACGTGGTGGGGCAACCAACAAAATGGGTAACAACGTGAACTAAACATAAAACAAAGAAAGAGGGGAGGGTGGGTAGTTGAATGGGGGTAAAAAAAATGGATGAGATAGAGGGGGACACTGAGGGGAGAAAAGTGCATGAGGTACAGCTGAAAAAGGCACACTCCTGTAAAGTGCTTAAGCAAAAAGAAAATCATAGTGTCAAAAAAATGATGGTGAAAGGACACTGGTAATGCATCCATCCACCTGGAGAAGGACACACACAAGAAGAGGAAAGAAGCCTACGCCAGCTGACCACTAAATAGCAAGCAAATGAGACCGACAATGTAGCCAACCAATAGTAAGGAAGGGGTGGGCTCTCTCCACCTCTTCCTTCCATTCCCCTTAAGACGTTAGTCTTGGCTATGCAACGCGCTAATAACTTTTTTATTATGTATTCTCAGGTCTTTCTCCTATGCCTATACTTGTAAGTGATGCAACTTATGTAACACACTGATCCTCATGTAAAGCGCTCTGAAACCTCCGGGTTTAGCCAGCGCTATATAAAACTCTTCAAATAAATAAATACATTAATAAATAAGCCCATTAGCAGAAAACAAAATGTCTTGTGTTCTGAAATCAGGGCCCCCCCTTGGCTCACACTTCTGTATGCGCTGTCTATTTAGGGAACTACTTCGGGGAGGTACATGTGCGAGTCAAAGATCTGCTTATAACCATGTCACGATACCCCTGCACCCCCTGAGGGGCTGGCATATTTAGAAAGGCAGGGTACAGGTAACAGTGATGTCTTCATTCATGTATTCAGCCTTTTCATGCTGGTGCTGTGCTGAAAATACGATTCGACTATTACACGTGAACTTCCAAACTAGAATAGTCTTTGTGATCACATTGATGCACACACACATACACACATGCATACACGCACACAGACACATGCACACACACACAAGCGCGCACACACGTACACATATACAGGCACTACTCCGAAAATCGAAAAGTAATACAAATGTATTTGTGCCCAACACTTGCTTTCACAGGTTTACGGATCAGTTAATATATGTGAATTGACTCTTGTAATCTAACCACAACATAAAATAACAAAGCAGAAGGTAGCATGGCATGCTGTGCATGTGTACAGCACATGTTTACACTAGGTAATGTTACCATGATAGTTAATCCAGCCACGCCACCTCGGTTCTATATATCGCTTACTGTCCAGGTCCGGCTGTAAATTGGTGAAAACCTCCCCTATTTTTGGCACACGCCCTCAATTACTGAGCTACCTTAACTACAGCAGTAAACGAACAGTACAGCCCGTACAGCAGAGGGGCATCAGACACCACCCAAAGGCTGAGGACTCTGTAAATCACAAATAACCTAACTTCGCACGTCCGTTCAAATAGCCAGGAATTTCTCATTGGCAAATGCCATGCATGAATCAAAGAGACGAGGTAGTGACACTGGCATGTGCGGACCACAGAGACGCAAGGAAATGAGAGTGATGATGGAGCCAACCAATGGTAAGCAACGGGCTGGCTCCAAGCCCCCTTTAAGTTAACAAAATGTCTTGGAAGCGACAGCACATGCGCTGTCTCAGGAAGGACCTAAAAAGATGGGGTCATCTGGCCCCGTTGGCTTGGTACGGCTTGAAAGTACACGTAATGACTGCCCTTGGCTTTTTAGCACATTTTTGGATAATTGTGCTTTAAGATGCACTGCGCAACTCCACATTTTTCAATTTGTTTTTCAGTAGAGACTTCGTTCCTGGAACCCTCTTAGTAAAAGTTGGGCTTGCACGCCTTACTAGCTCACTTGAACTCAGGGTAAGGATTATGCCCCGCTACTTTAAAAAATCACCAGCCGCTACTGAACAGAGAGTGATGGAGAAGTGGGTGCACAGGGAGGGAAGGGGCATTGAAGAGGGGTAGAGATAGAACACAGGGCCTGGCAGGGTTGAGAATGTGGTCGTGGGCTGTCATATAGCTTTTAGCTCCTGTATGACATCCGCGATTAGGGTCTTGGCACATCGCGTCCCATTGGTGGCAACACTTCACTTCTTGACCTTACTTTGCGGTCTGCAATGATCCCTAAAACTGACCTTCCCAATGAACACATTTGAACTTCTTACCCTGTTTTAAAGTGCACCAATAACAAAACAGTTTTAGAACATTAGTCATAGTGTTATCCACCAATCTCAAAGCTTCATTTACAGTGATCACCGGCCACAATATGTAGTTGTTGTTGCAACGTTTAAGTGGTAAAGACGGAGAGACATTTGTTTTTGTAGAGATGGTCTACACTGCTGCCAAGTTTACCATGTCCATGAGTTATGTCTAGTTCCAGTCGAGATTTTTTTCCTTTGAATTTTGGGACTTGTGTTCCTGTTTTATAATAGAATAAAGAAGACTCCAAGATCCAGAATTGAAAGTAAAAGCCCGGACTGGAGCCGCACATCATGCATGCACCCGGGAAACTTGGCATAATGCATCTATGTGAATGCCTCTCAAAAATTCCTGATTTTGATGCAGAATTACCAGATTCGAGTGCGAAATTGTCTTCAAGCTGTGCAAGATCTGACGTCTTCCAATCCTGGCTACACTATTGGCTCAGCAGCACCTTTGGAAGGCGGGAGCAGAGGACCTGGAGCTGGGGCCCTGTGCCTACCCTTGGGTGTCCAGGAGGAGCTGGCCATCTCTGACGGTGGTCCCATCAGTCTGCTGGAAGCCCACGAGCAGGAAAAGGATCACTGGGGGTTACAGTTCAGTGGTGACCGCATTCTGTTGCCTGAAGTCCCTTCCAGATGGCTGGCTTTGTGTCCCTTCCGGTGGATGCCTTTTACAAACAAAACAACTCTCGTCTTGGGTCATTTTTTGAACGGCTGAATGCTGATTTCAGGCCGCAGCTGTAGAACGAGGAGGCTGTGGGGCGGCGGACTGGGGGCCCAACAGGGGCCACGGCGGCCCTGCTTGAGGACCAGTGGCGGCTTGTGACATTTGAAAGTTGTGGGGCGTAGAAGCTGTTGAGTGTTATGTCGCAAGCGAAGTGATCGAGCCTATTATAAAGCAGGTTTGGAGGGAGTTCTTTTTTTTCTTTAAACAGTGGGCAAATCTTTGCTTTATAATATCAGAAGTGCATGATTGAGAAAATGTAGGTGTAGGGAAAGCATGGCGGCTGGTGAAAGAACGCAGCAAACCCGGGAAGAGGAACGAGACGTGCGTCCCAGCGGGGGCCCTGCAGGCCCTAGTTGGAGATGCTGAGAAGCACATGTTATTTTAGAGGCCTGCCCAGAAGAAGCCTTTAAAATAACTGTCGCGGACGAGTCGTGCATGCTGGCCATGCACGAGCCATTGCAACCTTTGGCAATGAGCACCCAGGGTTTAATTTTTAGACACAGCACGTTTTTATTTCTTCACAGGGGCCAGTCTCTGCTACGCTGATTATTGTGGAGTTATCCTAGCTGTTATTAATTGTACTGATCATTTCACAGCCTTTCTTAGAATCAGCTTTGGACGGGGTAGCATTTCTGATCACAGTAGTTGTCGCATCAAAAACACAGGGTTGGGGGTAGAAGCGAGGTTAATTTAGTAGTGAGAACTGGATTTCGTTCGATGGTAAAATGATTGCAGCTCTCGAGGGTGCATTTGATGACAGCAGAACACAGTTTTGTTTATGGGAACATACTTTTAACTCCTCGGCGACAGTCTGAGGCTTAACCATTAACCGACTGCGCTGCGCAGAGATCCGGATGAACGTATACAGTTTGCATTTTAGGACAGTAATTTGACATCTTTAGCGCCTCCCAGGGCAAATCATATTCGCCTTATACTTTTAAGTGCTGCCCACTGTTCATGCATTGTAAAAATGCGAATTTAAAGCTTTTTTTTTTCTCAATACAATAATAATTTGATATTTTTAATATGTATTGCTATGGCTTGCTGAAAGCAATACTGCTTGCTTGATTGCACTGCTGCCAAGTGATACTAAAGCATGAACACACACGCATATTATATATTAAAATACACTCTTTAAATTGATCGCATCGTCACTCACAATCTCGTATTACTGTTTATGGGGGGGTTTCCCATGCCCTCCCTCACACCGTGGTATCAGAACGGCAGGGAACGGAACACATTAGGGTGTGTAAGCCTTAAGGCCGGAAAAATGAGGGCGGATCCCCTGCTGCACGAGGCAGGTGTCAGAGAATCAGTGCTCAAGTTGCAATGCTCAGAACTGGCTTTTGGGCTAAGCTTCTAGGCGCAGGTTGGCATCTCACGAGCCAGCCGCGCAGTCTGCACAACACACCCTCGGCCCCAGAACTTTGACAGGCGCCATAAAAACTCACCCCCGCAAGCCTCCCCTTTTGTCTGCCTCTGCCCTGCTTTTTCCATTAAGCCTGATGTTAATCTCCTGCCGCCGACCACGGGTCACAAAATGGAGCTAATTAGGCTGCAGCCCGCGAACCGGGTGAGACCTTCGCTAGAAGTTAACAGTCGCGGCCAGCATAATGGGCGGGGGGGGTAGAAATGGGGTAGTCAGGTGGGGTATGGGGGGAGGCGGGAGGGGTTAAATAACTTACTAATACTTCAAAATATTAAATAAAACTTACAGAGCTTCTGGATGGGTCCGACGACTTCCGACTCCCGCCGTCCGGTCCAGCGCCAATTCCTGCAGCTCCTCCTCGTCAACTGGAAACGAAAGGCCGCCTCGCTCTGGAAAGGCCGCCTCCCTCCCTCCACCAATCACAATGCTGGTGAGGCGCTGGGGAGAGCGCCCCAGCCGCGCCATTTTCTCCCGCATAGAGAAACATGGAGAGTGGGCGGTCGTGCTTGAGGGCAGGGGGGGGAGTGGCTTACCCACTGTTGTGGGTATTGACTGTTTGGTCGGCTTAGGGCCGACGGCCAAACATTCAGTATCTACAACAGTGGGTAAGCCACTCCCCCCCGCCCTCGAGCATGACCGCCCACCCTCCCGCCCCCAACCAAGCACAGAGGCACTTCTGCTTTCTCGCAATGCGAGAAGGCAGAAACATAAATGGTCGTTTTTACCATTTATGTTTCTGCCTTCTCGCACCGCGAGAAAGCAGTGGGGCAACGCCCCAACGCCCTAATGGGGGAGCCGCCACTGTTCCAGTCACCCACGGAGGGCGTCGACTCCACTGGCACGTGCCGGCGCCTCTCCGTGCCTTATATTTCCTCTGTGGGCCCTGCGTGAGTGCGTACGTGCGTGCGTGCTTGCGTCACCCTCCTTGAGCTGCTCGCGCGATAATGGGGAAACTGTACTGCTTTAATAGCTGTGTTCCGCCGGACTTGTAATGTATGGTTTATTTTGGTGTTAATTGTGTTATTGTTATTTTATTCGTCTTGCAATGGCTGGGCCCGTGCACAGGAACCAAATTCATAAATTATGGACTAACTTTGATTTTGGTATTTTTCAAATTACACATTGGACACAATCCTAATGCTTGAGGCATGACGAGGAGCGTGTGGTGGTCTTGGTACCTGTGCCATGGTCCTGTAAGATGCTGGTACTGTATGAGAGGGAAGCTGGGAGGAAATGAGAACAGAATCTCAGACACTGACTTCCTAAAAAGAAACAGTAGCTGTTAACTGCTTTCAGGGATACGCCAAAACATTGATACACCGTCACTAACGCCGGTAAGAGGAGGAGCTCGAAGGCGGCTGTGGCCCAGGAGCGCAAGAGCAGGAGAGAGCATCAGACGTGGGTCGATGCAAGTAAGCCGATGCACCAGGAGTGGTGCACGCATGGAGTGGGTGGAGCACACGGTGCTCCCCGCTGTGAACAGTGAGCATTGGTGGGCCGGTGAGTGTGGTATCGGGCCCCCGGCCCGCATGACGAGCAGTAATGGACAGGAACACTAGGAAATGTACTGCAGTAACTGGCCACGAGCATGTGCACCCGGGACTTTTAGTGGCGGGGTCACGTCACTCGTGACACCCATGATGGATGGGTGTGGGGGTGCGGTGTGTCCAGCCCTCGAGGGGGTGGCTGGGGACACAACTTCCTGCAGAGCACTAGAACGTGTCCTGCAGGACACTACATTCCTCCCCAACTTTATTGAGGAACAAACAAAATGTTAGTCCAACCTGTGAGGACAAAATCTAACAGTTAACTAGATGCCACAGGGTCCATCAGTCTTCGGAGTCAGGTGGCAGGAAGGCGTCAAACACGAGCTGGTGACTTGCTTGCAGTAGGACCATCTCGGCAGGCGCCTGTAGTTTAACCGGAGGGGTTCAGGACACGACCACCGGCTTGGAGACGTCAGCTGCATACCGTCAGTTCACTGACGATGACGTGTCTTGCACGGTTCCCACTGATGTCGGTGATGTTCTGTGGTGAGTTCTAACAGTTCCTTATAGTGGGTTACGTCATGGACATGGATGGAGTCCTAGGTCAGAGATCACAGAAGTGTTGCCTGATCAAATGCCTCTGTTGGCTGTAACCGATAACCTGTTGTTGGGGCAAAGTCTGTTCTCCCTCTCCCGCCTGGGGAGGCCCGCTGTCGGGGTAGCTGCGGGACTGCAGGAGGGCTGCGCTGGGGGCCGCTTGTGTGCCGACTGGGGGCAGCTGCATGTATGCTGAGGAGCCGTTACTTCATCGCTCGTATAACCCTCACGGGTGGATGAGTCTTGGCCAAGACTTGCTCTTGCTGCCGCGGTTCCGGTGTAGACCAGGTTCACAGGTAGCTTCCGATTTCTTTAGTCGGCAGGTGTGGCAACGGTGTAGGACTCCAGTCCATCGGTACTCTGGGAGTGGTGGTTGACGCATGTGCTGATGGCTGACGTGATGGTGGTTGCCAGCTATGTGGTGACTCGTGATGACAGGTGGTGGTGACTTGCTGGGAGAGTTGGATGTCAGGAGGGACTTAGCAGCCATGTGTCTCCGCCTTGCTGAGATGGAGTTTCCGTGGCGGCTTGACACGTAGAGTGTGTAGATCCTCTCTTGCCTGTCTTGGGGCCACTGCCAACTCCATCTTGAGGCGGTGCGAGGGCGGACACTTGGTGCTGATCTTCACCCATGGCATCTGCGGACAGGAGCAGGGATGCTGCTTGACTTAGACTGCCGACGCTCGGGGATGGACTGTCGCCTGGGGAAGCGTTAGGATGAGACGCGGTTTACGCTTGCTACGGTTTATGTTCGGTTCATCCATGAGGCTGTATCGAGGGACGTCTGCCCACCTTGGTGGCTGTCTGGTGTGTTAGGGTGTGCTCTTGGCTTGCTGGACGAGTCCTCGGTCTTCTGCCTTTGTTGGTCTGTTCGGCACACCTGTGTTCATCCGGTTTTCGGGGTGACAGCACTGTCATTCTCTTCTTTCTTCGAGGGCGTTGCACTTGGACCTCGAGGTGGTTCTGCCGTGGCGCCGGTTCCTGCCTTCGCTCAAGCGTGCTTGTTTGGATTGGTCACTTCGTGACGCGCTCCTTGCTTGCTGGGCGACATGACGTCCGGTCACATGTCGCTGATTGTGGGAGCGCATATTGCTGTGGCGGCCTGCCACGTGGGGTGTACGACTCCTCTCTTGCCTGTCTTGGGTCACTGCTGACTCAGTCTTGAGGCAGTGCGAGGGAGGACACTGTGTTGCCTTTGGCCCACTGCGGGGCTTCGCTCGGGGGGTGGAGACGTGGAGGATCTCCTACCTGCGTTCAGCAGTGCTTCTTTTGTGGAGATGTCTCTATCTCCTGGGCACTCGCCCGTGCGTCAGGTTCACTGATGCTGCCTTCTGCGCGCATCTGAGCGCTCCGTCTTCTTCTGGGACGCTTTCTTCTGGCACGTGGTGTGCCTGGGGTGTCGTTTGCTTTGATGCTTGTACACAGGGAGGCGCAATGACGCGATTTCTTCTCCGGCAGTGGCGTGGGGCAGCCATGTGCGGTGCATGCTCTGCACCAGTCTTTTCTTGTGCTGTCGATGGGGACAGCTCCCTTGAGCCGTTGCCGTCTGTTCCGCTTGCATGCGTCTTGTGGCAGCGTGGAGTCTACAGTAGAGCTCTACTACGGTGAGTGTCGCCGTCTGGCTCGAGCGGCCGGTCTGAGTCTTGGACTTCTTGGGGCCTTTGGGTGGGCATGGAAGTATTTGCGCTGCCGCTGCCTACTTCTCCTGTGTCGCTGTGGCTCCTTTGGCTGTGCAGGGCATTCGCTGATTCTTGGTGGGTGTCCTTGCTGTTTTCGCTTGCAGGGTGCAGAGGGCCACGCTCTGAGCACTCCCTTCTGAGGGCACGTCTTGGTGTGAGCGGTGTACAGGCTGTGTGGAGGTGCTGTGTTGTGTACCACTCCTGGGGGCACTGTGGCTACTGTTCAGGTTCGCCATGCTGCCACTGCGGAACCATGCTGGGGTGATGATGCAGGTGTGGGGTCGTGCGCATTGTTGGTGGGCCCCAGTCCTTGCAGGATGCTCTCTACAGTCTATCTTTGGCCACCTTGTGGGAGCTGGGGACACTGCCTGGTTTCCTTTTGGCAAGGGTGACGTGGTTGCTCATTAAACCTGTGTGGGCTTAGGCATTCATCTCAACTTAGCCTTACCACCCCACCAGTGAGTAATAAGCTGCCAGGCCACCAGTGAGTAATATGCAACCTCTCCACCAGTGAGTAATATGCATCCTCTCCACCAGTGAGTAATATGCTACCACCCCACCAGTGATTGATATGCTACCACCCCACCAGTGAGTAATATGCTACCAGGCCACCAGTGAGTAATATGCTACCACCCCACCACTGAGTAATATGCTCCCACCCCACCAGTGAGTAATATGCTACCACCCCACCAGTGAGTAATATGCTACCATCCCACCAGAGAGTAATATGCTACCAGGCCACCAGTTAGTAATATACTACCACCCCACCACTGAGTAATATGCTACCACCCCACCAGTGAGTAATATGCTACCAGGCCACCAGTGAGTAATATGCTACCAGGCCACCAGTGAGTAATAAGCTACCAGGCCACCAGTACGTAATATGCTGCCAGGGGGGAGCATCATTACCAAGTCGCAGTGGAATCGCAGGAGGTCACGCTGATATTTATTTCCTGCTCGCCTACCTGGTAAAACTGAAGCGGAGCAGCCCGAGAATCCTGCCGTTGTGGTCGCACCCGCCGCCGTGCCCTGACATCGCGCGGCCGCGGAGTGGTGCAGACTACAATCCCCAGAATGCCCAGTGACTCCGCCCATTGACTGTTTCCCGCGCCGGAGGAGCAGAAAAGAGGACAGCGCCCACTGGAGAGCGGGGGAGCATCATTACCGAGTCGCAGTGGAATCGCAGGAGGTCACGCTGATATTTATTTCCTGCTCGCCTACCTGGTAAAACTGAAGCGGAGCAGCCCGAGAATCCTGCCGTTGTGGTCGCACCCGCCGCCGTGCCCTGACATCGCGCGGCCGCGGAGTGGTGCAGACTACAATCCCCAGAATGCCCAGTGACTCCGCCCATTGACTGTTTCCCGCGCCGGAGGAGCAGAAAAGAGGACAGCGCCCACTGGAGAGCGGGGGAGCATCATTACCGAATCGCAGTGGAATCGCAGGAGGTCACGCTGATATTTATTTCCTGCTCGCCTACCTGGTAAAACTGAAGCGGAGCAGCCCGAGAATCCTGCCGTTGTGGTCGCACCCGCCGCCGTGCCCTGACATCGCGCGGCCGCGGAGTGGTGCAGACTACAATCCCCAGAATGCCCAGTGACTCCGCCCATTGACTGTTTCCCGCGCCGGAGGAGCAGAAAAGAGGACAGCGCCCACTGGAGAGCGGGGGAGCATCATTACCGAGTCGCAGTGGAATCGCAGGAGGTCACGCTGATATTTATTTCCTGCTCGCCTACCTGGTAAAACTGAAGCGGAGCAGCCCGAGAATCCTGCCGTTGTGGTCGCACCCGCCGCCGTGCCCTGACATCGCGCGGCCGCGGAGTGGTGCAGACTACAATCCCCAGAATGCCCAGTGACTCCGCCCATTGACTGTTTCCCGCGCCGGAGGAGCAGAAAAGAGGACAGCGCCCACTGGAGAGCGGGGGAGCATCATTACCGAGTCGCAGTGGAATCGCAGGAGGTCACGCTGATATTTATTTCCTGCTCGCTTACCTGGTAAAACTGAAGCGGAGCAGCCCGAGAATCCTGCCGTTGTGGTCGCACCCGCCGCCGTGCCCTGACATCGCGCGGCCGCGGAGTGGTGCAGACTACAATCCCCAGAATGCCCAGTGACTCCGCCCATTGACTGTTTCCCGCGCCGGAGGAGCAGAAAAGAGGACAGCGCCCACTGGAGAGCGGGGGAGCATCATTACCGAATCGCAGTGGAATCGCAGGAGGTCACGCTGATATTTATTTCCTGCTCGCCTACCTGGTAAAACTGAAGCGGAGCAGCCCGAGAATCCTGCCGTTGTGGTCGCACACGCCGCCGTGCCCTGACATCGCGCAGCCGCGGAGTGGTGCAGACTACAATCCCCAGAATGCCCAGTGACTCCGCCCATTGACTGTTTCCCGCGCCGGAGGAGCAGAAAAGAGGACAGCGCCCACTGGAGAGCGGGGGAGCATCATTACCGAATCGCAGTGGAATCGCAGGAGGTCACGCTGATATTTATTTCCTGCTCGCCTACCTGGTAAAACTGAAGCGGAGCAGCCCGAGAATCCTGCCGTTGTGGTCGCACCCACCGCCGTGCCCTGACATCGCGCGGCCGCGGAGTGGTGCAGACTACAATCCCCAGAATGCCCAGTGACTCCGCCCATTGACTGTTTCCCGCGCCGGAGGAGCAGAAAAGAGGACAGCGCCCACTGGAGAGCGGGGGAGCATCATTACCGAGTCGCAGTGGAATCGCAGGAGGTCACGCTGATATTTATTTCCTGCTCGCCTACCTGGTAAAACTGAAGCGGAGCAGCCTGAGAATCCTGCCGTTGTGGTCGCACCCGCCGCCGTGCCCTGACATCGCGCGGCCGCGGAGTGGTGCAGACTACAATCCCCAGAATGCCCAGTGACTCCGCCCATTGACTGTTTCCCGCGCCGGAGGAGCAGAAAAGAGGACAGCGCCCACTGGAGAGCGGGGGAGCATCATTACCGAGTCGCAGTGGAATCGCAGGAGGTCACGCTGATATTTATTTCCTGCTCGCCTACCTGGTAAAACTGAAGCGGAGCAGCCCGAGAATCCTGCCGTTGTGGTCGCACCCGCTGCCGTGCCCTGACATCGCGCGGCCGAGTAGTGGTGCAGACTACAATCCCCAGAATGCCCAGTGACTCCGCCCATTGACTGTTTCCCGCGCCGGAGGAGCAGAAAAGAGGACAGCGCCCACTGGAGAGCGGGGGAGCATCATTACCGAATCGCAGTGGAATCGCAGGAGGTCACGCTGATATTTATTTCCTGCTCGCCTACCTGGTAAAACTGAAGCGGAGCAGCCCGAGAATCCTGCCGTTGTGGTCGCACCCGCCGCCGTGCCCTGACATCGCGCGGCCGCGGAGTGGTGCAGACTACAATCCCCAGAATGCCCAGTGACTCCGCCCATTGACTGTTTCCCGCGCCGGAGGAGCAGAAAAGAGGACAGCGCCCACTGGAGAGCGGGGGGGCATCATTACCGAGTCGCAGTGGAATCGCAGGAGGTCACGCTGATATTTATTTCCTGCTCGCCTACCTGGTAAAACTGAAGCGGAGCAGCCCGAGAATCCTGCCGTTGTGGTCGCACCCGCCGCCGTGCCCTGACATTGCGCGGCCGCGGAGTGGTGCAGACTACAATCCCCAGAATGCCCAGTGACTCCGCCCATTGACTGTTTCCCGCGCCGGAGGAGCAGAAAAGAGGACAGTCCCCTCCGCCTCGCCGGGCGACGCCGGGCTGAGCCCGGGCAGAGGGCGGGCCGTCTGAGGCCGTCGGAGGACGAAGGAGGCCGGGCCGGGCCACCCCCCTTGTCACGGCAAGTCATTATCCTGTGTGACCTATTAGTATTGTAGCCCCACTGCATATATTGTGAAGCTAACAAGTACGCTGCACTCGCAGTGTGATATAGGGAATAGGAAGCAGGAACACTAAATCATCAGTTATGGTGAAACGAGGAGCTAAAGCTTTAGCAGACTCTGCCTGTAACACCATCGATACCTACTTGGTAAAAGCAGTTAGTGCACTCACCCAGGAAATAGATCGCACAGAAAAAAGACTGTCTATGGGCTCAAACGCACCACCCCCAATTATCCAAGGAAATCAAAATTCCCCTAGCAATAGTGAGGTATCTATAGCGCTAATTCCCACCGAAGGAGATGCCACTAATATTAGTACCCCCTCTAATATTTCTAACTCCCCTAGACTGTTTGCCACTGATGTCAGTCCTGTTTTAGTTACATCTCCATTGGGAAACAAAATAGGGGCTCGTAGAAAAACACCGGGGTTACTCAATGGGCCCAAGAAAAGAGGGAAAAAATCTATTTCTGCAGACAGCAAGGCTGTCACACGCTCCAGGGCTAACTTATGCATTCCGGAAACATTTAACCCGGAGACGATTTGTGACAAACTCGCTGAACTGATTAGACCACTATATGAAAAGGTGGATAACTTAGTCAGGGAGGTGAACAAATTAAGAGGAGATATTGATAAAGTCAGGTTACGGGGCCCACATAAGACAGGTATAGAAGTTTCAACTACAACTACGGATATGGCTGAAAGGAATATAGAGGCTCCAAATTGTATTAAAGAAAAGACCCCCATAAACCAGCCACGCAGAGAATTAAGTAATCCTTCTGCTACAGCCGTGGGCGAGAAACTAATAGAAATAGTTACTGAGAAATGACAACTAAATAGTAACACTGTACCTATGGAACAAGCAAGCTCGGAGAAAGAAGTCTATATGGCTTCTAATAAGGATGGAAAAATATCACCTTGCATTAATTTGCCCCCAGAATGCAGTCCATATGTTGCTGTACTTGTGAATATTCCCAAGCTAAGAAATGGCCAAGAGGAGAGCAATGAAACACTCAAGAATAAAACACTCCACTGGTTGGCCAACAATTGCAATTTTCCTATGATAGGGGCTAACCAGATTATATCAGCACAAAGAGTAAGCTGGATAGGTCCCCTTAGAAAAGATTTTGAAGGAGATTGCGTTGTAATAAATTTTAAGACCTGCTCTTGGGCCAAAAATACTCTTAAACATGCCCACGCTCCCTCAGCATGGGAATATAACACCACTTTACTACCACTAGGCTATTTCTATAGGCACTTATTGGAATCCAGTTTCCCAATAAAGTCTCATCACCCAACGAATTCCCGCTACGTAGATATGTTGAGATCATGCTACTATACCCCTGTCCCCACATATAACAGATTTAAAGTATTCGAATCCATGGAGGACATTGATTGACATAATCCTGGTAAGGGCACTGTATATGACAGCAATTCCTCCCCTCACATAATGAATGAAGTTCTTAAAACTGTAAGAGGAGAGAAGGTTAATCAGGACATTTCCTATAAATCCATAACTGTAGAAGCCGTACAGCTACCCACCACCTCAGAACTAACCTCGGTAGAAGATGATAAAGGAACTTTCTGGACTAACAGGAATGGTAATACGGATGTTATCTCCTCTAACCTGGTAATTGATGAAGAAACAGTTGATGGCATTTTAACTGCCGAACCTAATTTGGATGGAGGCCTTAGAATAATTACCTGGAATATAGCTGGCCTAAATAAGAAATTGGACACTCCCTTTTGGAAAGACTTCATTAACACAGGATATGACATAATATGCCTTCAAGAGACTTGGAGAGAGGAGTCTATTTTCATTGAGGGTTATTGTGCATATTGTTTATTTATTTTATTTATTTATTTATGTAGCTTATAGAGCGCACAGCTACCCCCGGAGGGGTGTCCCGGCGCTAGATTGTTTGAATGCAGTAAGTTCCTTCACTGGCAGAGCAAAGGGAGGCCTTCTTGTGCTGATATCAACCAAACTTAATTCTTGTAAAATCAGAAGCTGTGTGTCAGTGGGTGTCCACTCTCAGGTATTATGTCTTGAGTTTGAGGAAGGAAAAAACCTAGTTTTGATTAACTATTATAACAACATATTTTCCAAAGAGAGAGATAAGATTCTGACGCCTTTGGACACGGAATTAGAGAGGGTATTGGAACTTCCGGGTAATCAATCGGTCATTCTATGGGCGGGTGATTTTAATATCAGCCCATGTATGTTTGCTATGAATGATCTATGTGGGTTACGCAGGGAGAGCGGAAACACACAGGGTGCCGATTATTTACATTTCTCACACTGTATGTATGGTATGGTCTTAAACAAGATGTTAGCAAAATATGATTTGGATCTGTTAAGTTGTACTAAAAACAGAGATAACGTTAGCTGCCCTACTTTTACTGGTAGAGATGCCAATACTTTTATTGACCATTTCTTACTTTCAAACAATACTGTTTACTCTAATTTATGGGTTAACGAACAAGCTTTGAGGGATCATAATAGCATTTCCATTTCATTGCATTGTTGGGGTGATAAATTGAGAAATGCTAGTAACTGTATCAACTCTGTTGAAGCTGTAAGACCAAATGGAATGAGGATAAGATGGTCAAGGATTATCCCACACAAATTATTAAAGGAATTGTTGGCCAAACGCAGCAAGGAAATAGAGTACTGCCTTGGCGAGGATATTTTACCTTCTATTATACTAAATAGTGTTTCTATGATTAATGAAACGATAGACAGCTTATTGACCAGGAAATTCAAGAGGGGAAAGGCAATGAATTCAGGTTGGTTTGACAATAATTGTACTCGCGCTTTACATGAGCTAAAAATAGCTCTGAGCACTCAACCACGAAACCCCACTATTATCAAGAACTGTAGAATTAAGTATAAACAATCCCTCGCCAATAGGAAAAAAGAACTCCAAGAGGAGGCCTGGGATAATCTCAGCCTGGCCGCAGACACAAAAAATAGCAAATTATACTGGGAGACTATTAATAGCACCTTTTTAAAGAATGACAGCGCCCCAGAGTTAACTTCATATGTTAATTGTAATTCATGGATGGAACACTTTTTAAACATTTTTAATCCAGATGGGATTGTTCTAGATTTTTTATTGGATAAGGACCTTTCCTGGCCTAGGTTACCACTGAACATAACTCTCGATGAGGTCTTTGAAGGATTAAATAATAGTAAGGGCGGAAAAGCCCCTGGCCCAGATGGGGTCCCGCTGGACCTCTACAAAACCGAAAAGAATTTGTGGGCCCCTCTTTTAACCAGATTTTTTAACGCAACCGCAAAGGGTCAACTACCCACATCATGGGGCCAGTCTTTAATAATTCCCCTTTTCAAAAAAGGCTCTAAGTCGGAGGCAAGTAATTACCGTCCTATTTCTTTATTAGACTCCTCCATTAAAATTCTAGAATTTTGTTAAACAGACTCGAAAATTGGGCCACAGATAATTCAATCTTATCAAAGGCACATATGGTTTCAGGAAAGGCCTGGGTACCTTGGAGCAGTGTGTAAATCTTGATCTTTTGATCAATAAATACACTGTTGCCAAGGAAGGTAACTTATTTCTTTGTTTTGCTGATTTGAGCAGCGCTTTTGATCTTGTGGATCATCAAATTTTATGGGACGTTTTACTAGAACTTAATGCTCCAAAGGAGTGCGTCTATTTCCTGGCGCGGCTCTATTCACAGTTATCCTGTAAGGTTCGTTATGGCCCCCAGGGCGAATGCACACCTTTTTTTAAAGTCGCAAGAGGCATCCGTCAGGGTTGTGTTTTAGCACCGTTTTTATTTTCACTTTTTATTAACCAGATCGATTCAATTTTATGTAAACTACCCTCGGATGCTCCTATTATCAATGGGAACGCAACCCCAATTTTATTGTACGCTGATGATGCCGTACTTTTGTCAAGAACACAGGTTGGGCTACAACGTCTTATGGACAGATTTGTGACATTCATTAAAGATAGAAAATTGGTAGTCAACAAGACCAAGACATTTGCAATGGCATGTGGGAGGAAAGCTAAATCAACCACCACCTCCTTTTATATAGATAAAGCCAAGATTGAAACTGTCAAATGGTTCTGTTACCTAGGAATAACATTTTCAGGAGATGGGAAATGGATTCAAGAAGATGAAAATGTTAGATCCAAGATGATCAGAAATACTAATAGTATTTTTAGATTTGCTGCTAAATTGGGTCAAAAGAGAATAAAAGAAATGATGACAATTTATAATGCTAGATGTATTTCTGCTGCATTATATGGGGCAGGCGTGTGGGGACACCATAGTGTAAATGCACTACAGAATGATGAAAACAGGTTTTTAAAAAAACTATTATGTGTTCCCCCATCAGCTTCCACCCTGTTGATTCACAAGGAAGTAGGTATAGATTATGTTGCGGATCTAGCCTCTTTACGCCCATTATTACTCTGGCGATCTATTTGGTCTAAAACAGAAACGATCTTTACACAATCAATTATTAAAGATTGTTTGAGGCTTGATAACTCATTATGTATACCCTGGCTGAATTACATCTGTTATTGGTTCGACCTTTTATTCAAATGTAATGTCCGCCTGAACCCTGAGGCTTCAGGATTGATATCTAAGAAAGACCTAAAACTGAAGTTTCTCTCACACAAGAATGCAACCAGAGAGAAGCAATCTAGAAATCTAACAACTATTGTACAGTATAATCATCTGAACCTAAGTAAAGGCTTCCAGGTCTACCTCTCCTATGTCACACGCACTTCCCACCGCTTTGTGCTAACGCGTTTAAGATTGGGGATAGCCCATCATTTAGTCTCTTTTCCCCATATGAAAATTAGATCTGATAATATGTGTCCTTGCGACAATGTCTCAAAACAAAGTTGCTGTCATTTTTTATTGTTTTGCAAATTTTATAGCCATTTTAGGAGATTTTATCTAAAACCTATCTTTTTAAAATATAATGTTCGGTCCACTAAATCTGCATCGAAATTATTAACTACTCTGGATAGCCCTGATATTTGTTTTTTTACCGCAACTTATATGATAAAATGTGTTTCTATAAGGAAGTCTATAATCATTCCAGTATAATTCTCGTTGTTCTGCGTATTTTGCACTTCTGTTTAGTACTGTTTGTAATTCTCTATGCATTATAATAGTTTGAGGTCTGTATGAGCTGCATTTGCACTTTTGGTCCTTCCCGCTTTTGCATTATTTATACACGGCACTTTGCTACTTTATGCGCATTTGCACTTTTTTGAAGGTCCCTCTATTTTTCTTATGAAAATCTGTCTATACTTATGTATAAAATATAGTGTATTTTATGTAACAGGTTATCTTATATAACATGTAAAATTTTTAAATTTGTTTTATGTGTTTGTGTGCTTATATGGTTGTACTTTTCCAACCGAATAAAGCTTTTGAATTGAATTGAATTGAGTAATATGCTACCAGGCCACCAGTGAGTAATATGCTACCAGGCCACCACTGAGTAATATGCTACCACCCCACCACTGAGTAATATGCTCCCACCCCACCAGTGAGTAATATGCTACCAGGCCACCAGTGAGTAATATGCTACCACCCCACCACTGAGTAATATGCTCCCACCCCACCAGTGAGTAATATGCTCCCACCCCACCAGTGAGTAATAAGCTACCAGGCCACCATTGAGTAGTATGCTGCCACCCCACCACTGAGTAATATGCTACCACCCCACCACTGAGTAATATGCTTCCACCCCACCAGTGAGTAATAAGCTACCAGGCCACCAGTGAGTAATATGCTACCACCCCACCACTGAGTAATATGCTACCACCCCACCACTGATTAATATGCTCCCACTCCACCACTGAGTAATAAGCTACCAGGACACCAGTGAGTAATATGCTGCCACCCCACCAGGGAGTAATATGGTACCACCCCACCAGTGAGTAATATGCTACCACCCCACCACTGAGTAATATGCTCCCACCCCACCAGTGAGTAATAAGCTACCAGGCCACCAGTGAGTAATATGCTGCCACCCCACCACTGAGTAATATGCTACTACCCCACCACTGAGTAACATGCTCCCACCCCACCAGTGAGTAATATGCTACCACCCCACCACTGAGTAATATGCTACCACCCCACCACTGAGTAATATGTTCCCACCCCACCAGTGAGTAATAAGCTACCAGGCCACCAGTGAATAATATGCTGCCACCCCACCAGGGAGTAATATGCTACCACCCCACCAGTGAATAATAAGCTACCACCCCACCAGTGAGTAATATGCTACCATCCCACCAGTGAGTTATAAGCTACCACCCCACCAGGGAGTAATATGCTATCAGGCCACAAGTGAGTAATATGCGACCACCCCACCAGTGAGTAATATGTTCCCACCCCACCAGTGAGTAATAAGCTACCAGGCCACCAGTGAATAATATGCTGCCACCCCACCAGGGAGTAATATGCTACCACCCCACCAGTGAATAATAAGCTACCACCCCACCAGTGAGTAATATGCTACCATCCCGCCAGTGAGTTATAAGCTACCACCCCACCAGGGAGTAATATGCTATCAGGCCACAAGTGAGTAATATGCGACCACCCCACCAGTGAGTAATATGCTATCAGGCCACCAGTGAGTAATATGCTACCATGGCACCGGCGTGGTAGCATATTACTCACTGGTGGCCTGGTCGCATTTGCTCCCCTTTGAACTGATTTTAAACGACGAGCGGGCCAGTGTTCTTGTTCCCTTGTGAAGTTGATTCAAATATTGGAGTCAAGGGCATAGACGAGATCTGTGCTTACACTAGACAGTTAGCTGCTGTATGACATTAAACTGGCCCGATCTTCCTGCCCTTAATAATATTAATTCCAAAAACATGGATTGATTTATGAACAATGAGTGTTAAAAATGTTAAGCAAATGCAGGGATTTAGTTCCTTTTTGTTTCAATTTTACTTAATCTTGCCTCCCTCATAGTTAGCTATTTAATCATGTAGTGTTTCTTTCAGTATGTTTTTTCCGTGCATACTTTGAGCTGTGCAGGTGTTTATGAAGTGCTTTCATTGAGAGCTTTGACCCTGAAGTCAAAGCAAAGTGCCTGTCGGTGGGTTGGCCTCTCTGCAGAGCACACAGAACTATGGTCATGTGTTCCAGTTGTAATTGCAATTTTATGAAAATAAGTGTGAAGGGGAGCACAGATGGCAAAATATTTACAGGCCAAAAACAAAATAAATTGCTTAAATGTGAGTTAGTGCAGTGTATATTTGGACGTGGTGAGATGAGGGAGAAGCAAGGAAGTGCATCCGGGGAAGAGTGAAAAGAGGGTGCTGAAGAGGGAAGAGAGGTGGTTGAAGATGTGCAGATCTTTTATTTCAATTTTTTCTTCTGGAGGAGGTTCCAGCCTGGATCCACGTTTGTCCATTAAGCTTGTTTGCGCCGCTCACTGCATAAAAGTCATATCAAACTTTTATGCCTTACCACTTTCTAATGTCACCAACCGCCACTGACTTACAGGAAATGATGCAAACATATAAGGAGGTGACTAGTGTCTGGTTTTATGGCCACTAAAATATGCACTTTGTATGTAGTAAAAAAGACAGGACTAGTGCACAGGTGTGTGGATGAGGAAGCGGGGCCACTGGCTTCATATGGAAGGGTGCGCGGGACGAACGAGCCCAAAGCCCAGAGATCGTTTGGGGGATTGTCTGAATGGACTCAGTAAGAAGGCGGGGTCACTATGTTAAAAAAAGGCTATGGATGTGATGATGAGTGACCATGAAGTGTACACAGATGTCACGGAGAAAGGACTCATGGGGCAGGATCACATGTAGTAACTAGTGATAAACGATCGCTTTGGAGCTTGAAACATACATATGGTTGGTACAAATTAAAAATTCAATAAAGATTCAATTTTAAAAAAACCTGCATTGCAATACCGCTCCATGGTATTTTGTTTACTCTAAAAATCAGAGTCAAAGTTTATAGGATTAGTGAAAATAAAGATCAACAGACTCTTTCTGATTTTACATTCTTCGTTTCCCACACAACCTGCTCCATCATCAGTTTATTGTCAGAGTTAACTCATAACACAATCTTTAATAAGAAACCTGTTTCAGAAACTGATTAGAATATTGTGTTGCCATGCCCCCAGCAGCCCGCCCTAAGTACCTTCCTCCATCTTCACAATCTCCTACAGAGACTTACCTGCCACTTTCCTATCAAGGACTTAACCAGTCCAGCTCTCACTGCTGTCAACAGAAACCAGCACTTGATTCTCCTCCCACACTCGTTCTCCTTGGTCACGCTGATGCCTTTGGTAGGGTCATCTAGAGCCCCCACTCACACCCGTATCTGCTCCTGAGCGTCATGCGCAGTAGCGCACCTACAGCCATTCCTGTCCCTGAGTCCCACATGTGGCATCCGTCCATTTCTACCCCCAAGTCTTACATGGGGGATCCCAACAGCTGAACCTACCCAACAGCAGTGCCCACCCCAGAGCTTCACATGCAGCACGCCACCAAGAGTCACATTTACAAAATGCCACACATGCAGCAGGCCACCAACAGCCATGAGCACCTGATTCTCACCAGTAGCATCCTAACAAAAGCCATGCCTACCAGTGACCATCATGCACAACATGTCACCAAGAGGAATGGTTTCCTCTGTCCCTGAAGTTCACACTTCTCATCCCACCAACAGCCATGCCTACCACTGAACATCACTTACAAAGTCCCACTAACACTGATGTTTCCTATGAGCTGTGTCATCCCACCAACAGCCATGCCTTCCGCTGAGCATCACTTGCAACATCCCATTAACACTGATGCTCCCCGGAGCTTCATATGTGTCCACCTACCCGCAGCCGTTCCTCCCCGGAGCTTCATATGTGTCATCCTACCAAAAGCCACGTCTCCCTAGAGCTTCAGATGTGTCATCCCACCAGCAGCCATGCCTACCACTGTCATCACTTGCACCATCCCACGGACACTGCTGCTTCCCGTGAGCTGTGTCACCCTGCCAGTAGCAGTCCTCCCCAGAGCTTCACATGTGTCCTACTGTCAACATCCACTTCACATGAATCATCGTGTCCACAGCGATGCCCATCTGAACTCATTTGTAACATCCTATTGACAGCCATTCTTGCCCATACGTCTCACATACAGCATTCCTCCAGAAGGCGTGCCTACCCGGGGATCTCACGCTCAGAACATGCTCCTAATTCTCCAACTTGCTGGCAGATCACTCCCACTCAATGTCATGAGACGGCTCCAGCGCCCACATCCCCAGACAAACACATATGTGCCCTTTAATTCCATGTCCTGGGCCATCTCTTCTCTTTCTACACCACTGCCCCAGTTACAACATCTCTTTTTGTGGTTGGATCAGGTTGGCTGATGGTGCCAACTCTTGTTGTCTCCCCTTTCCATCCATGTGAAACTGAGAACAGCCTCTTGCCTCGCTGCCACTCACCACTCGGCAGCAATACGCTGCATCATGCATCAGCCAAACTCATAAGGCACAGCGTCCTAATAACAAACACATTCCATGGATTCCCTGCTTACTGCATCTCTCTCCCACCCCAAGGATGAAACATTGTTGGCACTTAGACAGTGCATGTGTGTCTGCTGCTGTTTAATCGCTATGGGCCCTATTTATGTAGGGGTTGTGCTGCTTTTGTACCACACAATGTGGTGCATGCTTGATGCAGCCCCAAAATGCGATTTACCAAGTCATGTGAGGCCCCTTTGCGTGGCTGTTAGTGGCTTGATAAATAAGGAGTAACGCAATGCAGTGTAAATTGCTGCGATGCTTTACTCTGCCCTCATAAGGCCTTCCATGAGAACAGCCACAAAACACTGACGGATTTTGAGGCATTCCCAGATTTACCATTACTGGCAGACCTGGGAATGCAGCCAACTGCTGTTAATATCTTTATTTATCCTTGTTACTTCCTCTTTCTATGTGTGCCCCTAAAGGTGCCCCTTTCTGTACAAAAACAATCCTGCATGCAATGCAGGCAGCTTTGCGCCATGGTGCAAGGGTGCCCGTGTTGGCGCAAGGCAGTCCACTGTGAGCCTCTGCTTGGAAAAGGCAGGAATGTGCCAGATTGAGATAAACATGGGGCATTCTTGCCCTTACCCTGTAACACAGCGCAGCAAGGTGACTCGATACGCTGTGTTATGTTTTCATAAATACGGCCCTTAATGCTTTGTGACTTGGCAATGTTATGGGAGTGTGAGTAGCTTCATACATATGGCTGGACCTGCCCAGTGATTGCCATATTTTGGTTAAAGAGCGCACATACAATGCCTACAATTACGGGAAGAGCAGAACGATTGACTATTGAGGATGTTGGCGGAGAGAAGTGAGGACGGACTCTCACTGGCCTTGCGGCACTCTCAGCCAAGGGACGTGTCACCTCACACTTGTGGTTGTCTGAGAGGATATCAATGTCAAACATATGGTGTGGACAGAATAAAGTATCAAATATATCGAGTTCCAAAATATAGAAAATGTCAGTGCAGATACGTCACTATAGACTTCCTGTTCTTTAATTACAAATATACGTACCTTGAAGAGATATGTTGTCACAGCGCATGCACGCGGAGCTAAGTCTAGTAAAACGTTGCTTACTCATCAAAACTCACCATCACAATATTTTTGTCCTTGATATTCTTGACAATATTTTGTCCACAAAATATATTTTTCTTTGATATTGTAATCTAACAATGCAGAATTATCTTGCATGAAGCTTCATCCCACCTCACGTGCAGCCTGATCCCACCTCTCACATGCAGCATTATCCTCTCACATGCAGCCTCATCCCACCTCTCACGTGCAGCCTCGTCTAACATACTGCCTGGTCCTACCTCTCACGTGCAGCCTCATCCCACCTCTCACATACAGCCTCATCCCACCTCTCACGTGCAGCCTCATCCCACCTCTCACGTGCAGCCTCATCCTACCTCTCACGTGCAGCCTCATCCCACCTCTCACATACAGCCTTATCCCACCTCTCACGTGCAGCCTCGTCTCACATACTGCCTGGTCCTACCTCTCACGTGCAGCTGCCCAGCGCTCAGCGTCTGCCCAGCGGTGTTCGAGGCGCTGCCCACGTACAGGCCCGCGTCCTCTCTCACATGCAGCCTCATCCCATCTCTCACATGCATCCTCATCCCACCTCTCACATGCTGCCTGGTCCTACCTCTCACGTGCAGCTGCACGGCGCTCAGCGTCTGCCCAGCGGTGTTCGAGGCGCTGCACACGTACAGCCCCGAGTCCTCTCTCACGTGCAGCCTCATCCCACCTCTCACATGCAGCCTCATCCCACCTCTCACGTGCAGCCTCATCCCACCTCTCACATACAGCCTCATCCCACCTCTCACGTGCAGCCTCGTCTCACATACTGCCTGGTCCTACCTCTCACGTGCAGCTGCCCAGCGCTCAGCGTCTGCCCAGCGGTGTTCGAGGCGCTGCCCACGTACAGCCCCGCGTCCTCTCTCACATGCAGCCTCATCCCACCTCTCACATGCATCCTCATCCCACCTCTCACATGCTGCCTGGTCCTACCTCTCACGTGCAGCTGCACGGCGCTCAGCGTCTGCCCAGCGGTGTTCGAGGCGCTGCACACGTACAGCCCCGCGTCCTGTTGCTTGCAGTATAGCAGCTTGAGGATGAAGTATCCTTCCCGGTCCTCGTACACCAGGTGCCTCCGGCCCACCGACAGCACCCGGCCATCTTTCCTCCAGATAATCTCCGGTTTGGGCTTGCCCGTCACGTAGCAGCGGAACTTGGCATGCTTGCCCTCGCTCACGGCGAAGGCCTTGGCTTTGGGGCAGGCAAGGGGCACCTCGCCGTTCTGGTGTAGGGTCCGGGGCTCGGGCTCGGAGTCCATCCAGTGCCGGTGGCGTCCGCGCTGCCTCCGGTCATTGCGCTGCTCTGGCCCCAGGGGAAAGCTGTTCTTGGGGAAGGCTGGGTGGGGCCCATCTTTCTGGGGCCCCCGGTCCACCAGCAGCATGGCTGCGGCCAGGCTCTCCCCGGAGGAGTTGCGTGCCCGGCAGACGTACACGCCCTCATCGGGCACACGGGCACTGTGGATTTTTAGGTAGTGCCACCCTTCCAGCTCGCTGCCCACGGCGAAGTGGGCACTCTCGAAGATGTCCGACAGCCTCTTGCCGTCCTTCTCCCAGTGCAGGGTCGGGCTGGGCTGACCCCACACCTTGCAGGCGAAGGCCACGTTGTCCCCTTTGGTGACCTTGAGGGACACCGGTTTGATGAGGAACCGCGGCCTCTTATCCGCCTCCACATGGAGTGCTTCCTCGCCCCCCTCCACGTTCAGAGCCGCCGCGGCGTAGGTCTCCCCCACACCATTCCGGGCTTTGCAGATGTACTGCCCGCTGTCCTCCAGGGTCACAGCCGAGATGATGAGGTGGTAGGCCGTGCCATCCTCCAGCACCCGGTACCGGCCTGACGGCTGGATGGGGCACGTGTCCTTCTCCCAGGTCACAGAGGGGCGAGGGTCTCCAGCAATCTGGCATCGGAGGGTGGCATCCTCGCCGCTTCTCGCCGTGAAGGTGCGAGGGTATGAGAGGAAGCGCGGGGCCCCCCCAAAGGCGTCCATCTGGACCTGGTGGTAAGGGTGGCACACAGCGAGAGTCGTCATTAACCTGAGAGAGAGAGAGGGAGAGAGAGAGACAGGGCGTGAATGAGGTCACACAAGAGGATGAGAGTGTAGGAGAGAGAAAGAGCATGAGACATCAAGAGAACACAGAGCTGGGGAGAAAAGGGGAGTGACAGTGACTGCACGCGTGTGAGCAATGATGGGTGGGTGAACCCCCCTGTCCAACCGACCCTCATGAAGCCACCAGTAATCTGGAATCCAACAGCCTGCTCTAACCTGCGCACAGGACACCAGCCGCCCAACAGATGGTATCTAGCAAAGCATTGGTCAACAACCAGCCACCTTAGTCAGTTCACCATTAACAAAGCTAAAGCACACGTCATCCATCAAAGCAACATGCGCACCCCCATACATTCTATCCACAAACACGCATGACAACATGAAGACGCCAACGGCCTCATTATCTGGTCAACCATTGGGAAATCGCGAGCACAGCTTACACTACAATAGACTACAGGGGAAACCACCCGGCGTGTGCAATCAGAGACCAGCCGCTGGGGGTCCACAGATGACCATCACAAAACAAGCCATCCTACGACTGTCCATCCACCTCACCCAGATTAAATCTCTCGCCCGCCATGTTCAGCTCCCTGTCAAGCTCTGTGATGGCATCTGTCAAAGGTCACTTTACATCTACGGGCCAATTCACAAAAGAATTCGGAGACAAAATCCTACCTTTACGACTTTCGGTATTCACAAAAGGCATTTAGTCGTAGTAAAGTTAGGGATCCTAACTTTACTACTCCTAAATGCCCTCTGTGAATACCGAAAGTCGTAAAGTTAGGATTTTGTCTCCGATTACTTTTGTGAATGGGGCCCTTGTGGCTATTTACACAGCTGACACATAAATATAGTGAGAAAGTCCTGAAGAAGTAATTTCAGAGCTTTTGAACTAATGCTTAGGGATTGGTATCATCTAAATCTAACCCACAAAAATCAATTTAATACCCATTGAGGATCCAGACACATATGTACCTACAAAGGCGTGCTCTGCACCAGGGAATAATAAATATAGACAGTTTATTCGAACAATCAGTGTTTTCAATACTAAAAAAGAAGAAATGGCAATGAACTATCAGGAAACTAGGACAGGAGTAGCACACACTAACGCAGGCCACATAATAATATACACAGAGTCCACTAATGCGTACATGCCTTGGTTAGTGCATAGACCACTAGTCAGAGATTGCTTCTAATATAGTCTTCATAATCCTATGAGGAAAGCGCTGTGTGCTAACATTAAGGCTAATATGGGATGGTTGTCAACGTTTCGGCCTCTTAAAGCATCAGTCGATGAGGCCGCCTTCAGGACTCAGGGTACAGACACAAAAAGACCTCCCAAAGTGTTTGATTGCTTTCTTTGGTATCTGGTATTTCTTCTCTGCTGCACTCACTTATCGATTTAGTTCATTTCTATTTGATTTTTATCTCTCGAATAGGATTCTTGCATCAAAATGAATTGATTGAATAGACTTCATCTGAAGGGTCAACCATTTTTCGGTTGAGCATTCGAGACCTCTTGTATATACTTTAGTATATACTTATATGTGTATGTACTTTGTGGGCTCTGGAGATGAGCCCTAGGACTTGTCTGCTTCCACTTAGGGTCTTTTTTTCTGTTCAACTGCCTCTATTTAACTGTCTTAATAGAAAACAACCAGTAGAGGTCACTAAAATACCAGAATTACTTTCTGCTTGTTCAACTGCCTCTATTTAACTGTCTTGATAGAAAACGACCAGCAGATGTCAGTAAAATACCAGAATCACTTTAGCATTCTCTAGATTCCAGTCCATAGAAATTGTCTTCCACGAGCACCCGTAGACAATAATATTTGTTTCAAATCTTATATTTTCACTTCAGTGATATGACAACCGAAGGCCCCGATTTTATATTAAAAACAGTTTTGGACTATACCATTTCCCGCTGAAAGGCAATATCTCTCTCCATGTGTTCCCATACCTGGCGTGTCACACAGTTTGGTGCTTACTTTCCCTCCATGTTACAGAACAGCAGATGTTTCAGCACCCAGGCTAACGTGCTGCATAGCTAAATACATATAAGGTCCCAAAGGCGAGATCGATTGCATTGCAAATGCTTGTTGTATCTGGACGCCGATTCCTAAGGTCATTTATTATTTATTATTGAAAAAAAAGATTGATCAGTAAACTTTCCACCCGTATCATTACCGGACACAGACTTGAATTTCTTGGGTTGGATTCGACTGATACCAATTCCAAAACAATTGATTTAATTTCCCTAAATTTACTCCTTCATGAATTCCTCACTAAATGTATATGCACAGGGCCAATCTCCTGGGGGGATATTGGGGTGCCCTGTTTTGTGATTAATTAGTTTAACCATTTGACATCACATCCTCTGTAGCCTGCCCTAAAACCCACAAGTTAATAAAAGGCCCTTGAAGTTCAAACAACTGCAAACTGCTGTAAAAAATTAAAAACAGGAGAATTGTAGATTATTTTCTCACTGACCTTCTGAATTTTGTTTTCGACCACACACCAAATGCTCCAAAAAACAAACAGTTCTCACTTCAACAAGCCTCACCATTGCCAATTGGCTGGCCCACTCTCTCTGAAATCTATGGGGGGTTCAGTGCCTGCTGTACTCCTGCTTCTAGTGCCGCTATGTGTAGGTTAGTGTAGTGCTACATTTTGTTGCCGACGTATTGTGGGGCATACAAGAATGTTGTGCTGTAATTTGTTGCTGAAGTATATATGGGTGTAGTGCTGTCTTTTGTTAGATAAGAGTAGGGGGCATTAGGGATGTAGAGGTGTCTTTAGTTGGATAAGAGTAGGGGGCGTTAGAGATGTAGAGCTGTCTTTAGTTGGATAAGGGTAAGGGGCGTTAGGGATGCTGAGCTGTATTTTGTTGGATAAGAGTAGGGGGCATTAGGGATGTAGAGCTGTCTTTAGTTGGATAAGGGTAAGGGGCGTTAGGGATGCCGAGCTGTATTTTGTTGGATAAGAGAAGGAGGCATTAGGAATGTAGAGCTGTATTTTGTTGGATAAGAGTAGAGGGCATTAGAGATGTAGAGGTGTCTTTAGTTGGATAAGAGTAGGGGGCATTAGGAATGTAGAGCTGTATTTTGTTGGATAAGAGTAGAGGGCATTAGGGATGTTGAGGTGTCTTTAGTTGGATAAGAGTAAGGGGCGTTAGGGATGTAGAGGTGTCTTTAGTTGGATAAGAGTAGGGGGCATTAGGGACATAGAGCTGTCTTTTGTTGGATAAGAGTAGGGGGCTTTAGGGATGTAGAGCTGTCTTTTGTTGGATAAGGGGCATTCGGAATGTACAGATGTATTTCGTTGAATAAAGGTAGGTGGCGTTAGGGATGTAGAGTGGTCTTTAGTTGTCTAAGGGTAGTCGTGTTAGGGATGTAGAGCTGCATTTTGTTGGATAGAGATGTGGGCATTAGGGATGTAGAGTGGTCTTTTGTTGGATAAGAGTAGGGGGCATTAGGGATGTAGAGCTGTCTTTTGTTGGATAAGAGTAGGGGGCATTAGGGATGTATAGCTATCTTTTGTTGGTTAAGAGTAGTGGGCGTTAGGGATGTAGAGCCGTCGTTTGTTGGATAAGAGTAGGGGGGTTCGGGATGTAGAGCTGTCTTTTGTTGGATAAGAGTAGGGGGCATTAAGGATGTAGAGCTGTCTTTTGTTGGTTAAGAGTAGTGGGCGTTAGGGATGTAGAGCCGTCGTTTGTTGGATAAGAGTAGGGGGGTTCGGGATGTAGAGCTGTCTTTTGTTGGATAAGAGTAGGGGGCATTAAGGATGTAGAGCTGTCTTTTGTTGGATAAGAGTAGGGGGCGTTAGGGATGTAGAGCTGTCATTTGTTGGATAAGAGTAGGGGGCGTTCGGGATGTAGAGCTGTATTTTGTTGGATAAGAGTAGGTGGCGTTAGGGATGTAGAGTGGTCTTTTGTTGGATAAGGGTAGGGGTGTTAGGGATGTAGAGCTGTATCTTGTTTGATAAAGATGGGGGCGTTAGGGATGAGGAGCGGTCTTTTGTTGGATAAGAGTAGGGGGCATTAGGGATGTGGAGCGGTCTTTTGTTGGATAAGAGTATGGTGCGTTAGGGATGTAGAACTGTCTTTTGTTGGATAAGGGTAGGGGGCGTTCGGGATGCAGAGCTGTCTTTCGTTGGATAAGGGTAGGGGCATTCGGGATGTAGAGCTGTATTTTGTTGGATAAGAGTAAGGGTGCATTAGGGATGTAGGGCTGTCTTTTGTTGGATAAGAGTAGAGGGCGTTACAGATGCAGAGCTGTCTTTAGTTGGATATGAGTAGGGGGTGTTAGAGATGCAGAGCTGTCTTTTGTTGGATAAGAGTAGGGGGTGTTAGAGATGCAGAGCTGTCTTTTGTTGGATAAGAGTACGGGGCGTTACGGATGCAGAGCTGTCTTTTGTTGGATAAGGGTAGGGTGCGTTCGGGATGTAGGGCTGTCTTTAGTTGGATAAGAGTAGAGGGTGTTACAGATGCAGAGCTCTCTTTAGTTGGATAAGAGTAGGTGGCGTTAGAGATGCAGAGCTGTCTTTTGTTGGATAAGAGTAGGGGGCGTTACGGATGCAGAGCTGTCTTTTGTTGGATAAGGGTAGGGTGCGTTCGGGATGTAGGGCTGTCTTTTGTTGGATAAGAGTAGAGGGTGTTACAGATGCAGAGCTGTCTTTAGTTGGATAAGAGTAGGTGGCGTTAGAGATGCAGAGCTGTCTTTTGTTGGAATAGAGTAGGGGGCGTTACGGATGCAGAGCTGTCTTTTGTTGGATAAGAGTAGGGGGCATTATGGATGTAGAGTTGTCTTTTGTTGGATAAGAGTAGGGGGCATTAGGGATGTAGAGCTGTCTTTAGTTGGATAAGAGTATAGGGCGTTAGGGATGTAGAGCTGTCTTTTGTTGGATAAGGGTAGGGGGCATTATGGATGCAGAGCTGTCTTTTGTTGGATAAGAGTAGGGGGCGTTAGGGATGTAGAGCTGTCTTTTGTTGGATAAGGGTAGGGGGCATTATGGATGCAGAGCTGTCTTTTGTTGGATAAGAGTAGAGGGCATTAGTGATGTAGGGCTCTCTTTTGTTGGATAAGAGTAGGTTGCATTAGGGATGTAGAGCAGTATTTTGTGGCACATTCAGGGACGTAGTGGTATAACTTGTTGCTTGTTGAGGTGTTTTGGGGCGTGCAAACTTCTAGTGCTAAATTTCTTTGGATGAGCGGAGGGGGCTTCCAGGAGTATTTTGTTGCTGAGGTGGTTTGAGGCATCCACGGATGTAGTGATGTATTTTTTAGTTCAACATACAGACACCCAGACTTAATGTGCCAATGTTTAGCTTCTTAGGGATTTTGGGGGCCCCTCTTGGGAGCAGTTGTAGGGAGGAGGAGCTTGAGAGTGCATCAAGCATGGACGGTTGGTCGCTGTGGTGTAATCAGGGTTAGAGAGATGGTGTCTGCAGAGTTTTGGAAATGGGACAGGACATCCACTGGCACTTGGTTTTGCCATGTGAGAGGGGGTCCTAAGTTCTGTTACTTTCCTGCATCGCGACCATGACCATTATAATAAATTGCCCGGCCATCTAGGAGGGGTCACGCATTATCGTTCAGCAAGGTGCGTTTGTGTGCACTGTTGCTGCCATCCTCCCTCCCGACACTACAGTGGCGACGTGGATGGCGCTTTTCAATCCTCTGTTCCCTCCTCCGCTTGGCACAACCTCCGCAGTGGCCTACCTCCGCTCGGTGGCCACGTCCCCCCCCCCCCCCCCCCCCCAGGAACCCTGAAGCAGTACGGCCCCTGCGGTGGCCGGCCTCCCGACCAGGGCCCTCCACATTGCCCTGCAGCAGGCAGGGCGGTGTCAGCAGTGACGTGCTGCAGTACCTCGAGGCCTCCATATGGCCCGAGCCGCTCCAGTACCTGGCTGCACCACGCATAAGGAGGCTATGTACTGCAGAGGGAACGCATCCTCTCCCCCCTCCCCCCCACCCCCATTCCTGTTGCCATCAGCCCTGGAAGAAGAAGGTGGAACGGGAACGCCCTGCCTGGGAAACAGAAGACCTCTACAAAGGGGGAAAGGCAAGCCAGCAGAGGGCAAGCCTCAACCCCAAGGCGCTGCTGGGTTCCTGTAGCAAGAAACCCTGCCCCATTTTATATGTTCTGGTACTTACCCATGTCCCCTACTCTAAAACGACCGACCCTGTGATTATGGATAACATTTCCCTCACCCTCATTGTAACACTTGTGAGACCACACAGATAGTTTTACTTTTTTTGAATTAGGGGGTGTAACCCTCCCCCCGGCCGTATTTATTAACATTTAGGAAAACAAATTAAAAAACATTATATACAGAAACTTTACGCAGAAAGTGCAAATACATTTACAGATACATTTTGACAGTCAGATATTCCACGGCTAACCTTAACACAGTCTAATACACAAGACACTCCTGCCGTAAATCTATCAATACATGTTATTTACTTTCCGCGTGTCCCCTCTAGAGCCTACGGCAAAGTCAATGACTGGCAGCTCCCCCGGTCCCCATGTACTGATAAGGTTGCGCAGGGGGTTACAGCTTATCGGATGGATACTTTCCCCTGGGTCCCCCCCTATGCCCTGTGCCTTACATTCCATTACGTGGGGGCTACAGACTTCTGCATAGTGGCGCCTTAATGCGCATGCGCGTGCGGGGTAGGCCCCAGGCCCACTGGGAAGGATGATGCCCCCGCACCCTGACAGCCTACCTACCGGCTGTCACTACCCCCTGGAGTTATATGGTGCTGACCGTTGAGGACCGAAGACTATGCTTACCCATCATGACCTTACCGCCTGACCAGAGACACTCTAAATACGACAATATCTAATTAAAAGAGAAATTCAAAGTTGTGCTTTATTTATACTTTACTACAGAAACGCTGATACCCTTGCTTTTGTTACCCGCCAATACTTTGGAAAAGGGGGCAAATAATCGGACACAATACCCCAACCGGAAAACCAACCATCGAACAATACCTGTCTTAGGGGATGGTGGGTGGGCAAAAAGAAAGAAAGTTAAGGGCCCGCGGATCCTATCTGTGAGGAGTAAGAACAAGAGACTGTTCTGCTCCCCACCACTTCTTTTAAAGGGGGCACCCAGGCCGACCGGCCGAGACCGGTCAGCCTGGACGCTAGCACGACGTTTCTGCGCCGGAAGCACTGGAGTGCTTCTGGTGCACAAACAAACCTGACCTGCTATTGGCTGATGCGGGGGGGGGGGAGAGCCGCGTCACTCGCTGACGCGGCCTCCCCCCCACACCTCGGGGAGGCCGGGGACTGGTGCGACCGCCATAATGGCGGCGCACCCTATTCAGCCCACGCCTTCTCAAGAGTAGCAGCCCCTGGTCTTAACAGTAATGGAGATTGTCCCCACGACAGCCATCCACTGGTCACCAAGCTACCAGCTAGCAGCATTCCCCTCCTTACAGCAACAGATCACACGCAGAAAAGGGTACAGCGCCAAGCCACAGATCTCACAACCTGGCAACCTATTTTACAGCATTGGACATGTCTGAAGACAGAAAAAAACTATACCTCCTACACCTAGGCAGAGACGAGGTGTACAAGTGTGTGAAAAATGTTGTAGTAGCAGGACCCAGTGCACATACCAGATGCTAAAAGACGCCAAAACAGTGCATTTTGAACCGTTCATAAATCCACACTGCAAATGCTTCTTCCTACGTCAGGTGTGCCAGAACCCTGATGAACCGGTAGACGTCTTCATTGCCCTCCTAAAAGAGCTGGCCAGCACAGGTACCCTACCGGACGCTGATGATGAAATCAGGGTGCAAAACATTCAAGGTTGTGCGTCAGCAAAACTCCAAGAACAAATCCTGCAGGTTGCCAACAAGCCTATGCACGACACCATCATCCTAGGATACTCCAAGGAATTGTCGAAGGCCAGAGCATCCCATATGGCAGCTGCCTTACAAACGCCCATCAAAACAGAGCTCGTCAATCTAATTAGCAAAGGACCTCAAAAACACAAACAAGAAGCCGCCAAACCCAAAGCAGCTAGCCGATGCTGTATTGTCGCATTGTCGCACCACAAGGAATGCCCCACCCAAGGAAAGAAATGTTCAGCCTGTGGAAAGCTAAACCACTTTGAGAAGGTCTGTCGCTCCACCCCACCACTGGCCAAACCACAACAGAAAAGTGTACACGCGTCACAACCGCTTCCGAACACTCTGAGGACAGCGACATGGATGATGATGAATGCAGTGAAGCTATCCACGTTGTACAGGCGGTGGCGAACACAAGGCACACCCACGTGGACCCTCCCAAAGTGCTAAGTACGACTGCAGAGGCAAGGAATCACTGCCCTTATTGACACAGGCACATCTATTAACCTCAAGACCAAAGAGCAGGTGGGGCTCACCGCTCATCCAATGGCCCACAAAAGTCAAAGTGTTTGCATTCGCAACCATATCCGTCTACAACTAGCGGCTGCCTTTCATCCTGACACTAGCCATGGGTCCACCTCTACAAAAGCTAAATTCTATGTCTCCGGAGAAGGATCAGGGTTTCTCCTAGGAAGCCAGATGGCTTAAGCCCTCCCTCATGTCAAATTCACTTTTCTCATCCATGCCACGGAGGTAAAGGCATTAGTGCAAGAATTTGCTCCCCTACTCGTCGGTGCCTAAAAGGATGGCCGGTCTACCTCCACATCAAGTCCATAGAGCCAATCTTACTACCCCACCAGAGAGTGCCATTCCATTTACACCCCAAAGTCGAACAGGACCTAAAAATCTTGGAGGATGCTGGCATTATTGAGAAAGTCACTCAACCCATCCTGTGGTTCTCCCCCATAGTAGAGGCCAAGAAACCTAAGCATCCGGGAGCAGTGAGAATCTGCACGGATATGAGACCAAATCTCACTATAAAGAGGTAGGGCCACCTAGCACTGACAGTGAACAACACCATCGGAGAGCAGGCAGGGTCCAAATGGTTCTCAAAGATGGACTTATGGTCAGGATACTATCAAATACCACTACACCCTGACTCTTGCCATATCACCACCTTCTCCACCCATGTGGGACTGTGTGGTTAAAAAAGATAAAATTGTGGCTTATCCAGTGACATAGAGGTCTTCTAGAATATCATCAGGGAAGTACTCATTGGCCTCCCCGGTGTGCTAAATATCAGTGATGAAATTCTCGTCCATGTGCCGACCATAGCGAGCCAACTTACCCACCTACAGGCTGTGTGCAACCAGCCAGAGGATGATGGACTAACCTTACTCCGAGAGACATGTGAGCTCCTCAGACAGAACATTAGGTTCTACAGATACCTGTTTTCAATGCACAGAGTTGTGCCAGACCCAGAAAAGGTGAAAGACATCGAGGAAACTCCAGCATCCTTGTCCGTCACAGGAGTTTGAAGTTTTCTTGGAATGGTCACATACTGTGCCCATTTCATACAGAACCTGGCGGACCTTATAGCCTCCCTGCGAGAGCTCACCAAAGGATTCACCCCTTACGTGTGGGGAGAAGACCAAGAGGTGGCCCCTCCAAAATACAAAAAAGCGATCTCTGTCAATACAACGCTCGCCTATTTCGATCCTCTGCGAGAATCTGAACTCGCAGTGGACGTCAGTCGCACCGGGCTAGGGGCCAGGCTGTTCCAACAACAAAGCTGACCAGAGCCCTCACACCCACTGAACAAAGGTTCTTGCAGATAGAAAAGGAGGCCATCACAGTACATGGGGTTGGACGTCACTTTTATGTGTACCTGTATGAGAACCCATTTACTGTTCACAACGATCACAAGCCATTATTCCGCTCTTTAGAGGATCTGCCTCCAAGTCACAGCCTAAAATAGAGAAATGGATACTACAGCTCCAGGAGTCCAACTTCATATTTGAATATCAACCTGCGTCGCGCAACCCTGATGACTTCCTCTCATGACACGCACGATCGGCCATCTCAGAGGAAGAGGAGACGGCTAAGGACATGAAAGAGTACATTAGACTGGTACTGTACCAGGCCTGCCACTCCCCATGTCCGTCAGTGTTGTGGTAACGGCCACCACTCAAGATGGCTGCCTCCAACCAGCCATCAAGGCAGTCCAGACCAACAACTGGAAGCCTCTAACAGATCGCCTGGCCCATCGCATCGAGGGAGCAAGGCTAACTTTGCAGTCTCTCCACAAACCACAAACTAATGCAGAAGTTGACATCCACCGTAAAAGGGTGCCTTATGTGAGGGATAAGGTCGATCCTCCCTAGAAGCCCACAGCAGCGACCAGTGCAGCTAGCCCATGCATCACATCAGGGAATGGTGAAAACAAAGACCTGACTCTGGAGTAAGGTCTGGATGAACTCGTAGAGAGAATGTTGAAAAGTTGTGTGCCCGGCCAAGACGAACCTCCAGCCCCCATTGTCACAGAAGACGGACTCAGCGACCCGCAGCAGTGCTCATTTTAGAAGTCTCCTAGACGGACGACAGATGTTAATAATTATGAACAATTTCTCAAAATACTCAGAAGTAGAGATAGTGACATCCACATCAGCATCGGAAGTCATATCTAAAGTGGAAAAGAAAATGGCCGCGCACAGCCTTATATAGGAACTGTGTACCAACAACTAACCCCCTTCAGCAGCCAAGAACGGGCCAACTATCTTCAGTCCCTAAACACCAAACAGAGACACATCCTACCACAGTAGCCACAAGTAAATGAAGGAGTAGAAAGGTTCGTGAGACGTATAACCAAGGCATGCCATCAGCATTACTGAGGCTGAAAAACAAAATGTTGCCAATGCTATCTACACCTTCCAATGGGAGTACACCCTCCTATCTAAACGAGAAACTGAAAATCTACGGAGCAAACAGGGGTTCCAGAAATGCCCTGTCCATGCTCCTGGAACCCCCACTTTCAGTCGAGAATGATACATGAACCAGTCTTTCTCTGAAAGTGCCATGAGAATCTGGAACTCTCTGCCTCCATCCTCCCGTGCCTAGTAACCTTCAAAAAGGACCTCAAGCTCCTCCTTTTTGACTGACAACTTGGTTAATTCCCCCTCGACCTGACTTAAGCACTCTCCCCACTGAGATCTGACCTGCCCTCGTTATATGATCCAACCATCTAACTTGCTGCGTTAACTGTGTATTTCTCCTGTTCATTTGCAGTAACTGTTTCTTGTGATAACTCCTGCACGCACCCACTGATGGAAACGTCCAAGTTAATTACTATTGTTGTAACTCGCTGTAACCCTTGTATTCTGCTTGTTGTAAAATGCTCTGATGCCTTCGGGCCATGTCCGCGCTATATAAAATTGCAAAAACAAAGAATGATGCCATACTACACTACAGGGTGCTAGCCAGCTGTGTATAGGGAGAGCTATTGCTGACACCATTCCACAACATCCCCTATGGACGGAGTTTGTTCCAATTGAAGCTCAGGTTAGATGTCCTTCACATCTAACATGGGCTTCAATTGGAATGCCATAGAGCATATTATCAAGCCCATTATCGCTGTTTTAGCTGCAGTTTTCTGCCACTAAAGCGGCGATAATTTTATCGCCTGTCTTGATGATATGCCCCTTACTTCTTAGTTTCTATAATGCAAACATGATCATCAGTTACATTACACTAGAACGTGTTCTTTTTGAATCATAGGATGATGCGAGGATGTCAGGTTCGAACCTGCTGTCTTAGGCTCAAGAGTTGGTAGCTCTAGCCTTAAGCTACAACCTCGCCTACCAATCAGGCGTGCCCCTTCACCTCACAATTGTCATTTGCAAGCACTGCTTTAAAAACGCTGTTCCTGGCCAAGCGCACAGTGTGGAAACCTCTCCGCGCGTCGCGTACCTGTTTTTTGTGGCTCGCTCCTCGGCTGTTCCCTTGCTGTAGGAGGTGCCCGCCTCCCTCATGGTTTCCTGTGAGCGGGGATTCCTGCGAGCGGCAGACTTTCCCGGTCCTCGGTGAGGCTGTACCCCTGTTCCTCTCCCGCTGCATCGGCTTTTTCTTCGCTCCTGTCCTGGTTGCTGGCTCCGTCTCACACCGGCAACCCACCCCGCAGGCTCAGCACCAATGCCATCCAGGACGTCAAAACAGCTCATGAGGCAGCCGCACTCTTAGCCGATGGCCGGGCCGCTGATGACTGATTCCAGCCCGTTATAGCTACCCCCACTTCTCGACGAGCCCAGACCTCCCGGCCACGACTCCTTGTCGCCGCCCTCGCTGTTCCTCCTGGCAACTCCTCTGTTTCCTCTGCAAGTTCCTTTGTTCCTCACTGTTTCCCTTTGGCGACCGCAGCTCCATCCTCCACAGGTCCCTCTCGACAGCGATGGATCCCAGGCACCAGGTAATTCCGCTTCAGACTGGGGGGTTTGTGTGCCCAACTGGGGACCTACACCCCCTTTTAAAACTCCTGGCCGCTTACCACCTCCCTCCAGTATTGGGTGGCTAGCGGCTGGTTTGGGGGGCGACCAATCTGGTGCTCCCCCATTTTCGCTGGCTTGCTGGGGGGTTTCCAGCCTTCAGGCGGTGCTCGACACAGGCCCCTATCGGGTCTGACTTCACCTCCCCTGGCCCATGTTTCTACTCACCCTTCGGACAGACCCCCAACTCAAGAACAAGTTCACTGCCTGCAAGACCGATGTTGCTAACTGAATGACAGCCAACTGCCTCAAGCGCAACATCTACAAGCCAGAAGTAATGATTATTGTCAAAAACACGTCACCACGGGACTCCAAATGGGGGCTGGCCGAATTCAGACCCCCCACCAAACACACACAATGTGGATCTTGGACTTGTCATCGACAGCAAACTGGACTTAACCGCATGAGTCAAGGCCATCGCTGCATCTTGCTTCCACACCCTGAGATACTTAAGACGATCTTCAAATGAATCCAAATACCACCAGAAAAACCCTTCACTCACACCCTAGTGACCAGCAAAGTGGACTACGGCAACACCCTCTATTACCAAGCAACTCACCAGAAGATTAAAAGCTAACTAGAACGCGGCAACCAGACTCCTCCTCGAAGTTGAACAACTTTTGGCAACCTGTGGACCCGTTTACTACACTACCATGCGTGTTGTTTCCTATTGCCCACCTCCGATGGCTAGTTGCCAAATATGTCAATATTTAATCATATTCAAACACAGTAGAGAGGCGACGTTGCACAAGAAAATGAGTACGGTCAATATGATGGGTGAACAACAAAAACAGATGAACAGAGAGGTCTTTTTGTTGATTCTGCGAATCTTTATACAATATCTTTCATTTCGGAAAACAGTTTTGCACAGCCAATGCGTTTCGCTCAGTTATGGGCTCCTTCAGGGCCAAAAAATCAGGTGTTCAATCCTGATATGTGATAAGGAGCTCAGGATACACTGTGTCATAATACAAGCATCATTCTCCTGTACAAATTCTTGGGACACAGTCCAGTAATGTGCTGTGTCTCTTGATCTCTCGATGCCAGGGCTGTGTTACTCCTAGCATCCATTCATCCAGTGCCGTGTCTCACAGTCAAAGATTCACTTGTGTGCAATCGGCGTCTTCCTACTGTTGTTGAGGCAAGCTCAACTTCAACAAGACAGAAGTAGTGATTTTCGTCGAGACCACTGTACCACGGCACTCCAACTGGGGGCTTGCCGAGTTCTATCGCACACCTAACACCCACAACGGGAATCTTGGAATCTTCATGGACAGCAATCTGGACTTGACTGCATGAGTCAACGCCATCACTGCATCTTGCTTCCCCGCCCTGAGATACTGAGTGTTGGAGCCGGCCTCGTGGCGTGGTCCTGTTCCCCCTCGCTAAGCCGCACGAGGTCCCATGCACCTTGGGGCTCCTCCATTTTGGATTGTACGTGACTCTACGTAACCACCTACGTGACCCCGCTCCACCCGGCCTCGGTCCCAGCGAGGCCCGACATCAGGGCGCCAACCCCTGGCCCGGGGGATACCACGTGAACACCTCCCCACTCCCGGCGGAGGGCAGTATCGATGGGACCCCCAACCGTCCTTCCACACCTAGGTGCGATCGGCCCACAGCTCTCTTGGGCCTGGCGCCTCTCCTGCTGGGCGTCTGGCTGCTCCCGACCCGGCCTCTCCGCCCCCCCGGGCGCAAGGGTCCGGACATCAAAGGGCTCCAGACCTATATCTGGGGCGACCCGGCAACAAGACGACAGTTGTATCCCGGAGTCCAGAGCCCTGCTGATCGGATCGCGGCTGACCCTACGGAGAAAGACTCATCCTGAAACTACACTCTGAGCCCTGCTGACGACGTCGCGGCTCCATCGTGCTTAAAAGACCTTCACGAACCTTTGGGGCCCTGCTGACGCTGTCGCGGCCCGACCTTGTTGAACTTACCATCAGAGCCCAGCTGACCTCGTCGCGGCTCGACCGAAGCGGACCTACCACCGGAGCCCTGCTGACTGTGTCGCGGCTCGACCCAAGCGGAACTACCACCCGAGCCCTGCAGACACCGGCGCGCCTCCCCACGTCCGAGCTGCTTTGAGACCAGCACGCAAGGTCTGGCGCAGAGCCTTCCCGTACCAGGCTGGTACTAAGACTGTCCCGCTACCCTACCCCCACAAAGACATTGAGACTCTTCTGGATCACTCGATCCCCCTGTAAATATATTGAATGTGCTACCATTGATAAAGTACCAAGATAAGCAACTGATACGGAGTCCTGTGTAGTGGTGTTACTGGGTCTAGTACGATCACAGGAGAAGGACCTCTCCTAGGAGGCTTCTCGGCGGCGCTCGGCTATAACTTTGCGGTAGGAAGGGGCCCCGGAGTAGTCCCCCCGACTCCCCGGTAGTCCTCCCTCCAACATTTGGTGGCCAGCGACAGGATCCGAGCCAGACGCAATCGTACAGGCAAGTAACGCACCCACTACCTAACCAGACGGAAAGAAGGGAACCATGAACGGCCAAGAAGCAACCGTAGCCGCAACCTTCCAGCCGGAAAGGCTGGAAGAATACACCCACAAAGAACTGAAACAATTCTGCAAGGACAAAGGGATCCCAACCACAGGATTGGGCACCAAGGAAGAAATGCAGAAAGCCCTGAAAGCCTGGGCAGAATCCGAGACCACTCCACCCCGAGCCGAAGGGACCTCGGCCCGGGACGGAAACCTGCCACCGACCATGACCCCGACAGATGGGGGGCGAAGCATCCCGGAAGCCGCCCTATCCCACGAAGAAATGCAAGAACGGGAGAGGGTCCGGACACACGAAATGGACCTCGCACGACTCCGGCTGGATGGTGAACTCCTGCTGGCGGAGAAGAAACTAGCCTTGGAGCAACTACGGCTGCAGGAGGAAATCGAAGAAAAGAAACGGCATCGAGAACTAGAAGAGAAACGGCTAACCCTCGAGCACGAGAGGGGCCTCAAGGAACTCGAACTAAAATCCAAAACGGGGGAGACCAGCACCCCCGGGGCACGGGACGCTCTGCCACTGACCGAACCAAAGGTTCATATCCCCAAGGATGTCGTCAAGGAATACTACAAAAACGACGACATCCAGCAGTGGTTCCGAGCCTACGAGGTAGCCATGACCTCCCATCGGGTACCCCGGAAGGATTGGGGTGCCTGCCTATGGGGGAGGTTCCTCAGCGAGGGCCGGGATACCCTGCTGCAACTCCCCGACGCGGTGATGACATCATACGACCACATGAAAGAAGCCCTACTCACACGCTACGGACTATCCGCCGAGATGTACCGGCAGCGCTTTCGGGACTGTAAGAAGCTCCCCGGTACCACATGGGTCGAATACGTGGACTTCTTCAGCCGGGCCTTTGAAGGGTGGATAAAAGGGAGCAAGGTCACCTCGTACAACGAACTGTTCGACCTCATTGTCTGGGAGCACCTCGCCAACAACTGCTTTGTGGAACTAAGGCAACACCTCCTGGACAGTAAGCTGACCGAGCCCCGGAAGCTCGCCGCCGAAGCCGACCGATGGGTCAACACCCGGGTCCCCCGGAACCCCGTGGGGGACTACCAACGGAGTACCACGGGACCTCCTCGCCAGCGGGGCGGAGGAGGGGGGTCCCACCGCAGTCGAGAATTCCCGGCCGGGCCGCCCAGAAGCCCGCCACGAGGCCAAGCCGCCAACCACACGTCCCCGACCATGGTCCGAAGAGGGACCCCCATCGCCAGGCCTGGACCCCGACCAACAGTGACCTGCATCGGCTGCCAACAGACGGGCCACTATGCGAGCGACCCGGCCTGCCCCGTGAACCGACGGAACGGGACCGCTGGGCCCCCTCCCCGACAAATAGCCGCCGCAGCCCTGGGGGAAGGAGAGGAAGAGGAGGAAAACCGCGAGGACGGGTCCCCCGAGTGGGAACCAGCTGCTATGTCCCTCGTATGCCTGGGCCCCCGAGAAATGGTGCCCCGAGCTGCCATCCCAAGCAACACCCAGAAGTACCAGCAGTGGGTCACTATCAATGGACAATGGGCCGAAGCGCTCCGGGACACTGGGGCCAGTGTGACCGCTGTCCGCTGCCACATGGTGACCCCAGAACAAATCCTGCCGCATGTCCTATGCCCTGTCCGGACCGCGGACAACACCGAAAGCATGTGCCGGATGGCCAGGATCCCCTTCGAGTGGGGAGGAGTGTCAGGCACTCTAAAAGTAACTGTCCGCGACGACGCCCAGGTGGACTGCCTCCTGGGGAACGACCTAGAGAGCTCCCCCTGGGCCCAGGTGGAGCGCCGAGAGCATCTGGGGATGCTAGGGCTGCCCGAGTGGGCCTGCGCCACCACCCGGTCCATGACCGCCCAACCAGCCGCTGCCGCGGCCCCCGACGAGCCTATGGGTCAAGAACTGCCACCCTCATCCGGCACGGAGGAACCTGACGATGAGGCCGGACCCTCCGACCTTTCCCCCGACGAGGCCGCCTCCCTCAGCGAGATCCCCGAGCTGGCCCAGTGGCGTCACGACGGGGGCCCCACCCGCGAACAATTCCAGCAAGAGCAGAAGGCCTGCCCGTCCCTCGAGGGGGCCCGACAGCAAGCGGCCGCCCAGGCCTCGGGGGACCCCACGGGAACCCACTGGATCTATTGGGACAATGACTTATTGTATAGCGAGCAGAAAGTCGCCGAACTGGGAGCCGGCCGAGTGTTGGTGGTTCCCCTCCGATTCCGAGAGTTCCTCCTGAACCTGGCGCATGACGTGCCCCTCGCCGAACACCTCGGGCGAGACAAAACTTACAGCCGCCTAGTGACCCATTTCTATTGGCCCCGAATGCGGAGAGACGTGGACCACCACTGCCGGTCCTGCCCGACCTGCCAAGCTAGCGGAAAGACTGGGGGTCGAGTCAAGGCCCCCCTCCAACCGTTTCCAGCCGTCCACACCCCGTTCGAACGAGTAGGGATCGACATCGTGGGGCCCCTCGACCCCCGAACCGCCCTGGGACACCACTTCATCCTGGTACTGGTCGACCACGCCACCCGATACCCCGAGGCCATCCCACTCCGCACTGTGACAGCTCCAGTGGTGGGCCGGGCCCTGATGGGCATCTTCTCCAGGGTGGGGTTCCCCCGAGAAGTGGTGAGCGACAGGGGTACGAACTTTATTTCGAAGTACATGAGATCCCTCTGGCAACAATGTGGGGTCACCTATAAATTCACCACCCCTTACCACCCCCAGGGGAACGGACTGGTCGAGCGGTTCAACAGAACCTTAAAGGGGATGATCAAGGGCCTGGAGGAGCCCCTGAGGAGGAGATGGGACGTCCTGCTGCCCTGCCTCCTGTTCGCCTATCGAGAGGTGCCACAGAAATCCCTGGGCTTCAGCCCCTTCGAACTATTGTATGGGCACCCCTTCCGAGGGCCCCTCAGCCTGGTCAAGAAGGGCTGGTAGGCGAACGTCCGAGATGCCCCCCCCGACGTCTACCGGTACCTCCTGACCCTGCGGAACCAGACTCGGAAGTTCCGGGCCCTGGCAGAAGCCAACCTCGAAGCCAGCCAAGAAGACATGAAACGCTGGCATGACGAAAATGCCTCAACCATCGAGTTCGAGCCGGGCCAGCAAGTCTGGGTCATGTCGCCCGTGGACCCTTGCGCCCTGCAGGACAAGTGGACCGGGCCCTTCAAGGTGGTTCGAGAGGAAGAGCCCCGTCACCTACCTGGTCGACATGGAGTCCCCGAGGAACCCCCTCCGGGTCCTACACGCCAGCCGGCTCAAGCCCCACTTTGCCCGAACTGAACTAAGCCTGCTGCTGGCTACCGACGATGGGGGCGAAAGCGACTCCGAGCCCCTACCAGACCTCCTGGGGTCCTCGGGCCAAGACGGCTCCTTGGAGGGCGTCCACCTCTCCGCCACCCTGACACCAGAACAGCGCCATGACTGCCGGAAGCTGCTGCAACCCTTCGCTGCCCTCTTCTCTCTCACGCCCGGGGTGACCCCCTGGTGCGTCCACGACGTGGACACCGGGGACAGCCCCCCTGTGCGACACCGCGCCTACAGAGTACCCGACCGAGTCCGAGCCTGCATACAGACCGAGGTCTCCAAGATGCTCGCCCTCGGAGTCATCGAGCCATCCGGCAGCCCGTGGGCCAGCCCTGTGGTCTTGGTGCCGAAGGCCGCCGCCCCCGGCACCCCCCCGGAACTCAGATTTTGTGTAGACTACCGGGGCCTGAACGCAGTCACCAAGACCGATGCCCACCCCCTGCCACGGGCAGACGAGCTGATCGATCGCTTAGGGGCCGCCCGCTACCTAAGCACCTTTGATCTCACCGCTGGGTACTGGCAGATCAAGCTCACCCCCGGCGCCCAGGAACGATCCGCTTTTTCCACCCCCGATGGGCACTACCACTTTCGGGTGATGCCCTTCGGTATGAAGAACGCCCCAGCGACCTTCCAGAGGCTGGTGAACAAGGTCCTGGCTGGGCTAGAAGCTTTCAGCGCGGCCTACCTCGACGACATTGCCGTCTTCAGCAACCACTGGGCCGCGCACCTAGGACACCTCGGAGAAGTCCTGGCCGCTCTCCAAAGGGCCGGGCTCACGATTAAGGCCAGCAAGTGCCAGATCGGTCAAGGATCTGTGACCTATCTGGGCCACCAGGTGGGGAGTGGCCAGGTGGTGCCCCTCCAGTTAAAGGTCGATGCCATCCAGGCGTGGGAGCCCCCCGCGACCCAAACCGCTGTCCGGGCCTTCTTAGGCCTCACCGGCTACTACCGGCGATTTATTAAGGATTATGGCAGTATTGTGGGGTCCCTCACAGAGCTCACTTCCAAGAAACAGCCCAAAGTGGTGCACTGGACGCCCCGCTGTCAAACCGCTTTTGAAGCCCTCAAGGCGGCCATGTGTGCTGCCCCTGTGCTACAGGCCCCCGACTACAGTAAGGAATTTGTGGTTCAGACCGATGCCTCGGAGTACGGGGTCGGGACGGTCCTCTCCCAGATGGACACCGAGGGCCACGACCGACCTGTGGCCTTCATCAGCCGCCGACTGCTGCCACGAGAACAGAGGTGGAGCACCATCGAGCGGGAAGCCTTCGCCGTGGTATGGGCTCTCAAAAAGCTCCGGCCCTACCTTTTCGGCACCCACTTCAGAGTCCAAACTGACCACCGGCCCTTGCGGTGGCTAATGAAAATGCGGGGCGAGAACCCCAAGTTGTTGCGATGGTCCATCTCGCTGCAAGGGATGGACTTCACCGTGGAGCACCGGCCCGGCAACGACCACGCCAATGCCGACGGCCTGTCCAGATTCTTACGCCTCGGCGAGGAGAACCCCCAAGGAGATGGGTGACTCTCCCTGCCTTCAGCTGGGGGGGACGCGTGTTGGAGCCGGCCTCGTGGCGTGGTCCTGTTCCCCCTCGCTAAGCCGCACGAGGTCCCATGCACCTCGGGGCTCCTCCATTTTGGATTGTACGTGACCAACCCCTGGCCCGGGGGATACCACGTGAACACCTCCCCACTCCCGGCGGAGGGCAGTATCGATGGGACCCCCAACCGTCCTTCCACACCTAGGTGCGATCGGCCCACAGCTCTCTTGGGCCTGGCGCCTCTCCTGCTGGGCGTCTGGCCGCTCCCGACCCGGCCTCTCCGCCCCCCCGGGCGCAAGGGTCCGGACATCAAAGGGCTCCAGACCTATATCTGGGGCGACCCGGCAACAAGACGACAGTTGTATCCCGGAGTCCAGAGCCCTGCTGATCGGATCGCGGCTGACCCTACGGAGAAAGACTCATCCTGAAACTACACTCTGAGCCCTGCTGACGACGTCGCGGCTCCATCGTGCTTAAAAGACCTTCACGAACCTTTGGGGCCCTGCTGACGCTGTCGCGGCCCGACCTTGTTGAACTTACCATCAGAGCCCAGCTGACCTCGTCGCGGCTCGACCGAAGCGGACCTACCACCGGAGCCCTGCTGACTGTGTCGCGGCTCGAGCCAAGCGGACCTACCACCCGAGCCCTGCAGACACCGGCGCGGCTCCCCACGTCCGAGCTGCTTTGAGACCAGCACGCAAGGTCTGGCGCAGAGCCTTCCCGTACCAGGCTGGTACTAAGACTGTCCCGCTACCCTACCCCCACAAAGACATTGAGACTCTTCTGGATCACTCGATCCCCCTGTAAATATATTGAATGTGCTACCATTGATTAAGTACCAAGATAAGCAACTGATACGGAGTCCTGTGTAGTGGTGTTACTGGGCCTAGTACGATCACAGGAGAAGGACCTCTCCTAGGAGGCTTCTCGGCGGCGCTCGGCTATAACTTTGCAGTAGGAAGGGGCCCCGGAGTAGTCCCCCCGACTCCCCGGTAGTCCTCCCTCCAACACTGAGGAAGATCTTCAAATGATTCCCAAGTACCACCAGAAAATCCCTTTACTCACGCCTTAGTGACCAGCAAGTTGGACTATGGCAACACCCTTTATTATCAAGCAACTCAACAGAAGACTACAAGCTAACTAGAACTTGGCAACCAGATTCATCCTCAAACTTTGACAAAGAACTTACATCGCACCTCACCTCAGGGATCTCCACTGGCCTCTGAGACACAAACGTGCTAGTTTCAAACTCCTCACACACATTCAAGGTACTACACAACTTAAGAACCACCTACCTGAACATTTGCATCTTTTTCCACCAACCTGTCAGACACCTCCTCTCTGCAGGACTCCTATGCTCACTCATCCTACGCATTCACAGACCCAGATCAGGAGGACAGACTCCTAAAGCGTGGAATGGTCTCCCCCTCCACATCAGAGCCTCCTCTTGTCTTCTTGAATTCCACAAGAAGCTGAAGACCTGGCTTTTCAATCAACCAACCTACCACAGGCAGGGCAGGGCACACAGATACCTGCTCAGCACCAGGATAACCTCGCGGGTGATTAACCAACCTACCTTAGGCAGGGCACATGCACACCTGCTCAGCACCAGGATACCCTCGCGGGTGATTAACCAACCTACCCTAGGCAGGGCTGGGCACACCCACCAGCACAGAGCTCAGCGCCAGGATACCCTTGTGGGTGATTACCCAACCTACCCTAGGCAGGGCAAACGCACACCTGCTCAGCACCAGGATAACCTTGCGGGTGATTAACCAACCTACCCTAGGCAGGGCTGGGCACACACCCGCTCATTGCCAGGATACCCTCGCGAGTGATTAACCACCCTCTCATAAGCAGGGCTAGGCACACACCCGCTCAGTGCCAGGATACCCTTGTGGGTGATTAACCAACCTACCATAGGTGAGGCTGGGCACACACACCTGCTCAGCACCAGGATACCCTCGTGGGTGATTACCCAACCTCTCAGAGGCAGGGCTGGGCACACACACCTGCTGAGTGCCAGCATACCCTCGTGGGTGATTGATTAACCAATCTCTCATAGGCAGAGCTGGACACACACACCTGCTCAGTGCCAAGATACCCTCATGGGTGATTAACCAACCTCTCATAGGCTGAGCTGGGCACACACACCTGCTCAGTGCCAGGATACCCTTGTAGGTGATTACTCAACCGCACATAGGTGGGGCTGGGCACACAAACCTGCTCAGTGCCAGGATACCTTCGTGGGTGATTACCCAACCTCTCATAGGCAGGGCTGGGCACACACACCTGCTCAGCGCCAGGATACCCTTGTGAGTGATTAACCAACCTACCCTAGGCTGGGTTGGGCACACACACCAGCTCAGCACCAGGATACGCTTGCGGGTGATTACCCAAACTCTCATAGGTGGGGCTGGGAACACACACACCTGCTCAGCGCCACGATACCCTCGCAGGTGATAACGCAACCTCTCATAGGCAGGGCTAGGCACACACACCTGCTCAGTGCGAGAATACCCTAGCAGGTGACTAATCAACCTACCATAGGCAGGACTGGGCACACGTACCTGCTCAGTGCCACGATAGCCTGGCGGGTGATTACCAAACGTCACATAGGCGGGGCTGGGCACACACACATGCTCAGCGTCAGGATACCCTCACAGGTGATTAACCAACCTCTCCTAGGCAGGGTTGGGCACACACTCCTGCTCAGCACCAGGATAACTTTGTGGGTGACTGACCAACCTACCCTAGGTAGGGCTGGGCACACACACCTGCTCAGCAGCAGGATACCCTCGCAGGTGATTACCCAACCTACCCTAAGCAGGGCTGGGCACACACACCTGCTGAGCACCAGGATACCCTCACAGGTGATTAACCAACCTCTCATAGGTGGGGCTTGGCACACACACACACACCTGCTCAGCACCAGGATACCCTCGCCGGTGATTAGCCAAACTACCCTTGGCAGGGCACACACACATCTGCTCAGCGCCAGGATACCCTCGCCGGTGACAGAGCGCTTTACAAATACACACAACATGAAACAGGAGATGTGAAGAGCCAAGAATCTGACCCCGGAATGAACAAGGCACACAGAATCTTCCCCCGTGCCACCCACATACGTCATACACAATAGAAAGAGGCAAGAACTTGCTGCTGTGCGACCACTCACCTCAGTGGACATGGATTCTCCAATCTGACTCACAATAAACCCTGAGCAGGAGCCCAGAATCTGCCACCGGTGTGACACACACACACCAGTGAGTATACAAGAAGCCCAGAGTGTGGCATGGGCTTGACACACACACACCAAACAGAATGCAAGGAGTCCAGTGTGTGGCATGGGTGTGACACACACACCAAACAAAATACAAGATGTCCAGTGTGTGGCATGGGTGTGACACACACCAAACAGAATGCAAGGAGTCCAGTGTGTGGCATTGGCTTGACACACACACACACACTAAACAGAATGCCAGGAGTCCAGTGTGTGGTATGGGTGTGACACACACACCAAACAGAATGCCAGGAGTCCAGTGTGTGGTATGGGTGTGACACACACACCAAACAGAATGCAAGGAGTCCAGTGTGTGGTATGGGTGTGACACACACCAAACAGAATGCAAGGAGTCCAGTGTGTGGCATGGGTGTGACACACACCAAACAGAATGCAAGGAGTCCAGTGTGTGGCATGGGTGTGACACACACACCAAACAAAATACAAGATGTCCAGTGTGTGGCATTGGCTTGACACACACACCAAACAGAATACAAGAAGTCCAGTGTGTGGCATTGGCTTGACAGACACACCAAACATAATGCCAGGAGTCCAGTGTGTGGTATGGCTGTGACACACACCAAACAGAATGCAAGGAGTCCAGTGTGTGGTATGGCTGTGACACACACACCAAACAGAATGCCAGGAGTCCAGTGTGTGGTATGGGTGTGACACACACACCAAACAGAATGCCAGGAGTCCAGTGTGTGGTATGGGTGTGACACACACACCAAACAGAATGCAAGGAGTCCAGTGTGTGGTATGGGTGTGACACACACACCAAACAGAATGCAAGGAGTCCAGTGTGTGGCATGGGTGTGACACACACCAAACAGAATGCAAGGAGTCCAGTGTGTGGCATGGGTGTGACACACACACCAAACAAAATACAAGATGTCCAGTGTGTGGCATTGGCTTGACACACACACACACACCAAACAGAATACAAGAAGTCCAGTGTGTGGCATTGGCTTGACAGACACACCAAACATAATGCCAGGAGTCCAGTGTGTGGTATGGCTGTGACACACACCAAACAGAATGCAAGGAGTCCAGTGTGTGGTATGGCTGTGACACACACACCAAACAGAATGCCAGGAGTCCAGTGTGTGGTATGGGTGTGACACACACACCAAACAGAATGCCAGGAGTCCAGTGTGTGGTATGGGTGTGACACACACCAAACAGAATGCAAGGAGTCCAGTGTGTGGTGTGGGTGTGACACACACACCAAACAGAATGCAAGGAGTCCAGTGTGTGGCATGGGTGTGACACACACCAAACAGAATGCAAGGAGTCCAGTGTGTGGCATGGGTGTGACACACACACCAAACAAAATACAAGATGTCCAGTGTGTGGCATTGGCTTGACACACACACACACACCAAACAGAATACAAGAAGTCCAGTGTGTGGCATTGGCTTGACAGACACACCAAACATAATGCCAGGAGTCCAGTGTGTGGTATGGCTGTGACACACACCAAACAGAATGCAAGGAGTCCAGTGTGTGGTATGGCTGTGACACACACACCAAACAGAATGCCAGGAGTCCAGTGTGTGGTATGGGTGTGACACACACACCAAACAGAATGCCAGGAGTCCAGTGTGTGGTATGGGTGTGACACACACACCAAACAGAATGCAAGGAGTCCAGTGTGTGGTATGGGTGTGACACACACACCAAACAGAATGCAAGGAGTCCAGAGTGTGGCATTGGCTTGACACACACACCAAACAGAATGCAAGGAGTCCAGTGTGTGGTATGGCTGTGACACACACACCAAACAGAATGCCAGGAGTCCAGTGTGTGGTATGGGTGTGACACACACACCAAACAGAATGCCAGGAGTCCAGTGTGTGGTATGGCTGTGACACGCACACCAAACAGAATGCAAGGAGTCCAGTGTGTGGTATGGCTGTGACACACACACCAAACAGAATGCAAGGAGTCCAGTGTGTGGTATGGGTGTGACACACACACCAAACAGAATGCAAGGAGTCCAGGGTGTGGCATGGATGTGACACACACACCAAACAAAATACAAGATGTCCAGTGTGTGGCATTGACTTGAAACACACACACACACCGAACAGAATACAAGAAGTCCAGTGTGTGGCATTGGCTTGACACACACACCAAACAGAATGCCAGGAGTCCAGTGTGTGGTATGGCTGTGACACACACACCAAACAGAATGCCAGGAGTCCAGTGTGTGGTATGGCTGTGACACACACACCAAACAAAATACAAGGAGGCTCCAATCTGCCACCGGTGTACCCCAGACACATAAAAGAGGATACACACAGGTACGCACACACACAGACACACACGGACACACAGATACGCACACAGGTACACACAGGTACACACACGCACACTCAAGTACAAACACACAGACACTCAGGTACACACGCACACGGACACACAGGTACACAGACACACAGGTACAAACACACAGACACACACACGGACACACTGGTACGCACACAGGTACACACACAGACACACAGGTGCATACACGGACACACAGGTACACACACAGACACACAAATACAGACACACACATGATGCTGCGTGAGCACACCTCAAAAATCGATCTAAGTAGGAGCCTTCCTACCTCTGCACGTGCCCTGCGATGCCCACTCCAGCCAGGTGTGTAGTACCAGCCTCCAGCGGATCCTTGTGGTCCGGGCCCACGCTGCTGCCCCCGGCCCCTCAGTGCCCGGTCCGGTCCGGTCCTCCCTCCATCCCCGGCGGACTCTGCTTCCGGCTCTGGCTCTAGAGCGGCCACGAGGGCTGCTCCGGGGGCCGAGGCCGCCCCCACCTCACCTCACCCTGGGGAGGAATCTTGGCTAATTTTAGGTGTGAGCGGACATGTGGACAGCTGAACATGCCCCAGGCTGGCAGGGAGCCCGCCAGGGCGTCTGCAGCCATCGCACCCTGCCAGTCAGAGGCACGGCCTGGCGTAACCTGGCACTGCCCACCCTACAGACACCACTGCAGGCGAAGACATCACTGCAGACACAGACACGCACCCCTACAGGCGCAGACACCCCTACAGGCGCAGACACCACTGCAGGCGCAGACACCACTGCAGGCACAGTCACCACTGCAGGCGCAGACACCACTGCAGGCGCAGACACCACTGCAGGCGCTGACACCACTGCAGGCGCAGACACCCTAGGCACAACTCAGACACCACCGGCTGCCAGTCAGAGGCACGTCCTGCTGTAACCTAGCACTGCCCACCCAACAGACACCCCTGCAGGCGCGGACACCACTGCAGGCGCAGACATCACTGCAGGCGCAGACACCACTGCAGGCACAGACACTGACACCACTGCAGGCACAGACACTGATACCACTGCAGGCACAGACACCACTGCAGGCGCAGACACCACTGCAGGCTCAGACACCACTGCAGGCTCAGACACCACTGCAGGCGCAGACACCACTGCAGGCACAGACACCACTGCAGGCACAGACATCACTGCAGGCGCAGACACCCCTAAAGGCGCAGATACCCTAGGCACAACTCGACACCACCGGCTGCCAGTCAGAGGCAGGTCCTGCTGTAACCTAGCACTGCCCACCCAACAGACACCCCTGCAGGCGCAGACACCACTGCAGGCACAACTCATTCCAACAGGCACAGCTCACGCCTACAGGCACAGCTCACCCTAACAGGACAGATCACCCCCTGCAGGCACAGCTCACCCTAACAGGCACAGCTCACCCCTGCAGGACAGCTTACGCCTGCAGGCACAGCTCACCCGGGCCTAACAGCACAGCTCACCCCTACAGGCACAGATGAGACATCGCCTGGTGCTCGCCCCTCAACCTTACCGGATGCCCCTGCTTTCTATACTTCCAATCACCGAATGTTTCAGCGGCGGTCGTTGAACTCACTGGCCCATTCTTATATCCCTTTGCTCTCAGAACAGTAAGTGGGCCATTCTTAAGACAAACACGAGCTTAGCAACAAGTAACCCATCAGAGGCTGCGGTCTTCAACCTCCAGACCGGGGCGTCCATTTACCGACATGATGGGAAGGCCAAGTGACGTCACGCAGGCTCCGACACACATTGGCACCCAGGCGTGGCCCTTTGACCTCTGCGCCCCGCAGTAGCAGCACCTCTGGGCTTAACTTCACCCTCCCCTGCCTGGCCAGCTCCCTGAGGCTACAGTTGGCTGCGGAGGGGGGAGAGTGAGTGAAGCGGCCCCTGGGGGCCCGTTGTTGGCACCTCGGCTCCAGGGTCTCTCAGGGCTCGCTGGGAGGCGCCTGTCTGGGGGCAGGTGACGGGGCCCCCGGCCATCATCACTTCCCCTGGAGCAGCAGCAGCTCTTTTACCTCACCCTCCCTGCCAGGCCAGCGCCTTGAGGCTACAGTTGGCGCTCTGTGCTTAGTTTCATCCTCCCTGCCAGGCCAGCGCCTTGAGGCTACAGTTGGCGCTCTGTGCTTAGCTTCACCCTCCCTGCCAGGCCAGCGCCTTGAGGCTACAGTTGGCTGGGGAGGGGGAGAGTGAGTGAAGGGGCTCTGCTGCGGGCCCGTTGTTGGCACCTCGGCCCCAGAGTCGCTCAGGCCTTGGTGGACGGGGTGTATGTCTGCCCAGGCCTCGCTGGGAGGCGCCCGTCCTAGAGAGGAAAATTGGGAGGATGTAATGCAGAGCTGCCGAATTTGGAACTATGGGAATTGGTTTCAGTCGCAGCCTCAGCTCAACATCCTGTGATTCTGGGCAAAGGACTTAAATGCCCAGGGCCTAAAATCAAAATGAATTTGATCTTCTGTAACAGGCCCGGCTCCAGGAGTTTTTATTTGGGTGGGCCAATGGTGCATTCGGGTGGGCCACTGCGGCAGTCGCAGCCTGCATGACTCGTGGGGGGAGTGAGAGGGGGCAGGGGGGTTCACGAGGTGCTGGGGGTTCACGCTGGGCAGGGGGTTCACACGGGGGTTTATTTAATAATATTATTTTTTTTAAAGTGTGGCTTACCATTCCGCCGGCCGGGTCCCACGTCTTCTCGGCTCCTGCTCTCCTGCCTGCGGCAGGAACAGGATGCAGGCAGCCAGGCTCCCTCCCCAAAGCCAAGCAACACCCAAAGCAAGCAGTGTTGTGATTGGTCGGGGCGCCGCCCAGCCAGGTGCTTACGTAGAGGCCATGTTCTCCATGCAGCCTGCATGGAGAAGGGCAGAGTGGGCATAACTAGTTTGGGCGGCCCCAGAGGGCTGATGAATAGAGAAAGACCTCTTATCTGACCTATCTTTTTCCTGTGGGAGTTAATCTCTCATATATTACACAAGCCCCCACGTTATCACAGTTACTCAAAAACCATTTTAATTTCTTTATGTATCATTTTATTTACTTTTTTATATATAAAATTAGAGACAAAAATATACATAACGATATATTCACAATTATCATATAATCATCTGATTCACATGTAAAACATACACTTTGTTTCCTCAAAGATTAGATGGCATACTTGTATAGAAACAAGAGTTTTTGTTTAGAGACCCCACAAAAAAAAGAAAAGGGATTATAAGAAAAACATCACATGCACATTCTCACTTCTCATCCATTCCTACATACTACCAAACATTCTCCGCCAATCACTTTTCATTAAAAACCAACAAACCCTCCCTGAATTGAGATCCTACTTGGATAATGCTACAGGCAAAATTAATCTCTATCCACAAGATTTTAGCACTTATTACGATGCCCTCAAATGCTGAGGTCGTAAGGTTTTTAAATCTGATTCTTCTGAGGATCTCTTCAGAGTGTGGTTGTTGTGTCTGGTCGGTCGACGTACGTTTCGGAGACTGACTGTGTCTCCTTCTTCAGGACCAAAACATTTCTTCCAGAACTCACAGAAATTCTGCGTAGTAAAAGAATGGGGTTCTCTCTGCAGAGAAAGAAATTTATGAGAGTAACTGGGGGGGATTTGGATTACAAAAAAAATCCAGCAACTAGGTAGTTAAATGCTCTTGCTTAGTTAGAGCTAGAAAAAGTTTTATAAAACATCACTGTGGCGTTTCAAACAGTAGTTTAAGACAAAAAAGAAAGGGATAGTGCCCAAGTTATGAGTTACCCAATAGTGCCGCTAAATACAAAAAGATTTTCGTGTCATAGAGAGATTTAGAAACACCATAAGCTAAGTAGCAGAGATAGAGAAATCTGAGAGAGGGCATTTACGTGCTATTCTCCTACATGTATTGATCGGAATTGCGTCTGTTATCCCGACATCTGTTCTGGGCTTCTACTGCTCTGACGGGGACTGTGGTATTTACAAGGTCTAAAAGATTAAAAGATGATAGCATTATGCTCGCCGGTTTTATGCTAGACTTCATGGCTGTACTGTAACGGAACACATATGTGTGGTTATCTCACCCTTAATGGCTATATGGTGTTTATCTTGGTACGTGGGGCCATGGCTCATTTATACATGTCGCCCGTTCAAGAATACAGCCAGATCGATTAACAACACCACATCTGGTCGTTTATTCCAATTCCATCTAGAAATGAAAATTACAGGTATCTGTGTCTCAGGTATGCTAGCCAACAAAGTTCGGCAGCCAGGGATTTGGAGTGGAATACTCAGTGCTGCTTACCTAAATTTGTTTCGATGCAGTGAACTTCAGTGCTGTACGTAAAAGCTGTCTCCATGCAGAGTTGATATCATAGATGTCCGTTATTCAATCTAAATGGCAGGGAGAGCCAACGCGTCATTAACACAATCTAGTCGATTGGTTGACGATGTTATTTTTGAAAAAGCTAAAACTGGGTATACATTAGCTAGTCGTCATCTAGTACCGTGTTGCTGATATTGACATGTCTACTAGGCATAAGGATAGTTCTAGGTATATTTACTAGTATTGAAGATGAGCATGGCGCGCGCTATATGCAAGTCTAGGGGACACATTAGTGTGTAACAGCAATATATAGGAGGCATGTGGCCATATCGTATACTTTAGTTAAATATAATGAGGACCTGCTGCAATTGTATATTAAAACACGCAAACAGCGTGACTCTCATTGAAAATAAACTGTTGGTGTCGGTAATGCTCCTGCTTCCTAGTCAGTTATATGCAAACTGGTAAGTTATTACACTTGAAAATAATTTAAAGTCAGCCATCTCCTGTTGTAATATACACGCTGGAAGATCACGGAGAATAAGCTGAACCAAAGTGTCTGAAACGAAACTCTACGATATTTTCTGTTTGCTTCTAATGGTTAAGGTGTAGGGCCTAATCTTGTTCTTACCTCCCAACTGGCGTTGCTTTCCGTGTTCTTCATCACCGAGTGTACAAATCACTAATGCGATGAGAGCCGTGTGTTTATTTGGTAACGCTAATGATCACGTGTTACTACGTGAGATTAGAGTGGCGTGCACGTACGTATAGTGGAGATCGCCCGATTGTCTAAATCAGCGCCATCTTTGAATGGTGTTTATAAGCTAATGAGGGTAAGTGGTGTTTGGTATTTGGACTAGGTGGATGCCAGGACTGATATATTCAAAATCTGTAAATACAGATATGTATTTTACGGCTTGGTAAAAGGCGTGGTCAGACAAACATATACTTGTACAAGCCGTTTGTTTATTTGTACCAGAGCTGACTGGGAGGGACTGACCAGGCGGATTCTGGTCAGGGTAGACGGGACAGTTGTACTGATCCCCGATATAATAGTGAAACTACTACTACATTACATACGTGACCAAAAAGATCAGTGGCCGGAGACTATTGTAAGTGCCATCTTGGAATGGTTTAAAGAGATCTAAGCATGAAGGCAGATCTCACAGTGCGGTATGCCATTAACTTGGAACTAGTGTGAGAGCCATCTTGGTGTGGTTACCGAACAAATGTATTGGAAGGCAAGTCCTCACAGTGTTGTAATTTTTGTATTGCTGGTGCCAAAGTACAAATTCGCAGACAAATTATGGAGAACTGAGTGTTATGGGCGGTATCAGAATTATTCTGTAACTAACCACAATATCTCCTCGTTCAGGCCTTTGCGTACAGTGTCCAAATGAAAAGTCCAGAATGTTTCGCGCTGTTTTCTGTTTTTTGCTGGATCCTTTCCTGGTATAATCTTAACCTTTTCGAAGATGGTCCATGTAAACTTTTTCTAGCTCTAACTAAGCAAGAGCATTTAACTACCTAGTTGCTGGATTTTTTTTGTAATCCAAATCCCCCCCAGTTACTCTCATAAATTTCTTTCTCTGCAGAGAGAACCCCATTCTTTTACTACGCAGAATTTCTGTGAGTTCTGGAAGAAATGTTTTGGTCCTGAAGAAGGAGACACAGTCAGTCTCCGAAACGTACGTCGACCGACCAGACACAACAACCACACTCTGAAGAGATCCTCAGAAGAATCAGATTTAAAAACCTTACGACCTCAGAATTTGAGGGCATCGTAATAAGTGCTAAAATCTTGTGGATAGAGATTAATTTTGCCTGTAGCATTATCCAAGTAGGATCTCAATTCAGGGAGGGTTTGTTGGTTTTTAATGAAAAGTGATTGGCGGAGAATGTTTGGTAGTATGTAGGAATGAATGAGAAGTGAGAATGTGCATGTGATGTTTTTCTTATAATCCCTTTTCTTTTTTTTGTGGGGTCTCTAAACAAAAACTCTTGTTTCTATACAAGTATGCCATCTAATCTTTGAGGAAACAAAGTGTATGTTTTACATGTGAATCAGATGATTATATGATAATTGTGAATATATCGTTATGTATATTTTTGTCTCTAATTTTATATATAAAAAAGTAAATAAAATGATACATAAAGAAATTAAAATGGTTTTTGAGTAACTGTGATAACGTGGGGGCTTGTGTAATATATGAGAGATTAACTCCCACAGGAAAAAGATAGGTCAGATAAGAGGTCTTTCTCTATTCATTTGTCGTTTTCCCCTCCTCTTAGGCCTAAAAGTACTCAGGGGTAACCTTCCACTCATTGGCCCCAGAGGGCTGACCAAATAGTCTTTGTGCACTCATGACCTGACTGCTTGTGTAATATATGAGAGATTAACTCCCACAGGAAAAAGATAGGTCAGATAAGAGGTCTTTCTCTATTCATTTGTCGTTTTCCCCTCCTCTTAGGCCTAAAAGTACTCAGGGGTAACCTTCCACTCATTGGCCCCAGAGGGCTGACCAAATAGTCTTTGTGCACTCATGACCTGACTGCTAATTAAATAAACAAAAACAGAAAGGGCATGACAGGGCCGGCTTTAGCACTAGTGCGAAAGTCTTGTTTGGCGCCCCACCAATGACCTCTTTCTCCGTGGATACCATTACTGCCACCCTCCAACAGCGCCCCTCATCTTTACGTAGCCCCTCTCTCATATGCATTTCATCTGTTGTATAGCGCAACTCATATCAGTGTAGGGTGTCACAGTACTTTATACCACGCACACATTATACAGAGAAAATGAATCATACAAGTATGTAAGTCTATAGATAATGTCACTGTAGGAGAGTAGGATCTGCACTTATGTTGCCCCCACTTTTTTTCTGATGCATACACTGGTTTCTGACTATAGTCTGGCTGGGTCCCTGCTAATCAGGGCCCCAGTCTCACTGATCTCTCTAAAACAACTTGGTGTGCATATTAGATGCACTAGTGATTGGATACTGTGGTACCTTATGAGCCCCTAGTATATGGTACCTTAGGTACCGAGGGCATTGGTACTTCACAGGCCTACCAGGGGCTGCAGCTTGTATTATGCCACCCCTGGGAAGCATTCACAATCTGACACCACAGGCCTGCTACTGCAGCCTGTGTGAGGTAGTGTTAGCACTCCTCACTGAGGTATAGGTTCCTATATCTCATCATACACACACATATGAACCTATCAGTCACCCCTATGGTAGGCCCTATCAATCCTGAGGGCAGGGTGCTTGGTTTACTATGTGAGGGGGTGCTTCTGCCTGAGCATGACCCCTCTGCAGCTAGCAGAATCTATTCTCTACTGCTGTTTGTGGATGCGGTTAAACCATATACTCTTAAGTGCATTATAACCTCGCGGTAAATGCTAACTTTGGAATGACTGCATCAAAACATATGAACAAAAGTAACCGTACGGCTGACCAATGTTGAGCACATCAAATCCAAAATCAGTATACAAATTCGTGGTAGGTGCAAGAACACGTCCAGAGCAAGCCGTACTTATGCTCTACTGGAGACCAGATATACAAACTTTTTACAAAAGGACGGTGCACCAAAGAAGAGTCTTTTCAAATATTCCAATTGTTGTTCATTTATTCTTATTCAACTCTTAGAGATATCAGACTCAGCCAACGCGTTTCGTTCTTTACGAACTTCGTCAGGGCTGTGAATAAATACAAATACAAACATATATATGTATAAAACACATTATGTACAACATAAAACACAACATACTACATTATTTCTAATACATAAAAAATGACGTTACTATATATTTCTATACGAATAATGAAAAACTGAAGAAAAGACAACATGAAACATATAACATTAATTCCACGTATAAATACATTACAGACAATATTCCATATTTCGACATATTGATCAGAATCACATACACAACAAGAATTTAAAACTTTCAAAGAACCACATGTATATCCTGCCTGAGTATATATATAATACGATATCCTAGGCAGAGAGTTCATTTTGATATTAATATGCTAAGAAACCTCATCTATAAGAGAGCTATTGAATTTCTAATATGTATCATCTTTTATAAGCGTTAAATATCTAGACCTAATATGATTCAAAGAACCACATGTGTATCCTGCCTGGGTATATATGTAGTACGATACCCTAGGCAGAAAATTCATTTTGATATTAACATGCTAAGAAACCTCATCTATAAGTGAGCTAATGAATTTCTAATATACAAAATCTTTTATATGCACTAAGTATCTACAACTAATGTGATTCACACCGATATTATTAAACAAATTTTTTTGTGTGTTGCAATTCTTACCATAGATTGTTTTTTAAAAAACGTCGACCTTCAGGAATTTCAGAAGGTGGTCGACTTTCAATTGGTATGCTTTTTCACAAGAAATGTTATGTGGCCTGGTAGGAGTGAATTATGAAATTATTATAGCCTCTTCTGGGCATGAAAAATTGTAATAAAAGGAAAAACACGGATAACAAGATGTTTCTATAGAAAAACTAGAGTCACCTTACCTCTCCAGATGGCTGAAAGGTGTATACCTATGTAAACCACTGGTTATTTCAATTAGAAATAGGACTCTTAATTTGGTCCGTAGATTGTGTGGGTACAATTGAATCAACACTGTTGTTGTATATTTAAGACCATTGTGTAGGCTCCATTTTTCTAAAAACGAAACGGAGAATATTATAAGCACCTATTCTTAATCTCATATCATTTCCCATACACCCATACTTAATCTAGACTCCTAACCTTAGCATTCTGACCCATTATTAACAGGTTAACCATGTAGCGGTAGTGAGGTACTACATATTTGTGAAATTAACGGGGGGCTATTGATTACGACAGCCTATATCTCCCACCATGTATTTGTCTACAGTATAAAAACCAATACTATTATATACCATATATGTCTATTGGAACCAACGGAGCGGTAGTGTGCTATATAATATAGACTGTAAGTATTCATAGTCGCATTTTCCATCTTTTTAAGATCTCTCTGAAATTATGCTTAGAAAAAGAAAAGTCATCGGTTATTCCTAATAATAGTTTAAAAGCCGAGCGACGTTGCTATTATCAAAGATGTACAATGAATAAATAAATTTACCCCATATTAACTCCAAGAGTTCCTCTAATTCCCGCCAAAGCAACCAAAATATATCTGTGTGAGCGGTACTTATCACGTAAAGAGACGTGACCCCGATAATGTACACAGAACACCTATCTTAACCGTTTGACATGGTCCCAAAGATATCACTTTAGTTTGTTATTTTCTAAGCAGACTGCCTCATTCTCGTCTTACCTTCGAAACGGGCGCTTCCTCGAGTTAACGGCGAAACCATGCCTCATTGGTCAGGACTCTTAAATACGCCCAACCCTCATATCACGTGAGGGAACCCGGAAGAATTAGGAGCTATTTTACAATTTAAAAAACGGACTTTACAAACATATGGGCGCCATTTTGGGATGGTATACGGGTTTAGTAAAACGATAGAGCGCTGTGAAGAACAAAATAAACACAACGTCTTATCTAGGCTAGAAGGGCAGGCACATTTTTATATTGTTTATAAAAAGGTGTATAGGGTAAGATTATTTAGAGGGAAATAATGTGGACGCCTCGGAAATATTTAGAAGGATGTTAAGATATTAAAACAGGGATTCCGAACATATATGCGCCATTTTGAAACGGTATAGAGGTTCGGTAAACCGATGGAACTTTCTAATAACCAAATGGGCTTGCCATTGTATCTATGCATAAAATGAGGCCCATCTTTTATTTATTACAAAAGGTGTAATGTGGACGCCTCGGAAATATTTGGAATGATGTTGCGAAATTGAGACGGAGTTCCTGAACATATATGCGCCATTTTGGAATAGTATAGAGGGTTGGTAAACCGAAAAAAACCCGAAAAAAACTATTTAATAACCAAGTGGGCATACCGTTTTATATATGATAAAGGAGAGGCCCATTGTTTATTAATTACAAAGGGTGTAAGAGACAAAATTCATTTAAGAGGCATAACGTGGGTGCCTCTCATCATAAATGAGCGACATTTCCGAACAACAAACACCATATAATAATCAACGTTGTCGGTATAATTTTATACCTGATATAAACCAGTCTTAGATTAAGAAAATCAGTTTCATAAAAAATATATAGAATTGTATGTTGGATATGAGAAGGCTTCATTGTCGAATACAATCTAGGAGAGGTAATATGTACATTTGTCCAAATAGACACGTACCGTCTGAGGAAATATGAATTTTGTGATCAGTTATGTCCCCTATCGTAGACCCCAACGGCTCCATGTGCATGCTATAAGTACATGTATGTTCCCTCCAGTTCCAGTTTCGAAGACGCAAATACATATGCGTCCACCGTCAACATGTCCTCTTTCAGATCCGCTATGAATGGGTTAGATATTCCATTCCTAAGTATGAAAGGCCACCGACTTTATGTGGTTCACTTTCCACATTTTACAGATTCAGGCGAGTAGGCCCTGAATTCTGCCATCAAGCTTTTCCTGCTTTCTGTCTCTGGAAGCTCCAGCCCGAGCCTGCATCTGTATCCATGAACTTTGTCCTACTCCCTGCGCGGCTAACGGTGCCTGATCCAGCCTGTTGCCTGCCAAAAACTGTATTTCACCTTCAAGATTATCTGCTTCGCTCCTCATCCGATGCATTCCTGTCTAGTAGTTTAGGTAAACATTCCTCCAGCTACCGTGCAAGGGGCCAGGCCTCACTGTCCTCGTGCAAGTAATTCATAGCCCCTGTTACCATGGAAGATTCCTGCCCCCTCGCATCTCATGTAGACACTTAGACGCCCGTACACGCACTAACAGTCAGTATAGAATAGATTCCGTCCGAGAGGCCTTTCCTTTTGGATAATACAGTTCTTTAAACATAAGATATTAGATATGATTTGGGATTAGGTTGACATGACCCCTCAGACTTCTGTCTCCACATGTAGAGCTAAATGTCAAGTCCCCTTCACCCTCTAGTTGCACGTCAATCACACGTCATGCGGCTGCGCGCGCATCTCTGCCAAATATTTCTGCTGACATTGCAGGATTCTCTTATGGATCCACCCATTTGTGACATCATGTTTAATGACGTATTTTAGTTACACCCATGTTTACGCCTTTTTTGGTTACGTATGCATATTTTATCTCTCTTATCAACTGTTACGCCTCCTGCATCTGTTACACTATAATGCCTTTCTTATAAAAGTGATTACCTGTCAATAATATATTGCCTTCCTTCCTGAACCCTCATGGTGATGGAGTGTGAAGCCTGCAATTCGAATTGTATTTCCTTTGTAGAGGAATAAAGCCTTTTAAAACCTCTAATACCACGGATTCTGCCTCTTATATTTACTGAGTTATTCTTACTAGACTTTACCGCATAAAAAATAGTACCGGTAATGAAATATTTACCACAGAAATTGGCGCCCGAACAGGGACACTTTCTCATCTCACGCGCCGGAGGTGCGTTGCAGGCCCGGTCTCCTGCCATAGCTGAACGGACAAAAACGCGTATCTGCAGGATTTCCTGTATCTCCCTCCGGCCAAGCGGGGGTGACTGAGGCTGCGATCAACACCCAGACGAGGCGGTGAGAAGTGCGAAGTATCCCGACCAGAGCCTAGCTGAGAGAGCAAGATCCGAGGTATACAGAGGCCCACCAGGTTCCGAAGTTCCGAGTCCAGTCGAGTCCAGTCCAGTCCGGTCCAGTTTCAGTTCAGTTCCGAGGCCTTCCGTTCCGCGCTACCCGGTGAGTACCATTGCCGGGGAGGCATTTAAACGTGCACATAGTCTGTGCCGGTCAAGACGGGTTTGGGTACACAAATCCGGTCTGCACTGTTTCAGCAGTGTATCTGTACTGTTTAGCAGTATATCTAGTATGTCTTGCATATAATTAAGTATTATTTAGTGTTAGTATTATGTCAGTAACGAGTTTCTTATTAGTTATCATCGTTCGTTAAACTGTCAAATGTTAAATGTTTAATACGTTCTACATATCGTGGTGTGAATGATTGTTCATTATTGTGTTTACTGTATTAAGTGTGTTCTAATAATAAGATCTAAAAATGCCACTCTTTTCGAAATTAAGACAGATCAAAACCAGAAAAGGGGTACTCGAAGAAGCTGTTCCCATCCCACCTAGGGACACTCCAGGGTACTTTATGTATCATAAGCATGGCTTAGATGCTGTGTTATTCCTTGATTTATGGGTGGACTACACCAAAGAGTTACCAGAGAGTCAGAGATGGCCCGCAGCGGGGACCTGGGATGCAGACTGCATCATGAGAGTAGAAGAAGAATTATGGAAAAAGAAAGCCAGACAGTCACAGAAAGATGCCATTGAATTATGGCGTAAAGAATCATATAGACGTACAGAAAAGGCGCTCAGACGGGAAGAGAAAGGTAGGGAGAATTCGAATAAAACCCGAGAAAATCTATTAATTGAGGAAGGTACCCGAGTAAAATCAGAACAAGTAGATAGACAAAGAAACACTCTTATGAATGGTATGTATCCTCTTCTGGCCGAAGGACTACCTAAGGCTACCCCGGAAATACCAAAAGACTTGACTCCTCCATTACTCCCGATAAAAGCACATCCTAAAACAGCAAAGGACGTTTTCCTTTCCTCCTATTTAGATGACGTAGCTCCCGAGTATGCTAATACCATACCACACACACCGCTTGCCGATGGTGCACAACACCAAGAGCATCCGTCTGTATCCCCTCATGTCCGATACGTCCAGAATGTAGTAGACATGTTCAAACCCCTATGTTAAATACAAGGTCCCCTGAACACCTATTCCAAGCCGCTGATAAATTACTCCGAGATCGAAGGGGGTACCATATGCTCGATTCCATGGATGAACAAGAATTGGCCAGGTCAGCAGTACAATGGGCCGACTGTCCCGACAAATACAGTGATGATGCACTAGCACACATGTTTCTGAATCTTACCCCAGACGAACAGCGTTTAGCTGGTATATACATGATTCAACACCTCCTTATATTATATAAAAGCCAACACTCCGATCCAGGACCCTTACCTGACATATTGATAGAACTACTCACGAATAAATGGAGAGGGTCAGGTACTGATTTGATTAAAGAAATTCTAGAATTTCGAAACCAATATATAACTTTTGTGTGCCCAGAACACGTCCCAGTTCCCACTATGGGAAGAAAAATGTATCACATAGATAGACTGAATCCGCTACGCGAAGTACACCCAATAAGAGGTGAAGGTAATAACTTTACACGCGTGTTTGTGTACACGCCTATAACTAAAATCGAATTATTAGAAATGAAGAAAGTAGTACCCAGCCATGACAAGGATCCAGCAGGTTTCCACCGTGAGATAAAAGACATGCTACTCATGGGAGAATATACCTGCCCCGACATTATGAAAATACTGAAAGTGTTAATGCCTGCCGGTGTTTACGAGAAACTCAAAGAAAAGGAATAGGAGGTGGGAGACCAAAAGATAGATTGGACAGCATTAGAAAACGAAGAAAAGGCCCGAGCTGCAGGAGCAGGGCTTGGGGAAAAGACTACAGCATTACCAGGATTATTAGTGCAGGTACTGCCACGTTTATTAACTACGAAAAAGGAGGACTGGGGTGCAATCTCAGCCTGTAAACAAAAGCAAGATGAAGACACTAGTGATTTCTATTCCCGATTTGAAAAATGTTTTGGTATAAATAGTGGCATAAAAGCAAGTAGCGAGTCATATCCACATCTGTTTGTGACAAAATTAGTTGAAAATTCCCTACCGCAAGTTAAGAATAGAGTATTGAAATTTGAGAGTACCTGGCAAGGTAATACCCCGTCACAGATGTTACAGATGTTACAATATCACCACAATAGAATTAGAGAAGAACAAGAACACGAACAAAGACGTATGAAAGATACAAAAATGAAAATGCTTGTTGCTCAGTCAGTTCCAGCTGATGGTCATCAAAAGGGTGATTCCGCAGGTCCAACGAAAGGGACATGTAACTATTGTAAACAACAAGGTCATTATATACACGATTGTCCAGTTCTGAAACATAATATTGCCACAGGTAGAACCCAAGAAAGACCACGTCCACCTAGACAGGATCAGAATCAACAACAAATTCCTCAGCATGCACAACCTAGGTTAGCTCCGCAACAGGTACCTCCACAACAGACCATAGCACCACCACCAGCGCAGCCTATTGCTGCCACACAAGCGACAACGCAACAGATGTACCAGTATGCACAAGCAGATTATCCTGATTATCAGCGATACACATGAAATAGCCTAGAGAGGGAAGTTGGCTTACCCCTTATTGAGGTTCCTGTAGATCAAGAGGGACCTTATGTACATAGTGAACTATTAGGGGAAGACAGAAAGTTTTTACTTGATACAGGGGCAAGCAGAACAACTATACGACACAGTGAAGTTCCAGGGGCACCCCTCTCAGGCTCACAGAATATTTCCCTTGGATTCTCAGGAAAGCCTATCATTAATGAAGTTACACAGCCTCTTCCACTCACGGTTGGTCCATTGACACGTACTACAGATTTATTGCTTACTAAATCATGCCCAGAAAACTTGTTAGGTATAAAAACATTGAAAGCTCTAGGGGCTATAATATGTTGTTCCCCGGAAGGAGTACGATTATTTTTACGTGATTTTAAAGGTCACTACGTGTCCAGAGACATGGATCACCGGCTGCAGAGTTTACCTACGCATTTATGGGCACAAGGCCCCACTGATGTTGGTTGCATGAACATTACACCATATCGAGTCACACTAAAAACAGGAGTAGTACTACCACGAATGCGACAATATAGGTTACCACCAGATGCTGTTGCGGCTTTTCTGCAAATCATTGACGAACTCATTGCACAAGGAGTGGTTGTAGAAACCGACTCCAATATATGCAATTCCCCGATAATTCCGATTCTTAAAAGAACGGATCCAAAAGCGCCACCAGTATATCGATTAGTTATTGACCTGCGCGAATTAAATAAATGCATTGTACCACAATATCCTGTAGTCCCAGATATCTCTTCATTATTAACAGCTATTGACTCAGAAGCAACGTTCTTCACTGTAATTGATCTCAAGAATGCTTTCTTTAGCGTCCCAATAGATCCGGAAAGTCAATATCTGTTCGGATTCAGTTTAAATGGACGAAGTTTTAAATTCACACGCGCACCTCAAGGGTTTACAGAAAGCCCCAGCATCTATAGCCAAGCACTAAAACGAGAACTTGACAGTATCCACATGCCAGTTAACACTGCCTTTCTTCAATATGTCGATGACCTACTGATCACCGCCCGAAGCGAACATGAATGTGAAACAGCGTCACTGACGGTTTTAAAATTTCTGGCCGACAAGGGGCACAAGGTGTCCCCTTCTAAGCTGCAATTCTGTGTCCCGCGAGTTGTCTACCTTGGGCACTCGCTGTCCAAGGAGGGAAGACAGCTTATACCCGACCGCATCCAGTTAATTGCTAACATGTCACCACCCAAGACACAAAAGGGGGTGCGGGCTTTTATAGGCCTCACTTCATACTGTAGGCAGTGGATCCCTCAATATGCATTTCTAGCAAAACCACTCATCCAGCTGACAACACAGGAGGCCGCCACATCGGCTGTCCTCCCTTGGACTCAAGAACATACACATGCTTTTGAAAGCTTAAAGAAAGCTTTATGCCAAGCACCTGTTTTGGCAACGCCATGTTACAATAAACTGTTTACACTCTTTGTTACAGAACGCGAAGGTACTGCCTTGTCAGTACTCACTCAGGAACAAGCAGGATCACACAAACCATGTGCTTATTTCTCTAGTACATTAGATCCAGTAGCTCAGGCTCTTCCTGCGTGCCTGAAATCAGTGGCAGCAACAGCTTTAGCAATCAGACAAAGCGATGCCATAGTGTTAGGACATCAATTGACAGTACAAGTACCACACGCAGTAGAGGTTCTCTTGAACCGCACACAAACACAACACTTGACTATAGCGAGACTCACCGGTTACGAATTGACATTGTTTCAGCCACACATAGAAATCAGACGTTGTAATACGTTAAATCCTGCCACACTTTTGCCAGTAAATGGAACAGATCCATTAGCACATGATTGTATTGAAGTCATTACTATCACGACAAAACCCAGACAAGACTTGACAGATATCCCTTTATCAGATCCAGACTTGACATTGTATGTAGATGGTTCATGTATGAGAACAAGTACAGGAGAGTTAGTGGCCGCTTACGCAGTCACAACAGACACTGAAGTCATTGAAACAAATTGTATTAACACTTTGTCAGCTCAAGCAGCAGAGCTCATTGCTCTGACACAAGCCTGTACTCAAGCAAAAGATAAGAAAGTCAACATATACACAGATTCACGTTATGCATTCGGAGTCGTCCATGACTTCGGCGTGCTGTGGCGAGAGAGAGGTTATCTAACTTCTCACGGTGCCCACATCCAACACGGACCCCTCATTCAAGCCCTATTAGACGCGATTCATCTACCTACTGCAATATCAATTATGAAATGCAAAGCCCATACAAAAGTTACCGATATCATTTCTCAGGGTAATGACCTAGCTGACAGAACAGCTAAACAGACTGCTCAGAACCAGACTCATACAACTGACGCGACAAAGACAATAGTTCTGACACCAACACATTGCATGACAGTTAAGGATCCCGCCCTTGATATAATTGACATACAGACACATGCTACACCAGAAGAAATAAAGAAATGGACTGAATTAGGAGGGATCCAAACGGATCAAGGATGGATGACGAAGGAAAAATCTATATGGTTTCTTCCCGACTCCATGGTTCAAGTCGTCATTAACACAATACACAGTCCAGCGCACCTAGGAGAAAAAGCTATGCTAGACAGCATTCAACACATTTGGTTCAACAAACATCTACGAGCCGCAGCTAAACAAAAAGTTCGTACCTGTATGATATGTTGTCAGTTTAATCCAGGTAAAAGCATCCCCGTCGAACAGGGTGGATTTCAACCTCCCGATCATGCTTTTGAAGTCCTCCAGATGGATTATATCCAGATGGAACGATGTCGAGGATTCAAATATGTTCTCGTAGTTGTCTGTGCTCTTTCCCGTTGGACAGAAGCCTACCCGGTTTCAGATTACACTGCCCCGACTACTGCCAAACAGTTAGTTCGAGAATTCTTCCCACGGTATGGTTTGCCACGTGTTGTCTACTCAGATAACGGCCAGCCATTCTCATCGGAACTAATGAAACACGTTTCACTCTTATTAGGCTACCAATGGAAATTCCACTGTGTCCGACATCCTGAGGCAGCAGGTCTCGTGGAACGCCATAATCAAACTCTGAAAATTAGATTGTCCAAAATATGTAGAGAAAAAGGTGTCGATTGGATAGTAGCCTTACCAGTTGCACTCTTTTACATGAGAATGGTAGCACATTCTCGAACAGGGCTATCCCCGTACGAGGTGATCTTCGGTAGACCACCAAATATGTGGGGGACGCCTATACCTCGCAAAATCACTGATGTTGACTGTAACATGCTGACAGATTACCTGGCTTCCTTGATGTCTGCACTACAATCTTGTCGTTCACAGGTAGCTGCAGCTTTTCCCGATAACACTGAGGTAAAGCCCCATGACGTGGTTCCAGGTGATATGGTCCTAGTGCGGAATTTCGACCGGAAGACCCAACTGGAGCCTAGGTGGAAATCGCCAAAGCTTGTCCTACTGGCAACAAGGACAGCCGTGAAGATCGAGGGACGTAAAGGGTGGTTGCACTCGAGTCATATCAAGAAATTTTATGGACTACCGTCCAGTGTGGACACTAAGCCCTGCATTTCCTCACAGACTGATTCAAAGCTGCCCTTGGTTGAACCCATGAAAACTAAACTTTATAAACTAAAATTAAGGTCTAGTAAGTCAGACAATTTGATTGTTTAAGTCCTCTCCAAGGTGAATCGGTTGAATTTGTCTCTGACATGTATCCTCTAGACCGGAATAGAGAAAGAAATCAACAGATGCAGCTTAAAAAGCATGCGTATTGTAAATCACTTCGTAGTCACTGCACAGTAACATTATTAATTTTATTTTCTCTAAGTCTTCTGATCATCATTTTTAGTATATTGCTGCATATGTATTACCCTATTTCTAAACGTGCTTACAATGTTACTGCTGAACATTCTTTTAGCGAATTACCTCCGCATGAGTTGTCCTATAGATTTGCGCTGCGCAACAACACATTCATTAGTATGTTACATCATTCCCATCAGACAAGCAATGCTACAAATTGTTGGATATGTGGCCGACTCCCTCCCTATCAGAACTATAAGGGAGTTTTGCCCCTCTTTCCATATCCGTTCACACACAATGGCTCCTGTGGAGCATGGTTTAGTTTGATTAATTCCCTAGATTCAAATTCCGTAGTTTATCAAGACAACTGGGTATGGGGAAACCTGAACCTAGTTTTGCTTAAAGTCTGCTACCCTAACAAGGAGGGACTTCCCAAAAGAACAGGAACTGATCTAGAAAATGAAGTATATGGATTAGGTAATTTTACACTTAACCTCATGATCCTGAATGTTGAATCCGAAGCCACACCAATCTTGCCCGCTATGTCAGTATTCCCAGTTAAAGGGGAATTATGTGTAAGAAAGAATGGTTCCATACACATGGGCCATAGTAAATGCACCACTGTAATAAAATTCAGTGATCAAGGCAAATCTACATTTAGAGCTTCCCGTCATTCCTACTTCATATGTGGCCAGACCGCATATATACGTCTGCCTCTAGACTGGGATGGTACCTGTTACATAGCATTCCTTCTGCCACCTGTTTTCCTAGCTCCTCCTGATTATCACAGAAATACCCATTTAGTACACAATAGACAGCAGAGAGATCTCCCGATTGTCGATTACACTGAAACGGCATGGGAACAATACACAGATTTCAATAAAGGTTTCTTTCCCTATATAGGAACAGTCACTAATAGTAAGCTGATACGTAGATTAACTAGAACCCTTGAAGCAGTAGTAAACGAGACTACGTCCGCCTTAGGCAATTTAACAGAAGAGCAGTCTGCTATGCGGATTGTTGTGCTTCAAAATCGTCTTGTCCTTGACGTCATCCTGGCCGATAGGGGCGGAGCTTGTAGGGTCATCGGATCAAGTTGCTGCATTTTCATACCAGAAAATTCGCCGTCAGTATATAAAGCCATTACCCGCCTTCATAAGATTATAAGCCAGATACACCAGAGTCCAGGCACCTGGACTTGGTCCGGTTGGTTCTGGGGCGTGTTGTCAGCCTGGGGATGGAGGATCCTATCCTTCCTAGGTATTGGCTTTCTCATACTATTCAGTTGCTGCTTATGTCTACAATGTGGGCCAGCGATTTGTGGCCTGTGTGCCACATCGTGTATCCCACCTCCAAGTTTTCGTTCAAAATCCCGGAAGAAGAAAGAAGAACAAATGATGCTATATGAACAGATCGATGGATTGATGAAGATCGATATCTCCTGAGGGTCCGTAGGGGACAAGGAGGGAATGAGGAAATATGAATTTTGTGATCAGTTATGTCCCCTATCGTAGACCCCAACGGCTCCATGTGCATGCTATAAGTACATGTATGTTCCCTCCAGTTCCAGTTTCGAAGACGCAAATACATGTGCGTCCACCGTCAACATGTCCTCTTTCAGATCCGCTATGAATGGGTTAGATATTCCATTCCTAAGTATGAAAGGCCACCGACTTTATGTGGTTCACTTTCCACATTTTACAGATTCAGGCGAGTAGGCCCTGAATTCTGCCATCAAGCTTTTCCTGCTTTCTGTCTCTGGAAGCTCCAGCCCGAGCCTGCATCTGTATCCATGAACTTTGTCCTACTCCCTGCGCGGCTAACGGTGCCTGATCCAGCCTGTTGCCTGCCAAAAACTGTATTTCACCTTCAAGATTATCTGCTTCGCTCCTCATCCGATGCATTCCTGTCTAGTAGTTTAGGTAAACATTCCTCCAGCTACCGTGCAAGGGGCCAGGCCTCACTGTCCTCGTGCAAGTAATTCATAGCCCCTGTTACCATGGAAGATTCCTGCCCCCTCGCATCTCATGTAGACACTTAGACGCCCGTACACGCACTAACAGTCAGTATAGAATAGATTCCGTCCGAGAGGCCTTTCCTTTTGGATAATACAGTTCTTTAAACATAAGATATTAGATATGATTTGGGATTAGGTTGACATGACCCCTCAGACTTCTGTCTCCACATGTAGAGCTAAATGTCAAGTCCCCTTCACCCTCTAGTTGCACGTCAATCACACGTCATGCGGCTGCGCGCGCATCTCTGCCAAATATTTCTGCTGACATTGCAGGATTCTCTTATGGATCCACCCATTTGTGACATCATGTTTAATGACGTATTTTAGTTACACCCATGTTTACGCCTTTTTTGGTTACGTATGCATATTTTATCTCTCTTATCAACTGTTACGCCTCCTGCATCTGTTACACTATAATGCCTTTCTTATAAAAGTGATTACCTGTCAATAATGTATTGCCTTCCTTCCTGAACCCTCATGGTGATGGAGTGTGAAGCCTGCAATTCGAATTGTATTTCCTTTGTAGAGGAATAAAGCCTTTTAAAACCTCTAATACCACGGATTCTGCCTCTTATATTTACTGAGTTATTCTTACTAGACTTTACCGCATAAAAAATAGTACCGGTAATGAAATATTTACCACACGTCTCAGAACAAAACTACCATGCTCAACCGGGTTCGGTACATAATGTTTATGCTTCCATATATTTTCCTTTTTACAATCAGTGGAAGAACATCACTTGAAAAAAGGGGGGGAAGAAAAAGAAAAACAAAGACATAGTAAGACCAAAAATCAGCCAGAACTTAGAGAAGAAAATGGAATATGTAGAGGCATGTGGTCATTCATTCTACGCTTTCTTTAAACAGGCCAGATGAAAAAGTTACTTTGAGTTTATTTAAAGTCTAATGATACAATAGGTTCTAAAGGAATTTATATTGGTCAACGTATAGTGCAATATAGTGTCAAAACCACATAGATAGTATATATCACATTGCCCTAGATGTTCAGTGCATTGTTAGCAAGGATATTATACGTCCCAAGATTGGAACAAAAAATCAAATAACTTTCAAGGGGACCTGGTATGTTATTCATTAAGACCCCCCAGGTGTCATCACCTATAGGAAATAATGCATTTCCCCATCCGTGTTATGTCCCAGGCTGGTTGCTCTTAAACGACAGATCCATTTCGATTCTTTCTGTCTTAGCAACAGATCCCTGTTGCCACCTCTCTTGGGTGCCGTAACATGTTCTATGGCATGAAACCAAAAGCTTATATCTTCGGGATGTTCCCTGGCATAGTGATTGGTAATCGGGTATCTGATGTCATTGGTTTTTATTGCCCTTCTGTGTTCCTGAATTCTGAGCTTTAGGCTACGGATGGTACTACCAACATAAATCATGCCGCATCTGCATCCCAGAACGTACACCACATAGGTCGTGTTGCAGTTTATGAAATTCTCAATCGTAAAATATCTCGAGCTGTGAAAGCAAAAGGCAAGTGCTTTATTTTTTCCTAACGGACAGACATTACACACTCCGCAGGTAAAGAATCCTTTAGGCTTGTTTGGTAACCAAGTTTGCGTTTTTTGGGGAGTAGTTACATAGCTAGGACATAGTGTTCTTTTTAGAGAGGTACCCTTTCTATATGTAATAGACGGTTTCTTATCAATCACATCTCTCAAGCCTGGAACTCCCATCAAAAGGTGCCAATGTTTTCTAAAGATGTTGAAAATAGTACTACTATGGGAAGTACACTGAGTTATAAACCTTGCTTTAGTATTGATGACAGGCCTTTTTTGTTTCTCCTGAAGTGTGATGTTCCTACTCATCTTATTGATCCTTAGTTCAGCTTTGTTCAAGACAATCTGATCATATCCCCTTTTAGAGAATCTATTCTTGGTATCACTGATATGTGTTTGGAACATCTCTTCCTCGCTACAATTCCGCCTAACCCTCACCATTTCGCCAAAAGGGATATTGTTCTTGACAGAATGGGGGTGTGCACTAGTTGCATGTAACACAGCGTTACATGCAGTCTCCTTCCTGTATAAAGTACTGTGTATCTGTCCTTGTTTAATGTAGAATTGAATGTCTAAAAAATTGATGCGTTCTTTGTGATGCATCATGGTAAATTTGACATTATACATGTTGGTATTCAGAAAAGATACATATTGACTAAGTTGGTCAGTGGATCCAGACCAGAGGCAGATCACGTCATCAATATACCTCCCCCAGTACACGATGTAGTCAGTCCAGGGGGAGGCATCTCTGCTCCAGGCATGCTCCCTCTCGAACCAACCCATGAAAAGGCAGGCGTAAGAGGGAGCAAACCTGGAACCCATCGCCGTACCGTGTATCTGCTGGAACCACTGACCGTCAAAGAGAAAAAAGTTGTTGTCAAGGATGATGTTGATCATTGAGACAATCATCTCATTATAGTCGTAAAAACTTGCATCATCTCTATCCAGGAAGGATTGGGTGGCTTTAATACCAAAGGTCTTATTGATGCAGGTATAAAGACTCTCTACGTCTAAAGTTACAAACATCAGGTCATCACCCCAGTCAAAATCTTTAAATTTCATTAGAATGTCCTTACTGTCCCTTACGTATGATGGTAAATTAGGGACATATTTTTGTAGCTTCAGGTCAACAAATTCAGACATTTTCTCCGTCGGTGAGCCCACCCCGGAAATGATTGGTCTACCCGGTGGAAATTGCCCACCCTTATGCACCTTTGGCAATACATAAATGCATGGAAAATTTGGGCAATTGACCCACATAAATCGGCATTCATCCTCACTAAGGAGACCAGATTCCCTCCATTCCAATAATTTGGCATTGATCTTCATTGTACTATGGGGAATAGGATTGTCATTGATCTTTCGATAGTGTACCTCATTATCAAGTTGTCTAGCTATTTCCTGCATGTAGTCTTCATGATTCATAAGGACAATGTTCCCGCCTTTATCGGCTTCCCTTATAACAATACTTGTGTCCTTATTCAACCTCATGAGGGCTGATCTTTCTGCTGCTGTGATATTGTTAGTTGACCTGGGAGTAAATCTTTTAGGAATTTCCATGTTGTACAGCTCCTCTGTAACCTTATTATGAAAGTCATCGATGTTGTGATGATAAGAGTGTGTGGGTATGAATTTCGATTTGGGACGTAGTCCACTATCAGTACTTGCGTTGTGACAGATGTCGAGATCCTCAAAAACCGAGGTGATATTTACCTCGTTCTCTGGATTCAGAGAAAGGAGGCAATGTATGTCACACACTTCTCGTATGGTATGCGTACCCCCACTCTGAATACCCATATCACCCCCTGGCTCATGAGGTCTTGTCGCAAAGAAATCCTTAAGTTTCAGTGTCCTAGTGAATTTAAAAAGATCAATGTGTAGGTTTGCAAAGTCACCACCTTGTGTAGGGCAGAAATTAGGACCCTTACTCAATATGTTTTTTTCATCATTATCCAAGATTTTATTCGAAAGATTTATGATTTTCAAATCAGTATTCACATTTTGACAGGTCATGGGATCCCCTGTAATTTCAAGTCCACCCCTGGCTACTTCTTCAATTTGGGCACTGCACCTGATTTGTTTGTCAAGCCTCCCCTTTTGGCTATTCTTTGATCGCCTCCCTCCCCGCCTCTTTTTGTTTGATCTCTTTTTTGTTGGAGGCGGTTGCTTATCCTGAGGTTGGCCAATTCTTTTTGGAAGGACGAGGCCCCTTCTTCTAAAGGGACATCAGGTAATATATTGCTTGTTGTGGAACTACCTAGTGAAGATAGAGATAGGTTGCTGTTAGAACCTGTTTCCTCACTTATATCTCTATCATCCCTTGTCCTTTTCTTGGTCATATCCTCAGTTTCTTGTAACCCATCATACTTTTTGGCAAAAGTGTATATTCTGCCATTTTGGTACTCCTTATCATCCCTTCTTATTTTACTTAGTTTTTTGTTCTTTAGGTATAATTGGTGATCATCCATCACTTGTTTTAAAATCAAGTAATTTTTCTCAATCAGGTCTTTCTCAGTCATGTTATTGATTTATTTTTCCAAAATCTCGATCTCTGCCTGTAACTTCTCCCCTTTCTCTGCAGCATGTCTCACCAATATTTTCATCATCGTTGTAGATGCACCCTCCAGGTTACATTCCCATTCCTTAAGTAAATCTCCACTTAGATCTTCAAAGGTCGGGAAAATTAGGATACGGAGTCCCCTTGGAATTTTACCATTCTTCATGTACTGTTCCAAGGTGACTCCGTCCCACCATCTGCTTAACTCTTGCTTACGTAATTTCTCTAGTTTTACGAACATTGCTTTAAGACTCACAGTGACTGTATTGGTTACAGTTGTTGTGTTTTTAGAGACACTAGTCCCAAAGAGATCCAGAGCTAACTCCTCACGCCCATCCTGAAATCTAGGCATGGTATCTAAGGGTATAAAGCCCTCAATTTTGATCAATATTAATGAAATAACAAACGGAAAAGAGTGCAAAACGGTCAATCAAATAGAATATGAACAAAAGTAACCGTACGGCTGACCAATGTTGAGCACATCAAATCCAAAATCAGTATACAAATTCGTGGTAGGTGCAAGAACACGTCCAGAGCAAGCCGTACTTATGCTCTACTGGAGACCAGATATACAAACTTTTTACAAAAGGACGGTGCACCAAAGAAGAGTCTTTTCAAATATTCCAATTGTTGTTCATTTATTCTTATTCAACTCTTAGAGATATCAGACTCAGCCAACGCGTTTCGTTCTTTACGAACTTCGTCAGGGCTGTGAATAAATACAAATACAAACATATATATGTATAAAACACATTATGTACAACATAAAACACAACATACTACCTTATTTCTAATACATAAAAAATGACGTTACTATATATTTCTATACGAATAATGAAAAACTGAAGAAAAGACAACATGAAACATATAACATTAATTCCACGTATAAATACATTACAGACAATATTCCATATTTCGACATATTGATCAGAATCACATACACAACAAGAATTTAAAACTTTCAAAGAACCACATGTATATCCTGCCTGAGTATATATATAATACGATATCCTAGGCAGAGAGTTCATTTTGATATTAATATGCTAAGAAACCTCATCTATAAGAGAGCTATTGAATTTCTAATATGTATCATCTTTTATAAGCGTTAAATATCTAGACCTAATATGATTCAAAGAACCACATGTGTATCCTGCCTGGGTATATATGTAGTACGATACCCTAGGCAGTAAAAAGGAAAATATATGGAAGCATAAACATTATGTACCGAACCCGGTTGAGCATGGTAGTTTTGTTCTGAGACGGTACGTGTCTATTTGGACAAATGTACATATTACCTCTCCTAGATTGTATTCGACAATGAAGCCTTCTCATATCCAACATACAATTCTATATATATATGGAATATTGTCTGTAATGTATTTATACGTGGAATTAATGTTATATGTTTCATGTTGTCTTTTCTTCAGTTTTTCATTATTCGTATAGAAATATATAGTAACGTCATTTTTTATGTATTAGAAATAATGTAGTATGTTGTGTTTTATGTTGTACATAATGTGTTTTATACATATATATGTTTGTATTTGTATTTATTAACAGCCCTGACGAAGTTCGTAAAGAACGAAACGCGTTGGCTGAGTCTGATATCTCTAAGAGTTGAATAAGAATAAATGAACAACAATTGGAATATTTGAAAAGACTCTTCTTTGGTGCACCGTCCTTTTGTAAAAAGACTGCATCAAAACATGTCGTGTTTGGTGTCAAACAACTTGGAACTGGTGTGGGAGTAGGATCCCACCCTTCTAGAGGGGACGACATGTACCCACTGTACTACACGGTAAAAATCTTCTAGAGCCCTGCCACCAGCACAGACACCGGGCTGTCCTCCTGCTGCTGACCGAAACTCGCAGTGGAGGAAGCCCAACAAAGGGTATCCTGTCACAGGGAGGTGTTACCACCTCCCAGACAGGATTTAGTGTATTGGAGCTGGGTGGGTGCACTCTTAGAGTGCCTTTGAAGTCCTGCACTGGGGGACCAGTAGGCTCCTCTGTGCATATGCCAGCTCAAACCGGTTCAGGGGCTACCTGCCCCTGCTCTGGCGCGAAACTGGACAAACCCTCCTAGAGGAGTGGTCATAGAGCTAGTCCCTCCCCTATCTTCACTATAAGATACCAAGCATTGCCAATGCAATTCAGATTACACCTGGACGATGCTCTACAAAGAAGAATCCTGGCCCTTCGAGGTTCCACTATCTCTGGAAGACTGAAGAATCTCCCTTGGAGTCAAGGAGTGACTCCCCTGCTTGGCAGGCACCAGTAACTTGATCAACGGTTGCAAACTTCACTGCTCCCGCCGGAGTCCGAAGTCCCTGCGTCCCCTGAAGCAGATTTCCTGGCCTCTCGACGGCCATTTTGAGTCCCCAGCGAAGCTGTGGCGTCTGGACCCCATGAGCGACGAGGAACAGCAATACCAGGGAACCGTGCACTGATTTCGAGTGCAAACCCTAAACAACGTTCTACGAACTTGTGCTTTGGACCATCTGTAGTCCAAGTCCCTAGCAGGTCAGGTACTGAAAATCAGCAGCCTACCCCATCCCGAGTGACCATGGGCTCCTGTGGAACTTTTCCTGCAAAGGTGTCTTTGCAGTTGCTTGCCCGTTGGCTAGTGACTCACCCGAAGACTTTCTCATCAACTTCAAGGGCTCCCCTGATTGCTCCGGGCCTGCCCTCACTTACCCTTGCTGGGTAAGTCCATTAGACCTTGCTGGTCTGCACCATCTTCAATCTTCACTCCACACGAGACTTGCAGTTGCCAAGGCTTGTTGGCTCCAATCCGGCTGCCGACACCGTTATCAGCTGCAGACGTTGTGGGACCCTCCGAATCCAGCTGCTGGTCATCGTCGATCTCTCCTGAACCTCGTGAGCGAAGAGACAACTCACCATTGACGACCTGAAGCGACGCGATATCAGTGGTCATCCATCCTGCTGGCCACCGGTCACTGGCAAGTGACTTTGAACTCTGTCCCCTCAATTTTCAGGTCCTCTTCAACTTCAATCCATCTTCGGATTCCAGCGGACACCTCTCCAGTCGTCACAAGCAGCAAGTCTTCAGTGATCTCCATTGAAAACAGCATCGCGACCCGACACCAAAAGACACCTATGCACCCGGCTTCTGTGGGTGAGGTAACTCGTGCACTCCGGTGCCCAAGTGTGTGTTGGCGCTCGAAATACTTACCCTGTAAGTGGCTTGCTTGTTGACTTCTCCGAAGTGCCCTAAAACTTTAAATTACAAACCGCGACTTGTGCCATTGAAACCAATGGGGAACCCGCGGCTGTGTTTAGACACTGCACGCGTCTCCCGTGGGCTGATTACTTACCTGCTAACACTGCAGTAGTGAAGCCCCAGCGATTCCAAAGGCCCTAGGCCTTTTCATTTTGCAAGTCAAGTTTGTTAAACCATTTTGTAGTATATGGTCTGGTACGCCCCTAGGGCTACAGCCATATTTGTGCTTAATTTATTGAGAAGTGTTGACATTTGAATGTGTATCTGGGTTCTAATCTCATAAAGAGATTAGTAGAGTGTATCTAAGAATAAATACATATATATTTGATATATATACCTGTGTGGTGTCCTTTTCATTTGGTAATTCAAGAGATTATAAGGTAAAACAAGCTGCTTTACATTCCTCAGAGACTTAGCCTGAAGGCTGCTCTCCACAGCTACCACTAGGCTAGGATAGCTTTCTTTAAAAGGTTGTCTTAAACCTATCTACCATAAGAGTCGAATTGGACTGGTGCAAGGTGGCCACTATAACTAGTGACCAGCATATGCCAGGCCAACTTCTCACAGTCACATATGCCAATGAGGATTATAAGGTGTAGGACTCACGCCATCCATACCGGTGGGCAGTATATTTTAAGAGGGTGTGGTCTGGAGAAGCACAAACTCAGGATTTAAAGCATACCCCAGTGGTTAGGGGTTGTCTTTACTAATACAAACGTATATCTGTCCAGGCTAACTCTTTTTAGCAACATTAGAAAAATGAAAGACTGAGGAGGTTCTAACTATATCGCAACACAAAAAAAAGCGAAGTTCTAACTATACCATTTATGTTTGTATGCAGCTCTTTGAGGACAGTTCATAGGTCACTGTCTTATGTTTGGATTGTAACTTCTGAACTGCAAGTTACACAAGAATCACTGTGACATAGACAGCAACCCACTGAGCTATCCACATAAAATACAGTTTATCTGCATTTCAAAACTACCACTAAAGTATGGCTCTCCAGCAGGATCATTAATCACCAGTTATCTGGAGAAATATTTTGTTGCCTTGCATCCATGGCCATGATAATGATAACAAGCATTTGCAATGCAATAGGTCTCGCATTTACGTGAGTTTTAGCTAATGGCATTGTTAATGACTGCATTTTATTTATGTTTTAAAAACAAAAAACAAAATAAAAGGCATTGTTATTTGCAATGTCAATAGCTGAAACTTGCGTAAATGCGAAACCTATTGCATTGCAAATACTTGTTAGATCAGTGAGTAGAAACACTCCCTATCAGCCCACATGGCAAATTAATTAAATAAACAAGCGCGGCCGCTAAAGTGAACGCGGACCGCGCTGCAAATAAAAAAAAAATAGTGCTGACTCACTTATGAAGGAGACCGTGTAACGTCACAAGTAAAATACCCAGTCCTCATGGGAGGTAACAAATGGCGACAGGGTGGTAGCAAGGAGGGACTAACAAGCCTCATTATCAATCAGAAACCAGCATTTACTAAGGACAATGATACCAGTCAATCAAAAATATGGGCGGAGAGAAGGCGAGGCTTCCACAGCATTCTCGACTATTGCATGCCTCGCAGAGCGACTAGTACATGCGCGCTGCCGCTAGGCTCGACCTAAAAATTACTACTTCCAAGCATGAATGTTCATACAAACATTCTGGAATATTAAAGAGACACGGTATAACAGTACACCTCCAATTGCAAGCAAAACAACTTAGGAACAATGATTATAATAAGATGGACCTAAAAAGCATTTATGTTTTATATATAAAGTTTACATATTGTATTCACATATCTTCAAGTTTCAAGAACATCAAAACCAGTCGAAAAGAGTGATAATAGCCTATATGTTTAACAAAAGTTTAAACACATGATTTCATATATTTTATCAAAAAAGCACATGGGCAATATTTCCAAACATGAAGAACATATACATTCCAACTTCAGTCTCTGTTAGATTCTTAGAGAACAGTTTATTCATGTATGCATGGCTCTGTAATTGCTGAATCCTACGCGCGTTTCGGCTTGAAGCCTTCTTCAGGACGCCATGTATATATATTTCATGTAACCTTTTCTACCATGTTCAAAACTTGTCACTTCTGAACGATGAAGATTGTAGCGAGGTGGTGGTTTATCAAGGATACTTGAATTGTTATCAGGATCAGGAGAGAGATATATCAATTATATATAACAGTGGACGTGGTTTCATCCCTGATTGTGTGTTCTGATCTCAATGGTTATGCTCCCTAAGTACCGGAAGAGTTGATGAAGAGGGTTCCTCGCTGGGTCTGACTGGCGATGGCAAACCCCCTCAGGATAGCGCTCTTCTACTGTGCTGGAAAGTGGTGATCCTGCGACTCTGCTTTCCGTCCTGCGCTGGGAAACCGAAACGGGAAAACCAGCCTAAACTGGCCTTTTCAAAGGGCTTCCTAAGATTCCAGCCAACAGTACACCTCCAACATACTTGTTATTCACAAACCTTTACTCGTCCCATTTTCTGCTTGGAAATGCTTGGGGATTTACGTCTTTCAAGGCTCTAGTAACAGCTGTTTACAAAAGTCTTCCTAATACACATCTGGAAGCACTCTTGGAAACCTTTTTGAATTTCAAACAAGAATAAATTACACACAAAGATATAAGTAATTTCATTCATGAAGATCTGATTTTGTTGTTGTTTTTAATAGCTACACAAATGTTGTTTTTGACTGCTTTCGGTGTGTGACATGTTCTTGGGAGTCAATACAATTGTTTTAAAAGGAAGATGGAAATAACCTACTGCTTATGACTTCGATGGTCAGTCGTTTGTGCATATACTAGAACTGGATTTCAAAGTTGTTTATTCACTGACATCAGAGTAGTGAAAAGCTGCTACTGTTACAGAATCCAATCCTCTCCCTTCATGGCCCTCAAGTGACCAATGGGGAGCAGCACAGTGACTGCTGGCAGATTTTCACACCTCCTTCTGTTTCTCTTTGCTCGCTGCAGACCGGAAGGAGGCGGTGGGACGCAAGTGTCCCTCTTGTACTGCCAACCACCAACTCCACTCCACACAAACAGGTGACAGGGGATTGTAGGTTGTGCTGTCACAGAGCCACTGCCAGTACAGGGCTGGGCCTCCCTTCTTGGGTTCTGTGGTTAATTTGATGGTGTGGGGATGGGGAGGTCAGACAGAAGGTTAAATTAGGTTTTGGAAAGGGGGAGCAAAAGGTGCTGTCCACGGATGGCACGACTCTGGGTGTTTATTCTGTTATGTGGAGAAAAGTAGAATACTGATGCGGGAGGGGGGCAGAATGCCATTTTTGTATATTTCGACAGAGAAGGAGCAAAATCACTAGATAGTTAACTATCTAGTAATTTTGTTCCTTCTCTATTACCTGGTACATTGAATTCTAGCATAAGGCAAAAGGATGTGCGGCGAGGGAGGTGAGGGTATGTTGTGCATGGCTTCCTCCATGACTCCTGTCAGTAGGGGGACCAAACCAACATGGAATAAAACACGGGTACTCGTCTACAATATGGAGTCTTCCACCTCGTGGCCCCATGTGACGTCATAGACCGCTCTCTCTTCACTTTCTATGTCAATAGGGTCTCACTTGGAATCTGTTGTTAGTTGCCCAGCTGCCCATTCTGTATGTACGCCACATATAGCATGGGCATGCTTATAGTCAATCAATCAATCAGTATTTGTAGTGCACGCTAATCACCCCGGGGTGTCAAGGCCCTGCATGTAATGGAGTGTTAAAGTGAGGTGTGAGGAAATCCCGCCCTTTGGATGCCGTGTGTTTGCTTATCAATACCTAGACCCAGTCGCACATTGAAAGATGCAGCGCTTTCACGGCTGTAGATGGCGGGTGACACCGCGCTGCCCTGTTTCCAGTTTCTCACATAGCTGCAGCCTGAACCTGACTGGCCCAACCAAAGGCATTTCCTCCCGGTCCGTTTCTGAGCAGACGCCGCAGCCCAGCTGCTTCCCATTAGAGGCACACACTGGAGCAGTGTGGGCTGCAGTGTCCTGGCGCGCGGCGCGGACCGTGTGGAGGCTGTGAACGCAAGGACTTCTTTGGGCGCCTCCTGCATCTGTGGAGGTGAGGGTGGCCTGCGGGAGCGCAGAACCGGGTGAACGGACTCCAGTTGAGGGGGTAAAACGTGAGTTCCGGGGACTGCTGGTATGGACGGTGCAAGGGATAAGCGAGTAGCAGGACGTGGAAGGAAAGAAATGAACGAGGGGTGGGTGGGAGACGTGAAAAGCAGAAAAAATGAACGTGAAGTAGATGGGAAAGTTGCAGTAGGCTGTGAGTTTTTTTGCAAGGGTGTGGGGGAATGACAACAGCGTAATTTGAAGCAAATTCTAAAGTAGATTTGGTAAAGAAAAAAAGAGAAATATGGGAGACAGATAAGCGGGCTGTCCACATGCACGTGCAATGCGCGTGCATGCGCATGTGTTGACAGCCCGACAGAGTTAGCTCTCTCCATGCGAGGGCTTTTTACATGTGCACACATACAGGAGGGACAAAGATGGCGTCGGGCTGTCCACATGCGCATGCATTTGCAGCTTTTTTTGGCAGCCCGACGCCATCTTTGTCCCTCCGTATGCGTGCACATGTTGAATTGATTACAAAAAGGACTCGCATGGCGAGGGCAGCACTGTGCGCTGCTAACACCAGGTGAGACCTAAAAGCCATTTACATGAAGTATACACAAAGTATGTGCCTTGCTGGGCCTGAGCAGATATAAAAAATAAGAACAAATAGTCACATATTATCTTTCCTACTTGGTACATAGAACTCTGCCTCACAGTCCAATCTGCTAAGCAGCTGCAGGGGTCACGAAAGGTGAATTAGGAATATGATAAACAAACTTTTTTTCTCCAGCTCAGAATAGAAAAGGAAATATCCAGGCAGCCAGTGTCAAAGAAAGAATTTGTCCCCTTCACCATGCCCCTATTGTACCTGCACGACACAGCCCACCTTACTAAAAGGAGATGCATGATTGGGGGTGCCTGTGAGAAAGAGCCCAGGCCCAATCACGCAACTTCCAGAACAGGAAGAAATTAACGTGGCCATTTTCTATTGGCCTTCAAGCCGTCACTGCGAGGGCCAAGAGTCGGATTGAGACCAGATATAGGCCTGGGCACCCAATAAAAAAGTGGCCCACATTTCCAAATTGCAACCTTTTGAGAAGCATTGACTTTTTAGTATGAGGGGGGTAATTTTATGAGAATGTTATGGTAAAGAAAGACTTCTATTGCTTATGTGGCCAGTGACATTGGTCATGACTGAAAAGTCCATTATTCCACTGAAACTCACTCACTCTTCTCCTGATGCTCATGTTGAGGTCCATGAATCACCCGTATCCCATGCTCCCCTTCATATCTCTGAGCCCCCTCCTGTCTATTAGGCCATTATCCGTATACACCCTGATGAAGGCAACAGATGATGAGCCAAAACGTTGTGTACAATTTGACAATTGTTGAAAAAGTGTCTGGAAAGGAGAGGGAACTACTGGATGAAATTCATAGTGCTTGGTGTTTTTGTCTCCCCTTATCAGGACTTATTCAGTTTATATGTGTGAATGAGAAGAGGTGCCTGCAACAGTATTTTACTTACTTATATATTTTCATGGCTGTGCTGTGTACTAAATGGTATTTGATAGAAAAAGATGCTGAAAATGTAAATAGCTGGTGACTATTTAAAATTTGTATGGAATGTATTTGTTATCATAGGCCAATAAAGATGCGGAGATATCAACAATTCTCTTCCATTAAATAATGGGGGAAGGTAGATAGTTATATAGCTGAAATTGTAGGCATGAAATCATCAGTTGAGAAGTAATAATGAGAGTGTTATCAATATTGAAATGCAATTTGAAGAAGAGTGACTAGACACTCTCTAGATGCAAAGACGCGCCCAATTTTAATGTAAAAAGAGCAAAGACTCTAACCATGGACAAAAAGATAGAAAATACAAACTCTGCTCATGGCCTTTGGAATGCAAGAGAGAGACGCTCATTGTGAGTGCAAGAGAGAGACGCTCGTTGTGAGTGCAAGAGAGAGACTCTCATTGTGAGTGCAAGAGAGAGACGCTCATTGTGAGTGCAAGAGAGAGACGCTCATTGTGAGTGCAAGAGAGAGACGCTCGTTGTGAGTGCAAGAGAGAGACGCTCATTGTGAGTGCAAGAGAGAGACGCTCATTGTGAGTGCAAGAGAGAGACGCTCGTTGTGAGTGCAAGAGAGAGACGCTCGTTGTGAGTGCAAGAGAGAGACGCTCATTGTGAGTGCAAGAGAGAGACGCTCGTTGTGAGTGCAAGAGAGAGACGCTCATTGTGAGTGCAAGAGAGAGAGATTCTCATTGTGAGTGCAAGAGAGACACTCGTTGTGAGTGCAAGAGAGAGATGCTCGTTGTGAGTGCAAGAGAGAGACGCTCATTGTGAGTGCAAGAGAGAGATTCTCATTGTGAGTGCAAGAGAGAGATTCTCATTGTGAGTGCAAGAGAGAGACGCTCATTGTGAGTGCAAGAGAGAGATTCTCCTTGTGAGTGCAATAGAGAGACGCTCGTTGTGAGTGCAAGAGAGAGACGCTCGTTGTGAGTGCAAGAGAGAGACATCTCATTGTGAGTGCAAGAGAGAGATTCTCGTTGTGAGTGCAAGAGAGAGATTCTCATTGTGAGTGCAAGAGAGAGATTCTCATTGTGAGTGCAAGAGAGAGACGTTCATTGTGAGTGCAAGAGAGAGACGCTCATTGTGAGTGCAAGAGAGAGATTCTCATTGTGAGTGCAAGAGAGAGACGCTCATTGTGAGTGCAAGAGAGAGACCCTCGTTGTGAGTGCAAGAGAGAGACGCTCATTGTAAGTGCAAGAGAGAGTGATTCTCATTGTGAGTGCAAGAGAGAGATTCTCATTGTGAGTGCAAGAGATAGATTCTCATTGTGAGTGCAAGAGAGAAATTCTCATTGTGAGTGCAAGAGAGAGATTCTCATTGTGAGTGCAAGAGAGAAACTCTCATTGTGAGTGCAAGAGAGAGACGCTCATTGTGAGTGCAAGAGAGAGATTTTCATTGTGAGTGCAAGAGAGAGACGCTCATTGTGAGTGCAAGAGAGAGATTCTCATTGTGAGTGCAAGAGAGAGACGCTCATTGTGAATGCAAGAGAGAGACACTCCTTGTGAGTGCAAGAGAGACTCTCATTGTGAGTGCAAGAGAGAGATTTTCATTGTGAGTGCAAGAGAGAGATTCTCATTGTGAGTGCAAGAGAGAGATTCTCATTGTGAGTGCAAAAGAGAGACGCTCGTTGTGAGTGCAAGAGAGAGATTCTCATTGTGAGTGTAAGAGAGAGACGCTTGTTGTGAGTGCAAGAGAGAGACGCTCATTGTGAGTGCAAGAGAGAGACGCTCATTGTGAGTGCAAGAGAGAGAGATTCTCATTATGAGTGCAAGAGAGAGATTCTCATTGTGAGTGCAAGAGAGAGATTCTCATTGTGAATGCAAGATAGAGATTCTCATTGTGAGTGCAAGAGAGAGATTCTCATTGTGAGTGCAAGAGAGAGACGCTCATTGTGAGTGCAAGAGAGAGATTCTCGTTGTGAGAACAAGAGAGAGATGCTCGTTGTGAGTGTAAGCGAGAGATGCTCGTTGTGAGTGCAAGAGAGAGACGCTCATTGTGAGTGCAAGAGAGAGACATCTCATTGTGAGTGCAAGAGAGAGATTCTCATTGTGAGTGCAAAAGAGAGATTCTCATTGTGAGTGCAAGATAGAGCCGCTCATTGTGAGTGCAAGAGAGAGATTCTCATTGTGAGTGCAAGAGAGAGATTCTCATTGTGAGTGCAAGAGAGAGATTCTCTTTGTGAGTGCAAGAGAGAGACGCTCATTGTGAGTGCAAGAGAGAGACGCTCATTGTGAGTGCAAGAGAGAGATTCTCATTGTGAGTGCAAGACAGAGACGTTCATTGTGAGTGCAAGAGAGAGACGCTCATTGTGAGTGCAAGAGAGAGACGCTCCTTGTGAGTGCAAGTGAGAGTCGCTCATTGTGAGTGCAAGAGAGAGAGACACTCATTGTGAGTGCAAGAGAGAGAGATTCTCATTGTGAGTGCAAGAGAGAGATTCTCATTGTGAGTGCTAGAGAGAGACGCTCATTGTGAGTGCAAGAGAGAGATTCTCATTGTGAGTGCAAGAGAGAGATTCTCATTGTGAGTGCAAGAGAGAGACGCTCGTTGTGAGTGCAAGAGAGAGACGTCTCATTGTGAGTGCAAGAGAGAGATTCTCATTGTGAGTGCAAGAGAGAGATTCTTATTGTGAGTGCAAGAGAGAGACGCTCATTGTGAGTGCAAGAGAGAGATTCTCATTGTGAGTGCAAGAGAGAGACGCTCATTGTGAGTGCAAGAGAGAGATTTTCATTGTGAGTGCAAGAGAGAGACGCTCATTGTGAGTGCAAGAGAGAGACGCTCATTGTGAGTGCAAGAGAGAGATGCTCATTGTGAGTGCAAGAGAGAGACGCTCATTGTGAGTGCAAGAGAGAGACGCTCATTGTGAGTACAAGAGAGGGACTCTCATTGTGAGTGCAAGAGAGAGACTCTCATTGTGAGTGCAAGAGAGAGACACTCATTGTGAGTGCAAGAGAGAGATTCTCATTGTGAGTGCAAGAGAGTAGCAGCTATAATCTTGAAATCCCTTCAGGTCAGGCAACTGCCTTCTTTGATCCTTCCGGACACTGAGAACTTGGTGATTAATCTCGACACTGAAAGTGGGTCCCTCATTCTGGTCCTGATTTACCGACCCCCCCAATACATGGCCAAATATCCATCCATTCTGGCAGAGCAGCTGGCTTCATATGTAGTCAGCTACTCTAAAATCATCCTTATTGGGGACCTAAATTACTGGTTTGATAGCATAGGCACAGATACTCAAGCTGCTGAATTGATAGATTTGCTAACAGACCTGAATCTAAATCAGCACATCCATGTACCCACTCACCAGAAAGGTCACAGCTTGGACCAGATATGGACGCATAATCTATCTTTATCCAATCCAGTCATCAGCCCATGTATCTGGTCGGATCATTTCATCATCTATTTCACACTAGAAGTAGGCGGAAATGTCAAACCCAAGCCATGCAAGAGCAAAGAATTCCGCAAATGGAAATCTATGGACCTTCCGGGATTTATTGACATTTTAAACAAAACCGTACCACCACCGTACGATGATCTGGACACTAGCGAGAGAGCGCTGTCTAACTGGTTACTTAACGCAGCTGACCTCTCAGCCCCCTTAGTACGGGTCCCTAATGTTAGAGGAAATGAAGCACACAAATGGTTCTCCCAAGAACTGAAAGATCTTAAACTGGGAGTTCGACAGAAGGAACGGAAATGGAGACAAAGCTACTCCCCTCAAGCCAGGACAGTGTTCTGTACCGCAAGAAAGGAGTTCCAAAAAATCTTGCTCCAACATAAATCTGACTATTTTTCTCAAAAAATTTTAAATTCCTCAAATAAAACTAAAGATATTTTTAACATAGTCAACGAGCTCTGTGACGATGATAGGACAGCCCCATCAATAGCCCCTACCCAGAAGTTGTGTGACTCTCTGAATGATTTTTTCAGAGAGAAAATTGTAAATATGAAACGCAACATTGCTAGCTCTCCTAAATCGTCTCCTTTAGATGATATTTTTAATAACCCCACTACATTAGACACCCTTCCTGCTATAGATGCTAAAACTTTTTCAACTCTCCTGGCACGGGTTAAGTCTGGATCACCCGATGACATCTGCCCACCCCACATTTTTACAGAGATTGGGCACTCTATCCCTCACGGGATCCTCTCTCTGCTTAACGACTCACTTAACCAGGGAAAGGTACCGGCAGGATTTAAGCATGCTCTATTGATTCCCCTGATCAAAAAACCCAGTCTTGATTCTCACGATCCATCTAATTATCGCCCGATATCCCTGCTGCCATTCCTATCAAAAATCCTGGAGGCACACGTTGCTAGCTGCCTTTCTAGCTTCGTTGAAACCACTGGATATCTGGAGCATAACCAAGCTGGGTTTCGACCAGGGCATTCAACCGAGATGGTGACACTGGCGGTCCAGAATGTACTAAGAAGCAATGCAGATAGGGACATTCACCAAGCATTGGTACTTCTCGACCTATCGGCCGCATTCGACACGGTCGACCACACCATCTTGGTCGACCGTGTCGAACAGGCTGGCCTGAGAGGCTCGGCACTTAGATGGCTGAAGTCATTTATCTCGGAGCGTACCCAGGCAGTGAGATTGGGAACTTTTACAGCGCCCAAAATCAAAAATGAATGTGGAGTCCCCCAGGGCTCGTCCCTGTCCCCACTTTTGTTTAATTTGTACTTACGACCCTTGTTATTTTCATTAAAAAAGTTTAGCGCCTTAATTTTTAACTATGCAGATGATCTGCAACTGATCTTCTGTCTGGACTCCCCTGGCGCTGCCACCGAATTTCGGGAGGTCATGGTTCACATTCAGAGATGGATGGGCCTAAATCATCTGAAACTCAACCCAGGCAAAACTGAACTGATTTTGCCTGGGAAGAGTGAACTGCATTGGGGACCACACTTCTGGCCTCCAGAAATGGGAGATCCTCCAGCTAAATCCCAAACAGTTAAGAGCTTAGGTATCACTTTTAATGAAGATCTTTCGCTCAAAAGCCAGGTAGGGACTGTGGTATCTGCAAGTTTCTTCCAACTTCGCAAGATTAAGAAGATCGCCCACCTTTTAATCCACCCTGCTCTGATTCAGGTCATCATTGCTCTTGTGCTGTCCCGTTTGGATTATTCCAATAGTTTATATCTGGGCCTACCGGCGGGGCAGCTCAAGAGACTCCAACTGGTTCAGAACCAAGCGGCCAGGTTGATCTGTAAAATTCCTAAGTGGCAGTCTATTAGACCTGGACTGGCCAGTCTCCACTGGCTGCCTGTAGCGCAGAGAGCAGCATTTAAAGCGGGATGCATTATCTTCAGGGCTCTACAAGGTAAGGGCCCTGGATTCATTAGCTGCCTGCTGGTCAGTTACACTCCCTCCCGTGCTCTCCGTTCTGGCCAAAAGAATTTGTTAGTCGTGCCCCGGATCAGGAAACAACGCCAGGGAGGAGGATCTTTCCACTTCCTAGCTTCCTCCCTGTGGAACTCCTTGCCACTGCCACTAAGACTCCACGAAGATCTGTTAGCCTTTAGACAGGCTTTTAAGACTTGGCTCTTTAAGCAAGCTTATCCTTAGTTAAATTTTCTTTCTTTCTGTCACATGTTATGTTTTGCTAGTCTTCCACAGCGCCATGAAGCCTACGGGCGTACGTGCGCTTAATAAATTTAATTTAACATAACATAACATAACATAACATAACAAAGAGAGAGACGCTCATTGTGAGTGTAAGAGAGAGACGCTCATTGTGAGTGCAAGAGAGAGACTCTCATTGTGAGTGCAAGAGAGAGATTCTCATTGTGAGTGCAAGAGAGAGATTCTCATTGTGAGTGCAGGAGAGAGACTCTCATTGTGAGTGCAAGAGAGAGACTCTCATTGTGAGTGCAAGAGAGAGACGCTCATTGTGAGGGCAAGAGAGAGACTCTCATTGTGAGTGCAAGAGAGGGATACTCATTGTGAGTGCAAGAGATTCTCATTGTGAGTGCAATAGAGAGACGCTCATTGTGAGTGCAAGAGAGAGACGCTCATTGTGAGTGCAAGAGAGAGATGCTAATTGTGAGTGCAAGAGAGAGACTCTCATTGTGAGTGCAAGAGAGAGATGCTCATTGTGAGTGCAAGAGAGAGATTCTCATTGTGAGTGCAAGAGAGAGATTCTCTTTGTGAGTGCAAGAGAGAGACGCTCATTGTGAGTGCAAGAGAGAGACTCTCATTGTGAGTGCAAGAGAGAGACTCTCATTGTGAGTGCAAGAGAGAGATGCTCATTGTGAGTGCAAGAGAGGGATTTTCATTGTGAGTGCAAGAGAGAGACTCTCATTGTGAGTGCAAGAGAGAGACGCTCATTGTGAGTGCAAGAGAGGGATTTTCATTGTGAGTGCACGAGAGAGACTCTCATTGTGAGTGCAAGAGAGAGACTCTCATTGTGAGTGCAAGAGAGAGATTTTCATTGTGAGTGCAAGAGAGAGACTCTCATTGTGAGTGCAAGAGAGAGATGCTCATTGTGAGTGCAAGAGAGAGACTCTCATTGTGAGTGCAAGAGAGAGATGCTCATTGTGAGTGCAAGAGAGGGATTTTCATTGTAAGTGCAAGAGAGAGACTCTCATTGTGAGTGCAAGAGAGAGATGCTCATTGTGAGTGCAAGGGAGGGATTTTCATTGTGAGTGCAAGAGAGAGACTCTCATTGTGAGTGCAAGAGAGAGACTCTCATTGTGAGTGCAAGAGAGAGACGCTCGTTGTGAGTGCAAGAGAGAGACATCTCATTGTGAGTGCAAGAGAGAGATTCTCGTTGTGAGTGCAAGAGAGAGATTCTCATTGTGAGTGCAAGAGAGAGATTCTCATTGTGAGTGCAAGAGAGAGACTCTCATTGTGAGTGCAAGAGAGAGACGCTCATTGTGAGTGCAAGAGAGAGACGCTCATTGTGAGTGCAAGAGAGAGATTCTCATTGTGAGTGCAAGAGAGAGACGCTCATTGTGAGTGCAAGAGAGAGACCCTCGTTGTGAGTGCAAGAGAGAGACGCTCATTGTAAGTGCAAGAGAGAGTGATTCTCATTGTGAGTGCAAGAGAGAGATTCTCATTGTGAGTGCAAGAGATAGATTCTCATTGTGAGTGCAAGAGAGAAATTCTCATTGTGAGTGCAAGAGAGAGATTCTCATTGTGAGTGCAAGAGAGAAACTCTCATTGTGAGTGCAAGAGAGAGACGCTCATTGTGAGTGCAAGAGAGAGATTTTCATTGTGAGTGCAAGAGAGAGACGCTCATTGTGAGTGCAAGAGAGAGATTCTCATTGTGAGTGCAAGAGAGAGACGCTCATTGTGAATGCAAGAGAGAGACACTCCTTGTGAGTGCAAGAGAGACTCTCATTGTGAGTGCAAGAGAGAGATTTTCATTGTGAGTGCAAGAGAGAGATTCTCATTGTGAGTGCAAGAGAGAGATTCTCATTGTGAGTGCAAGAGAGAGACGCTCGTTGTGAGTGCAAGAGAGAGATTCTCATTGTGAGTGTAAGAGAGAGACGCTTGTTGTGAGTGCAAGAGAGAGACGCTCATTGTGAGTGCAAGAGAGAGACGCTCATTGTGAGTGCAAGAGAGAGAGATTCTCATTATGAGTGCAAGAGAGAGATTCTCATTGTGAGTGCAAGAGAGAGATTCTCATTGTGAATGCAAGATAGAGATTCTCATTGTGAGTGCAAGAGAGAGATTCTCATTGTGAGTGCAAGAGAGAGACGCTCATTGTGAGTGCAAGAGAGAGATTCTCGTTGTGAGTGCAAGAGAGAGATGCTCGTTGTGAGTGTAAGCGAGAGATGCTCGTTGTGAGTGCAAGAGAGAGACGCTCATTGTGAGTGCAAGAGAGAGACATCTCATTGTGAGTGCAAGAGAGAGATTCTCATTGTGAGTGCAAAAGAGAGATTCTCATTGTGAGTGCAAGATAGAGCCGCTCATTGTGAGTGCAAGAGAGAGATTCTCATTGTGAGTGCAAGAGAGAGATTCTCATTGTGAGTGCAAGAGAGAGATTCTCTTTGTGAGTGCAAGAGAGAGACGCTCATTGTGAGTGCAAGAGAGAGACGCTCATTGTGAGTGCAAGAGAGAGATTCTCATTGTGAGTGCAAGACAGAGACGTTCATTGTGAGTGCAAGAGAGAGACGCTCATTGTGAGTGCAAGAGAGAGACGCTCCTTGTGAGTGCAAGTGAGAGTCGCTCATTGTGAGTGCAAGAGAGAGAGACACTCATTGTGAGTGCAAGAGAGAGAGATTCTCATTGTGAGTGCAAGAGAGAGATTCTCATTGTGAGTGCTAGAGAGAGACGCTCATTGTGAGTGCAAGAGAGAGATTCTCATTGTGAGTGCAAGAGAGAGATTCTCATTGTGAGTGCAAGAGAGAGACGCTCGTTGTGAGTGCAAGAGAGAGACGTCTCATTGTGAGTGCAAGAGAGAGATTCTCATTGTGAGTGCAAGAGAGAGATTCTTATTGTGAGTGCAAGAGAGAGACGCTCATTGTGAGTGCAAGAGAGAGATTCTCATTGTGAGTGCAAGAGAGAGACGCTCATTGTGAGTGCAAGAGAGAGATTTTCATTGTGAGTGCAAGAGAGAGACGCTCATTGTGAGTGCAAGAGAGAGACGCTCATTGTGAGTGCAAGAGAGAGATGCTCATTGTGAGTGCAAGAGAGAGACGCTCATTGTGAGTGCAAGAGAGAGACGCTCATTGTGAGTACAAGAGAGGGACTCTCATTGTGAGTGCAAGAGAGAGACTCTCATTGTGAGTGCAAGAGAGAGACACTCATTGTGAGTGCAAGAGAGAGATTCTCATTGTGAGTGCAAGAGAGAGACGCTCATTGTGAGTGTAAGAGAGAGACGCTCATTGTGAGTGCAAGAGAGAGACTCTCATTGTGAGTGCAAGAGAGAGATTCTCATTGTGAGTGCAAGAGAGAGATTCTCATTGTGAGTGCAGGAGAGAGACTCTCATTGTGAGTGCAAGAGAGAGACTCTCATTGTGAGTGCAAGAGAGAGACGCTCATTGTGAGGGCAAGAGAGAGACTCTCATTGTGAGTGCAAGAGAGGGATACTCATTGTGAGTGCAAGAGATTCTCATTGTGAGTGCAATGGAGAGACGCTCATTGTGAGTGCAAGAGAGAGACGCTCATTGTGAGTGCAAGAGAGAGATGCTAATTGTGAGTGCAAGAGAGAGACTCTCATTGTGAGTGCAAGAGAGAGATGCTCATTGTGAGTGCAAGAGAGAGATTCTCATTGTGAGTGCAAGAGAGAGATTCTCTTTGTGAGTGCAAGAGAGAGACGCTCATTGTGAGTGCAAGAGAGAGACTCTCATTGTGAGTGCAAGAGAGAGACTCTCATTGTGAGTGCAAGAGAGAGATGCTCATTGTGAGTGCAAGAGAGGGATTTTCATTGTGAGTGCAAGAGAGAGACTCTCATTGTGAGTGCAAGAGAGAGACGCTCATTGTGAGTGCAAGAGAGGGATTTTCATTGTGAGTGCAAGAGAGAGACTCTCATTGTGAGTGCAAGAGAGAGACTCTCATTGTGAGTGCAAGAGAGAGATTTTCATTGTGAGTGCAAGAGAGAGACTCTCATTGTGAGTGCAAGAGAGAGATGCTCATTGTGAGTGCAAGAGAGAGACTCTCATTGTGAGTGCAAGAGAGAGATGCTCATTGTGAGTGCAAGAGAGGGATTTTCATTGTGAGTGCAAGAGAGAGACTCTCATTGTGAGTGCAAGAGAGAGATGCTCATTGTGAGTGCAAGGGAGGGATTTTCATTGTGAGTGCAAGAGAGAGACTCTCATTGTGAGTGCAAGAGAGAGCCGCTCATTGTGAGTGCAAGAGAGAGATTCTCATTGTGAGTGCAAGAGAGAGATTCTCATTGTGAGTGCAAGAGAGAGTTTCTCTTTGTGAGTGCAAGAGAGAGATGCTCATTGTGAGTGCAAGAGAGAGATGCTCATTGTGAGTGCAAGAGAGAGATTCTCATTGTGAGTGCAAGACAGAGACGTTCATTGTGAGTGCAAGAGAGAGACGCTCATTGTGAGTGCAAGAGAGAGACGCTCCTTGTGAGTGCAAGTGAGAGTCGCTCATTGTGAGTGCAAGAGAGAGAGACACTCATTGTGAGTGTAAGAGAGAGAGATTCTCATTGTGAGTGCAAGAGAGAGATTTTCATTGTGAGTGCTAGAGAGAGACGCTCATTGTGAGTGCAAGAGAGAGATTCTCATTGTGAGTGCAAGAGAGAGATTCTCATTGTGAGTGCAAGAGAGAGACGCTCGTTGTGAGTGCAAGAGAGAGACGCTCCTTGTGAGTGCAAGTGAGAGTCGCTCATTGTGAGTGCAAGAGAGAGACGCTCATTGTGAGTGCAAGAGAGAGACGCTCATTGTGAGTGCAAGAGAGAGATTCTCATTGTGAGTGCAAGACAGAGACGTTCATTGTGAGTGCAAGAGAGAGACGCTCATTGTGAGTGCAAGAGAGAGACGCTCCTTGTGAGTGCAAGTGAGAGTCGCTCATTGTGAGTGCAAGAGAGACACTCATTGTGAGTGCAAGAGAGAGAGATTCTCATTGTGAGTGCAAGAGAGAGATTCTCATTGTGAGTGCTAGAGAGAGACGCTCATTGTGAGTGCAAGAGAGAGATTCTCATTGTGAGTGCAAGAGAGAGATTCTCATTGTGAGTGCAAGAGAGAGACGCTCGTTGTGAGTGCAAGAGAGAGACGTCTCATTGTGAGTGCAAGAGAGAGATTCTCATTGTGAGTGCAAGAGAGAGATTCTTATTGTGAGTGCAAGAGAGAGACGCTCATTGTGAGTGCAAGAGAGAGATTCTCATTGTGAGTGCAAGAGAGAGACGCTCATTGTGAGTGCAAGAGAGAGATTTTCATTGTGAGTGCAAGAGAGAGACGCTCATTGTGAGTGCAAGAGAGAGACGCTCATTGTGAGTGCAAGAGAGAGATGCTCATTGTGAGTGCAAGAGAGAGACGCTCATTGTGAGTGCAAGAGAGAGACGCTCATTGTGAGTACAAGAGAGGGACTCTCATTGTGAGTGCAAGAGAGAGACTCTCATTGTGAGTGCAAGAGAGAGACACTCATTGTGAGTGCAAGAGAGAGATTCTCATTGTGAGTGCAAGAGAGAGACGCTCATTGTGAGTGTAAGAGAGAGACGCTCATTGTGAGTGCAAGAGAGAGACTCTCATTGTGAGTGCAAGAGAGAGATTCTCATTGTGAGTGCAAGAGAGAGATTCTCATTGTGAGTGCAGGAGAGAGACTCTCATTGTGAGTGCAAGAGAGAGACTCTCATTGTGAGTGCAAGAGAGAGACGCTCATTGTGAGGGCAAGAGAGAGACTCTCATTGTGAGTGCAAGAGAGGGATACTCATTGTGAGTGCAAGAGATTCTCATTGTGAGTGCAATGGAGAGACGCTCATTGTGAGTGCAAGAGAGAGACGCTCATTGTGAGTGCAAGAGAGAGATGCTAATTGTGAGTGCAAGAGAGAGACTCTCATTGTGAGTGCAAGAGAGAGATGCTCATTGTGAGTGCAAGAGAGAGATTCTCATTGTGAGTGCAAGAGAGAGATTCTCTTTGTGAGTGCAAGAGAGAGACGCTCATTGTGAGTGCAAGAGAGAGACTCTCATTGTGAGTGCAAGAGAGAGACTCTCATTGTGAGTGCAAGAGAGAGATGCTCATTGTGAGTGCAAGAGAGGGATTTTCATTGTGAGTGCAAGAGAGAGACTCTCATTGTGAGTGCAAGAGAGAGACTCTCATTGTGAGTGCAAGAGAGGGATTTTCATTGTGAGTGCAAGAGAGAGACTCTCATTGTGAGTGCAAGAGAGAGATGCTCATTGTGAGTGCAAGAGAGGGATTCTCATTGTGAGTGCAAGAGAGAGACGCTCATTGTGAGTGCAAGAGAGAGATGCTCATTGTGAGTGCAAGGGAGGGATTTTCATTGTGAGTGCAAGAGAGAGATGCTCATTGTGAGTGCAAGAGAGGGATTTTCATTGTGAGTGCAAGAGAGAGATGCTCGTTGTGAGTGCAAGAGAGAGACGCTCATTGTGTGTGCAAGAGAGAGATGCTCATTGTGAGTGCAAGGGAGGGATTTTCATTGTGAGTGCAAGAGAGAGATGCTCATTGTGAGTGCAAGAGAGGGATTTTCATTGTGAGTGCAAGAGAGAGACTCTCATTGTGAGTGCAAGAGAGAGATTTTCATTGTGAGTGCAAGAGAGAGACTCTCATTGTGAGTGCAAGAGAGAGATGCTCATTGTGAGTGCAAGAGAGAGACTCTCATTGTGAGTGCAAGAGAGAGATGCTCATTGTGAGTGCAAGAGAGGGATTCTCGTTGTGAGTGCAAGAGAGAGACGCTCATTGTGAGTGCAAGAGAGAGATGCTCATTGTGAGTGCAAGGGAGGGATTTTCATTGTGAGTGCAAGAGAGAGATGCTCATTGTGAGTGCAAGAGAGAGACGCTCATTGTGAGTGCAAGAGAGAGATGCTCGTTGTGAGTGCAAGAGAGAGACGCTCATTGTGTGTGCAAGAGAGAGATGCTCATTGTGAGTGCAAGGGAGGGATTTTCATTGTGAGTGCAAGAGAGAGATGCTCATTGTGAGTGCAAGAGAGGGATTTTCATTGTGAGTGCCTGTGGAAGAGAGATCATGGACAAAAGGCTGGAAGTAGGCCCTCACCATTAGCTCTGTCGTAGAAGAGGCAAACCTCTAACACAAACAAAATGTGTTGTTTTATATACACACACACACACACACACACACACACACACACACACATATATGTGTGTAGGGGCTCAGATTTTCTTTAAGGAGCTCTTGGTCGGAATTGTTGAATGCAGGGCTGCTCAGTACCAAGGAAACCGACCAAAATTTAGTTTCACCGTATCCCGCTTCCTTCCACCCTCCTACTCTTCCTGTCTCTTTATTTCACTCTTGCAGGTTCATTTTCTCTCCTCTCTTCCTTTGTCAGTAGTTTCCTATGAGTGTGTTCCCCTCATTTTCTGCCTTTCTCTCTCTTACGCTGGTCAAAATCTCATGTTAAAATGAGTGCTTGTGCCAACCGCTACCAACGATCTGCACGAATTAAGCACTGTGTGTTGATGTTGTGATAAAAGGACAGTGATGTGACACATAAAGTGAGCTACAGACATTGGCGGAACAGAGTCAAAAGACAGAGCGTTGGTGAAAGAGGCAGGAACGGTGCATACCATTTGAGTTGTTGCATTGTGCATTCCACTGATTTTTCTGCCGTTCTGTAGCACTCACCTCAACAGGTGTTTTTTATACAATGATCCATTTTTCTCAGAGAGAGGAATAGTTGGGTTGGAACTGTCCAGAATGAAGGCTGCAGGTTCTATAAATGCCCACTGAAATTATGTGATTGAGTGGCTGCAGCATTTTTTGCATATAGATTTGTCGCATTTGCCACATAATCCATCATCCGCCACATAATCTGCAGTTTTAACAAAAAAAGTTTTTTCCCAGTTCAAACCGCTCAAAAATTATCTAAACCGCAAGTGCACGTCTGACTGCGCAGTATGAGGCCCTTTGCAAAGCTGGACTGGTCACCTTTCTGTTGCTTATTTCAATATTTGAGTGTTGAACTGGTACTAATGATGTACAACCAATGCCCAGACACCTTTAACAAGTGTAAAATGGAGAAAATATTGAAGTAACACTATGAATACATTTGCAGCATTACACTGCATCATTTTCCTCTTCTTGCAGTATAATTTACGCAACCCTGCCCCTGCCACATAGCTTGGCCCTCCAGTGCTGCATAATTCCAGTGGCCCTGGTTATAGCAATACACCAGCAGGCAGCAGTTAATGACTGCTGTCTGAACAAGTAAACTACAGGTGTAAACGTTTTCAGTTTCGCTGGTTTTGGTTGAAAGGGCTTTATTTTTTTTCCAAGGAAGGAGTATATGATCGAAGATTTGGTCTCTCAGAAAGCCATACGAGTTTGTGTGGTGGCCCCCTGTGACTCGGGTACTCTAAAAGCTGCTCTGCGGTGGCACGAGGGACAGGAAACTCGCTGCCAAGGGCATCTGCTGACCAAGCCTCCGACTTCAGTGCCACATCTCAGAGAGACAGGTTCGGCGGGGTTGGTTTCTGGTTAGATTCTGAGTTTGAGGCGGCAGGCTGGTAGAGCAGGGGGGATGCCATGCCTGGCCCGCATGACCTGGAGTCAGACCAGCCATCCACTGCGAGGAGGGAGGGGGCAGAACCCTGTTTATTGCCCCCATCACTTCCTGTTCCAAGGGGAGTGAAAACTCTGCCTGCAGTAGCAGCCTCTCCCGTGGTGAGGCCTCGCTGTCAAACCCCAAGGCCAGGGCGGGAGCTCCCCCCCGCATGCTGTGCCTGCCGGGTTGGACCCATTGTCATTCTATATGTGACAACGGCCGCGATCATCTGCGCTGCGCTGCGCTGCGCTGCGCAGAGGCTGCAGCAGCGCCTTGAATTCGGATCAGGAGAGCCAGCCCGAACACTGATGGGGGGGGGGGGGCGGCTCACATCAAGCCTTGGGCACTGGGCCTCGGGCACCAGCCGAATGCCCACCTCGCCAGTCCGACGCCCAAGGCTCATGTTTGGGTGGGCCAGGCTCATGTTTGGGTGGTGCTGGCCCACCCCGCCCTCCCGCTAGAGCCGGGCCTGTTCTCTGGTGCTCATATGATCGCTGCCCTGAGTTCACGCTAAAACTACAATAAAGAGAATCTTCCGTTTGCTCATCTTTTAAGAGCCTGCAAGGCTGGAACAATAATAAACGAGGATTCTTTACACAGCAACACAGACGTCCGGATTCCTTCTTAACATGTATTTACTGCCTTTGTTTCGTTTTTACCTGTCTGTCATGGATCATTCAAGCAGCTTTAGACCGCATTTCAAACTGCGCTCTCCTTCTGTTTATTGTTTAAAGTATATATTGATCAGAGGAGAAAATACCCGCTTTAGGTGATTTTCATTCTGGCCAGGACAGTAAAATACCAGTAATGGCGGTTAAAGAATGCAACCAGGTGGCAAACATAGCCACATCGGGCTTCTGGCCAGTTGGCCACTTTATTTCCCCTCGCCCGTCCAGCCAAAGTGCAGTGCTTTTAGTTTTCACCAATATTTCTGGGTCTATGAGATTTAAAATACATAATTTTTATCAAATATTTCTTTAATAATTAATTAGCCAAATGCTCTTTCATAAACGGGTATGATCTGGGAATGTAGGCCACTTTTTTGCGGGTGCCCACGCCAAATTGTGATCCTAATCTCACCCTGACTGATTCACATCCCTGTCTTCTGGGGGGGGGGGGGGGGGGGTGGGCGGCCTTTCCCCTGGAAAGGGAAACCAGCACAGTGTGAGGAGGTGTGGTATCAGAGAGGGGTGGGCAAGAGAGCCAGCAGCCCCACAGAGGTGCGAGCCTGGACTGTGACATCTGCAGCCCCACAGAGGGGGCCATCTGCAGCACCACAGAGGTGTGAGCCTGGACTGTGACATCTGCAGCCCCACAGAGATGCAAGCCTGGACTGTGCTATCTGCAGCCCCACAGAGGTGCGAGCCTGGACTGTGAAATCTGCAGCCCCACAAAGGTGCGAGCCTGGACTGTGCCATCTGCAGCCCCACAGAGGGGGCCATCTGCAGCCCCACAGAGGTGCGAGCCTGGACTGTGAAATCTGCAGCCCCACAAAGGTGCGAGCCTGGACTGTGCCATCTGCAGCCCCACAGAGGGGGCCATCTGCAGCACCACAGAGGTGTGAGCCTGGACTGTGCCATCTGCAGCCCCACAGAGGGGGCCATCTGCAGCCCCACAGAGGTGCGAGCCTGGACTGTGAAATCTGCAGCCCCACAAAGGTGCGAGCCTGGACTGTGCCATCTGCAGCCCCACAGAGGTGTGAGCCTGGACTGTGACATCTGCAGCCCCACAGAGGTGCGAGCCTGGACTGTGAAATCTGCAGCCCCACAGAGGTGCGAGCCTGGACAGTGCCATATGCAGCCCCACAGAGGTGCGAGCCTGGACTGTGACATCTGCAGCCCAACAGAGGTGCGAGCCTGGACTGTGCCATCTGCAGCCCCACAGAGGTGCGAGCCTGGACTGTGCCATCTGCTGCCCCACAGAGGTGCAGGGCTGGACTGCCATCTGCAGCCCCACAGAGATGTAAGCCTGGACTGTGACATCTGCAGCCCAACAGAGGTGCGAGCCTGGACTGTGCCATCTGCAGCCCCACAGAGGTGCGAGCCTGGACTGTGCCATCTGCTGCCCCACAGAGGTGCAGGGCTGGACTGCCATCTGCAGCCCCACAGAGATGTAAGCCTGGACTGTGACATCTGCAGCCCAACAGAGGTGCGAGCCTGGACTGTGCCATCTGCAGCCCCACAGAGGTGCGAGCCTGGACTGTGCCATCTACACCCCCACAGAGGTGCGAGCCTGGACTGTGCCATCTGCTGCCCCACAGAGGTGCAGGGCTGGACTGCCATCTGCAGCCCCACAGAGATGTAAGCCTGGACTGTGACATCTGCAGCCCAACAGAGGTGCGAGCCTGCACTGTGCCATCTGCAAACCCACAGAGGTGCAAGCCTGGACTGTGCCATCTGCAGCCCCACAGAGGGGGCCATCTGCAGCCTCACAGAGGTGCGACCCTGGACTGTGCCATCTTCAGCCCCACAGAGGTGCATGCATAGACAGTGCCATCTGCAGCCTGTAGGAAGCTGGCTCTGTATATACTATACCAAAATGAGGTATAGTGTGCACAGAGTCCAGCGGAACTCCAGAGGTAAAAGTAGATAATACCTCACTCTCTTTTTGTGGTAGTGTGGTCGAGCAGTAAGGCAGTATCAGAGGGTAGAGTTAAGCATTTGTTGTACACACTTAGGCCGTAAATGATGCCAAACACTCAAAACTGAACTCAGACCAATTTTGTTTGTATGGAAATATTATTTAGTTATTTTATTTCTAGAACAAGCCAGGCCTGGGGCTGGTGAGTGAAATAATACTTTGCAGCACTTATGCACTTAATTACAGTTGAATGTAGGTTCAAATGCAGTTGGTTGATTTACAGATAAGTTCATCAGAATTACTTTTCAGTTACTTTGTAGATTAGAATGCTTGTTACTTATTGGATTACTTATTAAGTTACTTTTGCTTGTTAGTGTGATATACCTAGCTATCACACTGAGATATTTCCCAGACAAAAGGTAAGTAATTCACTTTTAGTACATTTGCAGTGTTTCTAGTTTTCATACAAACCAACTCCACACACAAGAATTTTCAAAGAAAAGCAGTCAATGCAATTCTATAGGAGGAAATGAAGTTATCGGTTTACAGGTAAGTTCTTGTTTGTGGGAGTTGGTATTCTGGGGTTAGAACCAGGATTCCCCCAGGGTCAAGGATGCACTCTCAGAACACCCTCCGCGGCACTAGAGCGGCCGGGTGCAGAGTGCTGAGGCCCAATGTTATCCAATGGGGAATAGGGGGCCCCGGTTGGTGGCTGCTCATGAGCAGGCCACAGGGTTGTGGGAGCAACGCTCCTGGTGTTAGGCTCAGGGCAAAAGGGGGTCTGATATAGCACACACGGTGCACCCACAGGGGCAGCCGGGTGCAGGGTGCTGTTTTGCATTGGGTGCCCTGTTGTTTTCAACAGGAGTTGCCGGTTTTGGATTTTGGCTTCAGGCTTGGTCCAGGAAGTCTTTCGGGAGGAACCAACAGCTGAGCAGGTAAGTTGGAGGGCTCAGGGGCGTAGGTGCACCTCAGGTTCTCTTCTCCAGGGCGCAGGGTGACTGGATGCAGAGGTGTCTTTTTAGGTCAGATTTCACCATCCAGCCACTCGTGGTTGGGGGGTCTCTGTGCAGAGGCTACAGACAATGTCAGGGAGTCCTGGAGGGGTCAACCCACGGTGGACTCGGACTCTGGAGCGCCGGGGGACCTCGCTAGGACCAGTGGGCCACCAAAATTCAGGTTGTAGGTGTCAGGTGCAGTGGTGATTCCAGGCGTCGGGTTGCTTTGTTCTCAGCAGGCTCAGAGTCTTTCTTGGGAGTTTCTTTTGAACAGAGCTGCTGTTCACAGGAGATCCGGTCTTTGTTGAATGCAGTCAGTCCTTCCTGGGGTTCTGGAGGCCGCTGGCTGCAAGACAAGGTGAATTTTGGCGCAGGAGCTCTGGACACTGCAAACGGGCCGGTAGGGCTGAGGCCAAGTCAGTTCTTCTCTACAGTCTCATCTGCTGGGCGTCTTCTTTCGTCCTTCTTCTTCTTATGTTGTGGGAATCGGTCTTCTTAGTTCAGGGCTGCCCCCTAAATACTGTATTTATGGGGCATTTTAGGGGTCTTAAGGTCAGTAGCCAATTGGCCACTGACCTTAGGGTGACTACACCCTTGGTGTGCTCACCCAACGTATTGGAGTGGGCACAATCCCTAATCCTGATTGGACAGTGTCTGCCATCTGCAAGATGGCGAGCACTGAAGAGTGGGATTCACCTCGCCTCCCCCACCTGAGGGGTGGGGTTGGCAGAGGTGGGCACACCTTCTGAGCTGTTCTATTTTTACACCTGTCTTCCCACCGAAAAGGAGGGGAGACAGGAAGGGAGCGTGCTCCTGATAGCAGGAGAGGCTGGGGCCATGTTACATAGGCGGCCAGGCCTTTGATGCTCCCCTGCCACAGATGGCTCTTCCTGACCTGGGGGAGGTTTGATCACCTCTGCCCAGGTAAGGCTTTGTTTCTGTGCTCAGGGAGCGAAGGCTTCCACCCCAGGAGTCGACAAACATGTCTCGTGGTGGCAGGCTGGTGTGTACCAGTCAGGGAACCCACCAGAGACTGGTCGTATTTGAAGGGGCATCTCTAAGATGCCCTCTGAGTGCGTTTTTCATGAAATCCCACACTGGCATCAGTGTGGGTTTAATGTGCTGAGAAATTTGATACCATTATGGTGCTGTGGAGTTCGTAATGACCACCTCCCAGACCATATACACTTTATGGCTTTACTGCACTTACAATGTCCAAGAATGGACTTAGACACGGGAGGTGGACAGGGCTCATGCACCGGTACCCTTACCACTGGTACAGTGCACCCACCTGGAGGGGTGGCTGATCGATGCCAGGGCAGTGGGTTGTAGGCATGGCACACAGGGATGTGTGCCATGTCGACTCTTCACTTTTCTCTGCACCAAAACATGCAGCCTGCAAAGGCAGTGTGTGTGTGTTAAGGTACAGGACCTCTAAAAGGGTGGCACAATATGTGCTGCAGCCCTTAAAGGCCCTCCCTGGTCACAGTGCCCTTGGTACCCATGGTACCTTTTACAAGAGTCTGACAGGTGGCCAGAGAGGTGCCAGTTGGGGGTACAAGGTACAGTTTTGGGAAAGGACACATGCACTGGGAACCTGATTGGCAGGGAACCAGGGCACATCAAATTAAAGTGCATCAGAAATCTGGCAAAAGGTGTGTGGGGGGGTTACTGCACCAGAAACCCAGCTTCCTACACAGCCCCACAGAGGTGCAAACCTAGACACAATGCCATCTGCAGCCCCACAGAGCTGCAAGCCTGGACTGTACCATCTGCAGACCCACAGACGTGCATGCATAGACAGTGCGATCTGCAGCCCCACAGAGGTGCAAGCCTAGACACAATGCCATCTTCAGCCCCACAGAGGTGCGAGCCTGGACTGGAGCCATCTGGAGCCCCATAGAGGTGGAAGCCGAGGCAGCCCCATCTGCAGCCCCACAGAGGGGGCCATCTACAGCCCGACAGAGGTGCAAGCCTAGACAGCACCATCTGCAGTCCCTCGAAGGTGCAAAGCTTGACAGGACCATTTGTAGCCCCACAGAGGTGTAAGTCAAGCCGGTGCCATCTGCTGCCCCACCGAGGTGCAAGCCTGAATATTGTGGTGTCTGCAGCCCCACATAGATGCAGGCCTGGACTGTACCATCTGTAGCCCCACAGAGGTGTAAGCCAAGACAGTGTCATCTGCAGCCCCAAAGAGGGGGCCATCTTCTGTAGTCCCACAGAGGTGCAGGCCTAGACTGTGCCATCAGCAGCATCGCAGAGGGGGCTATCTGCAGTCCCACTGAGGTGCAAGCCTGGACTGTGCCATATGCAGCAGCACAGAGGTGACGGCCTGAACTGTGCCATCTGCAGCGCCACAGAGGGGGGCATCTGCAGCCCCCCAGAGGTGCAAGGCTAGGCATTGCCATCTGCAACCCGCAGAGGTGTGAGCCTAGACAGGCCCACAGAGGTGCAAAACTAGGCAGCGCCATCGGCAGTCCAACAGAGGAGGCCATCTGCAGCCCCACAAAGGTGAAAGCCTAGGCTGTGCCACCTGCAGCCCCACAGAGGTGCAAGCCTAGACAGCGCCTTCTACAGCCCCACAGAGGTGCAAAACTAGGCAGCACCATCTGCAGCCCCACAGAGGGGGGCATCTGCAGCCCCACAGAGATGCAGGCCTGGACTGTGCCATATGCAGCCCCACAGAGGTGCAAGCCTGTTCTGTGCCATCTGCAGCCCCACAGAGGTGCAGGGCTGGACTGCCATCTGCAGCCCCACAGAGGTGCAAACCTGGACTGTGCTATCTGCAGCCCCACAGAGGTGCAAACCTAGAGAGTGCCATCTGCAACCCACAGAGATGCAAAACTAGGCAGCGCCATCTGCAGCCCCACACAGGGGGCCATCTGCAGCCACACAGAGGTGCAAGCCTAGGCAGTGCCATCTGCAGCCCCACAGAGGTGCAAGCCTAGGCAGTGCCATCTGCAGCCCCACAGAGGTGCAAGCCTGGACTGTGCCATCTGCAGCCTCACAGAGGTGCAAGCCTGGACTGTGCCATCTGCAGCCCCACAGAGGTGCAAGCCTGGACTGTGCCATCTGCAGCCCCACAGAGGGGGCCATCTGCAGCCCCACAGAGGTGCAAGCCTGGACTGTGCCATCTGCAGCGCCACAGAGGTGAGAGCCTGGACTGTGCCATCTGCAGCAGGCAGCCCACGGCAGCCCCACCCTCCCTGGGTGTCAGAGTGACTCATGGCTGAGACATCCCAGCCTATCAGGACCCAGCACAGCATCTGCATTCCTGGGGCCTCTGGAGTCCGTCACACAGAGACCTGTGATAAATAAATGCACCCTTACACCCAAGAGAGGGGCGAGGAGGCGAGATACCCCGTGACAGAGCAGAGGCATGCGGTGTAAGAGGTACACCAGGCACTCGGCTAAATATGGGATGAACACAAGCATGGTTCACGGATTGTGCACTGACGCAGCCTACGCCACACAACAGCGATAAGGTACCCCAGACACACTGTGACCACCACGCACCAGATGACCACCGCAGACACACAGTAACTACCACACACCGGAGATAAAGCACAAGACGCAGAGAAACCACCAGACACCAGAGATAAGGCACCCCAGATACACTGTGACCACCACGCACCAGATGAACACCACAGACACACAGTAACTACCACACACCAGAGATAAAGCACAAGACGCAGAGAAACCACCAGACACCAGAGATAAGGGATCCCAGATACACTGTGACCACCACGCACCAGATGAACACCACAGACATACAGTAACTACCACACACCAGAGATATAGCACAAGACGCAGAGAAACCACCAGACACCAGAGATAAGGGATCCCAGATACACTGTGACCACCACGCACCAGATGAACACCACAGACACACAGTATCTACCACACACTGGAGAAAAAGCACAATACACACAGTGACCACCAGAGATAAAGCAGAAGGTACAGAGGGACCAACAGAGATTAATTAAAAGATACAGAGTGACCACAACACACCTGAGAGAAGGCACCCCAGATACACTGTGACCACCACACACCAGATAAACACCACAGAAACACAGTAACTACTGCACACTGGAGATAAAGCACAAGACGCAGAGAAACCACCAGACACCAGAGATAAGGGATCCCAGATACACTGTGACCAACACGCACCAGATGAACACCACAGACACACAGTAACTACCACACACCAGAGATAAAGCACAAGACGCAGAGAAACCACCAGACACCAGAGATAAGGGATCCCAGATACACTGTGACCACCACGCACCAGATGAACACCGCAGACACACAGTAACTACCACACACCGGAGATAAAGCACAAGACGCAGAGAAACCACCAGACACCAGAGATAAGGCACCCCAGATGCACTGTGACCACCACGCACCAAATGAACACCACAGACATACAGTAACTACCACACACCAGAGATATAGCACAAGACGCAGAGAAACCACCAGACACCAGAGATAAGGGATCCCAGATACACTGTGACCACCACGCACCAGATGAACACCACAGACACACAGTATCTACCACACACTGGAGATAAAGCACAATACACACAGTGACCACCAGAGATAAAGCAGAAGGTACAGAGGGACCAACAGAGATTAATTAAAAGATACAGAGTGACCACAACACACCTGAGAGAAGGCACCCCAGATACACTGTGACCACCACGCACCAGATAAACACCACAGAAACACAGTAACTACTGCACACTGGAGATAAAGCACAAGACGCAGAGAAACCACCAGACACCAGAGATAAGGGATCCCAGATACACTGTGACCAACACGCACCAGATGAACACCACAGACACACAGTAACTACCACACACCAGAGATAAAGCACAAGACGCAGAGAAACCACCAGACACCAGAGATAAGGGATCCCAGATACACTGTGACCACCACGCACCAGAGATAAAGTACAAGATGCAGAGTGACCACAGCACACCAGAGATAAGGCACCCCAGATACACTGTGACCACCACGCACCAGATGAACACCACAGACAAACAGCAACAACTGCACACCGGAGGTAAAGCACAAGACGCAGAGTGACCACAGCACACCAGCGATAAGGCACCCCAGATACACTGTGACCCCCACGCACCAGAGATAAAGAACAAGATGCATAGAAACCACCAGACACCAGAGATAAGGGATCCCAGATACACTGTGACCACCACGCACCAGATGAACACCGCAGACACACAGTAACTACCACACACCGGAGATAAAGCACAAGACGCAGAGAAACCACCAGACACCAGAGATAAGGCACCCCAGATGCACTGTGACCACCACGCACCAAATGAACACCACAGACATACAGTAACTACCACACACCAGAGATATAGCACAAGACGCAGAGAAACCACCAGACACCAGAGATAAGGGATCCCAGATACACTGTGACCACCACGCACCAGATGAACACCACAGACACACAGTATCTACCACACACTGGAGATAAAGCACAATACACACAGTGACCACCAGAGATAAAGCAGAAGGTACAGAGGGACCAACAGAGATTAATTAAAAGATACAGAGTGACCACAACACACCTGAGAGAAGGCACCCCAGATACACTGTGACCACCACGCACCAGATAAACACCACAGAAACACAGTAACTACTGCACACTGGAGATAAAGCACAAGACGCAGAGAAACCACCAGACACCAGAGATAAGGGATCCCAGATACACTGTGACCAACACGCACCAGATGAACACCACAGACACACAGTAACTACCACACACCAGAGATAAAGCACAAGACGCAGAGAAACCACCAGACACCAGAGATAAGGGATCCCAGATACACTGTGACCACCACGCACCAGAGATAAAGTACAAGATGCAGAGTGACCACAGCACACCAGAGATAAGGCACCCCAGATACACTGTGACCACCACGCACCAGATGAACACCACAGACAAACAGCAACAACTGCACACCGGAGGTAAAGCACAAGACGCAGAGTGACCACAGCACACCAGCGATAAGGCACCCCAGATACACTGTGACCCCCACGCACCAGAGATAAAGAACAAGATGCAGAGTGACCGCAGCACACCAGAGATAAGGCACCCCAGATACACTGTGACCACCACGCACCAGATGAACACCACAGACAAACAGCAACAACCGCACACCGGAGACAAAGGACAAGATGCAGAGTGACCACCAGACACCAGAGATAAGGGATCCCAGATACACTGTAACCACCACTAACCAGATAAACACCACTGACACACAGTAACTACTTCACCCCAGAGATAAAACACAAGATGCTGAGTGACCAGGAGACACCAGAGATAAAGCATCTCAGATACACTGCGACCACCACACCTCAGATAAACACCACAGACACAGAGGAACTTCAGCACCCCAGCGATAAAGTACAAGACGCAGAGTGACCATCAGACACCAGAGATAAGGCACCCATGATACACTGTGACCAACACACCTCAGATAAACACTGGAGACACACAGTAACTATCACACACTGGAGGTAAAGCACAAGACGCAGAATGACAACCAGGCATCAAAGATAAGGAACCCCAGCTAGACTGTGACCACCGCACCTCAGATAAACACCACAGACACACATTAACTACTGCACCCCCGAGATAAGGCACAAGATGCAGAGTGACCACCAGACACCAGAGAGACATCCCCACAGACACACTGACCACCAAGCACCAGATAAACACCACAAACACACCGTAACTACCAAAAACCAGAGATAAGGCACAAGATGCAAAGTGACCACTGCACACCAGGTATACGGCTCCACAAATACACTGTGACCAACACACCTCAGATAAACACTGGAGACACACAGTAACTACCACACATCAATATAAAGCACACGATGCAGAGAAACCACCAGGCACCACAGATAAAGAACAAGACAAAGAGTGACCACCAGGCACCACAGATAAGGCACCCCAGATACGCTGTGACCACCACGCCTCAGATAAACACCACAGACACACAGTAATTTTCACACACAAGAGACATAGCACAAGACACAGAGTGACCAGCAGACACCAGATATAAAGTACAAGATACAGAGTGACCACAGCATGTCAGAGATAAGGCTCCCCAGATACACTTTGACCACCACTCATCTGATAAACACTGGAGACACACAGTAACTACCACAAACCAAGATAAAACACAAGATGCAGAGAAACCACAGCACACAGGAGATAAATAACAAGTTTATTAGTGGCCACAGCAGACTGGCAATTAAGCACAAAATACAGAGTGACCACCAGACACTAGAGATAAAGCACAAGATACAGGGTGGCCACAGCTCACCACAGATAAGGCACCCCAAATACACTGTGACCGCCACACCTCAGATAAACACCACAGACACACAGTACTTACCACACAGCAAGATAAAGCACAAGACACAGTTTGACCACCAGGCACCAAAGATAAAGTACGAGATACAGAGTGACCATAACACACTGGCGATAAGGCTTCCCAGATACACTGTGGCCATCACACCTCTGATGAACATTGGAGAGACACAGTAACTACCACAAACCAAGATAAAACACACAATTCAGAGAAACCACCAGGCACCTGAGATAAAGAACAAGACACAGAGTGACCACCAGGCACCACAGAAAAGGCATCCACTATGCACTGTGATAACCACACACCAGATAAACACCACAAACACACAGTAACGACCGCACACTGGAGAGAAAGCACAAGATGCAGAGAAACCACCAGACACCAGAGATAAGGCACGCCAGATACACTGTGACCACCATACTCCTGATAAACACCACAGACACACATTAACTACTGCATCCCAGAGATAAGACACAAGATGCAGAGTGACCACCAGACACCAGAGATAAAGTACAAGATACAGAGAGACCACAGCACACCGCCGATAAGGCACACACGATACACTGTGACCACCATACCCCTGATAAACACCACAGACACACACTAACTACCACACAGCAGAGATAAAGCACAAGATGCAGAGTGACCACCAGACACCAGAGATAAAGTACGAGATACAGAGTGACCAAAGCACACCAGCAATAAGGCACCACAGATACACTGTGACCACAACACCTCAGATAAACACCACAGACACACACTAACTACCACACACTGGAGATAAAGCACAAGATGCAGAGTGACCCTAGCATACCCGGGATAAGGCACCCCAGATACACTGTGACCACCACACACCAGATAAAACACCCTAGATACACATGAACGAACTTCCACACACCACAGATAAAGTCCCTTGAGCATAGTGACCACAACACACCAGAGATAAGGCACCACAGATACACTATGACCAGTATACACCATATAAAACATCACAGACACTTTGACCACCACACACCAGATAATGGATCCCAGATATACCTTAACCACCACACCAAAGACACACAGTATCTGTCACACTCCATAGATAAAGTACAAAATGCAGAGTGACCACCAGAGATAAAGCTTCCAAGATATAGACTGACCACAAAACAACAGAGATAGGGCACCCCAGATACACTGTGACCACCACACACCAGAGATAAAGCATCCCAGAAAAAGAGTGACCACTGCACACCAGAGATAAGGTACCCCAGATACACTGTGACTACCAGACACCAGATAAAGAACCGTAGAGACACAGTGACTGCCACGCACCAGAGATAAAGTATCAGAAATTCAGTGACCACCAGAAACCAGACATAGTGCATCCAAAAAACACTGTAACCACCACATACCAGATAAAACAAAGTAGATACACTGTGACAACCGCACACCATATAAAGCCCCATAGACACACAGAAATTAATTAACACACACCCGAGATAAAGTACCAGATACAGTGGGACCACAAGACACCATAGTTAAGGCACCCCAGATACACAGCAACTACCACACACCAGATATAAAGTACCAGTTACAGAGTGACCACAGCTTACCAGTTATAAGTTGCCCCAGATAAAGTGTGACCACCACACACCTGATAAAGAACTGCAAATACACAGCAACAACCACACATCAGAGATAAAATATCAAGAACAGAGTGACCATAGCACACCATTAATAAGGCAACCCATATACTCTCTGACCACCTCACAACAGATAAAGCACCACAGATACACAGTGACTAACTACCACAGGCTAGATATAAAGCACCAGAAACCCAGTGACCACCAGATAATAGGCACCCCAGATACATTGTGACCACCATGCACCAGATAAAGCACCACAAATACACAGTCACACTGACACACCACAGATAAAGTGCCAGGAACACAGGGACCACAGCACACTATAGATAAAGCACTCCAGAAATGGCATGCCCACCAAGCACCAGAAAAAGCACCACAGATACACAGTAGCTAACCACCACAAAATAGATACAAAGTACCAGAAACAAAGTTACAACCAAACACCAGAGATAAAATACACAGATACACTGTGACTACCACACCCCGAGGTAAAGTATTCCAGAGGCAGAGTGAGCACCACACACCAGCGATAGGCACTCCAGATGCATTGTTACCACTTTGAGGATTGTGGTGTATTATATGGAATGGTTGTGCAACCTTATTCGCAAAAGTGTCTTGGGTCAGGCAGGCTTATTTCTAAAACATTTAGCTCAACACTGGGTAGCAGTGGCTTTGAGCAGCAAGGCTTAAAAAAGGAACTAGTGTGACGCTTTAGAAGTACCAAAGAACAAAATCAGAAAGTCACACAGTACAAAAGAAATCTGATACCAATTTATAAAAATAGATTATATTTTTATGAATTTTTAGACACCAAGATGAGCAAAATCCACCAGAGGCTACCGGAGATATAAATTTATAAGTAAAACGTAAATCTCAGCTCTTTAGTCCAAGGTTAAAACAAGCATTGGTAACCGTAAAGTTTGGAAACTTTTAAAAAGTTTGAAAGAGTTGTGTTCAGCTACTCCTGCTCCAGTGGGGCGACCAAATCTGTCAGGGAGAAGGTCAGGGGTTGACTGAGGACTAATTGGACATACACCAGGCCACCAAAACAGTCTTAAGTCCAATTCCATACTTTACATCAAGACCACCATAGACTTCAGTGGAGGGGTCCTGATGCTGCGGATGCAGGATGCTTAGGATGCTGAAAGGTGCTATGGGTGCTGTGCAGTCAATGGAGGTACATTTGCAGGTATTTCTCGGTTCGTGGATAAGGTAGGGTAACTTTGGCCCCAGGGATTGGTGTCCCTCAAAGTCCTCTTTGAGCCAGTAGAAGGCCAGCTGCAGCTGAACCACCACTCTCCGTACACAGCTGATCTAGCTGTATTATTTGGTGGGGACTGGTGTCCCTCTTTGGCGATCAATCTGGAATCAGACATCACTCCCAGGATGAGCAGATTCAGGTGCAAATTTGGCTGTTGAGGATCAGTCTCTTGGGTTGCCCAGCCAAGCCAGCAGTGATTCAGCAGTGATTCAGAGAATGTGGTCGCTGACTTGCGGGAGTGGGCTTCAGCTTTGACAGCACTGGTGCTGGTTCAAGGGGGTAAGCTGATGACCATGGAATCACTTCTTTGCTGGGGCCCGAGAGTGACTTTCTACAAACCTGGAGGCACAGTCCTCTCTTTGCTAGCCCAAGGTGCAGCAGGTGCAGTCCAGCAGTCAGTGCAGCCTCTCTTGCCAGGTCCAGAGATCAGCAGGCAGTCCTTCTGCGGTCCCTTTTCTGATTTAATCCTGATCTGATGTTCAGGGTGCCATCTTTATGCACAGAGAATGCCCTGGTGATGATGCGGTCACTAACCAATGGGCCATAAGGATCCCTCCTGCCTTTTGACAGCTTCCGGCTATGTGTGGCATCTAGCAATCGCAGAGTGCATTATTCTTCCCACTCCCAAGAAGTCTTAACCACACATGCCCATTGGAAAACTAATTTGGGCACGGGTTTCTCCTCTCTGTTCCTGTCGCCAGCCTGTCTGCCTAAACAAAGGGGCAACCCTTTAGGAGTGTGATCAACATTTGCCTACCAAAGGTGGCTTCGCCTTTGAAGCTTGCCTTTTGGCCCAACACCTGTATGATTTCCTGCAAGGGATAGGTGACACCTCTCCTTGTAGCAGGCCTCTATTGTTCCTGAGCCTGGGACTCATTCACACCACACCCCGGGAGGACAGAAGGCTGTCTGGTGTCCAACAATCGTGTACGATCACTGAATCAACTGGGCAACAGAGCGGCAACTTTCCAAAAGTTGCCTTTCCTCAAAAGTGACAATAAATTCGACTTATGCATCAAGTCACACTTAATGCCTTGAATAATTTAATACCCTGGCGTACCCATTTTGGTAGTCCCATTCAAAAGTTAAACAGTAGTCAGTCGATAACTCTGTGTTAGCCAATTGGGCTACTAACTTTTCCACAGCAAAAACAACAATTTGGAAGTTTTGCTGTTAGGACATATTTCAAAGCATCTGTCCTACTTATTAATATATTGCTCCCTGCCTTAGGGCTCCATAGGCCTTCCTTAGGGGAGACATATATATATATATATATATTCACTGAAAAAACCATAGGTTTCACACATGTTATAGTTAGCGGAAATTTTACTGATAAAAAACCAATGAAATTCCCCCGTTATAGTTAGTGCTGGCAACTATAACTCACGCGACCGCAATCCTCTGCTGATGCTAATACTGTATTTAGACACTTATTTGCCCATGTCTTCTTCCATACATTTTTAGCTATACATATATTACAAATATTTTTTTTTATAAAGACACATATGTCATCAGCAGAAGATTGCGGTCGCGTGAGTTATAGTTGCCAGCACTAACTATAACGGGGCAATTTCATTGGTTTTTTATCAGTAAAATTTCCGCTAACTATAACATGTGTGAAACCTATGGTTTTTTCAGTGAATTTGCAAGGTTTTTTAAATGCTAATTCCTAACTATAACGTGTGTGAAACCTATGGTTTTTTCAGTGAATTTGTACGGTTTTTTAAATGCTAAGTTACTTTACGCCATTCGAGGCATGCGCGCCCACTTAACGCAGTGCGTTCCGTGCACGGTTTTTATCAACTTTAATAAGCCCTGTACATTTGGTGGCCTTCGGCCACCAAAAGCACAGGGGGTGGGGTCAATGTGGATAGTGTTTTTTTTATTTCGATTTTATAATTTCATGTTGCCAAAATATAGTTTTTTTACTGATGTAATAAGCCCTGTACATTTGGTGGCCTACGGCAACCAAAAGCACAGGGGGTGGGGTAAGTGTGGATAGTGTTTTTTTTATTTCTATTTTTTACCGTACGCTTACGGTAAGCGTACGGTAAGCGTACTCGGCGAAATTGCCGAAAAAAAAATAAAACCGTTTTTGCTCTTGGGGGATGTTTGGGGACTCCCTCAACATGACTATGTGGGAGGGAGTTGTCAAAACAGCCCCGTAACATGTTTTTGGGCATCATGTTTGATAAATAACACTCAGTGCGAGAGACAAAATGGCGGACGCCGCTTCCTGGTTTCGGCCGATTCGAATGTTTACTAAGATCTAAGAGCCAATCAGAATCGCGCTCGCGCACGCCACCGTACGCGTACGGTAAGCGTACGGTAAGCGTACCGTAAGCGGGCTCAGATATATATATTGATTTAAAGGCTATTTTCTCAGAATCTACTGAACAGATTTACACCAAACCTACAAAAGGCACTTCCTTGACCTACGGACTACCTCTCTGCCAAATTTCAGGTAATTCTGTTCAGCCGTTCGGGCTGTAGCTCGTTCTAAAGGTCCTATGGAAAAATGCATGGGAAAAACGCGTTTTGGGACCCCCCTTTTATCTCAGCCCCCGCTTGACGAATCCCCCCGAGACTTTCAGGGTAGGAGCGGAGCGTAGCGCCCCACCTATTTTGAGAAATTCGCGAGGATTCATCGACCGGCGCCAAAGTTATTCAAAATAGAATGTTGCGGATTTCCTATGGAAAAGGGGTCCTAACTATAACTACCTACTGGCGACCGCCAGTAGGTAATATATATATATATATATATATATATATATATATATATATATATATATATATATATATATATATATATATATATATATATATATTGCTAAGGGAAGTGCAGACTTTGCTATTGACTTGAATGCAAAGCCGAGCTTGCTGTTTAAGGCTGCTCTTCTGGGATACAGTGGCAGGCTGGGAGCCATTTTGTACTTTGTCATACACGGGTTGGTACAATCAGTTCTGCAGCCCTGGGTGGACACTCTGTTTTATATGCCTTGGGTATCCTGGGTACCATATCTTAGAGAATTATAAGTAAATCAGCTTCTGCCAATTGGGGGTAGCCAATTCAACATTCGCTTTGTAATGGGTTAGAACACTGTCACTGCAGTCTGGTCAGCAGGCCCCAGTGCACTCTCAGAGTTCAAACACCAGCAGCAGCAGTCGAAACTTGGGAGGTGATCATGCAAAATGAGGCTTTTCCTTACAACCACGACACTGCAAATGTGATACCAGTGATTATTTGTTAAAAAATATCAGCTCCAGGGCCCTTGTCAGGAGGCCCCTTCAGCTTGACCCGTCCATTGGCCCCCCAGCACTGCCGATTACAGCATCAACACAGCAGCTAGCAATCACACTCATGGCCAGTGTGACAAATCTGACCACCCCAGGCCCACAAAGCTATAGGAATGGCTTTGGTGGCGGGTACTAATCATTTTTAATGTGTATTGAATTAATAACCGACTGTTGTGATCGTCTGTAAATTAGATAAACAGCGTCACCATGTGGCAGACTGTCATAAGTGCCGGTGTTGACATTAAGTGCGGTTGCCGAGCACCGAAAGCCACTGTCTCAAATCAAAAGACACACAATTGATGGACGGAATGCAGAACAAATAAAAAAACATTCACCCCCCCAGTCAAGAGATCTGGGTTAAATTCATCATTCTTTTGCCCCCCACACCACCCCAGTTTAGACCTGGCCATATGCAAATCAGTCTTGACCCTGTGCCTCATGGGAACAGTCCAGCCCGAACTGCCAAGCCAGGTCCTCCCTGGACTGGAAACAAGCATCCTAGGACCGGTTTCAGGGTTTCACCCCTCTTCAGACAGGATAGCTTGATTCCAGTGGCACAGTGAGGCCAGGACTCACGTTTGAGCATACCTGGCACACTTACGGCAAGAAAGCAAAAGACACACAATTGATGGACGGAATGCAGAACAAATCAAAACATTCACCCCCAGTCAAGAGATCTGGGTTAAATCCATTATTCTTTTGCTCACCATGCCACCCCAAATTAAGCACCGGCTATGCCGTAGATACATTGTACAAAGAGAAAAACAAGGAGACCCTAGAAGTCAGACGGGACCAAGGGTAGACATATATTTAGATCAACAGTGGTCCCATACAAATGGGATAGGTACAGTATCACAATTTCTACAATCAAAAAATTGGAATTATTTGTTTACTCAAATCGAAAGATAAACGCAATTTATTATCATTGAATTAGAAGCACGAAATATGCAAGGGGATGAGTGAGCAAACCGTGACGAGGTTAAAAGGAAATCAGCCGATTTCCTTACCGCAGGCAAGTGACTTAAAAAGTGACTTTTTAGTGTGTGAAAATGAAAATACAAAAAGTCGCAATCAAATTGACATCTCATACTCAACAGTAAAATACAAAATATAGTTTAGAGTTAGAGACGTGAGTCAAACTAACTCTAAACTATTTTTTGTATTTTACTGTTGAGTATGAGATGTCAATTGTAGAAATTGTGATGCTGTACCTATCCTATTTGTGTGGGACCACTGTTGCTCTAAATGTAGATACATTATGACCATTGCAGAGCACATATGATAGGCCTCAAATACACAGTGATCACTACACAGCACATACAATAGTTGCCACACATGGCATTTTCATACATTGAGGAGCATGTGGACACGTCTAGTTGTCTTGACAAGAATTTAAATATACATTTCATCATGATAGTGACATATACTATGAGCCCTGATGAAGCTTGCGCATGAGCGAAACACATTCACTGTTTTTATATGAAGAAATACCAAATAACCTATTGAAATGACATCGGCTGGAAACAGTTCAAAATATTGACTGTTAGGGTTTGTGTTAAAAAACCTCTGTAAGTGGATTTGATATAATCCCTGCCTCTCTTATCCTATATATAATTTCCAATGTTGAAATGTTTGACAGCTGACCTATGGCAATGTTCCGACACATACACAGGAGCTCAGTGGTCATGCGGTACATTGGTCCTCAGCTGTCTTGGTAATTTGCATACACACAGATAGGCCTCAGATACACTGTGATCACCACACAGCACATATGATGGACCGCAGATACACTGAAATCACTACATAACACATACGATAGGCCTCAGATACACTGTGATCACCACACAGCACATACGATGACCACAGATACAATGGAAAATACCCAGCACATACGACAGGCCTCAGACATGTCATGCTATGTCTTCTGACAAATTGCTACTTATTTTTCTCTCTCTGAATGCAAAGTGAAAGGAGTTTTTATACTGAATTATGTGACCATATTGCTGGGGTACAGGGAGTGTGAAAGGAAAGCCTGTAAGTGTTGTCTTTTTTGCAACATTCAACAAACTGTAAATGTCTGTAAAAGCACTGTATGCATTCAGCAGTCAGAAAAGCAACAAGCATTTGCAATGCAATAGGTCTCGCATTTACGCAAGTTTGAACTATTGGCATTGTAAATGACAGTGGCTTTCATTTATGTTTCAAAAACCAAAACATAAATAAAACGCAATGTCATTTACAATCAAAATAGCTCAAACTCTCGGAAATGCGAGACCTATTGCATTGCAAATGCTTGTTACACGTGTTAACACTATCTGAGCCTTGGTTGTACATCATTAGTAGCAGTTTAGCATCCAAATGAAATGATAAGCACCAGAAAGGTGACCGGTCAAGCTTTGCAAAGGGCCTTCCACTCTGCCGCAATATGTGTTGCTGTGTTTTTCTTAATTTTTTAACCATTTGAACTAGAAACGATTTTTTCTTTTGTTAAAATTTGCAGATTATTCAACAGATGATGGATTATGTGACAAATCCGACAAATCTATAATCATGCACAGAACGCTGCAGCCGCACAATCACATAACTCAAGTGCCACTGAGCATAGGTGAGCAGTTACCTTCAGCAGAGTGTCTGCCTCTGCTTTGCCCCATGAGTGTTCTGTGTCTTGTAGGTTTTTTGGATGCCTTTGAACTAGAGATTATGTTTCTCTAAATTACGTGACAGATGGTGGAGCGATACATTATAAATCTGTTGAGTGAATAATTACACTGAAAATAGTGCGAACGCATGACTACATAAGTCCAGTTTTTTATCAGCATGTGTATAGACTTTCCAGCACATTCGTAATCTGGGTGCCACCTTCGTGCAATTCTGAGAATTCCATTATTCCGTTACGTGCGGGCATTAGAGCTATGTGGGGTCAGATGAAAACTGTGAAGTTTAATAACAACAAATACAAATAAGTTTCCTATAGACATTTACAATGTTTAATTTGTGCAGGTGGTTGAAGGTGATCCAAACCTGCACTCATTTTTGGAGATGGGGGCCTATTTATCATAATCAGACTTTGACCCAGAACAAGAGAGAGAAAGACAGAAAGGGGTGAGAGGAGGAAGAAGAGAACGATAGGAAAACAGTGACAAAGGGAGAAACCAGGGATGAAAAAGAGCAGGCGCATTTGAGAAACAGTCAGGAGGTGTAGAGTGGAAGAAAGAAGCATGAGGTGGAATAAAACTGGGCAGCCTTGGATTCTGACACCCCTGGCATCCAGCCGAGCGTGGCAGACTCCTGAGAAAAACATAAGACCCGGTAGGACGTTTGTTGTGTGTTCTCTGAATGAACAGGCAGGTAGCTGTGACGCACTACTAAAGGTGTTACCTATGCCACCCTACGCCCTGTTGTGCAGTCTCCTGCGATACTATGCATTCCACTACTTATAGGAGTTACACCGCCTGCTATGGCACCCAATCCCCCCGCCCCTCCCTTTCCTCAGACGCACCTGTGCGCTGAGGTAAAATGGCGCATTAAGAGGAACATCGGCCATTCCAAGAGGGGGCAGGAATGTGGAGGGTCAGACGCCAGGAGGGGTGTGGCTCTGGGCGGGGTGGCTGCCGTTGGGACCGGTACCTCAGGTATCAGGCTCCACCCTGCCCTCATTCCACCTGTTCATGCTCTCGGTGCTGGACGCGGCGCTCACCCCGGACTCCTCCTTACGCAGAAGAGCAATCCTTTAACTGTTTTGTATTTTTTTAATTTGCATTCTTTGTTTTCTCCTTGGATTTACCACCCTTCCCGTCAGCCAGGAGGACTCCTGCTTAGAAGATCGAAGGCGAACAATTCGTTTTCCACCTAAAAAAAAGCTAGCGAAGTCCCCGTTGTGTTTTTTATGCCCGGAAAGTTTGAAGGCTCTTCCGTTTTGAGGGTGACATAATCGAGGGGTGCCACTGAGAGGGAACCCCCACTTGGACACCGAGATTGGCGATGGGTCTTGCACCCACCCTCGCTGCTGTTCTGCTTCTGCTCCATCAAGGTGAGGAAAACGGACGGAACCACCCGGGACGTAACGGAAACACGGGGGGAGGGAGGGGGGTCTTTGAAAAACATATAACGCAGAGGGCATGCGTGACATGTGGAAGAGGTGTTAGTCGTTAATTCACTTGCTTATACCATATCAAAAGCTACTATTGCCGTAACCTGATTTTTACTGGTGCAAGTTCTCCATAGTCTCTAGTCTCACTATTGTATGATCACTGGGGTGAACTCAAAGACTTATTTACAAGCCCTATAAGGATTTTTATATTAATCTAGTCAATATGAATTCATAGTTGCTACATGGAGAAGAATCGCATACAGAGTCCCACACTCACCATGGTCCGGTCTCCGCGGAAACTCCCAAGAGCCTCCATGACGCCCAACAGTGCAATGTGAGGCATCAGCTCGATCTTTCGGGCAAGACCTTCGGTAAGGACGAGACTAATCCTACACCAGTAACTACCTAATGTAGGTTACTCGCCAGACCAGGTGAAAAAAGTCAGCATCAGGTTGTGTGCAGTGAAAGCAAATGGGGTGCAGGATCTTGCCAGCTCTCCAGGGCCGGAGGGGGTGAGGTACGTTGCATGTAAGCAGATGCAAGAGGCAGTGAAAGCAATCGCTTTCACTTTCACGATCGCTAAAGTAAAACACTGAAACCCGCGAGTGGTGCGCGTGCCACAGCGAGACATGTGCTTTCAATTATAGCGCCAGTGTCTGGGCACGCTAATTGAAACCACATGGGCTTTGGTGCGCGTAACAGACACCAATAGGCCATGCGCGGAGCAATGCACCCGCCTTTGACCTATTGCGTGCTCTGTTTTAAAAAAACACACAATCAAAGCCCAATAGCGGAACCCAAAAGGAAAAGCACACGCACGGGTGTGTGCGATTCCCGTGTCCGTTTTCAAATCCCTGACAAAAGGGCTCTCGCCTGCGCGAGCTATGCTACGCTCTGCAACGCAGGGTTCGAGCCCTAAAAATGAAACACAATTTTTGTAATTCTGAAGTGTGAGGGAAACAAAGATTTGAATAGGATCAAATCAAATCAAGACACTCTACTTGTTGACAAACAAATTATAAACATTCACAGAAAGTCGATTTCCATACAATATCATTTGTGTGCAATATAGTTTTATCAGTGAAATATGTTATCAGTAAAGCTGTATGGCTGTGCAAAGTTAGTAGCCATTTCAGAAAAAAAATGTGTCGTCTGTAAATGAAAATGTGCTTCCACACGATGCTTTAGTTACATTAAAAAATCGCTCCCCCTCGTGTCCATTGAAGGTAGGTGGTCCAAAAAGTTTGTTATTCTAAAAAGTGGGTCGCGGTTTCAAAACATTTAGAAAGCGCTGCGCTAATCCATTTGCTGGTGGTCACTGGCTCAGCGTTTTCCTGCTGCATTACCACAATGCAGTGTGTTCATTCATTCATTTAGCAAAGCAGGAGCTCCCACAGCACCCGAGTACACTCAGAACCTATGAACAGCGTCAGGTGCAAGCGATGCCCCTGGCTTCAAATGCACCCTCTGCTGAGAACATTAATGGGACTCTGGTCTGGTCTTTTTGCACCTTAACATCAACCTTTTGCTAACAAATGGGGAATAACATGCACAAAGGACAATTGTCCCCATTTTGTAAGTATTTTCCCCCTTGTGAACACAGACCTAGTGGAGTTTGTGTTTAGCTCCTAGCGTCTGCATGTGTTATTCTAGAAGTAACTCACTGCTCTGTGCTGGGCTATAAAACCCCTAACTTACCCCAGCCTTCGGAGGTTCTCTCCGGTACTCCAACCGGTTACTTCGCTCTTTCCCCCTGTCTATAATTATGCTCATAAACTTTATGGTGTGTAAACGGGCGCAGTTTATTACATCGTAAAACGTGAAACATGCTGGGTCATAACTCATGACGAGACATCGGTCATTGGTATGAACCGTGCATCATACATAGCGTAGACTTATAAACACAATCTTTGAATCGCTGTGGATCATATCATTATGCGGTCATGAGTCATTTATGTTTACTGTTCACTCCTTGCTGTACCATCATCAAGTTGGCCATCCTTCGGCTGACAGCATTTTATTCGAGGTGCCATTGTTGTTGTAGGAGAGTAGGATCCGCCTCTTATGTTGCCCCCACTTTTTTTCTGATGTTTACACTGGTTTCTGGCTATAGTCTGGCTGGGACCCTGCTAATCAGGGCCCCAGCCTCTCTGTTCTCTCTAAACAACTTGGAGTGCATATTAGATGCACTAGTGATTGGATACTGTGGTGCCTTATGAGTCCCTAGCATATGGTACCTTAGGTACCAAGGGCATAGGTACTTCACAGGCCTACCAGGGGCTGAAGCATGTATTATGCCACCCCTGAGAAGCAGACTAAATCTGACACCACAGGCCTGCTACTGCAGCCTGGGTGAGGTGGTGCTAGCACCCCTCACTGAGATATAGGTTCCCTATATCTCTCCTGCACACACATTTAAACCTATCAGACACCCCTAAGGCAGGCCCTATCAATCCTGAGGGCAGGGTGCTTGGTTTCCATGTGAGTTGTCTCTGCCAGAGCAGGGCCCCTCTGCAGCTCTCAGAGTCCATTCTCTGGGGCTGTTTGTGAATGCGGTCAAACCATATACTCTTAAGTGCATTATAACCTCGCGGTTAATGCTAACTTTGGAATGGCTGCATCAAAGCATGTCGTGTTTGGTGTCAAACGCTTTGGAATCATACCCCCACACCAGTAACTGGTGTGGTAGTATGATCCCACCCTTCTAAAGGGATAGACATGTACCTACTGTGGAAACGCGGTAGAATCCTGAAGAGCCCTGGCATCACAAAATGGATGCCACCAGTCACAGACACTGGGCTCCCCTCCTTCTGATGACCGAAACTCGCAGTGGAGGAGGCCCAACAATAGCTATCCTGTCACAGGGAGGTGTGACCACCTCCCAGACAGGGTTTAGTGTATTGGGGCTGGGTGGGTGCACTCCTAGAGTGCTTTGAAGTCCTGCACTGGGGGAGCAGTAGGCTCCTCTGTGCATACACCAGTTCAAACCGGCTCAGGGGCTACCTGCCCCTGCTCTGGCGTGAAACTGGACAAAGGGAAGTGGGTGTAGCCACCCACTCCCCTGACCCTCCCATAGGTGGGGTCATAGAGCTAGTCCCTCCCTTCCTTTCAGTATAAGTTAGGGAACCCTTGCCATTGCAAACTAGATACCCCTAGACGACGCTCTGTAGACGAATCCCGGACCTTCAACGTTCCATTACCTCTGAAAGACGGAAGAATCTCCCTTGGAGTCAAGGAGTGACTCCCCTGCTTGACAGACACCAAATCTTGTAATCAACGGTCGGAAACTCCACCGCTCCCGCCGGAGCCTGAAGTCCCTGCAGCCCAGGAAGAAGATTTCCTGACTTCTCCAAGGCCATTGTGAGTCCCCAGCGACGCTGAGGCAAGTGGACCCCACGAGTGATGAGGAACCACTGACCCTGGGTACCGTGCACTATTTTCGAGTGCAACCCCTTCACGCCATTCTATGAACCTGTGCATTGGACCACGTGTGGTTAAAGCCTCCAGCAGGAATCCCTCTGAAGATCAGAGGCCTACCCCATCCCGAGTGAACGTGGGCCCCTGTTGAGTGAATTCTCCCGAGGCTTCTTCACGATCCCTTGCCGGTTGGCTTGTGGGTCCCCGGAAGACTTTCCTACAGTTCCAAAGGGCTCCCCTGGTTGCTCCAGGCCTGTCCTGACTTACCCTTGCTGGGTGAGTCCCTCAGACCTTGCTAGTCTGCACCGCTGACTTTTTATCCTTTCCACAAGACTTGCTGTTACCAAGGCTTGTTACTCCAATCTGGTCACCGACACCGCAGTAAGCTGCAGACTTCATGGGACACACCGAATCCAGCTCCTGGTCATCGTCGATGCCTCCTGGACCTCGTGGCTGAAGAGTTAAGACACCCGTGGATCACCTGAACTCACCCGACGACTGTTGGCCTCCATCTTCCTTGCCCCGGGTCACTGCCAAGTGACTTTGAACTGTCCTCTCTGCTTTCAGGTCTTCCTTCTTCTGAATCCAGCCTTGGATTCCACCGGACACTTCTCCTGTCTTCATAAGCAGCAAGTCTTCATTGGCTCCCATTGAAAACGACGCCGCGACCCGACAACAAAAGACACCAAAAGACACCTATGCACCCGGCTTCCCTGGATGAGGTAACTCCAGCACTACGGTGCTCCTGTGGGTGTTGCCTCTAGAACTACTTACCCTGTAAGTGACTTGCTTGTAGACTCTCCCGAAGTATCCTTAAACTCTTAAATTCCAATCGCGACTTGCTCCATTATAGCCAATAGGGATTCGCAGCTGTGTTCTCACACTGCATGCGTCTCCCGTGGGTCCTTTACTTACCTGCCTTGGGTGGTTTTGTGAGGCCCCAGCGCTTCTAGAGGCCCTAGGCCTTGTCCCCTTGCAAGCCGTTATCTCTAAGTCTCTTTTTTAGTATATGGTCTGGTACGCCCCTAGGGCCCCAGCCATATTTGTGCTTAATTTATTGTGAAACGTTGATTTAAGCATATGTTCCTGACTTCTAATCTCATAAAGAGATTAGCAGAGAGTTGTTAGTAATAAATACAAATTTGATATATATACCTGTGTGGTGTCCTTTCATTTAGTGATTCAAGAGATTATAAGGTAAAACAAGCTGCTTTACATTCCTCTAAAGACTTAGCCTGAAGGCTGCTCTCCACAGCTACCACTAGGATAGCTTTCTTTAAAGGTTGTCTTAAACCTACTACCATAAGAGTCGAATTGTACTGGTGCAAGGTGTCCACTTTAACTAGTGAACAGCATATATACCAGGCCAACTTCTCACATTTGTCAAGCCCTGTGGCTTCTAGGCTTCCCCTTGCTACCAATGTATGGCGTTCGCGACCCTTTGGCCGAGCCTGGGCTGCAAGTGCCGTGTCCGCCTAGAGCTGACCCTTAGCTGACCCTCAGCTCCTGCCACCAAGAGTCCCTGCCGTGAGGCATCTCAAGGACCCTGTTTGAGCGTTTTTTTAGGTCTCACTTGAGCCAGCGCGCATGCGCTGCTCTGCGAGACATTTAGTAAGGGCTTTAAACTTTGGAACATGCTCGTGCATGTGCTTTTGTTTTCTGCACCCGCTATTGGCCTTTGCATGCGTCTCTCTAAGAAAGACAGCATGCAATTGGCCAAAAGCGGGTACATGTCCCGCCTTCTCTCTGCCCTGGCCTAGGGTTTACGGGAGCAAGGGCGGCTTTCCTCTCTCGTCATGGCTCATTAAGCACAGCATGCACTTTCAGCTCCAAACGCGGTCGCTTTCATTTACGCGTACCGCGCTTGTTTTATTTATTTATTTACTAGAGCGCCGTAATGCCTTTCTGCACAGAACACCCCTCCCACCTCCCAAACATCAACCACAGCGATGCCGTGGCTTGTTTCTTTTCTTTGTGAGCCACTCTCACTGTAGTCACAACATATTTTTTTTAATTAACGGAGCATTGCGCTTTCATGCGCTTTAAATTTTAAATGCAGTACTGGGCTGTACTGAGCCCTCATTGCTGTGCGTGTGCTACATGAACGGATATTTGTTTGTTGTGTAGTGTGCAGTACTGGGCTGCACAGAGCTCTCATTGATGTGCGTGCGCTACATGAACGGATATTTGTTTGTTGTGTAGTGTGCAGTACTGGGCTGTGCAGAGCCCTCATTGCTGTGCGTGCGCTACATGAACGGATATTTGTTTGTTGTGTAGTATGCAATACTGGACTGTACAGAGCCCTAATTGCTGTACATGCGCTACATGAACGGATATAATAGGCTCTTGCTCTGCAAGGTCTGCTGGCTGTTTGTTTTGCAAATTCATACAGCGCAAACTGAACTCAAGAGTAGTAGAGACCTTTACAAGACACCCAGTTACATTACACAAGAGAACATTCACACAGGAACACATTGCATTTTAGAAGTCACAGGAGAAAAACTAATTTGCCCAGAATCACACATTGGTAAGCCAACGCGGTGACCGCACGTGATCATCATGTGTGATTAATCAATTAAGCTCCCCATGGTCCCATTTACTAAAAACCGGGTGCCAAGGAACATTCGCATGCGCTATAAGAAGGGACCACCCCGTTAAATCTGTTTCATGTTCTATCTACTCGCCGTTTTTTGTATTTAATATTCGGCCTCTTTCTGCTCTCCCATGTGCCCCCATTGAGATCCTCCTCTTCCATCCGCATTCTGCCAGCACCCTCCTACCCAATAGTCGTCCACCACCACCACCACTAAGTCCAACACCACCACCACATCGTTCACCACCACCACTATGTCCACCATGTCCACCATGTCCACCACCACGTCCACCACCACCACCACCACGTCCACCACCATGTCCACCATGTCCACCACCACCATGTCCACCACCACCACAACCACCACCATCACGTCCACCACCACCACCACATCCACCACCAACACATCCACCACCAAGCTCAGCACCACCACCACGTCCACCACCATTACGTCCACCACCACGTCTACCACCAACATGTCCACCACCACCACCAAGCCCAGCATCACCACCACGTCCACCACCACCACGTCCACCACCACCACATCCACCACCACCACCATGTCCACCACCACGTCCACCACCACCACATCCACCACCACCATGTCCACCACCACGTCAACCACCACCGCGTCCACCACCACCACCACCACCACATCCACCACCACCACATCCACCACCACCACGTCCACTACCACCACCAGGTCCACCACCTCCATCACCACCAGCACATCCACCACCACCACCACCATCCCCACCACCACGTCCACCACCACCACATCCACCACCACCACCACGTCCACCACCACCATGTCCACCACCACCGCGTCCACCACCACCACATCCACCACAACCACGTCCACCACCACCAGGTCCACCACCACCACCACCACGTCCACCACGTCCACCACCACCCGTGACAGGTAAAGTGTCACTGGAGGGCAGGGGCAATAGGGGTGTCAACCCCGGCTGTACATGGGACATTTAAGAATGCATTGGGTGCGAGAAGACGGGAATAGGGGCTAGAAATATTACCCCTGACCCAAGATACATTTTGAAGAGGCACAATGTCACAGGGGCTCCTGTAAAAGCACTTGCAGCACCTCTACCTCACAGTGGCATACCTGCATAAGCTACTCACTCAAAACAAGCATTGGCATAGCCAATAGGTCTCACCTTTGGGACCTTATAAGTGTTTAGTCATGCAACACTTGATGTTGTTGCACCAAGGATATTGTGCTGGATAACTAAATACTTATAAGGTCCCAAAAGCGAGACCTATTGGCTATGCCAGTGCTTGTCTTACTGGCCTTCTATGTTATCATGGGCATTCACAGATGCGCCATGCTGCCATTGGTTTCACGACCGCTGGCAGCTCCCCTCCTTTCCGTCTACCTTTTCCCTTAGAAAACCCTTTAGGGCTCCAACTATGTTCAACAGGAACATGTCCATCCCTACTCCAGACAAACGAACCCTATCCTCCGCATAGTTGCAGAAAACCTAAGGTATTCCCAGCCCAGGCCTTAGCGAAACTTTCTTATTGATATGTCTTGTTTTCACCTGGACCTCTCTTTCACTACACGGCTCCAAGCCCCCCTTCATTTGAATAAAGCAATGACTAGGGGTGGGCGGAATTTTTAATTCCGCCAGCGGAATTGGAGGAATTCAGTAATTCTGCATTCCTCTTGTAATGCGGATTTAGTCACAAATTCCAATGCCTGTGGAATTAATTATTCAGCATCACGCACTATGTCCCCCTATACAACTAACACAGTGCAGAACTTGGATGCCAGGTGCAAACAACCAATCAGATGAAAGCTACATTGTATTTGTGGGGGAAGAAACTATGGTATGTTTGGATTGGTTGCCAGAAATCACATCATGTGATTGGCTGCCATGAGCTATTGTGGGTTATCCATAGGATGCGGGGTCTTGGACATTGTATTGTAGTGTAAGACTACCCACATTTCTATTGGTTATGAGTCACCAGCTGGAATCCTGGTGATCCATCTGAACTGGTTTGCTTCTGGCGGGTAGGCTCCCCCAAGGTGGGCTCACTCTTAAACTCGAACAGGTCTGTAATACTTTTTAATTGCATATCTTCTCTTCCTGCAGTATTTGTCCCCGCCGGTTATGCAGTACACCCATGTTCATTCACCTCTTCCTCTCTAGGTCGGTCTGGAAATTGTTATGTGTATTTTTTATTTCTGAGCACGGCTGCTTGAAGACGCGAGTAAACGGTGGCCTCCTTGGGGGTATGCAGAGTGACTCATGGCTGCCGCTAACGCTTAATGGTGACGTGTCACAGATTCTATTCATGTTCCACGCTGGTGGTACCGAGCCTGAAAGTCTCGGAGATTACCCACTCTATGCAGGTGGCTCTTTCTTAAAAACAAATCGGCTTTCGTCAGTGCTGCGTAAGTATAGAGTAGCTCGTTACTGGACATATCAGGATTACCGTGGAATTTGGAATGAAGCCCGACCTTAACCAAGAATATTGTTGGGGGCAGGGTCGGTTGGGCAAAGCGGGCAATCAGCCACGGTCCGGTACGCAGGTGCATAGTCCTCATATGAACAGGTGAGATGTTGTGCTGTTAATACTGTAAAGTCGATGTCAATGTGAATAATGATACATTCACATATAGAAACAAGATTGCATCTTTATTGATGAATTCGCCCATTGTGAACTCCACGTCAACCCCGACTCAGAAATGCCCTGAGACCCAGGCCCGAGGTCACTGATTGACCGATCACAGGTGGGGTAGTACATAGCCAGCAGACAAAGCGTGAACAGGAGATCCCAGAGCAAACCCACAAATAGGTGCAGCAACACCACAATGGTCAGAGAGATTGGCACCAATAAAGCACACATGGCCAGAGGGGGGCACACGTTCCCAAAACTCCATAAAGTCAGATGCCACATTAAGTTAGGAACACTAAGCCAATCAGGACTTGTGATGCTTCTGTGGCAAACCTGCCCTGCTATTTGAAAGGTTCCCCGGTGGCGGTGATGCATACGACTTTCAGATTGCTCTCTTATGGGAGATAACTGATGTTGAAAAGTCAAGGTTGCTTTGGGATTAGGCCGGGGGTTGCCTATCTGGTAATGGTTGCTTCTGTTGTTACTTGACAAAAGTACTATTTACACCTACCTATACAGTTAGGGAGACAACGCTTTGGCCTTCAATTAATCTTATTACCGTGCGTTTCGATTCCCTGAGCAAACTGAAAGCTTACTGTTTCCAAAAGATGTGGCCCTGACTTCTGCTAAGGAGACATTTAATCTTCAGGTGTCACGGCCCTCTTCGGGGATGCAGGAGCCACTCTCCTCTCACTTCCCACGACATTTTAGAGAGCTGGTGCATCGTAATTGTAACTTGTCTGGAACAAAGGAAATAGCACATTTTTTTCAGAACTATCGGCTCTGAGTTAGTTAGCACCTTCCAGAAAGCATTCAGAGTCAATCCATCTTTTATTCACTCCCTGCTCTGGAGCATCTTTGAGGTCTTTCGCTGGTCCTGTTCCTGATTGCGAGGACAGTCATTTTAACATTTTTGCTCTGCAATGGATGTCCTATTTCGAGATCAAATGGGCCTTGCACTATCTCGTGTATTAATGTGCTGCGAGTGCATGGTGCAGTGCTTTGTTTAACCCTTGCTTTGCGCACTGAATGATCATTGGTTCTTATCATTTCGGCCTGTGTGGCTTCACTGCGTGCAGCCCGTTTTACGCTGTCTGCTGTGCATTTTAGAGTGTGCCTTGGATTCATGCCTGGGGTCTCAACTGGTTGTGCTTTCAGACATAAACGTACTGGTGTACCCCTTTAAAGACCATATGGATAGTTGTCCTTTGTTTATTCCGTTGCTCCTGGCCGCATTTTGCAAGCCTCCCTGGACTGCTTCTGTCCCATTTGGATTGAATCTTAGCTCTGGTTTGGCGGATCCCCGACTGGCTGTTTTCACTCCCGCAGAGGATGCTGTGGGGGTTGGATGGGAACATATTTGCTCCATAAAAGTGCTCTGACGTATGCCTCTGGGATCATCGTCTCTGGATGCTAGGAACAGAAATGTTTTGTCTACCTCTCGGAACACAAAGGGCCCGATTCACAGAATTAACTTAAGACAAAATCCTTTAAGTTTAAAGAGGATTTTATTGAAGAATGAAAAAAGTTGCAGTACAATAATAATATACATATATGATAAAAAATACATTATAAATCAGATCAGAGCAATGGAAGAGGTAGAGATGGAAAGAGAAAGAAGAAAAGAGGGAAAGAAAAAGGGATATCATCAAAAACATATTACAGCAATATATTAAATAAGTGGTAGTATAAAGAGCAAATATGATTTCATAATACAAGAATTATTATGTAACAAGAAATAGAGCAAATTGGTAAAGTTACCTATAATAGTACTATCAGAAATATTAACAAGAACAAAAGCATCAAGGAGGTTTAGATACTTCTTCTCTGCAGGGGTTGTGTAAGGGAATGGATTGGGCAGACACATTTAGAAAAGAGGTAACGGGTAGCCATAATAGGTCTCTTTTAATCGCAAGGGAGATAGGATAGACATATGCTCTATCTAGCCTATGGTTATAACAAACTCCATACCACCATGCTTGATAGGAAATAAGGGAAGTATCTTTCCAAGCTTTCGTGATTTGTTGAAATGCCACAGCAAGAAGGAGGTCAACAATGGAGGTATCAGTGTTGGAGGGGGACCATATTTGTGAGAGACTCCCAAGAAAAATATGAGAAAAAGAAAGGGGGAAATTGGTAGAAAAAATGGAATTAATTTGTCGCCAAACTTTGCCCCAAAAAAGGTGAACAGCAGGGCAAGAAAACAACATGTGGTTAAGATCAGCCACTAAAGCCGAACAGGACCAACAGCTGGACGGGATAGAGGGGTCAATGAGGTGCAGTTTGGATGGGGTAATTAAAAGTCGATTGTATATAAAAAATAGCGTTTGGGTTGTGTTCGCCGCTCTAGATGATTTCCTTATTTTGATCCAAATGTTATCCCAAGTAGTAAGAGGAAATCAATCCCCTAAATCTGATTCCCAGGCACATTCCACAGAAGATTTCGTTCGATTAGCAGACGTATCTCGTAATTTTTTATAGATTTGAGAAGCCGACGGAGAAGAGTGCAAAGATGGTAAGGAAATGAGAGAGGAATTGTGTTGAATGGAAGTATCCGTAAGGGCATCCAAAGTAGTCTGAGCCGCCGATTTTAATAGAATATATTTAGGGTGAGAAGAAAGAGGGAGAGAGAAACGATCCTGAAGAACAGAAAAGGAGATAAAAGAACCATCATGAAAGAGTTGATGAGTCCATTTGAGACCTAGGGAGAGCCAATCGTTCCAAAAGATAGATCTATTTTTAATTTTGATAAGAGAGTTATACCAAATAGGGGACTGTAAAAAACGAGCACGGTCGTCTAGGTTATGTAAAATAATGGGTTGAAAGGTCTTACAAACATGCTGGAGAATAGGAAGAGAAAATTTCTTTGGAGCTTGTGACAATGAAACAAATTCTTCAAACGTAAAAGGTTGAAAAAAGGAAGATTCAACCTCTACCCATAGAGGACAAGAAGAGGGGTCGGAAGTATGATCAGAAATGAAAAAAGCAGAATGAGCAAGGAAAAAGGAAGTATGATACGACGAAAAATCAGGAAAGTTAACACCACCTAAGTGTTTAGGAGATTTGAGTCTAGAGAAAGACATTCTGGCCGTTTTGTTTTGCCATAAAAATTTAGATAAAATGGAGTAGATATTCTTGTAATAGAACTTAGGAATGTGAACCGGAAGGTTTGACAAAAGAAATAGAACTAAAGGAACCAGCATCATCTTGATAGAATCTAGTCTACCCCACCAAGATAGGAACAAAGGATGCCATTGACTCGTAGAGGTAGAGAGAGCAGTAAGTAAATTTTTAAAGTTCAAAGCCACTGTGTCCTTAATAGAAGGTGTAAACCAAAGACCAAGATATTTGATTTTGTTCGGGCTCCAATTAAAGGAAGAAGTTAAAAAATCGGCATGAAAACAAAACTTATTAAGAGGAAGAATTTCGCACTTGTCCACATTAAGCTTATAACCAGACACTGATGCATAGTTCGAGACTTCTGATAAAAATGCTGGAAGAGATGTATGGGGATTCGAGAGAAATAATAAAATATCATCTGCGTATGCGGAAATCTTTAACTGTGTAGAACCATACGGGAAACCAGAAATATCAGCGTTCATACGAATTTTAGTTAAGAAGGGTTCTAATGCTAATATAAATAAGAGTGGGGACAGCGGGCATCCCTGTCGAACTCCTCGGAGAAGCGGAAAGGAAGAGGAAACAAGGCCATTAGCTAGAATGAAGGATGTAGGAGAAGAATAAAGCATTGAAACATAAGAAAGAAACTTAGGACCGAAACCAAACCAGGAAAGGGAGGAAAAAATAAATTGCCAATTGACTCTATCAAAAGCTTTCTCAGCGTCCAATGCAATAGCTGCCAAGGACGACTTATGAGAGTGCGATTTACTTAAAACATTAAAGAAGAGACGGGTATTATCAGATAAGTGACGTCCTTTGATAAATCCACATTGTTCTTTGGCAATTAATTTTGGGAGAATTTTTTCTAAACGAAGGGCAAGGATCTTGGCAAAAATTTTGTAATCTAAATTAATTAAGGAAATGGGCCTATAGTTCTTACAAAAGGAGTGATCTTTACCATCCTTGGGGAGAAGACAAATAAGGGCCTCCTGAAAGGTACCTTCTGATCTTTGGGAAGTTATAAAGGATGAGAATAGATGGTGAATCCTAGGAAGAAGTAAGGTGGAGAAATGGGAGTAAAATTCTATAGTAAACCCATCAGGGCCAGGGGCTTTACCCCTCTTCAGAGTTTGGATAGCCTCCAAAATGTCATTACGGGTAATGTCAGCCTCTAAAGGGGAAAAATCAACTTCTGAGGAGGAAGGTGGGGCAATGGACGATAAATAACGAGTAATTTCGGATACAGTTGGAGAGGCATCCGGAGTATATAGACGCTGATAGAAATCCGTAAATTCGGCCAAGATATCTTCATCCTTATGGACCTTAACATTAGCGGAGGTAACAATAGATTCAATTTTGGTGCGTTCCTTCCTGACTTTGAGGTATCTAGCAAGAAGATTACCGGCTTTATTTTGGGCAGTATAATACTTAGCACTAGACTTAAGTAAAAATAGATTGGCAGAATCAGTGGAAATTTTGTTAAAGGAGAGCTTAGCCTTAATAAGATTATCTAAGTCGGATTGCTTCTTAGAAAGGTAAAAGGAGTGTTCTAATTGTTTAATTTGTGTGTTAAGTGATTGGGCTGATTGAGAGGCTTTACGACGCTTGCGGGCAACAAATGTAATAATGAAGTCTCTAGAGGCGGCTTTAAAAGTGTCCCAAATAAGAGAGGGAGTTAACTGAGGTGAGTCATTTTCTACAAAAAATGAAGAGGCAAAATCCATAAAAGCTGGTGGAAATTGTGGGTCCAGTAAAAGAGAATTATTAAACCTCCATCTCCTAGTGCCTTTCACGGGGGGGAGTAAGTCCAGGCTTAAGGAGACTGGAGCATGATCAGAAATTAGGATAGAACCTATGTCTGAGTGAGTAATTAGCTGAGTGAGGGCTTTGGAAATGAAAATATAATCTAACCGGGACTGGGAAGAGTGAGGGGGTGAGTAGAAGGTATACTCTCTAAGAGTAGGATGGCAGAGCCTCCACGAATCAACAAGGGCTCTTTGGGAAATAATGGATGTAAACAGAGAATGCATGTGGGAAGGGGAGAATCTAGAGTCAGATCTTCTATCCAAAAAGGGATCTACAACCATATTACAGTCCCCACCCAAAATTAGATAATCATCGGTGACTTGCATAAGTAAGGAGAGAATATGGGGCCAAAAGACTTTGTCAGGAACAGTGGGAGCATAAATATTAATAATAGTCAAAGGAATTTTATTAATCAGCAAAGAAACTGCTACCCACCTACCATCTGTATCGTTATCTTGATTGACAAGCTGAACATCTAACTTCTTATGGCATAGAATGGCAACACCATTGCGCTTCCCAGAACCAGGAGAGGCAAACACATGACCAACCCAATTGCGACGTAATTTAGGAATTTCAGTATCTTTAACATGAATTTCTTGTAGTAAAACAATATCCCCTTTTAAATTTGCTACATGAGATAAAACTCTTTGGCGTTTAATAGGTGACCCAAGACCTTTAACATTCCAGGATAAAATATTCAAAGTCATTCACATTCAAGGAGAAAAATGTAAATAAAAGGAGAACGGAAAAGTATAAATAGGGAGAAATTGGATAGTAACCTTACATTAGTAAAGGAAGGAAAGACAAAGCATTGCAGAGAGAAGAGATAGTATCAAACACAAGAGAGAAAGGTAGATACATAATATAATGAATACGACCAAGGAACTACCATAAAACACATTATATTGAAAAGGGAAGAAAATCAAAGAATACAGAGATAAAATGAGAATGAAAGAGGTATGAACAAATAAGGAAAAAAGATAAAAGATAGATTGGAGAAACTGAACCCCGAAAAAGAGAGAGGAAGAAAGAGAAAAGCAATAGGTAAGTGTAAAAGAAAGAAGAATGAAACAATGATACTGAGAAAAGAAAGAAGAAGTAAGAGAGGAAAATAGAAAAAGGAGAAGAAAGCGAGAAAGCATACAAAACCAATTCCATAAACATAAGAACACAATGGCAAAAGACATACCACAGGAGAACAAGAAAGGATGAGGGTGTTGGAACCACATCAGGGAAATGAAACGCCGAACGGGAAACCACAGGGCAACGACGGCAGGGAGGGCGGCATCCAGGAAAATTGAGGAGGATAACAGACAGGGGCCCACGTATCCAAAACTAAGGGGAAAAAAGACCAAATACAGATGTTAACGAAGTGGAACAATAAACCATATATAGTAAAACAGCTAACATTCTACACGAGAGAAGAAAAACAATCATAATCTGGAGACATCCATAGACTCATGACGACAGTTATTCAAAAATTGTTGGAGAACAGCCGGATCTTCATAAGAGACAGTCTTGTTATTATATGTCACTTTAAAAAGGCATGGATGGAAAAGGCCATATCTCGCATTCAGACTTCGAAGAGCAGGTCTCATTTCCAGGAATTTTTTCCGACGATCTGCAGTCACTTTGGCATAATCTTGAGTAAAAAATAGATTGGAGCCTTGCCAAGAGATCTTTCCTTTTTGTTTGGCAGCTTGAAGTACTTTGAGGAGGTCCGTATATTCCAAAAAATATAGAATAGTACCTCGAGGTCTCGCTGAGGAGGAGGAAGAAGCAGACAACCGGCCCAAACGATGAGCGCGTTGAATGTTCAAAGGAGGAGATTCAGGAAGACCAAGGAGAGACGGTAAAAATGACTGAAAAAATGAAATTGGATTGGAACCTTCAAGGCCTTCAGCTAAACCATAAATACGTAAATTGTTGCGCCTGTTGCGGTTTTCCAATTGTTCGACTTGTTGTTTGAGTCGATCAACTTCTGTATGTAAGAGGGGTACTTGCTGTAGGGTATCTTCGGACGCGTCAACTCTTTGTTCAAGGACCACAACTCTCTGGACGGTGTGAGACCAGTTGTCTTCAAGGCTTTGTAGGCGCGAATTAGTTTCTTCCATATACGGCTTCAAAGCACGAATTTCCTCAAGGAGAAGCTCCATAGAGACTGAAGAGGATGTATTAGTAGGAGAAGGAGGGTTAATTTTTGCCCGTTTGCCAGAGGGCGGAGCTGTGGGTAATTTGGAGAGTTGTTTGGGGCGAGTATCCGCCAAAGAGGAGGATTTATGATCGGAGGACTCTGGAGAAGCTTCATCCATAGTGTCCCGTAGGACATTAAAAGGATTGTTGTCAGCCAGTGGCGAGGAGGTAACTTGGTGAGCTCCAGCGCGGGCGCCACTGCGAGCACCGCGCGGCATTGCCATGAAGAAACAAAAGACAAGGTCTCTTTTGATGACGGAAGAGACGGACCCAAGTAGAGATGATTCGGATAACAATATCTGTCAAAAATTGGAAAAAGTCCGCCACAGAGCGTTGATGAAAGGAGAACAAAAAAAAAAACAAAAAAAAAACTGAAGAAAAAAGATTTTGCGGGAAGTACTCCAATAATTGTCACAAAGAAAACCCGGAAGCTACACCATACACGAAGAAAAAACCTTTGTGCAAATATTATAATGTCAGTCTCGTAGTGAATGGTACTGATAAAAGGGTGACGAACGCATCAGTAAACTATCGTCACAGAAAACAAAATGGCGGCCGTTGTTCTGACTGACTGCATTTCTGGAAATAAAATCACCTTAACGGCATGGAAACTCTCCGTTATTCCTCACACCGATAGCTGAGGTATTCCGACGAAGGACATGTCGATTTTGAGACCCAGAACAGAAGAGAAGAAGCCTGGAAGCCCTCTACTGTCTACGTCGCCGCGGAGCTCCCGAAATCAGCGGCCATCACCAACGGCTCCAAAGCCACGCCCCTTAAGACAAAATCCTAAACTTACTACTTTTGGTATTCACAGAATGCACTTACTACTTTTGGTATTCACAGAATGGATTTACGACTACTAACTTTACGTCTGCACTCGGGCCGGAAATTCCAGCCCAGAGGCGGAGCTTCCGTCCCGGGGGCGGAGTTTCCAGCCTGGAGGCGGAGCTTACGGCCCAGAGGCGGAGCTCCCAGCCCAGAGGTGGAGATTTCGGCCATGGCTAAATCTCCGCCACTGGCTGGAATCCCCACCTCTGGGCCGGAAGCTCCGCCTCTGGTCCAGAAGCTCCGCCCCCGGGCCGGAAGCTCCGCCTCCAGGCCGGAATCTCCAGCCCGAGTGCGGTTAGTAGTCGTAAATCCATTCTGTGATTACCAAAAGTAGTAAGTGCATTCTGTGAATACCAAAAGTAGTAAGTGCATTCTCTAAATACCAAAAGGAGTAAATTTAGGATTTTGTCTTAAGTTAATTCTGTGAATCGGGCCCAAAATGTCTGGCTATTCTGTTTGGAGGATCTTTTTAACATCCTAAATTATTTTTAAATTGACCTTTTTTATGCTTTTATATTTTTTTACTTGACTTTCTCTAAATAGCATGATTGCTTTTTAAACAGCTTTTAGCTTGATTTTAAGTGTACGTTTTAGGATTCCTTTTGCATATGCTGCTGCATGTTAGCAATAGGATTTCCTCTTATAGATTGCTTTCTTAGTCAGGTTATGTCCTAGGAGTGGGTGTCATGTGTTACACTTAGGCCTGGAGGCAAACGCCGCCATTTTACATATACACAGGGGTTTCCTAAACATACCTTCACTTTTACACAATGACTTCTGACACACATTTGCAGCCATGACAGTCTGGATTTGTTTCTTGGAAACTATACTTGCTTACAGAATCAACTTCACAAGTACACTATCATGCTGCCTTGACACCATGTACAAGGTTTATACATATATTGTGGAAATGTGCTTGTTGTCGTACATATGCTGACATAGCTCTCTACTACACACAAACAATGGCAGCCTGATCAAGATCTCGGCCAAATGCAAGGATGCCTTTTGTTATAAATAAACATCTATTTTGGCAGAGGTGCGCTTTGCTGTCATTGACGAGGTCTGTAAATGCTGATGCTGACTGCTGACATCTTGGCGAGGGGTGACGAGCTCGTGAGCACGACGGGGACATACCTTCTTTCCCTTGAGGTAACAGGGGTTCAATCATCCCCTATGGGGATTCTTGGCAGAACACACACACACGCCCTAGAAACCTAGGTCAGGGGATGCATAGTAGGAGTACGCTAGATATTGTTTTATACGCTTGCATATATACATTGATTTAGCACGATGGTGGAACTTTTTATTCTGTTCACCGTCCTAGTACTTCTAATACTTTTCATTTGCTTCTGTCTAATGATCATTGGAGCACATATATTTTGTACCAGAATCATGTTGGTTTGCTAATGATTAAAAACGTCCCGCTGTGTATTCCTTGTGTATTTCTCTGAGAGAAAGAGAGCACGAGTGACTCAGCAGAAGGTTCTACATCCTTTACCATGATTCCCGGGGGATCATGGGTGTCATATTCAGTGGTTGCCAGAAACATTTGCTACCCGCCTGGGTTATGGTGGCACTGTGAGCTAGCTGGCGTATAGGATGACATATCCTGAGGGGGTGCATGGAGTCAGTCTGGCACCATCCCAACTGTTAAGCTGTCCATAAACATGCAGTTCCTACTATCAAGGGGCTCTGTCAGACATCTAAAGACCAGGGGAGTATATGAGGTATCAAGGGGGCCTTTCAGACGCCTAAGACCAGGCCACTCAATGAGGTATCAAGGGGCTCTATCACAAACCTAAAGACCAGGGCACTCTATGAGGTATCAAGGGGCTTTATCAGACACCTAAATACCAGGGCACTCTATGAGGTATCAAGAGGCTCTATCAGACACCTAAAGACCAGGGCACTCTATGAGGTATCAAGGGGCTCTATCAGACACCTAAATACTAGGGCACTCTATGAGGTATCAAGGGGGATCTATCAGACACCTAAAGACCAGGGTACACTATGAGGTATCAAGGGTGTCTATTGCACACCTAAAGACCAGGGCACTCTATTAGTATCAAGGGGCTCTATCAGACACCTAAAGACCAGGGCACTCTATGAGTATCAAGGGGGATCTATCAGACACCTAAAGACCAGGGCACTCAATGAGTATCAAGGGGCTCTATCAGACACCTAAAGACCAGGGCACTCTATGAGTATCAAGGGGCTCTATCACACACCTAAAGACCAGGGCACTCTATGAGTATCAAGGGGGACCTATCAGACACCTAAAGACCAGGGCACTCTATGAGTATCAAGGGGCTCTATCACAAACCTAAAGACCAGGGCACTCTGTGAGTATCAAGGGTCTCTATCACAAACCTAAAGACCAGGGCACTCTATGAGGTATCAAGAGGCTCTCTCAGACACCTATAGATCAGGGCACTCTATGATGTATCAATGGACTCTATCAGACACCTAAATACCAGGGCACTCTATGAGGTATCAAGGGGCTTTATCAGACACCTATAGACCAGGGAACTCTATGAGGTATCAAGAGGCTCTATCAGACACCTAAAGACCAGGGCACTCTATGAGGTATCAAGGGGCTCTATCAGACACCTAAAGACCAGGGCACTCTATGAGGTATCAAGGGGCTCTATCACAAACCTAAAGACCAGGGCACTCTATGAGGTATCAAGAGGCTCTCTCAGACACCTATAGACCAGGGCACTCTATGATGTATCAAGGGGCTCTATCAGACACCTAAATACCAGGGCACTCTATGAGGTATCAAGGGGCTCTATCAGACACCTAAAGACCAGGGCACTCTATGAGGTATCAAGGGGCTCTATCAGACACCCATAGACCAGGGAACTCTATGAGGTATCAAGAGGCTCTATCAGACACCAAAAGACCAGGGCACTCTATGAGGTATCAAGGGGCTTTATCAGACACCTAAAGACCAGGGCACACTATGAGGTATCAAGGGGGACCTATCAGACACCTAAAGACCAGGGCACTCTATGAGTATCAAGGGGCTCTATCACAAACCTAAAGACCAGGGCACTCTGTGAGTATCAAGGGTCTCTATCACAAACCTAAAGACCAGGGCACTCTATGAGGTATCAAGAGGCTCTCTCAGACACCTATAGATCAGGGCACTCTATGATGTATCAATGGACTCTATCAGACACCTAAATACCAGGGCACTCTATGAGGTATCAAGGGGCTTTATCAGACACCTATAGACCAGGGAACTCTATGAGGTATCAAGAGGCTCTATCAGACACCTAAAGACCAGGGCACTCTATGAGGTATCAAGGGGCTCTATCAGACACCTAAAGACCAGGGCACTCTATGAGGTATCAAGGGGCTCTATCACAAACCTAAAGACCAGGGCACTCTATGAGGTATCAAGAGGCTCTCTCAGACACCTATAGACCAGGGCACTCTATGATGTATCAAGGGGCTCTATCAGACACCTAAATACCAGGGCACTCTATGAGGTATCAAGGGGCTCTATCAGACACCTAAAGACCAGGGCACTCTATGAGGTATCAAGGGGCTCTATCAGACGCCTAAAGACCAGGGCACTCTATGAGGTATCAAGGGGCTCTATCAGACACCCATAGACCAGGGAACTCTATGAGGTATCAAGAGGCTCTATCAGACACCAAAAGACCAGGGCACTCTATGAGGTATCAAGGGGCTCTATCAGACACCTAAAGACCAGGGCACACTATGAGGTATCAAGGGGCTCTATCAGACACCTAAAGACCAGGGCACTCTATGAGGTATCAAGGGGCTCTATCAGACACCTATAGACCAGGGAACTCTATGAGGTATCAAGAGGCTCTATCAGACACCTAAAGACCAGGGCACTCTATGAGGTATCAAGGGGCTCTATCAGACACTTAAAGACCAGGGCACTCTATGAGGTATCAAGGGGCTCTATCAGACACCTAAAGACCAGGGCACTCTATGAGGTGTCAAGGGACTCTATCACAAACCTAAAGACCAGGGCACTCTATGAGGAATCAAGAGGCTCTATCAGACACCTAAAGACCTGGGGACCTGATGAAATATGCAGAAGCCCTCTCAGATTCTTACAGGCCTGGGTACACTATGAGACATCAAGTAGCTCTCTCAGATGTTCTAAAAGCACTAAAGACACTCAGTGGTCAACCCGAGACCACCATACCTGAAGGCATGCCCAGACACCTGTCCCTCTAAGAGATCTTTTTAGAGAACAAATGCCCAGAAGCATAGCATGTATGGTTGGGTGGATGTTGTGATGACTCAGCTGCACTGCGTTGTTCATGGGTGATTTTGTGTCAGACTCTGCTCTCATGGAGGTCATTTAGGGGACGCAGGGGACGTAGGGGTCGTGGCTGCGACCCTTGGCTTCCCTCTTGCGACCCCTGGAACTGACTTTGCAACCCCTGACTTCCTACATGGGAAAATCAGTGCCAGAAACACAAAGGAAGCTTTTCCTTATGGGTGTCGTTGGTACTCCACTTTCCTTGTTTTCTGTCCATTTTGTATTTCACTAATCGTGAATCACATTGTATTCTCCCCAGTTAGTGTAATAAAGAATGTATTAAAATGCTTGGTGTGTGCATGGGTGCAGGTGAGTGTGTTCAAGTCTGTGTGAGTGAAACTAAGAGTTAAATGACGTGTGCTGGCCCTTCCAGTACCCCTGGTGTTTTGGTGAATTGACGTATTCTGCTCTTCTCTAGTTTTCATGCTAAGGGCCCTTGGTCTCGGACCTCAAGTGGAGGGTCAGCTGTGGTCAGTGGGGTCCGGATACCCTCTCTCTTTCAGACCCGTGTCAGAGACGGACTCTTGTCTGTTTTCACAGCCCCAGAAGTGTTATTTGTACATCTACGTAAAAGTGTGACGTCACTTGCACGGTAGACATGGGGGTTGGGGTAACCCCTGCAATCTTACATCCAGTGCACAGGCTAGAGAGCAAGGTTGGAATTGTAATGTGTATATTCTAACAAAACAAGGGGACCCAATAGGTAGTTGAGGACCTTGGGTAATCGTTAATTTCAAACAAACAGTGGTCCTCAAAATAGTTTAAGGAATAAAGGGAATAAATATAGTACAGAATCTAAACTATATTAAGAATGTCCAGTCGGACATCCAGTTTAATTCTTCAATGAAACACAACCAATAATCAACAGCAAAACATATGTGGGACACAGTCCTGTATCCGTTGGGAGAAAAAGACATATACAAAACAAACAGACATTGCAGGCAAGGCAAAGGAGCTTAATTACAAAATCCAGTGTTTAAGCTTTTTCCATACAGACAATGCACTTTTTTACGTAATTGGTTAATGTGCACGCTGTTTAGATTGGGGTCGACGACGTTTCGATCCTATTACAGAGATACAAGGATCATCATCAGGACGGAAGAATGTACAAGCCTGGTATTGAAAGAAATTGCCTGTAGGAAAATGAGAGGGAAAATAGGAGTGTAAAGAGGGGGAAAAAAAGGGGAAAATTAGAACTAGGATGAGGCAGCGTGGAAATTTTAGCCGTGATTGTGCTCAGTGCACATGCCACTTGTGACTGCATGCATATTTGGAGTTTGTTACAGTCTTTAAGAAGCTAACGGGTGAGCTGGTGAAGTAACGGGATGATTTCTAATTCAAGAGGGAGGCAAGCATTAGATTTGCGCCGAAGAGAGAGTGCTACGAATGGTATGTGACGCCAATGGGTGGCGAGATACGAGCCGCAAAGTGTGTAAACACAATAAAGTAAGCATTGAGTAGTGACTACCGGTCTTAAAAACGGGGTGTGGAGTAGCCAATTGGCCCGCTTACCGTAGAGAGTAAATCGGAATGCAGACGTGGTCAAATGGCGGAATAAAAGAACTCGCGTCTTGTTGTGCAATAAGGGTCTGACAGGCTGCTCGTAGGTGCGGGGGTAACCGCAACGATAGCTGGGGAAGGAAGGAAGGCACGTGAGGCAGAGAGCAAGTGAACGAGTGGCGCCGGGGGGGTAGGGGCGACCAGGGAGAGGTACCTGTTTAAGTTCAGAAACGGGCAATGCGATTATCTTGCTCCGATCCAGGAACTGGAAATTAAGTCCGAAGGAAGGTACCAGGCATCCAGAGTTAACGGGCAATTTCGATCAAATTGCAACGATGAGTGATCCCTGAGTATGCACTGGAAGGGGGAAAGTGCAGGTAAGTGAAATGTGGGCACTCGGGCAATGGCCGATGGGCCGGTATCAGAGTTCCAGCTATGGGCTGCTTCAGTCGTGGCCGGTATGACTCGTGGGTGGGGGTGTGGGGTGGGGGGTTTGCACGGGGGTTCGTATGGGGGGAGGGGAGTTTGGTTTAAAACATTTTTTTTTTTATTCTTACCTTCCCTGGTCCCACTATGTCCCGTTTTCCTGCTCTCGTGCTAAAGAGGAAGCAGGCAGCTTCCCTCCCCTCCCCTCCCCTCAGCAAATCACAACGTTGTGATTCGTGGGGACGGCACCCAGGCGGGCACCTATGTGGAGACCATTTTCACCATGTAGGCTGCATGCAGCCTACATGGAGAAAAGGGAGAGTGCGCATGACTGGTATGGTCGGCCCCAGAGGGCCGACCAAACAGTGAAGGCCCGCAACATTGGGCAAGCTACTCTTCCCCAACTCGCCCCCCCCACCCACCCCCAAACAGGCATATTCTTCTGTTTTCTGGCAGTGCGAAAAGCAGAAACATAAAATGGTAGCTTTACCATTTTATGTTTCTGCTTCTCGCAGTGCGAGAAAGCAGTGGGGCGATGCTCCTCCGCCCTAATGGAGGAGCCGCCCCTAGGCTGCTTTTTTGGCCAGCCAGTGGGGGTCGATTTGGGCAGTGTCTGTGCTGTTCGGATGCCGCCAACGGCCCAGTGGGTGCCTGAGTGGCCTTTCTGGAGGCAGATGGGCCTCTGTTACCTCCCTTTTACGAGGGAGGTGTCACTCCCTTTCTCTCGCTGGGCCGACCCATTAATGTATGCAGATTCAGCAGGGACAGGGTGCCTGAGCAGAAGTGGCCTCACTTGTATTCTGGTGTGGTTCACCAGTGTAAAACGTGTATTTTTTTGCATCTAAGTGAAGTTAAGAAATCATGCCTCTGTCAGAAAGCCCCCCCTTCTTTTCATAAAACTTCGCCGAAGCAGAGTTTTGCTGAAATTCAATCTGCAAACGTGGGCCACTTTTTTTTGCGTGCCCTGGCCTATTTTTTATCCCAATCTAACCGTGCTATAGAGGAAACATTGTGGAGATAGACAGGCCTGACTACCCTTCACGGCAACTCTCCACCCATGGACCAGTCCAAGTTTATTAAAGACCCCCCCACACACACACGCACACTGGTCATCCATGAAAGGGCATCTCAGCCCTACTCACCTTACAGGAAGGCCGGACAAGCCCACAAAGGAAAAAGCAGCAGACACCATCAAACACTAGAAAGCAATAGACACTTTCATACTCAGAAAACCAGCACACACTACCAGACATCAGAATACAGTCTAAACTGCCAGACATCAGAATCAAGCAGACTCTACCAGACATCAGTACCCAGCCCACACTACAGGGCACCAGAAACCAACACACATTACCAGACATCAGAAGCCAGCAGACACTATCAGTGGTCACAAACCAACAGACACTACTACCAGACATCAGAAACCAACAGACACTACCATACATCGCAAACCACACACACTCCCAGACACTAGAAGCCAGGAGACACTTTTATACATCAGAAACTAGCAGAAACTATCAAACATTAAAAGTGAGAAGACACTTTCAGAACCCGACATCAACAGACTCTACAAGATATTAGAGCCCAGCACATATGATCGAACACGAAATATTAACAAGAAGAAACAGACAGGCAGTAACCGAAATCACAATCAAACATCCAGAGGGGAAAAACGCTTAGACATCAATAGGGAAAAACTATCAAACACCCAAAGACCAAGAGACTAAACCCACCATCAAAGAGAACCAAAGACCAAGAGACTAAACCCACCATCAAAAACCCAAAGGTAATATACACCACGAGCTACCCACAGACCACAAACACTGTAACACAATGACTAAACTCACCATCAAACACCGGACATTAACATAAGCTACCCAGAGAGCAACAAACACTATCACACAATGACTAAACCCACCATCAAACATATAAAGGTAATATATGCTACCAGCTACCCAGAGACCAACAAACACTATCACATAATGACTAAACCCACCATCAAACATCCCAAGTGAACATGCCCTACCAGCTACGCAGAGACCAACAAATACTATCACACAATAACTTAGCCCACCATCAAACACCCCAAGTTAACATGCCCTACCAGCTACGCAGAGACCAACACACGCTATCACATAATGACTAAACCCAACATCAAACCCCTGAAGTTAACACACCCTACCAGCTACGCAGAGACCAACAAACACAATCACACAATAACCTTAGCCCACCATCAAACACCCCAAGGTAACATGCCCTACCAGCTACACAGAGAGCAACAAACACTATCACACAATGACTGAACCCACCATAAAACACCCGAAGGTATATATGGTACCAGCTACCCAGAGACCAACAAACACTATCACACAATGACTAAACCCTCCATCAAACATCCCCAGAGACTAACAAACACTATCATACAATGATTCTTCGCTTGTGGTGACTGAGGCAGCGGGGCAGAGCGGACAACAAGCCCCAGGGAGCAGCGGGCGCATTGGAGGAGGTGCTGACACTCCCCCAAGTGAGCGGGGGATTAAACCAACTTCTCTTTCCGCACCGCGGGACGCGCGTGGGCGGACGCTGGGCTAAGCCCGGGCAAAGGGCGGGCCGTTTGTGGCCGTTAGTGGGCTGGTAGAGGCAGGGCTGGGCCACACCCTTAAGGACTTATCACAAAAGCCGGTAATTACCTCTTGGAGACCATCAGCGTGAGCGGAGAACTATGAGTAAACATAGAACCTCGGGACGGGGGGGAGGATGCAGCATTGTAGGGACTCTGGACGCTTTCATCATAAGAGCAGAATCCCTGGTGTCACATCAAATCCAGCTGACGGAAAGAAGGGTGTCAACTGAACTGGCGCAGGCACAGAGACGCTCATCGCTCGGGCATATTGCCCTGTCAAAATCACCAACCATGAGTAGGTTGAGCCAGTCTGTGATTCCAGAGGGAGATCCGTGTCGTATTACAGAATCACAGTCACGTCCTTTAAGCCCGCCACAGTGTTCAGTGGGGGCCAAGGATGGTACTAGTATTAGCCGTAATCAAGGGTCAAAGGGGGAGGAGTGTAAAGAGGCCCAGAATTCAGTTAAGGCGGGCAAGAGTGTGATTGTAGAGACCCACGAGGAAATGGGGCAGAGTTTGAATGAGGGTGTTAATGAAAATGCCAAGGACCCGATTTTAGCCAGGGGAAATAGGTCAGTTACGACACGGTCCCAGAAAAAAGTGAGTTCAGCAGTTTGTGAACCGGTGGTGAAAGGGGGTTGGGGTGGAATAAATTCAAAAATAACCAAACAGCCCAGGCAAAAAAACAAAGGGGGCCCCCCAAGAAATATAAGTAAGCACTCAACTGGCGCAGCTGGGGCGAGGGAGGAGGTGGCAGATGATTCAAACAAAGTAGCTTCATGTCCCAATGTGGTGCACGAGGAGATTGATTTAGAATTGGTTAGGAATAGCGTACTTTGGGATAAAATTGAGCATCTCATTACCCTTGCCTTAAAACCCTTATTATCTAAATTAGACCGGATTGAGACTCACTTGATGGAGCTGGGAAATTGGAGAAAGGGTCCCGAGTTGCACCAGGAGAGTCTGATAGGTGGGGAAGGTGTGGATATTATAGGGAGGACCGTTAGTGATCATGTGGCGGCAGAGACAAGGCCTTCTGATGGGAAGAATGAACAAGGAGCACAGAGGGTCAAACAAGTGCCCGGTATTAGAAAAAACCAGGACCAAGGACAAGTGATAAATGAGGGCGAGACAGAGAGGCGGGGACCTCCTCCGGATCAGGCTACTAGGGGGATCTTGAATAAGGAAAATAGTAGGGACACGGAGGGCGAAGGCTGTGTGCAGGGATCAAAGGGGTTGATATATCTAGACCTCCCTCCTGCATGCACGCAGCCCATACACGTTGGTTCTCGTGGGCGTGCCGGCACCCAAAGGGAACACCCGGGAAACAACAGAAATATTAATAAACAAGTTGGCACACTGGCTAAGTCAGAATGCAAGGTTTAATGGTACAGACCTTAGGCATATTTTAATGGCGAGGCGAGTAGCATGGGTAGGGAAGTCCAAAAAAGTACACCCAGGGGATTGTGTTGTAGTAACCCTCAGGCACCCTAACTTGGTGGACAAAGCACTTCGCTGCTTCAGAGACCGAGCGTGGGAGGAACGATTGGCGATAGGCTTGTTGCCCTTGGAATTTTTTTATAGAAAGCCGGTAAGATCAGCATTTGAGGTTAGTAATTATGGAGAGGGATTATCAGAATGTGCACATGGAGCAGGGGGAGTGAGAGATATCCCTTTACGCAACAGGTTCGACCCACTGCTTAGAGGGAGAGTTTTAAGTGAGGTGGATTGACGGTGGGCGAAAAATAAAAGGGCACAGCAGTTAGACCAAACAAAGGAACCAGGTAGGGTCTTACAGGGTGTTGATGTGGGGTGTGGGGATAACATGGACCTGTTAATGGAAAATGTAGGGATGGCAGGGAAGAATGCCACTATGGTAGCACTGGAAGAGGGCATTACACTAGAAAGAGTAGTACAGGACCCTGTAAACTCGCCACAGTTGGAAGTACACAAGGTTAAAAATTCTGATATAATAAAAATAACATCTTGGAATGTTGCAGGGCTTGCGTCCAAAATAGAGGACCCTGATTGGCTGCAATATATTCAGGGTTTCCAGATTATATGTTTACAGGAAACCTAGATAATAGATTGTAGCAATATTCACTTAGTAGGGTACAAGCGCTTTGCTGTCCCGGCCCGAAAGTCCTGCTCAGGGAGAGCCATGGGGGGATTGTGTATTTTTGTGGACCTACAATTGGGGGGCACCTGGACCGATCTAAATTGGTCCTCTGCTTGTATGGAGGCCCTTAGGTTTTCTAATTATGGGAATAGTATTCTCTTGAATCATTTTTATAACCCAACGTCACAAAACAAGACAGGGTCTGGTGTGGAAGAGTTAGATGCTAGGCTCACTGCAGGGAATTGGGCTCACAAGGGGGCGGTGGCCCCGTTGGTAGCCGTTGTGGGTGATTTTAATTGTCATCTTTGCCCTGACCTGAGACCGGCCAAAGGAAATTGGTCTTCGTGCCCGGTTAGGAACGGACCCCACTTTGAGCACTCAATTGAGGGCAATGAGCTGGGAAGGGTGTTAAGCAAACACGCCCTTGAGCATACTGTGGATTTGATAACCAAAGAGAGGGAGAGAGAGATTAATCCCACTTTTAAGGGGAGGGGGTGCTCCTCTTTCATTGACTTTATAGTAGTCTCTAAATTTTTAAAAGACCGGGTAAGTGGGGCTGATATTGACCTAAGTGCTTTTAGTGACCACAACCCTCTAACATTGGTGGTTGAAGGTGTGGTCACCAAAAAATCTAAGAGGCAGGGAAGGGGTGGTAGCACAGAGAAAATAACAGACCAGGGGAGAAGATTAAAATGGGCCAAAGTGGATGGATGTACATTTTATAAAAACCTCATAAGAGAAGGCAAGAGAGAACTATAGAGGTGCCTGGACCCCGTGGTTGAGGGTCCAGAAGTAGTTAAATGCTTTGAGGCAGTTGCCCATTTAGTGGACCAGTTGTTGTGCTCCACCCACCATGGTCCAGTTATGGAAAATCCAAGATGGTTTGACAAATCCTGCACCTCAGCCCTCAAAAACTTAAAAAGTTGTTTAAAAATCTTACCAAGGGACAAGTTGAAAGTGAAAGAGTTAAGGCTGATATACAATCAGGCCGTTAAATGCAGGAAAAGACCCGTTCAAACACAGGCCTGGGAAGACCTAAGGGAGGCTGCCTTAAGGAGGGAAACATCCGCTTTCTGGAAAACAATTATAATCCATGTTTCCAGGATGCCAGTGTTCCCGCACTCGGCACCAATATCTTGCCGGAAGATTGGGTAGCTCATTTCAAAGGCCTTTATAATTATGTAGCGGTTAGTACAATTCCCTCTGAGGTGGAGGCAGGGGAGGTACCTGCAATTATGTTTACGTTGGAGGAGATCATTGGGGGAACACAGGGTCTATCCCCTAATAAAGCTCCAGGACCGGATGGCATTCCCCCGGATCTCTTTCTAAGTAGTATTGAGTTGTGGGCGCCCATACTGACAAGAGTGATCAATGCTGCGGTAACGTTTGGTTGTCCCAGTTCGTGGTCCACAGCGATAATTGTCCCTATATTCAAAAAAGGGAATAGGGACACTCCTCAATGTTATCGCCCGATCTCTTTGATCGACGTTACAGCGAAAGTTATGGGACGTGTGATTTTAGCACGATTGTTGGATTGGTCGGAGGAAAATCGGGTCATTACTGATGTTCAATATGGTTTTTAGACCGGGGAACTCTACATCCGACCAGTGTATAAATTTATATTTACTAGTGGCTAAATATACATTAGCAAGTGAGGGGACGGTTTATTTAGGCTTTATGGACCTAACGGCCGCATTCGACCATGTAAACAGGGAGAAATTATGGGCCCTTTTAAGTAGGTTGGGGGTGGATGGGGGACTTATAAATATACTTAGGGACCTACACTGTAATACATCTGCTAGAGTCCGATATAACCGTGAGGGGAACTGATCAGCATTGTTCTCTTGCACTAGTGGGGTTAGACAAGGGTGCATTTTGGCCCCCTTTTTGTTCTCCCTATATATCAATGGACTGGAGCAAGCATTACTTGATCTTAAGGTGGACTCCCCCAGGGTAGGATGTAGGCCAATTCCGGTTCTGCTTTACGCAGATGACGCGGTACTTCTAGCGCGCACCCCCAGGGGCTTGCAGCGTCTGATAGACGGTTTTGTTAATTTCATGGACACGCTGGATCTGTCGGCTAATCTCTCTAAATCCTATGTCATGGAGGTCGGACGCAAACCCATTAAGAAATTCAGTTATAAAATGGGTGATAATATCATAGGGAAAGTACAACATTTTTCATATTTAGATATTTTATTTGATGGGCGATTACATTTTAAATTTTGCTGGAGGAACGATGCACAAAGCTAGTCTCGGCCACAGGCTCTATTATGAATTATGGACGTAGGCTGGGACGGTGGTCCCCGGAGCAGATAGCAACATTGTACACCTCAATTTGCTGCGCAAAGTTGTATATGGAGCTGAACTTTGGGGCTGTAGAGAAGTCCATCAGCTCCAGACAGAGGAGAATAAATACCTGAGATCCCTACTTAACATTTCCCAAAGTACCTCGTCCTATGTCACCCATGAGGAACTAGGATTGGCTTATATAGAGGATGTGGTTCATTTGAAGCCGATTATGGCCTGGATTAGGATATGGGCAAACCCAGAGGCTGAACTAAACAGGCAAATAATTATGGACAGCATCAGTAGGGATAAAGGGTTGTCCATTCCTTGGCTGAGATATGTAAAGTCCTCTCTTGAGTCTACTAGATGTAAAAACCTTTTTAGTACCCCCATGGTAATTACCCGTTTGGACAGGAAATTGGTGATGAAAAGATATTTTAACTATGTCTAATTGCAGAGAGAAACAAAAGAAGGGGGTAAGAACTCTGTTATAGCTTACAATATGTTGAAAACGGTGGCGGGATGGAACCGTATTTGACCCTTATGTGTAATGCTCAGGATTGGTTTTTAATCACCCGTTTTAGGCTCAATCTTTTACATCACTTGTTATCTGTGCCTCATGGTTTTACTGTTTCGGTTGAGCAGAAGGGTCCCTGTGGCTGCGATCTACGATCTCCTCAGGACACCCTTCATTTTGTATTGTTATGCCCATTCTATTCAGTGCTGAGACGTCGATTTTTAGTTGGTATTTTAAAACAGGCTAAATTCAAGCAGGCCAGGGTTGCCTTGCTACACCTACAAATGGTAAATGACTCTCGGACTCTGTTTTGTGTGGTGAATTTCTTGAAGATGGCCTTAACAATAAGGAAAACAAGAGGGGTTTGTTGAATCAAAAATTTGTACTGTATTTGATGTATATCAGCATGAATTTTAATGAAATTTTTCATCTTTTTATTGTTATGTGCTTTTATGGTGTTTTTTAGATGCCGAATAAAGATTTTGAAAAAAAGACTAACAAACACTATTATACAATGACAAAACCCACCATCAAACACCCAAAGGTAATACATGTTACCTGGTACCCAGAGACCAACAAACACTATCACACAATGACTGAAACCACCATCAAACACCCGAAGGTATATACGGTACCAGCTACCCAGAGACCAACAAACACTATCACACAATGACTAAACCCACCATCAAACACCCGAAGTTAATATATGCTACCTGCTACCCAGTGACCAACAAAGACTATCACACAATGACTAAACCCTCCATCAAACACCCCCAGACACCAACAAATACTATCACACAATGACAAAACCCACCATCAAACACCCAAAGGTAATACAGGTTACCTGGTACCCAGAGACCAACAAACACTATCATATAATGACTAAACCCACCATCAAACACCCCCAAAGACCAACAAATACTATCACACAAAGACTAAACCTGTCATCAAACACCCAAAGGTAATATATGCTACCAGCGACACAGAGTCCAACAAACACTATCACACAATGACTAAACCCACCATCAAACACCCAAAGTTAACATACACGACCAGCTACCCAGGGACCAACACACTATCGCACAATGACTAAACCCACCATCAAACACTCTAAGGTATATACGCTACCAGCTACCCAGAGACCAACAACAACTGACACACAATGACTAAACCCACCATCAAACACCGAAGTTAACATATGCTACCAGCTACCCAGAGACCAACAAACACTATCACACAATGACTAAACCCACCATCAAACACCCTAAGGTATATATGCTACCAGCTACACAGAGACCAACAACAACTAACACACAATGACTAAACCCATCATCAAACAACCATAGGTAATATATGCTACCAGCTACCCAGAGACCAACAAACACTATTAAACAATGACAAAATCCACCATCAAACACCCAAAGGTATATATGCTACCCGAGACCAACAAAGACTATCACACATTGGCTAAACCCACCATCAAACACCCAAAGGTATATACGCTACCAGCTACCCAGAGACCAACAAACATTATAATTTAATGACTAAACCCACCATCAAACACCCAAAGGTAATGCATGCTACCTGCTACTCAGAGACCAACAAACACTATCATACAATGACAAAACCCACCATCAAACACCCAAAGGTAATACATGTTACCTGGTACCCAGAGACCAACAAACACTATCACACAATGACTAAACCCACCATCAAACACCCAAAGGTAATATAATTGCTACCAGTTACCCAGAGACCAACAAACAATATCACACAATGACTGAAACCACCATCTAACACCCGAAGGTATATACCAACAAACACTATCACACTATGACTAAATCCACTATGAAACGCCCAAAGGTAATATATGCTACCAGCTATCCAGCGACCAACAAACACCATCACAGAATGAGTAAACTCACCATCAAACACCCCCAGCGACCAACAAACACTATCACACAATGACTAAACCCATCATCAAACACCCACAGTTAACATACCCTACCAGTGACCCGGAAACCAACAAACCCTATCACAGAATGACTAAATCCACTATCAAACACGAAAAGTTAACATACACGACCATCTACCCAGAGACCAATAAACATAAAGCACGATGACATCAAGAGTCCAACCATTGATATTAGAAATCAGCAGTATTGTCAGACATCCAAATTGCAATGTGCTCCACAAGGCAACCAGTCAACAATACACACAGTCATACACCCAGACACCGACTGAGACAATCAAACACAAACAAGCCAACTCCACGCCGACCACCAGACGCATAGAAACCAGTGGATACTATCAGACAATGGGAGACTAAGACACACACTGTAGAGTAAAAACAGATCAACAAACAGATCAACAAACAGTATTAGACAATGCAAAGAATAACAGACATATTTAGAGACAAAGATCAAATTAGACACAGACCACCAGAAACTATCAGACAGTCGGAGGTTAATATTCAGCAAAAAGTCAAAAGACAAGCATCGAGGCACCCTTGGCGCCCATCAAACACACAGACAGAAAAACACAGCACTCGGGCAGCAAGGACCTAGCAGACACAATCAAGTTCAAAGAGACCCAAACGCACCATCAGACACCCCGAAAACAATGCAAGCTTTCAGTTACCCAAAGGCGAATCAACACTAACAAACACCCAGTGGAAAACAGACACTATCAGACACCCAGAGACGAACCAACACTGTTGACTAACCATAGACAAACAGACACTGTAAGCTACTCAGAGATAAACCATCATTATCTAATACCCTTACACAAACAGACGCTGTCAGGCACCCAGAGTTAAACCGTCACTATCAAATTCACATAGTCACACAGACACTGTCAGACACCCAGAGATACCCACAGACAAGCAGACACTATCAGACACATAGAGATGAACCGTCACAACCATATACCCATAGACAGACACTGCCAGTCACCCAAAGATGACCTGTTACTATCAGCTGCCCATACACAAACAGACACTGTCAGGCACTCAAAGATGAACTGTTACTATCAACTGCCCATAAACAAACAGACACTGTCAGTCACCCAAAGATGACCTGTTACTATCAACTGCCCATAAACAAACAGACACTGTCAGGCACTCAAAGATAAACCAAGACTACCAAATACCCATAGACAGACACTGTCAGGCACTCACAGATGAACCAAGACTACCAAATACCCATAGACAGACACTGTCAGGCACTCAAAGATAAACCAAGACTACCAAATACCCATAGACAGACACTGTCAGGCACTCACAGATGAACCAAGACTACCAAATACCCATAGACAGACACTGTCAGGCACTCAAAGATAAACCAAGACTACCAAATACCCATAGACAGACACTGTCAGGCACTCACAGATGAACCAAGACTACCAAATACCCATAGACAGACACTGCCAGTCACCCAAAGATGACCTGTTACTATCAGCTGCCCATAAACAAACAGACCCTGTCAGTCACCCAAAGATGAACTGTTACTATCAACTGCCCATAAACAAACAGACACTGTCAGGCACTCAAAGATAAACCAAGACTACCAAATACCCATAGACAGACACTGTCAGGCACTCACAGATGAACCAAGACTACCAAATACCCATAGACAGACACTGTCAGGCACTCAAAGATAAACCAAGACTACCAAATACCCATAGACAGACACTGTCAGGCACTCACAGATAAACCAAGACTACCAAATACCCATAGACAGACACTGTCAGGCACTCACAGATGAACCAAGACTACCAAATACCCATAGACAGACACTGTCAGGCACTCACAGATGAACCAAGACTACCAAATACCCATAGACAGACACTGTCAGGCACTCACAGATGAACCAAGACTACCAAATACCCATAGACAGACACTGTCAGGCACTCACAGATGAACCAAGACTACCAAATACCCATAGACAGACACTGTCAGGCACTCACAGATGAACCAAGACTACCAAATACCCATAGACAGACACTGTCAGGCACTCAAAGATAAACCAAGACTACCAAATACCCATAGACAGACACTGTCAGGCACTCACAGATAAACCAAGACTACCAAATACCCATAGACAGACACTGTCAGGCACTCACAGATGAACCAAGACTACCAAATACCCATAGACAGACACTGTCAGGCACTCACAGATGAACCAAGACTACCAAATACCCATAGACAGACACTGTCAGGCACTCACAGATGAACCAAGACTACCAAATACCCATAGACAGACACTGTCAGGCACTCACAGATGAACCAAGACTACCAAATACCCATAGACAGACACTGTCAGGCACTCACAGATGAACCAAGACTACCAAATACCCATAGACAGACACTGTCAGGCACTCAAAGATAAACCAAGACTACCAAATACCCATAGACAGACACTGTCAGGCACTCACAGATGAACCAAGACTACCAAATACCCATAGACAGACACTGTCAGGCACTCAAAGATAAACCAAGACTACCAAATACCCATAGACAGACACTGTCAGGCACTCACAGATGAACCAAGACTACCAAATACCCATAGACAGACACTGCCAGTCACCCAAAGATGACCTGTTACTATCAGCTGCCCATAAACAAACAGACCCTGTCAGTCACCCAAAGATGAACTGTTACTATCAACTGCCCATAAACAAACAGACACTGTCAGGCACTCAAAGATAAACCAAGACTACCAAATACCCATAGACAGACACTGTCAGGCACTCACAGATGAACCAAGACTACCAAATACCCATAGACAGACACTGTCAGGCACTCAAAGATAAACCAAGACTACCAAATACCCATAGACAGACACTGTCAGGCACTCACAGATAAACCAAGACTACCAAATACCCATAGACAGACACTGTCAGGCACTCACAGATGAACCAAGACTACCAAATACCCATAGACAGACACTGTCAGGCACTCACAGATGAACCAAGACTACCAAATACCCATAGACAGACACTGTCAGGCACTCACAGATGAACCAAGACTACCAAATACCCATAGACAGACACTGTCAGGCACTCACAGATGAACCAAGACTACCAAATACCCATAGACAGACACTGTCAGGCACTCACAGATGAACCAAGACTACCAAATACCCATAGACAGACACTGTCAGGCACTCAAAGATAAACCAAGACTACCAAATACCCATAGACAGACACTGTCAGGCACTCACAGATAAACCAAGACTACCAAATACCCATAGACAGACACTGTCAGGCACTCACAGATGAACCAAGACTACCAAATACCCATAGACAGACACTGTCAGGCACTCACAGATGAACCAAGACTACCAAATACCCATAGACAGACACTGTCAGGCACTCACAGATGAACCAAGACTACCAAATACCCATAGACAGACACTGTCAGGCACTCACAGATGAACCAAGACTACCAAATACCCATAGACAGACACTGTCAGGCACTCACAGATGAACCAAGACTACCAAATACCCATAGACAGACACTGTCAGGCACTCAAAGATAAACCAAGACTACCAAATACCCATAGACAGACACTGTCAGGCACTCACAGATGAACTGTTACTATCAACTACCCATAGACAGACACTGTCAGGCACTCACAGATGAACCAAGACTACCAAATACCCATAGACAGACACTGTCAGGCACTCACAGACGAACCAACACTGTTGACTAACCATAGACAAACAGACACTGTAAGCTACTCAGAGATAAACCATCATTATCTAATACCCTTACACAAACAGACGCTGTCAGGCACCCAGAGTTAAACCGTCACTATCAAATTCACATAGTCACACAGACACTGTCAGACACCCAGAGATACCCACAGACAAGCAGACACTATCAGACACATAGAGATGAACCGTCACAACCATATACCCATAGACAGACACTGCCAGTCACCCAAAGATGACCTGTTACTATCAGCTGCCCATACACAAACAGACACTGTCAGGCACTCAAAGATGAACTGTTACTATCAACTGCCCATAAACAAACAGACACTGTCAGTCACCCAAAGATGACCTGTTACTATCAACTGCCCATAAACAAACAGACACTGTCAGGCACTCAAAGATAAACCAAGACTACCAAATACCCATAGACAGACACTGTCAGGCACTCACAGATGAACCAAGACTACCAAATACCCATAGACAGACACTGTCAGGCACTCAAAGATAAACCAAGACTACCAAATACCCATAGACAGACACTGCCAGTCACCCAAAGATGACCTGTTACTATCAGCTGCCCATGAACAAACAGACACTGTCAGTCACCCAGGGATGAACCAAGACTACCAAATACCCATAGACAGACACTGTCAGACACCCAAAGATAAACCAAGACTACCAAATACCCATAGACAGACACTGTCAGGCACTCACAGATGAACCAAGACTACCAAATACCCATAGACAGACACTGTCAGGCACTCACAGATGAACCAAGACTACCAAATACCCATAGACAGACACTGTCAGGCACTCACAGATGAACCAAGACTACCAAATACCCATAGACAGACACTGTCAGGCACTCAAAGATAAACCAAGACTACCAAATACCCATAGACAGACACTGTCAGGCACTCAAAGATGAACCAAGACTACCAAATACCCATAGACAGACACTGTCAGGCACTCACAGATGAACCAAGACTACCAAATACCCATAGACAGACACTGTCAGGCACTCAAAGATGAACCAAGACTACCAAATACCCATAGACAGACACTGTCAGGCACTCAAAGATGAACCAAGACTACCAAATACCCATAGACAGACACTGTCAGGCACTCAAAGATAAACCAAGACTACCAAATACCCATAGACAGACACTGTCAGGCACTCACAGATGAACCAAGACTACCAAATACCCATAGACAGACACTGTCAGGCACTCAAAGATAAACCAAGACTACCAAATACCCATAGACAGACACTGTCAGGCACTCACAGATGAACCAAGACTACCAAATACCCATAGACAGACACTGCCAGTCACCCAAAGATGACCTGTTACTATCAGCTGCCCATAAACAAACAGACCCTGTCAGTCACCCAAAGATGAACTGTTACTATCAACTGCCCATAAACAAACAGACACTGTCAGGCACTCAAAGATAAACCAAGACTACCAAATACCCATAGACAGACACTGTCAGGCACTCACAGATGAACCAAGACTACCAAATACCCATAGACAGACACTGTCAGGCACTCAAAGATAAACCAAGACTACCAAATACCCATAGACAGACACTGTCAGGCACTCACAGATAAACCAAGACTACCAAATACCCATAGACAGACACTGTCAGGCACTCACAGATGAACCAAGACTACCAAATACCCATAGACAGACACTGTCAGGCACTCACAGATGAACCAAGACTACCAAATACCCATAGACAGACACTGTCAGGCACTCACAGATGAACCAAGACTACCAAATACCCATAGACAGACACTGTCAGGCACTCACAGATGAACCAAGACTACCAAATACCCATAGACAGACACTGTCAGGCACTCACAGATGAACCAAGACTACCAAATACCCATAGACAGACACTGTCAGGCACTCAAAGATAAACCAAGACTACCAAATACCCATAGACAGACACTGTCAGGCACTCACAGATAAACCAAGACTACCAAATACCCATAGACAGACACTGTCAGGCACTCACAGATGAACCAAGACTACCAAATACCCATAGACAGACACTGTCAGGCACTCACAGATGAACCAAGACTACCAAATACCCATAGACAGACACTGTCAGGCACTCACAGATGAACCAAGACTACCAAATACCCATAGACAGACACTGTCAGGCACTCACAGATGAACCAAGACTACCAAATACCCATAGACAGACACTGTCAGGCACTCACAGATGAACCAAGACTACCAAATACCCATAGACAGACACTGTCAGGCACTCAAAGATAAACCAAGACTACCAAATACCCATAGACAGACACTGTCAGGCACTCACAGATGAACCAAGACTACCAAATACCCATAGACAGACACTGTCAGGCACTCAAAGATAAACCAAGACTACCAAATACCCATAGACAGACACTGTCAGGCACTCACAGATGAACCAAGACTACCAAATACCCATAGACAGACACTGCCAGTCACCCAAAGATGACCTGTTACTATCAGCTGCCCATAAACAAACAGACCCTGTCAGTCACCCAAAGATGAACTGTTACTATCAACTGCCCATAAACAAACAGACACTGTCAGGCACTCAAAGATAAACCAAGACTACCAAATACCCATAGACAGACACTGTCAGGCACTCACAGATGAACCAAGACTACCAAATACCCATAGACAGACACTGTCAGGCACTCAAAGATAAACCAAGACTACCAAATACCCATAGACAGACACTGTCAGGCACTCACAGATAAACCAAGACTACCAAATACCCATAGACAGACACTGTCAGGCACTCACAGATGAACCAAGACTACCAAATACCCATAGACAGACACTGTCAGGCACTCACAGATGAACCAAGACTACCAAATACCCATAGACAGACACTGTCAGGCACTCACAGATGAACCAAGACTACCAAATACCCATAGACAGACACTGTCAGGCACTCACAGATGAACCAAGACTACCAAATACCCATAGACAGACACTGTCAGGCACTCACAGATGAACCAAGACTACCAAATACCCATAGACAGACACTGTCAGGCACTCAAAGATAAACCAAGACTACCAAATACCCATAGACAGACACTGTCAGGCACTCACAGATAAACCAAGACTACCAAATACCCATAGACAGACACTGTCAGGCACTCACAGATGAACCAAGACTACCAAATACCCATAGACAGACACTGTCAGGCACTCACAGATGAACCAAGACTACCAAATACCCATAGACAGACACTGTCAGGCACTCACAGATGAACCAAGACTACCAAATACCCATAGACAGACACTGTCAGGCACTCACAGATGAACCAAGACTACCAAATACCCATAGACAGACACTGTCAGGCACTCACAGATGAACCAAGACTACCAAATACCCATAGACAGACACTGTCAGGCACTCAAAGATAAACCAAGACTACCAAATACCCATAGACAGACACTGTCAGGCACTCACAGATGAACTGTTACTATCAACTACCCATAGACAGACACTGTCAGGCACTCACAGATGAACCAAGACTACCAAATACCCATAGACAGACACTGTCAGGCACTCACAGACGAACCAACACTGTTGACTAACCATAGACAAACAGACACTGTAAGCTACTCAGAGATAAACCATCATTATCTAATACCCTTACACAAACAGACGCTGTCAGGCACCCAGAGTTAAACCGTCACTATCAAATTCACATAGTCACACAGACACTGTCAGACACCCAGAGATACCCACAGACAAGCAGACACTATCAGACACATAGAGATGAACCGTCACAACCATATACCCATAGACAGACACTGCCAGTCACCCAAAGATGACCTGTTACTATCAGCTGCCCATACACAAACAGACACTGTCAGGCACTCAAAGATGAACTGTTACTATCAACTGCCCATAAACAAACAGACACTGTCAGTCACCCAAAGATGACCTGTTACTATCAACTGCCCATAAACAAACAGACACTGTCAGGCACTCAAAGATAAACCAAGACTACCAAATACCCATAGACAGACACTGTCAGGCACTCACAGATGAACCAAGACTACCAAATACCCATAGACAGACACTGTCAGGCACTCAAAGATAAACCAAGACTACCAAATACCCATAGACAGACACTGCCAGTCACCCAAAGATGACCTGTTACTATCAGCTGCCCATGAACAAACAGACACTGTCAGTCACCCAGGGATGAACCAAGACTACCAAATACCCATAGACAGACACTGTCAGACACCCAAAGATAAACCAAGACTACCAAATACCCATAGACAGACACTGTCAGGCACTCACAGATGAACCAAGACTACCAAATACCCATAGACAGACACTGTCAGGCACTCACAGATGAACCAAGACTACCAAATACCCATAGACAGACACTGTCAGGCACTCACAGATGAACCAAGACTACCAAATACCCATAGACAGACACTGTCAGGCACTCAAAGATAAACCAAGACTACCAAATACCCATAGACAGACACTGTCAGGCACTCAAAGATGAACCAAGACTACCAAATACCCATAGACAGACACTGTCAGGCACTCACAGATGAACCAAGACTACCAAATACCCATAGACAGACACTGTCAGGCACTCAAAGATGAACCAAGACTACCAAATACCCATAGACAGACACTGTCAGGCACTCAAAGATGAACCAAGACTACCAAATACCCATAGACAGACACTGTCAGGCACTCAAAGATAAACCAAGACTACCAAATACCCATAGACAGACACTGTCAGGCACTCACAGATGAACCAAGACTACCAAATACCCATAGACAGACACTGTCAGGCACTCAAAGATAAACCAAGACTACCAAATACCCATAGACAGACACTGTCAGGCACTCACAGATGAACCAAGACTACCAAATACCCATAGACAGACACTGCCAGTCACCCAAAGATGACCTGTTACTATCAGCTGCCCATAAACAAACAGACCCTGTCAGTCACCCAAAGATGAACTGTTACTATCAACTGCCCATAAACAAACAGACACTGTCAGGCACTCAAAGATAAACCAAGACTACCAAATACCCATAGACAGACACTGTCAGGCACTCACAGATGAACCAAGACTACCAAATACCCATAGACAGACACTGTCAGGCACTCAAAGATAAACCAAGACTACCAAATACCCATAGACAGACACTGTCAGGCACTCACAGATAAACCAAGACTACCAAATACCCATAGACAGACACTGTCAGGCACTCACAGATGAACCAAGACTACCAAATACCCATAGACAGACACTGTCAGGCACTCACAGATGAACCAAGACTACCAAATACCCATAGACAGACACTGTCAGGCACTCACAGATGAACCAAGACTACCAAATACCCATAGACAGACACTGTCAGGCACTCACAGATGAACCAAGACTACCAAATACCCATAGACAGACACTGTCAGGCACTCACAGATGAACCAAGACTACCAAATACCCATAGACAGACACTGTCAGGCACTCAAAGATAAACCAAGACTACCAAATACCCATAGACAGACACTGTCAGGCACTCACAGATAAACCAAGACTACCAAATACCCATAGACAGACACTGTCAGGCACTCACAGATGAACCAAGACTACCAAATACCCATAGACAGACACTGTCAGGCACTCACAGATGAACCAAGACTACCAAATACCCATAGACAGACACTGTCAGGCACTCACAGATGAACCAAGACTACCAAATACCCATAGACAGACACTGTCAGGCACTCACAGATGAACCAAGACTACCAAATACCCATAGACAGACACTGTCAGGCACTCACAGATGAACCAAGACTACCAAATACCCATAGACAGACACTGTCAGGCACTCAAAGATAAACCAAGACTACCAAATACCCATAGACAGACACTGTCAGGCACTCACAGATGAACCAAGACTACCAAATACCCATAGACAGACACTGTCAGGCACTCAAAGATAAACCAAGACTACCAAATACCCATAGACAGACACTGTCAGGCACTCACAGATGAACCAAGACTACCAAATACCCATAGACAGACACTGCCAGTCACCCAAAGATGACCTGTTACTATCAGCTGCCCATAAACAAACAGACCCTGTCAGTCACCCAAAGATGAACTGTTACTATCAACTGCCCATAAACAAACAGACACTGTCAGGCACTCAAAGATAAACCAAGACTACCAAATACCCATAGACAGACACTGTCAGGCACTCACAGATGAACCAAGACTACCAAATACCCATAGACAGACACTGTCAGGCACTCAAAGATAAACCAAGACTACCAAATACCCATAGACAGACACTGTCAGGCACTCACAGATAAACCAAGACTACCAAATACCCATAGACAGACACTGTCAGGCACTCACAGATGAACCAAGACTACCAAATACCCATAGACAGACACTGTCAGGCACTCACAGATGAACCAAGACTACCAAATACCCATAGACAGACACTGTCAGGCACTCACAGATGAACCAAGACTACCAAATACCCATAGACAGACACTGTCAGGCACTCACAGATGAACCAAGACTACCAAATACCCATAGACAGACACTGTCAGGCACTCACAGATGAACCAAGACTACCAAATACCCATAGACAGACACTGTCAGGCACTCAAAGATAAACCAAGACTACCAAATACCCATAGACAGACACTGTCAGGCACTCACAGATAAACCAAGACTACCAAATACCCATAGACAGACACTGTCAGGCACTCACAGATGAACCAAGACTACCAAATACCCATAGACAGACACTGTCAGGCACTCACAGATGAACCAAGACTACCAAATACCCATAGACAGACACTGTCAGGCACTCACAGATGAACCAAGACTACCAAATACCCATAGACAGACACTGTCAGGCACTCACAGATGAACCAAGACTACCAAATACCCATAGACAGACACTGTCAGGCACTCACAGATGAACCAAGACTACCAAATACCCATAGACAGACACTGTCAGGCACTCAAAGATAAACCAAGACTACCAAATACCCATAGACAGACACTGTCAGGCACTCACAGATGAACTGTTACTATCAACTACCCATAGACAGACACTGTCAGGCACTCACAGATGAACCAAGACTACCAAATACCCATAGACAGACACTGTCAGGCACTCACAGACGAACCAACACTGTTGACTAACCATAGACAAACAGACACTGTAAGCTACTCAGAGATAAACCATCATTATCTAATACCCTTACACAAACAGACGCTGTCAGGCACCCAGAGTTAAACCGTCACTATCAAATTCACATAGTCACACAGACACTGTCAGACACCCAGAGATACCCACAGACAAGCAGACACTATCAGACACATAGAGATGAACCGTCACAACCATATACCCATAGACAGACACTGCCAGTCACCCAAAGATGACCTGTTACTATCAGCTGCCCATACACAAACAGACACTGTCAGGCACTCAAAGATGAACTGTTACTATCAACTGCCCATAAACAAACAGACACTGTCAGTCACCCAAAGATGACCTGTTACTATCAACTGCCCATAAACAAACAGACACTGTCAGGCACTCAAAGATAAACCAAGACTACCAAATACCCATAGACAGACACTGTCAGGCACTCACAGATGAACCAAGACTACCAAATACCCATAGACAGACACTGTCAGGCACTCAAAGATAAACCAAGACTACCAAATACCCATAGACAGACACTGCCAGTCACCCAAAGATGACCTGTTACTATCAGCTGCCCATGAACAAACAGACACTGTCAGTCACCCAGGGATGAACCAAGACTACCAAATACCCATAGACAGACACTGTCAGACACCCAAAGATAAACCAAGACTACCAAATACCCATAGACAGACACTGTCAGGCACTCACAGATGAACCAAGACTACCAAATACCCATAGACAGACACTGTCAGGCACTCACAGATGAACCAAGACTACCAAATACCCATAGACAGACACTGTCAGGCACTCACAGATGAACCAAGACTACCAAATACCCATAGACAGACACTGTCAGGCACTCAAAGATAAACCAAGACTACCAAATACCCATAGACAGACACTGTCAGGCACTCAAAGATGAACCAAGACTACCAAATACCCATAGACAGACACTGTCAGGCACTCACAGATGAACCAAGACTACCAAATACCCATAGACAGACACTGTCAGGCACTCAAAGATGAACCAAGACTACCAAATACCCATAGACAGACACTGTCAGGCACTCAAAGATGAACCAAGACTACCAAATACCCATAGACAGACACTGTCAGGCACTCAAAGATAAACCAAGACTACCAAATACCCATAGACAGACACTGTCAGGCACTCACAGATGAACCAAGACTACCAAATACCCATAGACAGACACTGTCAGGCACTCAAAGATAAACCAAGACTACCAAATACCCATAGACAGACACTGTCAGGCACTCACAGATGAACCAAGACTACCAAATACCCATAGACAGACACTGCCAGTCACCCAAAGATGACCTGTTACTATCAGCTGCCCATAAACAAACAGACCCTGTCAGTCACCCAAAGATGAACTGTTACTATCAACTGCCCATAAACAAACAGACACTGTCAGGCACTCAAAGATAAACCAAGACTACCAAATACCCATAGACAGACACTGTCAGGCACTCACAGATGAACCAAGACTACCAAATACCCATAGACAGACACTGTCAGGCACTCAAAGATAAACCAAGACTACCAAATACCCATAGACAGACACTGTCAGGCACTCACAGATAAACCAAGACTACCAAATACCCATAGACAGACACTGTCAGGCACTCACAGATGAACCAAGACTACCAAATACCCATAGACAGACACTGTCAGGCACTCACAGATGAACCAAGACTACCAAATACCCATAGACAGACACTGTCAGGCACTCACAGATGAACCAAGACTACCAAATACCCATAGACAGACACTGTCAGGCACTCACAGATGAACCAAGACTACCAAATACCCATAGACAGACACTGTCAGGCACTCACAGATGAACCAAGACTACCAAATACCCATAGACAGACACTGTCAGGCACTCAAAGATAAACCAAGACTACCAAATACCCATAGACAGACACTGTCAGGCACTCACAGATGAACCAAGACTACCAAATACCCATAGACAGACACTGTCAGGCACTCAAAGATGAACCAAGACTACCAAATACCCATAGACAGACACTGTCAGGCACTCAAAGATGAACCAAGACTACCAAATACCCATAGACAGACACTGTCAGGCACTCACAGATAAACCAAGACTACCAAATACCCATGAACAAACAGACGTTGTCAGACACCCAGGGATGAACCAACACTATCAAACGCCCCAAATATTGTGCAGAGGATGGGAGGGCTTCGGGGATAGTGTAGTGGAGGAGAGGGGGGAGGGCGGATGCAGCTGGGGATGGTTTAGGGACGGCAGACCGTCAGGTGTCGTCGCTTCTTCTGACCAGCTGTTGCTGACTCCAAGGGAAGGCATATTGTGACTTGACCCCAGTGACGCCAGTGACCCCGGTGACGCTAGTGACGTCAGTAACGATCTTGCACAGGACCGGGTGAAGGGAGAGGGGGCAGTCGGTCCGTGCTTCGCAGCACACTCGTGTATGGAAACTTCTGCTTCACTTACACACTAACAGTGCAAAACATGTCAAAGAGAACAGCAACGTTGAAAGACGTGGTGTAAGGGAGAGGGGGCGGAGGAGCAGGGTGGAGGAAGGGGGTGCAGAGAAGGGAGAGGAGAGAATGACATGTGGGGCAGGGGTGGAGAGAAGGAAGGGCAGGGGATGAAGTTTGGAGCAGGGGTGGGGAGAAGGAAGGGCAGAGGGTGAAGTTTGGGGCAGGGGTGGAGAGAAGGAAGGGCAGGGGATGAAGTTTGGGGCAGGGGTCGAGGGGTGGGGAGAGGGAAGAGCAGAGGATGAAGTTTGGGGCAGGGGTGGGGAGAAGGGAGAGCAGAGGATCACATGTGGGGCAGGGGTGGGGAGAAGGAAGGGCAGGGGATGAAGTTTGGGGCAGGGGTGGGGAGAAGGAAGGGCAGAGGGTGAAGTTTGGGGCAGGGGTGGAGAGAAGGGAGAGCAGAGGATGACGTTTGGGGCAGGGGTGGAGAGAAGGAAGGACAGAGGATGAATTTTGGGTCAGTGGTGGAGAGAAGGAAGGGCAGAGGATGAAGTTTGGGGCAGGGGTGGGGAGAAGGAAGGTCAGATGATGAAGTTTGGGGCAGTGGTGTAGAGAAGGAAGGACAGAGGATGAAGTTTGGGGCAGGGGTGGAGAGAAGGGAGATCAGAGGATGAAGTTTGGGGCAGGAGTGGGGAGAGGGAAGAGCAGAGGATGAAGTTTGGGGCAGGGGTGGAGAGAAGGAAGGGCAGAGGATGAAGTTTGGGGCAGTGGTGGAGAGAAGGAAGGACAGAGGATGAAGTTTGGGGCAGTAGTGGAGAGAAGGAAGGGCAGAGGATGAAGTTTGGGGCAGGGGTGGGGAGAAGGAAGGGCAGGGGATGAAGTTTGGGGCAGGGGTGGGGAGAAGGAAGGGCAGAGGATGAAGTTTGGGGCAGTGGTGGAGAGAAGGGAGAGCAGAGGATGAAGTTTGGGGCAGGGGTGGAGAGAAGGAAGGACAGAGGATGAATTTTGGGTCAGTGGTGGAGAGAAGGAAGGGCAGAGGATGAAGTTTGGGGCAGTAGTGGAGAGAAGGAAGGGCAGAGGATGAAGTTTGGGGCAGGGGTGGGGAGAAGGGAGAGCAGAGTATGAATTTTGGGTCAGGGGTGGAGAAAAGGAAGGGCAGAGGATGAAGTTTGGGGCAGGGGTGGGGAGAAAGAAGGGCAGAGGATGAAGTTTGGGGCAGTGGTGGAGAGAAGGAAGGGCAGAGGGTTAAGTTTGGGGCAGTGGTGGAGAGAAGGAAGGACAGAGGATGAAGTTTGGGGCAGGGGTGGAGAGAAGGAAGGACAGATGATGAAGTTTGGGGCAGTGGTGGAGAGAAGGAAGGACAGAGGATGAAGTTTGGTGCAGGGGTGGGGAGAAGGGAGAGCAGAGGATGACGTTTGGTGCAGGGGTGGGGAGAAGGGAGAGCAGAGGATGAAGTTTGGGGCAGGGGTGGGGAGAAGGAAGGGCAGAGGATGACGTTTGGGGCAGGGGTGGAGAGAAGGAAGGACAGAGGATGAAGTTTTGGGCAGGGGTGGGGAGAAGGAAGGGCAGAGGATGACGTTTGGTGCAGGGGTGGGGAGAAGGGAGAGCAGAGGATGACGTTTGGGGCAGGGGTGGGGAGAAGGAAGGGCAGAGGATGACGTTTGGGTCAGGGGTGGAGAGAAGGAAGGGCAGAGGATGAAGTTTGGGGCAGGGGTGGGGAGAAGGAAGGGCAGAGGATGACGTTTGGGTCAGGGGTGGAGAGAAGGAAGGGCAGAGGATGAAGTTTGGGGCAGGGGTGGGGAGAAGGAAGGGCAGAGGATGACGTTTGGTGCAGGGGTGGGGAGAAGGGAGAGCAGAGGATGAATTTTGGGTCAGGGGTGGAGAGAAGGAAGGGCAGAGGATGAAGTTTGGGGCAGGGGTGGTGAGAAGGAAGGGCAGAGAATGACGTTTGGGGCAGGGGTGGGGAGAAGGAAGGGCAGAGGATGAAGTTTGGGGCAGTGGTGGAGAGAAGGAAGGGCAGAGGATGAAGTTTGGGGCAGGGGTGGAGAGAAGGAAGGACAGAGGATGAAGTTTGGGGCAGTGGTGGAGAGAAGGAAGGGCAGAGGATGAAGTTTGGGGCAGGGGTGGGGAGAAGGAAGGGCAGAGGATGAAGTTTGGAGCAGGGGTGGAGAGAAGGAAGGACAGAGGATGAAGTTTGGGGCAGGGGTGGGGAGAAGGAAGGGCAGAGGATGAAGTTTGGGGCAGTGGTGGAGAGAAGGAAGGACAGAGGATGAAGTTTGGGGCAGGCGGCTTTCGACACCGTCGACCACGATCTACTGGTCGACCGGGTCGATAGTGCCGGGTCCGGGGGCTCCCTCTGAAGTGGATCTCCTCTTTCCTCAGCGACCGCTATCAAGCAGTCCGCCTTGCTAACTTCACCTCGGAGAAGAGAAGACTGTCCTGTGGGGTCCCGCAGGGCTCCTCCCTCTCCCCTCTCCTTTTCAACCTGTACATCTTTCCCCTGATCCTTGCCCTCCACAAGAGAGAAGTCGTCACCTTTAACTATGCCGACGACCTCCAGCTAGCGACCTCCAGCTAGCCTTCGCCAGCCATCGACACTTCTCCCTCCTCAATGGAAAACTTTCAATCCACTATGAACTTTATCAGTAACTGGATGAACTTAAATCAGCTCAAGCTCAATCCTGATAAAACCGAGCTGGTCCTCACCGGGGGCCCCCGCCAACCCTTGGAACTCCAACTTCTGGCTCACATCCCTAGGATGTCCCCCCTCTCCAGCTAGCTCGGTTAAGAGTCTTGGGATCATTATTAGCGGTGATCTTCCCATGAAGGCTCAGATAGATTCTGTGGTCTCCGCGTGCTTCTTCCATTTAAGAAGAATCCGTAAAGTTAGCAGATTTCTCTCCACGGAGGCGCTCATCCAAGTGATCCTTGCCCGTGTCATGTCTCGCATCGATTACGCTAACTCCTTGTACTCCGGCATTCCGGCCGACCAATCCCGCCGCCCACAACTAGTACAGCACCAAGCAGCCAGGCTTGTTTATGGCCAGCCTAAACCCGCTGCTTAAAAGCCTCCAGTGGCTCCCCGTCACTCGAGAAGGAAGGGCAGAGGATGAAGAGTGACTGACCCCGGGACTGAGGGTGAGGGCAGGGTGTCCCTCGCAGCTCACTCACCTTCTCTGGTGCTGCGCTCAGTAGCTGGTGATGTCCGCAGGAGACCCTCCGAGGCCTGCACAGAGCATCCCTCGGCTCTGAGAGTCTGGAGGGTGAGTCCACTCCGGTGAGTGCAGCTCACAGCTGACACCCGTCCTCAGAACAGGGGTCCTTGTGGCTCAGGGGTCCTCGGCTATCTCTTGACCCCCTCACCCCACTTTCTGGAATCGGTAGAGCTCTCTTGTGTAGCTGTCTCGGCTTCTCTTCAGACGCACCGTCTGCCTCCGGCTCTTGAGGGATGTCTCTATCCTGCTTCAGGTGACTCCCCGGGATCCTACCAGGCACGCTCCCTGGAGCCCTGGCTCTGCACCAGACTCCTTACTCTCCGCCAGACACCTTACTCTCCGCCAGACACCTTACTCTCCGCCAGACACCTCTGATTCTCCCTCTCAGCAGCCGTCAGTCAGTCCCCTATGGAATGATGGCTTCCTCGCTCTGGGCTGACTGTCTCTCATCGGTTTGGGACTCCCTCCTGGTCTCCGGACTCCCGACCACTAATCTCCTCGGACCCTCTCTCGGGCTCCTAACCCCTCCCAGGCTCTGGATTCTCTCCCTCCCTCCCCACCCCAGACCCCCTCTCAGGCCCCTGCCCACTGCCAGGCTCTGGACTCTCCCCCGCCCCACCCCAGACCCCCTCTCAGGCCTCTGCCGCTCTCTCAGACCCCTGACTCTCACCTACCGTATGGACCTTAGGACCCCCCCTCCCCCCCCCAGCCCCTTACCCTCGCTTAGACTCCTGACACTCTCTCTGGCACCTGACACTCTCCTAGCTTTGGGCTCTCTCACGTCTGGGCTCTCTTCTACCCTCACTCTCTCCCCTGACTCGGGCTCTCTTCCCGGACCCTGTTTCTCTCCTAACCTATCATCCCGGACCGAGACTCTCTCCTATCCTGTCTCCCCGGACCCAGACTCTCTCCTATCCTGTCTCCCCGGACCCAGACTCTCTCCTATCCTGACTGTCTCCCGGACCCTGACTCTCTCCCGGACCCTGACGCTCTCCCGGACCTTGACTCTCTCCCGGACCCAGACTCTCTCCTCGGACCCTGGCTCTCTCTTACCCTGGCTGTCTCTCTGGACCCAGACTCTCTCCTCTAACCCTGACTCTCTCTGCGGACCCAGACTCTCCCTGCGGACCCAGACTCTCCCTACGGACCCTGTCTCTCTCTTACCCTGGCTGTCTCTCTGGACGCAGACTCTCTCCTCTAACCTTGACTCTCTCCCGGACCCAGACTCTCTCTCCGGACCCAGACTCTCCCCACGGACCCTGGCTCTCTCTTACCCTGGCTGTCTCTCTGGACGCAGACTCTCTCCTCTAACCTTGACTCTCTCCCGGACCCAGACTCTCTCTTCGGACCCAGACTCTCCCCACGGACCCTGGCTCTCTCTTACCCTGGCTGTCTCTCTGGACGCAGACTCTCTCCTCTAACCTTGACTCTCTCCCGGACCCAGACTCTCTCTTCGGACCCAGACTCTCCCCACGGACCCTGGCTCTCTCTTACCCTGGCTGTCTCTCTGGACGCAGACTCTCTCCTCTATCCTTGACTCTCTCCCGGACCCAGACTCTCTCTTCGGACCCAGACTCTCCCCACGGACCCTGGCTCTCTCTTACCCTGGCTGTCTCTCTGGACCCTGACTCTCTCCCAGCCCCTGACTCTCTCCCAGCCCCTGGCAGCGGCCCACCCCGGGCCGTGTCTGCAGTGAGTGCCTCGGTCTCCTTCCCGCCTGCAGCTGCTCTCCCAAAATACCCGCCGATGACAGGGGGGGTGATAAGGCGGCCCTGAGGGTCTGCAGCTGGGGGAGGCTAAGTATAGGGTCACTGCGGGGCGCCGGCCCTCGGCGTGATGCTGGAGGCAGAACCTGCCGTGGCTCGTGGTGCCCCCTGGGGCGCACATCACACCCGGAGCCTCGCCGGGTCAGAACCTCAAGACGTAGGGAGAGGGTGTGGTCCGTCGGCTGCGCTGCCGCCTCTGGTGCTGGAAACCAGGGTTCGAGCCTCGGGGTCCCGTCCACATCCTGTGATTCTGGGCAAATCACTTTATCTCCCCGTGCCTGGATGTGTAATGTAAATACGGTGCTCGTGCAAAGCGCTCCAATACCTTCGGGTCGAGTTCGCGCTATATAAATATGTAAAAAAATAAAAAATGTCTGACAGAACACATATGAGCCCTCAACACCAGCACTAGACATGTCCGGACCCTCACTGTGTCAGACCCTCAAGATGTCTGACAGCACATATGTGAACCCTCAACAATTGTCCTGGAGATGTCGGGACCCTCAGCATGTCAGAGTCTCAAGATCTCCGATAGAACATATCTGAATCCTCAACACTATGGACACTTCCGGACCCTCAGGGTGTCAGACCCTTAAATGTCTGAGAGAACACATATGAGCCCTTGACACCAGCCCTGGACATGTCCGGACCCTCGCCGGGTCAGATCCTCAAGCTGTCTGACAGCACACATGTCAACCCTCAACACTAGCCCCGGACACGTCCAGACCCTCAGCGTGTCAGGCCCTCAAGATGTCTGACAGAACACAAATGGGCTCTCGACACCAGCACTGGACATCTCCGGGCCCTCGTTGTGTCAGACCCTCAAGATGTCTGGATGCCAGGGCTCGTGGTGCCCCCCTAGGGCGCACATCACACCCAGAGCATCACGGGGTCAGAACCTCAAGATGTCTGACAGGACACATATGAGCCCTCAGCACGAGCCCTGGACATGTCCGGACCCTCGCCGTGTCGGACCCTAAAGATGTCTGACAAAACGTATGTGAACCCGCAACACTGGCCCTGGACATGTCCAGACCCTCACTGTGTTAGACCCTCAAGATGTCCGATAAAACACATATGAACCCTCAACACTAGCCCTGGACATGTCCGGACCCTCAGCATGTCAGACCCTCAAGATGTCTGACAGAACACATATGAGCCCTGGACACCAGCACTGTACATGTCAGGACCCTCGCTGTGTCAGACCCTCAAAATGTCTGACAGAAAACATATGAGCCCTCAACACCAGCCTCGGTCATGTTCGGACCCTTGCCGTGTCAGGCCCTCAAGATGTCTGACAGAACTTATGTGAACCCTCAACACTAGACCTGGGCATGTCCAGACCCTCAAGATGTCTGACAGAACACATATGAGCCCTCAACACCAGCCCTGGACATGTCCGGACCCTCCTTGTGTCATATCCTAAAGATGTCTCACAGAACATATATGAGCCAACAACACCAGCCCCGGACATGTCCGGATCCTCACTGTGCCAGACCCGCAAGATGTCTGGCAGAACACATATGAGCCCTCAGCACCAGCCCCGGATATGCCCGTACTCTCATCATGTCAGACCCTCAAGTTGTCGGACAGAACGTATGTGAACCCTCAACACTAACCCTCAATATGTCTGAACCCTCAGCAGGTCAGACCCTCAAGATGTCTGACAACACATAGCTGAAACCTCAACACTAGCCCTGGCGCGACCGGACCCTTACCAAGTCAGACCATCAAGATGTCGGACAGCACATATGTGAACCCTCAACAATTATCCTGGAAATGTCGGGACCCTCAGCATGTCAGAGTCTCAAGATGTCCGATGGAACATTTGTGAATCCTCAAAACTAGCCCTAGACATGCCCGGACCCTTACCATGTCAGACCATCAAGATAGCGGACAGCACATATGTGAATCCTCAAAAATTGTCCTGGAAATGTCAGGGCCCTCAGCATGTCAGAGTATCAAGATGTCCGATAGAACATATGTGAACCCTCAACACTAGCCCTGGAGACGTCCGGACCCTCAGCGTGTCAGACCCTCAATATGTCTGACAGAACATTATGAGCCCTCGACACCAGCACTGGACATGTCCAGACCCTCACCGGGTCAGATCCTCAAGATGTCTGACAGCACACATGTGAACCCTCAACACCAGCAGTGGACATGTTCAGCCTCTCAGCAGGTCAGACCTTCAAGATGTCCGACAGCACATATGTGAACACTCTACATATCCGACACAAGACCTGGACATGTCCAGATCCTCAGCGTGTCAGACCCTCAAGATGTCCGATTGAGCATATGTGAATCTTTCGCACTTGCTCTTGACATGTTCAGACCCCCGCCGTGTCTGACCCTCAAGATGTCTTTCAACACATATGTGAACCCCCAACACTAGCCCCGAACATGTCCGGACCCTCAGCAGGTCAGACCATCAAGATTTCCGATAGAACATATGTGAACCTTCAACACCAGCCCTAGACATGTCTGGACCCTCACTGTGCCAGACCCTCAAGATGTCTGACAGAACATATGTGAACCTCAGCACTAGCTCTGGACATGTCCGGACCCCTAGCATGTCTGACACGACACCTAAGTAACCTCAACACCAGCGCTGGACTATGTTTTAAAAGGGGATATGGAAGTGCGGGTACTCAACATTCAGAGTACCCCTTTGCTCCTGAAGTGCCGGTACTCGTCCATAAAAGGTACTGCAGCGGCGCTGAGAAGTGCAGGCACTGCCCCTATCAAATGAAAGAAGTGCAGGTACTCAGTACCAGACAACACCTGCCCATTAAAAGCACTGGCCCTGGACATGACTTGATCCTCAGCATGTGGTATTTGCACAAAATGTCGATCTAGAAATATCGAGGTAGAGAAATATTGAATTTTAAATATTGGGAAACATAAATATCGTGATGAAGAAATATTGTTTACAAGAATATTGATTTTTGTAGGTAATATCTTTTTCAAGAATATCGATGTTGTTAATATCGTTTTCAATACCATAATTGTAAAAAAATATTTTTTTTAATTATCTTTATGTGTTTTAATTCATATATTAATGTTATGTTAAACATTGTATAATTGAGGACAATATTTTCAAATATAGCTTGTAATTTTAAGTGATTTATAATTTTTAATTTTAATTGTTGATAGTAATTTACAGTGTCGTAGTGGGGTGTGTGGTTTGTAGGGGTGCAGGATGGAAGTTAATTAAGTAAAATAAATTATAATTATTTTTTTAATTAATTATTTAATTATTAATTAGTTAATTGATAATTAATTGTGTACATTGTGAAATTTGTATATTTTTTTACTTATATTTTAGGTGCAAGTTGTTGGGTTTGCAGGGGTATGGGAGATGTTAATTAAGAAATAGTTAATCAACAATTAATTATGGATTAAGTATTAATTATTTGATTGTTAATTATGTAACTCGTGTAATTATTATATTTTTCAGTTGTGTTTTGGTTGCAGGTTGTCTAGTATGTAGGGGTATATGGCGAGAATGTATTGAGTAATAATTTTTTAATAGTTAACAATTAATATATTATTCATTATTAAATTGAGTGTTAATTATGTGAATTGTGTAATTATTTTAATTTTGTTCGTTATATTTTAGGTGCAGGTTGTTGGGTTTGTAGGGGTCTGGGATGGGAAGTTTATGAAGCAATAATTAATTAACAATTAATTATTCAATTATTATACATTATTTAATTGTTTAATAATTATGTTAATTGTTTAGTCATTATATTTCTTATGTTACATATTAGGTGTGGGCTGTTGTGTCTGTAGGGGCATAAATTGGAAAGGTATTTAAGTAATAATAAATTAACAATTTATTAATGAATAATTATTTAATTGATTATTAAATGTTAATTGTGCTACACTTCTTTAATTTAGCTATATTTTAAGTGTGGGCTGCTAAGTTTGTGGAAGTGTAGTGTGGGAACCTAATTAAATAATACATTACTAAAAAATGTAAATTAAAAATGTATTATAAAAGATTCTAATAATCATGTAAATTGTTTGTTTTTGATTTTTTTTACATACAATACTTATATTAAGAGTTTTATATTTTTGGTCAACTAATATGGTTATTAAACTATGTAATGTGTTTGAAGTGAAGTACTTTCCTTACTGCAGCACAGACTGGAGTGGGAATAGTAAATATTACTCCTCTGTAGTCCAACGCTTTCTCTACTGTTGCACAGACTAGAATTGGAATAGTAATTTTGACCTCTCCATAGTCCACTGCTTTTTCTACTGTTGTATACATTGGAGTGGGAATACTAACTATTACCTCTCTAAAGTCCGACGCTTTCCCTACTGTTGCAGAAACTGGAGTTGGAATAGTAAATTTAACCCCTCTGATGTCCAACGCTTTTCCTACTGTTGCACCGACTGGAGTGGGAATAGTAAATGTAATTTCTCCGATGTCCAATAGTTTTCCGAATATTACACAGACGAGGGAATAATATACGCATTTCAGCGAGTCCTCGCAGCTTCATCCCCTGGAAAGAGAGTCTGGCTCCGGCCCTGATGACATCGCCCTCCCCAACATCCAGCGCCTCGAATTTTCTGCCTGGACTAATCCTTCTCTCCGGCCCTACTCCCTTGTTTGTTTATCTTGTCCATTTCTTGCGTTCACGGTATCCATGATGTCTTATAAAGGGCTCTAATGGCACAAGCCCATGTCAGTGCATGGTAAAACATTTTTCAAACTTTAAAACCCTGCACAAATACATAAAAAATAAAATATGTCCCCAGCGGCACACTGTCAATTACTCTATGGAGCTGGACTCCAAACCACTGTTACACAACAGACCATTTCATTGAAGGGCATAAGTCCGGAATTAAGATCTGAAGCCGCCTTTCTGAAGAACCCCTGTGCCACAGACCCAAGTCGCACCTCACGGACTGGCCTAAGGTGGTCATGGCCAGTCTGGGGCAGCTGCGTTCCCCTCAGCACCCCTGCATGGCAGCTCAAGATAGACTCTTCCCATATGAAGTAGGGACAGTACTGCATGGCATAAGGTGGGCTTCTGTGTAGAGTGGCACAGTGGGTGGAAGTGAAAGGACAGGATGCCACCCAGGGCGTTCAGGCTAGTTACAAGCATGGCTCCACCACACTTGGGGACTCCTGTATGAGCTCTTTTGCGCCACAGGAACGTCACTTTTTTGACGCTCCGGTGGCGCAATGTGCCCCAGCATATTTACAAGGCCACGTAAAGCCACTTTACGTGGTTTTTCATGCCCTTGTAAATATGCACCCCTTTCACTCAGAACACAGGGTCAAAGGGGCGTTCCATGGGTGTTGCTGTGGGTGTTTCCCACGCAACACCCATGGAATCTGAAGCATTCCCAGATTTACGAGAAATCGGATACCTGAGAATGTGTCAGATTCTGGGGTGGTGTTAGGGAGGCGCATTGTGCACCAGTGCAGGGGAAAAGGACCGATATAGTGCATTCCTGCCCTTTTGTTTCGACATAGGGCAGCGCAGCAAGATTCGTTTGCGGCGCTGCCCTATGTCAAAACCTCATAAACGAGGCCGGTGTGTTCAGTGCAGTACACCATCTTGTTTACACCTTCTCTGGTGGTGAATGTGCCACTGGAGAGGGCCTCTGTTCACATGTTTGAGGCCTTTGTTTCCACAGGGTTTTGAGAGAGTTTATTCTGGAGTGAGCACTGCTGGGTGACTTCTTTCTGCCTTCACACTCACATCTTCCTGGACTCACCTCCCTACCCCGCCTGGTTTTGAGAGAGTTTATTCTGGAGTGAGCACTGCTGGGTGGCTTCTTTCTGGCTTCACACTCACATCCTCCTGGACTCACCTCTGTTGGAAGGCGTTCCCCGGGGAGGCTGCGGAATGCGTTCCCGACCACCCGGAGGCCCACCTTACCCAGAGATAGGCCGAGCAAGAGCAGGGAGGCCCTTCCTGGAAGGGTCTCGTACCTAGGATCGCACACGCTGCGCTTACTCTCTTCTTCGGATAGAGGGACACCACACAGTAATTCGTTGTAAGATAATGTGCTTTTATCGGTGGTTGTCATGGATCTTTATGATCCGGCAGGCAGGTGCAGAATTAATGCCACAAGCGGCAGCGATCTCGTGATGAGGGGAAAAGGGGTAGCGGGACAGTCTTTGAATCAGTGTCTCTGCGAGGTATCCGGCGCACAGCTCTCAATCCTCGAGCTGAGGGGAGGTTGCTTTTCTCGGCAATCTCTGCCAATTCTCTTGGAGGAGCGGGCCGCGAGTCACTCAGCAGGCACCGGAGGGTCGTAGTTCAGGGAGTCGCGACGGCGTCAGCAGGGCTCAGATGGTTCAGAGTTCGGTGAGCCGCGACAGCGCCAGCAGGGCTCAGATGGTTCAGAGTTCGGGGAGCCGCGACAGCGTCAGCAGGGCTCAGATGGTTCAGAGTTCGGGGAGCCGCGACAGCGTCAGCAGGGCTCAGATGGTTCAGAGTTCGGGGAGCCGCGACAGCGTCCGCAGGGCTCAGGTGGTTCAGAGTTCGGGTAGCGTTCTTCTGTTCGGGGAGCGATCGAGCCGCGACCAAGTCAGCAGGCTCTCGTCAGTCCAGGTCTTCTCTGACCCCGTCCCGTAAGCACCCCTTGTTATACTCCCCCTCCTCTTTGAAGTCCGGAGTCCTAGCGGAGAGGGGTCTGGTGCCTGGGGGGCGGTCTGATGGGGTTTCCTGTCGCTTGGCCCCTTTGATCTGTTCAGGTGGGTCTGGGAGGGACTCCAGACGCCCAACAGGCGAGGCGCCCGCTCACCGGGGGCCTGGTGGTCGATCGAAACCTCCCTCGGGGGAGAGACCAGAGGTGTGACAGGGTCGGCGCCTCTCGGTCGGGTTTGGGGGGTTTCGTTCGCCCTCGGCCGGGCATGCGTGTTGGGGATCTGGTCGGCCCTCGGGATGTTGGCCCACGGGAGCCGGAAGGCCGTGTCCACGAGGTTCGGCGTGGTTGTAGGGTAACTTGCTGGTCGGGAGGGCCCACGCCACGAGGCCGGTCTCACAACCTCCCTACCCTGCCTGGTTTTGAGAGAGTTTATTCTGGAGTGAGCACTGCTGGGTGGCTTCTTTCTGGCTTCACACTCACATCCTCCTGGACTCACCTCCCTACCCCGCCTGGTTTTGAGAGAGTTTATTCTGGAGTGAGCACTGCTGGGTGGTTTCGTTCTGGCTTCACACTCACAGCCTCCTGACTCACATCCCTACCCTGCCTGTTTTTGAGAGAGTTTATTCTGGAGTGAGCACTGCTGGGTGACCTCTTTCTGGCTTCACATTCACATCCTCCTGGCCTCACCTCCCTATCCCGCCTGGTTTTGAGAGAGTTTACTCTGGAGTGAGCACTGCTGGGTGGTTTCTTTCTGGCTTCACACTCACAACCTCCTGACTCACATCCCTACCCTGCCTGGTTTTGAGAGAGTTTATTCTGGAGTGAGCACTGCTGGGTGGCTTCTTTCTGGCTTCACACTCACATCCTCCTGGACTCACCTCCCTACCCCGCCTGGTTTTGAGAGAGTTTATTCTGGAGTGAGCACTGCTGGGTGACTTCTTTCTGGCTTCACACTCACATCCTCCTGACTCACCTCCCTACCCCGCCTGGTTTAGCGGCAAAAAGTGCCGCTAAAGCGGCGATCAAGCTCTTGCTAATATGCCCCTATATTTCTTACAGCGATATTTTGGATTCAATATTTTTGTACTTACCTGTTTGTAGATAGGGATTCGATATTTTGGATTCAATATTTTTTCCTCGATATTTTTGCAGGTCGATATTTTCCTCCTGGTTATTCTGTCAGTGATCCTGATTAATCATCAACAAGTACGCTAGTCTTTTTTTCTATTTATATCCCTTGGTACACCAACATAATATTCATTCAAATACATTCCTTTTAGTTCAAGGTGTTTTTTGCACAGTTAGTATTGTGTTTTAACTTTCTTCGACATGTATGTACTGTTCGTCTTCATATTCAATGGCCTCCCGTAGAGGCTCAGGTAATGATTTAGATCTGTCCATCCTCAGGAAGGTCAGGAGGAGACCTGATGGACCCCCAGGCATCCCTCAGGAGGTGCAGACACTCCCTGCACTGGCTTGCAGGGGGCTCTCTGCCCCTCTGTGTGAAGCAGGCGGCATGGCGCCTGCGCTGTGACAGACAGAGCAGCTGATCCAAGAATCCTCACCACCTTTCACTGGCTGGACAACTCTCAGTTCGGTTTCAGGAAACATCACGGAACCGAAACTGCGATAATCTGAGCCACGGATTGTATTACACGATTAGTGGACAATGGGAAAGGTGCGGTACTAGTACTTCTTGACCAATCCGCGGTGTTTGATACCATCGCTCCCTCGATGCTGATTAATCACCTTCAAGTAATGGGTCTCACACAACAGGCCCTGGCCCTTCTGTCCGCCTTCCTAAGGGATCGCTCACCGAGGGTGCTGTTACAGCAGTTCGATTCGGAGGTCTTCACCCTGCCGTGTGGAGTATCGCAGAGCTCATCGCGGAGCCCCACGCTCTTTAACCTCTATGTATCTTCACTTGCAGCCACAATTCGGGCTTTTGGGATGTGTGTGATATCATATGCTGACGACACACAGATCATTGTGTCGGTTCCCAAGAGCTCCGCCACCACTGCAGATAGCTTATCACATTGAATGTCGTCAGTTGCAGACTGGATAAGACGGAATTGTTCTGAAATTAAATGGCGATAAAACCGAGGTGTTGCTCTTCGGCCTGCGCTCTTCGGGCTGCAATAGGGACACTTTAGGCGTATGTCCAGTCACAGGCCAAAAATCTTGGAGTGATCATAGATACTGAACTTACACTTCATGGCCAGGCCAATCGCTCTGTGGCAACCGGCTCGGGCTCAGAAGGATGCTTTGGGAAATGTTCCTTCTGTTCCCTGCCAGCACGAAAGCAGGTCTCACTGGTCCCTGTAATGTCTCGACTGGACTATTGTAACTCCCTCTATCTGGGCTCTAATATGAGCGCGCAGCACCAACTGCAGGTAGCTCAGAATGCGCTGGCCGGAACAATTCTTGATATTCCCAGGCGGCATTCGGCTGCGGTGGGGTGGGGGCCTCACACTGGCTCCCCATCAGAAAGCGCATTATGTTCAAAGCAATCTGCACGGTACATAAGGCCCTTTTTCTCCATAGTCTGACAGGGATTAAAGATATGTTTCTCTGGCATATTCCAGGTAGAAGCCTCCAATCGGCACACCAAAACCTGCTTTCTGTGCCAAGGGCCTGTAAGAAGAAGAGGGGAGATAGAGCCTTCTCGACTGCTGCAACAGACTCTGGAACTCCTCTTCACAAAGCCTGGGGGCTACCCCAGAGCTGCCGCCTTTCAGAAAGGCACTCAGAACATGGTTCTATACTCTATAGGCTTCATTTATTTCTTTCCGGTGGGCGTTTAGATATGTTGTAACTGGACGGCCGGCTACAGTGCCTTGATGCCCTCGGGTAATGGTCGTGCTCTATAAAATCAAACATTGAATCAAAATAAAACCAAATCACTAATGCGCTTTTCCCAAAGCAGGTGTGAGTTTGCGGCTGTCCTGAGAGCATTACATTATGTTTAGTGGGGTGTGCTGTCCCTGTTTATGAAGCAGGCTGTGTGGGGCATACACTGTGAAAGGCAGAGCAGCTAATACAAGAATCTGCTCCACATTTCACCAATGTGCTTGCCCAGGGCAGGTGACAGTTTTTGGCTGCCCTGGGGGCAGCGCATTTTGTTTCCATAGGGTGCGCTATCCCTGTGTGTGAAGCAGGCTGTGTGGCACCTGCCCTGTGAGAGACAGCAGCAGCTCCTATAATCCACTCCACCTTTCACTAATGTGCTTCCCCCAGGGCTGGTGCCAGATTGCAGCTGCCTTGGAGACAGCACATAATGTTTGTGAGAAGTTGGCCTGGTATATGCTGTCCACTAGTTCTAGTGGGCACCTTGCACCAGTCCAAACAACCCCTTATTGATGATAGGTTAAAGACAACCTTTATTGAAAGCTATCCTAGTGGTAGCCATGGAGAGCAGCCTTCAGGCTAAGACTTGAAGGAGTGTAAAGCAGCTTGTTTTACCAGTCTATAATCTCATGAGTGGCTAAATGAAAGGAGACCACACCAGGTATATATATAAAATATATGTATTTATTCCTAAACACACCCTACTAGTCTCTTCATGAGGCTAGAGGTAAAAGCACATATGTTACACTTCAAATATTACAGTAAATTAGCACAATACACGTTAGGCCCTAGGGCAGACCAAACCATATTCTAAGAAAGTGGTATAAGAACCACAACTTGACTAGACACAAGGCCTAGAGCCTGTAGAATCGCTGGGACCCCAAGGAACCAGTGGCGGACGGTGACATTTGAAAGCAGTGGGGCGTAAAATGTTTGTCTTACTGCACCGAAGCGAGCGAGCGTGCCCAAACAACATAAGGGGGATTTTGGGGGATTATGTCCCCGAGAAAAATTTGAAAAAAGAGTGGAAAAATGGTGCATTTTCAAGCAAATTTGAGAAAGCAGGAAGGTTAATAAAGCAATTGTGAAAGTGCAGGTATTACATTAATAAAGAGATGTCATAACATAGGTAGCTGCTTATTCAGTATAACCACAGAGCTGCATAACAGACTTCGAGATATAATGCATTTCTGAGTACCGAACAGATGTTTTTTATTTATCTGCGTCAGGTACATGTTCTTCGCAGCAGGCACATTAACCTTCTGTGATACCTTTCCATGAGTCAAAACTTCCACTAGACAAAACTCTGATCTCTCTCTAGGAAAAACATGAACCATCAGCGTTATCGTGACATTTTTATTGTCTCTCGTCAGGCCACAACTGAAACCCAACGCACCTTCCAACCAAGTGTGATTGCTGAAACCAACTCTCAACATGTAACATTTCAGACACCACCCCTCCATATATGAAACCTGACACCAACAGTTCACGTGATTATTAACTCTACATATGTGCGATCCTTGACACCATCCTTCACATATGAAATAAACCTTCTGGTTTACACTGGTGCTTCTAGACACCCACACAGAATATGCCAGGCCCTTTCTACAGACAGCAATCCTGTCTGCAGACCCTGTGCCCCTGTACACCTCCCAGCCTGCACACACTTTATTACCCCAGCCCCTTATGCTGACACACTCTTGTTGCCCAGCCTTCAATGCGATTCAACACGTATGGCCTTTCAATACCAGCCAGCATACAATGTGGCACAAAAGCAAGTGTTTTTATATAGGAACATGTGCAATGAAAAAATGAGGCCTAAAATGTGCACAGTTAGGAAAACCACAATGGGCCATGCAGGAAACACACAATATTGCAATACATTCCATCAAGGATGAACTTTCATTCAGGAAAGCCCTCAAGACCCGTTGATTTGCATCCTGCTAATTCCAGCATTTGGGCACCTTAGTATGGACTCCTAGCGCCGGGACACTCCTTGGAGGAGCTGTGCGCTATACAAATTCATTCATTCATTCCTTCACTAGGGACGAACTGTCGCGGGACAGCACTCTGCTCATTAGTTCTACGGAGCATTACAGTCCAGTGCGATCTCTGCCAGAGGAAGCCTGCATTTGGTGAACACTGCCTGAAACCTCTCCGAGTCACTTGCTGGCTCGCCATGTTTGTGTCAATATAGGCATGGAACACAAGAGGATGCCATCCCACCACTCTCTGCCTAATTGACCACCCAGAGCACCTGGCTTATCTCCCTCCATGGTGGCATGTGTGCCCCTGGCTCTGGGAATGGGAAACCTGGCCCGAGGTGTGGCTGCTTCATGCCCCCTGGGAGCCTAAGGAAGGGATTTGTATGAGTGTTTCTGCTCATGTCTGGAGTAAGGGCTCAAATATAATCAAACCCCGGTGCATATCAGGTCGTGAAGCCCGCTCTCTCGCCGGATAGACACAGACTGAGACTGGAGGTGGATTCCAGAACTGCCCTGAGAATTCACCTCATACAGCCACCACTGAGCCGTGACTCCGAGTCTCTCACGCCTCGTCGGGGGTAGTAACTACGCGCTATATAAACACAATTACTCAAACGATTTGTAATTTTTCACAGACACTGAGCCACATCTCTCAGCGAGATTCGGACCAAGTGGGGCCTGGTACTGGGCAGCGCACGAGGCTGTGAGGCGCGTCTATGGGGCGAAGGTGACATCCTTAGGGGTTTTAGTCTTTCCAGGTCTGCTGTCAGCCTGTCACTCATCACTGGCCCTTTACTTTGACATCAATATCCTATTATTCAGCTTCTACAATGCGAGTAAATTGTCTCCCAGAGTGTAGTTCTTACCTTGCTTTGCAAACCCCTTTAGAATCTAATTTTCACTTTCTTGACTCTATCTGTGTATCCCTTGGTTTCTGTTTTTGTGTTCTCTCACTCACTTTCGATCTCACACTTTTTCTACATTCTTTCTCTCTGGTCTTTCTCCTCTGTCAGCCGTTCCTTCTCTTTCGCTTTCTCTGTTATCTTTCCTTCTTTGTCTCTCACGTTTTATCGTCGTCCTCTCACTAGTTTTAAAAATGTGTCATAATTGAAGAATCGTACACACCAAAACATACACGCAAGTGTGGCTCTAAGAGTCTGAGGTTGCGGTTCGCTACCATTCGATGCCAAACGCTTTGTTGCTATAAAATTAAGGCGATCAATAAAGTTAACATTTCCCCAAACGCAGGCCATAAACTAAAGTGCAGCGTTCGTGACACACAGAGCCCATTGAACGTGCCAGCCACAGCCGCCCTCCTAGCATCCGGCGATCACCGACCTTCCTCCAACAACGCTGTGTGCCACTACACATGGGGTATTTCATTTTCTATTCAGTTATTCACTCTCAAAGCTGGGATGACATTTTTTCGGCCTGGCTATAGTGGTAATCGTTTGGTGTTATTATTTGCAACAACAAATGTAGGCACGCACGGAGCGAAAGGGTGATTGGGGAGCAAGATGTGTGGGGTGATGGGACTGCAGAAAAGGACAGGAGAGGTAAGGGTTCGCTAAGGGAAGGGGAACATCGTGAGCGGAAGTGAGATTACCTGGATACACATTATAACCTGTTGTTGTACTGGGGGAATTAAGGACGCTGAAGGCAGTCGCGGCTCGTGTCGTGTGGGGGGGGGGGGTGTCGCGCGGGGGTGGGGTTTTTTAAATAAAATCCTTATCCTACCTGTCCTGAGCAGGTCCGGGTCCGCGCCGCCTCGGGTCCTTCTGGCGCCTACACTCACTGGAACAGCCCATCACTACTGGCAAGACCCCTCTCAGCCAATCCTGGTGCTGGAGCAGCGCCAGGATTGGCTTAGAGCAGGCTTACGCTCCGCCCGCCTACACACTCACTCACTGGAACAGCCCATCTGACCCCTCTCAGCCAATCCTGGTGCTGGAGCAGCGCCAGGATTGGCTTAGAGCAGGCTTACGCTCCGCCCGCCTACACACTCACTCACTGGAACAGCCCATCTGACCCCTCTCAGCCAATCCTGGTGCTGGAGCAGCACCAGGATTGGCTTAGAGCAGGCTTACGCTCCGCCCGCCTACCCATTAGGAGACCGAGGTTTGAGCCTTGGCTCAACCCTCGCTCTCCTAATGGGCATGCGCCAGCCTTTGGAAACACTAGTGCGCATGACTGGGCACGGTGCAAAAATCGCCCACCGTCCCCACTCATGCGCACTTGTGTGCTGCTGCCTGTTGCCCCAGACAATGCCTGTCAGTCAACATGACGCCAGACAGCCCACCCCCTTCAGACTCTGAAGGGGGTGGGCGGTCCAACGTAATACTGACTGACAGTTCTCCCTCAGCGTCTCTGAACTTAAGTAAACTGAGAGTTTACTTAAGTTCAGAGACGCCAAGGAAGCTGCGGACGCGGGGCACGGGCGGGGAGGCAACGCCCCAATGCCCCCAATGGACGCACCGCCACTGCAAGGAACCACCAAAGGTAGGGACACAGGGGACCCACGGGGAACGTGTGTAGTGTGAGAACTCAGCCGCGAGCTCCTGTTAGCTTCTATGGGGAAAGTCGCAGTTAGATTTTTAAAGTTAAAGGACACTTAGAGGTGGACTAGGAACAAACCCTTTGGGACTTAGATGGTTCTAGGGCGCACACCCACGGGAGCACTGTAGCCCAGGGAAGCCGGTGCATAGGTGTCAAATGGTGTTGGGTGGCGTCGTCGTTTTCAATGGCAGGAGACTGAAAAGTGCTGATGCCGGGAAGAGGAGAAGTGTCCGAAGAGATCCAAGCCTGTATCGAAGATGTGAAGAACCTGAAAGCAGAGGGGACAGAGTCGGGGTCACTTTGCCAGTGACCAGGGGCACGATAGACGAATGCCCACCGATGTCGGGTGCTTCAGGTGCGAAGAGGGGAAGCTTGACTCTTCAGCCACGAGGACCAGGAGGCGTCAAGGACGACCAGGAGCTGGATTCGAGCTGTCCCACAAAGGATGTCGAGTGCTGCAGCGTCGGTGCCCGGATTGGACACAACAAGCCTTGGCAACAGCAACCCACGCAGGAAGAGAAGAAATGCTTCGGTGCAGACCAGCAAGGTCCTGGGTCTCCCCAAGCAATGGAGAGTCGGGGCACGTCTTGAGCAACCATGGAAGCCCAATTAAAGTAAGAGTTGCCTTTGTAGGGACCCATCAGTCAACGGACCAGGGATCGCGAAGGAGCCTCGAGCGAAACCACAAAGAGCGGGCTCACGGAACACTCGTGGAGTGTAGGCCAGCAATCTTCGGTGAAAAAGGTGCTCGGGGTCTGGGCTAGAAGTAACCCAATGCACAGCCTCAAGGGACGTCGAGAAACTGATACACTTGCAAATGTTCACGGAGTCCAGGGGTTCCGGTTCCACGGCACCCACAAGGGCTACGGGTCTCAGCTTTGCTGGGGACTCAGGTCAGCCTCTGGGAAGTCTGGAAACCCACTGCCTGTGTTACAAATTCTTCGGCGTCTAGCGGGAGCAGACCGGACAGATGCGTCTTTGGTGCCTGCCAAGCAGGGGAGTAACTCCTTTACTCCAAGGTAGATTCTTCAGTCATCTAGTCGTGTAGATCGTTGAAGTTCTGGGATTTCTGTAGCAGAGTTTCGTCCAGATATTATCTAAAGTCCTAAGGACAGGCGTTCCTTCTTTATACCCAAGAAAGGGGTTGGACTTACTCTGGGTACCCACCTATGGGAGGGTTTAGAAAAAGCGGTGGCTACACCCATTTCCTTTGTCCATTTTCACGCCAGAGCAGGGGCTGGTAGCCCCTGCAACCGTTTTGAGCTGGACTATGCACAGGGACACCAAATGTGCCCCCAGTGCAGACTTCAAAGCACTCCTGGAGTGCTCCCACCCAGCCCTAATCCACTAAGGCCTGTCTGGGAGGTGGTAACACCTCCCTGTGACAGGAAACCTATTGTCCAGGCCTCCCCTGTCAGAGTTTCGGTCAGCAGCAGGAGGCCAGCCGCATGTCAGTGGCTGGCAGCATCCATTTTGTGAAGCTAGGGCTCTTTTAGCTGGTACGGGTATACCAGTGCTGTCATGTCTCTCCCTCTAGAAGGGTGGGATCATGCTCCCACACCAGTTACTGGGGGTATGATTCCAAGGTGTTTAACACCAAACACAACATGTTTCTGTGCAGCCAGTCCAAAGTTAGCATTTACCGTGTGGTCATAATGCACTTAAGAGTATATGGTCAGGCTACATCACAGACAACCCCGGAGAAGAGATTCCGAAGGCTGCACAGGGGCTCTGTTCATGCATGGGCACCCTCTCACACAAAAACAAGCACCCTGCCTTCAGGATTGATAAGTCCTGCCATAGGGATGACTGATAGGTTTATTTGTGCAGTGATAGGGTGAGGTATAGTGAACATATACCTCAGTAAGGGGTGCATGCATCACCTTACCCAGGCTGCAGTAGCAGACCTGTGGTATCATTTTGGAGAGCTTCCCAGGGGTGGCATAATACATGCTGCAGCCCCTGGTAGGCCTCTGGGGTATCAATGCCCTGGGTACATAGTATACCATATACTAGGGACTTATAAGGGCACCCCAGAATCCAATCTGTGGTGTACCTAAGGTACATGGAATCAATTTAGAGAGGAAGCAGCTAGGCGGGGGTCCTGAATAGCAGGGCCCCAGCCAGACTAAAGTCGAAAAACATCAGCAAAAAGTGGGGGTAACCATAAGAAGCAGATCCTACTCTCCTACAATGTTTAGTAGGGTGCCCTGTCCTTTTTGCGCCTTGCACACCTCGTTAAACGTGCACTGCTTCGCAAACAGGGATAGTGTGCCATTTACATAATGTGTCCCCACGGGCCATATTTCAATGAGGGCGCTGTCACTGTTTGTCACCTTAACTAGGTGCGTTGGGCACAACCAGGGACAGTGCACACTTTTACAGCTAACGAGGGACCCACTCTGTCTTTCACAGTGTAGGGGGTGACTGCACCTACCTACAAGGGATTGTCTGGTGGGGTCCATTCTTTGGGAGAGGGGTTCAATAACCGTGCATCTCCTGGCTCTTTCCCTCTGTGCTCGCATCCTTAAAGCAGTGCAGGTGCAGAGGCAAAGTGTACCCTCATTAGCATGCAGCCACACCCCCTGCTAATGAGGGAGTAATTTATTACAGGTTATACCCTCATTAGCATGTGGCCACGCCCCCTGCTAATGAGGGAGTCGTTTATTACAGGCTGTAACCTCATTAGCATGCGGCCACGCCCCCTGCTACTGAGGGAGTAGTTTAGTAGAAGCTGTACCCTCATTAGCATGCGGCCACGCCCCCTGCTACTGAGGGAGTAGTTTAGTAGAAGCTGTACCCTCATTAGCATGCGGCCACGCCCCCTGCTACTGAGGGAGTCGTTTATTACAGGCTGTACCCTCATTAGCATGCGGCCCGCCCCCTGCTTCTGAGGCAGTAGTTTAGTAGAAGCTGTACCCTCATTAGCATTCGGACCGCCCCCTGCTTCTGAGGGAGTAGTTTACTGCAGGCTGCCAGTCGTGTCTCTGTGGCCTTGCAGTGGCGCAGCGCAGACCCTCCCTGGACTCTGTGTCCTTTCTGTACCCGAGACCTCCGCATTGTTCCGGCTAGAGAGCTCTCTTTGTGCCTCGTATGAATATGGAAAAAAGAGGAGATAACATTGGCAGAAGCGAGAGAGACTGATGTTTAATCTCGAAAAGAGTTATTAAGAAACGCTCGTCCCCCGAAGCTCGTCCGCCGCCTCTGCGAGGAAACACAAGGCACGTTTGTAACATTTCTAAACTCACGATTCAGCATCAAACCGAGCGCCCACGGAGGGCTGGGTGGGGATTTGTGGATAAGTCCTGTTACCTACGCATACTGTATATTACGCGGAATAAAATACCCCCAGCTAGACGTTAGGAGTGCGCTGCATGTCACCTCAGACTTCGCAATGTCCCCGGGAATGGAGACACCAGACAGCATCCTGCAGAATGATAGCAACCTTGGGGGGCAATGACCTCTGACCTACCTGTGGACCTCACGATACTCCAAGACAAGAAGAACAAAGACTAGAGCACAGCGCAAGCGGCTTCATCATCACCATGAATTCATAAACAGCCTCCGAAGACGTATAACTAGTAGGCGCTTTATAGAGCGCTATATATGAAGCTAAGGGCCAGATGTATCAAGCTAAATTGCGATCGCAAACGCTGAAATTTGCAGAATTTCAGCGTTTGCGATCACTATTTAGCTCTGTGCAATGTAGGTAGGCAAAAACCTACTCGCAAAATATGGAATTGCAAAAAGTGTGATTCCCTATTTTGCGCATGCATTTAGAGAATAGCAATTTACGATTCCCTAAATGCTATGCTAGAAGGCATCGCAAATTGCGATATTGCCTTAAGGAATCGCAAAATACCACCAACTTCAAGTTGGTGGTAATTTGTGATTTCCTAGAAAAAAGCACGTTTTTTTCAAAGTGCCATGTGGCACACATGGGCATGTATGTGTGCCACATGTGCACACATGCACATTTCAGGGGTGCAACAGTGTGTCCTTTTGGAACCCTTACACCCTTGAATTTGTGTGCGCAATTAGCTAGTACCTATTGGGTGCTCGTAATTGCGCACGCAATCCCCATTCATTCCGATGGGCCTCTGGGCCCATAGGAATGAATAGGAAGCCATTCCTTATTTGCGAATCGCAAATTGCGATGTGTAGGAATCGCTATTTTAAATGTGAATCCTACCTACATAGCAGTTTGCGAGTCCTTAATAGCGATTCACAAAAAATCGCTATTAAGGACTCGCAAAACTGTACTTTGATACATGTGCCCCTAAGTGTGTCCCGCAATGCGCAGTGTGCCTACAGGAGCCAGTGGAGACCCACACACAGACACGTCATCACAAAACCCACCAGGTCAAAAGTCAAAGTATAAGCAAGGGAAACAAGAGGCATTGTAGAAAGACTAACCTATGTGTATGTAGCCACTGAGATAAGGGCCTGGTTGTAAGTTGGGCAGTTCTGGAAACCCCACTACTGACTGGTGGAGGGCAGAAGGCGGAGTGCCCCCCACCCTGCTATGCTTGTGATGTGTCACAGGCACCGGCTGGGGTTAGCACTTCTCACACAGATGAAAGCACTTTCCATTATCACAAAGCGCCAAACGAGCGCCTACCTGTACCTAGGAGCTTTCCAGACGGTCACGCTTGCGACACACTGACCTGCAGGGCCGTCTTTAGCACTGGTGGCGCACCGTACGGCAATGTCTGTTGGCGCCCCCCAATGACCACCTCTGCCACGGATTCCCTCACCACCACCCTTAAAAGTGCCCCTCGTCTCAAGAACCACTGTCCCTCGGATTCATTTAGTTTTATAGCACCACTAATACCAACGTAAGATGTCGGAGCACTTTACATCACACACACATTGCACAGAGACGATCATAGGTGTGTAAATCAGTGTATAGGAAATGTTACATCAGACAGGACTACAAGGTGTACTGTAGGAGGGACGTCATCGATACTGGAAGGCACTATTGTTTAAGAATTCTCATTCTGGAAAAGCACAAATTCAGAATTTAAACTATAACACCATTGTTAGGGGCTCTCTTTAATAACAAGAATTGTTTTCCACCCAAATGAACCCTTTTGGGAAGTTGAGGGAAATGAAAGACTGGGCAATAAACATATAGCTCCAACATATACCTTGCAGTTTACACACAGCTCTTTGATGGCAGTTCATAGCTCAATGCTCTATAGTAGGATTTCAACTTACAAACGGCAAGTAACAAAAGGAGCTCTCACAGAAGCAGTAACCCACTCATCTATTTACAGTACATGCACTTTGTGATGTGTATGGTACACGTTCGTAGCAGCAGGTACTTTAACCCTCTGTGCTACCTTTGGATGAGTCAAAACTTCACTAGACAAACCTCTGGTCCCTTTCCAGGAGCACGGTGAATCGCCGGAGTTATCTTGACGTCATAAACTTACTGGAGGCCAGGAACGCGCCAGCAGGTTGGTGCTTATAAAATGATAATCTTACTTGTAAAAATGAAACCCCCAACCCAAGTCAGCACCCGGTGCAGTGGCACCGACCGCACTGCCCTAGACCCGGCCCTGCTGACCTGCAGGGGTCTCATGGCGCTAAAAAACACAATGCTCCACTTGGGGGAGGGATTGGGAAGGGGGGCTACAACAAAATTAACCAAGCATTGGCATAGCCAATAGGTCTCGCCTTTGGGACCTATTGGCTATGCGGCCGCAAAAGTGAAAGTGATCGCGATCACGATCAAACATTAGAGCGGCCGTGCAAGTGAAAGTAATAGCGGCAAGCGCGGCGCACGCGCCCGCACACATGCACTGTAGCTCTAGGCTGGCCTGGTAGCAATTTTTGGAGCCCTCTCAATAAGTCTCGCCAGAACAGCGCATGCGCTGGGTCAGGCGAGACCTAAAAAGCACGCCCAGGGGCAGTGTAAAGTGTTAGGGTGAGCGAGGCAGGGGCCTGGGGGCCTCTGGGGCGTTATTAGGTCTCGCCTGACCCAGCGCATGCGCTGGTCTGGCGAAACTTATTGAGAGGGCTCCAAAAAGTGCTACCAGGCCAGCCTAGAGCTACAGTGCATGTGCGCGGGCGCGCGCGCTGCGCTTGACGCGATTACTTTCACGGCCGCTTTGATGTTTAATCGCGATCGCGATCGCTTTCACTTTCGCGGCCGCTTGGCATAGCCAATAGGTCTCGCTTTTGGGACCTTATAAGTATTTAGTTATGCCACTGTTACATGGCTAAACACTTAAAAGGTCCCAAAGGCGAGACCTATTCTCTATGCCAATGCTTGTGTTGAAACTGCATCTGTCGTAGGTGGTCAGCACGAGCACTTCTTTTGTTAATATTTAAATAAGGCGGGAAGGTGTGGGCGGGGCCTCCGGTGGCTGCAACGTACTAATGACTTCGCAGGGCGCGTTGAGACACTATAGACGTTTGTCAGGGAGTTATGGGCTGAGTTGCTGGGTACATTTTTGGATTGAATTCATTAAACACGTTTTCTAAAAGAAGTAATCTTAGAATGTAACTCGGATAGATTACTGGTATCGCTAATGAGTATCGAGTCATACTGCGTTTGGCTCCCGTATTTTTACCACAGGAAGTAATTCACGACTGCTCGTTGCTGCTTTCGAAATAAGTTGACAGAAGGAACAACTCGGTTATTCACTTGGGGGTAAAATAGTCATAAATTCTGCAACACAAATGGAAAAGGTCAGTTCATAGATGCTGCTCTGTGGCTACACACTGCCATAAAATCCAAAGGAGAAAGTTCATGAGACTTGCTCAGGACTTTTACTAATTTGAAGACACTGGTGGAACGTAGAAACGTGTTCTATGCAGGGTGACCGCATCAATAGAACAGTGACTGGCCTACGTGCAAGAGACCAGAGACCTGCATGGAGTCCAGTGGGTGCGTTTTAACTACGGAACTACAAATCTCAGTTTTACAACTGCGCGTACATGCTGGAATTGAACCCTCTTCTAGAGCTGGGCAGGTGAACCATTTCATTTTATCTGTCGCGGGTGGTCCCTTAAGCTGCCGTCAGAATCACTTTCACAACAATTGTGATTTAGGAGGCTAGTTAGAAACCGAAACCAAGAGGCATCGTAACCCGGCCTCTCCACTGGGCCTTGTGTGCTTTTGAGCCATCACTTTTTAATTTGTCTGTGCTCCCTCTTTGTCAAGACGAGGGTTATTTACATTGGAATGTTTTAAGGCTACTAATAAGCATGCGGATAAACAAAAACTGGACTTGATATTACCCTGAGGTGGACAGTGGCCAATAAAATGGCTTATTGACCTAAAGGCGATGTGGTGGTACATATATCGTTAAGATGTGTAAGGTTTGCAGGAAGTGTTAGTGTGTTGCTGGGTAAGGTCTCCTACTGTAGCAAACTTTAAGCTTATGCAAATCATTATTTCACTGGCCGCTAACCCGGCAATATACGAGCACTCTGAAACGGGCTTAATGGACAAAATATACACCAAAGGCATGGTTCCTGTACGTTACCCCAGGATGGTTTCAATTCACACATTTAGGGCTGTTTCACAGCAGGTGGCGGCATTCTGTATTTTCATTGTTACAATTGAACCCGCCGCGTTGTGCAGAATCCTCTTATGCATCTGGTTGTATATTTGTCACTGATACGCACCTGTCTTAAAATCTATAAGGCAGCGGGAATAGTGTGAGTTCTAGTCTGGCAGGCTATTCAAGGTGCCCTGCCTGGCAGCTACAACGCGCCTCCCCCCTCGTCCTTCACCTGCAAGTACAAACACGCATTTGCAATGCAATAGGTCTCGCATTTACATGAGTTTAATCTGTTGGCATTGTAAATGACAATATTTTTTAATATATTTCAGAAACCAAAACATAAATAAAAGGCATTTTCTTTTACAATGCCAATAGCTCAAACTCGCGTAAATGCGAGACCTCTTGCATTGCAAATGCTTGTTCCACCTGAGTCTAAACATCCAGTCATGACGCAGCCTTGCGAGCCCTGAACAGTGCTGAGGGACCCGCATTTCACCACCAAACATCCGCGGGCAGGGGCGTAGCTAGCCCTCTGGCCGCTCGTGGCGGTCTCTGCTGAAGTGCAGGGGGGAGGGGGGGCCGCTGGCGAGAGTTTTCTCCATTTGGTGTAAGAGGGGGGGAGGCACCGCCTCCAAAGTTGGTGCCGCCTAGGGCAGACCATCTCCCCTAGCTACGCCAATGTCCACGGGTCACTTGGCGAGGATGGGGCTAAACGGCTAAGGCGGTCGACTTTGAAGCTTTGAAGCTGGGGAGCCGGGTTCGATTCTCGGTAGGGACGTTCAACATCCTGTGATTCTGGGCAAATCACTTAATCTCCCGTGCCTAAAAATAAGTGGGCTGAGAGGTCCAGCAAATCGGGTTTGCAGTTGCATTGTTTTGGCGGATGCATCCCAGCTCTGGTGGCCTGAGCCTGTTTCCATGGATGCACCCCAGTTGTGGTGGCCTGGGGCTGTATCCATGGATGCACCCCAGCTGTGGTGGCCTGGGGCTGTTTCCATGGATGCACTCCAGCTGTGGTGGCCTAAGGCTGTTTCCATGGACGCACTCCAGCTGTGGTTGTCACGTACCTGGGTCCAGCAACCGCTATACACTTCCCTCAGCAGAAGGTGGCTGCTTGGGGAACACATGCAGCCGTCTTTCAGGAGATACGATCGTGCTGGGAGGAAGACGTCGGTCGTATTCAGGACGTGTCGACAGAGAAAACTACCGCTCCCAGAAGCCCATACGCCGCATCGCGTGCGCCCAGGAAGTGATGGGGAGAACTCCCAGAATGCTATGTAAGCCGGTGGCGTTGTGGGAAATGCCGCAGATTATCCTGTGCGGGTTGGCGATCCTTGTGGTTATGGAATCGGACCCCTGTTACTCTGAAGTGCGGTAAGGGTGTCGATGACACCAGCTAATCCATGTCTCTGAGTTTGTAGACAGCACGAGATCTAAGAAACCTGTAATAAGCAGCATAGAATCACGGTAAGCTTAAGAAGGTTTATTCAGTTCATGGAAACACTCCACCCGTAGCATGAGCGCCCTCTCACATAGACGTCCAGTTGCCGTCTGGACATGGTGGTTTGAGGATGTTCCATGGACGCACTCCAGCTGTGGTGGATTGAGGATGTATCCATGGATGCACCCCAGTTGTGGTGGATTGAGGATGTATCCATGGATGCACCCCAGTTGTGGTAGCCTGAGGCTGTATCCATGGATGCACCCAAGCTGTGGTGGCCTGAGGCTGTATCCATGGATGCACTCCAGCTGTGGTGGCCTGAGGCTGTATCCATGGATGCACCCCAGCTGTGGTGGCCCGAGGCTGTATCCATGGATGCACCCAAGCTGTGGTGGCCTGAGGCTGTATCCATGGATGCACTCCAGCTGTGGTGGCCTGAGGCTGTATCCATGGATGCACTCCAGCTGTGGTGGCCTGAGGCTGTATCCATGGATGCACCCCAGCTGTGGTGGCCCGAGGCTGTATACATGAATGCACCCAAGCTGTGGTGGCCTGAGGCTGTATCCATGGATGCACTCCAGCTGTGGTGGCCTGAGGCTGTATCCATGGATGCACCCCAGCTGTGGTGGCCTGAGGCTGTATCCATGGATGCACTCCAGCTGTGGTGGCCTGAGGCTGTATCCATGGATGCACTCCAGCTGTGGTGGCCAGAGGCTGTATCCATGGATGCACCCCAGCTGTGGTGGCCTGAGGCTGTACCATGGATGCATTCCAGCTGTGGTGGCCTGAGGCTGTATCTATGGATGCACTCCAGCTGTGGTGGCCAGAGGCTGTATCTATGGATGCACCCCAGCTGTGGTGGCCTGAGGCTGTACCATGGATGCATTCCAGCTGTGGTGGCCTGAGGCTGTATCCATGGATGCATTCCAGCTGTGGTGGCCTGGGGCTGTATCCATGGATGCACCCCAGCTGTGGTGGCCTGAGGCTGTACCATGGATGCACTCCAGCTGTGGTGGCCTGAGGCAGGATCCATGGACGCATCCATGACATTTCTTCAGCGTGCTCCAAAATTTGCTGGAGAGTCTCTTTAATCAAAGTTGTAGGGTCTTGATCTAACTTGATGTATGTTGTGGTGTCAAATTCGGGAATGGTGCACAAATTCTCTTTTCTATTTCTTTGGCAATTGCTCTGGGTTAAATGCATACAGGGATTGTGTCGGTACTTCTGGACATGTGAGACGATGTATCTTTAATAACACTAATGATATGAATGCTTTATACATGGCAATTTCATGTATGTTTTTTATTTTCACAGTGGCCCCTGAGGAAGGGATTTGTATCAATCAGGAAATGCATTGGGCGTGATTATGTAACTTTGGAACATCGTTGAATTCATATTATTTGTTGATGTTTTGATTTAGTTTAGCAAACAGCAAAATGCAATAGATTTTATGCTGCACATGTATGATATTTTCGGTTTCAATTGACAACACAAATAATATTTTTTGATGCTGAAATAAAAATTTTCAGATAAATATGAGATTTCATTTGTTTTGATCAGTATTGGTTCTTTTGATTAATGAGTTGAAGTGTTACCATATTGATTTACGCTGTGCATCCAGTACACTGGTGGTTGTTGTAGGAGAGTAGGATCTGCTTCACATGGGTACCCCCACTTTTTGCTGGTGTTTCACTGTTTTCGACCCTAGTCTGGCTGTGGCCCTGCTAATCAGGACCCCAACCTAGCTGCTTCCTCTCTAAAATGGTTTCCATGTACGTTAGGTACATATGTAATTGGACTCTGGAGTGCCTTATAAGCCCCTAGTATATGGTATACTATGTACCTAGGGCATAGGTACCTCAGAGGCCTGCCAGGGGCTGAAGCATGCATTATGCCACCCCTGGGAAGCACTCCAAAATGACACCACAGGTCTGCTACTGCAGCTTGGGTAAGGTGGTGCTTGCACCCCTTACTGTGGTATAGGCTATGTGAGAAGGTGGTCTGATATATGCTGTCCACTAGTTCTAGTGGGCACCTTGGATCAGTCCAAACAACCCTTTATGGTGATGGGTTAAAGACAACCTTTATTGAAATCTATCCTAGTGGTAGCTATGGAGAGCAGCCTTCAGGCTAAGTCTTGAAGGAATGTAAAGCAGCTTGTTTTACCAGTCTATAATCTCTTAAATGATCAAATGAAAGGACAACCACACCAGGTATATATTTAAAATATATGTATTTAGGTTAACACACACCCCTCTAGTCTCTTTATGCGGCTGGAGTTCGATGTACTTAAGTTACAAGATAGCTATTATCAGTAAAAACACAAATACACGTTTGGGCCCTAGGGGCGTACCAAACCATATACCACAAAAGTGGTAAAAGAACCACGACTGGAACAGGCACTAGGCCTATTGCATCTAGAATTGCTGGAACCCCAAGGAACCACCCAAGGTAGTGACACAGGGGACCCACGGGGACTGTATGCAGTGTGAAAACACAACCGCGGGTTCCTATTATCTTCTATGGGCAATGTCGCGGTTGGAAATTTAAAGATTAGGGACACATCTAATCGAGTCTAGACCAAACCCTTTTGAACTTAAGAAGTTCTAGGGCTAGCACCCACGAGAGCACCGGAGTACTCAAGTTACCTCACCCAGGGAAGCCGGGTGCATAGGTGTCTTTTGGTGTCGGGTCGCGTCGTCGATTTCAATGGAAGCCTGCAAAGAACTGCTGCTGCCTTGAAGAGGAGAAGTGTCCGAAGAGATCCAAGCCTGGATCTAGAATGTAAGGAACCTGAAAGCAGAGGGGACAGAGTCTGGGTCACTTGCCAGTGACCTAGGGCAGGATGGACCAATACCCACAGATGTTGGGTGCTTCAGGTGAGTTGATCAGTGTCTTGACTCTTCAGCCACGAGGTCCAGGAGGCATCGACGAAGTCCATGAGCCGGATTCGAGCTGTCCCATGAAGTCTGTTGAGTGCTGCCGTGTCGGCAACCAGAATGGACCCAACAAGTCTTGGCAACGGCAAGTCACTGGAATTCAGAGAAAGGACTGCGATGCAGACCAGCAAGGTCTGAGGGACTCACCCAGCGAGGGTAAGTCGGGGCACATGTGTAGCAAGCAGGTAAGCCCAATCAGGAAAGGAGTCACCTTCGTGGGGACCTGCTAGCCAACGGGCTAGTGATTGCGAAGGAGCCTCAAGCGGTTGCACTTGAAGCTGGCCCACGGGTCACTCGTGGAGTGGAGGCCAACAATCTTCAGTGCAGGAGATGCTCTAGGCTATGGCTACTCGGAGCCCAAAGCACAACTTCGAGGAGGACCAGGAAGATAGTGTTGCTGCAAAAGTTCACGGAGCCCAGGGGTCACGGTTCCACGTTACCCACGATAGCCACGGGCCTCAGCTTTGCTGTGGACTCAGGGTAGCCTCCGGAATTCTGGAAATCCACCTCTGGGGATGCAGAGACTTTAGCGTCCGGCAGGAGCTTTAGAATAGCAGACCGGTCAGTTGCTTCTTTGGTGCCTGCCAAGCAGGGGCGTCACTCCTTGACCCCAAGGGCGATTTCTTCAGTCTTCTAGTTAAAGTAGAACGTCGAAGGTCCAGGATATATGTTGCAGAGTTTCGTCCAGTGTAATCTAAAGTCCTACAGACTGGACTCCTATACTTATAGTAAGTTTAGGGGATGGACTAACTCTAAGGCCCCACCTATGGGTGGGCCAGGAAAGAGGGGTGGTTACACCCATTTCCTTTGTCCAGTTTCGTGCCAGAGCAGGGGCAGGTAGCCCCTGCAACCGGTTTGAACTGGAGTATGCATAGGGACACCAAGTGTGCCCCCAGTGCAGGACTTCAAAGCACCAGAGAGTGCTCCCGCCCAGCCCCAATACACATCAGCCTGTCTGGGGAGGTGAGGACACCTTCCCTCAACAGGAAATCTATTGTCCAGGCCTCCCCTGCCGGAGTTTCGGTCAGCAGTAGGAGGCCAGACCCGTGTCTGTGGCAGAGGCATCCATTTTGTGATGCCAGGGCTCAGGAAAGTTCTGCTGGGTTCAGCCAGTGTGAACATGTCTCTCCCTCTAGAAGGGTGGAATGCTACCCCCGCCACCAGAACTGGCGGGGGGTTAGTATTCCAAAGCGTTTGACACCAAACACGACATGTTTTGATGCAGCCATCCCAAAGTTAGCATTTACCGCGAGGTTATAATGCACTTAAGAGTATATGGTATGGCTGTATCACAGAACAGCCATAAGGAAGTATTTCCGAAAGCTGCAGAGGGGCTCAGCTCATGCTTGGGCACCCTCTCACATAAAACCAAGCACTCTGCCTTCAGGATTGTCAAGGCCTGCCATAGGAGTGGCTTATAGGTTTATATGTGTCTGTATAAGGTAGTGATATAGGTAGCCTATACCACAGTAAGGGGTGCAAGCACACTCTTACCCAGGCTGCAGTAGCAGACCTGTGGTGCCATTTTTGAGTGCTTCCCAGGGGGGGCATAATATATGCTGCAGCCCCTGGTAGGCCTCTGAGGTACCTATTGCCTAGATACATAGTATACCATATACTAGGGGCTTATAAGGCACTCCAGAATCCAATTAGATATGTAACTAATGTACATGGAAACCATTTTAGAGAGGAAGCAGCTAGGCTGTGGTCCTGATTAGCAGGGCCACAGCCAGACTAAGGTCGAAAAACAGCGAAACACCAGCAAAAAGTGGGGGTACCCATGTGAAGCAGATCCTACTCTCCTACACAACCCACCCCCAAACGCAGGACATTAAACTAACCTTAACCAGTTGAGTCTTCATGTTCTAAGTGGAACTACCTAGAGAGTCCATCTGCATTGGCATGGTTTCTCCCAGGTCTATGTTCCACTGTAAAGTCCATCCCTTGTAGGGAAATGGACCACCTAAGCAGTTTGGGGGTCTCACCCTTCATTTGTTTTAGCCATAAGAGGGGCTTTTGGTCTGTCTGAACAAGGAAGCGAGTACCAAACAAGTATGGTCTCAACTTCTTGAGAGCTCAAACCACAGCAAAGGCCTCCCTCTCAATGGCTGACCAACGTTTCTCTCAAGGGGTAAGCCTTCTGCTTATGAAAGCTGCTAGCAGATCCTGACCTTCTTCATTCAATTGTAACAGTACTGCCCCAACCCCCAATTCAGATGCATCTGTTTGAACAATGAACTTCTTGGAGTAGTCAGGACTTTGCAGAATGGGAGCAGTGCACATGGCCTGCTTCAGGTCATCAAATGCCTTTTGACAGCTAGCTGTCCACTGAACCTTTTTGGGCATTTTCTTAGAAGTTAAGTCATTCAAGGGTGTCACTATTGATCCATACCCTTTGACAAATCTCCTATAGTACCAAGTCAGGCCTAAGAAGGCTCTCACCTGAGTCTGGGTAGTTGGAGCAGTCCATTCCATTATGGTCTGGATCCGGCTCTGCAATGGTTGAACCTGGCCTCCACCTACAAGGTGGCCCAGGTACACAACCTGACTCTGTCCTATATGGCACTTAGTAGTCCTGATAGTTAGGCCTGCTTTTTGCAGGGCCTCCAAAACATTCCTTAGGTGGACCAGGTGATCCTACCAGGTGGAGCTAAAGACAGCAATATCATCTAGATATGCTGCACTATAGTCTTCCAGGCCTCTAAGGACTTGATTCAACAACCTTTGGAAAGTGGCAGGTGCATTCTTCAAACCAATGGGCATTACCACAAACTGATAGTGCCCAGTAGGGGTAGAGAATGCTGTCTTTGGCTTTGCATCATCAGCTAGTCTGATCTGCCAGTAGCCAGCTGTCAAGCCAAATGTGCTTAGAAACTTGGCTGAGGCCAAAGTATCTATTAGCTCATCTGCCCTTGGTATGGGATGGGCATCAGTCCTAGTGACTGCATTGAGGCCCCTGTAGTCCACACAAAACTTAATCTCTCTCTTGCCATCTTTGGTGTGAGGTTTAGGTACCAGGACTACTGGACTAGCCCAAGGGCTATCTGAGGGACTCCCAAATCCAACATCGTTTGGATTTCTGTCCTTATACAGTCCCTGACATGATCAAGTTGCCTGTAGATCTTATTCTTCACAGGCAGACTGTCCCCAGTGTCCACTTCATGAGTGCACCAGGTGGTCTGACTTGGAGTCAGAGAGAACAGATGTCTAAACTGGCTGAGGAGGTTTCTGCAGTCAGTTTGCTGCTGGGCATTGAGGCTGCCTGCCAAGGCTACACCATCAACTGACCCATCATCAGGGTTCTGAGAAAGCAGGTCAGGGAGTGGGTCACTCTCTTCCTCCTGTCCTTCATCAGTAGCCATGAGCAAGTCCATGTCTGCCCTGTCAACATATGGTTTAAGTGTGTTGACATGAAGTACCCTGTGGGGACGCCAAGGGGTTCCAAGGTGTACCAAGAAGGTGACCTCCCCTTTCTGCTCAACAATTGTATGGGGGCCACTCCATTTTTCCTGGAGGGCTGCTGGGGCCACAGTCTCCAACACCCACACTTTCTGTCCTGGCTGGTAAACAGTCAGTACAGCCTTTTGGTCATGCCAGGCCTTTTGCAATTCCTGGCTGGCCTCAAGGTTTTTAGTTGCCTTTTTCAAATACTCAGCTATCCTGGAGCAGAGACCAAGTACATGGTCCACTATGTCCTGTTTAGGGGGTTTGAGAGGTAACTCCCATCCCTCCTTCACCAGACACAAAGGACCCCTAACAGGATGGCCAAACAAAAGTTCAAAAGGGCTGTAACCAACCCTCTTTTGTGGCACCTTCCTTTAGGCAAACAAAAGGCAGGGTAAAAGGATGTCCCATCTCCGCCTAAGCTTCTCTGGGAGACCTTTAATCATGCCCTTTAAGGTTTTGTTGAATCTCTTAACTAAACCATTGCATTGTGGGTGATAGGGTGTGGTGAATTTGTAATTCACTCCACACTCCTTCCACATTACAGTTAAGTAACTTGACATAATGTTTGCAACTCTGTCAGATACTACCTCCTTAGGAAAGCCTACTCTTGAGAATACACCCAAGAGGGCTCTTGCCACCACAGGTGCTGTAGTGTTCCTTAGTGGAATGGCCTCTGGGTACCTAGTGGAATGGTCCACCACCACCAGGATAAATCTGTGCCCAGATGCAGTTTGAGGATCCATAGGACCAACAATGTCAATCCCAACCCTCTCAAAGGAAACCCCCACCACATGTAGTGGTATCAGGGGGACCTTTGTGGTTCCACCTGCCTTGCCACTGGCTTGGCAGGTCACACAGGAGCGACAAAACTCCTTAGTGTCTTCAGACATGTGGGGCCAGTGAAAGTGAGCGACAATTCTGTGCCAAGTCTTGTTCTGGCCCAAGTCCTGCTAAGGGAATATCATGGACTAGTGTCAATACGAAGCCCCTAAACTTCAGAGGTATAACCAACCTCCTGGAAGCACCAGGCTTGGGGTCTCTACACTCTGAATAAAGGAGTCCATCATCCCAATAAATGTTATGGGTGCCACTAGCATTCCCAGCAGCCTCGTCAACAGCTTGCTTTCTGAGGGGTTCAAGAGAGGGACAGGTTTTCTGTTCCTGGCTCAGATCAGTCCTGGAAGGGCCTCCTGTCCCCAAGAACTCAACCTGGTCAGGTTCAAGTTCCTCTGGGACAGTACCTTTCTCAGGCTTAAGATCAAATCCCTCAGGAGACTGATCTGCATTCTGAGTCAGGGGGGAAGGCACTGCCTTAACCCTACTGCTCCTCCTCTTGGGAGGCACCTGGTCCATTCTTCCAGAATCCAGGGCCTGTCCAGTGTTTGACATTTTGACCTGTGACTTAGTCACAGCAAAGACATGAGCAGGGATCCCTAGCATTTCTGCATGATAATTGCCAAACAAGCATTCAACTGGTAGGTCTGCACTTACCACAACCTTCTTAAGGCCAATTACCCCTCCCCAGGAGAAGTTAACAACTGCCAGAGAATGGTCTGTCCTGACATTGCTAGCATTGGTCATTTGGAACATTTCACCAAGTATATTCTTCCCAGAATCCACAAGATCTTTTGTCACCATTGTGACACTTGCTCCTGTGTTCCTGAATACCAAAGTCTCTTTTCCATTTATCAAAGGCTGCTGTCTGTATTTGCCCAGATTACTGGGACTCACAAAGGGGGACACATCCATGCCTCCATCACAGATCAGGAAAGCCTGAGTTGGAACTCTGACTAGGCCAGAGTCCATCTCAGAACCCAGGGTCAACCCTACTACACCCTTATTCTGAACATTACCACCACCAAGTGTAGCTGTACTAGGGGGAACAGTTGCCTTAGGGGCAATGGTGGCTGGAGTTGAGTCTTTGGACTTCGTGCAATCACTTGTCCAGTGAGTCTTCTGTTTACAGATTTTGCACCATGGTTTTTTTTGGCCTTCTCCCTGGTTAAACTGTGAATCCCCACCTGAAGAAGATTTTTGGGGACCGTGTGAAGACTTCTGGTCTTTACCCTTCTCCCCACCCTTGTCAGAGGTTTTAGGATCTTGCTTCTTGGGTTCACCACCTTGGTTCTGTACCTTCTGCCTCACCCTGGTTCTGACCCACTTGTCTGCCTTCTTTCCCAATTCTTGGGGAGAGGTCAGATCAGAGTCCACCAGGTACTGGAACAACAGCTGATTTTGACAGTTATTAAGGATCTGCTCCCTCATTATCAAATTGTACATTCCTTGATAGTCATGCTCTTTACTGCCAAGTAATCAACCCTCCAGAGCCTTAGCAGCACAATCTACAAAGTCGACCCAGTCTTGATTCTGTGCCTTTTGGGTATCACTGTACTTTAACTTGTATTGCTCAGTGGTTAGTCCAAACCCTTCAATTAAGGCACTCTTCAGACTGTTGTAATCATCTGCCTCCTCCTCTCTAACAGTGAGGAGCTTATCTCTACCTTTGTCTGCAAAGGAGAGCCACAAGATTGCTGCCCACTGCTCCTGGGGGACCCTTTGAACTTTACAGGCCCTTTCCAGTGCAGTTATCCATTTGTGGATATCATCCCCACTCTGGTAGGGAGGGGCAATCTTTTTCAGGTTTCTATGGTCATGAGACCTCTCCTTATCTCTAGGGATGTTGCTGTCACCATGGGACTCTAGTCCCAACATTTTTCTAGCTCTCTAGAGCTCTAGGGTCTCCTTATCTAGGGCTACCTGCTTCCTTCTGATTTCAAACTGAGTTTCCTCATACTTAAGCAGTCTCTTCCTCCTCTCCTGAGAGGGTTCCCTGCTATGAGAGGAAATAGAGGTCCCTATAGATGAACCAGAATGGGGAGACTCCACTGATGGAGATCTAGACCTTCTAGGCCCACCACCAACTCTTCCAGGAGGGACAAAGAGGGGGCCAGTGTGGCCCTCCCCCTCATCTTCCAGGGGATCTGGATTTTCCAGGTCAGGTCAAGATCAATGGTGGTCAGCATTAGAGGTCAGGTCATGGGGAATTTCACCCCTACGCCCTTCCTCATGTGCTGCCCCACTCACTCTGCCTGCCCCTTCAGACCCTATAGGTCTTCTGAGATCATCCAGCCTGAGTACCTCTATGAGATGCTGGGTGCTTGGACTTTTGCCTGTCTTCAGTTTCCAAGCTGTACACAATGTTCTCAGTTCCATGAATGGGAGGTTTTCATACCTGGAAACTAGAAGCCCATTGGCTTCTGGCAGGTACCCACTGGTTCCTGGCCTTGAAGACATTACTAGTGAGGTGTGGTGTATTGCACTACCTACTCTAGTGTGGCCTACTAAACTCTCTTGAGTTGTAGAAAGGGTGTGCTAAGCCCTTAACACACAACTCTAAGTTCAATAGAACTTACTGTATTCTAAAGCTTGTATTGTATGTACCTAAGGTACCTTTAGTGGTTTTCAGTTAGTCACTCAATTGAGATTATCTGGTAAAACAACAGCAAGCTGGAATCCCACATGCTGCACACCAATGTGCGAAGTTGGCCTGGTATATGCTGTCCAGTAGTTATAGTGGGCATCTTGTACCCGTCCAAACAACCCCTTATTGGTTATAGGTTAAAGACAACCTTTATTGAAAGCTATCCTAGTGGTAGCAATGGAGAGCAGCCTTCAGGCTAAGTCATGAAGGAATGTAAAACAGCTTGTTTAAGTTGTTTTACCAGTCTATATTCTCTTGAATGGCTAAATGAAAGACAACCACACCAGGTATATATATAAAATATACGTATTTATTTCTAAACACACCCTATTGGAGCGTAGTACTAACACCGATATTCAACAACATAAAGAACACCCAATCTCTTCCGGAGTCTTGGCATGGGTCAGTAATCAGCCCAATTTTTAAACACGGCAACAGGAAACATCCAATAAATTATCGGCTTCTTGCCCTTATAGACGTGGAGGCTAAGTATTTTGCAGGAATCATACTGGAGGAGCTAACGACATGGGCATTTGAAAACTCAATAATCCCGATCAATCAAACTGGTTTCTGCAGGGGTCAAGGGACTACAACTAACATCATGGCACTGACCCTGCTGATGGACACAGCAAAAGAGACCAAATCTCCCCTTTTCCTCTCCTTTATTGATTACACTGCTGCATTCGACCATGTGGATTGCAATAAACTCTGGCAGAAACTGGACAACTGGGGAATACCTAACATCTCTTCGACGTGTTGATACTGCTCCACTCAAACACCTGGATTAAAGTCAAACTTGGAGCGGGTACGCACCTCTCTAAACCCATACCGACAACAAAAGGATTAAAACAGGGTTGTGTGTTAGCACCAATCTTATTTAACCTTTTTCTTGCTGACTTACCAGGGGAACTTGATAAATGCCTCTGTCATGCACCGAAACTAGGGAAAATTTCACTGTCCAATTTGCTTTACGCAGACGACCTGGTGCTGATAAGTCGGACACCAATAGGCCTCCAGCACCTTCTAAACGTAGCCCATTCCTTTTCAGAAAGGAACGCCCTGCAAATAAACTTCAACAAATCGAAGGTTATGGCAGTGAACTACAAAAAAAAAGAGGAAAATCAACTGGCACGTAAACGGACAAGGGCTGGACTTGGTAACCTCCTACAAATATTTGGGAGTAATTCTGGACGTTAAGAACTCGTTCAAACCTCAAGTAGACTCTTTACGAGGAAAGGGAACTGTGACTTACCTGGCAATAAAATCTTTAAAAGCCAAACTTCCCGATCTAACGTTCAACCCTCTTCTTCAGGTTTTGCGTGCAAAGTTACAACCGACTCTCACATACGGGATTGAATCCCTTCAAGGGAAGGATGCCGCACTACTGGATATAGTAATAGCTAACGCATATAGGGCTATATTTAACTTGCCAAGATACGTCTCGCCTGCACAAATTCGGTTAGAATTCGGCATTCTGAAACAAACACTAGAAAGGCGGAGTGCGTATGTTACCAGCTGGCACAGGATTCGCAGCGCTGAGGTTGGTTCTTTAAATTCCAATGTATGGGAAGAGCTTCTCCGACATCGTAAATCTTCAGCTAGAGATTATCTTTTTGACTCACTTGAAGTCCTGGGTCTGTCAGACCTTTGGGGCACTCCAACAGATCTCTTGTCTTTCAAAAAAGTTGCTAAAAAATCAGCACGAATCATCTCTTCTATTGAGGACAAGGAGGCATTAACAAAAAGATCACACGGTTGGATCACGCTTAGTGATTACGGAAGAATGCAGCCACAAGCATACCTCAACATTGGAATGAATCAAAAAAACAAAAGAAAAGTTGTTAAAATTACGCCTAGGCGTAATTCCGGTAACTCCGCATTTACCACCCTGGGTGAGAAATTTTTTTACGCAGCAGTGCCGCCTGTGTAAAGCTGACAAGGAAGACATTGTCCACATCATGTGCATTTGTCCTAAACTAAAGGATTTGAGGTATCATTTATTACGTCCCTCCTTTAAATTACATGGCATCTGGACATGCAGGCAGGCTGTTAAATTGTGTTTTAACACGGCAAAAACAAAATTAAATTGTCGGGTCGTAAAGTTTTTTGATTTAGTAGAAAAAAAGACACATGAGGTTTTATGACCGTCAAAACATTTTATTGACAATTACGAATTGATATAAACCAAACTTGTAAAACTGAGGAAATCACGTATAATGAATTTTTAACAACTTTTAGCAATGTCTTTTTACTGTTTTGTAAAGATTTTAATGAATCATGTACAAATAAATTATTTACTTACTTACTTACTTACTTACTACTAGGCTCTTTATGTGGCTAGAGATCAAAACACATAAGTTACACTTCAAATATGACAGTAATAAGCACAAATACACGTCAGGCCCTAGGGGCGAGCCAAACCATATACTAAAATAGTGGGTTTAAACCACGACTTAACTAGACACAAGGGCTAGAGCCTGTAGAATTGCTGGGACCCCAAGGAACCACCCAAGGTAGTGACACAGGGGACCCACGGGGGCTGTGTGCAGTGTGTGAACACAGCCGCGAGCTCCCGTTAGCTTCTATGGGGAAAGTCAGGGTTGGATTTTTAAAGATTAGGGACACTTAGAGATGAGCTAGGACCAAACCCTTTTGGACTTAGGAAGTTCTAGGGTCAACACCCACGGGAGCACCGGAGTACTCAGTACTCGAGTTACCTCACACAGGGAAGCCGGGTGCATAGGTGTCAAATGGTGTCTGGTCGCGTCGTCAATTTCAATGGAAGCTGGCAAAGAAGTGCTGCTCCCGGGAAGATGCGAAGTGTCCGAAGAGATCCAAGCCTGGATCGAAGATGAGAAGAACCTGAAAGCAGAGGGGATTGAGTCTGGGTCACTTGCCAATGACCAGGAGGCCGATAGGCGAATACCCACCGATGTTGGGTGTTTCAGGTGAAGAAGGTGAAGCTTGACTCTTCAGCCACGAGGACCAGGAGGCATCGAGGACAACCAGGAGCTGGATACGAGCTATCCCACGAAGGATATCGAGTGCTGCAGTGTTGGTGCCCAGATTGAACACAACAAGCCTTGGCAACAGCAACCCACGCAGAAAGCAGAAAGATGCTTCGGTGCAGACCAGCAAGGTCTATGGGACTCACCACTTGGTTGGGAGTCAGGGCACATCTGGAGCAACCAGGGAAGCCCAAGTCAAATCAAAGTTACTTACACAGGGACCCACCAGTCGATGGACCATGGATCGTGAAGGGACCACAAGAGGAAACACAAAATGGCAGCCCACGAGTCACTCGGGGTGACTAGGCCAACAATCTTCAGTGGATTCTCTGCTTAAGGTAGGGGCTACAAGTAACCCCAAGCACAACTTCAAGAGATGTCGAGAAGTCAATGCACTTGCAAAAGTGCACAGTAACCAGGAGTTCCGGTTCTACGCTACTCACGAGGGCTGCCGGTCTCAGCTTTGCTGGGGACTCGGGTCGGCTTCTGAGATGTCTGGAAATCCTCTTCCTGGGCTGCAAATACTTCAGAGCCCGGTGGGAGCTTAGGAAATGCGGACCGGCAAAATGCCAAGCAGGGGAGTCACTCCTTGACCCCAAGGGAGATTTCTTCAGTCCTCTAGTCGTTAGTAGAGCATCAAGGTTCCAGGATTCATCTTCAGAGTTTCACCCAGGGGTATCTAAAGTTCTGGTTACAGGGGTTCCTTACTTGTACCTAAGGAAGGGGTTGGACTTACTCTAGGGACCCACCTATTGGAGGGTTTGGGAAGAGGGGTGGCTACACCCATTTCCTTTCTCCAGTTTCATGTCAGAGCAGGGGTTGGAAGCCCCTGAACTGGTATGAGCTGGACTATGCACAGGGACACCAAATGTGCCCCTGGTACAGGACTTCAAAGCACTCTGAGTGCTCCCACCCAGCCCCAATACACATAGGCCTGTCTGGGAGGTGGTTACACCTCCCTGTGACAGGAAACCTATTGTCCAGGCCTCCCCTGCCGGAGTTTCGGTCATCAGCAGGAGGCCAGACTTGTGTCTGTGGCTGCAGCATCCATTTTGGGATGCCAGGGTTCTGTTAAGTTTCTCCCAGGTATACCAGTACTGCCATGTCTCTCCCTCTAGAAGGGTGGCATCATACTACCACATCAAGAACTGATGTGAGGGTATGATTCCAAGGTGTTTGACACCAAACACGACATGTTTCCGTGCAGCCAGTCCAAAGTTAGCATTAACCGTTTAAGATATAATGCACTTAAGAGTATATGGTCAGGCTGCACCACTGACAACCCCGGAGAAGAGATTCGGAAGGCTCAGCTCATGCCTGGGCACCCCCTCACATATAACCAAGCACCCTGCCTTCAGGATTGTTAAGGTCTGCCATAGGGGTGACTGATAGTTTTGTATGTGCAGTGATAGGTGAGGTATAGTGAACCTATACCTCAGTAAGGGGTGTATGCACCACCTTACCCAGGCTGCAGTAGCAGACCTGTGGTGTCATTTTGGGTGGCTTTCCAGGGGTGGCATAATACATGCTTCAGCCCCTGGCAGGCCTCTGCGGTACCTATGCCCTGGGTACATAGTATACCATATACTAGGGACTCACAAGGGTTCCTCAGGATCCAATCTGTGGCGTACCTAAAGTACATGCAATTAATTTAGAGAGGAAGCAGCTAGGCTGGGGCCCTGACTAGCAGGGCCCCAGCCAGACTAAAGTAAAAAAACAGTGAAACACCAGCAAAAAGTGGGGTTAACCATGTGAAGCAGATCCTACTCTCCTACAACCACCTTGCCACAGCAAACCACAATGTCCATGAGTTACGCAACATGGGTCATTGTTGAAACCGGCCCTCGGAGATGGTGATACCCAGGGCCACGGAAAGCTCCTCAAGAGAAATTGGACGATGCTCCTCCATCCAATTTACAGCCCACGACATCCTACTCACCGGGGCCGGCAGTCCGCAACAGACCACGCATTTTAATTCATATATGCCCAAAGAAGTACTGCCGCCCGGGACAGTGTGGGAAAGATTCAACCTTCCACACTTAAATTTTACATATACCTCCAAACACGTGCTGCTCCTCGGAGCGGAGGGGGAGGGAAGATGCGTACCCTTCCCTTTCCCCCATATCATTATATTTGCTTCAAAGAAATGTCACGCCCCGTGACAAAAGTAAACCTGCATCATAAATAAACATTGCTCCCGGGAACTACCCACCTGGTGGCTTAATTAAAGGAAACACTCGACACCACGCTTCCTTTATCTTTTTTCGTCCGTCATTTCCAGTCCCTACGCAAATCCCGCAGAAAGCATATAAAAATGTTTCTTTACGTTCCGACTCCCTCTGACACCCCCTCAGCACCCTAGAAAGGTCACAGTGTTCCTACCCTACCCTCTTCTACTTTTTTCTTCCTTTTTCCCATACTCGTTTCAACCGAGTCACAAAATGACTGCCAAGACTTCCTGGTTTGAAGTGTTCACAGCCAATCAGAGGCAACCTCGTGCTCGGGATCGCTCAGCCAATCAGATCTCTCAATTTTCAAATATTGATATCTGTAAGTCTTTAAATGTCTCAAAAACTACTTAACGGATTTACACCATTTAAACAAAAGCGTGCTTTCTGGACCTAGAGCTCATCTCTCTGCCAAATTTGGTGTAATTCCGTTCACCAGTTCGGACTGTAGTCGTGTCTAAAGTTTCCTTTGGAAATTAACATCAAGAAAACGCGTTTTAGGACCCCCCTTTTTTCTTGGTCCCCCCTTCACGAATCACCCCTAAACTTTCAAGACAGGAGCTGACCTGAATGACAAATTAGTTTTGAAAATTTCTTGAAGATTAGTCAAATGGTGCCAAAGTTACCTACTGGTGACATGCACACACATATATCATAATTCTTTTATTAAATTCTTATGATTTGAAATATTTTTATCTGCATATACTTACCTAGATATTCTGGATAGTTAGTACCACAATATTTTGTAGTCAATATTTTTGTAGTTGACATTGTAGGTATATAAACTGAATATTTAGTACCATTATATTTTTGCCACAGTATTAGTGTTTTGAAATATTTCTGACATCAATGCTATATCATAGAAGAACGTTGCCATTAAAATGTTGAACACTTTTTTGGATCTTTTGTTATTTTTCATGAGCTCTCTCTAGGAAGATTCATTCTATCTTTCATTCATCTTCGTTGAAGCCGTATGTTCTAGGTCTTTATCATCAGCTTCCGTCAGATTCTCCGCCAGTTGTGATGCGAGGTCAACCAGAATATGAAGTTCAGATCTTCAGAAGCCATCTTCAATTCTTGATTGACGGGAAAGGCTATCCATCTGTGGATTGATCATGAGCAGATGCTCATTCTATTCATACTCCCTCATTGGTATAGCTGGAGTGTCAGGCAGGGGACAGACTGTCACAACTGTGCCCAAGCCTCATTGGAGCTTGTCCACGGCTAGAGGACAACTGGTACGTTCAAGATGGCAAAGTGAAGATCAGTTATTCCAAGACAGTGCAGGAGAACCGGTAGGTCCAAGATACAAAAGAAGATTAGTCGATCCAATATATTGAATGAGAACTGGCACATTTAAGAAGGCAGGAAGATTAGTCATTCCAAGGCAGTGAAGGAAAATAGGTACATTCAAGATGGAAAAAGGAAGATCAAGGGATCTAACATAGTGCCGTAGAACCGATAGCTCCAAGATGGGAAAGGGCAATCAGTCAATCCAAGTTATTGAAGGTGAACTGGGAGCTCCAAGATGGCAAAGGGAGGATCTGTTAGTCCAAGATAGCGAAGGAAAACTGTTCGATCCAAAGTACAAAGGAAGATTAGTCGTTTGAAGAGAGTGCAGGGTAACCAGTAGGTCTAGGATGCAAAGGTAGAAAAGTTGAAAATAAATAGTGAACGATGACCAGTAGTTCTAGTTGGCAAAGGGAAGTTAAGTTGATCAAAGATAGTGCAGGAGAACTGTTAAGTCAAAGATGCAAAAGAAGATCAGTCAGTTCAAGATAGCGAAGGAGAACTGTTAGGTCCAAGATTCAAAAGCAGATCACTTAGTCTAAGGTAGCAAAGGAGAACTGTTAGGTCCAAGTTACAAAAGAAGATCAGTTAGTCCAAGATAGCAAAGGAGAACTGTTGGGTCCAAGATGCAAAAGAAGATCAGTTAGTCCAAGATATCGAAGGTGAACTATTAGGTCCAAGGTACAAAAGAAGATCAGTTAGTCCAAGATAGTGAAAACTGTTAGGTCCAAGGTACAAAAGAAGATCAGGGTCCAAGATAGTGAAAACTGTTAGGTTCAAGGTGCAAAAGAAGATCAGTTAGCCCAAAATAGCCATGGAGAACTGTTTGATCCAAGGTACAAAAGAAGATCAGTTAGTCCAAGATAGCTAAGTAGAACTGTTAGTTCCAAGGTACAAAAGATGATCCAGGCTATTGAAGGAGAACCGGTAGATCCAAGATGTCTAAGGATGGAGAGCAGCTCTGGGAGGACAAAGGAGAGTTAATAGATCCTGCGTCTGAAATATGACCTTTAACTTGAAGCTGGAAAAGGAAGAGCCGCGAGGTGTGGAATGTGGACCAATGGGCGCAGAGAGGTGATGGAGAGCTGGGAGATGCAGGCTATGAAGGAAGACTCAAAGGCCCAGGGGGAAGCAGTAGGTAAGGGATAGAAAGGTGGAAGCAGTAGGAAAGGGATAGAATGGAGGAAGCAATTAGTAAGGGACAGAAAGGTGGAAGCAGTAGGTAAGGGATAGAACGGTGGAAGCAGTAGGTAAGGGATAGAACAGTGGAAGCAGTAGGTAAGGGGCAGAAAGGTGGAAGCAGTAGGTAAGGGATAGAACGGTGGAAGCAGTAGGTAAGGGACAGAAAGGTGGAAGCAGTAGGCAAGGGATAGAACGGTGGAAGCAGTAGGTAAGGGACCGAAAAGTGCAAGCAGTAGGTAAGGGATAGAACGGTGGAAGCAGTAGGTAAGGAATAGAACGGTGGAAGCAGTAGGTAAGGGACCGAAAGGTGGAAGCAGTAGGTAAGGGATAGAACGGTGGAAGCAGTAGATAAGGGATAGAACAGTGGCAGCAGTAGTTAAGGGATAGAACAGTGGCAGAAGTAGGTAAGGGATAGAACAGTGGCAGCAGTAGTTAAGGGACAGAACGGTGGAACCAGCAGGTAAGGGATAGAATGGTGAGAGCAGTAGGTAAGGGATAGAACGGTGGAAGCAGCAGGTAAGGGATAGAACGGTGGAAGCAGTAGGTAAGGGACCGAAAGGTGGAAGCAGTAGGTAAGGGATAGAACGGTGGAAGCAGTAGGTAAGGGATGAAACGGTGGAAGCAGTAGGTAAGGGACCGAAAGGTGGAAGCAGTAGGTAAGGTATAGAACGGTGGAAGCAGTAGGTAAGTGATAGAACGGTGAAAGCAGTAGGTAAGGGATAGAACGGTGGCAGAAGTAGGTAAGTGATAGAACGGTGGCAGCAGTAGGTAAGTGATAGAACGGTGGAAGCAGTAGGCAAGGGATAGAACAGTGGCAGCAGTAGGTAAGTGATAGAAAGGTGGGAGCAGTAGGTAAGGGATAGAACGGTGGCAGCAGTAGGTAAGTGATAGAACAGTGGAAGCAGTAGGTAAGGGATAGAACGGTGGAAGCAGTAGGTAAGGGATAGAACGGTGGAAGCAGTAGGTAAGGGATAGAATGGTGGAAGCAGTAGGTAAGGGACCGAAAGGTGGAAGCAGTAGGTAAGGGATAGAACGGTGGAAGCAGTAGGTAAGGGATCGAACAGTGGCAGCAGTAGTTAAGGGATAGAACAGTGGCAGCAGTAGGTAAGAGACAGAACGGTGGAAGCAGCAGGTAAGGGATAGAACAGTGGAAGTAGTAGGTAAGGAATAGAACGGTGGAAGCAGTAGGTAAGGGACAGAAAGGTGGAAGCAGTAGGTAAGGGATAGAACGGTGGAAGCAGTAGGTAAGGTATAGAATGGTGGAAGCAGTAGGCAAGGGATAGAATGGTGGAAGCAGTAGGTAAGGGATAGAACAGTGGCAGCAGTAGGTAAGGGACAGAACGGTGGAAGCAGTAGGTAAGGGATAGAACGGTGGAAGCAGCAGGTAAGGGATAGAACAGTGGCAGCAGTAGGTAAGGGATAGAATGGTGGAAACAGTAGGTAAGGGATAGAACGGTGGAAGCAGTAGGCAAGGGATAGAACGGTGGCAGCAGTAGGTAAGTGATAGAATGGTGGAAGCAGTAGGTAAGTGATAGAATGGTGGAAGCAGTAGGTAAGTGATAGAACGGTGGAAGCAGTAGGTAAGTGATAGAACGGTGGAAGCAGTAGTTAAGGTATTGAACGGTGGAAGCAGTAGGTAAGTGATAGAAAGGTGGGAGCAGTAGGTAAGGGATAGAACGGTGGCAGCAGTAGGTAAGTGATAGAACGGTGGAAGCAGTAGGTAAGGGATAGAACGGTGGAAGCAGCAGGTAAGGGATAGAACAGTGGAAGTAGTAGGTAAGGAATAGAACGGTGGAAGCAGTAGGTAAGGGACAGAAAGGTGGAAGCAGTAGGTAAGGGATAGAACGGTGGAAGCAGTAGGTAAGGTATAGAATGGTGGAAGCAGTAGGCAAGGGATAGAATGGTGGAAGCAGTAGGTAAGGGATAGAACAGTGGCAGCAGTAGGTAAGGGACAGAACGGTGGAAGCAGTAGGTAAGGGATAGAACGGTGGAAGCAGCAGGTAAGGGATAGAACAGTGGCAGCAGTAGGTAAGGGATAGAATGGTGGAAACAGTAGGTAAGGGATAGAACGGTGGAAGCAGTAGGCAAGGGATAGAACGGTGGCAGCAGTAGGTAAGTGATAGAACCATGGAAGCAGTAGGCAAGGGATAGAACAGTGGCAGCAGTAGGTAAGGAATAGAACAGTGGCAGCAGTAGGTAAGTGATAGAACGGTGGAAGCAGTAGTTAAGGTATTGAACGGTGGAAGCAGTAGGTAAGTGATAGAAAGGTGGGAGCAGTAGGTAAGGGATAGAACGGTGGCAGCAGTAGGTAAGTGATAGAACGGTGGAAGCAGTAGGTAAGGGATAGAACGGTGGAAGCAGTAGGTAAGGGATAGAATGGTGGCAGCAGTAGGTAAGTGATAGAACGGTGGAAGCAGTAGGCAAGGGATAGAACAGTGGCAGCAGTAGGTAAGTGATAGAAAGGTGGGAGCAGTAGGTAAGGGATAGAACGTGGCAGCAGTAGGTAAGGCATAGAACGGTGGAAGCAGTAGGTAAGGGATAGAACGGTGGAAGCAGTAGGTAAGGGATAGAACCGTGGAAGCAATAGGTAAGGGACCGAAAGGTGGGAGCAGTAGGTAAGGGATAGAACGGTGGAAGCAGTAGGTAAGGGATAGAACAGTGGCAGCAGTAGTTAAGGGATAGAACAGTGGCGGCAGTAGGTAAGGTATGGAACAGTGGCAGCAGTAGGTAAGGAACAGAACGGTGGAAGCAGCAGGTAAGGGATAGAACAGTGGAAGTAGTAGGTAAGGGATAGAACGGTGGAAGCAGTAGGTAAGGGACAGAAAGGTGGAAGCAGTAGGTAAGGGATAGAACGGTGGAAGCAGTAGGTAAGGGATAGAATGGTGGAAGCAGTAGGCAAGGGATAGAACGGTAGAAGCAGTAGGTAAGGAATAGAACAGTGGCAGCAGTAGGTAAGGGACAGAACAGTGGAAGCAGTAGGTAAGGGATAGAACGGTGGAAGCAGCAGGTAAGGGATAGAACGGTGGAAGCTGTAGGTAAGGGACCGAAAGGTGGAAGCAGTAGGTAAGGGATAGAACGGTGGAAGCAGTAGGTAAGGGATAGAACGGTGGAAGCAGTAGGTAAGGGATAGAACGGTAGCAGCAGTAGGTAAGGGATAGAACGGTGGAAGCAATAGGTAAGTGTTGGAAGGCGGACCCCGAGGAGTCGGCGAGACCACCAAGGGGGGCCCTCACACTGTACGAAGTAGCCGAGCGCTGCCGAGAAGTCTCCTGAGAGATCCTTCTCCTATCACGTACTAGCACAGTAACACCACCACACAGGACTCAAGGAGGTTGTCTCAAGACAAGCAATTCTTTATCAGCAATAAAAAGGTTACGAGGTCAATATTTACACGAAGGGATCGAGGGATCCACCAAAAGTCTCAGTGTCTCTTTGGAAGGGTAGGGGTAGCGGGACATTCTTCGGCAGGGGTGCGGTACGAGGGTACCTGGGGCCCAGTTCTTATCCTCAAGCTGGAGGACCTCCGGATCTCGGAGGGGTCGAGCCGCGACGGCGTCAGCAGGGCTCTGGCGTACAGTTCGTGGAGAGCCGCGATCCAATCAGCAGGGCTCTCAAGATGGTTTCTGCTCAGCTCGAGCCGCGACGTCGTCAGCAGGGCTCCGAGGGAGGTTTCAGCGAGGTTGGGCCGCAACAGCGTCAGCAGGGCTCCGATGTTCCAGGTGGCTTCAAAGGGTTCACAAGAAGGAGCCGCGACGCAGTCAGCAGGGCTCGTGATGGTTCCGACAAGAGTTCTTCTCCGTAGGGTCAGCCGCGATTCAATCAGCAGGGCTCTCGACTCCGGGATACAACTGCCGATCTGTGGCGGGGTCGCCCCAGATATAGGTCTGGAGCCCTTTGATGTCCGGACCCAGGCGCCCGGTGGGGGCGGAGAGGCCGGGTGGAGGTGGCCAGACGCCCAGCAGGAGAGGCGCCAGGCCCAAGGGAGTTGCAGGGCGATCACACCTCGAGAGGGGAGGACAGTTGGGGGTCCCATCGATACTGTCCTCCGCCGGGGGCGATGAATGGTTCCTGCGGCACCCCCTGGCCAGTTCGTGGTGCCTCGATGTCGGGGCTTCGCTGGGGTCGAGGCCGGGTTGAGCGGGGTCGCGCTGGCTGGTGCACAGAGTCACGTGGGTGCCAACAAGATGGCGGAGCCACGAGGGGTATGCGACCTCGTGCAGCCCAGGATGAAGGGCCTCGGTGCAGTTCAGAAGGGTGGCCCGTGAAGGCCGGGGCGGGGAACGGGCACAATCCACGGGGGTAAGGACCATGCCACGAGGCCGGGTCCAACAGGCGTCCCCCCCAGCCGAAGGCATGGAGAGTCACCCATCTCCTTGGGGATTCTCCTCGTCAAGGCGGAAGAAGCGGGACAGGCCGTCGGCGTTGGCATGGTCATTGCCGGGCCGGTGTTCAACGTCAAAGTCCATCCCTTGTAGCGAGATGGACCACCGCAGCAGCTTGGGGTTCTCGCCCCGCATTTGCATTAACCACCGCAGGGGCCGGTGGTCGGTCTGGACCCGGAAGTGGGTACCGAAGAGGTAGGGCCGGAGTTTCTTGAGGGCCCACACCACAGCGAAGGCCTCACGCTCGATGGTGCTCCATCGTTGCTCCCGGGGCAGTAGCCGTCGGCTGATGAAGGCCACTGGTCGGTCGAGCCCCTTTTCATCGGCCTGGGACAGGACGGCCCCGATCCCATACTCGGAGGCGTCCGTCTGCACCACGAACTCCTTATTGTAGTCAGGGGCCTGTAGCACCGGGGCAGTACACATTGCGGTCTTTAGGGTGTCGAAGGCTGCTTGGCAGCGGGGTGTCCAGTGCACCTTTTTGGGCTGCTTTTTGGACGTTAGCTCTGTGAGGGGGCCAACAATGCTCCCATAGTCCCGGATAAACCGCCGGTAGTATCCGGTGAGACCCAGGAAGGCCCGGACAGCGGTCTGGGTAGTGGGGGGTTCCCAGGCCTGGATGGCATCTATTTTCGGTTGGAGAGGGGCCACCTGCCCGCTCCCCACTTGATGGCCCAGGTAGGTCACGGATCCGTGGCCGATCTGGCATTTGCTGGCCTTGATTGTGAGCCCGGCCCGCTGGAGGGCGGCCAGGACGGCTTTAATGTGAAGGAGGTGCTCTGCCCAGTGGTTGCTGTACACGGCAATGTCATCTAGGTAGGCCGCGCTGAAGGCCTCAAGCCCGGCCAAAACCTTGTTCACCAGTCTTTGAAAAGTGGCCGGGGCGTTCTTCATTCCGAAGGGCATCACCCGAAAGTGGTAATGCCCATCCGGGGTTGAAAAGGCGGATCTTTCTTGGGCGCCGGGGGTGAGCTGGATCTGCCAGTACCCGGCGGTGAGGTCCAGCGTGCTCAAGTAGCGAGCGGCCCCTAAGCGGTCGATGAGTTCGTCGGCCCTGGGTATAGGGTGGGCGTCCGTCTTGGTCACTGCATTCAGGGCTCGGTAGTCCACGCAGAATCGCAACTCCGGGGGGTGGCTGGGAGCTGCGGCCTTTGGCACCAGGACGACAGGGCTGGCCCACGGGCTGTCGGAGGGTTCGATGACCCCCAGGGCCAGCATCTTCGTTACTTCGGCCTGGATGCATGCCCGCACTCGGTCGGGTACCCGGTAGGCTCTGTGTCGCACGGGGGGGCTCTCCCCGGTGTCGACGTCGTGTACGCACCAGTGGGTCACCCCCGGGGTGAGGGAGAAGAGGGCTGCGTAGTCCTGCAGCAGTTGCTGGCAGTCGTTGCGCTGTTCCGGAGTCAGGGAAGAGGCGAGTTGGACACCCTCGATTGTTCCATCATGGACGTTGGACTGCAAGAGGTCGGGCAGGGGCTCGGAGTCATCCTCGCCCCCCTCGTCGGTCGCCAGTAGCAGGCTCAGTTCGGTCCGGGCAAAGTGGGGTTTTAGCCTGTTAGCATGTAGGACCCGGAGGGGGTTCCGGGGGGACTCCAGGTCGACCAGGTAGGTGACGGGACTTTTCTTCTCCACTACCTTGAAGGGCCCGGTCCATTTGTCCTGGAGGGCGCCGGGTTCAACCGGGGCCATGACCCATACCTTCTGACCTGGCTCGAATTCTATGGTGGAGGAGTTCCGATCGTACCACCGCTTCATGTCCTCCTGGCTGGCCTCGAGGTTGGCTTCGGCCATGGCTCGGAACTTGCGGGTCTGGTTTCGGAGGGTCAGGAGGTATCGGTAGACGTCAGGAGGGGCGCCTTGGGGCTTCGTCTCCCTGCTCTCTTTGACCAGGCTGAGCGGTCCGCGGACCGGGTGTCCGTACAATAGTTCAAACGGGCTGAACCCCAGGGACTTCTGCGGGACCTCCTGATAGGCAAACAGGAGGCACGGCAGCAGGACATCCCATCTCCACCTGAGGGGCTCTTCTAGGCCCTGGATCATTCCCTTTAATGTTCTGTTGAACCGCTCAACCAGTCCGTCCCCCTGAGGGTGATAGGGGGTCGTGAACTTGTATGTGACCCCGCACTGCTGCCACAGGGACCGCATGTATCTGGAAATAAAGTTCGTGCCTCTGTCGCTCACCACTTCGCGGGGAAATCCCACTCGGGAGAAGATCCCCATTAAGGCCCGGCCTACCACGGGGGCCGTTATAGTTCTTAGCGGGACCGCCTCCGGGTACCTGGTGGCGTGGTCCACGAGGACCAGGATGAAGCGGTGGCCCAGGGCGGTCTGGGGGTCCAGGGGCCCCACGATATCGATTCCGACCCGTTCGAACGGGGTGCTGACGGCTGGAAAGGGTTGGAGGGGGGCCATGACCCGACCCCCCGTCTTCCCGCTGGCTTGGCAGGTCTGGCAGGACCGGGAGTGGTTGTCCACGTCTCTCCGCATCCGGGGCCAGTAGAAGTGGGTCACCAGACGGCTGTACGTTTTGTCTTGCCCCAAGTGTCCGGCGAGGGGCACATCATGTGCCAGGTTGAGCAGGAACTCCCGGAAGCGGAGGGGGACCACCAACACTCGGCTGGCCCCGAGTTCTGCCACTTTCTGCTCACTGTATAGCAGGCCCTCGGCCCAGTAGACCCAGTGGGTGCCGGTCTGGTCCCCGTTGGTTTGGGCGGACGCTTGTTGGCGGACCCCTTCGAGAGTGGGGCAGGACTGCTGCTCTTGTTGGAACTGCTCCCGGGTGGGGCCCCCTTCGTGTCGCCATTGTGTCAGCTCTGGTAGGGCGCACGGGGAAGCCATCTCTTCGGGGGAGGATTCACTAGGTCCAGGGTCGGCGTCCGCCTCCCCCTCGCTGCTGGCGGGAGGTGGTGCGAGCCCCTCGGGCTGGGCGGCCCCGGAGGCCGAGGATGAGTGGGGGGCCCAGGCGGTCATGGACCGGGTGATGGCACAGGCCCAGTCAGATAGTCCCAGCATTCGGAGGTGCTCTCGTCGCTCTACTTGAGCCCAGGGGGAACTCTCCAAGTCGTTCCCCAGGAGGCAGTCGACGGGGGCGTCGTCGCGTACCGTCACCTTCAGCAGGCCCGTCACCCCTCCCCACTCGAAGGGGACCAGGGCCATCTGGCACAGGCTTTCGTTGTTGTCGGCCGTCCGGACGGGACACAGCACATTCGGTAGGATATGTTCGGGGGTCACCAGGTGGCAGCGGACAACGGTGACACTGGCGCCGGTGTCACGAAGGGCTTCGGCCCGTTGTCCATTGATCGTGACCTGCTGCCGGTACTTCTGGGTGTTGCTTGGGATGGGGGTGCAGGGTACCATTTCTCGGCTACCCAGGCAGACCAGGGACATGGCTGCCGGCTCCCATTCAGTGGTCCCTCGGTCGAGGGTCTCCTCTTCCTCTTCTCCTTCTCCCAGGGCGGCGGCCGCCAGCTGTCGGGGCGGGGGCCCGCCGGCCCGTTTCTTCTGGCATAGTGTCCGGTTTGTTGGCAGCCGTAGCACGTTACTGGTGGTCGTGGTCCGGGCCTGGCCGGGGGCGCCCCCCTTCGGGCTAGGCTCGGGGAGAGTTGTTGCTGCGGTGGCCCTCGAGGGGGGCTCCTGGGGGCCCTGGCGGGAGGGTCTCGGTTCCTGTTCGGCCCTCCCCCTCCACCGCGTTGGCGGGGGGGTCCGGTGGGGTTCCTCTGGTACTCCCCCATTGAGTTCCGGGGGACCCGGGAGTTGACCCATCGATCGACCTCGATGGCGAGTTTTCGCGGGTCGGTCATTTTGCTGTCGAGGAGGTGCTGTCTCAGTTCCACGAAGCAATTGTTGGAGAGATGTTCCCACACGATGAGGTCGACCAGCTGCCCGTAGGTGGTTACTTTGCTACCTCTGATCCACCCTTCTAGGGCCCGACTGAAAAAGTTCACATATTCCACCCAGGTGGTGCCCGGGATTTTCTTGCAGTCTCTGAACCGCTGGCGGTACATTTCTGCGGTTAGCCCATAGCGGGTGAGCAGAGCCTCCTTCATGTGATCGTAGGAGGTCATCACCTCCTCCGGCAGCTGGAGCAGTGTGTCTCGACCCTCACTCAGGAACCGCCCCCACAGGCCCGCGCCCCAGTCTTTTCGGGGCACCCGATGAGAGGTCATGGCCACCTCGTAGGCCTTGAACCATTGTTGGATGTCGTCATTCTTGTAGTACTCCTTGACGACCTCTTTCGGGATATGTACCTTGGTCTCGGCAGGCGGTAGAGTGTCTCTAGTACTGGGGGCGTTGGTCCCTCCGTTCTTGGCCTTGATTTCGAGCTCCTTGAGACTGCGCTCGTGCTCAAGGGTCAGTTTCTTTTCCTCCAACTCCCGGTGTCGCCTCTTCTCCTCTATCTCCTCTTGAAGCCGTAGCTGCTCTAGGGCCAGTTTCTTTTCCGCCAGCTGGAGTTCGCCGTCCAGCCGCAGTCGTGCGAGCTCTAGCTCGTGGTTCCGGACCTTCTCCCGCTCTCGTATTTCTTCTTCGGAGAGGCCGGTTTCTAGGCTCTTTCTTCCTCCGGTTGCCGGAGTCAGTGCGGTTGATGTGGTCTCAGTCAGGGGCAAGGGACCTTCTTCCTGGGAGGGGCCTGCCCCGGCCTCCAGCCATGTCCTCAGAGCTTTCTGCATGTCCTCTTTGGTACCTAGGCCGGTGGTTGCAATGCCTTTGTCTTTGCAGAACTGTTTTAACTCTTTGTGAGTATATTCTTCCAGCCGTTCGGGCTGGAACTCCATTGTCGCGTTGTTTTCCTGGCTGCTCATGATTACTGTACGTTTGGATGGGTAGCTAGTGGGTACTGGCTGGTACGTACTGCGTTCGGCTCGGATCCCGTCGCTGGCCACCAAATGTTGGAAGGCGGACCCCGAGGAGTCGGCGAGACCACCAAGGGGGGCCCTCACACTGTACGAAGTAGCCGAGCGCTGCCGAGAAGTCTCCTGAGAGATCCTTCTCCTATCACGTACTAGCACAGTAACACCACCACACAGGACTCAAGGAGGTTGTCTCAAGACAAGCAATTCTTTATCAGCAATAAAAAGGTTACGAGGTCAATATTTACACGAAGGGATCGAGGGATCCACCAAAAGTCTCAGTGTCTCTTTGGAAGGGTAGGGGTAGCGGGACAGTCTTCGGCAGGGGTGCGGTACGAGGGTACCTGGGGCCCATTTCTTATCCTCAAGCTGGAGGACCTCCGGATCTCGGAGGGGTCGAGCGGCGACGGCGTCAGCAGGGCTCTGGCGTACAGTTCGTGGAGAGCCGCGATCCAATCAGCAGGGCTCTCAAGACGGTTTCTGCTCAGCTCGAGCCGCGACGTCGTCAGCAGGGCTCCGAGGGAGGTTTCAGCGAGGTTGGGCCGCGACAGCGTCAGCAGGGCTCCGATGTTCCAGGTGGCTTCAAAGGGTTCACAAGAAGGAGCCGCGACGCAGTCAGCAGGGCTCGTGATGGTTCCGACAAGAGTTCTTCTCCGTAGGGTCAGCCGCGATTCAATCAGCAGGGCTCTCGACTCCGGGATACAACTGCCGATCTGTGGCAGGGTCGCCCCAGATATAGGTCTGGAGCCCTTTGATGTCCGGACCCAGGCGCCCGGTGGGGGCGGAGAGGCCGGGTGGAGGTGGCCAGACGCCCAGCAGGAGAGGCGCCAGGCCCAAGGGAGTTGCAGGGCGATCACACCTCGAGAGGGGAGGACAGTTGGGGGTCCCATCGATACTGTCCTCCGCCGGGGGCGATGAATGGTTCCTGCGGCACCCCCGGGCCAGTTCGTGGTGCCTCGATATCGGGGCTTCGCTGGGGTCGAGGCCGGGTTGAGCGGGGTCGCGCTGGCTGGTGCACAGTCACGTGGGTGCCAACAAGATGGCGGAGCCACAAGGGGTATGCGACCTCGTGCAGCCCAGGATGAAGGGCCTCGGTGCAGTTCAGAAGGGTGGCCCGTGAAGGCCGGGGCGGGGAACGGGCACAATCCACGGGGGTAAGGACCATGCCACGAGGCCGGGTCCAACAGTAAGGTATAGAACGGTGGAAGTAGTAGGTAAGTGATAGAAAGGTGGGAGCAGTAGGTAAGGGATAGAACGGTGGCAGCAGTATGTAAGTAATAGAAAGGTGGGAGCAGTAGGTAAGGGATAGAACGGTGGAAGCAGTAGGTAAGGAATAGAACAGTGGCAGCAGTAGGTAAGGGACAGAACAGTGGAAGCAGTAGGTAAGGGAAAGAACGGTGGAAGCAGCAGTTAAGGGATAGAACGGTGGAAGCTGTAGGTAAGGTACCGAAAGGTGGAAGCAGTAGGTAAGGGATAGAACGGTGGAAGCAGTAGGTAAGGGATAGAACGGTGGAAGCAGTAGGTAAGGGATAGAACGGTGGCAGCAGTAGGTAAGGGATAGAACGGTGGAAGCAATAGGTAAGGTATAGAACGGTGGAAGCAGTAGGTAAGTGATAGAAAGGTGGGAGCAGTAGGTAATGGATAGAACTGTGGCAGCAGTAGGTAAGTGATAGAACGGTGGAAGCAGTAGGTAAGGGATAGAACAGTGGCAGCAGTAGGTAAGTGATAGAACGGTGGAAGCAGTAGTTAAGGTATTGAACGGTGGCAGAAGTAGGTAAGTGATAGAAAGGTGGGAGCAGTAGGTAAGGGATAGAACGGTGGCAGCAGTAGGTAAGTGAAAGAACGGTGGAAGCAGTAGGTAAGGGATAGAACGGTGGCAGAAGTAGGTAAGTGATAGAACGGTGGAAGCAGTAGGTAAGGTATAGAACGGTGGAAGCAGTAGTTAAGTGATAGAAAGGTGGGAGCAGTAGGTAATGGATAGAACGGTGGCAGCAGTAGGTAAGTGATAGAACGGTGGAAGCAGTAGGTAAGGGAGAGAACGGTGGCAGCAGTAGGTAAGTGATAGAACGGTGGAAGCAGTAGGTAAGGGATAGAACAGTGGCAGCAGTAGGTAAGGGACAGAACAGTGGAAGCAGTAGGTAAGGGAAAGAACGGTGGAAGCAGCAGTTAAGGGATAGAACGGTGGAAGCTGTAGGTAAGGTACCGAAAGGTGGAAGCAGTAGGTAAGGGCTAGAACGGTGGAAGCAGTAGGTAAGTGATAGAACGGTGGAAGCAGTAGGTAAGGGATAGAACGGTGGCAGCAGTAGGTAAGTGATAGAACGATGGAAGCAGTAGGTAAGGGATAGAACGGTGGAAGAAGTAGGTAAGGGATAGAACGGTGGAAGCAGTAGGTATGGAATAGAACGGTGGAAGCAGTAGGTAAGTGTTAGAATCCAGATTCTCTAGTTGGCACCAGTGGGTACTAATGCCAAGCAGGGAACCTTTCTTCCAGTCAGGGTAAGGGGTTACACTCCTTTAATAACCCCTGCTCACCCTCTAGGTAGCTTGGCGCGAGCAGACAAGGCGTTATCGTAGGCGTAATGGTTAAACAGTTGTGATCACATACATCAATTCAATGTTACCCCCACAAATGGACTCCACACTGGGTGTATCAAAAATAGACTTCTTTATATAAGCAGACTTAATCACAAGACCCAATAACGTGTAACACGGGCCCACAATACTGTTTGTTCAAAGCGTTCTTGGTTTCAGTTCAATTCAGGTGTTCTGTGCGCTTCATGCGCGTTGGCCGGTGCGTGCGGCAGTAAGAGGCTTGTGAGCGGCTCACGAGCGTTTGGCAGACACTCCGGGGGACACGCGCACCTTGCGGTGCGAAGGGTGCACAGTACCTTAGTCTTTGTTGAAGTTCGTCAGGGACGGCACAATAATCCTCAGCGCGTGCGTGCAGCACCCGGTCCTCTCAATCACGGTGCGAGCTACGGCTCGAAGGGGGCCTCAGTCGCGGTGCTCAGGGGGACAGTGCAGACGTACGATGCGCTGGCTCTTAGTTGCGGCGTTAGAGCCGGACCTTTAAGGACAGCGCCTCTGTTCTCAGCACACTGCGAAGCCGGCAGCACGCTCCGAAGGGGGAGCCGCGTACCAGTCACTCTACGAACCACAGCCTGCCCTCAGCACGGTAGGGGGCACACAGAGCGGCACGACACAGAGGGGCAAATCAGGTGTCACGAAGTCCTTCCTTTGCGTTGCGAGCTACGGCTCGGGGGCCTTAGTCACGGTGCTCGGGCCGGTCAGGGGGCACAGGCTTGCGACAGTACGCGCCGAGTTTGGATGGCGCACACTGCTTCTCGGCGTCAGCTTGGCAGGGAGAACGGCGGTTCTCAAAGGGTGTGAAGTCCACTGGTCCTGGGACTTCGTTCAGGGGACAAGCTCAGCACAGGCCCTTGGAGACCTTAAACAGCACAAGTTGAAGCAAAGTTTCTCAGCAGTCTTTCTCCTCTCCTTCAGCAGCAGGGCAACCACTGCGGGCCAGTCCCCCAGGTCAGGGACAGTACTCCTCCTACAGTTTCTTTGGTTCCTTCTCCTCAGGCAGAGGTTCGTCTTGTAGCAGGATCCAATTTCTTAGGAGCAGGGCTCCTTCATTTACACCATAATTCTTTTGTTCTCTCAGGTCAGGGGGGCCCTTGCCTAGCTCATTCCAGTTCTGGAGCACTTTGTTTACGCGATGCAGGCTCTTTCATTCAAGGTGCAGGGCAGAGTCATCAGACGCTCCACAGGGGGCGGAGCCGGCATTGAGGTGGCAGAGCACAGTTCCATTCAGAGCTCAGGTGCACTCCTCCCACCCATCTACCTGTCAATCGTCCTATTCATTACTGGCCTACCTAGCCCCGCCCATCTGGGTGCTTCCAGCCCTGTCACTCACGCAGCCAGACAGCAGATACACATCGCGCAGAGGCGGCTGAAATGGTTTAGGCAAGCAAAGGCCAGCTTTCTAACAGCGGCATTTGCAAACGCGGAATATTAAAATAAACCTTACGAGAAGGTGTACCTTGTTATTCTGAGTTCAGGCATACTAAACTCGCTCTCCTACCATGTTCACTGGGCCTGTTAGGATCATAGGATGTAACAATCTTAACAGCCCATTCTGGCCTAAGAGAACAGGGTAGCCTTACATAGTGAAAAACGAATATGGTTGTAATTCACTATGAGGACATGCCACACACATCAGGGCTTGTCCTACCTTATGCTTACAACGCACCCTGCCCTTGGGCCTACCATAGGGGTGACTGATATGAAGTTAAGGGAAGGTTTAGGGACTGGCAAGTGGGGGCACTTGCGCAGTCAGCGCGACAGTACCCGACTGCACGCAGGTTCTGCAATGGCAGACCCTAGACACATCTTACTAGGCCGCCTCTGTGGGTGGCACAACCAGTGCTTCGAGCCCACCAGCAGCATTCGTATTTACAAGCCCTGGCACTCCGGGTGCGCTTTACTAGGGGCTGATAGTAAACCGAATAAGCCAATCATGGGATCCAACCAACATATACAATTTACATAGGGAGCACTTGCACTGTGGCACTGGTTGGCAGTGGCACAGTGCTCTGAGCGGCCAACACCATAAAAACACATGAGGCACAGCGACAAAAAGAAGAAGGGAGACTCACGCCAAGGTGCCAGGTCTAACACGTGTCCCCTCCAGCTGAAAAGTGGGGAGAACTACCCTACCCCAGGGAGTTCCTCATCACTAAGGCGGAAAAATCTGGACAGACCGTCAGCATTGGCGTGATCTGTACCAGGGCGATGTTCCACCGTGAAATCCATACCCTGTAGGGAAATGGACCACCTCAACAGCTTTGGATTCTCACCCCTCATATGCATCATTCATCTGAGGGGCCTGTGGTCTGTCTGAACCAGGAAGTGAGACCCAAACAGGTAGGGTCTTAGCTTCTTCAGCGCCCAGACCACAGCAAATGCCTCACGCTCAATAGCACTCCATCTCTGTTCCCGTGGTAGTAAGCTTCTGCTAATAAAGGCTACAGGTTGATCCAGGCCCTCCTCATTAATCTGTGAAAGAACAGCCCCCACACCATGCTCTGAAGCGTCTGTCTGAACGATAAACTCTTTGGAGAAGTTGGGAGCCAAAAGCACGGGCGCCGTGCACATAGCAGCTTTCAGGGCCTCAAAAGATTTCTGACAGGTGTCAGTCCAAATCACTTTTCTGGGCTGCTTCTTAGAAGTCAGCGCTGTCAAGGGGGCAACAATGTTGCCATACCCCTTGACAAACCTCCTGTAGTACCCAGTGAGACCTAGGAAGGCTCTCACCTCCGTCTGGGTTTTGGGCGACTCCCAATTCAGGATGGTTTCTATCTTGGGCTGAAGGGGTGCCACCTGGCCACTCCCAACTTGGTGTCCCAAGTACACCAATGAACCCTGCCCAATCTGGCACTTACTCGCCTTGATCGTGAGGCCTGCCTTGCGCAGTGCCAACAACACTTCCCATAGGTGGCGCAGGTGTTCCTCCCACGTGGAGCTGAACACCGCGATGTCATCCAGGTAGGCGGCACTGAACGAATCCAGCCCAACCAACACCTGGTTGACCAACCTCAGGAGGGTGGCAGGGGCATTCTTCATCCCAAAGGGTATAACCCGGAACTGGTAATGTCCATCAGGGGTGGAAAATGCGGACCTCTCTTTGGCCCCATCGGTCAAGGCGATCTGCCAGTACCCAGACGTTAAATGTAAATGTAAACTTGTAAATTGTATATTTGATACTTGTATAGCGCACTACTCACCCGCAAGGGTCTCAAGGCGCTTGTACGAATACCGCTGTGGAACCAATCCTGGCTTTCCCTGTGAGGCGTCCACTCCTGGGCACCCCCAAGGTGGAGGCCAGGCATCCTTAGCGTTGTGGGGGCCGTTGTGGAGATTAAGCAAGCTATTGCCCAGAGTTGCAGAGTGGGACTCCATGATTGGAATAGGCACCGAGCCGAGAATTGTCAGGTCCGTGGAATTTTTGAGCCCAAGACCCGCCGAGGCGGGGAATTGAACCCTGGTCCCGGGCTAGACCTCTGCATCAGGGTCTGCCGCTCTAATCATTGAGCCACACTTCTCCTTCTAAATCAAACGTGCTGAGGTAGTTGGCAGCCCCTAGCCGATCTATGAGCTCATCAGCTCTGGGGATGGGGTGTGCGTCAGTCCTAGTGACTGAATTGAGTCCTCTGTAGTCCACACAGAACCGGAGTTCGGGTGTGGCTCCCAGCGCTGCAGCCTTTGGGACCAAGACCACTGGGCTGGCCCAAGGACTGCTTGAGGACTCAATTACCCCGAGTGCAAACATCTTGGAGACCTCCTCCTTAATGCAGGCCCTCACCCTGTCAGTCACCCTGTAGGCCTTGTGCCTCACAGGTGGACTATCCCCAGTGTCCACATCATGGACGCACCAATCAGTGACACTGGGAACCAGGGAAAACAGGTCAGAAAATTGTCCCAGCAACTGGCGACAATCATTCTGTTGCTCTGGGGTCAGGGTGGAAGAGAGGACGACACCGTCCACTGACACATCTTGCTCCTGGACTGACAGGAGGTCAGGAAGAGGCTCGGTCTCCTCCTCCATCCCAGCATCTGTTGCCAAGAGCATGCCCACTTGGGACCTCTCCAAGTGGGGCTTGAGGCGGTTGACATGTAGGACCCTTAAGGGGTTCCTAGGAGACTTCAGGTCCACCACGTAAGTAACAGGACTCTTGCGCTCCACAACCTCAAAGGGACCGGTCCACTTATCCTGGAGCGCACACGGCTCCACGGGGGCCAAGACCCACACCTTCTGTCCAGGCTGAAGCTCTACCAGAGTGGCGTTCTGGTCGTACCACCGCTTCATCTCCTCCTGGCTGGCTTCCAGATTTGCCTCAGCAAGTTGCCTGAATCGCCTAGTCTGATTCCTGAAGGCCAGCATGTAACTATATACATTCTGGGGAGGCTTTCTGGGAGATTGCTCCCAGCCTTCCTTGACCAGACTTAGAGGTCCTCGCACTGGGTGGCCGTACAGAAGCTCAAAGGGACTGAACCCCAGAGACTTCTGTGGCACCTCACGGTAAGCAAAGAGAAGGCATGGTAAGAGGACGTCCCACTTGCGCCTCATGGGTCCTTCTAGGCCCATTATCATTCCTTTGAGGGTTCGGTTGAATCTCTCAACCAACCCGTTTCCTTGGGGGTGGTAAGGTGTGGTGAACTTGTAGGTTACACCACACTCTTGCCAAAGGGATTTCATGTACTTGGACATGAAATTGGTACCCCGGTCAGACACCACCTCTAGAGGGAATCCCACTCTGGAGAAAATTCCCATCAGTGCTCGTCCCACCACGGGGGCCGTCACTGTCCTCAGAGGGATGGCTTCCGGGTACCAGGTGGCATGGTCCACCAGGACCAGGATGAACCTATTGCCCATCGCTGTCCTGGGGTCCAGTGGCCCTACAATGTCAATCCCCACTCGCTGGAATGGGGTACCGACCACAGGGAATGGCTGGAGTGGAGCCTTCTGCTTCCTTTCACTCTTTCCACTTGCCTGGCAAGTCTGACAGGTCCTGCAGTGAGTGCCTGAACTCCTGCGCATTTGAGGCCAATAAAAGTGGGTGACAAGCCTCTCAAAGGTCTTGTCCTGCCCCAAATGCCCTGCCAATGGCACATCGTGAGCCAGCCCCAGTAGGAAGGCTCTGAATTCCTGGGGTACCACCAGCGCACGGGCTGACCCAGGCTCAGCAACCTTAGGCTCTGTATACAGGAGGTCGTTCTCCCAGTAAATGAAATGTGACCCAGACTGATCACCTGCGGCCTGGTCTGCAGCCTGCTGCCGCATACCCACAAGAGAAGGGCACTCCTTCTGCGCCTTACAAAAGTCCTCCCTGGAGGGACCTCCTTCCTGCTGCCAATGGGTCAGCTCAGGCAGGTCTCCCAGTTCAGCTATCTGCTCCCCGGTAGGCTCCAGGGCATCCCCCTCAAGGTCTGCTTCCTCCTGGGCCGTGGGAACTTCAGGGGCCGGTTTCCCGCGCCCCCTGCTCCTTCTCTTTAAGGCCAGTCCCTGGGCCTCCCTCTCAGGCTCCAGGACCTCTTGAGCACCTTTACTTGCTGCCATGGATCGTGTGGTGACACACGCCCAATCCGGCATACCCAACATCTCCAGGTGAGCACTCTGCTCCACCTTAGCCCAAGGTGAGCTCTCCAAATCGTTCCCTAACAGACAGTCTACAGGCATGGCGGGCCTCACAGCTACCTGAAGAGTACCAGAGACCCCCCCCCCCACCACTCAAAGGGAACCTGAGCCACTGGGCAGTGACTCTCTGTATTGTCAGCGGCAACAACTGGATAGAATGCTCCTGGGACAACCTGCTCTTGAGACACCAGGTGACACTTGACAGCTGTCACACTGGCTCCTGTGTCTCTCAAAGCTTCCACTCTACGGCCATTTATGGTCACCCACTGCCTGTACTTCTTAGTGTTCTCAGGCAGCTGGGTTTGGGGGACCACTTCACGGTCTCCTAATGAGACAAGGGACATCTCTGTGGGACCCCACCCACCTTGGACACCCATCTCCTCCCCCAGGGCTACACTAGTCACCTGCCGGGGAGTAGCACCAGTGGGTGCTGGTTTACAAAACAAAGGACATTTCATATCAGAGGCATAATGCCCCATGTTACCACACTTGTAACATTTGACGGGCCCCTTCTGAACAGGAGGACCTGTCGGGGCCCCGGACGGTTTCTGGGGAGGGGGAGGCTGAGAATCTTTCCCTTGGTTCCCTTGGGGATTACTTTGGGGCCTTTTTGGGAACTCCCTCTGGTTACCCTTGTCCCCCCCACTCTTCTGCTGGGGACCCTGCCCACCTTTTGCGGAATCTCCCACGTGACCCTTGTGGACTCTGGTACTGACCCAGCGGCCCGCCTCCTCAGCAAGCTTCCTAGGGTTAGTCAGCCTGCTATCAATCAGGTGTTGGCGTAGCTCAGGAAAACAATTACTGGACAAGTGCTCCCATGCCATTAAATCAAGAAGCCCTTGAAAATCATTAACTTTGCTACCCTTCACCCAACCATCCAGTGCTCTGCAAAAAAAAGTCACATACTCAACATACGTACTGTTTTGGATCTTGGTGCAACCCCTGAACCTTTGCCTATACAACTCAGGGGTCAACTCATACCTATAGACATCAAAGCAGCTTTCATATGGGGATAGGAATTATGATCATCTGAGGGCAAATCTAGCAGTGTATCCCGCCCCTCACTAAGGAACCGTCCCCACAACTCCGCTCCCCAATCTTTCTCAGGGACCCGGTGGGAAGACATGGCTACCTCATAGGCCTTGAACCACTGCCCTATGTCATCATTCTTAAAAAATTCCTTAACCACATCCTTGGGTATGTACACCCTCGCTTCTGCCTGCACTGACGGTGTGCTGCCACCAGAGGGAGTAGACTCTAAACTTTTAGCTTTCAGATCTAATTCCCTCAATTTCATTTCATGCTCCATTTGGATTCTTCTCTCTTCTAGAGCCAGCTTTTTACTTTCTAGCTCCAGTTGCCCATTCAATTTTAGTTTTGCCATCTCCATTTCATGAGCTCTGGTTTCCTTCCTGTCGGCCAACTCCTCTGGCGACAGGCCTCTTCCAAAACTCTGGACACTTTCTGCTGGTTCAACAATTACCACATCTCCTGGGGCCCTTGACTCAATCCAGGCCCTCAGCGCCTTGAGTAAATCGGTCTTGAGCTTACATCCAACAGTGGGGACCTTGAATCTCCTGCAGAAGCCTCTCAGCTGGTTCTTGGTGTAGGTCTCTAGTCTCTTTTCTTCCCATTCAATACCTTCAATGTCAGAGACTACAGATTCTCCACCACGGCTGAACCAGGCATGATTTCTTTAACAATTGGCGATTTCCAGCAAAACGAAAAAAAAGTATGTGTGTGGCTACGTTATGGGTCTGAACTCACTACGTGGTGTTTCACAAAAAATTGCTGTACATAAATCACAAATGTAAATTCAGAATCCTCACCACTGCCCACCAATGTTAGAATCCAGATTCTCTAGTTGGCGCCAGTGGGTACTAATGCCAAGCAGGGAACCTTTCTTCCAGTCAGGGTAAGGGGTTACACTCCTTTAATAACCCCTGCTCACCCTCTAGGTAGCTTGGCGCGAGCAGACAAGGCGTTATCGTAGGCGTAATGGTTAAACAGTTGTGATCATATACATCAATTCAATGTTACCCCCACAAATGAACTCCACACTGGGTGTATCAAAAATAGACTTCTTTATATAAGCAGACTTAATCACAAGACCCAATAACGTGTAACACGGGCCCACAATAGTGTTTGTTCAAAGCGTTCTTGGTTTCAGTTCAATTCAGGTGTTCTGTGCGCTTCGTGCGCGTTGGCCGGTGCGTGCGGCAGTAAGAGGCTTGAGAGCGGCTCACGAGCGTTTGGCAGACACTCCGGGGGACACGCGCACCTTGCGGTGCGAAGGGGGCACAGTACCTTAGTCTTTGTTGAAGTTCGTCAGGGACGGCACAATAATCCTCAGCGCGTGCGTGCAGCGCCTGGTCCTCTCAATCGCGGTGCGAGCTACGGCTCGAAGGGGGCCTCAGTCGCGGTGCTCAGGGGGACAGTGCAGACGTACGATGCGCTGGCTCTTAGTTGCGGCGTTCGAGCCGGACCTTTGAGGACAGCGCCTCTGTTCTCAGCACACTGCGAAGCCGGCAGCACGCTCCGAAGGGGGAGCCGCGTACCGGTCACTCTACGAACCACAGCCTACCCTCAGCACGGGTAGGGGGCACACAGAGCGGCACGACACAGAGGGGCAAATCAGGTGTCACAAGTCCTTCCTTTGCGTTGCGAGCTACGGCTCGGGGGCCTTAGTACGGTGCTCGGGCCGGTCAGGGGGCACAGGCTTGCGACAGTACGCGCCGAGTTTGGATGGCGCACACTGCTTCTCGGCGTCAGCTTGGCAGGGAGAATGGCGGTTCTCAAAGGGTGTGAAGTCCACTGGTCCTGGGACTTCGTTCAGGGGACAAGCTCAGCACAAGCCCTTGGAGACCTTAAACAGCACAAGTTGAAGCAAAGTTTCTCAGCAGTCTTTCTCCTCTCCTTCAGCAGCAGGGCAACCACTGCAGGCCAATCCCCCAGGTCAGGGACAGTACTCCTCCTACAGTTTCCTTGGTTCCTTCTCCTCAGGCGGAGGTTCGTCTTGTAGCAGGATCTAATTTCTTAGGAGCAGGGCTCCTTCATTTATACCATAATTCTTTTGTTCTCTCAGGCCAGGGGGGCCCTTGCCTAGCTCATTCCAGTTCTGGAGCACTTTGTTTACGCGATGCTGACCCGCTCAGAAGAGGTCGCTCCCCACGCTCCCAAGGCTCCGTGGCATCGTAGCGCTTGAAGCTGCTCCCAAGGCACTGTGACATCGTAGCGCCCCAATCTGCTGACGAGGATCCGTGGTATCGTAGCGCTTTCAGGATAATTTAAAGCACCGCTCGCTCTGCTGCCATTGTCTGTACCTGTAGCGCTATCTCAGTGTGATTGTGCGCCATTGCCTGCTTTGTAACTGTAGCGCTCGCATTGCTCTGCTCGCATTAATTTAATTTTTGAAGTAATCTTTGCTCGATTGTGCATCTGCCCATACAGTCAGCTTAGTTTGTGCCCCAGTCTCGCCCTGTTTCGCTTTCTTTTTGTTGCTGCCATTTTGTTGTTGTTGTTGTTGTTGCCTCACAGCCCGTCTCTCCACCCCGCTACCGCCTCCCAGCTGCTCCTCCCACGCCCCACCCCCCTCCACCATCCACTTATGACAGATGCTTTTGCGCGCAGCGTTCACGCGCAGCGATCGCGCCCCATGCGCGCAGAAGGTGCGCCAAAGGTAAGCCCGTCTACGCCCGTCCGCGCCTGGACCACGCCCAGCGCCAGACCCCCTGGTCCTCGCAAAACCCACTCCTCCTGCATAACGTATGACGCTGCTACCCTCTTTGCCCTTAACCCCGGACGCACACCACAATGCTGCGAAGCTGCCCCAGGACACACCCATGGTCCATTCGCCTGCCACTCCTGCAAGTTCGCCTGCACCAGGACCCACACCAAATCCACTACCTCCAAACACAGCTCCAACTTCAACCACCTGAAGTGCATTGTTGGACCCGGCCTCGTGGCGTGGTCCTGACTTCCCTGGGGTTGGGCCCGTTCCCCGCCCTGGCCTCCACGGGCCACCCGTTCGAGCCGCACGAGGTCGCATACACCTCGGGGCTCCACCATTTTGTTTCCTGCCACATGACCCTGCACACCAGTCCACCTGACTCCGCTCAACCCGGCCTCGGCCCCAGCGAGGCCCAGACATTGAGGCACCAAGAACTGGCCAGGAGGTGTCACGTGAACACCTCATCGCCCTGGCGGAGGGCGGTATCGATGGGACCCCCAACCGTCCCCACACACCGAGGTGCGATCGGCCTCCATCTCTCCTGGGCCCGGCGCCTCTCCTGCTGGGCGTCTGGCCGCTCCCACCCCGGCCTCTCCGCCCCTCCGGGCGCAAGGGTCCGGACTTCAAAGGGCTCCAGGCCTATATCTGGGGCGACCCCGCAACAGACCGGCAGTTGTATCCCGGAGTCGAGAGCCCTGCTGATCGAATCGCGGCCGGCCCTACGGAGAAGAACTCTTGCTCGAATCCACCCCGAGCCCTGCAGACTGCGTCGCGGCTCCTTCTTGCTGAAACCTTGAAGCCCCCCGGAACATCGGGGCCCTGCTGACGCTGACGCGGCCCAACCTCGCTGAATCCTCCCTCGGAGCCCTGCTGACGACGTCGCGGCTCGAGCTGAGCAGAAACCATCTTGAGTGCCCCGCTGACCTGGTCGCGGTTCTCCACGAACTGAACGCCAGAGCCCTGCTGACGCCGTCTCGCCTCAACCCCTCCGAGATCCGGAGGTCCTCCAGCTTGAGGATAAGAACTGGGCCCCAGGTACCCTCGTACTGAGCTCCTGCCAAAGACTGTCCCGCTACCCCTTCCCTTCTAAAGAGACACTGAGACTTTTGTGGATCCCCCGATCCTTTTCGTGTAAATATTGATCCCGTAACCTTTAAGTGCTGATAAAGATTTGCTCGTCTTGAGACAACCTCCTTGAGTCCGGTGTGGTGGTGTTACTGTGCTAGTGCAGGATAGGAGAAGGATCTCCCTCGGAGGCTTCTCAGCGGCGCTCGGCTACTTCGTACAGTGTGGGGGCCCCTCTGGGTGCTCTCTCCGATTCCCCGAGGTCCGCCTTCCAACATTTGGTGGCCAGCGACGGGATCCGAGCCGAACGCAGTACGTACAAGCCAGTAACCCACTAGCTACCCATCCAAACAACCGGAAGTCATGAGCAACCAAGAGAACAACACGACCACGGAGTTCCAGCCCGAACGGTTGGAGGAATACACGCACAAAGAGTTGAAACAGTTCTGCAAAGACAAGGGCATTGCAACCACCGGCCTAGGTACCAAAGAAGAGATGCAGAAAGCCCTGAGGACCTGGCTAGAGGCCGGGGCAGGCCCCTCCCAGGACGAAGGTCCACTGCCCCTGACGGTGGCCACATCAACCGCACCGACTCCGGCAACCGGAGGAAGAAACAGCCTAGAAATCGGCCTCTCCGAAGAGGAGATACGAGAACGGGAGTAGGTCCGGAACCACGAACTAGAGCTCGCACGACTACGGCTGGACGGCGAACTCCAGCTAGCAGAAAAGAAACTGGCCCTAGAGCAGCTACGGCTACAAGAGGAGATAGAAGAGAAGAGACGGCACCGAGAGTTGGAGGAAAACAGACTGACCCTTGAGCACGAGCGAAGTCTCAAAGAGCTCGAAATCAAGGCAAAGAACGGGGGGACCGACACCCCCAGTAATAGAGACACCCTACCGCCTGCCGAAAACAAGGTACATATCCCTAAAGATGTCGTCAATGAGTACTACAAAAATGACGACATCCAACAATGGTTCAAAGCATACGAGGTGGCCATGACCTCCCATCGGGTGCCCCGAAAGGACTGGGGCGCCGGCCTGTGGGGTCGGTTCCTTAGTGAAGGTCGAGACACACTGCTCCAGCTGCCAGATGAGGTGATGACCTCCTACGATCACATGAAGGAGGCCCTGCTCACCCGCTACGGGCTAACCGCGGAAATGTACCGCCAGCGGTTCAGAGACTGTAAGAAGATCCCGGGCACTACCTGGGTGGAATATGTGGACTTTTTCAGCCGGGCCCTAGAAGGATGGATCAAGGGCAGCAAGGTCACCACCTACGGGCAGCTGGTCGACCTCATTGTTTGGGAACATCTCTCCAACAATTGCTTCGTGGAGCTAAGGCAACACCTCCTCGACAGCAAGATGACCGACCCACGAAAACTCGCCGTCGAGGCCGATCGATGGGTCAACACCCGCGTCCCCCGGAACTCGATGGGGGAGTACCAGAGGAACCCCACCGGACCTCCACACCAACGCGGTGGAGGGGGAGGGCCGAACCGGAATCGGGACCCCCCCGCCGGGGCCCCCAGGAGCCCGCCTCGAGGGCCGCCACCGCAACACCTCTCCCCGAGCCTAGCCCGAAGAGGGGCGACCTCAGCCAGAACCGGACCCCGGCCCCCAGTAACCTGCTACGGCTGTCAACAAACCGGACACTATGCCAGCGATCCGGTATGCCCCCTGAACCGAAGAAGCGGGGCCGGCGGGCCCCCGCCCCGACAGCTGGTGGCCGCCGCCCTGGGGGAAGGGGAGGAAGAAGAAGAAATCCTCGACCGAGGAACCACCGAATGGGAGCCGGCGGCCATGTCCCTGGTCTGCCTGGGCAGCCGAGAAATGGTGCCCCGCACACCAATCCCAAGCAACACCCAGAAATACCGGCAGCAGGTCACCATCAATGGCCGACGGGCCGAAGCCCTTCATGACACCGGCGCCAGTGTCACCGCTGTCCGCTGCCACCTGGTGACCCCCGAACAAATCCTACCCGATGTGCTGTGCCCCGTCCGGACGGCCGACAACAGCGAAAGCCTGTGCCAGATGGCCCTGGTCCCCTTCGAGTGGGGAGGAGTGTCAGGCCTACTGAAAGTAACTGTCCGGGACGACGCACCCGTGGACTGCCTCCTGGGGAACGACCTAGAGAGTTCCCCCTGGGCTCAAGTGGAGCGACGAGAGCACCTCCGAATGCTGGGACTATCCGAATGGGCCTGCGCCATCACCCGGTCCATGGCCGCCCAGGCCCCCCGCTCATCCCAGGCCCCCGATACCGCCCAGCCCGAGGGGCTCGCACCAACCCCCGCCTGCAGCAAGGGGGAGGCGGACACCGACACTGGACCGACTGAACCCTCCCCCGAAGAGATTGCTTCCCTAGGCGCCCTACCAGAACTTACACAATGGCGCCACGAAGGGGGCCCCTCGCGAGAACAGTTCCAGCAAGAACAGCAGTCCTGTCTCTCTCTCGAAGGGGTCCGACGACAAGCGTCCGCACAAGCCAACGGTGACCAGACCGGCACCCACTGGTTCTACTGGGCCGAGGGCCTATTGTACAGTGAACAGAAAGTGGCAGAACTCGGGGCCAGCCGCGTGTTGGTGGTCCCTCTCCGCTTCCGAGAGTTCCTTCTCAACCTGGCACATGACGTGCCCCTCGCCGGGCACCTGGGACAAGACAAAACTTACAGCCGTCTGGTGACCCACTTCTACTGGCCCCGGATGCGAAAAGACGTGGACAACCACTGCCGGTCCTGTCAGACCTGCCAAGCCAGCGGGAAGACCGGGGGTCGGGTCAAGGCCCCCCTCCAACCCTTTCCAGCCGTCAGCACCCCGTTCGAACGAGTCGGGATCGACATTGTGGGGCCCCTGGACCCCCGGACCGCCCTGGGCCACCTCTTCATCCTGGTCCTCGGGGACCACGCCACCAGGTACCCGGAGGCTGTCCCGCTAAGAACTGTAACGGCCCCCGTGGTGGGCCGGGCCTTAATGGGAATCTTCTCCCGAGTGGGATTTCCCCGCGAAGTGGTGAGCGACCGGGGCACAAACTTCATCTCCAAATACATGCGGTCCCTGTGGCAGCAGTGCGGGGTCACGTACAAATTCACAACCCCCTATCACCCCCAGGGGAACGGGCTGGTAGAGCGATTTAACCGAACCCTAAAGGGGATGATCCAGGGCTTGGAAGAGCCCCTCCGGCGGAGATGGGATGTCCTATTGCCATGCCTCCTGTTCGCCTACCGGGAAGTCCCGCAGAAGTCCCTGGGGTTCAGCCCGTTTGAACTATTGTATGGACATCCGGTCCGCGGGCCCCTCAGCCTGGTCAAGGAGGGCTGGGAGACGAAGCTCCAGGGCGCCCCTCCTGACGTCTACCGATACCTCCTGACCCTACGTAACCAGACCCGCAAGTTCCGAGCCCTGGCCGAAGCCAACCTCGAAGCCAGCCAGGAGGACATGAAGCGGTGGTATGATCGGAACGCCTCGACAATCGAGTTCGAGCCAGGCCAGCGAGTCTGGGTCATGGCCCCTGTTGAGCCCTGCGCCCTCCAGGACAAGTGAACTGGGCCCTTCAAGGTGGTGGAAAAGAAGAGCCCCGTCACCTACCTAGTTGACCTAGAGTCCCCCCGGAACCCCCTCCGGGTTCTACATGCTAACAGGCTCAAACCCTACTTCGCCCGGACCAAACTGAGCCTGCTACTGGCGACCGACGAGGGGGGCGAGGACGACTCCGAGCCCCTACCCGACCTCTTGCAGAACGACGTCCACGACGGATCCATCAAAGGTGTCCAGCTCGCCTCCTCCCTGACCCCGGAACAGCGCATCGACTGTCAACAACTGCTGCAGGACTACGCAGCCCGCTTCTCCCTCACCCCGGGGGTGACCCACTGGTGCGTCCACGACGTCGACACCGGGGACAGCCCCCCCGTGCGACACCGAGCCTACAGGGTACCCGACCGAGTACGGGCATGCATCCAGGCCGAAGTAGCGAAGATGTTGGCCCTCGGGGTCATCGAGCCCTCTGACAGCCCGTGGGCCAGCCCTGTCGTCCTGGTACCAAAGGCCGCAGCCCCCGGCCATCCCCCGGAGCTGCGATTTTGTGTAGACTACCGGGCCCTGAATGCTGTGACCAAGACGGACGCCCATCCTATACCCCGGGCCGACGAACTCATCGATCGCTTGGGGTCCGCCCGCTACCTGAGCACGCTGGACCTCACCTCCGGGTACTGGCAGATTCAGCTTACCCCCGGCGCCCGAGAAAGATCCGCCTTTTCTACCCCTGATGGGCATTACCACTTTCGGGTGATGCCCTTCGGCATGAAGAATGCCCCGGCCACTTTTCAGAGACTCGTAAACAAGGTCCTGGCCAGGCTCGAGGCCTTCAGCGCGGCCTATTTGGATGACATTGCCGTGTACAGCAACCACTGGGCTGAGCACCTAGTTCACCTCAAAGCCGTCCTGGCCGCCCTCCAAAGGGCTGGGCTCACGATTAAGGCCAGCAAATGCCAGGTCGGCCAAGGATCGGTGACCTACCTGGGCCATCAGGTGGGAAGCGGTCAGGTGGCCCCCCTCCAACCAAAAGTCGATGCCATCCAGGCATGGGAACCTCCCACTTACCCAGACCGCTGTGCGGGCCTTCCTTGGCCTCACCGGATACTACCGGCGGTTCATCCGGGACTATGGGAGCATTGTGGGGCCTCTCACGGAGCTCACCTCGAAGAAGCAGCCCAAGAAGGTGCACTGGACTCCCCGCTGCCAATCAGCTTTCGAGACTCTCAAGGCCGCGATGTGCACTGCCCCTGTGCTCCAGGCCCCTGACTACAGTAAAGAGTTTATCGTACAGACAGACGCCTCCGAATATGGGATCGGGGCCGTCCTATCTCAGGTTGATGAGAAGGGACTCGACCGCCCAGTGGCCTTCATCAGCCGACGGCTGCTGCCCCGGGAGCAACGATGGAGCACCATCGAGCGCGAGGCCTTCGCTGTAGTGTGGGCCCTTAAGAAGCTCCGGCCCTATCTCTTCGGTACCCACTTTCGGGTCCAGACCGACCACCGGCCTTTGCGGTGGTTAATGCAAATGAGAGGCGAGAATCCCAAGCTGCTGCGATGGTCCATTACCCTGCAAGGGATGGACTTTTCGGTTGAGCACCGACCAGGCAATGACCACGCCAACGCTGACGGCCTGTCCCGCTTCTTCCGCCTTGACGAGGAGAATCCCCAAGAAGATGGGTGACTCTCCCTGCCTTCGGCTGGGGGGGACGCCTGTTGGACCCGGCCTCGTGGCGTGGTCCTGACTTCCCTGGGGTTGGGCCCGTTCCCCGCCCTGGCCTCCACGGGCCACCCGTTCGAGCCGCACGAGGTCGCATACACCTCGGGACTCCACCATTTTGTTGCCTGCCACGTGACCCTGCACACCAGTCCACCTGACTCCGCTCAACCCGGCCTCGGCCCCAGCGAGGCCCAGACATTGAGGCACCAAGAACTGGCCAGGGGGTGTCACGTGAACACCTCATCGCCCTGGCGGAGGGCGGTATCGATGGGACCCCCAACCGTCCCCACACACCGAGGTGCGATCGGCCTCCATCTCTCCTGGGCCCGGCGCCTCTCCTGCTGGGCGTCTGGCCGCTCCCACCCCGGCCTCTCCGCCCCTCCGGGCGCAAGGGTCCGGACTTCAAAGGGCTCCAGGCCTATATCTGGGGCGACCCCGCAACAGACCGGCAGTTGTATCCCGGAGTCAAGAGCCCTGCTGATCGAATCGCGGCCGACCCTACGGAGAAGAACTCTTGCTCGAATCCACCCCGAGCCCTGCAGACTGCGTCGCGGCTCCTTCTTGCTGAAACCTTGAAGCCCCCCGGAACATCGGGGCCCTGCTGACGCTGTCGCGGCCCAACCTCGCTGAATCCTCCCTCGGAGCCCTGCTGACGACGTCGTGGCTCGAGCTGAGCAGAAACCATCTTGAGTGCTCCGTTGACCTGGTCGCGGCTCTCCACGAACTGAACGCCAGAGCCCTGCTGACGCCGTCGCGGCTCGACCCCTCCGAGATCCGGAGGTCCTCCAGCTTGAGGATAAGAACTGGGCCCCAGGTACCCTCGTACTGAGCTCCTGCCAAAGACTGTCCCGCTACCCCTTCCCTTCTAAAGAGACACTGAGACTTTTGTGGATCCCCCGATCCTTTTCGTGTAAATATTGATCCCGTAACCTTTAAGTGCTGATAAAGATTTGCTCATCTTGAGACAACCTCCTTGAGTCCGGTGTGGTGGTGTTACTGTGCTAGTGCAGGATAGGAGAAGGATCTCCCTCGGAGGCTTCTCAGCGGCGCTCGGCTACTTCGTACAGTGTGGGGGCCCCTCTGGGTGGTCTCTCCGACTCCCCGAGGTCCGCCTTCCAACATGCATCCTGCTGAACACCCGCTCGGTCCACAGACACGCCACTGAACTCTGGGACCTACTCGACACTGCATCGCCGGACGTCGCCTTCCTTACAGAAACCTGGATGAACGCTTCATCAGCGCCCAACATCGCCATAGCCATCCCGGCCGCTTACAAGATCATCCGAAAAGACCGCACTAACCAAATAGGAGGAGGCATCGCCATCGTCCATAAGAACACCATCCGAATCACGACCAGCTCCGACGATAACCTCGCGACCGCCGAACACCTTCATTTCCAGATCCACACCGACCCCAGGACCACACTTAGAGGCACCCTCATCTACAGACCACCAGGAACCCGCACACAATTCAACGAAGACATCACCGACTTCATCAGCCCACATGCCCTCACCTCCGAGAACTACATTCTACTGGGAGACCTCAACTTCCACCTGGAAAAGAAAAACGACAGCAACACCACCACCCTTCTGGACAACCTGGCCAATCTCGGACTCAAACAACTTGTTGACACCCCCACCCACCTTGCCGGACACACGCTCGACCCTATCTTCACCTCCAGCAAACACATCTCCTTCGATCACACCACAGCTCTCCATTGGACGGACCACAACTGCGTTCACTTCAGCTACAAAAAGACCACAACCCCCCAAAACTTATTCCTCGAAGAAACTGGAACAAAATCACCACCGACCAACTCTTCACATCGCTAAACCAAAACCCTCCTGCCATATCATCGGACCCAAACCAAGCTGCCACCAAACTCACACAATGGATCACCCACAGCGCTGACGTATTAGCACCCTTGAAAAACCATCAGATCAAACAAGGTAGCAAAAAGGCCCCCTGGTTCAACGATGACCTTAAGAAATCCAAGAAGTTATGTCGTACCCTCGAGAAAACCTGGAGAAAAAACCCAACCTCTGACAACCTGACCACCTTCAAGGACGCCACCCGCAAACACCACCAATTGATCCGATCCACCAAGAAATCAGCATTCAAGGATCGACTCGACAACAAAGCCCACAACAGCAAGGAACTATTCAACATCGTCAAAGAATTTACCAACCCCACCGCCGGCACCAACGACATCACTCCCTCCCAAGACCTCTGCGACTCTTTATCCTCTTTCTTCCACAACAAAATCGCCGACATACATAACAGCTTTGAAAACCAGTCCGATGAACAGCCCACTCCACCCACCTCCGAACCGAAACAGCACTCTCACAACCTTTTCGCCTGGAACCCAATCACCACTGAAGACACCATCCGCCTGATGAACTCCATTCACTCAGGATCCCCAACCGACCCATGTCCCCACCACATCTTCAACAAAGCAGACTCCATCATCGCACCCCATCTCCGCGATGTCATCAACTGTTCCTTCAACTCCGCTACCTTCCCGGAAAGCTGGAAACATGCCGAACTCAGTGCCCTTCTGAAGAAACCCACAGCAGACCCCTCTGAACTTAAGAACTACCGCCCCATCTCACTCCTCCCATTCCCTGCCAATGTCATTGAGAAAGCCTTCAATAGTCAGCTCGCCGCCTTCCTTGAATCCAACAATTCCCTCAACCCTTCACAGTCCGGCTTCCGAGCCAAACACAGCACCGAAACCGCCCTCATCGCAGCTACAGACGACATCCGAACGCTACTGGACAACGGAGAAACAGTTGCCCTCATCCTACATGACCTCTCTGCCGCCTTCGACACAGTATGTCATAACACACTCATACAACGCCTCAACAACGTCGGAATACAAGGAAAAGCTTTGGATTGGATCATCTCGTTCCTCGCCGTAAGAATCCAGAGAGTCCGTGTTAGACCTGGCACCTTGGCGTGAGTCTCCCTTCCTCTTTTTGTCGCTGTGCCTCATGTATTTTTATGGTGTTGGCCGCTCAGCGCGCTGTGCCACTGCCAACCAGTGTCGCGGTGCGTGTGCTCCCTATGTAAATTGTATATGTTGGTTGGATTCCATGATTGGATTGTTTGATTTACTGTCAGACCCCAGTAAAGTGCGCCAGGAGCGCCAGGGCATGTAAATGTAAACACCGCTGGTGGGCTTGCAGCACGGGTTGTGCCACCCACAGAAGCGGCCGGTAAAATATGTCTAAGGTCTGCCATCGCAGAACCTGCGTACAGTCTGGTACTGACATGCTGACTGGCAAGTGCCCACACTTGCCGGTCCCTGAAACCTTCCCTTAGCTGCATGTTAGTCACCCCTCTGGTAGGCCCACGGGCAGGGTGCGTTGTGAGCATAAGGTAGGACAAGCCTAGATGCGTGGCATGTCCTAGTAGTGAATTACCGCCATCTTGTTGTTCACTACTGCAAGGCTACCCTGTTCTCATAGGCCAGTATGGGCGGCCTGGATTGTTACACCCTATGATCCTAACCGACCCAGGGAACATGGTAGGAGATCGAGTTTAGTATGCCTGAACTCGGAATAATAAGGTACATCTTTTCGCAAGGTTTATTTTAATATTCCGGGTTTGCAAATGCCGCTTTTAGAAAGCTGGCCTTTGCTTGCCTAAACATTTCAGCCCGCCTCTGCGTGATGTGTATCTGATGTCTGGCTGGTGTGAGTGACAGGGCTGGGGGAACCCAGATAGGCGGGGCTAGGTAGCCTGGTGGTGAATAGGACGATCGACAGGTAGATGGGTGGGAGGAGTACTCCTAGGCTCTGAATAGGACAGTGCTCTGCCCCCTCAATGCCGGCTCCGCCCCCTGTGGAGCGTCTGATGACTCTGCCCTGCACTCTGAAAAAAGAAGCCTGCATCGCGTAAACAAAGTGCTCAGAAACCGGACTGGACTAGGCAAGGGCCCCCCTGGCCTGGGAGAACAAAAGATTTGCTGTATAAATGTAGGAGCCCTGCTCCTAAGAAACTAGATCCGCTTTTGACCAAGAAGAATCTCTGCCTGAGGAGGAGGCACCGGGAAAGCTGTAGGAGGATGACTGTCCCTATCCTGGGGGATTGGCCTGCAGTGGTGACCTTGCTGCCAAAGGGGAGAAGAGAAACTGTTGCTGAAGACTTTGCTTTATTTTTTACTTTCAAGACTTGGGCTTTTCCAAAACGATCTCCAAGGGCTTGGAACTGAGCTTGCCCCCTGAACTGAGCCCCAGGACCGTTAGGCTCTACCTAATCTGCACTCGCCTGCCGCTGGACTGTGGTGTCCTTTCCCTCACCGGAGCTGTGACCCTCGTGCCCCAGTCCCTCCATGAGCCGTGACCCGAGCTGCTTAGCCGCCCCCGCCTTGGGAAGAGCCTCGCTCGATCGGAGCCGCTCCCCCTACGCTGTGCTGGGCTGCCCCTGTCACCTCGCTCGCCGGAGGCTCGCTGCGCACCTTCACCCTCCCGCCGGAATCGGCGTTGTGAGCATCTCCAAGCCTCGGACGGCCCGGACGCAACCTGCGTGCCCGGCTGCCCCGCTTTGTTCACCCGCCACCTGCAACACCCCGCTCTTGTCGTGAGCCTGAAGATCAGACCCCCATCGTGAAGTGTGGGAGCCTCGGACGCCGCCTCGCCCTTCTGTCGAAGAGCCGCTGAAATCCCGCACCCGCCTTCGCGTCAAGAAACAAGGTACTGTACTTACGAACTCGACCGCGAGCTCGCATCGGATCCAGGGTCCGCAACGTTCTGATTTCCCTGTCATCTGCCGTGTGCTTCCCGGTCGCCGCCTCAGCACGAAGTGCGCTGAGGCCCACAGTTACCTTGTGCCCGCCTAAAGAACTTTCCGTAACAAAGAGACTTTACCGTATTTCCAAGAGTTGTGGCCCCATCAGTTCAACGTTACTGGGCCTTGTAATTGAATCTGCTGAACCTACATAAAAGCTTATTTTTTATATACTTCCTGATTGGTGTCCGTTTGTGGTGCATGCAAGGGGTTTACTGTATGTGTAATTGCATTTGCTTAACCGTGTACGCCTGAGACTTAGCCTAGACTGCTCGCGCCACGCACCTAGAGGGTGAGCAGGGGTTATTCTGGGGAGTCATCCTTCGCCCTGACAAGAAATAAAGGGTCCCTGCTTGTTGTGGGTACACACCTGCGTCAACCAGAGCCCTCTCATTTCTAACAGTCCGCCTCCCCCCATTCAAATCAGAGGCCACCGAAGTCATCTGTGGTGTACCACAAGGATCTTCACTCAGCCCCACCCTCTTCAATGTATACATGAGTCCCCTCGCATCCATCGCGCGCCAACACAACCTCAACATCATCTCCTACGCAGACGACACCCAGCTGATCCTCTCCCTCACCAAAGACCCAAACACCGCCAAAACCAATCTACACGAAGGAATGAAAGAAGTAGCCGAATGGATGAAGAACAGCCGTTTAAAACTTAACTCGGACAAAACGGAAGTCCTCATCTTAGGATCATCCCCCTCTGCCTGGGACGACTCATGGTGGCCACGGGCCCTGGGTACAGTACCCATACCTACAGATCACGCACGTAACCTGGGCTTCATCCTAGACTCCTCCCTCTCGATGACCAGACAAGTCAACGCCGTCTCATCTTCATGCTTCAACACCCTACGCATGCTCAAAAAATCTTTCGCTGGATCCCCACCGAAACAAGAAAGACAGTCACCCACGCACTGGTCACCAGCCGACTGGATTATGGAAATACCCTTTACGCCGGGACCACAGCCAAACTACAGAAAAAACTCCAACGCATCCAAAACGCCTCAGCCAGACTCATACTGGACATTCCACGTCATGCTCACATTTCCGGTCACCTGAAGGATCTCCACTGGCTCCCCGTCAACAAGAGAATAACGTTCCGTCTCCTCACCCACGCACACAAGGCCCTCTACGACCTAGGACCCGAATGCCTCAACACACGACTGTCCTTCTACACACCCACCCGCCAACTACGATCATCCAATCAAGCCCTCGCCGCAATTCCGCGCATCCACAGATCCACCATGGGAGGAAGATCCTTCTCCTACTTAGCAAAACCTGGAATTCGCTCCCCACTCACCTCCGACTTACACAGAACCACCTCTCCTTCAGAAAGCAACTAAAAACCTGGCAATTCGATACGTAATGCACCCACCCTCCCTCAAGCGCCTTGAGACCCTCTGGGTGAGTAGTGCGCTATACAAATTCCTGAACTTGAACTTGAACTTGATGCAGGCTCTTTCATTCAAGGTGCAGGGCAGAGTCATCAGACGCTCCACAGGGGGCGGAGCCGGCATTGAGGTGGCAGAGCACAGTTCCATTCAGAGCTCAGGTGCACTCCTCCCACCCATCTACCTGTCAATCGTCCTATTCATTACTGGCCTACCTAGCCCCGCCCATCTGGGTGCTTCCAGCCCTGTCACTCACGCAGCCAGACAGCAGATACACATCGCGCAGAGGTGGCTGAAATGGTTTAGGCAAGCAAAGGCCAGCTTTCTAAAAGCGGCATTTGCAAACGTGGAATATTAAAATAAACCTTACGAGAAGGTGTACCTTGTTATTCTGAGTTCAGGCATACTAAACTCGCTCTCCTACCATGTTCACTGGGCCTGTTAGGATCATAGGATGTAACAATCTTAACAGCCCATTTTGGCCTATGAGAACAGGGTAGCCTTACATAGTGAAAAACGAATATGGCTGTAATTCACTATGAGGACATGCCACACACATCAGGGCTTGTCCTACCTTATGCTTACAACGCACCCTGCCCTTGGGCCTACCATAGGGGTGACTGATATGAAGTTAAGGGAAGGTTTAGGGACTGGCAAGTGGGGGCACTTGCGCAGTCAGCGCGACAGTACCCGACTGCACGCAGGTTCTGCAATGGCAGACCCTAGACACATCTTACTAGGCCGCCTCTGTGGGTGGCACAACCAGTGCTGCGAGCCCACCAGCAGCATTCGTATTTACAAGCCCTGGCACTCCGGGTGCGCTTTACTAGGGGCTGATAGTAAACCGAATAAGCCAATCATGGGATCCAACCAACATATACAATTTACATAGGGAGCACTTGCACTGTGGCACTGGTTGGCAGTGGCACAGTGCTCTGAGCGGCCATTACCATAAAAACACATGAAGCACAGCGACAAAAAGAGGAAGGGAGACTCACGCCAAGGTGCCAGGTCTAACAGTAAGTGATAGAACGGTGGAAGCTGTAGGCAAGGGATAGAACAGTGGCAGCAGTAGGTAAGTGATAGAACGGTGGAATCAGTATGTAAGGAATAGAACTGTGGCAGTAGTAGGTAAGTGATAGAAAGGTGGGAGCATTAGGTAAGGGATAGAACGGTGGAAGCAGTAGGTAAGGGATAGAACGGTGGAAGCAGTAGGTAAGGAACATAGTGGAAGCAGTAGGTAAGGGACAGAAAGGTGGAAGCAGTAGGTAAGGGATAGAATGATGGAAGTAGTAGGTAAGGGATAGAACGGTGGAAGCAGTAGGTAAGGGATAGAACGGTGGAAGCAGCTGGTAAGGGATAGAACGGTGGAAGCAGTAGGTAAGGGATAGAACGGTGGAAGCAGTAGGTAAGGGACAGAAAGGTGGAAGCAGTAGGTAAGGGATAGAACGGTGAAAGCAGTAGGTAAGGGATAGAACGGTGGAAGCAGTAGGTAAGGGACAGAAAGGTGGGAGTAGTAGGTAAGGAATAGAACGGTGGCAGCAGTAGGTAAGGGATAGAACGGTGGAAGCAGTAGGTAAGGGACAGAAAGGTGGGAGCAGTAGGTAAGGAATAGAACGGTGGCAGCAGTAGGTAAGGGATAGAACGGTGGAAGCAGTAGGTAAGGGATAGAACGGTGGCAGCAGTAGGTAAGGGACAGAACGGTGGAAGCAGCAGGTAAGGGATAGAACGGTGGCAGCAGTAGGTAAGGGACAGAACGGTGGAAGCAGTATGTAAGGGATAGAACGGTGGAAGCAGTAGGTAAGGGACAGAAAGGTGGGAGTAGTAGGTAAGGAATAGAACGGTGGCAGCAGTAGGTAAGGAATAGAACGGTGGAAGCAGTAGGTAAGGGACAGAAAGGTGGGAGCAGTAGGTAAGGGATAGAACGGTGGAAGCAGTAGGTAAGGGATAGAACGGTGGAAGCAGTAGGTAAGGGATCGAACGGTGGCAGCAGTAGGTAAGGGACAGAACAGTGGAAGCAGTAGGTAAGGGATAGAAGGGTGGAAGCAGTAGGTAAGGGATAGAATGGTGGAAGCAGTAGGTAAGGGACAGAACGGTGGAAGCAGTAGGTAAGGGATAGAATGGTGGAAGCAGTAGGTAAGGGATAGAACGGTGGCAGCAGTAGGTAAGGGACAGAACGGTGGAAGCAGTAGGTAAGGGATAGAACGGTGGAAGCAGTAGGTAAGGGATAGAACGGTGGCAGCAGTACTGTGATGCAGGATGGTAGGTCAAGGGTCGGCAACAAGAACTGTCTGGGTGGAGATTAATGGCCTTATTCATGACCTTAGTGGTGCATGGCCGCGCAGCTGCGCTGTCCTAGTCACAGGGAATGGGCAGGGATGCGCTGTATTTAATCAATACTGTGCATTTCTGTCCTTTTCCCCAGTGCTGGCGCTGTTTTGGCAGCCTAGCGCCAATGCAGTCACCCCTGACCACGAAGCAAAGGTGCCTGTGTTGCAGGCAGGATTGTCTTTGTGCAGCACGGGGTAATCCTGAGAGGCTGTTTCCTCTTTCTATGTGTGCTGCTGAATACAGCACACATACAATGAGGTAGAAACGAGGAGAAATGCAGATTTTTCTCCTGGTTGCGCGTCCCCTGGAGAGGCAAATCTTGTTGGTGCATTCCCAGGTTTACATGGTCTTATAAATCTGGGAATGCGTCAAAAACCTTGAGAGTTGCATAGGAACACCCACGCAACGCCCATGGAACGACTACCCGGGGCAGAGTAATGCAACGCAGCGCAAATCGCTGCGTGGCGTTAACCCATATTTTTGGAGCTACGCAAAGTGGCTTTGAGTGGCTTTAAAAATATGACAAGGTTTGCGTCACTCTTCCACCATGTCACGTGGTCCAACAGTGACGCAAACCCGGTGATAAACATGGCTCTCAGTGTTAGTTCAGAAGGGTTGGGATGGAGAGAAGGGCGCTGGCTCATGGCTACGAGGACCGACAGGTCTCATGGGATGCTGGCCCTAGAGCACGGTTACTCATAGTACGGCCTGCGGGCCGCCAGCGGCCCGGCAAGCCTTCCTTGGCGGCCTGAGGACCTTGGAGACATCCTACCTGTGTTTTAAAAAAAAAAATTAAATAGTGTTAGCAAACACTGCGGGTGCAGCAGCCCAGACTCTGAGACCCTGCTCTGTGGGGGCCGGGGGATTCCAGTGATTGTCAAAGTGGAGATGCAGGGGCCTAAGAGGTGAAATACAACAACGCTTTATTAACATGTAAATGGTCTTTTAGAGACCTGTGAAGTACTCGGGTGTGGCTGTGTGTGCGCGCTGGGAAGCGGTCTCAGTGCGGCTGTGTGTGCGCGCTGGGAAGCGGTCTCAGTGCGGGCTGTGTGTGCGCGCTGGGAAGCTGTCTCAGCCCAGGCTGAGAGCTGACACACACAGATGGGGTGAGATGACAGAGGGTGATGGAGGGAGGGAGAGGGAAACAGAGGGAGGGAGACAGAGGTTGACAGAGGGTGAGAGAGGGAGACAGAGAGGCGCAGTCTGGGGGAGAGGGAGGGAGGCAGAGGGAGGGAGAGGAAGGGAGGCAGAGAGGGAGACGGAGGGCGACAGGGAGAGGGAGAGAGAGACAGAGGGAGAGAGACAGAGGGAGAGAGATAGAGGGAGAGAGAGAGAGGGAGGGAGGGAGACAGAGGGAGGGAGAGACACAGGGAGAGAGACGGAGAGATAGAGGGAGGGAGACAGAGAGAGAGACGGAGGGAGGGAGACGGAGGGAGACAGAGGGAGGGAGGGAGACGGAGGGAGGGAGGGAGATGGAGGGAGACGGAGGGAGGGAGACGCAGAGAGACGGAGAGAGACGGAGGGAGGGAGATAGAGGGAGATGGAGGGAGACGGAGGGAGACGGAGGGAGGGAGAGGGAGGGAGAAGGAGGGAGACAGGGAGGGAGATGGAGGGTGACGGAGGGAGGGAGGCAGAGGGAGGGAGATGGAGACAGGGATGGAGACAGAGGAAGAGAGACAGAGGGAGAGAGAGACAGAGGGAGGAAGACAGAGGGAGGGAGACGGAGAGGGAGGGAGAGAGACAGGGAGGGAGACAGGGAGGGAGACGGAGGGAGACAGAGGGAGGGAGACGGAGGGAGGGAGACGGAGGGAAGGAGACGGAGGGAGGGAGACGGAGGGAGAGAGACAGAGGGAGGGAGACAGATGAGGGAGACAGATGGAGGGAGACAGAGGGAGAGAGACAGAAGGAGGGAGACGGAGAGGGAGGGAGGGAGACGGAGGGAGGGAGGGAGACGGAGGGAGACGGAGGGAGACGGAGGGAGGGAGGGAGACGGAGAGAGACAGAGAGAGACGGAGGGAGACAGAGGGAGACAGAGGGAGACAGAGGGAGATGGAGGGAGACGGACGGAGACGGAGGGAGGGAGAGGGAGGGAGAGGGAGGGAGACAGAGAGGGAGATGGAGGGTGATGGAGGGAGGGAGACAGAGGGAGGGAGATGGAGACAGGGAGGGAGACAGAGGAAGAGAGACAGAGGGAGAGAGACAGAGGGAGGGAGATGGAGAGAGACAGGAAGGGAGACAGGAAGGGAGACAGGGAGGGAGTCAGAGGGAGGGAGACAGAGGGAGACGGAGGGAGGGAGACGGAGAGGGAGGGAGAGAGACAGGGAGGGAGACAGGAAGGGAGACAGGAAGGGAGACAGAGGGAGAGAGAGACAGAGGGAGGGAGACAGAGGGAGAGAGACAGAGGGAGGGAGATGGAGAGGGAGGGAGAGAGACAGGGAGGGAGACAGGGAGGGAGACGGAGGGAGACAGAGGGAGGGAGACGGAGGGAGGGAGACGGAGGGAAGGAGACAGAGGGAGGGAGACGGAGGGAGGGAGACAGAGACAGGGAGGGGACGGAGAAATGGAAGGAGAGGGAGACAGGGAGGGAGAGGGAGACAGAGGGAGAGAGACAGGGAGGGAGACAGGGAGGGAGACAGAGGGAGGGAGAGAGGGAGGGAGAGAGACAGGGAGAGAGACAGGGAGAGAGACGGAGGGAGAGAGACGGAGGGAGAGAGACAGGGAGAGAGACAGAGGGAGAGAGACGGAGGGAGAGAGACGGAGGGAGAGAGACGGAGGGATAGAGACGGAGGGAGGGAGACAGAGGGAGGGAGACGGAGAGGGAGGGAGACGGAGAGGGAGGGAGACGGAGAGGGAGGGAGAGGGAGACGGAGAGGGAGGGAGATGGCGAGGGAGGGAGAGAGACAGGGAGAGAGACAGGGAGGAAGACAGGGAGGGAGACCGGGAGGGAGACAGGGAGAGAGACAGGGAGAGAGACGGAGGGAGTGAAACGGAGGGGGAGAGATGGAGGGAGGGAGTAGGACAGAGGGAGGGAGGGAGACAGAGGGAGAGGGAGGGAGACAGAGGGAGGGAGACAGAGGGAGAGAGACAGAGGGAGAGAGACAGAGGGAGAGAGACAGAGGGAGAGAGACAGAGGGAGGGAGATGGAGAGGGAGGGAGAGAGAGAGGGAGGGAGACAGGGAGGGAGACGGGGAGGGAGACAGGGAGAAAGACAGGGAGAGAGACAGGGAGAGAGACGGAGTGAGGGAGCTGGAGGGAGGGAGACAGAGTGAGAGGGAGGGAGACAGAGGGAGAGAGACAGAGTGAGAGGGAGGGACAGGGAGGGAGAGAGACGGAGGGAGGGAGACGGAGGGAGGGAGACGGAGACAGGGAGGGAGTCAGAGACAGGGAGACAGGGAGACGGACGGAGAGAGGGAGGGAGAGAGACAGGGAGGGAGAGACAGAGGGAGGGAGACAGAGGGAGGGAGACAGAGGGAGGGAGACAGAGGGGGAGACAGAGGGGAGACAGAGAGGGAGGAGGGAGACAGAGGGAGAAGGGAGACAGAGGGAGGAGGGTGACAGAGGGAGGGCGACGGGGGGTGAGAGACAGGGGGAGAGAGGCAGGGAGAGAGAGGGAGAGGGGGAGAGAGGGAGGGAGAGGGAGAGGGAGAGGGAGGGACAGATAGGGAGGGAGAGGGGGAGGAAGAGTGGGAGAGGGGGAGGGAGAGGGGGAGGGAGGGGGAGAGGGAGAGAGAGAGAGAGAGAGAGAGAGAGAGAGAGAGAGATGTGTGTATGCCGGGTCTGGTGGCTCAGTGGACGAAGGCGTCTGCTGCAGGGACCTGTGTTCAACCTCATGGTCACAATTATTTTTTGCTTTAGCCCCGCCCCTCCCCCTCTGACCCCGCCCCCACCGGTGCAGGCCTCGGCCACAAACCACACTGTAAATTTGGCCCCCGAGAGAAAGTTTGTGAGTACCCATGCCCTAGAGGGTGCGTACTTGAGACGGGGTGGAGGGGAGAGGGTGTTCGATATATCATTTAGGGCTGCTTTGTAAAGAGATATAAGGCGGTGGTAGCAAAGTTCTCCAGCTCGGGCCAGTGCCGTTGCAGTGGCCTTTTACACACTATTCGTGCATCTGTGTGCCAAGTGTGCTGTGTGGCTCAAGCCTGGCTCTGTCTGATCCTGACTTTTGTAGCGCCCTCCTCCGTAGGCCTTGAATTCACTCCCCCCTCTCCTAAGAGCCATGATCTGCGAGGGTCCTCGCCATCTCAGCCCCATCTCCAGGCGCCCCCTGCCATCCACAGTCCTTGCGCTCTCTGCCCCTCCCCCCGAACCATAGGAGCTGCCGTCTGTTCCGTGTCTCCTGTCACCCCACGCTCGCCATATTTTCTTGCCACGATCCCCTGAAGCGTAGGTTGTTTGCCCCTCTTCTCAGTCTCCTCTTATCCCACTCTCTCCATGTTTTGTGCCCTCCGTGCTCATCTTCTGCCCCTCTGAACCGGAGGTTGTTGCCCTTCCTGCTGTCAGTCCACGCTCTCCATGTTTCTTTACCTCCTTATCCGTCTTCTGTTCCCTTTTGCCCTTTGTTGGTTCTTGCCACTTCTGTCTACATCTCTGGGTGCCCCCTGCCTGCCACAGCCCTTGGCATCTCTGCATCAGTCTCCTGGTACCCCTCTCCCTCTATGGAGTCTTGCCATGGATAGGGGATACCCATGTCTGGTTACCCTCTGCCCTCAATAGTCCTTGATATCTGCCACCATCTTATGGAGCCCTTTGCCCTCCTTGGGTGCATGCCCCCTTTGCCCATATCCTGGTGCCAACTGTCCTCCGCTGGACATGCCATGCTTGAGCCGATACCATGCTGCCGCCTCCCTCTGCCAGGGCTTGTTTGGCGATGCCCTGCCTGTGATAAGCCATTTGCACCCATCTTCTGCCCTCTTTGGGCCGGATCCAGCTGTAGCCATTCCTAGCCCTCTTACCCACATGTCTGGCCATCTCTCCCTCATGCCTCATGCCAGGCCATCCCTGTTCCAACACCTCTTGCCTGGCCGCCATCTACCCCTCATGCCTGGCCACCTCCCCTTCCTCCCCATGCCTGGCTACCTCTCCCTCTCTCTATGACCGGCCATCTCCCCCATGCCTGGCTATCTTCCCTCCCCCAAGACTGGACATGCCCCCCTCCTGCCCCATGCCTGGCTACCTCTCCCCCATGCCTGGCCATCTACCCCCCATGCCTGGCCATCTACCCCACCCATGCCTGGCCACCTCTCCTTCCTCCCCTAGGCCTGCCCATCTCCCCCTCCCCATGCCTGGCCATCTCCTCCTCCCCCATGCCTGGCCATCTATCCCCATGTCTGGCCACCTCTCCCTCCTCCCCCATGCCTGGCCATCTCCCCCCTCCCCATGCCGTATCTTCTCACTCAGCCCTGTGGTTGGCCATCTCTGTTCCATTACGCCCATTACCCAACCCCGGCACCTCTGCACTCCTCGCCCGTGTGCCTGGCTGTCTCCTCTCTCTGCCCTCTGCCCTCTCACCCTCACGCATATTCACCTCTGTTCCGTTCCCCAATATTTCTCCATCTCTGCTCTCACATACCCACCCCTGGCTCTCTCAGTCCCCTCCCCCGTCTGTCCATCTCCTTCACCCACACGCCTAGCGCTCGCGGACCCTCACTCACCTGTCTGGGTATCTCTGCCCTCATCCCACACCCACACGTCTTCTCTGCCCCCTTACCTCTTCCCAGGCTCGTAGACAACACATTCCGCAGATGTCTGCATTCTGTGAGATAGGACACAGTAGCAGCGCGCTGTCCTTGGCGGCGTGTTCTCTTGGGCATGGACCAATGCCAGGGCTGATAAGGGCACCAGCTCCCCCAGCGTGGAGCGGGCATCACAGCCCGCGGCGCCCCGTGCAGAGCATCACTCACTGCCCGCATCAGCCATGGCACTGCTGTCCCTCGCCGTGCTCCTCGGGGTCACCCTGGGGCCCTGGAGCTGCGCACAGAGCTGTGGGACCCCCCCGGGGGTTAGGCAGCACATCCTGGGCAAGGTGCGGGAGCATGTCCTGGACGCCCTGGGCCCTGTGCCCGAACCCCGGGAGCGCGAGCGCCCCCTGCCTCATGGCATCCACAAGAGGCATGACCCGGGGCCCCTGACCCCCCTCAGCGGGGGTGACGAGCCGAGGGTGGCGGACTCCTCACAAGTCATCCTCTTCCCCTCCACAGGTGAGTCTCAGAGGGAGGGGGGAGGGGCTGTGACTCTTGGGGTGCGGGGATCAGCATCTCTCCACCCTGCACCCCCATGTTCAACATGCCAGCTGCTGGGGTGCAGCAGCGACCCTAAAGCAAGGAAGGGCCCCCCCCCCCCCCGCCCCCCGCTCCCACCGAGCGCTGACTGAACTACGCAATACAGCACTAATCAGGGCTCAGTGGGACCCGGTGCCACTGCACCTGCTGCTCCCCTGGGAGTGGTAGTGCAATGAAGTACGTCTCCCGCCCCCCCCCCCCACCCCCACCGTGCGCTGTCTGAACTGTGAAATAGAGCACTAATCAGGGATCAGTGGGCTCCGGTGCCACTGCACCTGCTGCTCCCCTGGGAGTGGTAGTGCAATGAAGTACGTCTCCCGCCCCCCACCTCCACCGAGCGCTGTCTGAACTGTGAAATACAGCACTAATCAGGGCTCAGTGGGCCCCGGTGCCACTGCACCTGCTGCTCCCCTGGGAGTGGTAGTGCCAAGGAAGTACGTCTGCGCAGCCACTCAGTCAGGTCACTCGGAGTTGGTCGAGCTTCAGGGGGCATCTCTAAGATGCCCTCTGTTGTGCATTTTACATTAAATCCCACACTGGCATCAGTGTGGGATTAATGTGCTGAGAAGTTTGTGGGCAAGGCACACAGTGTGCCATGTCGTCTCTTTGTTTCGTTCTGCACCCAGACACTCAGCCTGCAGGGGCAGTGTGTGTGTGTCAGGGTACACAGTCTCTAAGGGTAGCACAATAAGTGCTGCTGCCCTTAGGGACCTTCTCTGGTCACAATACCCTGGGTACCTAGGGTACCATTTACCAGTGGCTGACGTGGCCAATTGGGTTTAGGCTTCAATGCAGTTTTAGGGAAGGAACACAGGCCCAGGGTACCTGATTGGCAGGAGCCCAGGGCACACTCAGTCAAAGTACATCAGCAATTCAGCAAAAAGTGGGGGAATACCATGAAAGAAAGAGGGTACTTTCTCACAAGTACATCGCACCGCCCCCCCACCCTCACCGAGTTCTGTCTGACGTGTGAAATACAGCACTAATCAGGGCTCAGTGGGCCCCGGTGCCACTGCACCTGCTGCTCCCCTGGGAGTGGTAGTGCAATGAAGTACGTCTCCCGCCCCCCACCTCCACCGAGCGCTGTCTGAACTGTGAAATACAGCACTAATCAGGGCTCAGTGGGCCCCGGTGCCACTGCACCTGCTGCTCCCCTGGGAGTGGTAGTGCAATGAAGTACGTCTCCCGCCCCCCCACCCTCACCGAGCGCTGTCTGAACTGTGCAATACAGCACTAATCAGGGCTCAGTGGGCCCCGGTGGCACTGCACCTGCTGCTCCCCTGGTAGTGCCCTACAGTTATTCCTGTATTTATAGACTTGACGACTTCCCCGCGCCTCACAGTGGGTTTCACTGGAACTGGAAGGCTGCGGGTATAAATAAAGGTACCGTGGGGGCAGCTGGGGCAGGGCTTTAATTGGGAAAAAATAAGTGCAGGTAAATGAGCTAGAGGTGTGGTGAGTGGGCGGGGCGAGGGGCGGGGCTGAGGGCAAGACATGATGACACTTAGGGGCAGATTTACAAGCCCCTTGCACCGCCGGTGCAGCACGTTGCGTGACGCACCAGCGGCGCCGCCTGCTGTATGATATTTACAAGCACAGGTAAAGCCACCCTGCGTGACTTAACCAGTGCTTGTAAATATCGCCCCAGTTCGCGCAACGCTTTGCTGTGGGTGTTTCCACGCAGCACCCGTATCCACTGTTGCATTTCCAGATTTAAGAGAAATCGTAAATCTGGAAATGCGTCAGAATGCTACGCCACCCTAGGTAGAAATGTTTTCATTTCTCCTCGTTTATTTTCTCTTTCAATGCGTGCTGCATTCCACAGCACACATTGGAAGAGGCAATCACCTCAATCGATTGTTCCCCACAACACAGGCATCCTTGCACCATGGTGCAAGGGTGCCTGCGATGGCGCATGGCTGCAGTTTGTGCGCCAGCGCAGGGGGAAGCACAGAGGTGTGACATTTTGTTGTAAATATGTCCCATCCCTGTGCTTTGAAACAAACACAGCGCGGTGCAGCCAAATGACTTGCGGCACGCGCTGCGTTCGTTTCTAATAGATCTGCCCCTTAATGTTTTCTAAATTAGTTTCAGCACACACCACAACACATGAGAAATGTGTTTGTAGAAACAAAGAGGCTAACTCGGTACACAAAACCAGAGCCAAACGCCCTGAAATGTTAACACCTCCTTGTTTAGTTGCACCTTCTTAATGCCATACAGTTAATTATGTTGCTTGGTAAAATACGATATACTTTTGAGCAGGGGAGAAGTCATAAAATGAAAATACCCCCACTCCCATCCAAAGCTCACGTGGCACCGTGCAAATGAAGCACGCAAGCCCGACCCTCCGCAGAAGAGACCTCTTGTCTCTTCCATGAATGGAGGTCTATTCATCCATTCATCCTGCCATCTATCTACTGAAATCCACCATTTAACTTGCACATTTTGTCATGTATTCAGTCTTTCATTCATCATTTAGTTTTTCACCAATCCGTCTGTCCACCTTTCCACCTCCAAACCTATCCATCCATCCTTTCACTCATCCACATCTTTATCCACCATTTTACTAATTCATCTCTTTATCCACCCTTTCATTCATCCATCAATCCTTTCACTCATCCATCTCTTTATCCACCCTTTCACTCATCCATCAATCCTTTCACTCATCCACCTCTTTATCCACCATTTCACTCATTCATCTCTTTATCCACCCTTTCATTCATCCATCAATCCTTTCACTCATCCATCTCTTTAAGCACCCTTTCACTCATCCATCAATCCTTTCACTCATCCATCTCTTTATCCACCCTTTCACTCATCCATCAATCCTTTCACTCATCCATCTCTTTATCCACCCTTTCACTCATCCATCAATCCTTTAGCTCATCCATCAACCCTTTCACTCCTTCATTCCATCCACCATTTCACTCAATCCATACTCCCTTTTACTCAGCCATTCACTTTTTCATCCATCCCCCTCCCTCCCTCCCTTTCATTCATCCATCCATTCTTTCACTTATCCACCCATTCATCCTTTTCTCCATCCATCCATCCGCTTTTTCACTCATCCATCTATTCTTTCACTCATCCATTCTTTCATTCATTCATCCATCTATCTATACATCAAACCTTTCACTCACCCATCCATCTTTTCTCTCAGTCACCCACCAACCCTCCCTTTTACGTTATATCTGAACCTTTGTCGCCAAGCAGACATGCACACACAAAGCACCACACATTTTCTTTAAAATGCCTCACTGGATTCGCTCCCTCGTTCTCTCACTTTTCTCTCTTAAAACACAGGCAGAGACACAGCCACCAAGAGAGATACACAAACAAGCATTTGCAATGCAATAGGTCTCGCAGTTACACGAGTTAAAGCTATTGGCATTGTAAATGACAATGCCAATAGGCATTGTTATTTGCAATGTCAATAGCTCAAACTCGCGTAAATGCGAGACCTAATGCATTGCAAATGCTTGTTTCCATTAGCCTTGATTCGGACCCCATTCCACACTCGTTGGCCACGCGCCCATTGACTCAGGATCACAGTTCCTATACTTTTCCTTATGCTCTTCAGCCGCTGCTGGAAGGTCAGGCATAGGAAGGACTTAGTGGAATTTCTGCCATGCTGAGGGCCAGTTTAGGGATAAGGCGGCAGGAGTGTTGGACAGGAAGACAGCAGGAGTGATGGACAGGAAGGCAGCAGGAGTGATGGACAGGAAGGCAGCAGGAGTGATGGACAGGAAGGCAGCAGGAGTGATGGACAGGAAGGCAGCAGGGCAGGAGTGAAGGACAGGAAGGCAGCAGGAGTGATGGACAGGAAGGCAGCAGGAGTGATGGACAGGAAGGCAGCAGGGCAGGAGTGAAGGACAGGAAGGCAGCAGGAGTGATGGACAGGAAGGCAGCAGGAGTGATGGACAGGAAGGCAGCAGGGCAGGAGTGAAGGACAGGAAGGCAGCAGGAGTGATGGACAGGAAGGCAGCAGGAGTGATGGACAGGAAGGCAGCAGGAGTGATGGACAGGAAGGCAGCAGGGCAGGAGTGAAGGACAGGAAGGCAGCAGGAGTGATGGACAGGAAGGCAGCAGGAGTGATGGACAGGAAGGCAGCAGGAGTGATGGACAGGAAGGCAGCAGGGCAGGAGTGAAGGACAGGAAGGCAGCAGGAGTGATGGACAGCAAGGCAGCAGGAGTGATGGACAGGAAGGCAGCAGGAGTGATGGACAGGAAGGCAGCAGGAGTGATGGACAGGAAGGCAGCAGGAGTGATGGACAGGAAGGCAGCAGGGCAGGAGTGAAGGACAGGAAGGCAGCAGGAGTGATGGACAGGAAGGCAGCAGGAGTGATGGACAGGAAGGCAGCAGGAGTGATGGACAGGAAGGCAGCAGGGCAGGAGTGAAGGACAGGAAGGCAGCAGGAGTGATGGACAGGAAGGCAGCAGGAGTGATGGACAGGAAGGCAGCAGGAGTGATGGACAGGAAGGCAGCAGGAGTGATGGACAGGAAGGCAGCAGGAGTGATGGACAGGAAGGCAGCAGGGCAGGAGTGAAGGACAGGAAGGCAGCAGGAGTGATGGACAGGAAGGCAGCAGGAGTGATGGACAGGAAGGCAGCAGGAGTGATGGACAGGAAGGCAGCAGGGCAGGAGTGAAGGACAGGAAGGCAGCAGGAGTGATGGACAGGAAGGCAGCAGGAGTGATGGACAGGAAGGCAGCAGGAGTGATGGACAGGAAGGCAGCAGGGCAGGAGTGAAGGACAGGAAGGCAGCAGGAGTGATGGACAGGAAGGCAGCAGGAGTGATGGACAGGAAGGCAGCAGGAGTGATGGACATGAAGGCAGCAGGAGTGATGGACAGGAAGGCTGCAGGAGTGATGGACAGGAAGGCAGCAGGGCAGGAGTGAAGGACAGGAAGGCAGCAGGAGTGATGGACAGGAAGGCAGCAGGAGTGATGGACAGGAAGGCAGCAGGGCAGGAGTGAAGGACAGGAAGGCAGCAGGAGTGATGGACAGGAAGGCAGCAGGAGTGATGGACAGGAAGGCAGCAGGGCAGGAGTGAAGGACAGGAAGGCAGCAGGAGTGATGGACAGGAAGGCAGCAGGAGTGATGGACAGGAAGGCAGCAGGAGTGATGGACAGGAAGGCAGCAGGGCAGGAGTGAAGGACAGGAAGGCAGCAGGAGTGATGGACAGGAAGGCAGCAGGAGTGATGGACAGGAAGGCAGCAGGAGTGATGGACAGGAAGGCAGCAGGGCAGGAGTGAAGGACAGGAAGGCAGCAGGAGTGATGGACAGGAAGGCAGCAGGAGTGATGGACAGGAAGGCAGCAGGAGTGATGGACAGGAAGGCAGCAGGAGTGATGGACAGGAAGGCAGCAGGAGTGATGGACAGGAAGGCAGCAGGAGTGATGGACAGGAAGGCAGCAGGGCAGGAGTGAAGGACAGGAAGGCAGCAGGAGTGATGGACAGGAAGGCAGCAGGGCAGGAGTGAAGGACAGGAAGGCAGCAGGAGTGATGGACAGGAAGGCAGCAGGAGTGATGGACAGGAAGGCAGCAGGAGTGATGGACAGGAAGGCAGCAGGAGTGATGGACAGGAAGGCAGCAGGAGTGATGGACAGGAAGGCAGCAGGAGTGATGGACAGGAAGGCAGCAGGGCAGGAGTGAAGGACAGGAAGGCAGCAGGAGTGATGGACAGGAAGGCAGCAGGAGTGATGGACAGGAAGGCAGCAGGAGTGATGGACAGGAAGGCAGCAGGGCAGGAGTGAAGGACAGGAAGGCAGCAGGAGTGATGGACAGGAAGGCAGCAGGAGTGATGGACAGGAAGGCAGCAGGAGTGATGGACAGGAAGGCAGCAGGAGTGATGGACAGGAAGGCAGCAGGAGTGATGGACAGGAAGGCTGCAGGAGTGATGGACAGGAAGGCAGCAGGGCAGGAGTGAAGGACAGGAAGGCAGCAGGAGTGATGGACAGGAAGGCAGCAGGAGTGATGGACAGGAAGGCAGCAGGGCAGGAGTGAAGGACAGGAAGGCAGCAGGAGTGATGGACAGGAAGGCAGCAGGAGTGATGGACAGGAAGGCAGCAGGGCAGGAATGAAGGACAGGAAGGCAGCAGGAGTGATGGACAGGAAGGCAGCAGGAGTGATGGACAGGAAGGCAGCAGGAGTGATGGACAGGAAGGCAGCAGGGCAGGAGTGAAGGACAGGAAGGCAGCAGGAGTGATGGACAGGAAGGCAGCAGGAGTGATGGACAGGAAGGCAGCAGGGCAGGAGTGAAGGACAGGAAGGCAGCAGGAGTGATGGACAGGAAGGCAGCAGGGCAGGAGTGAAGGACAGGAAGGCAGCAGGAGTGATGGACAGGAAGGCAGCAGGAGTGATGGACAGGAAGGCAGCAGGAGTGATGGACAGGAAGGCAGCAGGAGTGATGGACAGGAAGGCTGCAGGGCAGGAGTGAAGGACAGGAAGGCAGCAGGAGTGATGGACAGGAAGGCAGCAGGAGTGATGGACAGGAAGGCAGCAGGAGTGATGGACAGGAAGGCAGCAGGAGTGATGGACAGGAAGGCAGCAGGAGTGATGGACAGGAAGGCAGCAGGGCAGGAGTGAAGGACAGGAAGGCAGCAGGAGTGATGGACAGGAAGGCAGCAGGAGTGATGGACAGGAAGGCAGCAGGAGTGATGGACAGGAAGGCAGCAGGGCAGGAGTGAAGGACAGGAAGGCAGCAGGAGTGATGGACAGGAAGGCAGCAGGGCAGGAGTGAAGGACAGGAAGGCAGCAGGAGTGATGGACAGGAAGGCAGCAGGAGTGATGGACAGGAAGGCAGCAGGAGTGATGGACAGGAAGGCAGCAGGGCAGGAGTGAAGGACAGGAAGGCAGCAGGAGTGATGGACAGGAAGGCAGCAGGAGTGATGGACAGGAAGGCAGCAGGAGTGATGGACAGGAAGGCAGCAGGGCAGGAGTGAAGGACAGGAAGGCAGCAGGAGTGATGGACAGGAAGGCAGCAGGAGTGATGGACAGGAAGGCAGCAGGAGTGATGGACATGAAGGCAGCAGGAGTGATGGACAGGAAGGCTGCAGGAGTGATGGACAGGAAGGCAGCAGGGCAGGAGTGAAGGACAGGAAGGCAGCAGGAGTGATGGACAGGAAGGCAGCAGGAGTGATGGACAGGAAGGCAGCAGGGCAGGAGTGAAGGACAGGAAGGCAGCAGGAGTGATGGACAGGAAGGCAGCAGGAGTGATGGACAGGAAGGCAGCAGGGCAGGAGTGAAGGACAGGAAGGCAGCAGGAGTGATGGACAGGAAGGCAGCAGGAGTGATGGACAGGAAGGCAGCAGGAGTGATGGACAGGAAGGCAGCAGGGCAGGAGTGAAGGACAGGAAGGCAGCAGGAGTGATGGACAGGAAGGCAGCAGGAGTGATGGACAGGAAGGCAGCAGGAGTGATGGACAGGAAGGCAGCAGGGCAGGAGTGAAGGACAGGAAGGCAGCAGGAGTGATGGACAGGAAGGCAGCAGGAGTGATGGACAGGAAGGCAGCAGGAGTGATGGACAGGAAGGCAGCAGGAGTGATGGACAGGAAGGCAGCAGGAGTGATGGACAGGAAGGCAGCAGGAGTGATGGACAGGAAGGCAGCAGGGCAGGAGTGAAGGACAGGAAGGCAGCAGGAGTGATGGACAGGAAGGCAGCAGGGCAGGAGTGAAGGACAGGAAGGCAGCAGGAGTGATGGACAGGAAGGCAGCAGGAGTGATGGACAGGAAGGCAGCAGGAGTGATGGACAGGAAGGCAGCAGGAGTGATGGACAGGAAGGCAGCAGGAGTGATGGACAGGAAGGCAGCAGGAGTGATGGACAGGAAGGCAGCAGGGCAGGAGTGAAGGACAGGAAGGCAGCAGGAGTGATGGACAGGAAGGCAGCAGGAGTGATGGACAGGAAGGCAGCAGGAGTGATGGACAGGAAGGCAGCAGGGCAGGAGTGAAGGACAGGAAGGCAGCAGGAGTGATGGACAGGAAGGCAGCAGGAGTGATGGACAGGAAGGCAGCAGGAGTGATGGACAGGAAGGCAGCAGGAGTGATGGACAGGAAGGCAGCAGGAGTGATGGACAGGAAGGCTGCAGGAGTGATGGACAGGAAGGCAGCAGGGCAGGAGTGAAGGACAGGAAGGCAGCAGGAGTGATGGACAGGAAGGCAGCAGGAGTGATGGACAGGAAGGCAGCAGGGCAGGAGTGAAGGACAGGAAGGCAGCAGGAGTGATGGACAGGAAGGCAGCAGGAGTGATGGACAGGAAGGCAGCAGGGCAGGAATGAAGGACAGGAAGGCAGCAGGAGTGATGGACAGGAAGGCAGCAGGAGTGATGGACAGGAAGGCAGCAGGAGTGATGGACAGGAAGGCAGCAGGGCAGGAGTGAAGGACAGGAAGGCAGCAGGAGTGATGGACAGGAAGGCAGCAGGAGTGATGGACAGGAAGGCAGCAGGGCAGGAGTGAAGGACAGGAAGGCAGCAGGAGTGATGGACAGGAAGGCAGCAGGAGTGATGGACAGGAAGGCAGCAGGAGTGATGGACAGGAAGGCAGCAGGGCAGGAGTGATGGACATGAAGGCAGCAGGAGTGATGGACAGGAAGGCAGCAGGAGTGATGGACAGGAAGGCAGCAGGAGTGATGGACAGGAAGGCAGCAGGGCAGGAGTGATGGACATGAAGGCAGCAGGAGTGATGGACAGGAAGGCCACTGCTGTGGCGATGAACAGCTTTCCTAGTGGACTTCCTGAAATCGTCTCAGAAAGGCCTGGGAAATACTTCTGGAAATCTGGTGGTTTTGGAAATTTTTAACCTGGAAACTCCTTGGTGCAGTTAACTCTGTCTAACATGCATGCCAAAAGACCCAATTCAGGCGGGAGACTCCCGAATTTGAAGCCAAAAAAGGCTTTCTTTTAGCTGTTTCTGGCCTAGAACTGTCTCTGCTTCAATTTCAGTGACTGGGGATTTGTTTTGTCAATACCCCCGCTCTCTTATTCTAAATAAAACATTGGCATGTATGGTGTGATGAATAATACCATACGGTGTCGACGATTACATGTTTTTGGATTAAATATTACCAGAGGCAGCAAGCGCTCTCAATTCTATGAAAAACTTTCACACCAACCACTACCAATCCCTTCAGTCTCAAGCAGCGGGTTTTGAAAGTATTTCAGGCGTAGGCACGCAGCGAGCTGCTTCCCAGGACTGTCTCAGCAGTGGGGCATCCATCTATCTGGGGGACCGGTCATGTGAAGTCAGCAGCTCCCTCGGGCTGCGGCTTGGAGACCCCGTGGCTTCTAAGAACGGATTAAGTGACAGCAGAAAACAAGGCACCTGGAGCCATGTTTACTTTCTGTTCCTGTGAGTGGTTTCAAGACCCGTGAGTCTAGTGCAAGGTTAGGAAAACGCAGACCAGCAACTGCTAACCCTCTCTATCCCTATTTGACACACAGACTAATCATTTCAAAGAGATTCAGGGTGCTGCAAGAATATTGTGATGTGAACAACTGGAAGTTAAAATATTGTTTCTATGTACATCGTTTTTTCCTTCGGTATGTAATATTGTGGGGCATAGTCTATTGTAATATAGTGAGGTTTAATATCGTTGCTGTGTGATTATGTAGTTGTGTTTAGCATTGCGGGATTCCTTGTGGCAGAGTGAAACGTCTTCAACAAATAAACTTGTGGAGTACGGAAACTATCAAAGACACTGGCGGAAAGCAGCTGATAACCCTGTAGCTGCAGGGAGGAGGAGGAGGTAACACTAGGACTAGAAACATCCAAGAAGCCGACAATCCTAGTCAGAAACAGAACAAGAGAGATTATAAAAGCGCGATGCTGAAAGCCAAACTGTAGTGCATTTTTGTGGATGTATATAGACGGAGGTTCAGATATTAGCATGTTTGCTCATGTGTATACTGCGTTCGTGTGGTGTAACTGTGCGCTACTATGTGTGACCACCCACATGCGTTTGGTACGATTCCTTAATAACATTTAAAACAAGCTTTCGCCACGCGGCCACGAAAGTGAAAGTGATCGCGATTGCGATCGCATGCTGCCGAGGAACGACACATGGCCCTGCGCGCGTGCACGTTCACGTGCACTGAAGCTTTAGGCCACGGCAGCACTTTGAAAATCCCAACTATAACTATAAAATGTCTCTCCGAGCCAGCGCAAGCGCTGGGGCTCAGCGAGACCTAAAAAGACTCAGGGGGGATTAAAGCCATTGTAAACGCCTTACCTCCCATGGCTTTCTTAATTGCCGCTGTCACCAGGCTGCCACCATGCTTGTGTTTGCACAAGTGCACACCATAGTGTAGATGTGATTGACAGCACAGGGCCTGAATGGACCCTGCTCTGTCAAACACAGCGTGAGGGTGAAGACCCGCACATTATGCAAATGAGCCCACGATGGATAGTCCAGAGGGGGCTCCACAAGGGGCTACAGAAGTGCCTTGGCTGTCAGACAGGCTCCACTCGAGCTCACCAGCACTAGCAGCCAATGAGCCTACCCTTTCAAGAGTGCCGGTACTCTCCTTGGCATTAGAGAAGCTTTATTCGGAGTGATAAAACCAGCAAGTACTGGCACTCAGTACCGGCGAGTACCGGCCCATGTAAAGCACTGCTTGGGGGGCATTTTCAATCCCGAGATGCAGCTGGCGGCCCCAGCATCTGCAGGTTACCCCAGTGGAGCTGACGTGAGAAGGACTCTTATTTGTGGGAGGCCAGTAGACGGATGGGTAGAGTGGAGTGCGCCATGCCCTCTGTGGGAGGTGTGTGGGGTCTGTGCGTGGGTGGCAGGGATCTCTCAAGCCTGCTCCCAGCAAGTCTGTGCCTACGCATGTGTGTAGGAGCAGAGGGGGCTACAGACTCTCAGCGGTACATGTCAACACCTCTCAGAGGGATCTCTGTCATATAGTTTAAGCCACATTGAATATGGACATAGGATGTGCCCAGAGGTGAAGGGCGCTGCACATAGGCGCTTCAACTACGGTACATGTGCTGGAACCAGAGCGGCAGAGGAAGAGTCCATGGGAGTGGGCGTCACGTCCCCTGCCATGGGAAAGGCTCTGAGGAGTCCACCCAGGCGTGGCAGGGAGATGTCCACAGGCGTGGGCATATATATAACCAGCCATGGGAAAGGCTCTGAGGAGTCCACCCAGGCGTGGCAGGGAGATGTCCACAGGCGTGGGCATATATATAACCAGCCATGGTATATGTTCTGAGGAGTCCACCCAGGCGTGGCAGGGAGATGTCCACAGTCGTGGGCATATATATAGCCAGCCATGGAATATGTTCTGAGGAGTCCACCCAGGCGTGGCAGGGAGATGTCCACAGGCGTGGGCATATATATAACCAGCCATGGTATATGTTCTGAGGGGTCCACCCAGGCGTGGCAGGGAGATGTCCACAGGCGTGGGCATATATATAACCAGCCATGGTATATGTTCTGAGGAGTCCACCCAGGCGTGGCAGGGAGATGTCCACACTCGTGGGCATATAAATAACCAGCCATGGTATATGTCCTGAGGAGTCCACCCAGGCGTGGCAGGGAGATGTCCACACTCGTGGGCATATATATAGCCAGCCATGGAATATGTTCTGAGGAGTCCACCTAGGCATGGCAGGGAGTGACCTGCAGGAGTGGACCTATATACAACCAGGATGGTATATGTTCAAAGGAGTCCACGCAGGCATGGCAGGGAGGGACTCTCAGGCATGGACATATGTACAACCAGCCATGATATATGTTCTGAGGAGGCCAACCAGGACTGGCAGGGAGTGACCCGTAAGAATGGACATATACACAACCAGCTATGATATATGTTCGAAGGAGTCCACCCTGGACTGGCAGGGAGCTACTCACAGGCTTGGACGTGTATAAAACCAGCTGTGATATATGTTCTGAGGAGTATTCCACCTTTGTACCATGCTATGTAAAGCTTTCCTATAGGGTCTGTGTCACCCTCTGTGCAGTATCCCATCCGTCTGCGGTATACTAATTCCATGCACTATCTCTTCCTGCTCTGTACCACACTGTGCAGTATTCATTCCTGCTCTGTACCACACTGTGCAGTATCCATCCCTGCTCTGTGCCACACTCTGTACAGTATCCATCCCTGTTCTGTACTACACTGTGCAGTATCCATCCCTGTCCTGTACTACACTGTGCAGTATCCATCCCTGCTCTGTACACCACTGTGCAGTATCCATACTACACTCTCTACAGTATCCATCTCTGCTAGTACACTCTGTACAGTATCCATCCCTGCTCTGTACTACACTCTCTACAGTATCCACCCCTGCTCTCTACCACACTGTGCAGTATCCATTCCTGCTCTGTACCACACTGTGCAGTATCTATCGCTGCTCTGTACCACACTGTGCAGGTTCCATCCCTGCTCTGTACCACACACTCTACAGCATCCATCCCTGCTCTGTACTACACTCTCTACAGTGTACATCCCTGCTGTGTACTAAACTCTCTACTGTATCCATCCCTTCTCTGTTCTACACTGTCTACAGTCTCCATCCCTGCTCTGTACCATACTGTGCAGTATCTATCCCTAACCTGTACTACACTCTCTACTGTATCCATCCCTGCTCTGTACCATACTGTGCAGTATCCATCCCTGCTCTGTACCACACTGTGCAGTATCCATCCCTGCTCTGTACCACACTGTGCAGTATCCATCCCTGCTCTGTACCACACTGTGCAGTATCCAACCCTGCTCTGTGCCACACTCTGTGCAGTGTCCATCCCTGCTCTTTACCATACTGTGCAGTATCCATCCCTGCTCTGTACACCACTGTGCAGTATCCATCCCTGCTCTGTACCACACTGAGCAGTATCTATCGCTGCTCTGTGCCACACTGTGCAGTAGCCATCCCTGCTTTGTACCACACTGTGCAGTATCCATCCCTGCTCTGTACCACACTGTGCAGTATCCATCCCTGCTCTGTACCACACTGTGCAGTATCCATACCTGCTCTGTGCCACACTGTGTAGTATCCATCACTTCTCTGTACTCCACTGTGCAGTATCCATCCCTGTTCTGTGCCACACTCTGTGCAGAGTCCATCGATGCTCTGTACCATACTGTGCAGTATCAATCCCTGCTCTGTACACCACTGTGCAGTATCCATCCCTGCTCTGTACCACACTGTGCAGTATCCATCCCTGCTCTGTACCACACTGTGCAGTATCCATCCCTGCTCTGTACCACACTGTGCAGTATTTATCCCTGCTCTGTACAACACTGTGCAGCATCCATCCCTGCTCTGTGCCACACTCTCTACAGCATCCACCCCTGCTCTGTACTATTCTTTCTACAGCATCCACTCCTGCTCTGTACTACATTCTCTACAGTATCCATCCCTGCTCTGTACTGCACTCTCTACAGTATCCATCCCTGCTCTGTACCATACTGTGGAGTATTCATCCCTGCTCTGTAGCATACTGTGCAGTATCTATCCCTACTCTGTACTACACTCTGTGCAGTATCCATCCCTGCTTTGTACTGCACTCTCTACAGTATCCATCCCTGCTCTGTACTGCACTCTCTACAGTATCCATCCCTACTCTGAACACTACTGTGCAGTATTCATCCCTGCTCTGTACCATACTGTGCAGTATATATCCCTACTCTGTACTACACTGTGCAGTAGCCATCCGTGCTCTGTACTGCACTCTCTACAGTATCCATCCCTGCTCTGTACTACACTCTGTGCAGTATCCATACCTGCTCTGTACCACACTGTGCAGTAACCATCCCTGCTCTGCACTACACTCTCTACAGTATCCATTCCTGCTCTGTACCACAATCTCTACAGTATCCATCCCTGCTCTGTACTATACTCTGTACAGTATCCATCCCTGCTACACTCTCTACAGTATCCATCCCTGCTCTGTACTACACTCTCTACAGTATCTACCACTGCTCTGTACCACACAGTGCAGTATCTATCTCCGACCTGTACTACACTCTCTACAGTATCTATCCCTGCTCTGTACTACACTCTCTACAGTATCCATCCCTGCTCTTTACCACACTGTGCAGTATCCATCCCTGCTCTGTACCACACTGTGCAGTATCCATCCCTGCTCTGTACTACACTCTCTACAGTATCCATTCCTGCTCTGTACTACACTCTCTACAGTATCTACCCCTGCTCTGTACCCCAATGTGTAGTTTCTACCCCTGCTCTGTACCCCACTGTGCAGTATCCATCCCTGCTCTGTACCACTGTTAGAATCCAGATTCTCTGGTTGGCACAGGTAGGTACTTGTGCCAAGCGGGGGACCTTTCCTCCAGTCAGGGTAAGGGGTTACACTCTAACAATAACCCCTGCTCACCCTCTAGGTAGCTTGGCGCGAGCAGACAAGGCGTTATCTTAGGAGTAATGGTTAAGCATTTGAGACCACATACAACAATTCAAAGATACCCCCACAAATGGACTCCACACTGGGTTTATCAATAATAAGTATTTTATGTATAAGCAGATTTATCACAAGACCCAATAACGTTAAAACGGGCCCACAATACTTTGCAATAAGTAGTTCTTGAGTTTAAGCGTATTTCAGGAGTTCTGTGCACTTCGTGCGCATCGTGCGGTTCGTATGACTGGAAGAGGCTTGCGAGCGGGACTCACAAGCGTTTGCAGACGCTCCGGGCGATGCGTACACCTTACGGTGCGAAGGGGGCACAGTACCTTTATCTTTCAGTAGTTTGTCACGGACGATGCGGTGAATCCCAGCGCGTTTGTACGGCGCAATGTCCTTTCAATTGCGGTGCGAGCTACGGCTCGAAGGGGGCCTCAGTTGCGTTGCTCAGGGGGACAATGCGGGTGTACGGTGCGCTGGCTCTTCGTTGCGGCGTTCGAGCCGTACCTTGAGAGCGGCGCCTTTGTTCTCAGCGCGATGCGAAGCAGGCAGTACGCTCCCGGGGGGAGCCGCGTACCAACCACTCTACGCACCACAGCCTGCCCTCAGCAAGGGTAGGGGGGCACGCACAAGGGTTACGATGCGGAGAGGGGCAAATAGCAAGTGTCACGAAGTGCTTCCTTTACGTTGCGAGCTACGGCTCGAGGGGCCTTAATCGCGGTGCTCGGACCGGGCAGGGGGCACAGGCTTGCCCAAGTACGCGCTGAGTTTAGAGGCGCACACTTTTCTCGGTGTTAGCTTCACGGGGAGAACGGCGGTTCTCAAGGGGGGTGAAGTCCACTGGTCCTGGGACTTCGTTCAGGGGGTAAGCTCAGCACATGCCCTTAAACAGCACAAGTTGAAGCAAAGTTTCTCAGCAATCTTTCTCCTCTCCTTCAGCAGCAAGGCAACCATTGCAGGCCAATCCCCCAGGTCAGGGACAGTACTCCTCCTACAGCTTTCCCGGTTCTTTCCTCTCAGGCAGAGGTTCGTCTTGTAGCAGGATCTAATTTCTTAGGAGCAGGGCTCCTACATTTATACTACCTTTCGTTTGTTCTCCCAGGCCAGCGGGCCCTTGCCTAGTTCAGTCCAGTTCTGGAGCACTTTGTTGACGCGATGCAGGCTCTTCATTCAGGGTGCAGGGCAGAGTCATCAGACGCTCCACAGGGGGCAGAGCCGGCATTGTGGTGGCAGAGCACAGTCCTAGTCAGAGTCCAGGTGTACTCCTCCCACCCATCTACCTGTCAATCGTCCTATTCACCACCAGGCTACCTAGCCCTGCCCATCTGGTTTGCCCAGCCCTGTCACTCACACAAGCCGATACACATCACGCAGAGGCGGGCTGAAATGGTTAGGCAAGCAAAGGCCAACTGTCTAAAAGTGGCATTTGCAAACGCAGAATATTACAATAAACCTTGCTAACAGCTGTACTTTATTATTCTGAGTTCAGGCATACTAAACTCGATTTTCTACCATGTTCCCTGGGTCTGTTAGGATCATAGGATGTAACAATCTTAACAGCCCATTCTGGCCTATGAGAACAGGGTAGCCTTACAATAGTGAAAAACGAAAATGGCTGTAATTCACTATTAGGACATGCCACACACATCGGGGCTTGTCCTACCTTATGCTTACAATGCACCCTGCCCTTGGGCCTGCCATGGGGGTGACTAATATGAAGTTATGGGAAGGTTTAGGGACTGGCAAGTGTGTGCACTTGCCCAGTCAGCATGTCAGTACCAGACTGCATGCAGGTTCTGCAATGGCAGACCTAGACACATTTTACCAGGCCGCTTCTGTGGGTGGCACAACCAGTGCTGCGAGCCCACCAGCGGCATTTGGATTTACACGCCCTGGCACTCCTGGTGCACTTTACGGGGGTCTGATAGTAAACCAAATAAGCCAATCATGGAATCCAACCATCATATACATTTTACATAGGGAGCACTTGCACTGTGGCACTGGTTGGCAGTGGCACAGTGCTCTGAGCAGCCAACACCATAAAAACACATGAGGCACAGTGACAAAAAGTGGAAGGGAGACTCACGCCAAGGTGCCAAGTCTAACACGTGTCCCCTCCAGCTAAAAGGTGGGGAGAACTACCCTACCCCAGGGAGTTCTTCATCACTAAGGTGGAAAAATTTGGACAGACTGTCAGCATTGGCGTGATCTACACCAGGGCGATGTTCCACCGTGAAATCCATACCCTGTAGGGAAATGGACCACCTCAACAGCTTTGGATTCTAACCCCTCATATGCATCAACCATCTGAGGGGCCTGTGGTCTGTCTGAACCCGGAAGTGAGACCCAAACAGGTAGGGTCTTAGCTTCTTCAGTGCCCAGACCACAGCAAATGCCTCACGCTCAATAGCACTCCATCTCTGTTCCCGTGGAAGTAACCTCCTGCTAAGGAAGGCCACAGGTTGATCTAGGCCCTCTTCATTAATCTGTGAAAGAACAGCCCCCACACCATGCTCTGAAGCGTCTGTCTGAACGATAAACTCTTTGGAGAAGTTGGGAGCCAAGAGCACGGGCGCCGTGCACATAGCAGCTTTCAGGGCCTCAAAAGCTTTCTGACAGGTGTCAGTCCAAATCACATTCCTGGGCTGCTTCCTAGAAGTCAGCGCTGTCAAGGGGGCAACCATGTTGCCATACCCCTTGACAAACCTCCTGTAGAACCCGGTGAGACCTAGGGAGGCTCTCACATGTGTCTGGGTTTTGGGCGACTCCCAATTCAGGATGGTTTCTATCTTGGGTTGGAGGGGTGCCACCTGGCCGCTCCCAACCTGGTGCCCCAAGTACACCACGGAACCCTGCCCGATCTGGCACTTACTCGCCTTGATCGTGAGGCCTGCCCTCCGCAGCGCCATCAACACTTCCCAGAGGTGCTGCAGGTGTTCTTCCCAAGTGGAGCTGAACACCGCGATGTCATCCAGGTAGGCAGCACTGAACGCATCCAGCCCAGCCAACACCTGGTTGACCAACCTCTGGAAGGTGGCAGGGGCATTCTTCATCCCAAAGGGCATAACCCGGAACTGGTAGTGCCCATCTGGGGTGGAAAATGCTGACCTCTCTTTGGCCCCATCAGTCAAGGCGATCTGCCAGTTCCCAGACGTTAAATCAAATGTGCTGAGGTAGTTGGCAGCACCTAGCCGATCTATGAGCTCATCAGCTCTGGGGATGGGGTGTGCGTCAGTCCTCGTGACTGAATTGAGTCCTCTGTAGTCCACACAGAACCCGAGTTCGAGTGTGGCTACCGGCGCAGCAGCCTTTGGGACCAAGACCACTGGGCTGGCCCAAGGACTGCTGGAGGACTCAATTACCCCGAGTGCAAACATCTTGGAGACCTCCTCCTTGATGCATGTCCTCACCCTGTCAGTCACCCTGTAGGCCTTGTGCCGCACAGGTGGACTATCCCCAGTGTCCACATCATGGACGCACCAATCAGTGACACCGGGAACCAGGGAAAACAGATCAGAAAATTGCCCCAGCAATTGGCGACAATCATTCTGTTGCTCAGGGATCAGGGCGGAAGAGAGGATGACACCGTCCACTGACCCATCTTGCTCCTGGGCTGACAGGAGGTCAGGAAGAGGCTCGGTCTCCTCTTCCATCCCAGCATCTGTTGCCAAGAGCATGCCCACTTGGGACCTCTCCAAGTGGGGCTTGAGGCGGTTGACATGAAGGACCCTTAAGGGGTTCCTTGGAGACCGCAAGTCCACCAAATAGGTAACTGGACTCTTGCGCTCCACAACCTCAAAGGGACCGGTCCACTTATCCTGGGGCGCACAAGGCTCCACGAGGACCAAGACCCACACCTTCTGTCCAGGCTGAAGCTCTACCAGAGTGGCATTCTGGTCGTATCATCGCTTCATCTCCTCCTGGCTGGCTTCCAGATTTGCCTCAGCAAGTTGCCTGAATCGCCTAGTCTGATTCCTGAAAGTCAGCATGTAGCTATATACATTCTGGGGAGGTTTCCTGGGAGATTGCTCCCAGCCTTCCTTGACCAGACTTAGAGGTCCTCTCACTGGGTGGCCATACAGTAGCTCAAAAGGGCTGAACCCTAGAAACTTCTGTGGCACCTCACGGTACGCAAAGAGAAGGCATGGCAAGAGGAAGTCCCACATACGCCTCATGGGTTCTTCCAGACCCATTATCATGCCCTTGAGGGTACGGTTGAATCTCTCAACCAACCCGTTTCCTTGGGGGTGGTAAGGTGTGGTGAACTTGTAGGTTACACCACACTCTTGCCAAAGGGATTTCATATATTTGGATATGAAATTGGTACCCCGGTCAGACACCACCTCTAGAGGGAATTCCACTCTAGAGAAAATTCCCATCAGTGCACGTCCCACCACAGGGGCCGTCACTGTCCTCAGAGGGATGGCTTCCGGGTACCGGGTGGCATAGTCCACCAGGACCAGGATAAACCTGTTGCCCATGGCTGTCCTGGGGTCCAGTGGCCCCACAATGTCAATCCCCACTCGCTGGAATGGGGTACCGACCACAGGGAATGGCTGGAGGGGAGCCTTCTGCTTCCTTCCACTCTTTCCACTTGCCTGGCAAGTCTGACAGGTCCTGCAGTGAGTGTCTGAACTCCTGCGCATTTGAGGCCAATAAAAGTGGGTGACAAGCCTTTCAAAGGTCTTGTCCTGCCCCAAATGTCCTGCCAATGGCATATCGTGAGCCAGCCCCAGTAGGAAGGCTCTGAAGTCCTGGGGTACCACCAGAGCACGGGCTGACCCAGGCTCAGCAACCTTAGGCTCTGTATATAGGAGGTCATTCTCCCAGTAAATGAAATGTGACCCAGACTGATCACCTGCGGCCAACATCCAATTCTACCCTGAGTATGTGGCTGAAGCAGGCCATCATTTTAGCTTATGAATTCCAAGGGACAGGGTTGGACACTCACATTCAGAGGAGGCCAACAAGAAATGTGTCTACCTCTCGGGCCTCATTCCATGCATTACGTATGCAATGCGGCTATCTGGTATTCTCCCGTATATTTATGAATCATTATAGGATTGTATTGGGAGGTAATATGTCAAAAGATGTTCCTTCAACTGTTTTCACTGTGAATAGAAACCTGTAATATGTAACTATAACATATGGAATGATGAATATATGCAGAGATGATTAAATATCCGCATTGATGCATAGGATTTACGACTTTTGTTTCCCACCACACACTTATCACAAGGCTGCAGAACACAGGCCTCGAAGGAGCCGCTCTCAGATGGATCTCTTCTTTCCTCAACAGAAGAAGGCAAAAAGTCCACCTTCCCCGCTTCACCTCCAAACCAAGGAAATAATGTGCGGAGAACCCCAGAGATCCTTGCTCAGCCCCACCCTCTTCAACACTTACATGATACCTCTAGCCAGCATCGCCAAAACCCACGGACTCAACATCATAATAACCTACACAGATGACACACAACTCATCCTCTCCCTTTCTGAATACACCACCAGCACCAAGAAAAACTTCCACAACTGCATGACAGACATTGACAGCTGGTTGAAGGACAACTGCCTGAAGCTCAACACGGACAAGAGAGAGATAAAGATTTTCAGAAATAAAAACTCCCCATGAGATGCATCCTGGTGGCCCTCAGAACTCGAACCTACCCCAACCCCCACTGACCACGCTAGGAATCAAGGCATCATTCTGTACAACAAGCTAACCATGATGACTCCGTTCAGCTCTGTCTCCTTCCCCTGCTTCTTCATCCTCTGCATGATTCTTAAGATATTAAAATGGCTACCCCAAAGCTCAAGACGCACCCTAACCCCGGTCCCCATCTCCAGACGACTGGACTATGGCAAAGTTCTCTCAACGCAGAGATCGCAGCTCTCCTACTCCGACGACTTCAGACATGTTCTGAATCTCCCTAGATGAACCCACATCACCTCCTACCTCAGGGAACTCCACTGGCTCCCTGTACAAGAAAGATGCCAGTTCACACTCCTGACCCGTGCATACAAGTGCCCTACACAACTGAGGACTCGCCTGAATGAACCACCACCTGAACTCCCATCAGCCCACCAGACACTTCTGCTCCTCTTCTGTTTCTCTAACCCTCACCCCGCATCCGACGTAGCAGATGCGGAGGTGGCTCCTTTTTCTACCTAGCAGCGAAGACATGGAACACGCTACCATTTCATCTACCGACCTCTCCATCTCTTCCAAAGTTCCAAAAGTCTCTGAAGACCTAGCTACTTGGCAAATCAGCTGGACCTTGCCAGCGCCTGGATATCCTCATGGGTGACAAGAAGCGCTCTAGAAATCTACTGATTGATTGATTCTGTGGTATGCTTGTAGGTGCTATTTGAAACTGAAGGAGACTTTGGTATCAGCTCAATGACTGTGGCAAGGAAGACTGATGAGAAGGTACCGCCCCGGTTACTCACCCGTAACCCTCCTTACCACGAGTCCAAGCCTTCCTTGTTACAGTCGGGTTTCGCATCCCTCCTTTCCCTTCTTCTTTCGGCTTCATAACATTTTTGAGAAGTGTCAGAGTAAAGGATGTGGAAGGGGTAGGATTTCCTTTTGTATGATTAAGGAGGAAGCGGAAGTTGGTCATCTTGGGGAGGGATGGGAGTAAGCAGCATGTTTTTTTTGTGACTTGGAAGGTTCTGGAGGAGGACCTGAAGCTCATTCTGTCATGACTGTGGAGAGGAAGACGGGCAGGGAGGTAATGCTACCACATTGGGGCAGATATAAACTGGTTTAGAAACATGTAGTCAACATCAATAAAGTGTCATTTCACTATCTTGGTCAATTTTGTTAGAATTGCAATTTTTGAAATTAAATTGCATGACTACGATCAGTGGCCTCCATTAATTCATTTGAAATGTGTTGAAGGCTACAGCTCCCTCCACTCTAGATTAGGCTTACAAGTTTGGCTCCATGAATCGATGCTGGGGGAGTCGGGATACCATTGAGCTGGGAAAAAGAATGAGTGATAACTGGAAAGCCTGGGCATCTTCAATATTCAGGAGAGTTGCTGGGTTGAGATGAGGAGGGTGGGCTTCGATCACTGAAGTGACAGGTTCTGGGGTGGGTGGGCTCAGATCATTGGACAGATGTCTTCTTTTAGGAAGGAGGCTCCGATCAATGAAGCAATGGTTTCTTCTGGGGAGGGTGAGCCAAACATTGAAGTGATGGGCAGGGGGACCGCAGATATGACGTCTCTCATGACATGTTAAATGACATCGTTGATGACATCAGTAATAATACCTTATACAGCATAGGGTTAATGAGTGTGCATTTGTGGGTCGATAGCATGGAAATAGTGTAAGCCCTGGAGACAAGTGTAGCTGTGTATTTGTCAAAGATATAAAGTGCACCAATTAGAAATCACTAAAGATTGAATTGTAAAATGTACTCCATGCTAAACAAAGTAAAGGCTGAGCCCCCCCGAAGGAGGTTGCAGAGGGATGTTTAAAAGTAGTTTGTGGCTTAGAGCCAAATCATGCTCTAAAGAATCTGTGAGAAAAGCTACAGCTGCTGTTAACAAAACTTTAACCACCAATGGATACGTAGGCATGTGCCCATCCTAAATTGTTGTAATATGGTAGTATGGACAAATTCTATACGTTGTACATGTTTATTTCCAGAACTTCACTAAAGATTTTGAGGCATTACAAAAGATTGAGTAATGCAGAATGTAGGCGTGTCCCACTTAGAGGTGGTTTATCTCACACTAGATTTGTAGGCATGTCTCTAATGCTTTATGCCATTATTCCCACCAAAGGACTGTGTGTAGTGTTATTAATTATGTAATTTGAGATGTCATCCGTGATGTCATAAATCATGTCATAGAACATGTCATGATTGATGGAATTGCTGAGGTCATAAGCAGTGCATGGCTGGGGCACAAGTTCTAGTCAGCTCTGCTAACTAACTGCTGAACTTCTGTTTTTTTTCTGTAGTTCAAAACGTTATGTTGCAACTGACATGTTCACATAACTATAGCGTCACTTTAAGCTTTGTTTTTTTCAGTGAATTGCTAAGGTTGTTTTTTTAACGCAAAGTCAAACCCCATCCGTTGAATGTGCGCGTTGAATGTGTGCAGATGGAAGGTCGGTTGTACAACATGACCTGATGTCAAACCCTGCAGCCAACCCCTTGCAGTCAAGCAACCCTACACTTCTCACCGCCAAAGCGTTGGCTGCAGAGCGGCAAAGCCAGGGGAAAGGGATGCACAGGCCCCTCATCAAGCCATTATTGGACACTGGGGCCCTTTGACTCTAAAAACGGGAGGGAGTGCATGCAGCCTCCCTCCCCAACCCACTATTCACCCTGGGGACTCCATCCCCGGGATAAAAAATATATTATTAGGGCAGGGGAATGAGTGGTTGCCATCACCGAACCTCAAGAGGCCCTTGAGAAACCATCCTGCAAGGTTTAATCTATTAACATTAGGGGACTGGGAAATTTGCATCCCCTCCCTCTAGCCCATATGGGCCTCGGGGCATCCCACCCCCTGGGCCATACTTTAATCAAAGGGGAGGGGGGGCACATTGCCCCCTCCTCAATCCTTAAGAGGTGTCGGGCTCTTATCACCGTGGAACAAAAACTTTTAAATTGGGGAAGGGGGTGTGTGGTCCACTTCTCCTTTTGCGTTTGTCGCCCTAGGTTGGCAGGGCATGCCCAGACATGGGTCCCTTGCTCACTGAGGGAACTCCAAATGGAATGTGGATCCTCGCACTCCTTATGGTTTGGTAGTCTGGATTAGATTGATTTAGGGTGCCTGGTAAATTCCTCCCTCCTGGGCTAGAGGGTGAAGTATATACAGAAAATGAAAGCGTTGTTTCCCGTAGGAGTAACGTCTCCTACTCAGCACTCCGATATTTGTTGAATTTTTAAATAATTCTACAAGGATTGTAGAATTGTAGTTTTGAAGCATCTTTTATTTCAAAATTCTTATAAAGTTCATATGATGTTCATACTATTTCACTCATAGTATTCAACCAGTAGGTTTCATCGATCCTCACATTTCTGCCCAATGCATTTCGGGCGAACCCTTCGTCAGGGGACTTACATTCTGAAAACATTAACCCCTTCAGTGCCCCGCCCTTTCCCCGCCCTGTGCCGGCCCTTTCATTAGCGGGCGGGGTTCATGACGAGATAGTCTCGTCATGGGCACAGCGCAACCGCGCTCCATGACGAGACCATCTCGTCATGGGCACTGAAGGAGTTAAACAAGTATCATATAACAAGGTAAAACACAAATATCAAACAAACAATTTCAATGTTCTCATGCTAACAGTGATGGTGATAACAAAGCTCTTGCTAGTGTATCAGGTAAAAAAGGAAAGGGTACCGGACCACGTGAAAGATTTTGTCATAAGCTGATATTGTGAACGAGGTTATTCGTGATTAAAAATGAACGGACAAGCGCACATATCACGTGAAAATTAATAACGTGAACGAATACGGTGATTTTGAAGAAAAAAAATGTCGCAGTAACTGATAGGTCGTGAGAAGTAACCATAAGTGCATGCGAAGTGATCGTGAAAAAAGGGAAATTTAACGCTATTATGCGAGCAGTGTACAAGGTTGAGTTCTGACCTTTCTATTTAGGTTCTTTGAAATCCTGAATGCATAACGTGAGAAACCACAAAGTAACGGAACGATAAACATGTACTTTCTGAAAAAAAGAGAATAATTTCATGTAAACGATATACCAAGCGTGAAAGTTAAACACGAAATGTGCAAACCATGATGTCGTTATAGACATCACCCGTATGTTTGAGCTTACCGCAATGTGAAATTTCGATCGGATTTCGCTAAAAGACTTCCCGAGCTCTTTCGAAAATGTTTGATTCCTGTGTGTTAAGGATACGGCGGTGGCTTGATCACGTGATCATGGAGATTAAAGAAAGACTACAACGTTATGGAGTCGGCTGAACTTCCATAGACAAGCGTTCTCATGCTAGTTTAATTACGTTTCTTTTCCAAGTGAAGGAAATAGCAACCTGTGGTATAATCACAAATATGTGAAAGTCAAAATACTAAAATAGAACCTAAATGTGAATACGATTGTATGAACGTCAGCGTACATGTGCAATTTAGACGATGTCAATAAAGATAGAAACCGAAAAAAAGGTGAAAAAATGTGAAAGAAGTGTGGGAAAAAATGAACCGAACTCTGTGGTGTCAGAAAATGTAGTATACAGGGTGGTGTTTGGGATAAAACGAAAGTAAAGTGATCATGGTGATATTAACTCAACTCAATACATGAATAAAGATAAAGATCAAGATCCATGTATATATATGCGTCAATCAGTGTGATATGTGAAAGAAACAGAGTTTCACAAAAAACAATTAAAGTCTAGCCGTTCATTCAGACCTTTTGGCTGGAGGGTATTAAGATGGGTAATCCAAAATATCTCTCTGCGTAAAAGATGTTGGGAATTGTCTCTTCCGGGAAGGATAGGTACCTGCTCCAGTATACAGAAACGCAGTTGACTTGGATTGTGGTGCTGTTGTTTGAAGTGCGTGGCTACGGTAGATTTGGTGTTCTTGAGTCTGATGTTACTTCTGTGTTCTATAATTCGTGTCTTTATTTTTCTCTGGGTTTTTCCAACATATGCTTGACCGCATGGACATTTCAACATGTATATAACGTTATTACTGTCACATGTACCTGTTACTCGTAATTTTATGGGTGTTCCTTTGGTAGGGTGTAATATTTCACTGCCCTTAATTATGGCATTACAGTTACTACAATTGTAACAGGGCAAGGTGCCGCGATGTTTTACTCTGGAAACGTCATCTTTTGGTTGTAGAAGTTCCTTGAAGTTGCGGGTACGTTTGTACGCAAATCTAGGAGTGTTGGAAAAAATTCCTTTGAAATCTTCTTCATGTGCTAGTAATGCCCAGTGTTTAAGAATAATTTTCTTGATGTTGTAGCTTCGTGTTGAAAATTTGGAGTTGAACACTTGTCTTTGTTCCTCAATTTTGGATTGTGGGATTAACAGCTGAGCTCTTTCAAGTTTCCGGACTCTTTCCTGGGCGTCATTAAGTGTGGTTTCGGGATATCCTCTCTGTTTAAATTTGTAAATGGTGGTGATTTTCGATTCATTGTAGTAATCCGGGTTTGAAGAAATTCTTTTAATGCGTAGTAATTGAGAAAAAGGTAAGTGTTGTTTTAATGAGGGTTGATGAAAACTTGAAAAATGTAGGAAGTTATTTTTGTCGGTTGATTTGGTAAATACTCTAGTATCGAGTTGTTTGTCATTGTTGATAACAAGTACATCCGAGAATGGAATTTCCCTTTTGTTGATGTTGAATGTAAAACCAATTCTATCACCATGTTTAATGTTTTCAGAATGTAAGTCACCTGACGAAGGGTTCGCCCGAAATGCATTGTGCAGAAATGTGAGGATCGATGAAACCTACTGGTTGAATACTATGAGTGAAATAGTATGAACATCATATGAACTTTATAAGAATTTTGAAATAAAAGACGCTTCAAAACTACAATTCTACAATCCTTGTACAATTATTTAAAAATTCAACAAATATCGGAGTGCTGAGTAAGAGACGTTACTCCTACGGGAAACAACGCTTTCCTTTTCCCTTGCTCACTGAGCCACTGGATTCAAGCTAGCCTGGCTGATGAGGGCTGTTAGCCCGAAACCGCTCCCAGGATGCTTGTTTCCGGTCCAGAGAGGATCTGGCTTGGCAGTTCGGGCTGAACTGTTCCCATGAGGATCAGGGTCAAGACTGATTTGCATATGGCTGGGTCTAAACTGGGGTGGCGTGGTGAGCAAAACAAGGATGGATTAAACTCAGATCTTTGTGACTGGGGTAAAATAGTTGCATTGTTCAGCATTCTGTCTATCATTTATTCCTTTTGCTTTTGTCGCCCTTAGTGGGAAGGGTATGCCCAGACATGGGTCCCAGGCTCACTGCCCCACTGGGTTCAAGCTAGCCTGACTGATGAAGGGTGATGCCTCAAAACTGGTCCCAGGATGCTTGTGTTCAGTCCGGGGAGAACCTGGCTTGGAGGTTCAGGCTGGGCTGTTCCCATGAGGAGCAGGGTCAAGACTGATTTGCAAATGGCTGGGTCAAAACTGGAGTGGCATGGTGAGCAAAAGAACGATTGATTGAACCCAGATCTTTGTGACTGATGGTGAATATTTGCATTTTTCAGCATCCATCCTTTGTTCCTTCCATTTCTCGCCATGTCCAAAGACCCCCGGGGACCCCATTCCCCGGGTCTATATTTTAATTAAAGGGGAGAAGGATGCGAGGACCGAATTCTATTATTAAGGGCATGGGGAACACAGGGCCCACCTCCAAAAGCATTAATAGGCCCAAAGGACCCCATTCCCTGGTGTTGAATTCTATGGGGAGGTGGCATGCAGCCCACATCCCAGAACCCTATTGGGCCCCATAGACTCCAGCCACTTCTGCCATAGCTCATAATTAAGGGTGGGGGGCTGTACCCCCATCTCCAAGCCTGCTTGGGTCTTGCAGACCTCATGCTCCGGGGCCATATTCCTAGGGGGACAGTGGCATGTGCCCCCTCCCTGAGTCTCATTAGGTTCTGGCATCCTCCCCTGGGTCCAAATGCAATAAAAAAATAGAAGGGAGGCTCACGGCCTCTCTGGGGCCAAATTACTCAAGGGAAGGTAGCATGAGCACCCCCTCCCGGAGACTTTATGAGCCCTGAGTGCCCCATCCACCAGGGCCACATTCAATTAAAAAAGGGGAGGGGCAGCACTGCCCCCTATTCGAGCATTATTAGACCTCAGGAACCCAATCCACCGGGGTCAAATGCAATTAAACAGGGGGGGGAGGGCGCGTGTGACTTCCCCTCCATGAGCATTCTTTAAGAGCCCAATCCCCTCGGTCCACATGCAATTAAAATGGGGTGGCGGCATGCAGCTCCTTCTCAAGCCTTCTTAACCCCAGGGGCCCCATCCCCTGGGGCCAAAATACAATTATACAGGGGAGTGGTGTATGCGGCCCCCTCCCCGAGACTTTTCGGGCACCGGGGACTACTACTTTGGGGTTGGGACTGCGGGGGGAGCACTAGCCAGCTCCCTGTATTGTGCGGGAGCCGGCGTTGCTCCTGCTCGATGGGAGAAGCTTTCTTTGCATGCTCTCTCCAGGTGGGAGCAATATATGTTTCCCTGCCCGTAAGAGTGCGAGCAGGGAAACAGAAGTCTGCTCTCGCCTGACGGGAGCAGACTTACTTTCCCTGCCCGCACTGCTGCAGGCAGAGAAGGTATGTTTGCTCCTATCTGGCAGGAGATATAAAAATGCCCCCGCCAGCCAGGAGCAAATATATGTTTTCCTGCTTGTGCTAGTATGGGTAAGGAAACTACTCTCTTCCATGGGTGCGATTCCCAGGACAGAGAATTTGAGCTGATCCTAGGGGATGGGTTCACCGGGCCTTTCAGGACCCAGGGAGGGGGCTCTGCTTTTTTTAACCACTCAGCCCTAGGGTAAGGAAATTCCAAAGTCCAAGGTACCCATACCTGGGGCATGGGGTCTCCAGGTCCCAAAATGGGCTCAGGTAGAGGCCCCTACTCACGCCCTCCCAAATATATTTGTTTAAATGGCAGGCTGCAAATGTTGTTTTTTGTTTTGCAGCAATCGCAGTGGAGTCCCACGGGATAGGGGCAAAAACTGTAGATTTTAATTTTATTTTACCCGGGGGGGGGGGGGGGAGAGAGGTACCGCTGGGGCCCTCCCCCACAAGGCCTACTAAATCCCTGAGTCTTTTAACAGCTACCAAAAATATTTTTCTAATATTGCTGGCAGCCAATCAGAGTGCTCGCTCCCACGGGAGTGTGACTCCACGGTAGCATATTGGCCCAAGGGAAAAAAAAGCTCCCTGAGCCAATCAGAAGGCTCTATTTTTGTTTATTGAATATGCAGGCCTCTCGCCAGAGTCCCTCGAACCCAGCGGTCCAGATATACAAATATTTTTTAACCTTGATTACTAAAAGACTTTTGAACCGATTGACACCAAATCACAAAAAACACAATTTCTGGGCCAAGATCCAGCTTCCTGCCAGACTTGTTATTTCGTTAATCAGTTTTTGCGGCAGGGCTGTCTCAAAAGTCTATGGAAAATGCATGGGTTTTTTGTGTTTTGAGACCATCCCTTTTTTCTCTGCCCCCGCTTGACAGACACGACAAAACTTTCCATGCAGAAACTGGGCATAATATAATACTTTTTTAGAAAGTTTTGTGAGGATTCGTCAATCGGCACCAAAGTTATTACCAAATCAAAAAAGGCATTTCCTATGAAAACGCTCACCTACCTATAACTACCGAGAGGTGACCGCCGCTAGGTAATATATACATATATACCATATATACGTATTAAAAAATAATCATGAAAAAACTCGTTATGGTATGTTGAGTTTTGTTTTGTGTCCTGCTCAGCAGGTGACACAAATTATGGTGTGCACCGTGTGCACTTCATACCATAACTGGGGAATTTCCGTGGTTTAGCAGATTTGAACCAGAACCCAGCTTCTGTGCTTTTGTTCAGTACATTTTATTTACTGATGCACTTAATTTCCTGCCCCTGTTAGCCGTTTGCAATGGGGGTCAGCAACAGCATTTAGCTGAAGTCCAAGCCCGGTGTACAAACCCCTCCATGCAGCCAATCTTTGCTGTTTTGAGGGGATGGCCCAAAGAGCTTGAACTTTGGCCAGTTATGTTTTTTTTAATATATATTTGTTCTTGTTACTATGCTGACCCTTATTGGGTACAGTGAATAGGGAACCCAGGACAAGCTTCATATCAGGGTACTGGAAACCCAGGGCAAGCTTCATATCAGGGTACTGGAAACCCAGGACAAGCTTCATATCAGGGTACTGGAAACCCAGGGCAGGCTTCATATCAGGGTCTTGGAACCCAGAGCAGGCTTCATATCAGGGTACTGGAAACCCAGGGCAGGCTTCATATCAGGGTACTGGAAACCCAGGGCAGGCTTCATATCAGGGTACTGGAAACCCAAGACAAGCTTCATATCAGGGTACTGGGAACCCAGGACAAGCTTCATATCAGGGTACTGGAAACCCAGGGCAGGCTTCATATCAGGGTCTTGGAAACCCAGGGCAGGCTTCATATCAGGGTCTTGGAAACCCAGGGCAGGCTTCATATCAGGGTACTGGAAACCCAGGGCAGGCTTCATATCAGGGTACTGGAAACCAAGGGCAGGCTTCATGTCAGGGTACTGGAAACCCAGGGCAGGCTTCATATCAGGGTACTGGAAACCCAGTACAAGCGTCATATCAGGGCACTGGAAACCCAGGGCAGGCTTCATATCAGGGTACTGGAGACCCAGGACAAGCTTCATATCAGGGTACTGGAAACCCAGGGCAGGCTTCATATCAGGGTACTGGAAACCCAAGACAAGCTTCATATCAGGGTACTGGAAACCCAGGACAAGCTTCATATCAGGGTACTGGAAACCCAGGGCAGGCTTCATATCAGGGTACTGGAAACCCAAGACAAGCTTCATATCAGGGTACTGGAAACCCAGGACAAGCTTCATATCAGGGTACTGGAAACCCAGGCCAAGCTTCATATCAGGGTACTGGAAACCCAGGGCAGGCTTCATATCAGGGTACTGGAAACCCAGGACAAGCTTCATACCAGGGTACTGGAAACCCAGGGCAGGCTTCATATCAGGGTATTGGAAACCCAGGGCAGACTTCATATCAGGGTACTGGAAACCCAGGGCAAGCTTCATATCAGGGTACTGGAAACCCAAGACAAGCTTCATATCAGGGTCTTGGAAACCCAGGGCAGGCTTCATATCAGGGTCTTGGAAACCCAGGGCAGGGTTCATATCAGGGTCTTGGAAACCCAGGCCAGGCTTCTTTGACCATGCAGTTCCTTTTCGGGTTCTGCTGTTCCGAAGCCATGACCCTTAACCCCAAAGTAATGAGGCCAGGGTTGGTGATGCTTACCCTGGGTTTGTGGTGCTCGGGCATTTTGGCATGAAGCTTACAAATTGAAAGCTGCAAAGACACCATGAGCAAGGTGAGCACACCCTGACCCACAGGCCTTAGCGGAGGGATGCTCCAAGGTCCGACCATAGTTTAAATGGGATAAATTAAAAAAGAATAGTTGTGGCGTCTGCTGATCATTTGTTTGGGAAGTGCTGTGCCTTGACATCTAAAATGGCCCCTAGAGTTCACTGTGTTGTGTAAGTGCCTTTTTCTAATTCAAACCATGGGACTGCCTTTGGGGGTCCCTTAACTAAGGCCTGGGGTCAGGGTGTGATGATTTTGCCCCCTAATGTGGCCTCTGCAATTTTTTCTGGCTGCAGGATCTGTGTCTGCTGTGACATCTTCCGCAGCCCTGGAGCATACAGAGAGATTACACTACAGGGAAGCAGTAGTTACACACTTCTTTATTCCTCAGCTCGCACTCACGCACTGCGCATGATCTGATACTCAACATTAACCGCTGCCTAATGTGCGGACCTTCAGGGAAACCCCGATGAGGTGAGGTCTATAATTATCATGTAGGGCCTAGTAATAATGGGGACACACACACACGATTTACTGGTGCTGGAAGATAACTGACATGCGGGCTCTCCCCTTTTATTTTAACCCCGCAGGCCACGCGTGTTAGAACACAGGAGTGCTAACCATTACATCCCTCTCCAACTTGGTTCTTGAAAAAAAACGTCTGAAAGTCCGGTAAACAGACCCAGTTCGGTTGCACCAGTCTCTAAAGTCTTAACACGCAAAATCCTGGAGATGTTGGTTTGGGCGAGGATTGGGTCGTAGACTGTAACGATGTTGTTGGCTTCCTATGGGTGATTCGCTTGGCATTGGCCGGCTTGGAGGCGAACCTGTAGGAAGTGTGCCTGGTGGTGGCAGGTTCCGGTGTGTTGTCCTCGTCCTCTTCCCGGTCCTGGATGATTCTGCTCGGGCTCAGCGGGGGCCGAGGGCCAGACTCCGAAGACTCTGTTGGGACCTCTTTGAACCAGGAGATGTTATGCTATATTTCCTTGCTCTCTTTTCGGGTTGTGACCATGGTTCCATTGCTGGTGATGACTGTCCAGGTGCCTGGTTCATGGATGGTCCGGAGCTTCCCCCCTGGACTGTGGCACCGGGTCGGAGTGACCGGGGTGCAGCATGGCGTTGGACGCTAGCCCGGTGGGTTTGTCATTCCCACCTTGCTTGGGTTTCCTGGATGTCCAGGGGCAGGGGTGTCCACCCTGGACACTTAGGGATCAGGTCTCTCCATGGGCCTTTGAATATAAGGGACCATGGACTCCGCAGCATAGTGCAGTGTGGGGTGCTCCGATATTCCCTGAGGAACTCGTGGAGACGCCTCTCAGGATCCACTTGTTACACACTGGCGATGCGTAGCATTTTGTTAAAGGTTCTTATAAAACGCTCTACATCCCCATTGGCCTGTGGCCATTGAGGCGTGACGCAGCGGTGATAGATCCCTCGCTGATGGAGGAAAGTGGCAAACTCAGCCCCAGGGGCCCATTGTCGCTCCAGATCTCCAGGGGAAACCCAAATGTGGCAAACACCTTCTCTGGGACTGGGCCCTCATGGGCGAAAGCGGTCGACATGACTGCTTCCACTATGGGATATTTTGAAAATGCATCCACGAGGACAAGCGTGTGTTTTCCTCCAGGGAAACTCCCGAAATCTATGATCACTTTCGACCATGGGAGAGTACAAGCATCTTCTGTGATTACCGGAGTCGGTGTCTCGGCAGCGCTGGTTATCTGGCAGGCCGGGCAACAGCGTATTAAGTCTTCAACCATTGCCTCGAGTTCTGAAAACCAGACCTTTTCCCTCATCCTCGCTTTCATTTTGGTCACGCCTTGGTGACCTCCGTGGACCACTTGAGTTGCTCGGTGCCTCAGAGCTTGCGGTATCACCAGCCTTGAGTCTCTCAGGAGTATTCCATCTGCCGTGGCACTCAGCTCACTCCTCACTCTCCATATCTTTGTCAACTCTCCTCGGTCTTCCGGTGCCCATGTATTAGTCTGTTGAAGGTTGTTCCTCTACTACCCTTCTTGGACTGCTTGGAGAGTCCGGGTGTATATAGTGTCTTGCTTGGCGGCTTCCTTGATTTCCTCAAGCGTCATTGCCTGGGGGCATGCCGCCACTGAGATCATTCTTATGTATTGTTCCGACCCTTTGAAGTCATCCGCCTCTTCCTTTGGTGCTGTGTGTCAGGACAGAAAATCTGCGGGGTTCTTCGTCCCAGGTCTATATACTATGTCCATCTGGTATGGCTGAAGCTGTACAGCCCATCGCTCAATCCGGAGAAGGTGGATGAGGGGCTGACCCTTTGAAGAGGGGAACCAGATGCTGGTGGTCGGTTTCCACGGTGAATGGCTGGCCTGTCAGGTACAGGTGGAAGTGGTTGCAGGCCCACTTTATAGCAAGTGCCTCTCGCTCGATCTGGGCATACCTTGCTTCAGTGGGGGTCAGCGACTTGCTGGCAAATGATAAGGTGGCCCATCGACCTGGCTCCTGTTCCTGGGCAAGCACCGCTCCCGACCCCACTGGACTGGTGTCTACCAGTAATTCTGTCCACTTCGCCCGATCGAAGTAGGCGAGTGTGGATTCTCCCAGTAGCGCATCCTTGATGCTCTGAAAAGCCTCCTCATCCCGCGGGCTCCTGTGCCATTTGATGTCAGTTTTTGTTAGAGCCCTCAGCGGCTCGGCACGGGTTGCAAGATCAGAGATAAACCTCCCGCAATAAGTGGCCATGCCAAGGAAACTTCTCACTTCGGTAGGTGTGGTTGGAGCTGGAGCGCTTCAGATGGCTTGCGACTTCTTCGGATCTACTTGGATGCCTTTCTGGTTGAACACGTACCCGAAGAACTCTAGAGATGGTTGGAAGAGTAGACACTTCTCTCTGTGTAGTGTCGCTCCATGTTCACTGAGGCAACGCAACGTGCTCCTCAGGTGTCTGTGATGGTCAGCAACCGTGGCAGAGTGGATCAGGATGTCATCGCTGACGTTATCTTTAGACTTTTCCGCGATAACCATCGGGGACACCCAGGGCATCAGTCCCGAGACCTTTTTCGATTACTCCTTGTTTTTCAAGGTTTTCTAGTTCTTTTTTCAGCCAGGGCCTCAATGGAAAAGGGACTTGCCGGTGTTGCAGCGTGACTGTGGTGATGGACAATGTGTAGCTTGATAGGGTCACATTTGATGCGTCCAAGTCCTTGGAAGAGTTCTGGTAATTGTTTGAGTATCTCGTTGACCTGATGTACTTGGGCACGCCTGGCAAAAGACACCAGGCCCAGGTCTTCTGCCGTGTGACTGCTAAATAGGGTGTCCGCTTCATGTTCTATGACGTGGATAATAGTTGTGACCTCCTGGTCATTTGACCTGATTGGGACGGATATTTTTCCTCTCAGTGGCAGAGGGGTTTGGCTCCCATAGGCAAATATCTTGGTCCGGGACAGGGTGATCGGGGGTCGAGGTTGGAGGTGCCGGTATTGCTGGAGGCCCATCACTTTTGCAGACACCCCTGTATCGATAATCGCCTTTACTACCGATCCTGCAATTTTGATCGTACAGGTGGGCTGTGGCTTTCTGCGACGCCTGAGCTCTTGTGTGAATGAGATCAAGTATGTTTCCACCTCATCCTCCTCCGTAGATGAGTCTTCTGGCCCTTGATACCTTCGGCTCGCCCTTTGTGGCTCCTCCTTCTGTGCGGAGTCAGTTAGGGACAGTTGTTGTACTGTCGGTGATGGTGGTTTTTGTCCTCGGGTATCTTGGCCTTGATTCAGTCTTCTGCACACTGCTGCAAAGTGGTTGGGGATCCCACAATTAGCGCAGGTTTTGCCTTGCGCGGGGCAGTCTTTCGCTGCATGTGGTTCATGCCCGCAGTACCAACACTGTGTCATGGACGCTTCGGCCTTGTCTTCCTGGGTGTGTCACCTTGCGGTCTTGTTTGGAGGGCGTCAGATTGCTCAATTTTGATGGTCTCCGGTCATCCTTGAGGCTTTGTGAGGGCTTGGTCCATTTTGTTGCCCTAGCTGCGGATAGATCGTGGGTCCTTGCTAATATGAGTATGTCTTCCAAGGCGATTTTTAGCTGGGGCAGGATGAGGCCTCTGAGTATCATGTCTTGGCACCCTTGGATGATCTGGGTCCTTATCTCCTTTGGTCGATCGTCCTCCGTGCACGTGCTGGCCAGTTCGCGCAGGCAAGCGTAAAACGCATCGATCGACTCCCCTTCCATTTGATGGGCATGGCGAAATTTGAATCGTTCGAAATCAGGATTGAGTTGGGGGTCAAAATGTGCATCTAATGCCGCCACCGCAGCGTCGTAGTCCATGGCAATGCCTGTATTCGGCAAGTGTTTGAACAGCTTGAATATTTTGTCTCCAGCATGGTGGAGAAGTAGCAACCTTTTCACTGCCCCATCGGTCTCCCTGGTGGCTACAAAATAGTTATTCAAGTGTTCTATCCAGATTTTCCACCTCAGGGATGCTGTGGACAGATCTTCAAGTTCACTGAAGTGTGGCAGTACCCGAGTAAGTGCCTGTTATACTGGGAGTCTTTGTGGTGCCTGCGCTTGGTCGTCGTCACCAAAATTCTCTGTGGGTGGGTGTCTTTCCTTCTCCCTTCTGTTTTTTTCCGCTCTCTATATGCAGTGGCGATGTGCAGTGGGCTGTTATTTCTTTTCCGGTTTGGTGCCCTCTTGTCTTCCTCCCTGGTGTGCTTTGTCTCCTCACTGCCCTTTCAATCTCGCAGCTCGGTGTTTATTGTAGCTGGTCTGCTTCATGCGCTTACACTGCTTTCCCTACCATGCAGCCTCTGCAGCCGGTAGTGCTTCCTCTCTCTTTCCTAGTCAGTCAGTCAGTCAAACAAACTACTTTAATCGATTAATTAAAATCATAAAAGTACAATACACAGTGCACAATATAATAAGATCATGAAACTCAGTGAGACATATGAGCGGTGTTAATAAAAGAATTAATACAATAGGGTCAATTTAAAAATACATAAGAGCTTAAAAACACTTAAGAATAATTTCATGAAAAAGTAAAACAGGAGTTTTCATACAGAATTTAACGTAGGGTACCTTTTTCTCCTAAGGCAAACCGCTGCAACTAAGAAACTAGCAATATTAAAAATCTCCCACGTATCGTTAAGCAATTGAAGATAAAATAGAGCAGGTCTAACCTGTAAAAAAGCAATTTCCCCTTAACAGAGGAACTAGAAACCTCCTACGAATCTCACTATAATGGTCACAAAACATTATGAAGTGCATTGTGTCCTGTGGTGAAAAATTATCACCAGGCATGGGCCTATATCCTCTGGTTTACACCAACCTTGCAGATTGCCTAACTAGAAGTGGATTAGATTAAAATGAAAGCTAATTAAAAGCCAGCGATGGAAAGGCTTGGTAACAATTCTCAGGTAGTGCTCAATTTGTGGGGTAGTTTTTAACAAAAAATAAACCTTAACTGAGGATTTCATTAACTCCTGCTCCTCGCGTTCCTTCATCAATAAATTCAGAAGTTGAGATTTAACCCATTTCACCTCCTCTTTTTTAATCCCATCCGGATCGTTAAAAAGATCTGGGTGCCCCAATTTAAAAAACATGAGCTTAACGTAATGCAACCACGGGATACTACTGGCTTTCTCCAGGGTAACACAGTCCCGAGTAATCTGACGATTCAGCGTTAAATCTGGGTTAAGCCAGGTCTTAAGCCAACAGACCACCGGGGCCAACCTCATCGAGTCTGAGACATATCCAAGCCCCAATTCCTGATGAATAGCAAAGGTTGAGGTTGATTGAGGTACTGACAAGAGGGTACGCAGGATTTTTTTTTTAGCTATCTGCACCCCTTCAAAATGCTTGTAGCCCCAAATAGCGGAGCCATACATAGCCATAGCCAAGCATTTGGATCTATAAATGTTAAGCATAGCTTCATATGGCCTAGCCCTCAGGCGCTGTGCAAACCCTTGCACAACGGCCGTTGATCTAGCCATTGCACTCTTTTTGATTTTTTGTTGGGGGACCCAGGAACCTCTCTCATCGAATAAAACCCCCAGATAGGTAAAAGAGGACACCCTAGACACCGTAGCTCATTGCAATAAAAGGATGTTACTTTTCTATTTCTTTGGCCCATAGACATGACGTGTGATTTCGATATATTCACTATTAAGTCTAAGGACTTCATATAGGCCCCAAAGGCATCCAATAGCCTCTGGAGGCCTATGGCTGTACGGGCTAATAATACAGCGCCATCCGCGTATAGGAGAACAGAATACTCCTTTCTCCTACTCGCGGGATGTCCAAGCTTGCCAGATCTAAAGTCTTATCTAGATTGTTGATATAAAGGGTAAAAAGTAGTGGCGCCAATATACATCCCTGACCCGATTTAAAGTGTCTTGTGCATTTACCTTTCTGGGTAACCCTAAGTGTTGCTGAGAGATCCCGGTGTAAGTCTGCTAAAAAATAGACAAGGCGTGGGTCAATGCCCATATCAAGCAGAATGGACCACAGCTTCCATCTGTTAGCCAGATCGAAGGCTGAAGAAAGGTCCATGCAGGCCACCTGCAGAGTGCCTTCTTAAGCTATGGTATATTGACCTGTCATTAAATGTAAGCTAAGGCACTGGTCTATGGTGCTCCTACCTTGTCTAAAACCATATTGTAAATTAGATAAGACCTCGTTTTCGTTCACCCAGTCCGTGACTTTGGCTAGGATCCCTATGCCTAAGATCTTACCAGCAGAATCAATTAAAGATATCGGTCTATAACACCGTTGATCCTCTCTATCGCCTTTTTTAAAAACTGGAATAATCGTGGATAAAGACCATGAGGTAGGAAACCCCTGAGAACGTGAAACATTAAAAACATTAGGTAATATTTTGGCCCAAAACTTTGAGTTACGTTTATACAGGTCAGCAGAGACGGAGTCAGGACCAGGCGCTTTGTTGCTAGACAACTGTGTTATCGCCCTTTCTACATCCTCCTGCTTAAAGACGAGAGGAAGAAGAGCCCGATCGGCATCTAGGGTAGCGGGGGAATCCACTGTAAAATTAGATCCATAGATTGCTTCAAAATGGGAGAGCCACTGGGCTCTGTAAGGTTACATTCCAGAGGGCCATTCTCTATGCCAGAAACGAAGGGTTTATTAAGAATGGCCCAGAATCTGGAGCAATCCTTAAGAACTTCGACAGATAAGAGTGCATTCCCGGCCTCCTCTTTCATCTCATTTTTCCTCTTAGAAGCAGCGCTTATACTGTTTCCTTAACATGGCCGTTTGACCCTTAGCTCGAGGTGTGTTTTTGAGTGCTTGAGCCAAGTTGCGATGAGCCCGTGAACAATTGTTATCAAACCACCTTTCACCCATAGTTACTCTGGCTATAGTTGTCATTGTCAGGTCAGATGCTACCTGACCACAAATGCCTTAAAAAGTCTGTAATTCTTTAACTGGCCCCCACTCCTTCACTGTGATTATTTTCCTGTTCACAGTCCCTCACTGGACCTCCCTCCAGGTCACTGGCTCCATTGCCGGTAGCACCCCTCACCTCCTGGGGCCTACGCGCTCTCCCTGGGCTCTGCAGCGGCACCAAGGCACGCTCCTCGCCCTTGCACGCCAGGCAGGGCTCGTCCTCGTCTCCTGAGGTGCGGCAGCCATCGCGCTGAGAAGTGCCACCCCTGCAGAGACGGCGCTCGACCTGCGAGCGGCGCGGCCGTTGGGTGGAGCGGGGCAGCTCGCCGGAGGACGGGGACAGGTGCTGGGTGTCGTCGGGGCGCCTCCCCAGAGCAGCGGGACACGTGGAGCAATGCAATGGGAGCACTCACCCCCAGGGTTCCGACGCCGCCCCTTCGATGTCCCGGGTGATGCTGCGGTCGCGGCTCCACAGCGTGGCGGTCATTGCGCACTTCGGCAGTGGAGCCAGATAAGGGCCGCCGGCTGAAACGAGGGGCACGGCCCCCCTCGTCGCCAATGTGCGGACCTTCAGGGAAACTCTGATGAGGTGATGCCTATTATTATCATGTAGGGCACAGTAATAATGGGTACACACACACGCTTTACTGGTGCGGGCTCTCCCCTTTTTATTTGAACCCCGCAGGCCTTGTCTCGCCTGCGGATGACGTGGTCACAGCTCCGGCCAGCGAGCTGGAACACAGGAATGCTAACCATTACACCTAACACCTCCCCACGTGTGACGTGGCTCCTGTGCATAGTCTGCCCAGAACCACGAGAGTCTCGGCACGTATAACATCAGCACGTGCGTCGTAAAATGGTGAGCAATTGTTTTCTTGTGGCAGCCAATCAGAGCATTCGGAACGGTGGTTCCAACTTTGGAACTGCTCATTCGAAATGGACGACGGGTGGAACTCTCCTTCGCTTGATTGGTTCCGTTACTTTTTGTATTTTTGTATGTGCAGCCTCCACTGACCGGAGCTGAAATGCTTTGCAATTGAAACAGACAAGATATACATAAGTGTTAACCCAATAAAGCCCACTCACCAAGGCTTGTAAATGCTTAAAGCTCTATAACTACTGACGTATTTCCACCAAAGCCACTCCGAGTGAATATCTACTTTCTTGGCACGTGTCATCTAAATGCGTTCAGTGTCTTTGGCTGCAGGTGCAGCACCCCAATAGCTTCTGTATCCTGCATGGATCTGAGAGGCCTGATCAGAGCTAAGGAGCCCACGTGACGGCCACATCTGGAGCAGGCTCATCCATAGGATGAAACTGGAACATCAAAGAGGTCTCTTCATAGGAAAGGGAGGAGGTTCCAGAGCTGCACTGGCCCCCTTTACGAGTGACCCCGAGGGGTCTCCTGTGGCGGACCCCCCTCCTGGGCCTTTTGTATCTGTTGATGTCTCTTGACCCGGAAGGATTGGGCCTGCAAACTCAGGGCCCGATACCTTCCGGCCCGGAGACCCTGACTGGACCCTACACCCTCTGTGAAGCTGTGGGGGCTGCAGGCAGCTTCTAACCCGGCCACAGCCTGCCTTCATCCTACTGAAGCCCCCCCCTAGTTCAGGGGTCTTCAAACTGGGGGGCGGGCCCCCGTAGTGGCCTTAAGTGATCCCAGGGGCGGCGCCAGGCTCTGGCCAAAAGCAGGATTATGCTGACAACAGTGCTTCGTGTTCAGTGGGGAAAAAAGAGGGACCGTAAGCCGCTCTGTGATGGGCCGTCACTCAGAGGCGCAGCTAGAGCTTGTGGTGCCCGGGGCTATCCCTCAGATAGCCGCCCCTGGGGGGGGGAGGGGCAGTGCTGGGGAAAAAGGACAGCGAGCACTTGAAAGAGGTCCGAGAGACACGTAGTATCGCCGCTAATAGTTACCTCGATCATGCAAGAACATGCACATACATGACACGGTCCAAGGCTACACAGTTGAATACACCGGCGACTGGCAGTGACTGGCAGTAGAAAAGAGAACACACAGACTGCATGATCTATCTGAGGACTCAGAAAAACCACATGTGACATCCATCAGAGAGCTGCGTGAATAATTACCGGTAATCCCCTCAGCACAATGCAAACATGCACATACATGACACTGTTCAGGGATCTATCATCTACAGCTGACATTAAATGACCATTCATCATGGTCCCCCCATTAAAGCAGTGCACTTTGTGATCTGCATGGTGCATGTTCTTTGCAGCAGGTACATTAACCCTCTGTGCTACCTTTCCAGGAGTCAACCCTTCCACTAGACAAAACTCCGATCCCTCTCTAGGAAGAACATTAATCACCGAAGTTATCATGACATTTTAATTGTATCTGAAAATTGCTGGAGGCCAGGAAGGTGGCAGCAAGTTTTTTAAAAACCGTAATATACTTGCAAACACTATGCACCCACCGAAATAGGTACCCAGTGCGGTCACACCGTTCCCATCGCCCTAACATGCTCAAGGTTCATGTGACCTCAGTGACAGAGTCACAGCGACTGGATCACTGTTGCTCTAGGGTGTGCTGCTTCGTAGGCCTGCCCGCAAGACTGGAGGTGAACTTCAGTATGGATTGTGGTGGACAGTTAACCCACAATTATGCACTTAATAAGAGTAATATGCTGCCTAAAAAAAAGTAAAGCAGGTGAAATGTAAGCAGAAACAACATGGTTACCTTAAGGATCTCTCACTCACTATTCAGAGATCAGCGAGTGGTTTTACCTGAAAAGTTATGGACATGACTACAGGGCCCTGAAGGGAACCGTTTCAAAGTCCATTGCTTATATCCTTACAAAACGTAAGCAGTATGGTATAAAAAGACCTCATCCATAAACAGATCCATGGCACGCATTTTGTTTTCGAATCCACCCATCAACCAGGTATTGCAGTACCTCCAGGAATGGTGCACTTCCCCACCTGGGGACAACAATGCTGTTCAAAGAAAGACGAGAAAACAAAGGTAGCGCTTCACTGCAAAGTCTGTAAAGTGAGGCTGATGTGTTTGGATGTGAATAAAACCAATCTGGCCACTTTGCAACCACTCTGTCTTGCTTTATTTAGTTATGTATTTATTTTTCATATTTAAAACCTTCTATTTCTCTCCATCCCGGGGGTGCACTTTGGAATAGAAAAATGTCAGAAAAAGGGCATTTCCCGCAAGAGTGTTTTTCTTTTTTGGATCCATTTCACAGGGAAGCAACTAAATGAAAGAAGGAAAGAGAGGTTGTGAACTGTTTCTTCAAGTCACGGTTTTCAGTAAGTGAGGAGCAAGACAGAAAGAGAGGGAATAATAGGAAGAGAGGGGGGGACAGCTGCCAGCACAAAAAAGAAGAGGATGTTGCCTGAGTCCTATTCCTTCTCTGCCCGTCCCTGAACGTCCATGAAAGCAAGCCGAGCCTTATCTGAATGCCTTTGACCGCCCCCAAAATAGTGCCGCCTGGGGCGGACCACCCCCACCGCCCCACCCTAGCTACGCCACTGCCGTCACTAGCACCTTTCGTCATTTCTGTCCTGGCTGGGAGAAGGTGTCAAAAGGGATGGGACTCCAAGCATTCTTCAAACCCCTGCCCCCACTTCAAATAACCCCACTGTGGACACTAATACACGTTAGTAAGGCCGGCCCGACCAGAAGAGTATCTTTGGCAATCATGTATTTGATTGTATTTTTAAAAGGGTAAAAAACATAACTGTAATGTTTAAATAAGTCTAAACATACTTAAACATTGCCAGTTTAATAGAATACTTGTGAAACATTTTGAGGTGGTGGCCCCAATTAATTTATTTTTCGGGGGAAGGGGGGCATGGCATTAAAAAGTTTGAAGACCACTGCCCTAGTTGAAGGAAAAATAAAACTGCCCTCTATGTGCCCCCCACCGCACTACAGACAAAAAAGCCCAACTCCCATTTACCACGCTCTCGAAGTGGGTGGAAACTGCTGCACATTCAGGTCCACTGTTTCCCCAGAAGGGGAACTGGACCTGGTGTCCACAGATCAGCCTGTTATTCCACATTCCAGGGGAAAACACTGGAAATTCCTCTTATAACATGGAAGATACCTCCCAGGATTGTAAATTCTGCCCTTGTAACAGCCTGGCTGAGTTGACGGGCAACTCATCCTGCAGCCCGCGGTTGTATGTGTGTTCATGGAAAGATAATGTCCATAGTATAGCAATACTAAGAGCCTGTGCGTTTCTATTAAATGGAGTAAAATTTGGTATATTTTGTAAATGCTTTTAATGTTCTCCCTTAACTAGGATTTGACATGGAGCGTGTTACTGTTTCCATTGCTCATATAGATTTTTTCTGTATTTTCTACTTTCTAAGTAAAATCAAAGAATATTGTTTAGCTATTCCTGTTTTTCAGTTTCAATGTAATTTTTGATTTAACTCTGTTTCATTAAAATTGTCTTTCCTTTAACATGTTCTTTTAATGTATGATGTATTGTTATTTCCTGGTGGCTGTCTTTCCTTAACATTGGTTTATCTAGCAGATTAATTCAAGGGCTTCAGGGAGGGTCTCTGTCTCTTCAGGAGGGTTGATGTAGGAATGGCAGGCCGGCCAGGCCAGGGTGCTTTCTGAGATAGACAGCCCACAGGTGGGGTGTTGAGGGAAGAACTTATTTTAAGACTCATGGGGTGGAAACAGAAGAGTCGATGGTCCAGAGATGGCGGGTTCCGATGATTTATATTTCTTTCAGATGGATTTGGTTGGGCAGGTTTGATTGACATGAGATGGAATACACTCAGAAATCCTTCACTCTGACGTGCTCGATCAGCGCATAGGTGGGGTTTCCAATTTTGAGACTAGGGAGGTTCTGTGTCCACCCCTCTAATCAATCAATCAGTCAAACATTTATATAGCACGGCAACACACACGTGAGAGTCTCGAGGTGCTGGGACCATTTGGTTGCTCCATTGTGGTATGTTCAGTTGAACTGCCAGGTTCTGAGTCCCTTCCTGTTAATCAGGAGTGAAGGTGTGGTTGAGACGTGTAGGGGGAGGCTGTTCCATGCATGGCCGAGAGGTGCAAGAAGGTGTGTCTTACAGCTTTGGTTCGGAGGATACGAGGGGTGTCTGCAAGGGCGAGGAAAGCCGATCGAAGATGTCTGGCTGGTTGGTGGAAGGTCAGGCCTTTGGTGTATGCTGGTCCTTCTTGTGTAGGGCCTTGTAGGCGTGGGTCAACATCTTGAACTGGCATCTCTTCTGGATCGGGAGCCAGTCAAGTTTCTTCAGGTGGGGTGTGATGTGGGTCCTTCTAGGGAGGTCGAGGATGTGTCTTGCTGCTGAGTTTTGCATGGCAGGTCTTCTCTGTGTCACACACCCATCTCCTCTCTCTCCACAGATGTCCCATGTGACGCCACTCAGCAGATGCCGTCGAGCGCGGACCAGGAAACTCTCTTCACGTACCTCTTCCAGCCATCGCCTCACATCCTCAGCCGACAGGTCACGTCAGCTCAGCTTTGGTTCTTCACGGGCCCTGTGGTACCACCCAGCCCCCCACTCAACATGTCGGCTCCACCAGCTGAGGTGTTGGTGCTGACTGGGCAGGGCCAAACCAGTATCGCCACCACCTGGGTCCAGGTGTCAGCCGAGTGGACAGCTTTCCACTTCACCAAGCCCTTCCTTCACTACATCTCTCAGAAGATCTTCGTCCTGTCGGTGCAATGTCCATCATGCCCGTGTGTCTCGGACGCTGACAAGATGCCCTTCATCGTGTCCATCACAAAGCCCCGCTCCCAGGACCGCTTACGCAGGTCCTCGTTACCATGGTCTCCTGCAGCCATCAACCTTCTGCAGCGGCCCTCAGATGATGCCCAGAGCCATGCCCACTGCCACCGTGGCTCCATCAACATCTCCTTCGAGGAGCTAGGGTGGGACAAGTGGATTGTCCACCCCAAGAGCTTCCTCTTCCACTACTGCCATGGGACATGCTCCACCTCCAGCAACCTCATCCACAAACTGGGCTTCCAGCTGTGCTGTGCGGCGCTTCCGGGCACCATGCGCTCCTTGCGCGTGCGCACAACCTCTGACGGTGGGTTCTCCTTCAAGTACGAGACGGTGCCCAACATCATCACCGAGGACTGTGCCTGCATCTGAGGGCAGCTGGGGAGCTGATCATACACCAACATGTGCGTGCCATACATACATGTGGGTCATGGTTCATTGGGTGTTATGCATGTGTATGTGCATATGTCTGCGTGTATGTGTATCTATGTGTGCTTGTGTACAGATGTCAGTGCATGTTTGTGTTTCTGTGGGCTTGTTTGTGTGTTTGTGTCTGTCTCTCTATGTGCCTATGTCTGTGTGCATGTGTGTGTGCCTGTACACATGCTGTGTATGAGTGTGTCTGTGTGTGTGCTTGTCTGTGTGTTTGTGTCAGTCTTTCTATCTGCCTATGTGTATGTGCCTATGTCTGTCTATATGCGCATATGTTTGTGTTCATGTGTTTCTTTGTGTGTGTGTGTGTACAGATGTCAGTGCATGTTTGTGTTTCTGTGTGCTTGTTTGTGTGTTTGTGTCTGTGTGCATGTGCATATGTCGGTGTGCATGTGTGTGTGCCTGTACACATGCTGTGTATGTGTGTGTCTGTGTGTGTGCTTGTGTGTGTGTTTGTGTCTGTCTATCTATCTGCCTATGTGTGTGTGTGTATTGTGTGTATGTGCCTGTCTGTCTGTATGTGCATATGTTTGTGTTCATGTGTTTCTGTGTGCTTGTTTGTGTGTTTGTGTGTGTATGTGCCTATGTCTGTGTGCATGTGCATATGTCTGTGTGTGTGTGTCTGTACACATGCCGTGTATGTGTGTGTTTGTGTGTGTGTGCTTGTCTGTGTGCATTTGTGTTTCTGTGTGTTTGTTTAGCTACCAGTGCATGTGTGTTTCTCTGTGCTAGTCAGTGTGTTTGTGTTTGTCTTTCTATGTGACTGTGAGTGTGTGTGCTGTGCCTCCATGTGTGTGTTGTGAGTGCGCAAGCCCTCTTTGTCCATTTGTCGCCCCGCATGAAGGCCCCCATCGCCCTAGTGCCCGTTTCTTGCTCCTTTGTGTTGTAAACCCACAGGCCTGTGCCCAATTGTGGTGTCCTCCGGCCCTACAAGGATTCTCTCACCCTCTCAGGCCCTGCACACGCCGGGACCGCTCACCACACACTTCACACACAGATGCAAGCACTCACATGTAGAAGCTTCTAGAAGCATGCTTCCGCCTTAACACTACACATACAAGAATCTCACACCCTCATCTCAAGCCTGCGGAGTGAAATCACCTCATAGGTTATGTTTTAGGCGGTCACCCCGATTACAAGTTATCCGAACACTACTTTTCTGCCCGTAGGATGTTTAACAGGTGTGATCTTTAACTCATCCAAATTCCTGGTATGATTCCACAATCGCAAAATAAAAATCGAAAGAGGAAACTGCAGGTGCCTTAGGTTATGAGATGCTGAGAAGGATGTGTGGGGGGAATAACACCTGAATATTCCCACTGCTCAGAGTCGGTGGTAATGAATGTTAACCATAAGGTCTAGCAACCCCACACCTTCAGAGCTACATGTATCATTTTTTACAATTGTTGTACTATGCTGGAATGTTGTTTATTAACATTTTTTAAATAAAAATTACATTACCATTAGATGATGTTGTACAATAGTGCACAGAGGTGCTGCATTCTTTGACAATATGGTAAAGAGAATGTTACATTACTTACCATTGCAACATTTCCTTACCAACTTTCCTAAATATATCATTTTGAGTTGGTTATACAATCCATCAACTCGGATTTGTATGCGCGGCCAATCACCCTGGTGGGTATCCAGGCGCTGGGGATGGGCCGGTCGGTCAGGAAGCTGGTCTTGAGTGGTCTTCTGAAGTCCGTGAGGGTGGTGGCGGTCCGGAGATGGACGGGCAGGTCGTTCCAGGACTTGGCAGCGAGGTAGGAAAAGGATCGTCCCCCTCCTCGGGCTCGACGGATGCATGGGATGTGTGTGCGGGCGAGAAGGGTGAAGCGAAGTTGTCTGGTGGGCAGGTGGGAGGTCAGTCGGGGGTTGATGTAGGCTGGTCCCATGTTGTGGAGGACCTTGAACCCGTGGATGCGTGGTTGAGGGTTTTGAAGTGCATCTCTTCTTGATTGGGAGCCAGTGGAGGTCTCTGAAGTGGGGGGTTCTGCTTGACCGTCTTGGGAGATGAAGTATGAGTCTGGCTGCCGTGTTTTGGATGGTCTGGAGCTGTTTCAGTAGTTGGGTTGTGGTTCCATCATAGAGTGAGTTTCCGTAGTCCAGTCGGCTGGTGATGAGGGCCTGTGTTACTGCCTTCCTGGTGCTCCGTGAGATCCACCTGAAGATATTACAGGGCATTCGAAGGGTGTGGAAGCTTGAGGAGGTGACTGCGTTCACCGGGCGCCTCATGGAGAGCTCGTTGTCAAGTATGATGTCCAGGTTCCTGTGGTGGGGGTTGGTGCTGGTCCGATGGCCCCCAGGAGTTGTCCCAGGGGGAAATATGAGCACTTCCGTCTTGTCCGTGTTCAATGTGAGGCAATTGCACTTCATCCAGTCTGCGTCGCTGGTCATAGCGTTCTGGACGTTTGCTCTGGTGGTGGAGGTTCATGTGAGAAGTTGGCCTGGTATATGCTGTCCACTGGTTCTTGTTGGCACCTTGTACCAGTCCAAACAACCCCTTATGGTGATAGGTTAAAGACAACCTTTATTGAAAGCTATCCTAGTGGTAGCTATGGAGAGCAGCCTTCAGGCTAAGTCTTGAAGGAATGTAAAGCAGCTTGGTTTACCAGTCTATAATCTCTTGAATGGCTAAATGAAAGGAGAACCACACAAGGAATATATATAAAATATATGTATTTATTTTGGAACACTCTCTACTAACCTCTTTATGAGATTGGAGACCAAGGCACACAATATTAATACACTAAAACGACAGTAAATAGCACAATACACAGTGGGCCCCATGGGGAGAACAAACCATATATTAAGAAAGTGGTATAACAAACACGACTTCACTAGACACAGTGCCTAGAGCAACCCCAAGGAACCACCCAAGGTAGTGAAACAGGGGACCCACGGGGAACACGTGCAGTGTGAGAACACAGCCGCGAGCTCTGTACAATCCGATGGAAAAGACGTGGTTGGAATTTTAAAGATTAAGGGCACTTAGGAGAGGAGTTGGAGCAAACCCTTTTAGACTTAGAAGCTTCTAAGGCCAGCACCTATGTGAGCACTGGAGTACTTGTGTTCTCTAACCCAGGAAAGCCGGGTGCATAGGTGTCAAATGGTGTCGAGAGTCTTCGTCGTTTTCAATGGCGTGATGCTGCAAAGTGCTGCTGCCGGGAAGATGAGAAGTGTCCGGTGTGATCAAAGCCTGGATCAGAGCTGAGAAGAACCTGAAAGCAGAGGGGACAGAGTCTGGGTCACTTCAGGGTGACCAGGGGCTCGGTAGACGAATGCCCACCGATGTCGGGTGTTTCAGGTGTGAAGAGGTGAAGCTTGACTCTGCAGCCACGGGGACAAGGAGACGTTGATGATGACCAAAGTCCACAGGCGAGCTGTCCCACGAAGGATGTCGAGTGCTGGGGGGGTTAGTGTCCGGATTGGAGACCAACAAGCCTTGGCAACTGCAACCCATGCGGTCAGAGAAAAGATGCTTTGGTGTGGACCAGAAAAGTTCTGTGGACTCCTCAAGTGATGGAGAGTCAGGGCACGTCTGGAGCAACCAGGAAAGCCCACTGAAAGTTAAAGTACCCATCTCAGGCACCCACAGGTCGACGGACCAGGGATCAAGAAGGGACCTTAAGAGGAATCACAAAATACCAGCCCACGGAACACTCGTGGAGTTTAGGCTAGTAATCTTCAGTGAAATCACTGCTTGGGGTCTGGACTACAAGCAGCCCAAAGCACAGCCTCAGGGATCGCAAAAAAGCACATGCTGCTGCAAATGTGCACGAGGTCCAGTGGTGTGAGTTGCACGGTCCCCACAAGGGCTGTGGGTCTCAGGTTTGCTGAGAGCACTGGTCGTCCTCGGGTAAGCTTGGGAACCCACCTCCTGTGTTGCAAAATCTTCGGAGTCCTTCAGGAGCTGCGCAGATGCAAGCCCGTCAGATGCGTTTCAGGTGCCTGCTTTGCAGGGGAGTAAGGGCCATATGTAGGAAACCAAATTGCGATCGCAAATGCTGAAACTCGCAGATTTGGGCAGTGTGCTATGTAGCACACAAAAACCCAGACGCAAAATAAGGAATCGCAAAATTTGCGATTCCTTATTTTGCAAATGCATTTAAGGAATCCCAAATTGCGATTCCTTAAATGCAATGTAGGAAGCATCCAAGTTGTGTGATTTTGGCTTAAGGAATCGCAACTTACCACCAACTTCAGGTTGGTGGTAATTTGCGATTTCTTTGAAAAATGCACTTTTTTGCATTTTTCAAAGTGCCATGTGGCGCACATACATGCCCTTAGCGCATGTATGTGCGCCACATGTGCACACATGTTTATTTCAGGGGTGCAAAAGGGTGTCCTATTGACACCCTTGCAACCTTGAAATTGCATTCTCAATTTGCGATTCTCTAATTGAATATCGCAAATTGAGAATGTCTTCCTATTCATTTGTATGGGCCTTCTAGCCCATAGGAATGAATGATAACGTATTCCTTATTTGCGAATCTCAATTTGCGATTCGCAAATAAGGAATATGTCGGATTTGCAAAATATTTTGCTAATCCTACCTACATTGCGTTTTGCGATTCTCTAATTGCGATTCCCTAAAAATCGCAATTTGAGAATCGCAAAACACGTTTTACCTACATATGGCCCTAACTCCTTTACTCCAAGGGAGATTCTTCGGTCATCCAACGGGAGGTTCAGGACAGAGGGGTGGCAACACCCATGTCCTTTGTCCAGTTTTGCGCCAGAGCAGGGGCTGGTAGCCCCTGCAACCAGTTTGAGCTTGACTATGCACAGGGACACCAAATGTGCCCCTAGTGCAGACATCAAAGCACTCTCAGAGTGCACCCACCCAACCCCAATACACTAAAGCCTGTCTGGGAGGTGGTCACACCTCCCTGTGACAGGAAACCTATTGTCCAGCTGTCACCTTCCGGAGTTTCGTCCAGCAGCAGGAGGGCAGACTCGTGTCTGTGGCTGGCAGCATCCATTTTGTGATGCCAGGGTTTGTAAAGCTGGTACCGGGTGTACCGGAGCTGTCAGATTTCTCCCTCTAGTCGGGTGGAATCATACCTCCCACACCAGTTACTGGTGTGGAGGTATGATTCCAAGGTGTTTGACACCAAGCACAACATGTTTCCATGCAGCTGTTAGCCTTTACCGCGAGGTTATAATGAACTTAACTATATATCGTTGGCTGCATCACAAACAACCCCAGAATATAGGTTCCGAAGGCTGCAGAGGGGCTCTGCTCATGCATGGAAACCTTCTCACATAAAACCCAGCACCCTGCCTTCAGGATTGATAAGGCCTGCCATAGGGGTGACTGATAGGTTTATATGTGCAGTGATTGGATAGATATAGTGAACCTGTATCTAAGTAAGGTGTGCATGCACCACCTTACACAGGCTGCTGTAGCAGACGAATGCCCACCGATGTCGGGTGTTTCAGGTGCGAAGAGGTGAAGCTTGGCTCTGCAGCCACGGGGACCAGGAGATGTCGACGATGACCAAAGTCCACAGGCGAGCTGTCCATTGAAGGATGTTGAGTGCTGGGGGGTCAGTGTCCGGATTGGAAACTGGAGACCAACAAGCCTTGGCAACTGCAACCCACGTGGTCAGAGAAAAGATGCTTCGGTGTGGACCAGCAAGGTCCTGTCAGGGCATATCTGGAGCAACCAGGAAAGCCCACGGAAAGTTAAAGTACCCTTCTCAGGGACCCACAGGTCGACGGACCAGGGATCGAGAAGAGACCTTGAGAGGAATCACAAATTACCAGCCCACGGAACACTCGTGGAGTGTAGGCCAGTAATCTTCAGTGGAATCACTGCTTGGGGTCTGGACTACTAGTAGCCCAAAGCACAGCCTCAGGGATTGCAAAAAAGCATATACTGCTGCAAATGTGCACGGTGTCCAGGCGTACGAGTTGCACGGTCCCCACGAGGGCTGCGGGACTAGGTTTGCTGAGAGCACTGGTCGCCCTCGGGTAAGCTTGGGAACCCACCTCCTGTGTTGCAAAATCTTCGGAGTCCTTCAGGAGCTGCGTAGATGCAAACCCGTCAGATGCGTTTTAGGTGCCTGCCTTGCAGGGGAGTAACTCCTTTACTCCAAGGGAGATTCTTCGGTCATCCAACGTAGTGTAGATAGTTGAAGTACTTGGTTTCTGTAGCAGAGTTTTGCCCAGGTAAATCTAAAGTCCTGTAGCCAGGGGTTCCTACTTTATACCCAAGGAAGGTGATGGACAAACTCTGGGGACCCACCAATGGGAGGGTCAGGACAGAGGGGTGGCTACACCCATGTCCTTTGCCCAGTTTCGCGCCAGAGCAGGGGCTGATAGCCCCTACAACTGGTTTGAGCTGGACTATGCACAGGGACACCAAATGTGCCCCCAGTGCAGACATCAAAGCACTCACAGAGTGCACCCACCCAACCCCAATACACTAAAGCCTGTCTGGGAGGTGGACACACCTCCCTGTGACAGGAAACCCATTGTCAAGCCGTCACCTGCCAGAGTTTCATCCAGCAGCAGGAGGGCAGACTCGTGTCTGTGGCTGGCAGCATCCATTTTGTGATGCCAGGGTTTGTAAATGTGGTACCGGGTGTACTGGTGCTGTCATATTTCCCCCTCTAGTAGGGTGGAATCATACCGCCCACACCAGTTACTGGTGGGGAGGTATGATTCCAAGGTGTTTGACACCAAACACGACATGTTTCCATGCAGCTGTTAGCATTTACCACAAGGTTATAATGCACTTAAGTATATATGGTTGGTTGCATCACAAACAACCCCGGAATATAGGTTCCAAAGGTCCACCCGCCATACTAATGGACCCCCTAGTGTCGTAGCCACAGGGCCCCTTTTGTTCAGGATGTGACGCGTACCCAGCAGGTACAGCCAGTAAATGGTGAAACAAATTCAACAGAAACCTCGTAATTAAAAATCTATCATTTGCACTGGCTATGAGGGTTGGGTATGGTTCTATGCTTTGTGTTGACACGACTAAAATATCATTTCTAACCTTGGGTTTATTCAGTTCGGTTTCCTCCCTTTGGGCCACAGTATATTTAAAAAATAGATCTTTGATAAGCGCTTTATCCCGTGCACACACCGTATCTGGATGGGAGAACAAATCTGAGCTGCCAAGCATGGTGAAGGTGTCTTTTACATTCTTCAGCCACGGGATTTTCAACGCATGGTCCAGAGAGAGTCAGTCCAGGATTATCTGCCTGTTAAAACCTGTCTCCTCATTGGGCCATATGTTTACCCAACACAAAAGGGATTTCACCGCCACCAGGTCAGAGATATATTTAGACCCCAGCTCCTCATGTACAATAAAAGCAGGGGTACTCTGGGGGACTTTCAACAAACGCCTAAGATAACTGTTTTCTTCATTTTGGAGTTTGTTTGTCCTCATAAACCCCCAGACCTCACTTCCATTTAAGACTTTAGAACTACAAAAGGAGTTATATGTCCCCGGCGACCATCTACCTTATCTGTGAGCATAGCTTGTAATCGCTCCAGTAGACTTTGTCAAATCGAGACACTTGCCCTCTCATAACTGTTTGAAACTCAGTTTGTAATCGAACATAATGCCTAGGTATGAGAAGGCCGGTACCTTCCCCAGGGTATGAGTACCTACCTAATAGGTGTTTGGCTTCCTGCTCTTCTTCCCTAATTCCATTATGTAAGATTTTGTTAAATTAGGGGACAAATCCAACTCATTCATAAACCCTACGAACCCATCTAATAACACCTGCAAGGCCTTAGATGTACGAGCAAGGAGGACCGCATCGTCCGCATAAAGTAGAACAGGGACTGGTCTTGAGCCTACTTTTGGGGTGTCTGCTTGGAGTGCAGTTAATGCAGAATCCAGGCCATTAATGTATATTGTAAATAAAAAAGAGCCTAAAATACATCCCTGTCTGACCGCACACAGACACTTAAAATATTCTGTGGTCCTCCCCTCTTGCGTGTATCTTACTGCAGCAGAAGTGTTTAAATGTAATGCCCTTAGGATGTTAATAAAGGCCGGATCCACCCCCAGTGATCCCATGATGTTCAAAAGTTTACTACGATTAACACGGTCAAAAGCCGCCGTAAGGTCCATAAAGGCTAAGTAAAGTGCCTCAGCCTTGACAATTGCATACTTTGCGGCAACAAGATAGAGATTTAAACATTGGCCAACCGTAGATTTACCCGCACAGAACCGATACTGCACATCCGTTATTATGCCTTGGGTCAATTCTGCCAACCTGTTTAGTACCACTTGGCCCAAAACCTTTGCTGTCACATCGATAAGCGATATTGGGCGATAGCAGTGTGGACTGTCCCTATTCCCTTTCTTAAATATCGGGACAATGGTGGCCGTGGACCATGAGGGAGGCATTTCTGTTGCAACTGCAGGATTTAATACCCTTACCAAAATCAGCGCCCATACCTCTGGATTGCTTCTGAATAGATCAGGTGGAATCTCATCTGGTCCTGGGGCTTTATTCCACGCGAGACAATCTATTCCAAGTATTACCTCTTGTGAAGTAAAAGAGATAGTGTCCCTGCTCTGATCAAAGGATAATGTCTGTGGCTCGTCCACTCTTAAGGGCGGATTGTACAGCCCCTCAAAATTAGCCTGCCACTGCTCGGGTAAAATGTTATGGACCAGGCTTGGAGTGTTAGAATCTTTAAAAATGGGCTGTTGATGATCTTCCAAAAATAAGTAGAGTCCTTTAGCTCAGTAGCCCCTTCTAGATCCTCCCATGCCTTCATTTGGAGTTGGCGCTTCTGTGTCCTAACTGCTTGTTTATACCCTTGCAGCAGGACGCAATCCATCCCCTGGGTGATTTTTTAAGGGCCCTCTTTAATGCTCTAAGGGCCTGCAAATATTGCCCAGCAAACCATCTTGGCACGTCCTTAGAGCATGAGTGTGCAGGTGCTTTTAGAAGGCTATTCACTAATTGTGCAATGTCTATAAAAGTCTGAACTAGCTCTCGTCCCTGTATTTCTGGGTCTAAACACTTCTGTATCTCTTCCTTGCCTCTGGTAAAAAGGGAGTTATTAAAAGCCATATCAATCTGTGACCAACGCAACCGCTTGCTTTGATCGGTTGCTGAAATCTGTACCTCCATCAGACTATATGATGCCCGCTGATATCGGGGAGCCACCAGTGATATAACTACAGGATTATGATCACTAAGGGGTCGATTCCGATCCGGTAAAAAGGCCCTACGAATCGTCGCATGGAGCGTTTTCTCTGTACGACTCGTAACCGGTAAACTGTCCGTACAACCCAGGAAGTACGATTCGTACAGAAAGCCGATTTCCGTACGAATCGTACAAAAGACCGTATGGGTAAAAAAAACGTATGCATCATCTCTAGAACAGCCGCCCATACGGATGTAAGCAGCGTTTTACGGCCCAGCTAGTACGATCCGTCCCTACGGCACTCCGTACGGCTCTTAATTTACAGGAGACAAAAACAGCCGTAAAAGCTGATTTCCCAGGGGGATGAGTCGTACAGGCCCCCCCCGCCCCCGTATGTACACAACGTACCCCCACCCCCCGTATGTATGCACCGTACCCGCACCCCTGTATGTACGCACCGTACACCCACCCCCGTATGTACGCACCGATCCCCACCCCCGTATGTATACACCGTACCCCCACCCCCGTATGTACGTACCGTACACCCACCCCCCATATGAACGCACCGTACTCCCATCCCCGTATGTACGCACCGTACCCCCAGCGCTTAACAGGGTCCTTGGCACCCCTAACGTCTGGGCCTCTGATGTTTTCTCCCAGCTGCTTGGGAGCTATTTTCCTCTGTGCCTTACGCTGTCTCTTCGGGGCTGGTGGGCCATTCTGATCCCCACAACTTGCGGTAGGCAACGGGGCCCTGCTCCGTGTCACCTAGGCAGCCGTAACGCTATTTAGACTGGTACTAATGCTCTGGTTTGGGCCCCCTCTCTTCTGCTTCCTCTCCCTGATTCAAAATGTCTCCTGCTCCATTTACGGCCGCATTTTCCTCTACCAGGGCCATATTCCCATCCGGTAACAATGCTGCTATACCAGCCCTGCCCCGAGAGTGCCTCCTCCCTGCTTTGTCAATTTCTTTGAAGAGAGCTCCCACTGCCTTTATTAAAAAAGATTCAATTGTGCCCTTAGTAGTGTCCGGTGATGAGCCAGTGGAGGCGCACTTCCTTTTCCCCATGATATACTTGTACAGCGGGCTTGTCCAAATGCCCCCCTATCAAAACTTACGAGAGCAGGCCAATTGAAAATTCTTACTGCCACTGCACAGCACCCCCGGGCCCCTCTGCACAATCTCCAACGGTTAATTATGAACTGATCATTACTCACAGTGGAAGTCTTGTAGAATTGGAGGTAGAGATATCCAACAGCAGATGTTAGAGATGTGGCCAAGCCCGGCCACCTCTGGTCAGTGATGGGCAAGGGCGGGCCCGCTCTTTGTCCGGGCTTTGCCAGGGCACGTCACGCGAAGCCGGGGGCCGCAGGATGAATTTACATGCCTCCGGGCGCACAGGCAAGTGTCAGCGCCTTTGGGCACGAAGCAGGGCGTACAGGGACCTGGAGTCCCCTATGGCGTCCCGTTTGTGACTGGTTGCGTCTAATATTATTTAGTGTTACTACCCCAGAGTGAGGCGCTGAAGCGCTACATTCTTATTGTTGGTAACAGACCAGGGTTGTTAAATTGTCACCAGTTGTGGTCAGACGTTCACAGCCCCACCAGCGGCTGCTGTAGCTCCCCTGGAGTTTTACACTAAAGCTTCACTGTGCTGCTGTGGCCTCTTCATTTGATGGGATATCGGTGGTTGATGACTCCCTTACAATCCTTGACTCTGGGAACTCCTGGATTTATCTGCTGCATTCGACACTGTCAACCATCTGGACCTCCTTCGCACTTTTGAACACCGCATGGGAGAGGTATGGAGCAGTGGCCAGAGCAGCTGACTCCAGAGCGCTGGGCTCACTGTTCAATCCCCGGCACCGGTGGCAGCTCAGCTCAGCATCATGCGACTCGGGGCAATAGCTCACTTAATCTCCTCAACAGCCCTCAGCGCCTTGAAACCGTAAGGGGTTATATACTCGTGCTTTACAAATATGGATTTTATTTATTTATGTGGAGGCACGGTCTTCAATTGGTTCTCATCTTACCTAACCAATGGCTCCCAAATTGTGAAAATGGGTACCTCCCTTTTGAGACAGGTCAGCATACATCGAGGGGTCCCTCAAGCCTCGATCTTCTCCCCAATCCTCTTTAACCTCTACCTAGAACCGCTGTGGGCGATTCTCAGAAACTTGGGGCTTCTCTTCCACCTCTATGCTGACGACACTCAAATATACATGAAAATATCTTCCCCTGAAGACCTTGCCTTCCTTTCAACCACGCTGCTAAAGATTCAAACGCCTTCCTTTCAACCACGCTGCTAAAGATTCAAAACTGGATGTCTAACCATCATCTAAAACTCAACCCAACTAATACAGAATTTCTCTTGCTCTCACCTCCGAAAACAAAAGGAATTTATGGCCAACGTTCCCATCCTGGATGGCTGCCCTGCCATTAACCAGTGTGCTGGATCCCTTGGCTATCACCTAAACCTCCCCAGCCACATCACAGCCAGGGCCAAAAGGGCACGACACCAACTCAGGCATCGGCGGAGCGCCAGACAACTGATCTTGGAACAAGACTTCAAAACAGTGGTGCAGTCTCTTGTCCTCTCCAGACTAGACTCTGTCTAATGCCTGAGCCCTTCTTTCAGGCATTACCAAAGTTAATTTTGGGCCACTGAGAGCAACACTACATGCAGCAGCAGGCTTCGCGTTAGACCTTAAGAAATTTGACCACATCTCCCCGGCCCGGCTAACCCTCCAATGGCTTCCCATTGAAGCTCGGGCCCAATTCAAAACCACCTGCATTACCCACAGAGCGCTGCGCTCCTCTTCACCCTCCTATCCAAATCAGAAACTGAACATCTGGAGAGCAAACAGGGGATTTGGAAATGCCCAATGTCTGCTCTTGTAACCCCCCACCTTCAGTCAAGAACGGTACATGAGCCAGTCATTCTCTGGTAGTGCCACAAGAATCTGGCACTTCTTACCTCCCTGCCTTCGCTCCACAACATGCATAATCACCTCCAAAAAGGACCTCAAGCTGCTACTATTTGACAGACACATGGGTTAATCACCCTCGAGCATACCTGAATACTCTCTGCACAGGATACAAACTACTTTCATTATGTGTCCCCTCCATCTTAATCAATGCTTGAACCGTGTACATCCCTCTCCCACGGCTGCATGTGTCCTGGTGGCAGCAACAGATGCAAATGTCTGAACGCAATTATTGTAGCTGTAGCTTGCTGTACCCTTATATCCTGCTACTGTTGTAAAGCGCTCTGATGGCTTCAGGCCATGTCCGCGCTATATAAAATTGCAAAAATAAAATAAACTATGTTTTCACTGTTTACTTGCAATGTGAGACCCTCTGTGGTTTCTGTTTTAGGTTAATTTGGAGACAGGTTTATATTTGGCCCTAGTGGTGTAACAATAGGCCCTGTAGCCCCCATGGTTCATGGGGCCCAAGCTCCAGGGGTCCCCTCTGGGACTGTGCACGGGCCCTTGACCTAAGAGTTCTTTCAGTGTCTGAAGCGTGGATGGCACCTCCATGAACTTGGCAGGGGGTGGGCCTCGCGTTTCATTACGCCACTGTTCGGCCTGTGCCTCAGTCTTGAAGTGTAAGCATTTCTGGGTATTTGTGACACTTACAACAACTCTTAGAAGCGTAGAGGCAGGGGGCGTGACCAGGTAACCCATGACAGTCAGAAGGGACGCGAGAGTCCACCACACACAATCTGTTGAGGCTGGCAATGAAACGGAGGCAGGAATGTCCGGTAGCCGAGGTGTAGTTCTAGATGATGATTTATTGATCTTAGTTGCAGACAAGTATATTCTTAGCTTAGTCCTTAGGACAGCCCCACTAGGTGCGGCCTCCCTGCTGCTCAACCCATACTCCAACTGACCCTCTCCACCCCACCGGCACCCTCGTATTCCATGGCATCACCACCACACCAACATGCCACACAACACATTCACACTGGCTGAGCAGCTAGGGCCAGAGCACCAGTGAAGATGCATAGATAAGTACACAAGATATAACAGCAGTTCACGACTGTTGCAATCAATAAAAGATCCTTTGTAGGCAGGTAGCGTAGGTTGTACGATGAAGTTTAATAGGAGATAATAGTCTTAGTTACAGGTTAGAGATGTGATGTAGATGTAACATGCATGCCCCACCAGGGGCAGCCTTCTGCTGCTCAGCCTGCTCACTCCAACAGATCTCTCAAGCATACTTAAACATTCTAACTCTATGACATCACGCTCACTCCAACTGATCTCTCAAGCATACTTAAACATTCTAACTCTATGACATCACGCTCACTCCAACTGATCTCTCAAGCATACTTAAACAATCTAACTGTATGACATCACGCTCACCCCAACTGATCTCCAAAGCATACATAAACATTCTAACTCTATGACATCACGCTCATTCCAGCTGATCTCTCAAGCACACATAAACATTTTAACTCTATGACATAACGCTCACTTCAACTGATCTCTTAAGCACGCATAAACATTCTAACTCTATGACATCATGCTCACCCCAACTGATCTCTCAAGCACACATAAACATTCTAACTCTATGACATCATGCTCACTCCAATTGCTCTCCAAAGCATACATAAACATTCTAACTCTATGACATCATGCTCACCCCAACTGATCTCCAAAGCACACATAAACATTCTAACTCTATGACATCACGCTCACTCCAACTGATCTCGAAAGCACACATAAACATTCTAACTCTATGACATCATGCTCACTCCAACTGATCTCCAAAGCACACATAAACATTCTAACTCTATGACATCACGCTCACTCCAACTGATCTCCAAAGCATACATAAATATTCTAACTCTATGACATCATGCTCACTCCAATACTGATCTCCAAAGCACACATAAACATTCTAACTCTATGACATCACACACACACACAGGCAGAGCAGCAGGTAGCAGAGGACAAAGGAGAGAATGCATCATATCTAACTCAAGATATAACAACGCCCCATGGCCCGGTGCAGGTTGTAACCCAGGAGCACGTTGCACAGGCAGCAGAAGTACATCACAACATCTATGTAGGCGCACACCTGAGGCCTAGAAACAACAGTGCTCCGCGCAGTACAGGTACCGCGTCAACAAGAAATGAGGCATGACACGGAGCGAAGCACCACCACACGTGTGCTCCTGTGACCCCACACACAATGGGACACTCCAAACCCTGCAACACCACTCAGATCACGGACAAGCCTCTATGCAGGATGCAAACAGGAGGACTGCAAGCACTTAGCAATGTCCTATGAGTACAAATAAACATGATGTGGGATCCTCGTTGCACGACACGTTTTATAACATTTATTACATCTGCGTAAAGCACAGGGAAACACATACTTCCATTAAGGGTTATAGGTTCCATAGATTGTATGAGTAGGTTACTTCTTTACATTAGTCTAACTTAGGAGTAGGGATTTTAGGATTAGTTGGAAGGATGATATTTCGTTATATGTAAGAAGACTTATTTAAAATTAATAATGCTTGACCTATTAAGCAATTAATGCCAACCCAGGGAAAACAACTTGTATTCGTGAGTCTAGAGTTTTCATAGAATTAATTGGTAACTATGAATTGCATCTTTTAGAGATAAAGTATTACATTTTAGATTGCATAACCTTGTGCTATTTATTAATAACGTTTATTTCTCACTTTTATCTGCAGTATTTGTTTAGATTTTCTAAAGTCCTTTACTCCTACACCATCTTTCTTTTGTTCTGCGAGAGAGAGGACACAACATTATTGCAGGGGCATGTTTAACATAGTAATTTCAAAATACTAAATAATTCATTGTTCGACTCATATGTCTAAGGTTACATTCATCCATTTCACAGGTAACCTAAAATATTTCCAATAAGTTCAATACAAAAGATATGTTTTCAAAAAGTTTAGCATATTAAAAATATATATTTTATAATTGCCTTTGATGCTGCCCTGCATTTAAAACGAGCAATGGCATTTTTTAATGTACTTTATATGTAAGAAGTCAAGATGACAACTTTACTAAATTAAACCGTACAATAAACATCATATTTAAAAAAAGAAGTACAAAATGTAATCAATCGTTGGGAGTCTAGTCCATCAATAAAGTAATTACAAATAACCAGAGACTGGAGAGGGAGAGGACGCAAGGGGAGCGAGCAGCAAAAATGAAATAAGAACTTACCTTCTCGCCACTTCCTCACTGCGTCTCTGCTCCATAGCCCTCCCTCCATGACTTAAACAGGAAACACACCCAGGCGCCCAGCTAGCCAATCACAACTCTGCTTTAGCAGCGTTGTGATTGGTCTGAGTGCCGTGTTTCGGTGCTCAACCGCTGACTGGGAGTCTGGGCCTGTTCTCCACGTAGGCTGTAATGTAACCTGCATGGACAACATGCAAAGTGGGCAAGACTGTTTTGGGCGGCCCAAGAGCGCTGGCCGGCCAAGCAGTCGCGGTGCACCTGGGGGAGGGTGCTACCACTCGTCCCCGGCCCCACCCCTGCACGCAAAGCTGCGGAAGTAGGAGAAAATAAAATAATAATAACACGAGTTATTATCATGTTATTTTCTCTTTATTTCACTGTCAAAAAGCAGTGGGACGGTGCTCCTCCGCCTTAGCAGAGGAGCTGCCACTGCATATATCTGATAATTAGGGAACCGCACAGGATGTTCCAAAATTTGCAGTAAACACATGATGCTCCCATTCAAATATTTGTACATGTGCATTTTTACGTGACTTCAACAGTAGCGGCCACATTCTTGGCAAGGTGGCGGGGTTGAGGGGGGGGGGGACCGGGATGAACAAAAGTTAAAAAATATTAAAATAACTTACCTGTTCAAAGCTCCGACTCTCCGCTCTGGCTCCGTCACCGTGAACTGCAGGCTCAGGCTCCCAGAATCCCTTGGGCCAATCCTGACGCTGCATGAAAGCAGTGTGAGGATTGGCCTGAGCGCTGATGATTTGCGCTCCCAGGGAGACTGGGAGCCTGTGCCTGCTGGTCTCTCCAACACAGCAACGCATCTGGGTTGAAGACAACTTCAGTGCGCATGATGGTTTGGCTGTTCTGAGATGGCCGCCAAACTCTCCTGCACAATGGCAACCAATGCACCTACAACTCCCCCTCTGCTTGTCAACTCCGTGGCCCCGCCCCCTAGGCGACGCTACAGGGAAAAATAAAACGATAATAAACCTAGGTTTATTATCGTTTTATTTTTCATCATTTAGGCTGTTGGTGGGGGGGCAACGATCCTCCGCCACGGCGTAGGAGCCGCTACTGGACTTCAATGAAGAATACATGAAACAACAAATAACAATCAATCGGTGATGACCTATTCTTTTTATTAAATACAGGTGTTTTAATCATTCTTCCTTTCCTAATCCCTGCTGCAGCATTTCTAAGTGCAAAAATTAGTAACAAATTTTATGAGTGTGATTACATATAACAAATTCAGTACCACGCAATGCGGTAATGTCATATTTCTGGAAGCAATAGTTGAATTTATTATCAGTATCGTAAGATCCGGTGGTGGAAATACCACACATGGATAGGATAACGCGCAACTGATAATGAGGACCTTAGGGTTCAAGAACGAGCCACAACTGACAGCCTTAATGTCCAGCAGCCCAGGGTGGACTCCGACCCCTCTAACTGGAAGGGAACCATGGCAGGGCCATCAATGTCCAAGCGTCCAGCAGGACACACATGGCCCAAGCGCTCAAAAACCTTCTTTAGAGGTGGAAACTGCCTAACACTATCAATAAAAGTTAGCGTAGGGTGAGGTTTGGTCTTCTGTCCATCTCTTTCAGAAGCGAAAGGTCTGTCGAAGGAGCGCCAGGTCTCTATCACGAGGGCTTCCACCCTGGTCTTCGCATCTTCAGGCCGAGCTCTTCGCTGTCCAGACCCTGGAGATGGAGAGGATGGCGATGAAGTAAAGTAGGGTCCAGAGCCTGCTGGGAGTAGTTAAGTCTGCACTGGCTGTGAAGCAGCATGTGAGGTCTTCAAAGCAAGATATGAAGCACTGAACCAAGGACGGCGATGAGGTCCCACAAGCCCTCAAGCAGATCTTGAAGGTGACACGTGGTGTGCCTAGCTACACTCGACTCCAGGGCGGGGCAGAAGGGGCTCAACCAGTAGAAGCTCTAGGGGCAGGGGTCATATGTTCACCCTCAGCAAAGCCTAAAGCTTGTCTTGAGGTGCTCCTGCATCAAGGCCCTTCGGCAGGTGTTGCGTGTCAACCAAAGTGGATCCAGTTGCAGATCCCAGGAGCACAGGCACCAAAGACAAGGCTGTGGTGTTCACACAGATGTGAGGCTGGCTGGGAGTGCAGATCCAAAGGAGGGCCCCAAAAGAGTGTATGAGGTAAGTCCCCTCACACATATAGGGGTCGGGGATCTTTCCCATCTGCTTCGGATTGCAATCCGATTTTTAAGTAGAATTTATGGCACAGATTTTCTGAGATTTTGCGTTGGGGTTATGCAATATTTATGGCGCAGCCCCAACGCAAAATCCATCTAGGGATTTAGCAAGCCACGGAAATTAAGATTAGTGTGACTTTGCATGGGATTTTATCGAAAACGTAACACAACACAGTGCACACCGCTGCCTTGCTTTACCTTGCACAAGAGAGGTGTTACATGCAGGGAGAATGAGTGTTTACGTGCACCCACCTATGTATTTTGATGCAAATGTATATTTACAAAACGGTGCACCTGTCCGAAGCTGGCATAACAAGGTAAAATATGCTTATTTCACCCCCATTTCTTCCTCTTTGCATGCTTGTTGCAAAGTTTAATAAGTCTGTAAGAATAGTTTTTGTGCAGGAAGGTATGCCTTCCTGCACAAGAAATGATTCCAATCACAATGTGGGCATCCTTGCCTTGTGGTGCAGGGATCCTGCGTGGGCCCTAAACAGCCACAAGTGTGGCAGATCATGAGAGAGCAGTGCCATGCCTCTGTCCCTTTCACACAACGCATAGCCTTCCCTGCTGCGCGGCACTGCATCAACATTTTGTAAATTTGGTCCTAAGAGTTAGGTTTAAGTTAATCTTCACAATTCAAATGCTGTGACTCATGCAGTTATGTGTGACAAAAACCTAAATGTAGACTTTAAAAAAAACTTTCACATTTCGCATTCACTTGTAAAGCACTCACACCACTAGATGTATACTTTTGCAATAATGCTTATAATAACATTATACACTGTAAATCCTCATCTTTGGCGCTATTTTATTTTAATTTTGGACATGTTCATGTTCTTAAAGTTAACAATGTGGTTGATTCTGGGTTTCCCTTGGAACCCTCCCCATGTGCACCCTGCTGATCTCTCTAGTCCGGTGGATGGCACAAAGTGCCCTCCGCGCATGCCAAAGTGCAGAACGACTCATCCGGGTGCATGCCGCCCACCTGCTGCCCACCAGCCATAAGCCAGCTCACCGCTTTGGCACTGGAAGCAGTTGCCTAAACTCTAGAAGAGCCCATACCAGGGCTTGGTATGAAAACTGGCATCAGTGTTATCAAATAGCGGGGTTTGAAAGGTGGATGGCCACGCCCTCTGTAGGGTGACATTAAAGAGTAAAGTCCCTTTAGGGCATGTTCCTGAGAGCTTTGCCTCATGCATGCGTCATGCAATGTGGTACATGCATGACGCAAACATCTAAGTCAGATTTATGAAGCCACGCAATACTAACCTGTGTGACTTTGAGTGGCCTCATAAATCATGAGTGAGGCAACGCAGCACAAATCGCTGCGTTGCCTTACTCTGAGCAAGGGAGGCGTTCCATGGGCGGGTCTTCTCATGCAACTCTCATGGTCTTGATGCATTCCTAGATTTACAAGGACTTGTAAACCATGTGCCAAACAGTTACGCCTCCAAGCAGAGGTGTAACGAGAAGAAATATCTTTATTTATCCTCGTTTTTAACTCATTCTATGCGTGCTGCATTCTGCATTCTGCAGCACACATTGAAAGAGGAAACAGCTGCCCAGGCTTGTTTGTGTGCCGAAGGTGCCCCTTCCTGCGCAAAAACAATCCTGCTTACAACACAGGCACCCTTGCACCATAACGCAAGGGTGCCACATAACGGGGGCCTGCGTTGGTGCTAGCCTGCCAGAAAGGCACCATTGCATGGGTAAAAGAAGAAGAATGCGCTGTACTGGATACATACGGTGCATTCATGCCCTTTCCCTGTGACACAAGGCAGCGCAGCAAGGTGACGCTGCCCTGCGCTGCATATTTCATAAATATGGCCTTTAGTATTTCTTCAGTGGCCACTTGGGCAGGTAAACTAGCCACGGCCAGTGCCACTGTCCCACTCAGCCTGCCTGAACGGAATGACATCATCTCCAGCACAGGCTGGGGTTCCCTGGGGGGGGCTCTCATTCCTGCTCTCCCTCTTCTATCTAAAGCAGCAGATGAATGAACTTCCCATTCACCCGGCAGGCACGAGACTTCTTCGCAAGAATGATGTGTTTACAGTGTCGCAAGCGGAGTTACTGGGTGATCCTGATGCAAGAAGTGGATATTGCTCCAAAAAGATGGAGATGGAGACACAATCGTCAAAGGGGGCCATGAGAAGAACGTGGCAGCAACCCCATTTTCCCACAAGGGACGGTTGGTATCCTGACAGCTGGTGGTTGGCCTTAGCTCGCTCCGTGGTGGAACGGGCGCACCACCTCAAGAATCGCTTGGCCGCAGCTCCAATGCGAAATGGCGAGCACAGGATGACGGATAATACAATTACTGTCATTCTCAGTCGCTCTGCATTGGTTTCAGGGTGGGTGTCACCAAATAAAGAGTAGTCTGTTTTGTGAAATGTAATCAGTGTGGCAGTCGCAAGAGCTCAAGTTGCAATTCAACATTACTGCGACATCTCTTCGGCAGTCTGTTTTTTCTCTGTTATCTGTTTGTGCCTACAGAATCTGCATTTGTGAGGACAAATGGTACCTTCCATGTGGGTGGACTTCCATCCTCCCTTCTCATGCGTGCTGAGCTTTATTCTAGGTCGGCTGCCCATGCATAGGAGCTCTTAAATCAGGGATTTCCATCCATTTCTATAGTGAGAGCTACATCTAACTCATGAAAATAATCTTGAGCTACAGTAGTGACCACATCAGAGACAGTCAAAATAGGGGGCACACCTTGCAGGATTACCTTCAGTGACCACCTAGATGTATGTCACAATACTGAGTCATGCTAAAACATCTTATCCAGAATATTGACTAAATTCAATATCCCAAAGGTAGGTAAAGATTTAGGGCCTCATTTATGAGTTTTTGACGCGGGTCAAGGCACCAATTCACTTTGCTGCACTGTCCTGTGTCGAAAAGAAGGGGTATACAATACATGTGCCAAATTTATGATATATGGCGTATTCCTGTCCTTTCTCACTGCGCTCGTGCCATTTTGTCTGCCTTGCGCCAACACAGGCACCCTTGCACCATGGCGCAAGGGTGCCTCCATTGTGACCACCTTCCTGCACAACAACAATCCTCTGAGGCGTTTCCCTCTTTTTATGTGTGCTGCAGAATTCAGTACACATAGAAAGAGGTAAAAACATGGAGAAATAAAGTTGTTTCTCCTCGATACGCCTCCCCTGGGGAGGTGTACACTTTTGACGCATTCCCATGTTTACAGATCCTTGTGAATCTGGGATTGCATCAAAATCCATTGGTGTTGCATGGGAATACACACGGCAATGCCGATATGACGCCTCTCTGATGCATTGTAAGGCAACGCAGTGACTTAAACTTCACTGCCTTACACCATATCTACGAGGCCATGAAAAGCCATGCAAAGTAGAGGCAAAAAATTAGGTTTTTCTTTTTCTAGAAAAGTCAATATTTTCTATGACTGTGTGTGGCAACCAATGTCCTGGTGCACCAGGACAAACAGAGGCTACTGGCTCCTGGTATAATAATTGAAGTTGTTCACCGCTGGTGTCCTAAGGACCACACTCAGTACTATTGGACCTCAAACTGGATCACTTAGTGCTCCTCTCCAACACATGACTCCCTTACGGTAGCAAGACAGAGCAATTCAAGATGTGCTCAAGGAAGCGAGGTGGGATAGACCTTCAGAATGTACACCGTAACACCTCCTTTTATTCTAACCACATTAATTTAGTGGCAAAAACAAAAGAACGGTTTCAAGACAATAAACAAACTCACTTGCTCCAAGTGAGTAACCTGGGAACCTCCCAAACTCTGTGCGACACACTCCGAGCACTTTTAGTGAGAAAAATAAATCAATTAGGGATAGCATTCTGACCACTTCTCTGCCTCAAGAACCTGCAGAGAACACGGACTGTGGCACCATTAATTCTCACTCCTTGGTACAGTTTCCTCAGCTCCAGCATGAGACCCTTGTTTCTTTCATGCTTAGGGTGAAATCTGGCTCCCTGCTGGGTCCCCCTCCCCCTACCATGGTGTGAGCTCTGTCTATCATAACGACCAATCCTCTGTTAGACCTTCTGAATAAATCACTAGGTCAGGGCATTGTCCCTGAACGATTTAATCAATCAATCAATCAGTGACACTTATAAAGCGCGCTACATACCCGTGGGGTCTCAAGGCGCTGGGGGGGGGGGGGGGGTGCCGCTACTGCTCGAACAGCCAGGTCTTCAGCTTCTTCCTGAAGGAGAGGTGGTCTTGGGTCAGGCGCAGGTCGGTCGGGAGGGAGTTCCAGGTCTTGGCGGCCAGGTAGGAGAAGGACCTTCCTCCTGTAGTCGCTCTTCGGATGCGGGGGACGGCGACGAGGGCGTGGTTGGCTGATCGGAGGTGGCGTTTGGGAGCGTAGAAGTTGACTCGGCTGTTGAGGTAGCTCGGGCCTTGGTCGTGTAGGGCTTTGTGTGCGTGGGTGAGGAGGCGGAAGGTGATTCTTTTGTTGACGGGGAGCCAGTGAAGGTCTCTCAGATGTCCGGAGATGTGGCTGGTTCGTGGGATGTCGAGGATGAGTCTGGCTGAGGCGTTCTGGATCCGCTGGAGTCTCTTCTGGAGCTTGGCGGTGGTACCGGCGTAGAGGGTGTTGCCGCAGTCCAGTCGGCTGGTGACGAGGGCCTGGGTGACGGTCTTCCTGGTCTCGGTGGGGATACACCAGAAGATCTTCCGTAGCATGCGTAGGATGTTGAAGCACGCCGAGGAGACGTTGTTGACTTGCCTGGTCATGGAGAGGGAGGGGTCCAGGATGAAGCCCAGGTTGCGTGCATGGTCTGTCGGTTTGGGTGCGGTGCCCAGGGCGGGAGGCCACCAGGAGTCATCCCAGGCGGAGGGTGAGGAGCCCAGGATGAGGACCTCCGTCTTGTCCGAGTTCAGTTTCAGGCGGCTGGTCGTCATCCACTCGGCTACCTCTTTCATCCCTTCGTGCAGGTTGGCTCTGGCGGCGGCGGGGTCGTTGGTCAGGGAGAGGATCAGCTGGGTGTCGTCGGCGTAGGAGATTATGCTGAGGTTGTGTTTGCGTACGATGGCCGCGAGGGGGCTCATGTAGACGTTGAAGAGGGTGGGGCTCAGAGATGATCCTTGGGGGACGCCGCAGATGACTTCGGAGGCCTCTGACTTGTACGGTGGTAGGCGGACTCTCTGTGTTCTTCCGTCGAGGAAGGAGATGATCCATTCCAGCGCCTTGTCCTGGATTCCAATGTTGCTGAGGCGCCGTACTAGGGTGCGGTGGCAGACCGTGTCGAATGCCGCGGAGAGGTCTAGGAGGATGAGGGCCGCTGTTTCTCCATTGTCCATCAGGGCTCGGATGTCATCGGTGGCGGCGATGAGGGCGGTCTCGGTGCTGTGGTTAGCTCGGAAGCCGGACTGTGAGGGGTCGAGGGATCCGTTCGTCTCGAGGAAGGCGGCCATCTGCTTGTTGACGGTCTTCTCGATGACTTTGGCTGGAAACGGGAGGAGCGAGATGGGGCGGTAATTCTTGAGGTCGGTGGGGTCCGCTGTTGGTTTCTTGAGTAGAGCGCTGAGTTCGGCGTGTTTCCAGCTCTCAGGGAAGATGGTGGTGTCGAAGGATGTGTTGATGATGTCTCGCAGGTGGGGTGCGATGACAGCGTCGGCCTTGTTGAAGACGTGGTGAGGGCAGGGGTCGGTCGGTGATCCGGAGTGGATGGAGTTCATCGTGCGGATGGTGTCTTCGGTGCTGATCGGGGTCCAGGCGTGGAGGGTGGTGGTGGGGGGTGGTTGCTCGGTCATGGTGTGCGTTGGTTGGTTGTTGAAGCTGTTGTGTATGTCCGCGATCTTGTTGTGGAAGTATGAGGCGAGGGAGTTGCAGAGGTCTTGCGATGGGGTGATGTCGTTGTTTCCTGCGCTGGGGTTGGAAAGCTCTTTCACGATGTTGAAGAGTTCCTTGCAGTTGTGTGCGTTGTTGTCCAACCGGTCCTTGAATGCTGTTTTCTTGGCAGCGCGGATCAGCTGGTGGTGTTTCCGGGTGGCAAGTTTGAAGGAGGTCCTGTTGTCCGGTGTCGGTTCCCTTCTCCAGACTTTCTCGAGGGCTCGGCAGTTCTTCTTGGAGCTCTTGAGTTCGTCGGTGAACCATGGGGCCTTCTTGCTGCCGGGTCTGCTAGGCGGGGTCCTCAGTGGGGCGAGTTCGTCCGCGCAGTTGCTGATCCACTTCGTGAGGTTGTCGGCGGCCTGGCTGGGGTTCGCTGAGCTGGCAGGAGGGTGCTGGCTCAGGGAGGTGGCGAGCTGGTCTGCTGTGATCTTGTTCCAGCTTCTGCGGGCGGTCTGTTGCTGGTGTTGGTGGGTCGTCGTTCTCTTGAAGGTGAAGTGGACGCAGCTGTGGTCCGTCCATTGAAGCTCTGTGGCGTGGCTGAAGTCGATGTCTGTGCTGGAAGAGAAGACTGCGTCGAGTGTGTGTCCGGCGAGGTGGGTGGGGGTGGACACCAGTTGCTTGAGTCCCAGGTTGGCGAGGTTGTCGAGCAGGGTGCTGGTGTTGCGGTCGTTGTTGTTCTCCAGATGGAAGTTGAGGTCTCCCAGGAGGATGTAGTCAGCGGAGGGGAGGGCATGCGGGCTGACGAAGTCGGCGATGTCCTCGCTGAATTGCGTGCGTGGTCCAGGGGGTCGGTAGATCAGGGTGCCTCTGAGGGTGGTGTTCGGGTTGGTGTGGATCTGGAAATGCAGGTGTTCGGCGCTGGTCAGGGTGTTGCCGGTGCTGGTCGTGAGACGGATGGTGCTCCTGTGGATGATGGCGATGCCTCCTCCCATCTGGTTGGCGTTTCGGTCCCTCGGACGATCTTGTAGCCCTCTGGGATGGCGATGGCGATGTCGGGAGCTGAAGAGGCGTTCATCCAGGTCTCTGTGAGGAAGGCAACGTCAGGGGGTGTGGCGTCTAGGAGGTTCCAGAGTTCGATGGCGTGTCTGTGGACGGAGCGGGTGTTGAGCAGGATGCACTTGAGGTGGGTGCTGCTGGTGTTCGACTTGGCGGGTGCTGGTGCGAGGCTGGTCCGGATGCAGGTGAACTTGCAGGCGTGGCAGCTGAAAGGTCCGTGGGTACGTCGTGGAGTGGCTTGATGGCATTCTGGGAGTCGGCCGGTGTTGAGAGCGGTGAGGGTGGCGGCGGAGTACGTCAGGCGGGTCGGTCGGGGTCCTCGTGGGCCAGGGGTCCTGGCACTGGGCGCGGTCCAGGCGCGGACGGGCGTAGACTGGCTTACCTTTGGCGCGCCTTCGGCGCACAATCGGCGCGCCCGCTGCGCGTGACCGCTGCGCGTTCGCACGGTCGCCATTTAAGGCGAAGTGCGCGGGTGGGCGGAGCAGCTGGGAGGCGGGAGCGGGGAGGGTACAGAATAGAAAAAGGGGCGGGGAAAAGCGGCGGTGGTGGGAAGGGAGGGCGGAGGGCGGCGAGGTAGGCGGACAACAAGGAAGGAAAACCAAAACACGGGGAAAATGAAATAAAACAAAACAGGCACAAATTATCGACAAAACAAGGGCAAAATGAAAATAAAACAAAACAGGCACAAATTATCGACAAAACAAGGGCAAAAACAACCGCAGCGGAGGCAGCCGGCAACCGGCAGACGAGGCAGCAGCGAGGCAGAGGGCAGGCAAGGGGCACACGCAGCAGCTGGTGGCCGTGCGGCGCGGGGGTGTCCCACAAGTGGGTCACACTCACCTGCGTCGCACGGTCGCCATTTAAGGCCAAGTGCGCGGGTGGGCGGAGCAGCTGGGAGGCGGGAGCGGGGAGGGTACAGAATAGAAAAAGGGGCGGGGAAAAGCGGCGGTGGCGGGAAGGGAGGGCGGAGGGCGGCGAGGTAGGCGGACAACAAGGAAGGAAAACCAAAACACGGGGGCTTTTGAGATACTTCCCTTTATGAAGAAGCTGAGCGACGATCCTAGCTGCCCAAAAAACTATTGCCCCATTTCACTTTTCCCCTATGTAGCCACAATTTTAGAAAGTGTTGTTGCTAAGCAGCCTCCTTTATTCCTCCTGCCTTCTTTGATTTAAGGCTGGTTTCCATCCAAGCCAGAGTACAGAAGCAGTCATGCTTTCTGTCTTTGGTGATCTACGATGGGAGTTGCATTCTGGACATGTGCCCGCACAAGTTCTCCTAGGTTTATCCACCTTTCATAATGTCGACCACACAATTCTTCTGAATAGTCTGAAGGTGGCTGGTCCATCAGTTCAGGCTCTGAGTTGGATATCTCCTTTCTCGGAGGCTTCACACAGGAAGTGCAGCTTGGCCCATTTTCCTCTTTTAAGGCCCTTATCATCCATGGGGTCCTCATGGCTCCTGATTATCTCCTCTCCTGTTTATATCTGCCTATTGACCTCATGGTTGTAGATTCTACAACAGTGCTGATGACTCTTGGCTCATCTTCCAGCTTGCGGGTACGGCTCAATCCCACCAGGAATTTCAATCTACCTTCAAGTTCATTTGGAAGTGTTTGGACACTATCTCCCTCAAGCTAAACACCAATAAGACTGAGCTGGTTCCTCTCAATCACAGGACAGATCTCTGGGCCACCACCTACTGGCCCTCTGAGCCCAGTGCCCCTCCTGTTCCAGCGGCCTCCGCCAAGAGCCTGGGCACCGTGGTGGACAATAAACGGTCCATGAGCCCCCAGATCAAGGCAGTCACAGCAAAGTGCTTTGGCCGACTGAAATCCATTAGGAAGGTCGCTACTCTTCTATCACCCAAGGCCCCGCTTGGACAATGCAAACTCCCTGTACTCAGGTCTCCCTGCAACTTCTTTACACAAATTACAAATCAATCAATCAATCAATCAATCATTTGTAGCGCACACTAATCACCTGTGAGGGTCTCAAGGCGCTGAGGGGAGAAGGGGGTGCAGCTACTGCTCGAACAGCCAGGTCTTGAGATGTCTTCTGAAGGTCAGCAGGTCCTCGGTTTGTCGCAGGTGGGTGGGGAGGGTGTTCCATGTCTTGGCGGCGAGGTAGGAGAATGATCTACTGCCGGTGGTCATCCTGTGGATGTGTGGAACGTTGGCGAGGGTGAGGTCAGCAGAGCGGAGCTGGCGGGTGGGAGTGTAGAAGGTGAGTCTTTGTTGAGGTATGTTGGACCGGCGTTGTGGAGAGCTTTGTGAGCGTGGGTGAGGAGCTTGAAGGTGATCCTCTTGGTGACTGGGAGCCAGTGCAGGTCTCTCAGTTGAGCTGTGATGTGGGTGCGGGGGGGGATGCCGAGGATGAGGCGTGCGTTGGAGTCTTTTTTGGAGTTTGGCCGTGGTTCCTGCGTAGAGGGCGTTGCCGTAGTCCAGTCTGCTGCTGACGAGGGCCTGGGTGACCGTCCTTCTGGTTCCAGTTGGGATCCATCTGTAGATCTTGTGGAGCATGCGGAGGTTATTGAAGCAGGAGGAGGAGACGGCGTTGACTTGCTGGGTCATTGAGAGCAATGAGTCCAGGATGAACCCCAGGTTGCGTGTGTGGTCGGTGGGTGTTGGTGCGGCTCCCAGTGCCGTCGGCCACCAAGAGTCGTCCCAGGCGGAGGGGGTGGAGCCGAGGATGAGAACCTCTGTCTTGTCCGAGTACAGTTTCAGGCGAATGTTTTTCATCCATTCGGAGACGGCCTTCATTCCTTCGTGGAGGTTGGTTTTGGCGGTGGCGGGTCCTTGGTGAGGGAGAGGATCAGCTGGGTGTCGTCGGCGTAAGAGACGATGCTGAGGCTGAGAACAATCTGTAAACTGCATAGACATGCACATATCTCTCCTGACTCCATGAAGCTTCACTGGCTCCCCCCTGACACAGAGAGATCTGTTCAAAATGGCTTGTGCTTCATACAGATCCATTCATGGCCAGGCTCCAGCATTTGCGGCAAGCAGAAGTAAGAGTTATGTTCCTCCTTGACCTCTCAGATCCTCTCTTACAAACGAGTAGAGGAGCCCTTGGTTCCGGTGACAGAAAGCAGGGGACAGGAGCCTCTCTGTGCTGGCCCCCATCTTACGGAACTCTCTCCCTTCCTCAATCAGGCTGGAGCCTAACTTCTGGAGGTGCAGGACGTTTTTGAAGGCCTGGCTGTTTAAGCAAGCTCTTGATTATTCTGGGCCCTCTCTCCTCTCCTTCCTGGTTATCGCAGCGCCAATAAACCCTTGGGTGTGCGTGTGCTCTATAGGTTTCCTCAACATAGAGAGGAGTTGGCCTAATGGCTAGGGCCGTCGACCTCGAATCTGGGGAACTGGGTCTGAGTCTTGGCAATGACGCTGAACATCCTGTGATTCTGGGCAAATCACGTAATCTCCCCGTGCCTAACAAAAATGAATATGTCCTCATGTAACGCAACTGGTGCTTGTGTAGAGCGCTCTGATACCCGATTCGGGTCAAGCTCGCGCTATATAAAACTCTGTAAAAACATATATATATATCAGCCAATAAGATCAATGTCTAGTCAGTGCCTTAATTTAAAAAAGAAAAGTACTTTATTACACACAAAACATTTATACAACATAGTGAAAACCAGAAGTCTCCACAACCCTCTGGCCCAGAGTTCTGACAACAAACATTATAATAGTGCCTAGACACCAAGCATTATAAATCAGTTAATGTTGTAATATACAGACTATGTTGCGCAGGGCTGCTCTTTAAAACTAGAGAAATGTTATCAATACTTGTGCTGCAGTGATGTAGCTCCTGCAGTTGATATGAAGTCTGCAAGTAACTGGGATTTTGGTTGAGGGGGATGGAAGCCCCACTCAAGCAACAACCACAATCCTTGTCAGGGTGATGCTGAAAAGTCACTAAATTAACCTGTGCACAACCCCCTGGTAGCTTGGCACAAGAGGAGTGGGGCTTAATTTAGAGGCACTGTATGAAGTATTAATGTAGCACACAAACAGTAACAAGGGCCAGTTCATTCCCACTGAAAAGCTACCTTTTCAAGGCCCGGAGTTTCTTATAGCCGGGCACGCACAGGGACAGTGCTGCATGCTACAATTGCAGGACAAGCAAGGACAAAGCTGGAGTCTGTGCCAGTCCTGAGACAGGGATCAAGGGTTCAAATGGTAAGTTCTTCGTTCCCAGATACAGATGGGATCTAAAAGCACCCACAGGCCCCCACAGCACAGGGCAGGGGTCAGAGGCAAAGCAGTTTCCCCTTCAATAGCTGTATGGAGCGTCCCCTGTGTCCCTGGATGTTGGTGTGCATCAAGCGCCCTTATCGTGGGCAGCTGCCGAGAGTCTTCTTGTGCCTCACAAGCCTCACAGACAGCTCGTTCTCTGCTGGAGGGCCACCTGATGAGCTCAAGCCAAGCTTCTTCCATCAGAATATCAAATTCCTTTCCCTGGAATTTGTCACAGAGACACCTTCTCAAGATTAATCCCTATCACCGGGTCTGGCTGGGGGAATGGAAGTCCAACTCCTGGATTCCACTCCTGGATTTCTACTTAGTCCCGCCATCCTAGGTGTGAATAGTCAGAGAAAGAGTAAAGCGCTGAAAAATCCACCAGCTCATGAGGCTCATCTCTCATCATTCCCTGATGATAGGCTGATCCAACTATCCAACCATGGCGTCTGCTACTCATACGTCCTGCGTGCCCCTCCAATCCTGCCGCATACTTCCTGCATGTTCACATCCTGATATCCGGATCAGTGCAGGAGTAGAGCCTGTGACCCCCATCTCTTGGTACTTATCCCCACAGAGGAATATTAATGAACTTCAGACCAAGATGTCCTGACCATCACCCAACAGAAAGGAAGAGGCCGTCCCAGCCGAGGGAGTATGAACTAAACACATGTTGGACCTGGTGCCTTTAACAACTTACTGAGCTTCTACAAGGACCAGGGAGGGATGGGGATAGGTGGAATGCGCAGCAGAACATTTACCAGCTGGGCTCACATTATACACAATGGCCCAGCCTCCTCACTTAGTGAACCAACCGGCTCCAAAAGACACACATCAAAGGCACAATAAAGCCAGAAAGAACCCAAGCAAAGGGAGACTGCACAGACTTTACCAGGAGGGAGCTGGTAGGCAACGCCTCCAAAAAAGTACAGAGCTACAGGTACCCCTGGGTATAGAATAATGGTCTACCGACGCCCGTGTAGAGAGGCCAGCAGCCACTCTCAATAAAAGAGCGGTGCACTATGCATGCCCCCATGACCTCAAAGCAAAGCCTAGGGTCTCAATCCATGTAAACAGTGACACCCTCAGTTTAAGTGTCATTTTCACTTAGGGATAAACCAAGAAAATCTACAACTTTCTGTGACTTGCCTGGAATCAGCACATGGCCGGGAGCATGTGTGCCAGAGCATGCAGAAGAATTCCCGTGCAACAGTAACACAACATGGAGGAAAGTGCATAATTGATAGTAAACCACATATTTTGAGAAACTGGCATGCTAATGTTTGAAATGAAAATGACTGAAAATTCAAAACATATTTAAGCTGCTGTTTGAATGACAGTTTATACTGAGTTCTGGATACCTGAGTGTGGAGACATGTAGCCATGTTGCAGGCACCGCATGCTCTGAACGTGTGTGTTGTGTGTGAGCATTCACCCTTCTGTCATGTTGGCTGCAGGGCACTCCAAGCACATGGAGATGCATAGCGCTGCTTTCATCAGTATGGGTAGACTGTAGAGATGTATTCACTTTATTATGGAATGTAGAACCATCTGCATGGATGGAATGATATGCTTTAACCCCTTCGCTGCTAGGCCTTTTCCCCCCCTGTGCTAAGCCTTTTTTTGGCTATTTGGGGGAGTTCGCGCTTAGGCCCCTGTAACCTTTTGACCACTTAAGGTATCCACGTCAATTTTGCGTCCTTTACTTCCAACATCATGAGGATTCTAAAGGTACCCAGGGTTTGTGGATTCCCCTGGAGGAGACTAGGGGTGGGCGGAATTAGCGAAATCCACTTTCGCAAATTATCGTGAAAATGTTAAAAATTATCGCAAACACGCGGAAATATCGCGAAGATGCAGAAGTTTTTTTCCCGCATGTACGCGAGATTTCTGCATGGTTGCGGCTCGCCAACTTACCCATGTGGTTGCTCGCAGGCGCGGCCATCTTGTTTTCAGTTGTCTCGCGGTGCATGATCGCGTGAAGAAAGACGTGATCGCGCGACGCATGACGTCACTGCGGGCGCGAACTGTCGCGAGACAGCGCAAATGGCTAAAAACAATACAACATCTCATGGAGAACGCGACCGGATCAAGAAAACTTGTCCGCGAACGCAGGGATTCAGGTAAGGCGATCGCGCGCGCGCGAGAATGTATTGTTTTACAGCGCGAGCAAGAAACAAATTATCGCCAAGCTGCGGAATGCGGAAATGTTGACATTTTCGCACTCTCCGCGGAACGCGAAAATGTCAAATTATCGCAATTTCCGCGAACGGAACGAAATTTTTGCCCAGGCCTAGAGGAGACCCAGAAATTAGACAAAATACAGCTAAAAGTTGTTTTTCTGGGGAAAAATGGGAAAATACTGCTGCAAATGAAAGTGTCTGGTTTTTCCCCTGCAAATGGTATCAAAAAAGGGTTTGTGGTGCTGCAATCACCATTTCCCCAGCTTTTAGAGAATTACAAACTTTTGTCAGAAAACCAAAAATGTTTACACAGTTTTGGCATTTTTCTGGGTCGTAGCCTATTTTTGCTATTTCTTGTGCTTTCAACCTCCTTCCAGTTAATGGTAGAAATGGGTATAAAATCAATAATGGATCCTGGAAAGCTATACATTTTTTAAAACTAGACAAAATTCTGCATTCAGCAAGGGGTCATTTGTGGAGATCCTTCAAGGTTTCTTTATAGAAACTAACAGTTAAATATAGAAAAAATTGAAAATTATTTGAAAAAAACAGCCTTTTGTGTCAACGTTTTCACCTGTAACTTCTTCTAATTATGACAGCTCTTTAAGATCAATATACCGTTACATCCGCTGAACCTTACTGGTTGTGGGAATGTATAGGACTTGTAGGTTCACCAAGAACCCGACGAACCCTGAGCCAAAAACAGAGTAACAACTTGCAATGGTTTTTTATTATGTACCGGGTATATAGCAATTATTCTGGGAAAATGTATACATGGAAAAATTGTATGAAAGACACCTATGTATTTCTGAAATGGGAACAAAATATAGAGTTTAGAAACAGTAGATATTTGCACATTTCAGAAATTGGAAATACTCACACTAGCATGAGAATTATTGGTCATTTTTCGAAATGACTTCTTTTTTACACATTGTCTTTCATTTGGAAGGCAGAAATGCATCGAAAGTCAATAGGTAATTGCATTTGCTTTACAAATCTGAATTACCCTAAGTCTCCTGATACAAATGGTACCTCACTTGTGTGGGTAGGCATAGTGCCCACGACAGGAAACGGCTCAAAACGCAACGTGAGCACACCACAATTTCACAATGAAAAACTACCCTATTTTTGCAAAGTGCCTAGCTCTGCCGGCACCTAGGGAAACCTAGCGAACCTATACATTTCTGAAAAAACTAGACATCCAGGGGAATCCAGGATTGGGTGACTTGACTGGCTCTTACCAGGTTCTGTTACCCAAAATCCCTTGCAAACCAAAAAAATTGTCCAAAAAAGCAAATTTTCCTCACATTTCTGTGGTGGAAAGTTCTGGAATCTGCATGGATCCACAAATTTCCACCTAGCCCGCGTTCCCCAAAGTCTTCCAAGAAAAATTGTACCTCACTTGTGTGGGTAGGCCTTGTGTCCACGACAGGAAACGGCTCAAAACGCAACGTGAGCACACCACAATTTCACAATGAAAAATTACCCTATTTTTGCAAAGTGCCTAGCTGTAGTTTTTGAACTCTAGCTCTGCCGGCACCTAGGGAAACCTAGCAAACCTATACATTTTTGAAAAAACTAGACACCCAGGGGAATCCAGGATGGGGTGACTTGACTGGCTCTCACCAGGTTCTGTTACCCAGAATCCCTTGCAAACCTAAAAAACTGTAAAAACAAACACATTTTCCTCACATTTCTGTGGTGGAAAGTTCTGGAATCTGCGTGGATCCACAAATTTCCACCCACCCCGCATTGCCCAAAGTTGTCTGAGAAAAATGGTACCTCACTTGTGTGGGTAAGCCTAGTGCCAGCGACAGGAAACGGCGCAAAACGCAACGTGGACACACCACAATTTCACAGTGAAAAATGACCCTTTTTTGGCAAAGTGACTAGCTGTAGTTTTTGAACCCTAGCTCTGCCGGCACATACGGAAACCTAGCAAACCTATACATTTTTTTAAACTAGACACCCAGTGGAATCCAAGATGGGGTGACATGACTGCCTCTCACCAGGTTCTGTTACCCAAAATCCCTTGCAAACCTAAACAATTGTCCAAAAAAACACATTTTCCTCACATTTCTGTGGTGGAAAGTTCTGGAATCTGCATGGATCCACAAATGTCCACCCACCCCGTGTTCCCCAGAGTCTTCCGTGAATAACGGTACCTCACTTGTGTCAGTAGGTGTAGTGCCAGTGACAGGAAACTGCGCAAAATGCAACATAGACACACCACAATTTCACAGTGAAAAATTACCCTTTTTTGGCAAAGTGCCTAGCTGTAGTTTTTGAACCCTAGCTCTGCCAGCACCTAGGGAAACATAGCAAACCTATACATTTTTGAAAACTAGACACCCAGGGGAATAGAGGTTGGGGTGACTTGACTGCCTCTCACCAGGTTCTGTTACCCAGAATCCCTTGCAAACCTAAAACTTTTTAAAAAAAAGCAAATTTTCCTCACATTTCTGTGGTGAAAAGTTCTGGAATCTGTATGGATCCACAAATTTCCACTCACCCCGCGTTCCCCAAAGTCTTCCAAGAAAAATGGTACCTCACTTGTGTGGGTGGGTCTAGTACCCGTGACAGGCAAGGGCCCAAAACCGATTGAGGCGACATCAGAATTACCTATCACTAACCAACCTGGTTTTGCAAGGGAGGTCCCGTGAGTTTCTAGCCCTGGGCTCGGCGACCATCTAGGGAAACCTACCAAACCCACATATTTCTGAAAACTAGACACCCGGGGGAGGCCAGAGAGGTATGGCTTGCATGGGTTCCCTAATGTTTTCCTACCCAGAATCCCCTGCAAACCTCAAATTTAGCTGAAAAAAATCAAGTTTTTCTCAAATTTCTGTGTAGGAAAGTTCTGGAATCTACGTGGATCCACAAATTTCCTCCCACACAGCATTTCCCCAGGTCTCCCGATAAAAATGATACCTCACTCGCGTGGGTGGGTCAAGTACTCACGACAGGCAAGGGCCCAAAACCTATTGAGGTGACATCAGAATTACCTATCACGAAACAACAAAGGGTTTGCAAGGGGTGTCCCATGAGTTTTTGGCCCTGGGCTCGGCGGCCATCTAGGGAAACCTACCAAACCCACACATTTCTGAAAACTAGACACCCGGAGGAGTCCAGCGAGGTATGGCTTGCGCGGGTCCCCTGATGTTTTCCTACCCAGAATCCCCTGCAAACCTCAAATTTTGCTGAAAAAATCACTTTTTTCTCAAATTTCTATGTGGGAAAGTTCTGGAATCTCCGTGGATCCACAAATTTCCTTCCACTCAGCATCCCCCCTGGTCTCCCGATAAAAATGGTACCTCACTTGTGTGGGTAGGCAAAGTGGCTGAAACAGGATATGGCCCAAATCGTATTGTGGAGACTTCAAAAAGCCTACTAGACGCCAGGGATTTTTTTGAGCAAATTTTAATTAGGGTGGGGGTTGCCAAAATCGGGCATGCCAATGCCCCCACCCTAATAAAAATTTGCCCAAAAAAATCTCTGGCGTCTAGTGGGCTTTTTGCCCCCCCAGGGGGCAGATTGGGAGCTACTGCCCCATCTGCCCCCAGGGGGGCAGAAAGGCTTTCATTTTTGAAGGGGAGGGGGTGGGGGCATGGCCATGCCCATTTTGGCCAGCCCCACTCTAATTCAAATTTGCCCCAAAAAACCCTGGCATCTAGTGGGCTTTTTGCCCCCCCGGCGGGGCATATTGGGGGCTAATGCCCCCATCTGATCCCCAGGGGGGGCTGAAAGTCCACTAGACGCCAGAGATTTTTTGGAGCAAATTTTAATTAGGGTCGGGGTTGCCAAAAATGGTCATGCCAATGCCACCACCCTAATAAAAATTTGCCCAAAAAATCCCTGGCGTCTAGTGGGCATTTTGCCCCCCGGGGGGCTGATTGGGGTCTACTGCCCCAGCTGCCCCCTGGGGGGGCAGGAAGGCTGTAATGTTTTCAGGGGAGGGGTTGGGGGCATGGGCATGCCCGTTTTGGGCAGCCCCACCCTAATTCAAATTTGCCCCCCAAAAAACCGTGGCATCTAGTGGGATTTTTGGCCCCCCCGGCGGGGCAGATTGAGGAATAATGCCCCCATATGCCCCCCAGGGGTGGCTGAAAGTCCACTAGACGCCAGGGAGTTTTTTTGACAAATTAGAATTAGTGTAGGGACTGCCCAAAATGGACATGCCAATGCCCCCACCCTAATTAAAATTTGCCCAAAATATCCCTGGCGTCTACTGGGCTTTTTGCCCCCGGGGGGCATAAAAGCTGTAATTTTTGTGGGGGAGGGGTGGGGGCTTTGGCATGCCCATTTTGGGCAGCTCCCACCTTAATTCAGAATTGTCCCAAAATATCCCTGGCGTCTAGTGGGCTTTTTGCCCCCCCAGGGGGGGCAGAAAGGCTGTAATGGTGGGAGGGTGGGGGCATTGGCGGGCCCATTTCGGCGGCCCCCACCCTAAAAACAATTGCGCGAAAAACAATCCCTGGCGTCAAGTGGGCTTTCTGCCCCCCTGGGGGGCAGGTTTGGGGCTACTGCTCCCATCTGCCCTCCAGGGGGGGCAGAAAGGCTGTAATGGTGGCGGGGGTGGGGGCATTGGCGTGCCCGTTTCAGGAAGCCCCTACCCTAAAGAAATGGTGCCAAAAAAAATCCCTGGCGTTTAGTGGGCTTTCTGCCCCCGGGGGGGGGCAGATTGGGGGCTACTGCAGAAAGGCTGTAATGGTGGCGGGGGTGGGGGCATTGGCGTGCCCATTTCGTGCAGGCCCCACCCTGAAAGACTTAATTTAGCCCATTTCTTTATGGAGGGAGCGAAAGGCCCTTGCCCAAGGGTCCGCTCCCCCCTCCATGGTGTCTAGTGGGTAGATCCCTGCTTGGGGATCACCCTCCTGGGGCGATCCCCAAGCAGGGATCCACTGGGGAGGGGTACCATTGGAAAGGGGAGATTCTCCCCTTTACAATGATACATCTTCCGTCTTTCTATGTGCCCGGAGGGCTGAGATAGCCCCCTCAGCACATAGAAAGTGAAACTGAAATGAGCCTAAAGGCTCATTTCAGTTTCGGTTTCTGTGCAATGACGACAGCGCTACGTGCGCGCTGATCTTCATGGCACAGAAACCAGGGAGGGGGCCTCGGGAGCTCTTCCCCAGCTCTCAAGGTCACAGGGGTGAAATAGAAATCCCTCTGCTGTCTGCAGCAGAGGGATTTTGTGCCCCTGGCCTCATGACGGAATGGTTCCGTCATGAACACAGGGGCACCGATGCTCATGACGGAACCATTCCGTCATGAGCATCGAAGGGGCAAGCCCGTCTGTGCACGTCCGCACCCAACCGGGTCCAGGGGCCAGGACCCCTGCATCTTGTACATCAACACGCATCAGGTACTCCTGTACACAACTGCGGCAGTTATATTGCGAGCATAAGGCTATCTGCCTCCACCATATGCGCTCAGAAACCAAGTATGTATCCAAGTGCCCTACTGCACCTTCACTTTCAGCCCCCATTTCCGGCCACCTCCCCCATCAAATGTTGCTCACAGCATTTTTCTTTTAAATTGTAGATCCCTCCCCAAGCACTCCACGGAAATTTCAATCTTACTTCAAGACCTCGCCCCAGAGGCTCTATTTCTAACTGAAACCTGACTCAACGCGAGCTCCGACCCTGACATAGTGGAAACTCTGACCTATGGGTATGCTATTCAGAGGGTAGATAGGTCCACAAGCAAAGGTGGAGGCATCGCGATTATTTACAAGGACCACCTCACCTGCCGCCTGCTTGGCAGTCCTCTCCGGGAGTGTGAGAATGTGCATTTCATTTTGGAATTTTCCCCTCTCCTCTCACTCTCAGGCATTCTGATCTACCGCCCCCCGGGTGCGGTTAGCTCCTTTTGTAACTCCCTGTTAGAAACAGTCATTGATCTAGCCGGAACAGCCGCGAATTCCACGCTCCTTGGTGATTTGAACGTACACTTCAATGATCCAGGAGCAACCGCAGCAGTTGAACTAGCTAACGACCTTGAGGCACTCCAGCTGGTGCAGAAAGTTCACCTACCCACACATGAGCATGGACACTGTCTTGATGCTGTGTTTTCTAATCTGGAGAATCTCCTGGGAAGTGATCCCATCCCCATTCCCTGGTCAGACCACAACCTGGTGCCCTTAGTCTGGCATTCTCACACATCTACTCCCCTCCCCAGCCCATACGGACCCTCATCCGTCCATGGTCCAGACTCCCCCAGGAAAACTCGATCCAAGAACTGGAAACTAACAGATCCCGGTTGGTCCCCTGCCCAGTTGAAATGTATAATAATTTTTGCAGCTGGATAGAGGATTCACTGGACCTGGTCCTTCCTAAAGCCTGGATCAAAAAAAAGAACGGTGCACAAAGGTCGCCCTGCTACTCCGCAGAACTACACATTCTGAAACAAAATTGTAAAATATTAGAAAGACGGTAGAGGAAAGACTTTGCACCCGACAGTAAGACCACCCATAGAAAGGCCATCTGTAATTATAGAGCAGAGATGAGGAAAGCTCAGGCGGCCTTTTATGAGAAAAAAATCCCGCTAGCCTCCAACTCTCCGAGAGAGAGCTTTGCTATCATAAAAAGGCTCTTCAAAAGCCCAAGCCCTCCGGCTCTCGCAGATCCTCACGGTAATCTCTGCAAAAAGCAGGCAGAATTCTTTGATACACAAATTCTGAAAATCATCAAAGCCATCTCATATATTGACCCTTTGTGCACCAACTCTCCTCCCGATCCCCCCTCCACCACTCATCGCCTAGAGCTCTTCCTTCCGCTCCCCTTAGAAACTCTTCTGACTCTAATGTCAACTGTTAAAAGTGGATCTCCTAGAGACCCAGCCCCTATGAGCATTTTATTAAAGGCAGCTCCTACCATTGGCCCCACACTCACCCAGGTTATTAACACTTCACTCAGCACAGGAATTGTACCCCCCAGCTGGAAAGAGGCGATGGTCAAAACCCTGCTCAAGAAGCCCCAGCTTGACCTTGCAAACTATCGCCCTATCTCCCTCCTGCCTGGGATTGCAAAAATCACTGAAAAATACGTCAATCACATTCTTTCAAATTTTCTCGAAACTTTCAATTTACTACACCCGTCCCAAACTGGCTTCCTCCCTCGGCAGAGACGGCACTGCTTGCGGTGGTAGAGGAAAGCAGAAAAGTTTTGGATGCTGGAGGCTCAGCAGCCATTATACTTTTAGACCTGAGCGCAGCATTCGACACGGTGAATCACCAAATCCTGATTCACCGTCTCATCAACCTGGGAGTAGCTGGCACTGCTCTAAGTTGGCTGCGCTCTTTCCTAAAAGGACGATAATTTCAGGTTTTTGGGGAAGACGCCTGTTCCAATCCGCGGCCTCTCAGGTGTGGTGTTCCTCAGGGCTCATCCTTGAGCCGCACGCTATTCAACGCATACATGGCCCCCCTAGCCTCGATTGCAGCTCCTTTTGGGATCCATATGGTCACCTACGCCGACGACACCTAATTGGTTGTAGCTCTAAATCAGCCCACACATTACTCTACGACTCTAAAAGCATGCCTCATGGAAGTTGTTAAATGGATGGGTCTCTCCCATCTGAAATTGAATGGGGAAAAACCGAGATTACGACCCTGGGCAACTTTGATAACACATCACTTGGAACCCTCTGGCCAGCATGAATGGGCCCGGCCCCCACGCCAAAGCCAGAAATAAAGAGCCTGGGCATTTGGCTAGACCATAATTTGACTTTCGAAACGCAAGCTAGAAAGACTCTAGCTACCTGTTTCAGCCTGATCAGAATGGCGAGGAAAGTGCTTCCCCTGCTTCCCCCCATAGCTAAGAAAACCATGGTGCAATCCCTCCTATTGTCAAGGTTAGACTACGGCAATGGGCTCTATCTGGGAGCCCCCAGCTCTGTGATCAATAAACTACAGATGGCCCAGAACTGTGCAGCCAGATTGTTGACGGGAACTCCCAAATTCCAGTCTGCAAAACCAGCCCTTCGTCTAAGAACGAGTTGTGTTTAAAGCTCTCTGTATAGTCCACAGATCCTTGCAGGGGATTGGCCCGCCTCTTCTCTCTGCGATAATTCAGCCCTACAAAGCTAGGAGGGGACTTCGCTCGAATGATATTTCATTTCATTCATTTAAATGTGAAGGGTGGTTAGAGCTGTGAAGCTGAAGTGTAAGCTGGAGGTGTTTTACCTGTTCTCTTACTGAATAAAGATCCTACATGAACTAAACTCTACAAGGTATCATCTTTACATTGGCGACGTTGGAGTTGGTGTGTATTGACTAAAATTTATGATGGCCCAGAAAGAGTCATTGGATTTGCATCTCGGAGACTTCGTAATGCTGAAACATCCTACTCTGTTATTGAAAAAGAGGCTCTAGCGTGTTGTTGTGGCATCAATCATTTTAGGTACTTTGCTTGGGGTCTACCTTTCAAGGTCCGTACTGACCACAAACCCCTCATTCATTTGTTTAAAGGAGGAAGGGGTATGGAGGGTAGTGTAACCCTTAGGATTTCTAGATGGATGTTATCGGTGCTTGAGTACAATTTTGAAGTAGAATTTATGAGGGGTTTCAAAAATGTAGTTGCTGATTGCTTTTCCAGAATGCCTCTTGATACGGTGGAATTGGTGCTGAATGATGATGTGGTAAATGAGGAGATTGATGCAGTAGGGAGTGAGAAGGCGGAATTGGCTCTCAATAAAGAAGAGTGGGCATCTGCCACGTCTGAGGACATTGTTCTACAACAAGTTATGAAATTTAAATATGAAGGTTGGGGTGATCAAGAGAATGATGTCCGTTTTAAAAGTTATCATCATGTTCATGACGAGTTGAGTGTGTGTCATGGGAGGTTGTTAAGGAGGAGTCAAATTGTGCCACCAGTGGGGATAAGAAGGAGGATTATTGATATTGCCCATGAGGATCACCTGGGAAGGAAAATGGCAAAGAGGAGGATCCGGCAGTCTTTTGGGCGGCCAGGAATGGACAGTGACATTGAAGTAGTAGTGAAGGAGTGTTATGCGTGAGCGAACAGTGATAAGACTAAGAAAGTGAGACAGCCACCTTTGAGTTGTGATGTTTTTGCCAAAAGTCCTTGGGAGAGAGTAGCAATTGATTTCTTGGGTCCACTTTCCAAACTTGGTTCTCGCAACAGGTTTGTGATGGTCTTGGTGGACTCTCACTCAAAGTGGTTTGTTATTGAAACTGCGGATTGCATAGACACAGACAAGGTTGTAAGATTTTTGGAGAGAGTATTATGAAGGAAGGCATTCCGAAGACCTTGGTGTCTGACAATGGAGCACAGATAGTATCGAAGAAGATGGTGGATTTTTTGAGTAAATTAGGAATCAAACATGAAAGAGTTGCATTGTTCAGGCCCCAAAATAATGGATTAGTAAAGGGATAAACCATTTGTTAATGGATAATATACAATTATCCTTGTCTAATGGATTGTCTTGGATGGAAGAATTGAAGTAATTGGTGTGGTTGTATAGAGTGACGCCACATTCTGTGACTGGTGTGTCACCGTTTGTCTCTCTTAAAGGTCGTGAACCAGGTATGAAGGAAGTACCTGGTTGGCTAAAAGATAAAGAGTGTGTGTGGGTTGTTGAGAGTGATGTATGCCAAAAGCAATTAGCTGCCACTAGTCATTATAATGACAGTGTTGGACCCGGCCTCGAAGAATGGCCCTCCGTGCCCCCGCACCACCGAAACCTGGCGCCTGCAGCCCAAGCACGCGGCCCAGCCGGCCCTTCCCACCAGGACACCCGCACCAACCCCGGACATCCCCGTCCATGGCCTCTCTCCTTTCGGCCACCCCGGACCCGCGTGCCCACTCCATGCAACAAGATGGCCGCCCGGCTCCAGCGCGACCCGGGCCTCGAGGCGCCACTCCGGCTGGAGGACATCACGCTTCCAGGGGATGAGAGAGGGAGGAGCAGTTTCTGTCGCACCTCTAACTCCCCTGGGACGATGGGTTTCAATCGGCCCTCCGGCCTCCCTGCGGGCTGGCTCCGTGCCTGCTGGGTGTCTGGGACTCCTCCTGACCCGGCCCTGAAAGGATCAAAAGACAATAGCAGGAAACCCCGACAAGCGGCCCCCAGGTGACAAGACCCCTGCCTGCACAGACTCCGGACATCAAAGCGGGGTCGACCTATAACAAGGGGTGCTCTGAGACTGTCCGGCAGATTCGACGCTGGAACAACGAGAGCTGCCGACGTGGTCGCGGCTCCTGGAACTTGAACCCACCTGAGCCCTGCTGAGTGACTCGCGGCTCCCTGAAGATCGTAAGACCTCCGAACTCGTACCTGAGCCCTGCTGAGTGACTCGCGGCTCCCTGAAGATCGTAAGACCTCCGAACTCGTACCTGAGCCCTGCTGAGTGACTCGCGGCTCCCTGAAGATCATAAGACCTCCGAACTTGTACCTGAGCCCTGCTGAGTGACTCGCGGCTCCTTGAAGATCGTAAGACCTCCGAACCTGTACCTGAGCCCGCTGAGTGACTCGCGGCTCCCCCAGACACTCACGGTCCCGCCGGACCCCGACTCCGACCACGTATCCCCCGGCTCGAGGATTGTGAGCTGTGCGCCGGATACGTCCCTGCTTTGAACCGATACCAGAGACAGTCCCGCTACCCCCTACCTTTCCGAGACTCTTGAGCCCGTGCTCCCCTTGTACATATTTGCAGTGATACCTATTTGATAAAGCTTGTTTTCTGAGAATACCCAGTGTGGTCTCTCTGTGTCGTGTGGTGCCAGAAGTACGATCCTAGTTGCGAGATTCCTCTCCCTGGGGAATCTCTCGCCAGTGCCCGGCTACAATACTACACGGGCGGGACTCAGGGAAGTCAGGACCCCCTTCCGGGCTCCTCTGAGGTCGCCGTCTAACATTGGTGGCAAGCGACGAGATTCGGGCCCATCACCTAGAGATCGTACAGTGAACAACGGACGCACGACCAACAAAGATGGCAGAAGGAAGCGCCATGAGCTCCGCAGAAACCAACGCCAACAAAGTGTTCCAGGTGGAGCACCTAGAAGAATACACACACAAAGAGCTAAAGCAGTTTTGCAAAGAACTTAAAATCGCTACCACTGGCCTCAACACTAAGGAAGATTTGCAGAAAGCACTGAAAACTTGGGTGGAGACCGGGGCCTCCCGCCCGGAAGGCACGGGGGAGCGCCCCGACGAAGCCGAACCCCCTCCAAGTGAAAGCAGCAACAATCAGGTGCGAGGCATTGTACCAGACGGGGGCCTATCCCCGGAGGAACTCGCGGACAGAGAGAGAAGCCGCAGTCATGAACTCGAGTTAGCCAAACTCAAAATCGAGGGCGAATTGAAGTTAGCGGAGAAAAAGCTAGCGGTAGAGCAAATGCGCATACAAGGCGAACTGGAAGAAAAGAAGCTCCAACGGGAGCACGAAGGAGGGAAGCTCCAACTGGAGCACGAACGCAGCTTAAAAGAACTCGAGCTCAAGGCCCGAAATGAGGACGGGAGGCCCTCGGGAAACCGAGAGACGGCCCCTCCAGCGGAACAGAAGGTCCACATCCCCAAGGATGTGGTCAAGGAATATTATAAAAACGATGACATTCAGCAATGGTTTCGGGCCTACGAGGTCGCCATGACCTCCCATCGGATTCCACAGAAGGACTGGGGGGCGGGGTTGTGGGGGCGGTTTCTGAGCGAAGGAAGGGACACCCTGCTCGACCTACCCCTCTCCCTGCAGACCTCCTACAGCCACATGAAAGAGGCTCTCCTCACGAGATACGGCCTCACCCCAGAAATGTACCGCCAACGGTTCCGGGACTGCAGGAAGATCCCAGGCACCACCTGGGTGGAGTATGTAAACTTTTTCAGTCGGGCCTTCGATGGGTGGGTCAAGGGCAGCAAGGTCACCACCCTTGCCGAACTCACTGATCTCATGCTATGGGAACATCTGGCTGCGAACTGCTTCATAGAGCTACGTCAACATCTGCTGGACAGCAAGCTCACAGATCCCCGGAAGCTGGCTGTGGAGGCTGACCGCTGGACCAACACCCGGGTCTCCTGGGGCATGGTAGGAGAGTACCCCCGAACCAGTCAGGGACCACCCCGCCAGAGAGGGGGAGGGAACCAGGGAGGGCCGAGAGAGTCCCAGCCTAGCCCCCCGAAGACACCACCTCCACCTTTCCCGGCGCCCCCCCACCAGTAACAGGGCCCCCTGGGAGACGAGGACACCGGGTGACCGTCACATGCTTCCATTGCCAGAAACCCGGGCACTACGCCAATGACCCAGAGTGCCCCATGGCCACCCAAGTCACCCCGGCGAGACAGATAGCCAACGTAGCCCTGGGGGAGGAGGTTGAGGAAGCTGAGGAGTGGGAACCCGCCGCTATGGCCCTAGTATCCCTGGGAGATAGGGAAATGATCCCTGGTAGCCTCCTACCGTCCAACACACAGAAATATGGGCAGCTCGTCAGGATCAATGGCCACCAGGTAGAGGCCCTGCGGGACACCGGGGCCAGTATCACCGGTGTCCTCAGGCACCTAGTTCCCGAGGAGCAGATCCTCCCCAATGTCTTTTGCCCAGTAATATCCGCAGACAATAGGGAAAGTATGTGTCAGGTAGCCCTGGTGCCATTTGAGTGGGGAGGGGTGATAGGTAAACTCAAGGTGGCCGTAAGAACCTCCCAGCCGGTCGACTGCCTCTTAGGGAACGACCTGGAGAGTTCTCCCTGGAAGCACGTAGAGCGCAAAGCCCACCTAGGAATGATGGGACTCCCCGAGTGGGTGTGTGCCACCACCCGATCTATGACAGCCCGACTCACTCCCGGGAGAGAAGTCGAGGGCACCCCGGTCGAAGTAACCCGTACCGTCCCCGCCGAGGGTCCTCCCGTTGCCCCATCGGAAGGGTCCGTCGCCAGCGACGAACCCGCACCATCCGACCCCGCCCCGGTCCCCGAGTTGGGGGATCTACCCGAGTTGGCCCATTGGCGCCACGAGGGCGGGCCCACGAGGGCGGGCCCACCCGGGAGGAATTTTGCCGGGAGCAAGCCACCTGTCCTTCCCTGATCGGGCTGCGGCGCCAGGCCGAGGGCCAAGCCGCCGGTGACCAGACCGGAACGCACCGAATCTATTGGGAGAATAACATCCTGTATAGTGAGCAGAAATCGGTGGAGCTGGGATCCGGACGGGTACTGGTGGTACCCCTCCGCTTCCGAGATTTCCTCCTGGACTTAGCCCACGATGTCCCCCTCGCCGGTCACCTGGGTCAGGACAAGACCTACAGCCGTCTCGTGACCCATTTTTTTTGGCCTAAGATGAAAGCAGCGGTAGAGGCGCACTGCAAGTCCTGCCCCACGTGCCAAGCCAGTGGGAAGAGTGGGGGGAAGCGCAAGGCTCCCCTCCAACCCTTCCCAGTCGTCAGTACCCCCTTCGAACGAGTCGGAATCGACATCGTGGGGCCACTGGACCCCCCCACCTCCCAAGGTCACCGTTTCATCTTGGTCCTAGTAGACCACGCCACCCGCTATCCGGAGGCTATTCCCCTGCGCACCATTACGGCCCCCGTGGTGGGCCGGGCCCTGATGGGGATCTTTTCCAGGGTGGGTTTCCCCCGCGAGGTCGTGAGCGATCGTGGCACTAATTTTATATCAAGGTATATGACGTCCCTGTGGCAACAATGTGGGGTGTCCTATAAGTTCACCACTCCATACCATCCCCAAGGGAACGGCCTAGTAGAGAGGTTTAATAGGACTTTGAAAGGGATGATCGCTGGCCTAGAAGAGCCCCTCCGGCGCAAGTGGGACGTCCTGCTCCCTTGCCTCTTGTTCGCTTACCGGGAAGTCCCCCAGAAGTCCTTAGGATTCAGCCCGTTTGAATTACTCTATGGGCACCCCGTCCGAGGTCCCCTCAGTTTGGTTAAAGAAGGGTGGGAGGCAGCACCCCAGGCCACCCCCCGAGATGTGTTCCAATATGTCCTGGCCCTCCGGAACCAGACCAGGAGGTTCCGAGAACTGGCCGAGGCCAACCTGGAGGCGAGTCAAGAAGAAATGAAGCGCTGGTACGACCAGAATGCTACTCTGGTCGAGTTCCAGCCGGGCCAGCAGGTGTGGGTCATGGCCCCCGTGAAGCCTGGCGCCCTCCAGGACCGATGGACTGGGCCCTACAAAGTGGTTGAGAGGAAGAGTCAAGTCACCTACTTGGTGGACGTCCAGTCGCCTCTGGATCCCCTCCGGGTTCTGCACGTGAACCGCCTCAAGCCTCACTTCGTGCGGACAGAACTGAGCCTCCTGCTGGCCACCGATGACGGGGCCGAAGAGGAGTCGGATCCCCTCCCGGACCTCCTGTGTGTCAAGGAGCAGGATGGCTCCGTGGAAGGAGTGAACCTCTCCCCAGCCCTCACTGCCCAGCAACAAGCGGACTGCCGCCAGCTCCTCAGACAATTTTCCGACCTCTTCTCCCTGACCCCCCGGGTCACCAACTGGTGTGTTCACGATGTGGACACCGGGGACAGCCCGCCGGTGAGACACCGAGCCTACCGGGTTCCTGACCGGGTCCGGTCCTGCATTCAAGCTGAGGTCTCGAAGATGTTGACCCTGGGGGTGATCGAGCTCTCTGACAGTCCCTGGGCCAGCCCCGTGGTCCTGGTTCCGAAGGCAGCAGCCCCCGGTGTCGCCCCCGAGCTCCGGTTCTGCGTGGATTACCGGGGGCTCAATGACGTTACCCGAGCCGATGCCCACCCCATTCCACGAGCCGACGAGCTCATTGACCGACTAGGGGCCGCCCGGTTCCTCAGCACTTTCGACCTCACCTGCGGCTACTGGCAGATTGCGCTCACCGAAGGGGCCAAGGAACGGTCTGCTTTCTCCACCCCCGATGGGCACTACCGCTTCCGCGTGATGCCCTTCGGGATGAAAAATGCCCCGGCCACTTTCCAGAGACTGGTAAATAGGGTCCTGGCCGGGCTAGAACAGTTCAGCGCGGCCTATCTGGACGACATCGCTGTCTTCAGTTCAGAGTGGAGTGAGCACCTCCAGCACCTCCGGAGAGTGCTAACCGCCCTGCGCCAGGCAGGCCTCACCGTAAAAGCCAGCAAGTGCCAGATCGGGCAAGGATCCGTGGTCTACCTGGGGCACCAAGTCGGGAGTGGCCAGGTCGCCCCTCTACAGCCAAAGATCGACGCCATCCTGGCCTGGGACCCACCCATCACCCAAACGGAAGTCCGAGCCTTTCTGGGACTCACGGGCTACTACCGCCGATTCATTCGGGGGTATGGCAGCCTGGTCGGCCCTCTCACTGAACTCACGTCTAAAAAACAGCCAAAGAGGGTGCAGTGGACGGCTGCCTGCCAGGAAGCTTTCGATGTTCTAAAAAAGGCCATGTGCACTGCCCCCGTCCTCCAGGCTCCCGACTACACCAAGGAGTTCATAGTCCAGACCGATGCCTCCGAGCATGGCATTGGGGCCGTCCTGTCCCAAATGAATGATCAAGGCCTAGACCAGCCCGTCGCCTTCCTCAGTCGGCGGCTGCTACCCCGAGAACAGAGGTGGAGCACCATAGAGCGCGAAGCCTTTGCCGTGGTCTGGGCACTCAAAAAACTGCGACCCTACCTGTTCGGCACCCATTTCAGAGTCCAAACTGACCATCGGCCTTTGCGATGGCTCATGCAGATGCGAGGAGAAAACCCCAAGCTACTGCGGTGGTCAATCTCCCTCCAGGGAATGGACTTCACCGTAGAACACCGCCCTGGTACGGACCACGCCAACGCTGACGGCCTCTCCCGGTTCTTCCGCCTCAGCGAAGAGAACCCCCCAAGGTGATGGGCAGTTCTCTCCGGCTTTCAGCTGGGGGGGACGCGTGTTGGACCCGGCCTCGAAGAATGGCCCTCCGTGCCCCCGCACCACCGAAACCTGGCGCCTGCAGCCCAAGCACGCGGCCCAGCCGGCCCTTCCCACCAGGACACCCGCACCAACCCCGGACATCCCCGTCCATGGCCTCTCTCCTTTCGGCCACCCCGGACCCGCGTGCCCTCTCCATGCAACAAGATGGCCGCCCGGCTCCAGCGCGACCCGGGCCTCGAGGCGCCACTCCGGCTGGAGGACATCACGCTTCCAGGGGATGAGAGAGGGAGGAGCAGTTTCTGTCGCACCTCTAACTCCCCTGGGACGATGGGTTTCAATCGGCCCTCCGGCCTCCCTGCGGGCTGGCTCCGTGCCTGCTGGGTGTCTGGGACTCCTCCTGACCCGGCCCTGAAAGGATCAAAAGACAATAGCAGGAAACCCCGACAAGCGGCCCCCAGGTGACAAGACCCCTGCCTGCACAGACTCCGGACATCAAAGCGGGGTCGACCTATAACAAGGGGTGCTCTGAGACTGTCCGGCAGATTCGACGCTGGAACAACGAGAGCTGCCGACGTGGTCGCGGCTCCTGGAACTTGAACCCACCTGAGCCCTGCTGAGTGACTCGCGGCTCCCTGAAGATCGTAAGACCTTCGAACTCGTACCTGAGCCCTGCTGAGTGACTCGCGGCTCCCTGAAGATCATAAGACCTCCGAACTTGTACCTGAGCCCTGCTGAGTGACTCGCGGCTCCTTGAAGATCGTAAGACCTCCGAACCTGTACCTGAGCCCGCTGAGTGACTCGCGGCTCCCCCAGACACTCACGGTCCCGCCGGACCCCGACTCCGACCACGTATCCCCCGGCTCGAGGATTGTGAGCTGTGCGCCGGATACGTCCCTGCTTTGAACCGATACCAGAGACAGTCCCGCTACCCCCTACCTTTCCGAGACTCTTGAGCCCGTGCTCCCCTTGTACATATTTGCAGTGATACCTATTTGATAAAGCTTGTTTTCTGAGAATACCCAGTGTGGTCTCTCTGTGTCGTGTGGTGCCAGAAGTACGATCCTAGTTGCGAGATTCCTCTCCCTGGGGAATCTCTCGCCAGTGCCCGGCTACAATACTACACGGGCGGGACTCAGGGAAGTCAGGACCCCCTTCCGGGCTCCTCTGAGGTCGCCGTCTAACAGACAGGAAATCTGTTAAAGTGCCAGACATAAAAGAAGGAGTGCCCGATTCACAGAACTAACTTAAGACAAATTCCTAAACTTACTACCATTTGGTATTCACAGAAGGCGCTTACTCATTTTGGTATTCACAGAAGGCACTTACTCATTTCGGTATTCACAGAAGTTAGGAGTCCTAACTTTAGGACTCCTAAATGCCTTCTGTGAATACTGAAAGCCTTAAAATTAGGATTTTTCTCAGTTTAGTAGTAGTATAGTTAGGACTCCTAACTTTAGGACTCCTAAATGCCTTCTGTGAATACCAAAAGTCTTAAAATTAGGATTTTTCTCAATTTAGTAGTAGTAAAGTTAGGACTCCTAACTTTAGGACTCCTAAATGCCTTCTGTGAATACCGAAAGCCTTAAAATTAGGATTTTTCTCAGTTTAGTAGTAGTAAAGTTAGGAGTCCTAACTTTAGGACTCCTAAACTGAGAAAAATCCTAATTTTAAGACTTTCGGTATTCACAGAAGGCATTTAGGAGTCCTAAAGTTAGGACTCCTAACTTCTGTGAATACCGAAGTGAGTAAGTGTCTTCTGTGAATACCAAAATGAGTAAGTGCCTTCTGTGAATACGAAAATGGTAGTAAGTTTAGGATTTTGTCTTAAGTTAGTTCTGTGAATCGGGCCCGGAGATTGGGTCGTAACCAGGAAAAATGGAGTAGTAATCAAAGGGGAGAGCACATTTTCAAAACCTGTTCAAGTAAAAGCTGTCAAGAAGAATATTCTTGTTTTGGCTGATGGCTCTGCTTGGAGCACAGGAAATGTTTGTAAATGTAGTGCTCCTCAATCCGTTCTCTGTGATTGATGGATATTTAATGTGATTCTATTCTATTTGTCGAAACAGTTATTATTTTTATATATTATTGTACGTTGAAATATAATTTTTGTTATTTTAATTGTTTCCCTTTGTATATAAGGGGGAAGATGTGTAGAGACGTATTCACTTTATAATGGAATGAAGAACCATCTGCATGGGTGGAATGCTATGCTTTGAAGGTGAAGGGTGGTTAGAGCTGTGAAGCTGAAGTGTAAGCTGGAGGTGTTTTACCTGTTCTCTTACTGAATAAAGATCCTACATGAACTAAACTCTACAAGGTATCATCTTTACATAGACCTTCTAAATGAGGTACCTCGCTTGGGCTGCAATTCAGGGAGCTGCTTCCAGGGTGCTGGTGAACCTCCAGAAAGTCTTGAGCTACTAGTTGGAGAACCCCGCTCCAAAGATGCGGGGATGTGTAGTGCTGTTTCTTCACTATTGGTAGACCTAAATTAAGTGCTGTGATGGGTTGCACTTCAGGGTGCTTCCTCCGGCCTACTGCCGAGCTACCAGTGGCTCCCGCGCTCCCAGGTTTTGACACCATAACTATGTATGCTTCCACCTCAGTCCCTGGTAAACTGCCCCTGTCCAGAGCTTCATAACACACTTCAAGGAACAAGTGCAACAAGTCTTGTGTGTAGCCCAAGTAAATCTCTGCCAGGAGCTCTTCCAGAGAACCCGAGTTCTCCCTCTCTGCAACTCCTTTAAAGTAGCTAAGTAGTTCTTCTTTGGTGAGGGGGAGTCAAAGGACTCCCTTTGTTCCTGTCAGTTGAGAGAGTTTAGCTTTAGTCAGATATGCATTAATTTGTTTGTGTGTTTACATTGATCAACTGTTTATACATCTTTGCTAAACAGTCATGGAACATTTTGTTAATGTTAGTTTGGTAGGTAGCATGTAAGAGGCCCTGTGTCAACTCGGAGTGCCATAACAGCTTGCCTTTTTCCCCTTTTTAGTAGCCAGGACAGAATTTTTCCCAACCTATCACCCTCCTTGTCCAGTTTTTATCAGAATGGAGTTATATGAATTGGTCTAGTCAGTCTTATTGTTCAGCAGATTCTTACATTTTTCTCACGGTTGGTCTGCTATTGCTGGCCTATGTATTACTGCCTGTTGCAAGATTGCTCTGTCTCATTCCATCGTGACCAGATCTGTCTGCAGGCGTTCAGTTAACCCACCTATTTTTCCAGGTTAGGCAACTCTTACAACCACCTTCACCGCATCCCACTCCATGGACCTGGTATTGGCTGTGTCCAGGTCCTGCTGAAATACTCAGCATACACTCCTATGGCAGTTCCAGCTAATTACACGCCATATAGGACGCAGGAAATTCCAATTTCCGCTTGGCAGCATCGTATTTGGTTCAATGGCGCCCTCCCCCACACCGTAACTCTGGTTCGGTTAGGTCCCTTGTCTATTCCTGGGGCCACTTGGCCAGTCTTGGCCTGGTTCACACCTCATCCACGATATTTGCAAGCCCCGGTGGATGACTTACGTCAACTCCATACCGCCATGATTGCGGTACATAGGGCTTTGGTACAATACGTCTCTCGCAATGTCCAGGTGGGGGCACCTGGGATTGCGACGCAACCAGTTGGACCGGCCGGGATCATTATTAGTCCTGTCATGGTTAATTCGGTAATGGGCAAGCGCCCCCAGAATAAGGACGATATGCCTTATTGGCTTGCTGAGAAATTTGACCAGCTGGAAGCAGTATTTCCTAATTCTACTCCTGTGGAAAAACACAGGATCCTTACACTTAGTTTGCAGAAAGACTTAGTCCCAGAAGTAACAGATCGTGCTTCAGTAAGGCTGCGTTTTGCCTGATCTCCATTTTAAACTGCATTGTATTTGACTGCTTCTATATTGAGGGAAACTGTGGGGGCTTATTTTTATTGTGTGAATTTGCCACGAGTTTCGCGTACTGGGCTACTCGTCTGGGGGACTTTTTGTATCTCAGCGGCCATCTTGAGGGCGACGCGCGTTTTTCGCGGTCAGCACTCTAGATGTTGCATGCTGATCCCCGGTCCCAGCCATGCCCTTTAAGTAGGAGGCCGGACAGGAAGCGCAGCGGACGAGCGCAGCGGGCGCGCCGACAGCGCGCCGAAGGCGCGCTTAAGGCAAGCCCGTCAGCGCACAGTCAGGGCCCAGGGCATGTCATTCTGCCCATCGGTCCTCAGACTCCTTCGCCCCAATTATCCTATCGGCTGAGCAGCTTAAATCCCTGCTACCTCCTCGGTGCCCTACTGATAGAGTTTGCCCCAAAGCTCCCCCCATAGACTTTTTGTGTGGTGATTGTGCGTTTCACTTTTCACCGGAGCTTACACCGATGGGCTTAGCTGATGTCTCTTTAAGTTCTGTCACAATCAGCGCCTGCCTCATCAATGCGAGATCCGTGAAGAAGCATTGTGTGGATGTGTTTGATTTGGTCACAGATAACAAACTGGATATCTTGTTTGTGACTGAGACTTGGCTAGATGCCTTTTCTAATCCTTTAGTGGCCATGGCTACACCTGTGGGATTTAAAGTTCACCGGGTTGATCGCTGCTATGGCAGAGGTGGTGGCCTGGCCATTTGGTATAGGGACAATTGGACCTTTCGGAGTGAAAGTTCTACGCTCTGGGGCGATTGTGAAGCTTTGAATTTTAGTCTCCAACTTTCGGCCCAATTCACTCTTGGTAGATCTTTAATCTATCGCCCCCCTGGCTCAGCTGTGAACTTCTTAGCTTCTTGTGGAGAGGCATTAGCAGAGCGGGCCTTGAGGTTTTCGAAGTTTGTTCTCCTTGGGGATGTTAACATCCACCTTGATTGCAGCGAGGAGGCGGATTCTGTAGCCTTTTTAGATTCCTTACATGTGGTGAATCTCTCTCAAAGGGTCATGTTCCCAACTCATCAGGGTGGTCACACTCTAGATATAATTTGCACTAATTTCCCCACCTTAGTTATGAAGCCGCGTCCAGTGGCATGGTCGGATCACCTCCCTATCTTTTTTTCTTGGGCTTTGCAGGAATCATGGAGTCCAACTGTAAACGCCCGCCCCTCTCCAGGAAGGTTGATCCTATTCAGCTCAGCCTTGCGCTAGATGTCTCTCGGCCCATCTTTGGCACAGGCTTGGAGGTAAATGTCATCCAATTTGCTGATTGGATCTCAGTTTCTGTGGCTTCGGTGTCGGCAGCGGGGCTGCCAAGGCTGAGAAGAGATGCTCCTTCTAGGCCATGGTTTACTCCCACGCTGCGGAGTCTTATGCACGTCTGCAAAGTCGCGGAGAGGACCTGGCGATCCGGCGGATACCAGCACCATGACAAAGTGATTCTTAGATCTAAACAAAAACTCTACTATAGAGCGATAGGGGAGGCCAAGGGTCTGTATTATGCTGCCCGTATTGAACGTGCTAGTAACAATAATAAAGAGATCTTTGCCATAGTGCAGAGTTTCCTAGCACCTAGTGCTCAGGTGGCAGTAGCCCCTGTCACGGAAACCTGGTGTAACACTTTGGCATCTTTTTTTAAGGATAAAATTATTAGCATCCAGGAGACATTTTGGGTTTTCGAGGAGGTCTGGCAGTCCTGAGCAGGTTCCTTCCCTGCCTAGGGCTTCTCCGATCTCCAGCTTCTCTGAGTTTTGTCCGATTGACTTGACTGGCTCTCTTAGAATTCTTAAAGCCCTCAAGTCTGGCTCGCCGCACGACCCGTGCGCTGCTAGATTACTTTCGGATGTGGCCGATACCATCAATTTAGAGGTTAATCTCCTGGTTAATCATTCATTAAGGGAAGCGCATGTGCCCATGGCATGGAAACATGCTTTAATTTTGCCACTTCTCAAAAAGCCATCCCTTGATCCTTTGCTCCCAGAAAACTATCGTCCCATCTCGCTTCTGCCTAGTTTGGCTAAAGTTTGCGAGAAGGCGGTCACGTTTCAACTGACTAATTTTGTCGAGGGAGCAAGTGTGCTTCATCCTGCGCAATCTGGATTCCGTGTCTCCTACAGTACCGAATCTGCTCTGCTGGAGGTTTCGGAGTTGATTCGGGAGTGTCTGGATGCCGGCGGGAGAGTGGCACTGATACTGCTTGATCTCTCGGCGGCGTACGAACCGTTGACTCATGCCATGCTCCTTGACCGCCTCTCGGATATTGGAGTATCTGGGAGAGCTCTGCTTTGGATCAGCTCCTTTTTGGAGGGAAGGATGCAGCAGGTTTGGCTCCCTCCGTGTGCCTCGGTCCCCTTGAGGGTTACCACGGGGGTACCGCAGGGGTCGTCACTTAGCCCTCTGTTATTTAACATCTATGTGACTCCGCTGATTTTCCTGGCGGAGTCTCTGGGGGCTAAAGTGATGGCCTACGCGGATGATACCCAACTGCTGTTCACTTGGAACAAAGAAGACGACTCGGTGGTTAGACCTCATCAGTGTTTGTCCTCTGTCTTTCAGTAGTTGGCCAATGCACAGCTGAAATGTAATGAGGCAAAGTCGGAGGTCCTGTTCGGTTCCTTCTCTCCTGAGTTTAGAGCAAGGCTCTGGCCCTCGTGCTTTCCTTGTCCCCCAGTGATTAATGGGGCCGTTAAAAATCTCGGTGTCTGGTTCGATGAGAACCTGATCTTTGCTTCGCATGTAAAAAAACTTGCTGGCACATGTTTTGGGCTACTGAGGAGTCTGAAGAAGTTTCTTCCCTTGCTGCCATACAGGGACAGAGAGACGGTGGTGCATGCACTGGTTCTCTCCCGCCTGGATTACGCAAATGCCCTTCTGGTGGGCAGCCCGGGCTACCTTGTAAAGAAATTGCAGGTGGTCCAAAATTCGGCTGCCAGACTTCTAGGCGGCCTGTCCCCCTGGCATAGTGCTCGGGCTCAACTTCGGTCACTTCATTGGCTTCCCGTGGAATCACGACTCAAATTCAAAATGCTGGCTATCGTGCAACAGGCCCTTTATGGACTTGGCCCCAAGTACTTGCAGGACAGATTCTCCTTTTACATTCCTAGGAGACAGTTGAGGTCGTCCTCTTTGCTGCTGATCCCCAAATTTAAGCGTCAACGGTTGGGGGGCAACTCGTTTGCCCGTAGAGCCTGCCTTGCCTGGAATTCTCTTCCCCTGACTTTGAGGGCTATCTGTGATCCTCGTCTGTTTAGAAAGTCCTTGAAGACTTTGCTGTTTTGATGGACATCTGTGTTTTTGGCCGCGTTTTTGCTGATAGCGCCGGGACACTTCCGAGTAGCTGTGCGCAGAATAAATTAAAATAACATAACATAACTTAACAGAAGTAACAGATTGTGAGAACTGGGGTAAAGTATTTGCAGCAGTCTATGCGAAGTGCTTCAGCACACCGTCTATGACTGTATTGCTCTCCGTGATTAAGCGTGTTCAGGAGGAGCACGGACCAGAGGCGGCGGTCGAGTTGGGAATGAGGCTTGTCAGCGTGTTCGATGTAGTTGCTGATCTCATCCTTGCTAACGTCAAGGGGGATGCAGTTAACTTTCAGGTGTCAAATGAGCTGCGCCTCGTCGCCGATGTCGATAAACTCCGGCAGTTACCAAGGATTATTGCGGAGGCATATAAGACCATTGGCCGCAATAGTTTGACTATATAGTGACTACTGAACGCACATATTAATTGCGCGATCGCACAAGAATTAGGTATCCTGATAGATTTCAGGTTCCTGAACAACGTTCTCCTCGTTCTTCACAGGAAACATCGGTCTCACAAGCTGGTGGAGGTGAACGTGGCAGAGGGTGGGGTGCCCCACAAAAACGTGAGCAGCCCCACCCAGCTGATAGTAAAGGCAAGCAGGACGACTTTGCACATCAACGACCTCAGTGTCCAGCGGTCTCTTGTCCAGCAATGCTGAGAAATTCTGTTTTGGCTCCGGCAAATACCAACAGGCCTGACATTGCCATCGAGATGCATACAGTTACTAATCCTTTATTGCCTCCGCCGGCTGGTGGTCCTGTTGAAGATATTGAGTATACTTATCCCACAGATGTGTCATTGCCTGGTTTGCAATCAAGTCCAGTTGACCAGTCACGTTTTTCATTTGACACTAACGCTACAACATCGAATGCCCCATCGAAAATTTCTATTTTTGCTGTTTGGTTTAAAAGACATTTTTTAATCCTCCCTTGGACTTACATTTGGCTGGTGCTCATATCTATTTTTTGTTCACGTTGATTGGATTTGTAGTTGTCTTTTTTCATCTAGTAAATGGACATTATCGTACAGAAAGATCTGCAATTAGATTAATTGATGGAACTTTGGCACCCCACTCCTCATCACACATCATGAAGAGGGACCAGACTTTTGTTAATATTACTGCCTGGCCTGTGTTAGATGTCATTGAATGGGATGCTGTAAAATTTCAAATTCATAGCCCCACAGAGGTGATTAATGTCCCCAATGTACTTATGTGTTTCTATGGGGGATGTTGTGAAACAAAACATACGCTCTGATGATTGGGATGTCCAAGCCATTGAGGTTCTTTTTCTGATTTGAAATATTATGCTGCTTTTGATGCTGAAGATTTGTATTTAGACTCAGCAAACTATGGAGAGTTGTTTTGCTACTAACACTATGGCAATCATTTCCTGCATAAAGCTACTACATTTAGAAATGTTGTTAATTATACACAATGGGAACATTGTCCAGCTCCCATTGAAGGCAGATCCAAAACTCTAGCGAAGAAATTTACATATGTTACCGATTTCTGTGTATCTAAACCTGAAGCCTTTTATTTTAAAATGTCTGCTGGGTCCACTTCCAAAGTTAGACTGACACATACTAAATTACTGTATTCGGAGTACTTTATGGAAGACTTAGCTATAGGGGGCTATGAGCTGTGTATAGCCTGGGTCTGACCCCCGGCTATACACAGGTTAGAGTAGACCCCCGATTTGAATCTTCCCATTCTGTTACTACCTATTCCGTAGGAAAATTATGTCAAAACTGGCTTTAAACATTCCACCTTAGCGTCAGTTAAACTTCATTTGTCCAAATTAAATGACGATGTATATTTGAATGATTTTGTTAAGGGCCTGTGGGTGGCAGGTCCAAAAGATGGGTATATGCTATTTACAACGAAGTTTGGAAATTATCTCAAATTGAAGCTGCTTCCAGATTGAGGGCTATTGATCAAGCAAATTTGGAAAAAGTGCTAGCTGTCATTGATAATAGCATTAACACTCTTTCTTCCAGAATTTACACATTAGATAATATTGTTTCATCTGTTGCGGATATTGTGCAGGATGACATGTCTGTTTTATACCATGGTCAAAATCAAATGCGTTCTATAATGCAGATTGCATGGACTTTACAAACGTTGAAGGCTGGGAAAGTTCCCTGGGACTACATGAATACATCATCTTTATTTCTACCATTTAATCTGACAGATAAACAACAGTTCATGTCCATGAAGGATGCGACATATTCACTATTGCACATTGAAAAGTTGGAACCTTTACCATTCTCTGTGGCCGAACTGAACTCAGCTGTGTGGTTTATCCATGGGTTAATCACACTACCTTTTCCATTGTTTAAGTTCTGTTCATGTATGAAACACTATGCCTTAGGCAGATATGAACCACTAGGTACCGCTTTTCTCCATGAAGTTTGGTCACTCCCATTTACATACAGGTGCCTGAGAGAGGGTAAAGAAGTTTATTTAAAAGAAGAGGATTGCACTTCCACGCCTGATCACTCAGTAGTTTGTAAGAACATCCAATTGCATGGCGCTTGCAAAGTTCACGCCCCAAAATTAGCTTGCATTTTGAAGGGAAATCCTGTGCCAGTAATTACGCCAACTTCCACGTTATTAGCTAACAGTAGCTATTTGCTTTTAAATAATGAGGCGTGTAGCGGGATGCTAGCAGGTATTCCGTACATTGTAACTGTCTCCCAACGAGTAATCTGTTGTAAGAATGTGCTTTTCCCACCCCCGCATGGGAGACTCAATGTATCCATCTGGCCTTCCATATTAACCTTGAAAGCAGAGTTCAACAAAATGAGCAGAATAAGGGCTCTTTTTGTCTCAAAAAGAAGTTGCTCTAACTTCCTCTCTTGAAACATTTTTCCTTCACGTAGCTAACTCCCGCACCGAGGTGCATGCTCTTTTAAATACTGATCTCCCACTTCATTTCGGTGCTCTTATTCACAGTATATTCATTGCCTTGTCAACAACTGGCTTGGCGCATTTTTCAAAGTTGTGGGCCTTGTGACCTCGTTCCAAACAATATTTGGTGTGATACCGGCATTTTTTCATTCTATTTTTTCCAGCGTCTTCGGCGGGCTTCCGTTAATCATCGCCTTGACTGCTGGTGTGCTCCTGTTGGTTTGCTTGCTCCGCAATGGCTACACGATCTGTATCACACAACAGCCTGCCCCGGCTGCTCCAACTGGGCAGCTGGATGCTTGAATACTATGGAACACTACCACTGGCCGCTTTGAGCGTAGCCTATGGATTGTCCTTCCGGTTCTCATACTTTACTTGCATGCAACCTGTTTTCCATTGCCAAGATTGTTTATTTGAATGGGCTCTGGATTTGTGCCTGTCGAACACGGCGTCACCTGCCCCGGATTATGATCAACTGATGAGTCCCTTAGTGGCTCATGAGTTAGGCTGTTCTGTGTTGGAGGGAGGACCACCGGGGAGTCGGAGGGACTGCTCCGGGCACCTTCCTACCGCCAAGTTATAGCCGAGCGCCGCTGAGAAGCCTCCGAGGAGAGGTCCTTCTCCTATAATCATACTAGGCCCAGTAACACCACCACACAGGGCTCCGTATCAGTTGCTTATCTTGGTTCTTTATATAAAAAGGAGTACGTTTCAATATTTACAATGGGATCGAGTGATCCGGTAAGAGTCTCAATGTTCTTTGAGGGGTAGGGTAGCGGGACAGTCTCGGTACCAGTCAGGTACGGGAAGGCTCTGCGCCAGACCTTGGGGGCTGGTCTTAGAGCGGCTCGGACGTGGAGAGCCGCGACGGCGTCTGCAGGGCTCAGGTGGTAGTTCCGCTAGGGTCGAGCCGCGATACAGTCAGCAGGGCTCCGGTGGTAGGTCCGCTTCGGTTCTCCTCGCCGAGGCGGAAGAATCGGGACAGGCCGTCAGCATTGGCGTGGTCATTGCCGGGCCGGTGTTCCACGGTGAAGTCCATCCCTTGCAGCGAGATGGACCATCGCAACAGCTTGGGGTTCTCGTCCCGCATTTGCATGAGCCACCGCAAGGGTCGGTGGTCAGTCTGGACCCTGAAGTGGGTGCCGAAAAGGTAGGGCCGGAGCTTCTTGAGAGCCCATACCACAGCAAAGGCCTCCCGCTCGATGGTGCTCCACCTCTGTTCTCGTGGCAGCAGTCGGCGGCTGATAAAGGCCACAGGTCGGTCGAGGCCCTCGGCGTCCATCTGGGAGAGGACCGCCCCGACCCCGTACTCTGATGCGTCGGTCTGCACCACTAATTCCCTGCTGTAGTCCGGGGCCTGGAGCACCGGGACAGCACACATGGCCGCCTTGAGGGCTTCAAAAGCGGTCTGACAGCGGGGCGTCCAGTGCACCACCTTGGGCTGTTTCTTGGAAGTGAGCTCCGTAAGGGGGCCCACGATGCTGCCACAATCTTTAATAAATCACCGGTAGTAGCCTGTGAGGCCTAAGAAGGCCCGGACAGCGGTCTGGGTTGCGGGGGGCTCCCACGCCTGGATGGCATCGACCTTCAGCTGGAGGGGCGCCACCTGGCCACTCCCCACCTGGTGGCCCAGATAGGTCACAGATCCTTGACCGATCTGGCACTTGCTGGCCTTAATTGTGAGCCCGGCCCTTTGGAGAGCGGCCAGGACTTCGCGGAGGTGTCCCAGGTGCGCGGCCCAGTGGTCGCTGAAGACTGCAATGTCGTCGAGGTAGGCCGCGCTGAAGGCTTCTAGCCCGGCCAGGACCTTGTTTACAAGCCTCTGAAAGGTCGCTGGGGCGTTCTTCATACCGAAGGGCATCACCCGAAAGTGGTAGTGCCCATCGGGGGTGGAAAAGGCGGATCGTTCCTGGGCGCCGGGAGTGAGCTTGATCTGCCAGTACCCAGCGATGAGATCAAAGGTGCTTAGGTAGCGGGCGGCCCCTAAGCGATCGATCAGCTCGTCTGCCCGGGGCAGGGGGTGGGCATCGGTCTTGGTGACTGCATTCAGGCCCCGGTAGTCTACACAAAATCGGAGTTCCGGAGAAGTACCGGGGGTGGCGGCCTTCGGCACCAAGACCACCGGGCTGGCCGACGGGCTGTCTGAGGGCTCAATGACTCCGAGGGCGAGCATCTTGGCCTGTATGCAGGCTCGGACTCGGTCAGGCACTCGGTAGGCGCGATGTCGCACAGGGGGGCTGTCCCCGGTATCCACGTCGTGTACGCACCAGGGGGTCACCCCGGGCGTGAGAGAGAAGAGGGCAGCGAAGGGTTGCAGCAGCCTCCGGCAATCATGGCGCTGTTCTGGGGTCAGCGTGTCGGAGAGGTGGACTCCCTCCAAGGAACCGTCTTGGCCCGAGGACCCCAGGAGGTCTGGCAGGGGCTCGGAGTCGCTTTCGCCCCCATCATCAGTAGCCAGCAGCAGACTTAGTTCAGTTCGGGCAAAGTGAGGCTTGAGCCGGTTGGCGTGCAGGACCCGGAGGGGGTTCCTCGGGGACTCCATGTCGACTAGGTAGGTGACGGGGCTCTTCCTCTCAACCACCTTGAAGGGCCCGGCCCACTTGTCCTGCAGGGCGCAGGGGTCCACGGGTGACATGACCCAGACTTGCTGGCCTGGCTCGAACTCGATGGTCGAGGCATTTGCATCATACCAGCGCTTCCTGTCTTCTTGGCTGGCTTCGAGGTTGGCTTCTGCCAGGGCCCGGAACTTCCGAGTCTGGTTCCGCAGGGTCAGGAGGTACCGGTAGACGTCGGGGGGTGCATCTTGGACGTTCGCTTCCCAGCCCTCCTTGACCAGGCTGAGGGGCCCTCGGACGGGGTGCCCATACAATAGTTCGAAGGGGCTGAAGCCCAGGGATTTCTGCGGTACCTCTCGATAGGCGAACAGGAGGCAGGGCAGCAGGACATCCCACCTCCTCCGCAGGGGCTCTTCCAGACCTTTGATCATCCCTTTTAGGGTCCTGTTGAACCGCTTGACCAGTCCGTTCCCCTGGGGGTGGTAAGGGGTAGTGAATCTGTAGGTGACCCCGCATTGTTGCCAGAGGGATTTCATGTATTTTGAAATAAAGTTCGTACCCCTGTCGCTCACCACTTCTCGGGGGAACCCCACCCTGGAGAAGATGCCCATCAGGGCCCGGCCCACCACTGGAGCTGTCACCGTGCGGAGTGGGATGGCCTCAGGGTATCGGGTGGCGTGGTCGACCAGTACCAGGATGAAGCGGTGTCCTAGGGCGGTTCGGGGGTCGAGGGGCCCCACGATGTCGATCCCCACTCGTTCGAATGGGGTGTGGACGGCTGGAAATGGTTGGAGGGGGGCTTTAACTCGACCCCCCGTTTTTCCGCTAGCCTGGCAGGTCTGGCAGGACCGGCAGTGGTGGTCCATGTCTCTCCGCATTCGGGGCCAATAGAAATGGGTCACTAGGCGGCTGTAAGTCTTGTCCCGCACGAGGTGTCCGGCGAGGGGCACGTCATGCGCCAGGTTCAGGAGGAACTCCCGGAACCGGAGGGGAACCACCAACACCCGGCCGGCTCCCAGCTCGGCGACTTTCTGCTCGCTATATAGTAAGTCATTGTCCCAATAGACCCAGTGGGTTCCCGTGGGGTCCCCTGAGGCCTGGGTGGCCGCTTGCTGTCGGGCCCCCTCGAGGGACGGGCAGGCCTTCTGTTCTCGCTGAAATTGTTCGCGGGTGGGGCCCCCATCGTGGCCCCACTGAGCCAACTCGGGGATCTCGCTGAGGGAGGCGGCCTCGTCGGGAGACAGTTCGGATGGCCCGGCCTCATCGTCGGGTTCCTCCGTGCCGGAGGAGGGTGATAGTTCTGGGCCCGTAGGCTGGTCGGTGGCCGCGGCAGCGGCGGGTTGGGCGGTCATGGACCGGGTGGTGGCGCAGGCCCACTCAGGCAGCCCTAGCATCCCCAGATGCTCTCGGCGCTCCACCTGGGCCCAGGGGGAGCTCTCTAGGTCATTCCCCAGGAGGCAGTCCACGGGGGCGTCGTCGCGGACGGTCACTTTTAGGGTGCCGGACACTCCTCCCCACTCGAAGGGGATCCTGGCCATCCGGCACATGCTTTCGGTGTTGTCCGCGGTCCGGACAGGGCATAGGACATGTGGCAGGATTTGTTCGGGGGTCACTAGGTGGCAGCGGACAGCGGTCACGCTAGCCCCAGTGTCCCGGAGGGCTTCGGCCCGTTGTCCGTTGATGGTGACCCACTGCTGGTACTTCTGGGTGTTGCTGGGGATGGCCGCTCGGGGCACCATTTCTCGGGAGCCCAGGCAGACGAGCGACATGGCCGCCGGTTCCCACTCGGGGGACCCGTCCTCGCGGCTTTCCTCCTCTTCTTCTTCTTCCCCCAGGGCAGCGGCGGCTATTTGTCAGGGAGGGGGCCCAGCGGTCCCGTTTCGTCGGTTCACGGGGCAGGCCGGGTCGCTTGCATAGTGGCCGGTCTGCTGGCAGCCGAAACAGGTCACGGGTGGTCGGGGTCCCGGTCGGGCGATGGGGGTCCCCCTTCGGCCCAGGGTCGGGGACGTGTGGTTGGCGGCTGGGCCTCGTGGCGGGCTTCTGGGCGGTCCGGCTGGGAATTCTCGGCTGCGGTGGGATCCCCCTCCTCCGCCCCGCTGGCGAGGAGGTCCCGTGGTACTCCGTTGGTAGTCCCCCACGGGGTTCCGGGGGACCCTGGTGTTGACCCATCGGTCTGCTTCGGCGGCGAGCTTCCGGGGCTCGGTCAACTTACTGTCTAGGAGGTGTTGCCTTAGTTCCACAAAGCAGTTGTTGGCGAGGTGCTCCCAGACAATGAGGTCGAACAGTTCATTGTACGAGGTGACCTTGCTCCCTTTTATCCACCCTTCAAAGGCCCGGCTGAAGAAGTCCACGTACTCGACCCAGGTGGTACCGGGGAGCTTCTTGCAGTCCCGGAAGCGCTGCCGGTACATCTCGGCTGATAGTCCGTAGCGGGTGAGTAGGGCTTCCTTCATGTGATCGTAGGAGGTCATCACTGCGTCGGGGAGTTGCAGCAGCGTATCACGCCCCTCGCTGAGGAACCTCCCCCATAGGCCGGCACCCCAATCCTTCCGGGGTACCCGATGGGAGGTCATGGCTACCTCGTAGGCTCGGAACCACTGCTGGATGTCGTCGTTCTTGTAGTACTCTTTGACGACATCCTTGGGGATATGAACCTTTGGCTCGGTCAGTGGCAGAGCGTCCCGGGCCCCGGGGGTGCTGGTCTCCCCCGTTTTGGATTTCAGTTCGAGTTCTTTGAGGCTCCTCTCATGCTCGAGGGTTAGCCGTCTCTCTTCGAGTTCTCGATGCCGTTTCTTTTCCTCGATTTCCTCCTGCAGCCGTAGTTGCTCCAGGGCTATTTTCTTCTCCGCCAGCTGGAGCTCGCCGTCCAGCCGGAGTCGTGCGAGGTCCATTTCGTGTGCCCGGACCCTCTCTCGTTCTCGTATTTCTTCGTGGGATAGGCTGGCTTCGGGAATGCCTCGCCCCCCATCCGTCGGGGTTGTGGTCGGCAGGTTTTCGTTCTGGGCCGAGGTCCGTTCGGTGCGGGGTGGAGTGGCCTCAGCTTCGGCCCAGGCTTACAGGGCTTTCTGCATTTCTTCCTTGGTGCCCAATCCCATGGTTGGGATCCCTTTCTCCTTGCAGAATTGTTTTAGTTCTTTGTGGGTGTATTCTTCCAGTTTTTCCAGCTGGAAGGTTGCGGCCACGGTTGCTTCTTGGCCGTCCATGGTTCCCTTTTCTTTTTTCCGTCTGGTTAGGTAGTGGGTGCGTTACTTGCTTGTACGATTGCGTCTGGCTCGGATCCCGTCGCTGGCCACCAAATGTTGGAGGGAGGACCACCGGGGAGTCGGAGGGACTGCTCCGGGCACCTTCCTACCGCCAAGTTATAGCCGAGCGCCGCTGAGAAGCCTCCGAGGAGAGGTCCTTCTCCTATAATCGTACTAGGCCCAGTAACACCACCACACAGGACTCCGTATCAGTTGCTTATCTTGGTTCTTTATATAAAAAGGAGTACGTTTCAATATTTACAATGGGATCGAGTGATCCGGTAAGAGTCTCAATGTTCTTTGAGGGGTAGGGTAGCGGGACAGTCTCGGTACCAGTCAGGTACGGGAAGGCTCTGCGCCAGACCTTGGGGGCTGGTCTCAGAGCGGCTCGGACGTGGAGAGCCGCGACGGCGTCTGCAGGGCTCAGGTGGTAGTTCCGCTAGGGTCGAGCCGCGATACAGTCAGCAGGACTCCGGTGGTAGGTCCGCTTCGGTCGAGCCGCGACGAGGTCAGCTGGGCTCTGATGGTCTGTTGCACAAGGTCGGGCCGTGACGGCGTCAGCAGGGCCCCAAAAGTTCGTGAAGGTCTCGTAAGCACGATGGAGCCGCGACGTCGTCAGCAGGGCTCAGTAGGTAGGTTCAGGAAGAGTCTTTCTCCGTAGGGTCAGCCGCGATCCGATCAGCAGGGCTCTTGACTCCGGGATACAACTGTCATCTTGTTGTCGGGTCGCCCCAGATATAGGTCTTGAGCCCTTTGATGTCCGGACCCTTGCGCCCAGGAGAACGGAGAGGCCGGGTAGGGCGCGGCCAGATGCCCAGCAGGAGAGGCGCCAGGCCCCAGAGAGTTGTGGGGCGATCGCACCTAGGTGTGGAAGGACGGTTGGGGGTCCCATCGATACTGCCCTCCACCGGGAGTGGGAAGGGCTCACGTGGTATCCCCCGGGCCAGGGGTTGGCGCCTCGATGTCGGGCCTCGCTGGGACCGAGGCCGGGTAGAGCAGGGTCACGGAGGTGGTCACGTGGAGTGACATGTAATCCAAGATGGAGGGGCCCCGAGGTGCATGGGACCTCGTGCGGCTGAGCGAGGGGGAACAGGACCACGCCACGAGGCCGGCTCCAACACGATCGGGATTATGGCCTGTGCAGCTGCGCACGGAATCCTAGGAAATTGGGATATATATGCAGCAGCCCATGACTTCCTGGCGCGAAGTTATCTCGAAGAGCACGCAAGTTGTCCTCTGATGGTGCTAGAGGCTCCGGTAATCGAAGAACATGTATGTTCGTTCACTTTATTAGATTGGATGGCTGAATCATTTACTGAAGAGTACAATGACTTCCTTTTGGAGGCTGTTGCGACATACTGTGCCTATACGTTGATGGATTAAATTGGCAGTTGTCCATCTTCCGCATGTACTAACTGTAATTTTTTTACTTTTTATATTTTACTCCAGTGATGTTTTTGTTTTTTACTTTTTTCCCAACAAACTTTTCAAACTTTCACTACCAATTATACAGATTGGCAATATATGAACTTGGTTCTGTCTCACTCTACCTTGAACTCTGCGTTCCTACATTGCTTCCCTATTTTGTTCGTGGTCCAATCAAGGGAGGGTGTAGTGGAGACAGGGTTTTGCCTGCACACATTGCTATGTTAGCATAAGCGTTTTGGATGTTAACGACATCTTGCCACTTTGCTGCTTTTGCACACGACACTACAGGTAGCTGTTATTATAAGTAAAACTGCTTGCTTGCTTTTTCTTCACATGAGAATGGTCTGTTTTTCAAATCCCTAGACGTGCACCGCGACCTTAGTCTAAACAATGTGTGTAGAAACCGTCAAGGTCAAATAACAATGTATGCTGTTGAATTCAGGTTGATCGGCCCACGCTCTAGACACAACAAGCACACAGCTGCAAATATCTGAAACTCGGGTGCCAAATATTGCATTGCATGCATGATGCTGGCACTCTTGAAGAAGAAAACCTTTCCAGACACAGAGAGCACTGCTGATCCCGTGATGTGATTCACCTAAGCTGAGCTTTGAGGTATGGGGTTCCCCATTCGAACCTAGAGACCTTCTATTATTATTATAATAAAACTAGATTACTATCCAGGGGAGGGTGGTTCACAAGGTATTATAGGACCTGTTTCCACTATCATTGTAATATGATTTCTCCCTTTGTTTTTTATGGAACTGTAACAATGCTGATGGTTTTATTTCTAATCATTTGTTTGCTTATGTTAGCCAAAGTACTGCATCTTAGAGTACGTAGTTAAAAATAAACATTTTAAACTTTTCCGTGTCTCTAATTACTCATGTTGTGGACTGATACGAGTATAACAATGAAAAGGTGTTCTTGATTCCCACCATTCCTGAGAGTATTCTAAGTCGCTTGTTCTGAGTTGTCTAATCATTGGTAGCTTCGAGATAGTACGGAGAACGAATGAGACACTGATGCTAGTCGGATAGGGGTTCTAGGCACTGAGGTGAGTTTTTTGGTACACCACAATTCACTGAGGACCTGGTATCCTGCGCATAGTTCTGTGCATGAGCAGAATCCCCGCAACAAGGGCAAATGTAATATTTGCAATCTGCCCATTCTGGGCGAGAGAATTAATTGGGTTATGCACTGGTGTTCCATTTACTGCAATGTGATAGTATTTGCATGCTTTAGGATGGCCGACACCAATGGACAAAGGGATGTCCGGTGTCCTTTGTTGATGTCAATAATGATATGTGTATTTATGTATGCTGTTTTCTCGACGCGTGCCATTATTGACAAAGGTGGTAGCCGAAAAACGTCTGAGTATACTCGAAACACAATAAAACTGGATAAATTGCTCCCGTGAGTACTGGTGAATTTTTACCTTGCAACTGGGATATAGTAGCGCGATTCTCGTCTTCACACACAAAGCACCCGACCGCGAGTGAAGTGAGATAGACGAGGTTCAGCAGCGTGATGTATATATATATATATATATACATCACAAATCCCCGGAGACCGCCACCTCCCCGGGGCTACTTTCAAAATGGAAGGGGGGCCGCGTGGCCCCCCTCCTGGGGCGGTATATGGCCCTGGGGCCGGCTCCCGCAATGTCCCAGGGTGCCCACCTCCGGGACATTGCAGTTTGCTATGGGATGGTGGGGGCACTGCTCCCGCCATCCCATAGCAAACAGTGTACTTGCTTTGAACAAGCGAGAGCACTTTGCTCTCACTTGTTCAAAGCGAGCATACTTTGATTTTTACCCCCAGGGAGCTGCATTTCAGCAGCTCCCTGGGGGTAAAAAGCCATGCCGGCTCCCACAGTGACCACCTCTCCAGTGCCCATAATATGCATCATTTATCCTACAGCAGCAGTGAAAATAAGCAATCCTACTGCCTCACTAAGGAGGAGTGCCAAGCCCGGTGTCGGGCACCTGAGTCCGGGCCTTCGAAGAAGCAAGTATAACGGGCCTGCGCGGCCAGGGAACGTGGCAAGCAGGAAACGCGATCCAGGGGCATCCCGCACAGAAGGTAGGTCACGTGGCACAGAGCTGAGCTTGGTGGAGAGACTGAGAGAAGGTACTGGCTGGCAAGAATTGCACAGAGCGGTCCATGGGCTGAGCAGCGTCCCCGCCGCGAGTGAGGACCAGAGGCCGAGGGCAGGGACTGGGGCCTGTGCTCCACAGGAAGAGGCAGTGGCGCAGCAGAGGACCCGGGGAAGGGGCCCTTGACTCACAGAAGCAGACTGGACAGTGAACCGCCAGGACCGGGACAACAGTCAGTGAGCCAAATCCTGAATCCAGATCCGAATTGGGCCGCATTGGTGGGAATAGCTGGCTGATAGGCCCTGGGAGGAAGTGAAGGGGAAAAGAGCTTGCAGACTGATCGAGACACGCAGGTACCAGAGGCAAAGCGGCAGGAGTCCCCAACACCAGGAAGTTGCGGTACGTTATCCTCTCCCATAATGACTCAAAAGGTGAGACAGTGGCTGCACATGTGAATCCAGTAACTGCCCTGACTGAGGCTGAGTTCACCAGCAGCCGGTAATGGACTAGGTTAATGCGGTGTGTCTTGGGGTAGAGGCTGATCCGCGAACTGTGGAGGGGGCCCTCCGTCAGGCGGCAACTAAGTACACAGAGGCTGGAGGTACTGGTGCCGTTGCAGACACTGCCTATTTACAGGTGAAGAACAGAGGTGACAGGAGAAGCGGGAGAGGAATCATTGGCACCTGAGGGAGGCTCGCAGTGGCAAATGTCACAGGGGGTGCTAAAGGAAGGACAGGGGGACCCTGTGCCAGACCGAGAGTAAATGCGAGGGAAGAAACAGGGGGCTCAAAAGTATCTATAGAGCACAACTTTGGAGAACGCTAGTCCTGCCAGAATGAAACCAAAAGGGGCTCCCCCAGTGCAATCCAAAAAGCTGGATAATCGCAATCCCGCATCAGTCGGCACAGGAGGATGGACCTAGCGGAGATAAGCAGGAAGCGGCAGAGCCATTACTCAGAGCAATAATGGAGGACATACAAGTCCTGGGCATGACCCGAGAGACTAAGATAGACAATGTCACTATAGAAATGAATCTGATATGAGCTGATATGCACAAAACATCCGAGAGAGTCACTACTGCCAAACCGAACATCACAGAACTTCAGTCCACTACGTGCAAACTGGAAGAACAAGTGCAGCTCCTAGCCCAACAACATAAACAAATGGCCATGAAACTGGAAGATCAAGCAGGAAGGGCCCACAGGAATAATATGAGAGTGGTGGGGGTTCTGGAAGGGGAAGAGGGTCCATGTGTGGACCTCTTCTTGGAGGACATAATTCTGCATCACCTAAAACCGAAAAGTCTATCGACCTTTTTCTCGATAGGAAGAGCGCACAGAGCCCCGGTCCCCCCACTAAAACCTGGTGCGTCACCCAGAACAATTATAGCCAGGATCCTGAACTATAGGTACCGGGATGCTATCCTGCAAGCTGTGAGGGAACGGGGAGATCTCTCTTATGGAAAAACTGTCCTAAGGTTTTTCCCAGACCTCACCTTGATGGTGCAGCAACAGCGTCGCACTTTTGATGCTGTAAAACAAACATTAAGAGAGGAGGGTTTGAGGTACATGATGCTGTTTCCTGCAAAACTCAGAGTGTTAGACAATGGCAGGTCATGGTACTTCACAGCGCCCTTGGAGGTACAAGAGTGGTTGGAAGGAGGACGAGGCAAAAAGCAAAACCAACATCTGGGAAGAGACCAGCACGGAGATCAAAACCAGAACCCAGGATCCCCAAGCAGGCGCAGAGAGGAGGAAAATGGCAAGAAGAGGTCCAGAGGCTCTCGGTCACTGAGCCCAGCCCTCGGACTGAAGAAGACTGGAAGGCAATGTTGACACCAAGGATGCCGAAATGTCTACTATTAACAAAAGTAAACTTGTAACTGCTCAGGAAGGTGTCGGGAACACTGGGTGTCATGCACAACAGTACAGACTGCTTGTAACCAGCAGATACGTGAGAGATGCTGCCATACAGGGACACAGAACTTGATCACGCACTGCTTCATAACGGTAGGTCAAAGGGCAGGGAGCGGGAGCTTCAAGGGAGGAGTCAACCGGCCCCATCTCAAATTGTTGTTTTTTGGGCAACAGGCGCTCTGCAAATTGGGGATGTGGGTAGTTTTGGGCCTACAGTGCAGGGTAGCAGGAAGGGGGGATTCACTGCAGGGTTAATGTTATAGAGTTGTGGATTTTTTTGCTTCAGATACGATTTAATCCTAATGAGGGTCAGCACAAAGGGACTATCGGCAGCAGTCAGTTGTACTGGGGAGGGAGGGAGCCTGTCGAGAGGGAAGGAAGGTAGAGTGTTACACACCACAAAAAACAGGTCAATGGCGATGCAGCAAGCTTGAACGTTGAAAATCATGTCGGGGAATGTGAATGGGTTGGGTGACAAAATTAGGCGTACTATGGTACTGCAGTATCTTCACAGACATTCACCAGATCTGGTACTCCTTCAAGAGAAACACCTGAGGGGTAACAACTACTTGGCACTCAATCGATTCGGTTACACACTCCTGGCACATCCGGGGTTTACAACTTGTTCTAGAGGCTCGGCAATCCTAACTAAAAATAAGGTGCCTGTAGTGCAGCACCATACTTGGTGTGACCCATTGGGACGATATGTCACGATTTTGGGGGCATGGGAGTGCCGGATCCTTAATATATGTTCCGTATACTTACCACGGAGGCTACATGGGGAAACACTCCCAGACAGTAGCACATTATTACTTGAACTTCCCACAGGCACTCTGATTCTGGGGGGTGACATGAACGCAACCATGTCATTGGAGTTAGACCGAGGCACATTATCACACAGGGCAACGGGGACACACCCATTGAGTGCCTTTGCGAAGGCGTTGGGCTTGGTAATGTGTGGAGGCAACATAATCCCACAACGAGGCAATACACTCATATCTCAACGGCGCACGGGAGCGGGTCAAGGCTGGATTACATTTTTACGCACACCATCACAATGGGTTTGTTTCAAGAGGGACGACACAGGGCACAGGGGATATCGGATCACTCACAAGCAGAGGTACTCCTGCAGGGCCCAGGGCAGGATTGGGTGCTTCCGCCACACCTAGATTCACTTCAATTTAGAGATCATGAGTTCAGGGAACGGTTTGCTGAGTGCACAGAACAATATTTTGCAGAAACCTCAGGCTCCATGCAGTCATACAGAACCCTCTGGGAGGCATATAAGGCCGTGGCCAGAGACTTTGTGCAAACAGCGACGTGGGCTAAACGTAAAGAAAGACGCGCACGCTGTGCAGCTCTGAAATGAGAAATATGGACTATCGAGGCTGGGCTGGGGTCGGATCCTACCGGAGAAACCAAACACAGACATGCTCTTCAGCTTAAACAAAAAGAACTCATAGACCTAGAAGAGGGTGCAGCTCGCACACACGCGATTGCAACACAGAGGCGCGTTTACGTCGGCGATAAAGCCGGTAAATTAATAGCATGATTGGAGAGGAGGGATCGGAACCGTAATTGGATCCCAGAAATCAGGACCCCGAAAGGCAGTAAGTGGGGGCCTAGCACAGAAATAGCATAGGCATTTGCAACATACTATGAGGGGATATACCAATCGCTCACTGAGAGCGGAAGTGGAGAGCATTGAGCTCTAAACAGACTTAGCTCTGCCGACTCTCGGATCAAACGATAAGGCTGCAGCTGATGCCTACCTGATAATAGAAGAAATAGAAGGAGACATGGGGGATCTGCAATCTGGGAAGGCCCAAATGGGATCTCTGCGGAACTGTACAAGGCGGTAGCAGGGATAATAGCCCCACACATGCTCAATATGTTTCATACGGCAAAAGCAGAGGGGCAGATGTCGGAAGACCTGAGGGTGGCTACTATAGTGGTCATACCAAAAAAAGGGAAACCTCATGATTTATGCAGTTCTTAAAGACCCATCTTACTGCTTAATTTTGAGACCAATGTGCTGACAAAGGTACTAGCTAACAGATTAGGCCCTGTGATACAATCCCTAACACACCCTGCTCAATCTGGGTTTAGGCCTCATAAACGCACCAGGCTGAATCCCCGCCACCTCTACCAAGTGATGCATATGGTAAATAAACAAGTGGACGAACCAGTGGCACTTTTATCACTCGACGCCCAGATGGCGTTTGACAGCAATGAGTGGCCATATCTGTTCGTCGTGCATGCCAGATTAGGTCTCGGTCTGGGGTTCTGCGCATGGGTAGGGTGTTTGTATTCCGTCCCACTGACACGGGTTCGGGTTAACGGGGTGGGTTTCAGAATCTTTAAGCTCCACAGGGGTACACGTCAGGGCTGCCCACTCTCACCGATACTGTTTGCGTTAGCACTTGAGCCATTGGCAGCCTGGGTGCAGGGGGACCATCTAGTACGAGGCATTGACGTAGGTGGTAGGTGGGAGGAACGTATATCACTTTGTGCGGATGACGTGCTGCTCTACTCCAACAGACCACGAAAAACGTTCCACAGACTCATCCATATATTCAAGGCATTCGGAACCTACTCGGGGTATCATATAAATTGGGACAAGTCCTTGGTGTTCACTCTGGCGGATGAGACCTCAGCCCTGACGTCAGTATGTAAGGAAATGGTCCATAAAGATGCATTTAAATATCTAGGCATTTGGATCACTAAGTCTGAGGAGGTGTTCATGCAGAGAAATGTGTACACTCAGTTGGACAGGCTCTGGGGGACGTCACTCATTGGCGGCAATTGCCGATCTCCCTTATGGGCAGAGCAGTTTTGATAAAAATGATGGCCCTCCTGCACCTGCTGTACACACTACAGAACACGCCACATCAGGTACCAGAAGCCTTCTTTCGAGTGGTTGAGGCAGAGCAGTGCACCTTGTTAAGGGGAGGGGGTCAGCCCAAGGATTGCATTGAAGAAGTTACAACAAGGGGTGTATGAAGGAGGGCTGGCAGTACCAGACATTAGGAAATACTATTGGGCGACACAACTTATCAACATCAACGGGTGGGTCTGCTCTCCGATCGAGCAACTGGCATACCAGGTTGACCGGCTGGTAATGGGAAAAGGCAGCTATCAAGCTGACTTATACAGTAAAAAACGCAAATAAGACACTCCCAACACATATACAGACAGTAGTTACCGCTTGGAGGAAGGCAGCCAAATTAGTGGGGTGGGAGGCCAAGCTTACGGAGCAAACCCCACTCTGGGAGGGAGATTTCCTAGAGGTAAGATGCATAAGTGGCTTTAGCAAATGGGAACTCATAGGGATAGACCTCTTAAAAGATGTATGGAGAGGACGGAAAATAATCAACTTTTTTAGTCTACAGATGGAAGTTCAGATGGGGCGGGGGAAATTCCTCAAGGATACACAGTTGAGACATGCACTTAAAAGTCACATGATGGAAGGGGTGCCGCTTCCGGAATATACTCCGCTGGAAGATAGACTCTTACTCAATCCGATGATAGATAAAGCCATATCCCTCACTTATAAAAAGATAATTAATAACTTCCCGGATTGCATGGGTTCTGTAAGGGCGACATGGGAATTAGATGAGGTACTTTTGGAGGACGATGACTGGGCCGAAGACACGCAGTGCCCTAGGGAAATTGCCATAGGGGCATGATTCAGGCTGATTCAGCTTCAGATACTACATAGGTCCTACACCCCAAGGACAGTGATGTATCGCATAGGTTATTGTGCATCGGAGGAATGTGCGAGAAGGTGTGGCGAGAAGAGCACATTCTTTCATATTTTATGGTCGTGCCCCAAGATACAGAGGTACTAGAGCGCCATAGCCCAGGTGATGGCGACCGTAGTGGGAACACAGGTCCCAGTGAAGGCAAGATGGCATATCCTGGGGGTAACAGGAGAGGCAGACTGTCCGAAAAATGCCAAGGTGTGGCTTGCTCTGGCAGGAGAAGTGGCCAAAAGGAATATTCCCAGAGCATGAGGCACGAGAAAGGCTCCAACCCTTGCGGACTGGGAAAAAGTTCTTGACTGGTGTCAACGTACGGAACAGACAATATAAGAAGCTAGAGGGTGCCCGCACAAATGGTAAAAGATTTGGGGGGCCTGGATGAATTACAAGAGCCAGTGATCCGAGACAGAAGGGATAGCCAGGGATCCAAAAGGGAGATGAGGTAGGACTCAGTATGCCAGGTCTAGATGAATGTAATGATAGGCTCCTTGCGGGGTGGGAATCGTGGGTCCTTGCGAAAAGATGAGTACTTAATTTCATCTTATGTATGTATCATATTGTTTTATGTCTGAAGCCAATGATCAATAAAAATAATTTTTTTTTTTAAACTTAGAAATTCACTGAAAAAATCACCAGTTTCAGGAACATTTTTGTTAGGAATACGCATTTAAAAAACCTTAGAAATTCATGGAAAAAAACACAGGTTACAGGAACGTTATAGCTAGGCTGATATTTCACATGTACGAAACCTGTGCAATTCAGCCGTTATAGTTAGCTGAGCTAACTATAACTCGAGCCCCCGCATTGCACTGCTGATGACGTCACATATTACATCACTTATGACATGGTCAGTGACATCACTGATGATATCACTGATGAGATCTCAAATGACATCACTGATGACATCATACACATAATTTCTGATGCACCTGCTCACACCCCAATATAACCTTTCATACACCCACTCCAAATTTCAGGCTCCCATTCTCGAAACCATCGACACACTGTAGGAGAGTAGATCTGCCTCTTATGTTGCCCCCACTTTTTTTCCTGATGTTTGCACTGGTTTCTGGCTATAGTCTGGCTGGGACCCTGCTACTCAGGGCCCCAGCCTCTCTGTTCTCTCTAAACAACGAGTGCACATTAGGTGCACTAGTGATTGGATACTGTGGTGCCTTATGAGTCCCTAGTATATGGTACCTTAGGTACCAAGGGCATAGGTACTTCACAGGCCTACCAGGGGCTGAAGCATGTATTATGCCACCCCTGGGAGGCAGACTAAATCTGACACCACAGGCCTGCTACTGCAGCCTGAGTGAGGTGGTGCTAGCACTCCTCACAGAGATATAGGTTCACTATATTTCTCCTGCACACGCATTTAAACCTATCAGTCACCCCTAAGACAGGCCCTATCAATCCTGAGGGCAGGGTGCTTGGTTTCCATGTGAGGGGGTGCCTCTGCCTGAGCAGGGCCCCTCTGCAGCTCTCAGAGTCCATTCTCTGGGGCTGTTTGTGAATGTGGTCAAAACCATATACTCTTAAGTGCATTATAACCTCGCGGTAAATGCTAACTTTGAAATGGCTGCATCAAAACATGTCGTGTTTGGTGTCAAATGCTTTGGAATCATACGTGGGAGTATGATCCCACCCTTCTAGAGGGATAGACATGTACCTACTGTGGAAACGCGGTAGAATCCTGAAGAGCCCTGGCATCACAAAATGGATGCCACCAGTCACAGACACTGGGCTGCCATCCTGCTGATGACCGAAACTTGCAGTGGAGTATGCCCAACAATAGGTATCCTGTCGCAGGGAGGTGTGACTACCTCCCAGACAGGGTTTAGTGTATTGGGGCTGGGTGGGTGCACTCCTAGAGTGCTTTGAAGTCCTGCACTGGGGGAGCAGTAGGCTCCTCTGTGCATACACCAGTTCAAACTGGCTCAGGGGCTACCTGCCCCTGCTCTGGCATGAAACTGGACAAAGGGAAGTGGGTGTAGCCACCCACTCCCCTGACCATCCCATAGGTGGGGTCATAGAGCTAGTCCCTCCATTCCTTCTAGTATAAGTTAGGGAACCCTTGCCATTGCAAACTAGATACCCATGGACAACACTCTGAAGACGAATCCCAGACCTTTGATGTTCCACTACCTTTGGAAGACAGAAGAATCTCCCTTAGAGTCAAGGAGTGACTCCCCTGCTTGGCAGGCACCAAATCTTGCAATCAACGGTCGCAAACTCCATCGCTCCCACCGGAGACCGAAGTCCCTATAGCCCAGGAAGAGGATTTCCTGACTTCTCCAAGGCCGTCGTGAGATCCCAGCGATGCTGAGGCAAGTGGACCCCACGAGTGATGACGAACCGCAATCCCTGGGTACCATGCGCTATTTTCGAGTGCAAACCCTTCACGACATTTTACGAACCTGTGCTTTGGGCGACGTGTGGTCCAAGCCTCTAGCAGGAATCCCTCCGAAGATCAGAGGCCTACCCCATCCCGAGTGACCATGGGACCCTGTTGAGTGGATCCTCCTGAGGCGTCTTTGCAATCCCTTGCCGGTTGGCTTGTGGGTCCCCTGAAGACTTTCCTACAGTTCCAAAGGGCTCCCCTGGTTGCTTCAGGCCTGTCCTCACTTACCCTTGCTGGGTGAGTGACTCAGACCTTGCTGGTCGGCGCCGCTGACTTTTTATCCTTTCCACGAGACTTGCTGTTACCAAGGCTTGTTGGCGCCAATCTGGTCACCGACACCGCAGTAAGCTGCAAACTTCGTGGGACACATTGAATCCAGCTACTGGTCATCGTTGACACCTCCTGGACCACGTGGCTGAAGAGTCAAGACACACATGGATCACCTGAAATCACCCGACGACTGGGCATCCATCTTCCTTGCCCCGGGTCACTGCCAAGTGACTTTGAACACTGTCCCCTCTGCTTTCAGTTCTTCCTTTTTCTGAAGCCAGGCTGGGATTACACCGGACACTTCTCCTGTCTTCACAAGCAGCAAGTCTTCATTGGCTCCCATTGAAAACCGCGAGTGACCCGACTCCAAAAGACACCTATGCACCCGGCTTCCCTGGGTGAGGTAACTCCAGCACTACGGTGCTCCTGTAGGTGTTGGCTCTAGAACTACTTACCCTGTAAGTGACTCGCTTGTAGACTCTCCCGAAGTATCCTAAAACTCTTAGGGGCATATTTACAAACCCCTTGCGCCACTTTTGCGTCACTTTTCCCATGTTAAAAGTGACGCAAAAGTGGCGCCAGGGGCTTGTAAATCTGCCCTTCATTTCCAATCGCGACTTGCTCCATTGAAGTCAATAGGGATTCGCGGCTGTGTTCTCACACTGCATGCGTCTCCCGTGGGTCCTTTACTTACCTGCCTTGGGTGGTATTGTGAGGCACCAGCACTTTTGAAGGCCCTAGGCCTTGTCCCCTTGCAAGTCGTTATCTCTAAGTCTCTTTTTTAGTATATGGTCTGGTAAGCCCCTAGGGCCCCAGCCATATTGGTGCTTAATTTATTGTGAAACGTTGATTTATGCATATGTTCCTGACTTCCAATATCATAAAGAGATTAGCAGAGAGTTGTTAGTAATAAATACATATATATTTGATATATATATCTGTGTGGTGTCCTTTCATTTAGTGATTCAAGAGATTATAAGGTAAAACAAGCTGCTTTACATTCCTCTAAAGACTTAGCCTGAAGGCTGCTCTCCACAGCTACCACTAGGATAGCTTTCTTGAAAGGTTGTCTTAAACCTACTACCATAAGAGTCGAATTGTACTGGTGCAAGGTGTCCACGTTAACTAGTGAACAGCATATACCAGGCCAACTTCTCACACACACCAATACCAGTAAGTACATACCCACTCACTGATTCATAGGTCTATACACACATCCACTCACTCACCCATACAGCCTCTCATACACCCAGTCACTCACGAATACAGCCTCTGATATATCCATTCATATACCCATACAGACACTCACACACCGCCGCTCACCCATAGAGCTACTCACACACCTAGTCACTTACCCAAAGAATCAATCACACTGCCACTTACTCACCTATACAGTTATACACACACCACCTCACTTATTCATAGAGATACTAACACATGCTTATTCTCTTATACAATCCCTGACACAAGCACACACTCATCCATAAAGCCACTCTCACACTCACACATAGTCACTTATATACTCCAACACATCTACTGCTTTCACATATGCAGTTACTCACCAATATACTACTGATACACCCGTTCACTCACTGACACAGCCATATGCACACTCACTCACCCATACAACCCTTGCAGATGCACTCATGAACCCATACACCCAGTCAATCACACATTCACACATCCATGTATGGAGTCACACATCCCCTCACCCACCCACACAGACACTCAGGCACCCATACAGGTTCTCAACCAATCAATAACCCATATAGACACTATGTAGCTACTCACCAAACCATGCAGCCACTTACACAGCAACTCACAGACAGATACAGAATCCACACAGATTAGTCCCTCACCCATACATTCACTGAGACACTTATACAGTCAGTCACACACCCACTGAATCATCCATACAAACACTCATACACCCACTCATTCTTCAATACACCTTGGCGTGTATATATATATATATAATTCACTTAAAAAACCATAGGTTTCACACATGTTATAGTTAGCTGTACATTTCACTCGTAAAAAAACCAATGAAATTCCACGTTATAGTTAGATCAGGTAACTATAACTTGCGCGCCCACAATAAACTGCTGATGACGTCACATAGTACATCACTCATGAGATGGTCAGTGACATCACTCATGACATCAATGATGACATCTGAAATTACACATTGTGGATTGCGGTCGCGCAAGTTATAGTTACCTGATCTAACTATAACGTGGAATTTCATTGGTTTTTTACGAGTGAAATGTACAGCTAACTATAACATGTGTGAAACCTATTGTTTTTTAAGTGAATTTGCAAGGTTTTGTAAATGATAATTCCTAACTATAACGTGTGTGAAACCTATGGTTTTTTCAGTGAATTTGCAAGGTTTTTTAAATGCTAAGTTATGTATTTTATTTTATTTTTTTTTCTGGTTTTTCACTATGCGCACACCCTGCGCGCACTGTGCGCTTCGCGCACCGTGCGCGTGCTGTGGGCGCACGGTGCGCTTCGCGCACCGAGCGCCCACGTTGCGCAGTCCATGCCGTGCGCGCCTCGCCTTTTTTTACGCAGTAACATTTGTTTTTTTCTCCCTTGTGGGTCCTTTAATTTATTTAATAAATGTGATTGTTACTTCTTTATTTTTTTTTTTTATTTTTTTTGCCGTGCGCGTACGGTAAGCTTACCGTACGCGTACCCCGAGATTTTTTTTTAAAATTATTACATTTATTTTTCGTACTTTTGGGTCCTTCTTGGACCCCCTGACAAACAGTAGGGGGTCTGCAACTCTCTTCGTTGCCCCCGTTTCACGTTCCCCACCTTTGTTTCTCAGTGCGAGAGACAGAAAATGGCAGCCGACACTTCCTGATTTCGACCGATTCGAATGTTTACAGTCATGTAACCATCAATCAGAATTGAGCTCGCGCACGGCACCGTACGCGTACGGTAAGCTTACGGTAAGCGCACGGAGCGCGCTTACAGATATATATATTGATTTAAATGCTATTTTCTCAGGACCTACTGAACAGATTTACACCAGACCTACAAAAGGCACATCCTTGACCTGAGGACTACCTCTCTGCCAAATTTCAAGTAATTCTGTTCAGCCGTTCGGGCTGTAGCTGTGTCTAAAGGTCCTATGGAAAAATGCATGGGGAAAACGCGTTTTGGGACCCCCCTTTTTTCTCAGCCCCCGCTTGACGAATCCCCCCGAGACTTTCAGGGTAGGAGCGGAGCGTAGCGCCCCATTAGTTTTGAAAATTTCGCGAGGATTCGTCGACCGGCGCCAAAGTTATTCCAAATAGAATGTTGCGGATTTCCTATGGAAACCCGGTCCTAACTATAACTATCTACTGGCGACCGCCAGTAGATAATATATATATATATATATATATATCCAAAGACGCCCACTCCATGAAGAATAGGTAGAGGCCACTCGGGGGAACCAGTTGGAAAATCTTTAATTGTTTAAAACAGCTGGTGCATAATGCATTTCGGCCTTACGGCCTTCCTCAGATGCCGCTGTGTGCAAAGGGTCACTCCACCCCCACCTTTGAAAGTTCAAAGTCTCTCCCATTGGCGGAAGTCCGCTGTCCTGAGGTCACATGGTTACAACGCCACTGCAGTTCTGCCACAACTACAGCTCCCAGAATGCTGTGACTGGGTGAGTGTTGCTTGGGAGGTGCGGAGTGTAAGAGTAAAAAGTCTTTGCTGGAAAATAACTATCGATCTCCCTCCAGTCCCCTTTGACGTTCCAACCTCGTTGTGCGTGTGCCTGCCGGACCGTGAGCCAGGGTTACAGTGAACCTGCCTCCTCGTCAATGACAAGCTGCACCACGCAGCAGTCCATGGTTAGGCATGCAACTCGAGGCGGGCAGGAGTCTTTTCAATACCTTGAAACGTAGAGAAGCTGCAAGCAGCGGGTGCCAGCTAAACTCCTGCCTCTTGACAGAACGGAGCCTCCAACGCACCTCTGGCCGGTGCGACATATCCAAAGACGCCCACTCCGTGAAGAATAGGTAGAGGCCACTCGGGGGAACCAGTTGGAAAATCTTTAATTGTTTAAAACAGCTGGTGCATAATGCATTTCGGCCTTACGGCCTTCCTCAGATGCCGCTGTGTGCAAAGGGTCACTCCACCCCCACCTTTGAAAGTTCAAAGTCTCTCCCATTGGCGGAAGTCCGCTGTCCTGAGGTCACATGGTTACAACGCCACTGCAGTTCTGCCACAACTACAGCTCTCAGAATGCTGTGACTGGGTGAGTGTTGCTTGGGAGGTGCGGAGTGTAAGAGTAAAAAGTCTTTGCTGGAAAATAACTATCGATCTCCCTCCAGTCCCCTTTGACGTTCCAACCTCGTTGTGCGTGTGCCTGCCGGACCGTGAGCCAGGGTTACAGTGAACCTGCCTCCTCGTCAATGACAAGCTGCACCACGCAGCAGTCCATGGTTAGGCATGCAACTCGATGCGGGCAGGAGTCTTTTCAATACCTTGAAACGTAGAGAAGCTGCAAGCAGCGGGTGCCAGCTAAACTCCTGCCTCTTGACAGAACGGAGCCTCCAACGCACCTCTGGCCGGTGCGACATATCCAAAGACGCCCACTCCGTGAAGAATAGGTAGAGGCCACTCGGGGGAACCAGTTGGAAAATCTTTAATTGTTTAAAACAGCTGGTGCATAATGCATTTCGGCCTTACGGCCTTCCTCAGATGCCGCTGTGTGCAAAGGGTCACTCCACCCCCACCTTTGAAAGTTCAAAGTCTCTCCCATTGGCGGAAGTCCGCTGTCCTGAGGTCACATGGTTACAACGCCACTGCAGTTCTGCCACAACTACAGCTCCCAGAATGCTGTGACTGGGTGAGTGTTGCTTGGGAGGTGCGGATATATATATATATATATTCACTGAAAAAACCATAGGTTTCAGGGGTGTTACAGTTAGCTGGACTTTTCACTTGTACAAAACCATTGAAATTCCCCCGTTATAGTTAGTTCAGCTAACTATAACTCGCGCGCCCGCTATGCACTGCTGATGACGTCACAAATTACATCACTCATGACATGGTCAGTGACATCACTCATGACATCACTGATGACATCTCAAATGACATCAGTGAAAAGTCCAGCTAACTATAACACCCCTGAAACCTATGGTTTTTTCAGTGAATTTCTGAGGTTTTTTAAATGCTAATTCCTAACTATAACGTGCCTGAAACCTATGTTTTTTTCTGTGAATTTCAAAGGTTTTTTAAATGCTAATTTCTAACTATGCCTACAGAGATAGGACATGTGAAGAAAGAAGAAAAAATGCACAGAAAGAAAAAAAAGAAGTGCAGAAAGAAGCAACAGAAGTCCTCAAAGACGAAGAAAAGTGCAGGAAGAAGGATAACGTGCAGAAAGAACAAAAAGAAGAGCAGAAAGAATCCTTGTTGCAAAATCATCCTGTACCCTCAACTTTTTCAGACGGATACTGGTGGTAACTGAGTCTGACTAACCAGTCCTAGAGCCAGTGCTATGTTAAAAGACACTTAGAATACAGTGAAAACACCTACATACACTAGGGAACATTATGCGTTGGGGTCCCCCTGTGATTAGCATGACCTCCTCTGTAAGCCCCTAGTATATAATAGGGTAGGGGGATTAAAACTACCTCTTAAAACAGGCCACAGGGCGTTTTTGCACACGTTAACTCAGGCCCCGTCCCCTCCCTTCACCACTGTGTAAACACGCCCTGTGTCCGTTTTTAGTTAGGAGATTAAGTTCATTTGAATCCTGAGGGTCCCTAGGGTCCAACTAGCCCACTAGGTACCTCCAGTAAGTGCCACAGAGCTGCGTTGCAGAGAGGTGTAAAAAGTGGCACAGCCTGGACCCCCTCTCTGCAATGCAGCTCATTGGCGCTTACTGGAAGCACTTGGTGGGCTAGTTAGCCCCCAGGGGCCCTCAGTATTGAAGGGAAATTATATCCCCAATTTAAAACGTGCCATAGTGCGTGCTTGCACACGTCACCTCAGGCCCCGTCCCCTCCCTTCACCACTGTGTAAACGCGCCCTGTGGCTGTTCTAAGTTGAGAGATTAAGTCCCCTTGAATCCTAAGGGTACCTAGGGTCAAACTAGACCACTAGGTACCTCCAGTAAGCGCCACAGAGCTGCGTTGCAGAGAGGTGTAAAAAGGGGCTTGGCCTCAGAACACCTGTCTGCAGCGCAGCTCCCTGGCGCATACTGGAGATGCCTGTTGGGCTAGTTGGCCGTCAGGGACCCTCAGTATTGAAGAGGAATTAATTCCCCAACTTACAACTCGCCAGGGGGCGCGTTTGCAGAGTGCTGCAAGGAGGGGGCGTGGCCTCCGGCACGATGCCAGTCTTTTATTTATTTTAATTTTTTAAGAAGGGGGGCTGTGTGGTTCCCCTTCTTATTCTAATTTATTGGCCCTGATGACCCCATCCCCCAGGGCCTGTCTCCTAATTATATTTTTTTACCCCAATCCCCAGGGCCGGCCACTGTTTTTTATTATTTCAAAAAAATATATATTTATAGACACACCTAGGACATGCTGGACAAACCGTACGTACCTATCACCATGACGATTTGAGTGATATTCGTTAAAAGGCGACTATGTATACAATGAATCCACGTGGAATGTATTTACACCACTAGTGAAGCTCTGACATGTCTGATGCCCTACCGTGCCTAATCCCGGTAGACACCCTTGTCGTTTATTTATACAAACATGGGTAGCTATTGACGGGCACATTTAATACACATGCACACCAAGCCATTCAAAGGGGATTCGACAAAAATTCGACCAAAACTATGTAAGAAACCCCCCTCACGGTTAATAAAACACACATCCATTGCCGGATGTGTAATACTTTTTATTTTACTCTCTGGAAAGGGGACGAACATCACTTGAGAGTCACAGCGCTCTCCTGGCAGAGCCCAATGCTGTGTTACACCCATCATTGCCTGCCGAGTGCCACACACCTCTGTGTTGTATTCCACCAGCTAGTGCATATGCTATGACACTCTATAGCCCATGTGCACTGTAACACCACCCCGTGAATATGTCATGCCACACTTGTCTTTGCACGGGTTATATTGCCCCATCTAACGTGCCTTCCTCGATGCCTATGTTATAACGCACAGTGCTTTGCCATACATATTACAATCTGGGATCCATATCTTTGTCACAGTGCATATGCAACGTTACACTCCCCAGCACATATTTTATATTACAACTTTAGAGACTAGTTAGGTTACACAACACTGCCCTGTGCATATTACACTCCAAGTCGCACATCGCATAGCACGCGTTAGTGCCTGTGCTATCTCGCGCTCTCCAATGAATCTGTCATTGCGCACAATGTATTGCATATTATATTTCACGCCCGGTTCATCTTATATCACACTTTTTGGTGCATAGTTTATACCATACACTATATCTAGTTTTCAATTTCAATCGTGCTCTATGGAGGACTATGTTCTATATAACACTGTGATCACCTACCCTTTTCACGGGCATTACATTTTGCGATAGGGGGTGGAGGGTCAGGGGGTGTTTCTGCCAAGTGAGCCCGGAGTCACAGTCACAAATGTCCTCTTCTTCCTGAATAAAAGTGAGATTATGCTGCACACTTGTTCATATTTTAAGTAGTTCGCATAGACACACATTTTAAAAACAATAAAGTTCCTAATACCCGCCTTCTCTGAACAGTTAGCTTGCTGCCCCATCCCCCTCCTCCCTATCCTCTGTTGTGTGAATCCATGGACTAGCCTCCTCCCTCCTGCCATGCATGGTCTGATGTGCTGCCACTGCCCTCAATTTAGTATGATGTACCAGTCCCCTCCTCCTGCCCTCCATTGCCCAATTCTATGCCCCATCATTGACCTCCTGCTTAAACTCTGTGCTTAGCTTGCTGCCCCTATTCTCCTTCCCCCTGCCCTCCGATGTCTTTGTGCATGCCCCTGCTCCATCCTTTTTGCCCACCATGTTCCATGGACCTGCCACTCCTATCTACTCTGAGTGTTCTGTTGAGCTGCCACTCCCCTCCCACCTGCCTAGCATTGTCAGATGACTGTAACCTGTCCCTGCCACCTCCACCCTGCCTGTCCACATGCCATGCCCCTATCCTCTTCCTCCTGTCCTACATGGTCCATTGTACTGCCACACCCTTCTGCCCTCCCTGGTCTGTTGTGCTGCAACTGCTCCTCCTGCCTGCCCCATGCGGTCTGTTGTGAGGCCCCTTCCCCTGAACTTTCTTGTCTGTGCACAGGACCTGACCCTCCCTTCTATCCTCCATCGTCCTTTGTGCATGCCCCTGCACCCTCCTTCTTGCCCATCATAGCCATTGTGCTGCCACTAACCCTCCCACTTGCCATGCATGGTCTTCTGTGCTGCCATGGCCCCTCCCACCTTCCCTGTGTGGTCAGTTAGCTGCCCCTGACCCCCTCCCACCTTCCCTCCATGGTCTGTGTGTATGCCATCACAGTCTCACTGTTGCTCTTCATGGTTTGTCTTGCTTCTAGTGCCCATCCTGCCTGACCTCCATGGCTATCTTGCTGCTCCTGCCCTGCCCCCTTGCCCCCAGCCCTCTGTTTACATGTGCAGACCCCTACTCTCTCCCTCCTGGCTTGTCTGTTCCATTGTAATGCCCCTGATCTGTCCCTCCTGCCCTTTATGGTCTGTTATGCTGCAGCTTTCTCTCCTGTCTGTCCATTATGGTCCTGCCTCCTGCCCCTCTGTGGTCGTGGTTGTGTGCTATACCTGCCTCATTTTGTGTTACTGTGTTCTCTAGTTCTGACAGACTGTTGGTGATAGGGAGAGAATGTGTCATATCAGGGTCTTCATTTGCTAAGTCATACACAGTATTCAAGAATACAAGATCATCACTGTTAAGAGAAGTGTCTTCAGTCGTGGTCATACTTGGTAACACAGGGATAGTATTAGACTGTTGCACTTTTTTACGGCTAGTATGGATTTTGCATAATTTCAGTTTTCTAACAAATTTATACAAATCAATACGTACTTGTGTGTAGTCAAGAGGACAATCTGGACAAAAGGACAAGCCTAGACTAAGTACATTTTTATCAATTTCGGTTAAAACTCTTTTAGAAAGGTTCATTACCGTTAATGATGATGACGTGTTATTCATGTTTGCTTCTTTGTCAGTTGCCCACGTGTTCCCATGCCGACTAGTTTGTTCTTTCCTTCGACGTTGTCTCCTCTTTGTGCTCTGGTTGTGCCTCCTCGACCTCTTCCTCTTGGTCGTCCTCTTTCTGAGTGTTCCATACTCATCTGTATGAGGCGCATCTCCTCGGAAAAAGAAGTCACTTCCTGTGTGTTTGATGCGTTGCTGTCCACAGATTCTAAATCCGAACTCAGGTCCGTGGTGGAAGCATACAGAGTTTTTTCTGCTCTCCCCATGGTTTTCTCTTTTGATAGTGATAGAGATCAGGGTGTGTACAATATTCCCACTACCACGAATAAAGTAATCTCACAGTTACACGCACATGCATACATCATACGCTAGGGCCCATTTCACTAACATACGCTCAAATACTCTACCAGCAATAAACCTGTGGAAGGAAAACACTCCTAAACACCCTGCATCTATACCGAGGTCGATAAGACCTGGTTTTTGTGACTGTCCTTAAGCATAATCTATACAATATATACAACAATGATCAATAATGCAAACCCAATAATTGACAAGAAAGAATATCCAACACCATGTTTAAAATTATATTGCTTTATCTAAAATTAGTCAATGAAAATCAATCAGAGTAAATCATTTCTCATAGTTACCTATTCTAGCTAAATGTCAGAACGGGTCAGGACAAGTCTCTCGGTAAATGTCTCTCAAGACGAAGTCCCTTCAGCATCAATCCTCAGCAACGCAGATTCGGTACGCGGCAAAGGCAAAATGGCAAGTGGCAAAGACCCTCTCTAGGCTAACATCTCTTATAGTTTCTAAACAATAGAAAGATACATTGGGAACATAGAAAAAAACCATAATGTCCGCCGGACTTGCTGAGCAGAGCGAGAAGGAAAGGATGTAACATCGCTACATTTGAGAATCTCCGCTCAGGAAAAGTACACATAATGAAAACTACGGAACAGGAACCAAGAAAATAAAACATGTATCATATTAATCCTGCTTCTCCTCGGCCATCGAGCCACAGTTCAGAGCTTCTCTCTAAGGCTCCTTTGTTTCCCAAGGCTGCCAAGGACACTTTCACTTCTCTTGGAGACTTCCCAAAAACTGCTGCTGTCCTCATGGAAAGTTTTTCAACAAGGACCATGGTCAGTTAGCTTCAGGACCATTTCCAGCAGGGGTCTCCCTCGTCACAGTTTTCATATTATAAATCACAGCCAGGCTCACAAGTCGGCCATCTTTTCTTAGGCCAACATAGGCCTCAATAGACCATCTTAATTAAAAGAGACAAAACAACGTTACCACAGCATAGTGATTAAACAGTGTTAACCCCACTAATACCCTTATGTGTATGCATTTATCTAGCACTTGCAACATAGAAAAGCATTAATTCAGACAGCGTTTTGTGCTCAAAATAAACAGCACATAGCAACGTTTAAACATGAAAACACGCACGTTATTTTTTAAACAGCATATTTATGCACACCCACGTGTAACTCTCTCTTGTTAGGACAAACGGATTGATTAATATAAACGCACTTGCACAAGACAAATAATTAATTATTAATTATTAATAATTAGTACAACGAATAGACATGCCAGAGCTTCAAAAGCCCCAGAATTTTCAAACTGAAAACTCTGCTCCAGCAATAGTTCATTTCTCGCTTTGTCAAACTTTCTTGCGAAAGTGAGAATTCTGCCCATCATATAATCACGTTCGTCACGTTCCAATTTGTTCTGTTTGCGCTTCACAATATCAGACTCAAATTTTTTCATTCTCTCTTCAATGGCTGTCAAGGTTTTGCATACCTCCTCCTGATCGGTTTCTTTATTGAGGTCGTCTAGTATGGTCTGTATTTGTGTCATCAATTCCTCATGATCTTCCCATGCATTTTTTATAAGCATGTTTAGCATGTTTTTAGAGCATTCATGTGAGTTGATCATCCAATCTTTCAGCAGTTGTGGTTTAGGATTATTTAGGGTGGGTATTGTAAAAATTCGTAACCCTCTCGGAATCCTATTCACCTCATGTTAGAAATGGCGATTTCTGGTTGGCTGAGGCTTGCGCCAAAGCCAGGCAGAAACCACCACTCTAGTCAGGGCAAGGAAGTTACACGCCAAAGATAACCCCTGCTCACCCCCTTGGTAGCTTGGCACGAGCAGACAGGCTTATCCCTGAGGCGATGTGTAAAGCGTTTGCGCGCGCACCCAGCAACAACACCCAAGGCCCACCACAAAGGAAACTCCACACAAGGTATTCTATAAAAATAGCCTTTGTATTATACACAACACATTAGATAAAAACACACACTCTACAATGTGCCACCAGGCACGGGCAGAATTTACAAGGGATTATATGTACAGGGGACAGGGCCACATGGACCGCTGTCCGGAATTAGCACTCTTAGAACATAGCACTTGGAACATAGGAAATAAAATTACTGTTGCACAAAATTACACCTAGCACACAACCAGTCACTACTGGTATCAGGTAAGTACCACCTACGCAACCCTAACCACCTTAGGACAGTATTGCGCAGGGAATCAGGACCTCACTAGCACCACCTGTACTAGGGAGAAAAACAACCACCTAAGTATCACAATACCTGTAGGGGTCTAAGCACATAAACACATGATGCATAACATTCAGGGGTGTAAAGCAAAGCACATGACGCATAAACACATTCAGAGGTGCAGGAACGGAACACAATTGCGCAAAAACTCACATTAGCCACTACCTGTGGCAGTCCCTAGGCCAACTGGCCTTGAAGGGGCAAGGACGCCCTGCGTCCAGAAGAGTCAGGGCGCGCCGGCGCAGGCTGCGCAAGCCAGAACACCGAGGCCACAACCTAAACGTTGCAGTTGCCCACTAAGTGCTGGGCAACTGGAGAGATGCTGTGGCACCACTGTGCCTTGTTAAACAAATATGGCGGGGGGGTTGGAGCCTCTCCTGGGCTCTAATATGTCACCCTTGTGGCCCCCTGAGCCTCGCAGGCTCTAAACAACTTTGAGGGGCAAGGTGGGAGTGGCCCGCTGCCACCTGGGGCCACTCAATCCCAAAAGAAATGCCCCCAACGTTGGAGAAATGCCCCCTGAGCCTCGCAGGCTCTAAACAACAATGGGCCCCGCTTTGGAGCGACCTCGCGCTCCCAACAACGCTCTGCCCGCGTTGGAGCCTCTCGGGGGCTCACGGACACTGCCCCCGATGTCAGAGCCTCAACCGGGCTCTGGCTCAATCACCGCCCGTGGGGGACCGAGGAGAGACCGGCGGGAACGCCCCCACTCACCGGCTCTCCGCGGCGTCGTCCCTTCTCTTCCCGGGGCCGGAGATCTGCAGCAAATGCGGAGCCTACGGGCCCCGGACACGACGGCAGCTCGTCCCAGTGCGGGGTGGGCTCCCGCCTGGGTAGGACGCTTCTCCTCCGGTCAAGGGCACCGGGCGCAGGGTAGGCTCCTGCCTGCTCCGGAGCCCCCAAAACCAGCCGCGCTGCTTCGGTAGGAGGCGGGGTAGGCTCCCGCCCTCCTACTTCCAGTTCCGGTTGTCCCGGAGTCCCGCCCCCGGCCTGCCTGACTCTCGGGATCGCCCGGACCAGGCTGCAGCGGTGATTTTTAGATCGCGGCAACAGTTTCACGTCGCGGGGTGGGCACCCACGACGTAGGGGAAATAAACGGGGTGGGCACCCGCAACGTAAATGATCAAATAAGCGGGGTGGGCACCCGCCAACGAGTGGCAATGTCCCTGGCAGGGTGGGCACCTGCCAGGAGGCTTTAAAATCCGCAAAGACGGGTCAAACGCCGGGTGGGCACCGGCTTCCCCAAATAAAGCGCTCCTAGCGCTACGGCCAACGGAAAAGCGCTCTGGAAGCGCTGGGGGTACCATAAAAAGCGCTCCTAGCGCTATTTGCAAGATAAAAGCGCTCCCAGGCGCTTAGGGGTGCCAGTAGCCACAAAAGTCCAGCAAAGTCCTTCCCTGCATGCAGCAGGGCAGGGGTGGGGGGCAAGGCTAGGCCCAGAGCCAGCTCACTGGGCCTCCAGGCAGGGAGGTAGTCCAAGTGGCGGTCCTCTGGTCCAGCAGCAGCAGCAGCCCCCCTCAGGTAAGATCCTGGCAGAGAACAGTTTCTGTGGGGACACAGCCCCATTTTTATACAGGCAAACCCTTTGTTCTGGGTTCAGGGTGAGGGGGAAAACCAGTCGCAGCTGGTTGGGGAGCACCCTTGATGTGCTCAGCCCCTCACTCTATTCACTGACAGGGCTAGGGTCGTCAGTCGCACCACAGGGGGCGGGGCCAGCATTGTGTGTGGAAAACCCTGTCCTATTCAGGACCCAGGTGTACTCCTCCCACCCATCTAGCTGCTGATCCCCCCATTCACCACTGGGTGACTCATCCTGACTCTGGGGAATCCCTAGCCCGTCACATGACACGACCAGCCAATCACGCGACAGACACACTGCACACAGAAGTGCCCACTTCTAGAAGTGGCACTTCCACACTAGGTACATGCACGCCGCACACATCATCGCGCAGCATTCACTCCCACGAGTCCGCACATACCAAACTCGGGCCTGCACACCCCACGCATCAGGAACTACTAGGGACACATACATTCCCCATGCATTCCTATGGGAGGGCAGGCCTATCTCACCACATGCACTCAGAGCACGCACGCACTTTACCCTGGGACACAGGGAAAGTGCGCAGAGACCAAACAATCACCATACCAAGTCACCAATAAAAAGCCAAAAAGTCCAGGGGTGAACCTGCCAGAAGGGCCAAGTCCAACACCTCAATATAGTTCTGTAACGAGGTCGCCTCCCACCATCTGCTTATTTCTCGTTTTCTAAGTTTTTCGAGCGCGTTACCTTTTTGTCTGACATTCAAACTTGTTGTCGGGCGTCCAGTTTCTCCGATTGGCTGGCTTAAGTCTTCGTTCGGTTTTATCTTAAAAATGCTGTTCGCAGAGGCCTCCCGGCCCTTTAAATATTCCGATGCCATTTAGGTGTGCAATTTCTCAGCTTGCTCTGCGGAGCAAACTTATCCCTGCAAACTGCGCCCTTGCTGCAAGTGTCGCATGGGGCGTACCCTGATGCCGTTTCTTCAATGGTGTCCACCTTGATTCAAGACAGGAATCAAGAAACGTCCGTTTCTTTCCCTCTGTTGCCTGTAGTTGATTACAGGGTTTCGAAAAGTCAGCATCGGCGGGCGTCACATACGAGAAAATCCAAATGGAGATGTGGCGCTAAAGTGAAAGCCCAGCCAGTCAGGTCGGGGCTCGTCAACGGACGCCGCCGTTTATAATTTACATCGAGGTTCTCTCCATACATCCAAGGAAAGAAGACGAGCCACTCCGTTGTTGCAAGAAAAAAAGTGTAAAGTTTATTCACACCAGAAGACGCGTTTTGGCTGACAAGCAGCCTTGGTCACATGACCTCGCCTGTGAACCAGGAAGTATATATCAAAGTTAGTTCCGGGCACGTCGCAGCGTGCACAAACAGAATGTGAGAACAGACTTGGTCAAAACAGGGGGATAGTTCTTCAAATTACATGAAAGTGTTCGTTTTATAAAGACTAAATTAGTCAAAGGAAATACATGACTGGACATATGTCTCCCGAACAATGGAAACATGGTTGTAATAATTATTAAAGATTCTCAATGTCATCATTCTTGTAACATTGTACATCGTGTTTGTGACCATAACTCTACAATATCAACATTGCATTTTCAATTCATGTTCGTTATGATACTCATTGATGTATTGTATAACCTGCAGATGGGAAATATTTATTGTATAAAGTCAGTCACGGATAGACGAAAAATAGTAGTAATTCGTGTCTATACTAAAAGGCGTAAGGTATAGTACCAAGGTAGTGCTTTTGTGTCTATATTTAAAGGAAAAAACTGCTGCTGACGACTAGTACATGCAAATACATATATATATTCGTTTTTTTACTTTAGTATTTCATAGCCATCAACATGGGGCGATAGTTAAGCTTCCGATGTCAATATCATAAATCTTTCCTCACCTTCACTCTCTGAGTCTCTGAGTGGCAGCCATCTCTTCCTCTCCTGTGTCATTGACCTTCGTAGGGGGCATAGTTAGTTGGGTTTCTTGGTTTCTGGTAGCCTGCAATCTAGTCCCATGCACACTTTGGTGTCACTAAGAAATAGGCTTTACCTTTGCAGGAAAGAAGCACATATACTCCACACCAAGTTCACCTACTTTCCTCTTCACTGCTTCAAAAAAGCAGCGGTGTTTTTGCACACCTTGGGCCTCATTTACAAGGAACCGACACATCTGCATATATGCGTCTGTTTCCTTGTGCCAGCGCCAAATGTCCTTGCACCACCATGGATGTGCTATATTTCCAATACAGTGCTCCATGGTATAAGGATTAATGGATGTGTCAGAAATTTGTTCGCACAAAAGTGACGTATTGCTGGAGTTGTTCATAAAAGTGACGCAACTCCAGCAATGCGCCACAACAGATAGGTGAGTTCCATTTTAAAAGCCCTGCGTCATTTCTTAAGCCTGGTCTGAGCAGGCGTAGGGATTTTGACGCAGTGAAGGCATAGAGTGACACAGTGAAATGATGTAAATTTTACTGCATTAATTCTACATGGCTTTTTGTGTGGGAACGCTCACCCTGCATACATTACCTGGCGAAGGTATAATGTGGCGCAGGGCTTTGCAACATGATGCATCTCCCTAGATGCGTCACGTTGTATATGGGCCGCAAGTGGCGCATTGTTTATGCCGCCGCTGCATCACGAAAAGTGACGCAACGTTGGTCGAAAAATATAGCAACGGGCTTGTGTAAATCTGCCCCTTGTGTTTTGTCACAGATTTGTACATACATGTCTTCAAATTGTGCCCCGGGTCAATTGAAGTATTGTGTGAGGAAATGAAATATAATTGCTCTCTGTGGCCTAACAAGTTTTGCCTGTGGGTGTAGGTACCGGTGAGCTCCTTCTATTGAAAACAATTTGGAGAGTGCCTCTGCCTTCAATGCTCCATTGTTGAATGGATAGTCTGTAGAGGTCCCCTCTTTATGTTCTGGGAAGCCTAGGAACCATAGATTATTACGCTCTGATCTCCCTTCTGTATCTTTCGCTCCTGCAGACTGTGCCTGTTTCTTGCAGTTTGAGTATCCCGTCTTTCCTTTCACTCATATTAGCTCCGAGGCTCTCCACCGCCATTCCATGTGCCTTGTTCTTTCTATGACTTTCTATATATCTGTACGTTTAATTGTCACTTCCACCGACCTTTCGTGCCAGACTTTCTTCTGTCTTTTCCTTGTGCCAGAATTTCTGTTGTCTTTTCCTTGTGTCCCAGTGTTTTTTCCTCTGTGGTCGACGCATACTTTGTCACTTTATTAGCCTGTACATTTAGCATCGGATTCTCTCACCATTCTGTGCCACGGTTGAGGGTTGAACTGCTGATCCTGTCGCCGCAGCGTGTCTTACATACAGTTGCACTGTCCTCTCCCCCTTTAGTTTCACTGTTTGTATCCAAGGCACCTTTATAGGCACTGACTTCAGACCCCAGGGAAGGCTCCACTCATCTCTTTCAGCTGATTGGTTTAATTGGGTTTAAAAATCGGCCCGGGTACGCTAACAAAAAGTGGCCCACATTTGCATATTGCCTTTCCTCAAAAAACTGGTTCTGCGAAGTTTTATAAAAAGAAGTGGGGTGTGGGGCTCTGACAGAAGCATGTTTTTTTTAACTTAACCTAAAGAAAAACAAATACACAAATTAGTTTGCACTGGTGAAACACACCTGAAAACAAGTGAGGCCACTTCAGCTCAGGCCCCGTCCCTGCTCAGTCTCCATACATTATTGGGCCGGCCCAGAGAGAGAAATGGAGTGACACCTCTGGCCGATGATAAAAGGGAGGTAATGGACGCCCACCTGCCTCCAGAAAAGTCACTCAGGCACCTACTGGGACGCTGGTGGCATCCGAACAACACAGACACCGGCCAAATTGGGCCCCCCAGGCTGCCCAAAAAAGCAGCCTACAGCTGGAACGCGGATACCGGCCCCTCGGCCATTGCGAGTGCCCGCCTTACCAATCCAACCCTGTTGATCCACTCTCAGTCCTGTAATATCCACCAGGTTTACTACTTCTAGATACTTGTCCAGTCTCTGTCCCCCCAGCGGGCATCGGGTGAAGGCTGTGGCCCCGACCCGCCAGAGCACCATCCGGCGGCGGCTGGTAATGCTTGAACATGGTGAGGCAGAAAGAACCCAGGTGAAGCACACCGAGTAACCAGGTGAAACACTGACCCTGCAGGCGGTAGGCACAAGGGACATACTGCCCTCGGCCTCAAGCTGGAATAACATAATACTTACTGCAGAGATGAGAAACATGCGTTCATTTCAATGTATTTCTTGCAACCAGCCAGCAGGTGGCACTCCTTGATTACACTCCATCACAACAACAGCATTATCTGTGTAGAGGGCAACAAAAAATGTTGTATTTAAATTAAAAAAACCAACAATAGACGCCACCCTTCACCTTTCATTCTCTCCCACTCCCCGCAGCTCTCCACTACCCTTCCCCTCATCTCTCTCTCCACCGATGGTCGTGTTCCCCAATCTCCCCTCTCTGCCTTTCCCTGCTTCTCTCGTGTCCTTACCTCTTAGCGTCCCTCCAGTCTTCCCTCTTCACCCCACCTCGCTGCATCCTTCCTTGTGTATCTCCACCCTACACTCTCTCACTCCTGCTGTCCCGCAGTACCACCCTCCGTTCATTCTACCCCGCCCCACCTTGGTATCTCCCCACTCCCCCCTCTTCCCTGTTTCCACCCTGCACAGACAGCCTCGGCCCTCCTTCCCTTCGGCGTTCTTTCTTTCCCTGCATCTCTTGGACCCTTGTTGTCCCCCGTCCTTCTCAGCCTTCGCTTCACTCTTTGCTACTTTCTCCACACCCCTCCCCCACATCTCTGCCTCCATCTGCGTTCAGGTACTTTGCCCTCCCCTCTCCCTCTGCCCCCACCCCCTCGAGGCTCTAGTCCCATTCCTACAATGCCGCAGACAGTGTCTCTTCCCTTCAGACTCCCCCTCTCTCCCCTGTATCAATCTGCATTCAGGTACTTTACACCCTTCCCCCCTCACCCCTCCCCCTCTCTCTACCCTTCAGCCTCCCCCTCTCTCCCCTGTATCCATCTGCATTTGGGTACTTTACACCCTCCCCTCTCCCTCACCTTCTCTCTCTACCCTTCAGCCTCCCCCTCTCTCCCCTGTATCCATCTGCATTCTGGTACTTTACACCCTCCCCTCCCCTTCACCCCTCCCCCTCTCTCTACCCTTCAGCCTCCCCCATCTCTTCCCTGTATCTATCTGCATTCGGGTACTTTACACCCTCCCCTCCCCTTCACCCCTCCCCCTCTCTCTACCCTTCAGCCTCCCCATCTCTCCCCTGTATCTATCTGCATTCGGGTACTTTACACCCTCCCCTCCCTTTCACCCCTCCCCCTCTCTCTACCCTTCAGCCTCCCCCCTCTCTCCCCTGTATCAATCTGCATTTGGGTACTTTACTCCCTCCCCTCCACCCCTCCCCCTCTGTCTACCCTTCAGCCTCCCCCCTCTCTCTCCTGTAGCCATCTGCATTCGGGTACTTTACACCCTCCCCTCCACCTCCCCTTCCCCCTCTCTCTACCCTTCAGCCTCCCCCTCTCTCCCCTGTATCCATCTGCATTCGGGTACTTTACACCCTCCCCCCCTTCATCCCTCCCCCTCTCTCTACCCTTCGCCTCCCCCTCTCTCCCCTGTATCCATCTGCATTCGGGTACTTTACACCCTCCCCTCCCCTTCACCCCTCCCCCTCTCTCTACCCTTCAGCCTCCCCGATCTCTCCCCTGTATCCATCTGCATTCAGGTACTTTACACCCTCCCCTCCCTTTGACCCCTCCCCCTCTCTCTACCCTTCAGCCTCCCCCTCTCTCCCCTGTATCCATCTGCATTTGGGTACTTTACACCCTCCCCTCCACCCCTCCCCCTCTCTTTACCCTTCAGCCCCCCCCTCTCTCCCCTGTATCCATCTGCATTCGGGTACTTTACACCCTCCCGTCCCCCCCACCCCTCCCCCTCTCTCTACCCTTCAGCCACCCCCTCTCTACCCTGTATCCATCTGCATTTGGGTACTTTACTCCCTCCCCCTCACCCCTCCCCCTCTCTCTACCCTTCAGCCTCCCCCCCTCTCTCCCATGTATCCATCTGCATTCAGGTACTTTACACCCTCCCCTCCCCTTCACCCCTCTCCCTCTCTCTACCCTTCAGCCTCCCCCTCTCTCCCCTGTATCCATCTGCATTCGAGTACTTTACACCCTCCCCTCCCCCTCACCCCTCCCCCTCTCTCTACCCTTCAGCCTCCCCCTCTCTCCCCTGTATCCATCTGCATTCAGGTACTTTACACCCTCCCCTCCTCTTCACCCCTCCCCCTCTCTACCCTTCAGCCTCCCCCTCTCTCCCCTGTATCCATCTGCATTTGGGTACTTTACACTCTCCCCTCCCTCTCACCTTCTCTCTCTACCCTTCAGCCTCCCCCTCTCTCCCCTGTATCCATCTGCATTCGGGTACTTTACTCCCTCCCCATCACCCCTCCCCCTCTCTCTAACCTTCAGCCTCCCCCCCTCTCTCCCCTGTATCCATCTGCATTCGGGTACTTTACACCATCCCCTCCCCTTCACCCCTCTCTCTACCCTTCAGCCTTCCCATCTCTCCAATGTATCCATCTGAATTCGGGTACTTTACACCCTTCCCTCCCTTTCACCCCTCCCCCTCTCTCTACCCTTCAGCCTCCCCCCTCTCTCCCCTGTATCCATCTGCATTCGGGTACCTTACATCCTCCCCTCCACCCCTCCCCCTCTCTCTACCCTTCAGCCTCCCCCTTCTCTCCCCTGTATCCATCTGCATTCGGGTACTTTACACCCTCCCCTCCCCTCCCCTTCACCCCTCCCCCTCTCTCTACCCTTCAGCCTCCCCCTCTCTCCCCTGTATCCATCTGCATTCGGGTACTTTACACCCTCCCCCCCTTCACCCCTCCCCCTCTCTCTACCTTTCGACTCCCCCTCTCTCCCCTGTATCCATCTGCATTCGGGTACTTTACACCCTCCCCTCCCCTTCACCCCTCCCCCTCTCTCTACCCTTCAGCCTCCCCCATCTCTCCCCTGTATCCATCTGCATTCAGGTACTTTACACCCTCCCCTCCCTTTGACCCCTCCCCTCTCTCTACCCTTCAGCCCCCCCCTCTCTCCCCTGTATCCATCTGCATTCGGGTACTTTACACCCTTCCCTCCCTTTCACCCCTCCCCCTCTCTCTACCCTTCAGCCTCCCCCTCTCTCCCCTGTATCCATCTGCATTTGGGTACTTTACACCCTCCCTTCCACCCCTCCCCCTCTCTTTACCCTTCAGCCCCCCCCTCTCTCCCCTGTATCCATCTGCATTCGGGTACTTTACACCCTCCCGTCCCCCCCACCCCTCCCCCTCTCTCTACCCTTCAGCCACCCCCTCTCTCCCCTGTATCCATCTGCATTCAGGTACTTTACACCCTCCCCTCCCCTTCACCCCTCTCCCTCTCTCTACCCTTCAGCCTCCCCCTCTCTCCCCTGTATCCATCTGCATTCGGGTACTTTACACCCTCCCCTCCACCCCTCCCCCTCTCTTTACCCTTCAGCCCCCCCCTCTCTCCCCTGTATCCATCTGCATTCGGGTACTTTACACCCTCCCGTCCCCCCCACCCCTCCCCCTCTCTCTACCCTTCAGCCTCCCCCCCTCTCTCCCCTGTATCCATCTGCATTCAGGTACTTTACACCCTCCCCTCCCCTTCACCCCTCTCCCTCTCTCTACCCTTCAGCCTCCCCCTCTCTCCCCTGTATCCATCTGCATTCGGGTACTTTACACCCTCCCCTCCCCCTCACCCCTCCCCCTCTCTCTACCCTTCAGCCTCCCCCTCTCTCCCCTGTATCCATCTGCATTCGGGTACTTTACTCCCTCCCCTCCCCCCTCCCCCTCTCTTTGCCCTTCAGCCTCTCCCCCTCTCTCCCCTGTATCCATCTACATTCGGGTACTTTACACCCTCCCCTCCCCTTCACCCCTCTCCCTCTCTCTACCCTTCAGCCTCCCCCTCTCTCCCCTGTATCCATCTGCATTCAGGTACTTTACCCCCTCCCCCTCTACTTCACCCCTCTCTCTACCCTTCAGCCTCCCCCTCTCTCCCCTGTATCCATCTGCATTCAGGTACTTTACCCCCTCCCCCTCTACTTCACCCCTCTCTCTACCCTTCAGCCTCCCCCTCTCTCCCCTGTATCCATCTGCATTCAGGTACTTTACCCCTGCCCCTCTTCCCCTCCCTCTGTCCCCCACCCCCTCGAGTCTCTCGTCCCGTTCCTACAATACTGCAGTGTCAGCAGGGCACAAGTCATAAAAAAACAGAAGTGGGAGGACTAACCTTGTTATGCAGTATGCAAGTGACATCACAGCACGTGACATCACGGCGCGTGACATCACGACATGTTACCTCTCCTGAGGCTTGAGCCGGGAGACGGAGGGCGATTTGTTGCGGAGCGTGTGTGACAACAAATTCGTTTTAATCTCAAAAACGGTACTTCTCACTTTTAAACTGTCAACATACTTACAGTGTTTTTTAACTTCATTTATGCTTGTGGCTTTTTTCAGAGTTGTTATACTAATTGTGCTTTTAAAACCAGGACGCTTGTAATTCTGCCAATTAAATATAGAAATCTTTTAGAATCGGCGAGGTTACCTGCTGAGGAGCCTTTTGTCGCTGCGCCTGCCATCTTGGGTGTAGCGTGGGGAGCAGTCTAGCGTCTGACTCTCACACGCTATAATTAGGGCAATGGCGCGAGCGCGCAGCGGGCGCGCCGGTGGCGCGCCGAAGGCGCACTAAAGGCAAGCCCGTCTGCGCCCGTCCGAGCCTGGCCCGTGCCGAGTGCCACAGCCCCTGGATCTCCTGGCACAGGTATTCCCGTCCGGATTGTCTACTTGAAATTGGCACTTCTGAGTTTAAGGGGGGGAGGCAGAGAACCTAACTGCGATGTGTGGGCATTTAATAAAGAGAAGCTGCCCCAATCGGGGGTATGTGTCTCTCGCAAATCCAGGCTACCAGACCTGTTATACTTGGCATCTTACAAGGAAAGCGAGCTTGGGTTTTGGCACCAAAAGGCCCAGGCCCAGGTTTGTAAATGTGTACTGGTAAATGCTAGATCCCTGATCAAACACAGCACTGAATGTGCACATTTCATCGAGGATAACAACATCCAGTTGACGTTTATAACCGAGTCCTGGACCGATGATGCCTCGGGGCCGGATCTGCTTAAAGCAACACCGCCAGGTTGTGTGTGCCACGCACTGAACAGGGGTGGGAAAAAAAAGGGGAAGGATCGGCTATAATATACCCCAGCAATTTTAAGGCAATTTTACACCCTATATCCAATGCAGGATGTGAAGCGCTGACCTTTAATTTCAATATATCTAGTCATCACACTTTTAAAGGCATCTTAATATATAGACCCCCGAACAATAAACAGACTTTCGTTTCAGCCATTGGTCATTTGCTGAAAGACAGTATCGGTCAGAGGATTTGGGAGACTTTAATTATCATTTGGAGCTGCTCCTGAATCCTGATTCAGCCACCCTTTTAGACATTATGAATAGCGTTGAACTTACGCAACAGGTTACTGATCCTACTCATTTGGCTGGACACACGCTTGACGGCATTTTTACCAACCATCCCGGCCTGCAGGTCACAGGAGTCAGGCCTTTGATATGGACTGATCACTCGGCCATCCTGTTTGACCTTGCTAGTCAGGTACACGTCCCAGAGGGGACAAAGAGCAAGAAACAAATGGAGTTCCGACCCTGGAATAGAATGGATACTGGGGAACTCCAAGATCTCCTCACTGCCTCCCTTACTCATTCAAGTCTAGAAGCAGAGGAGGGGGCGATCTCCTATACGAGTTGGGTTGATAATGCCTGTAATAAGCTAGCTCCATCTAGGAGCATTAGACCCAAGAGACTTACTCCGTCGGCCCCATGGTTTTCAGAAGAACTGAAACAGGATAAACATACTTGTAAACGGCTGGAACGTTTATGGAGGAAAGATTACAAGGAATCTGATAAGTTGGCGTATAGAAAAGGTTTAGCAAATTACAAACAACTACTGTTTGTTACTAAACAACATTTTTTTGTTAATAAAATTGAGCTTGCTAAACATTCAGCCAAAGCTCTTTTTAAAACTGTTCTAGACCTGTCCTCTCTACGTCCTGTCCGACTGCAGCCAAGCGTGGAACTCTGTGATAGGATCGCCTCCTTTTTCTTGAATAAAGTTGAAGTGATCTTTTCGGCCTTGAATGGTTCTTCGACAGGGGGGAGTGTCCAGGCCGAGGGTGATCAGGGGAGGAAGCATGCCCCTAATGCAGTCCTCGAGAAATTTGAGGCTCTACCTCTCGACCAAGTACGCACTCTCTTGGAAACGGCCACATCTGGATCACCTTATGACCCCTGTCCGGTGTCCATCGCTAAGTCAGTAGTTGAACCTCTGAGTAAAGCCCTTACCCCAGTGTTTAATACTATGATTGAGACCGGATGTTTTCCCAGTCTTTGGAAAAAGGCATCAATCTTACCCCTCCTTAAAAAACCCAACTTAGACCCAATGGAACCCTCTAACTTTCGCCCAATATCTAGGCTCCCGTTACCAGCCAAAATGGTTGAAAAGGCCCTTAATACACAACTAGGGGCCTTTCTTATCAGATCTCAGACGTTGGATGAAACGCAGTATGGTTTCCGAAGTGGCCACAGCACAGAATCGGCACTTCTGAAAACCACGGATGAGCTCAGAAGAGCTGTAGATTCGGGAGGAAGGGCAGCCTTGATATTATTAGATCTATCCGCTGCTTTTGACACGGTCCACCATCAGCGTTTGTTGGATCGGCTAAGGGCATGTGGACTCCAGGGCAAGGCCTGGATTCTTATAAAATCCTTCCTTGCTGATAGATCCCAGGTGGTTTCCATGGGTGATTTCCGTTCAAGACCGTTTATCTTGCCTTGCGTAGTCCCTCAGGGTTCTTCCCTGAGCCTGACCCTGTTTAATATTTACGTGTCTTCACTGGCACCCATTATTAAGACCTTGGGTTTTGATTTAACATCCTACGCAGATGATACCCAAATTGTGGTATCCTTGCAGCCAGGACAGGAGGGCGGCATGGAAAACAGATTTCATGACTGCATGATGACAGTGAGTCACTGGATGGCGGAAAACTGCCTAAAGCTGAACTCTGACAAAACTGAGGTCATAATGTTTGGAAATGCCCCAAACTTTTGGAATGCAAAATGGTGGCCTGCTAGTATGGGGAACCTCCCAGTCCCAGTTCAAAAAGTTAAAAATTTGGGAGTAATTGTGGATGACAAGTTGAATTTGGGGGCCCAAATTAACTCAGTCTCTTCCTCTACGACGTTTGTTTTATGGACTGTGAAAAAAATTCTGCCTTTCCTGCCGGTAGGAAGTCAGAAAACAGTGGTCTCTGCCTTGGTGATACCACACTATTACACTATTACACTCAGATGGGAGCATAGAAGAGAAGTCTCCAAGAACCTAATCCCCTCGTCCCCCGAGATCGTGGTATGCATGTGGTATGCATGTGGTGCCGTGTATTTGTTCACATGCGTGCTTTGATTTAGGGGAAGTGGAGAGCTAATCGTCGCTCCTGTGGATTGAGCCTCGCTGGAATTAAGGTTAGTGGCATCGGCAACAGAAAGCCAAGCCCACGAATTCATTCCACCCGGGTGACGATGAATTCCGAAGGGGCTTGCGCCTTTCCGGAAAATCCTACCCAGAATCCTTCAGTGGAAGAAATGGCCACCGCGCTAATAGAGCTTCAGAGAGAAGTAGGGAGACTTAGAGGGGAAAATCAGCGATTACAGACTGAATTAGTACAAACAAGACAGCAGAATCTCCCTATTGTTACTGGAATAGATCCCACTACAAAGAGCAAACGCTCTTACATACAACCCGCTCATTTCACGGTACCCTCCTCGCAATTACCCCCCAACACTGAAAATCCTCAAGCAGTTCAGGTTTCCGTGCATACACATACTCCTGTTCCATTGGCGGTGCCAGAAAGGTTCCATGGGGATAGCGCAAAGTACAGCGTCTTCATCAATCAATGTCAATTACATTTCTTGTGTAAGACATCTTCATTTCCGGATGATGCTGCCAAGGTGGCTTTTGTAATTTCGTATTTGGGAGGGAACGCAGCTAGGTGGGCAGTTCCTTTGGTAGAGAATAATGACCCCTTGCTGTATGACTACAACATGTTTAAGGACAAATTGAAAAGTTTATTCGCTAGACACACATATGTTCAAGCTAGTGATAACGAGCTATTGAATTTGAAACAAGGTTCTAAAGACCTTCTCACGTATCTCACAGAATTCAATCGATTAATTGTAGAAACACAGTGGCCAGAAGACAAGAGAACATCATTGTTTTATAGAGGGTTAAACGATGACCTCAAAGATCTCTTATCACAAATAGTGGATCCTCCTGAGGATTGCTCAGCATTTATCGATCTTGTTGTTAAGCTAAACCATAGATTGTGTGAGAGGAAGGGAGAAAAGACGCGAGGTAATCTAGCTCGTTTCATTCTGGTCAGAGGTGAAAAGAAAGAAAATAAAGATACCAAGGAGAGTGGGGAACCTATGCAAATAGGAGGTATGAGAGCCCCCTTAACTAGTGACGAAAAGGAAAGACGGAGAAAGAACAATCTGTGTCTATATTGTGGGAAGAGTGGGCATTACGCTAGAGCGTGTCCAGTTAAGATCACTACAGTTCCTAAGATTGTGGCTGCCAATATGGAATGCACTTCCCTCTCGGAAAACTAGAGAACTTGAAGAATGTGGAGACCTCTTCTTCAAGTTATATGAATCCAATGGTCTCCAAAAAGGTGGCAAGTATCCTGGCTCCCATAGCTCGTCATTTTATGTTAGCGGTCACACTAATTATATCTCCGCAGCGTAGAAAAGCGCTATCCATTCTTCTTGATTCAGGGGCTACGGGAAATTTTTTAGATATCCAACTTGCTCAAGAATTAGGGATTCCCTTTGTGAATAAACAAAAACCTGAACCCATCAGAGCAGTAGATGGAACTGAACTCTCTTCAGGATTAATAACCCATCATACGCCTGAGTTGACTATGGTGTGTAGTAATGGACATTCCGAAACCATAGTTTTTGATTTAATTGATACACCTAATTTTGGCGCTTTTCTAGGAATTCCTTGGTTACAGGTACACAACCCTCACATAGATTGGAATTCTCGACAGATCACTTTAAAATCCTCTCATTGTTTGTCACATTGTTATGGAGAAGCCAGAGAATGGGGAACTACCTTATGTTGTGCCATGGATCAGCAGCAAGATAATCTTCCTCATCTTTATGAGGAATATAAAGAAGTCTTTGATGAGATTCAGGCCACTGTCTTACCTCCACACAGAAGCTATGATTGCCGCATAGACTTAATCCCAGGAGCTGAATTACCGGTCAGTCGCATTTATGCATTAACTGAACCAGAAACAGACTATTTACAAAAGTATATCACCGACATGTTAAAGAAGGGTTTCATCAGACACTCTACCTCTCCTGTTTCTTCTCCCCTTTTTTTTATTCCTAAGCGTGAAGGAGGGTTAAGAGCCTGTCTGGACTACCATGCCTTGAATAAGGTCACCATAAAAAACAAGTATCCGCTTCCACTCATACCTGTCCTTCTGGACCAAGTACGAGGTGCCAAAATCTTCACCAAATTGGACCTCCGCGGGGCCTATCATCTTATACGCATAAAAGAGGGTGATGAATGGAAAACAGCTTTCCGGACTAAGTTCGGATTGTTTGAATTTTGTGTCATGCCATTTGGGTTATGCAATGCTCCTGCGGCTTTTCAGTTTTTTATCAATGAAGTCCTGCGGGATTATCTTGATGTATTCGTAATTGTTTACATTGATGACATCTTAATCTTCTCTCAAAATGAACAAGAACATATTGAACATGTTAAAAAGGTATTGCAAAGATTGAAAGACAACCAATTGTTTGCTAAATTGGACAAAAGTATGTTCCACACCACTAAAGTGGACTTCTTAGGGTTCGTCATTTCCTCTGAAGGTATCCACATGGACCCCAAAAAGATTACCGCCTTAGTCAATTGGCCTAGTCCTAGTAATGTGAAGGAAATACAGTCATTCCTAGGATTCGCCAATTTTTATAGGCGCTTTATAGATCACTTTTCGGACTTAGTCACTCCCATCACCAAATTATTGCGAAAGGGTACTGTCTTCGTGTGTCCTCTGAAGCAGAACAGGCCTTTGTGCAACTCAAAGACAAATTCACTTCAGCCCCCATTATTCGTCACCCAGATAATACACAACCCTATTTTGTAGAGGCAGATGCTTCGCAATATGCGGTAGGTGGAGTGTTATCACAACGTAATCCTGCTACAGGGTGTTTACATCCTGTTGCTTATTTTTCCAAGACCTTGTTGCCCGCTGAACAAAATTACACAATTGGGGAAAGAGAACTGTTAGTCATTAAACTAGCGTTTCAGGAGTGGCGTCAGTACCTCCTTGGTTCTCCCCACACTACTACCATTTACACCGACCGTCGAAATCTACAATTTTTTCGATCAGCAAAAGCATTGACTCCTAGACAGATGCGGTGGGTATTATTCTTCAGTGAATATGATTTCGTTATTACTTACCGACCTGGATCTCAACAAGGCAAAGCAGATGCATTATCCAGATTAGGATCAGATCAAAAGATTCCACTGACCGAGAATACACCAGTCATTCCTTGTCACAAAATAATAGGAGCAGACGAAGGGGGTTTGACTTCACCTTCCTTTATCAGTCAGTTAACCACTGCTTGTTCGGAGATTCCTCCCTGTGAATGGTTGTTAGAACCCCATCACACAATCAAGAATGGGTTATATTATCATAAAGAGAGAATATATGTGTTGGTAGTGGAGTTACAACAACAAATTATTCGATGGTGTCACAACTCCTCTTTGGCCGCTCACACTGGTGGTGAAAAAACGGTACAGATTTGTAAACGATGGTTCTGGTGGAAAGGTCTTAATAGAGACATCATGGCCTATGTATCAGCCTGTCCCATTTGTGCAAGACAAAAGTCATTACATGTGGCTCCTGCTGGGCTATTAACTCCCACACCTATACCTTCAGTTCCTTGGCATTCAGTCAGTATGGATTTTATCACGGATCTCCCTAGAACACAAGGTTACTCAGTCATACTAGTGGTGGTTGATATGTTCACCAAGATGGCACACTTTGTGCCCTTGAAAAAAGTCCCTTCTTCTCTAGAATTGGCACAAGTTTTTATCCAGAACATAGTACGGCTGCATGGGCTGCCCTCTGTGATAATAACAGACAGGGGGACTCAGTTCACTTCACGGTTTTGGCAAGGACTATGTAAACACCTAGGTATTAATCACAGATTGTCCACGGCATATCATCCACAGACAGATGGCCAAACAGAAAGAACTAATCAAACTTTAGAACAATATTTACGCTGTTTATTATCCACACTCACTTCTGATTGGGTGCAGGCTTTACCTCTAGCAGAATTTGCATATAACAACACTACTCACTCTGCCACAGGTATATCACCTTTTTTTTTTGCCAATGCTCATCATCCCAGAATCCTACCCTTTCCTTTGCCTCTGTCGTTAGTGAGTCTTCCAGCGGTTCAATCACATCATGAAAACCTTTTGAAAGTATGGGAATCTGCTAAATTTGAATTGCACAAAGCTAAAGAATCAATGAAGCAACAAGCTGATAAACACCGTACTCCTGCTCCTGACTACCACATAGGAGACAAGGTATGGTTAGCCACCAAGAATCTAAGGTTAGAGGGACCCCGCAAGTTACAACCCCGTTACATAGGGCCTTATACCATCACTAAAGTTATTTCCCCTGTTACTATGAAATTAGACTTGCCAGCGGAAATACAGATCCATCCTGTGTTTCATACTGCCTTACTTAAAAGATATGGCATCCTCCAGTGAAGTATAAGTGCCGGTTAGATGTTTGCTCTCTGTGAAATGCAACTGACTTTTGGGACGGTCCCTGAACTCTCTGTACGAGGCGGAGTTTGTGGATACTCCCCACTTTAAAAAAGCTCACCAGCTGGGTAAGCCGTTGCTTGGCTTACGAGTCTTGTCGTGTTAACCTTGTTCCTGGATTGCGTGGATATCCTGTGCCTTGTAACTGTCGGCGTTGCAAGGAAGATCCTGCCCTGAGTTTTGGAAACTGCCTCGATTATTGAATCGGCTCGAGTGCAAGGAATCTGCCAGAGTTTATATTATTTTCCCCCCGGATTTCGAGAATATTTGCTGTGTCCGGCTCTTCACTCGTCTATGGTAAAGATCCTCTCCACCTCATATCCCCGCTCCTGATTTACGGGTCTCTAAGGACTCGCAACTCCCGTTGTGCAAAGGAAGTGTCTTTTAAATGAAAGGGTTTTGGAAAGCAATTATTTTGAACTCACGCATTTGAATTTGCAAGACGCGATTGTTTCTGTTACAAGATACATTGTAGCGGGACCGCAGGCTGTGTGCGGTTTCTCTACGGAAGGATTGGATACTTTGTTTCTGTGACCTAGCGCGTTTTTAAGCCTCAAAACGCGATTGTGACATATTTTGAAACTTTGTTTATTTGAGCAAGAACAATTGACAAAACAGAACGCGATTGTTGGCCTGGTGCACAAAGACGCTTCCTGAGCATTTTCTTCTATTGGTCCTTGGAAATATTTCCTGCTACAATATTGGAACAGAAAGACTTCTCTGATTGACTATAGACGCCTTTTGATTTCCTTTACTGGAGGAATTCTTCATTTTTGTTTTCATGTTTAAAGTCGAACTAAAAGACTGCCGCTAGCATAAAGACTGTGCTTTCTCCGGATTCTCTCGTGGAGGGGGTGTTTTGCCTCTTCAGTCACGAAGGTGCTGGTGAGTCTTGTTTATTTCCATAGAGCAAACATTTTAGATAGAGTCAGACCAGTAGTAAGCTTTAGTTGTTATTTAGGAAGAGAGCACAGCGTTAACTGTCCTGTTCTTCTCTCTTTAGATACTCCTCCTCCCTGGTACCCCGAACCCCATACCACACTATTACACTCAGATGGGAGCATAGAAGAGAAGTCTCCAAGAACCTAATCCCCTCGTCCCCCGAGATCGTGGTATGCATGTGGTGCCGTGTATTTGTTCACATGCGTGCTTTGATTTAGGGGAAGTGGAGAGCTAATCGTCGCTCCTGTGGATTGAGCCTCGCTGGAATTAAGGTTAGTGGCATCTGCAACACTGGGGCGTCGGGTGCTTCTTCCTCCAGCCCGCGGCAAGGCAAAGTGCCCAGGACGGGCTCAATGGGTCCCCCGGGCGTCCCCCGAGGCCTGCAGCCCCAAAGCCCTGCAGCCCTGGAGCCCTTGAGCCCGGAGCCCTGGAGCCCTGCAGGCCCGGAGCCCTGCAGGCCCGGAGCCCCGCAGCCCTGGAGCCCTGCAGCCCCTGAGCCCTGCGTGGGCAGGTAGGAACCCTAGCGCGAAGGCTCGGGGTTGGACAGATGGGAGTCCTTTCAGTCCCGTCCATCTGGTTGCACCTCTCCCCTCGGCCATCTGGTCGCGCGCAATGCTTTCCAATGGGGCGACCAGATGGCCGGGCCGGCCTGGAAGTCCCGATGAGGGTCCATTCGCCTCCCGGATCCCAGCCAGGGCTCCAGGAGGCCGGGCGCGTCCGGGCCTAGGGTCCCCTCTGTCACTCGGAGCGCGCGGGTTACAAGAAAGGGGGGTAGCCTTCCTCTGGATTAGTAGGGGCAGGGTATGCCGGAAGACCCCTCCGGGGCTGGCGGTTCTTTGCCGGGGACCAGATGGGCTACGCCCGGGCAACATCCTCCCAGGCTTCCCTCCTCCGGCCTGCGGCGTGGCAAAGTGCCCAGGGTCGGGCTCCACGGGTCCCGGGCAGTCCTACCCCCGGGGTGCCCGGGCCCGAGAGCTCCGTCGGTCCTCCCCGTGCCTCAGTCCCAGCCGCTGTCCCCCAGAACCCCCCCCCGGGAAGCAGAGAGCCCACCGAGCCCTTGGTTCAGGCGGGAGCCCTACCGCTATGTAGCCTTCCTCCGGATTACTAGGGACAGGGTACTCTGGGACCCCTCTCGGTCCTCAGCCGGCAGCTGGACGGGTCTGGATGCTGCCCCGGTCCTGCCCCGGGGACTGCCGCGTGGCAGGGTGCCCGGGACAAGGGGTCCGGATGGTCCGGGGAGGCTTCCCCTGCGCCTGCAGTCCCAGGAGCCCCGGCTGGGTACAGGGGCCCGGCTGGGCCCCAGGTCGGGGTCTCCGGCCCCGGGCCCCGTCCCCCGGCACTGCCAAAGGCCCGGGACGGGGTTCCGTTGTGTCCGGGGAGCCTTTCCCAGGCTCGTCTGGGTTCATTGGCCCCTGGGGGCCCCGGGGAGGGCGGCCTCCCCGCCGCGGGCTCTGTCCTGGGTCCTGCCATGTGGCAGGGTGCCCGGGACGGGGTCCGGAGGGCCCGGGGAGGCTTCCCCTTTGCCTGCGGTCCCGGGAACCCCGGCTGGGTCCAGGGGCCCGGCCCCGGGCCCCGTCCCCCGTCCCCCGGCACTGCCAAAGGCCCGGGACGGGGTTCTGTTGTGTCTGGGGAGCCTCCCCAGGCTCGTCTGGGTTCAATGGCCCCTGGGGGCCCCGGGGAGGGCGGCCTCCCCGCCGCGGGCTCTGTCCTGGGTCCTGCCATGTGGCAGGGTGCCCGGGACGGGGTCCGGAGGGCCCGGGGAGGCTTCCCCTTTGCCTGCGGTCCCGGGAACCCCGGCTGGGTCCAGGGGCCCGGCCCCGGGCCCCGTCCCCCGGCCTGCGGCACTGCCAAAGGCCCGGGACGGGGTTCTGTTGTGTCCGGGGAGCCTTTCCCAGGCTCGTCTGGGTTCATTGGCCCCTGGGGGCCCCTGGGGGGGCCCGGGGAGGGCGGCCTCCCTGCCGCGGGCTCCGTCCTGGGTCCTGCCGCGCGGCAGGGTGCCTGGGACGGGGTCCGGAGGGCCCGGGGAGGCTTCC